>NC_089646.1:84888650-86209900 GCF_037042795.1 Molothrus aeneus
TCCATCCCTGAGTAGCAATTTCACCAATTCTTAAAAATTCCAGTACAGCCATTATGAGGGTCAGAGCTATTAATACTGATTTCCAAAAAAAAAAAAAAAAAATCATCTGGGATAATCAAGAATTTTATTGTACTTTGATCTAGATGAGACTTATTTTTGTATTTCAAAGCATGATGGCAGATGCTGCTAAGCAGATGGGGGGGGTTCGCTGAGATGTAGTTAGATCCCGGGGAAGAATTTCACGAGCCATTCATTCAATAACTATGTCAATTTAAACAATCTTAACCTTTGCTCCTTCCCACTTACTCATATTGTCATGCTACCTACTCAGTTGTGGTGGTAAATGTTTTTCATCTATGTTATCTACTAACTCAGGTTCGCTGTGTGATACATGCATATTTATAGCTCTGCACAGGAAGGGATAATGTGGAAATAGGGCACAGATGTGAATTTCAAAGCTGTTTAAACAAATACTGCTTAAATAAAAAAAAGTGTTCATGGTACTAAATCTGTAGTGGTGGTGCAGAGACTTTCAGGCATATTTTTGTTATTAAGATTCAGGCTGTCAGTCACTTAGCAAAATATGGTTAAAGGGGTAATGTTGTTACAGCTGCAATGCACCTGATATATGATCTCCCTTCTGAAACTAGAAAGATGTCTTAAATAATCAAAGAGCATGTTAGAATTTTCTAGCAATGTTAAGTGTTCTAATAAAATATATTCTCTGTGACCTTGTCTCAAAAAATTTCATACATTTATGGTGGAACGGATTTCAATAGGACTGCTGATGGTAGTAATGATGATGCAGCTATGCCCATGATTACAGAATTCACACTTTTTTCACAGAAAACTCTTTCTGAAAATATAAATATAAGAGATTTTAGATGTCTGTCTTATTATTCAGAATTGGCACAGACGAATTTCAACTGCACAAAAAAAAATTTCCTTGCAAATATCTCAGGTAATGAGGAAAATTTGAAGGAGAAAATAAAATCAATAAACTAGCCTATACTATGCTTGGTTTTTCTTTTTTTTCCAGAGGACATAACCTATGGCTACTTAATGTTGCTCATATAGTCAAGTAATTTTTTTTTTCCTTGCAGCCTGTGACCTCCTGCTATAAATTATTTGCAGACAACCCTGGTTCCTTTCCCAAGTGAATATGGTCACAGAAAAATATTTTCATAATAAATTTACATGTGCATGCAGCCACAGAAAACCTCCACTTACACATTATTCTAAGCAAGGCTTAGCCTTTTTTCTTACAGTGCATAATTAAAATAAGTTTCTTAAGTGGAAATCAAGCAATAAAGTTTTCTCACTTGTCCTTTGATAATTAGAACATCAATGAGATATAAAGAATGACACTGTCCATCGCTGACTGCTATTCATACTTTTGAATACAACTAAGGAGAAATTTTATTTCTACTTTTTTATTACATGGCATCATACATTCTATGTAACTCTTTTGTGTTAAAAAAGTACTAAGAAAACTCAAACTTGATAATTGCAGACTTACAATTGTAGAAGCTCCACAAGGTGTATCTTCCTCTGTCTTTCACTCAACAAAAGTAAATGCATGGCAAATAGCTTGTTTTGATAGCTAACCAGGCATGGATTCATTACAGGTATTGTAAAATCAACATATCTTAAAAAGTCCCTCTGTTCTTGGCAGAGTCACAGAATATGGAAATGTACTAGCTAGGCTTTTCAAATCCTTCACAGCACTGTGGTCTCCTTCCCAAAATAAATGTCTCTAGGAGAGTCTACAAAGGCAAAGTAACTCCCTCATCAGAGATGTATTGTGGCTTGTCAAGTGGATCTCCAGTGGCTACCACTTTCTTTAGTGAACCCCTGTTATTCTTTTTCAAATCTCTGTATTGACAGTACAATCATTTGCAAAATAAATCCAGATGTGAGAAGGATCAAGAATTGCTTTGTGTGGGGCCTGGCCTGTCTTCCTGTTCCAATTTCATGTAGGGCTGCCTTCAAGGTTAGTTTTGCTTCTGGCCACAGTACATGGATCATATTGCCTACAGAAAAATTTTAAGTCCTGGCTCTTTGACTTTGGTCTGACCAGTCTGGCTCTGAAGCTGGTGTGTTGTTAAATTGTCAAAAAGCTATTTCATATATTGCCAGAAGCAAGAAGGTTTGCTGACCCTGCTGCATGTTTGCTGACCCTGCTACAAATTCGTTCTCAAGTACCAAGTACTGCAAAAAGACATAGGTTTTGAAGTACTTCCTTTAGGAAGTCACAACAAACAATTAACTTTTACCACTCTCTATAAAGCGAGATAACCAAATTTTATTCAGCTGTCATGGAGAAGGTACATTGGTGAATGTGGCAGCTCTTGTCAGGATGCAGCAACTCAAAGTACTCAATGAACAGTTATTTTATTTTCATTTGCAAGGTACTATCTGCAGACGTTAAGTCCCATTCTAAAACATTAAGAGCTTGTCTTTTTTATTAATTTTTTTTAGTTTTTTTTTTCCTCATAAGATCAACTCTGAATTTTTTTGCTTTCTTGGAGATGAACTGTTATTTTTGGACAGGTATAACTTGTTTTGGAGAACAATCCTGCTGATGTGACCTTGTGTGGCAGGTAAGAAGCCTTTCCCCTTTCCTGGTTACAGAAAAAGTGCTAGAAAAATACACACATCCATTTTTTCCCCCCATAGCATTTGATAGAATGGAGTGCTTTTGCACAAATCTCATTTGGACAGTGATTCTCATGGCAGGGTAAAACCCCATAGAGGCACCAGCATAAAGGTGGTGACACTCCCATGCTATCACCACTTACACATTGTGCAGAAATGGTAATGTCTCAACTTGTGATAAGAGCAAATCCATTTACTGGCAGTCCTGAAGGAGGCCAGTGTTTCAAATGGCACACAGGTGTCAAGCTCGTGAGACAAACCATCTCTATTAAAGAAATAATAGCTATTACTTAAGATATCTTTGGCCTTGGATCTTATGACTCCTGGACTTTGATACTGTTTTACTAGCTCATGCTGAAATGGTATAGATGGATTTTTCAGCAACTGAGCTATTTTATAGAGGAACCTTCTAAAGAGCATCCATATTCACCACACTTTTTTTTCTGGATATCTGCTTTGGATGATAAACCCTGCTGGCAAAGGTGAACAGAAATTGAGCTGTTACAGTAACATCTCTTAAACTGTAAAATAGGCATCATGAGGTCGTTAGTCATCTTCCACTTGCAGGGAAAACAAAATATCTGGTGTTTTGTTTTTTCTAATTTCTTTTTCTCATCTCATCTATACAATTTTGTCTTGGGTTAATTTAGGCTCTTGGTACCTCCAGAAACTGACAAAGGTGAAACTGTAGAAGAAACTGCTTCATTTTCACATGAGCAGTACAATACTTATGGTCCTGTGCTATTTTCAGCATTCCTTAGAAGGATATGTTATGACTCAACTTTTTTTGCTCATAGTTGCCAAACCAATAATGTAACTGAAAAAATTTCCTACTTTCCCCATAACCCTCTTTCATTTTGCTTTATTTCTATCTACCTAACTCATTTATAAAGCCCAAGTTTTAATTTTTTTTCTAAATCTGCATGATTTTCAGGGTTAAGTTTTTCTTTTGTGTTTTGTTTTTTGAATGACTGTTAATACTACAGTGCTATCAAGTTCTATATTAGTCAGACTTTACCATCTGCATCATATAAGTACACACATACTGAGTAAAAAATTGTCAAACAAATTGCAATGTACAGGAGTCAGGCCTTTTTCTTGATGATATACAGTCACATCCCCAGCAGCATATCCTTAACAAAATTTTGTAATTAAATCATGCAAGCTGGTTCCTAATTAAGGATCATTGGCCTGATTACAATGACAAGTACAATTAACATTTTGGTAATAATGATTTTTGGTATACTGGTATTTCATCACTATCACAGAACTTGCCCACTGTAATGACCCCAACTTTCTGTACTATTGACGTATCTGTTTGAACCTAAAAGGAGAGCTTTCACTTGGATAAATTATCTCAGTCCTAATGGAATTTATTTTTAGACAGCTATATTCATTACCTACTGTATTGGAAAGTGAAAACTGTTAATTTAGTTTAAAGTGAGAGGTAACATGACCTTTATTCACTAAAGAGTTGAAGATTTGCTGAAGAAAACCCACAAAACCTTAACAGCTTACTCATAGAAGCCTAGTTTTTATGAAGGAAAGCTGTAAGCATTTGTGTGAAACATTGAGCATATCAGTTCTTCCATGACTCCACACTGTACTCATAGGCTTCAAATTGATGGTCTATTTTCATTTAAGGGTCTCCACGATAGGGAGAGGTTACAGCCATGACATTGGTCTTCAGAGTCACCCTGTTACTGTTTTGCTGTGTGTTATCTTCCCACTGTATTTTCAGAAACTGATGGGTAAATGAAAGTTGAAGACCTCTGAGGATATTCAGTTCACACTGTTTTTAATTTAGTTTTAGCTAAACTATGTCATGTGTACTCAAAAGCAGCAAGAGGCTCTGAGATCCTTGAGTTTCTAACCAAGTAGCCAGACTGATCAAAGTTTCAGAGAAGGTCTTTATTATCTTGTTGTATGTAAAACCCATTAACTGAAAGAATTATCCACATTTGTATCATTTAATGAAAATTAATGACTATTAAGAAAGCTCTGAGAGCATAAATGCATAAGAGTTTAACTAAATACTACTTCCCGCCTTCCTTCTTTCCTTTCATTTGTTGTTTTTAATGAATGCATCTCATGGTTACTGAAGAACTATGATCAATATTACTTGGAGAGTAGTAAATCAAGAAAATGAGGCCAACCCAACCTTCAAAATGGCATTTCTTGACTTTGCCCTCAAAAAGTACATGTTATTGCTCACATCACAGTGCATGTGCTAGGTTTCGAAGGAACATGGCAAAATATTAGGAAAAAAAAAAAGTGAGGGAGCTTTAAGTACCTTCTTGGCTTTTTGTTTCACTCCAGTAAGCTAGATTGATGGAAGCAAAAAAGATAACATTTTTTTTTTTTGGGTCTTCTCATGGGTAATTTACTAAGGGTGGCTATTTGCAGCTTATCCTGTGTTAGCAAACAGGGAAGGATATGTGGTGAGCACAGGGCATCCATGTATCACATTATCTGGGAATCCAAACTGCCTTGTGCCTCAGAATGGCTGGAGCTGCAAGTCAGGGAAATGCTGGAAAAGAGAAAGACAGCTGTGATCCCTTGTGCATGTGCATCTCAGGAAAATTCCTGGAATGCCTACAGGACAATTCTGGAGCAACAGGCATGGCAAGTGGGAAATGACCATCTGGGTGGAGGAGAGAGGGAGGGTGCAGGGAGGCACAGACAAGAGCCACCTGAGAGGCAAAAGAAAGTCATTCTAGCTTGCAACAGGAATCTCTAAATTCCCATCAAGCCTTAACATTTTCTGGGATGAGAGCAAGGTCACAGGGAAAAGTTGCAAAAGGTAGAGGAAGGATGTACTTTAATCTGTGACCCAGAAAAAAGAATGAAAGAATGAAAGAGAACAGTACTATGCTCACTTTAAAAAGAAATGTCAGCTCCCAAGCCCTCACAAACGACAATACAAACTCTTTCTTCCAAGATACTTCTTCCTGAGGACCTTCCTCATTGGCTAAGTAGGAAAAATACTGATCCTTTCTCACTTCAGGACCCCAGCAATTTGGTGTCAGTGAAAAAATATACAAACAAGCCAACATGGTTGTCCTAATGTTCACTTTATGGGAAGCCCCAACATGAACATCTGAAAAAATTGCCCCATTTCTTCCATGTTTTTTTCATGCAGTCTATTAAATTCTTTCTCAGAAAAAGCCTTGAACTAAAGTAATACTTTTATTTTTTCTTCATGAACAGGTATACTTAAATGTCTGGGGGTTCCTCATTCCTTGCATCTATTTTCAGGACACTCTAAAAGATTGTGTGGGCTTTCTCCAGGGACCCTGTCCTGAAGATGTGCAAACACAGCTAGTACTGTCATCCTGCCACTTTTCATAGTGTTATTGTGAGTCTCAAAACATATGGTGTTTTTCTTAAAGCTTCAGCTACCAGAGTAATGACTGTTTGCTGTTTACTTAGGTTATCAGCCATGGAGATTTTAGTATTGAGGCATTTCATAGACCTTACTTGTGTGAGGCAGAAACCCATCAAATCCCTATTTTACAAGTGAAGAACAAAGGCTATGGAAAGATTAAGAAGTCTAAGGTCACAGAGAAAATCTGATGCATGTACCCAGGTTTTTCCAAGTCCTTTAGGCTTTTATCCAAAACTCTGATTCATATTTTATTCAGCTTTCACGTAAGATTAGCAAGCAAACAGAAGACTAGAATACTATGATCATGTAAAAATGACTGAAAAGGTTACATCTAAAATCTTAAGGTTCTAAAAAGAAATAGGAACAAATATTATTTCTTCTTTTAACACTTAAACAAAGTTCATCCATCTAGGTCTTGAAGTTAGTAATTCTGCCATACCCTCTAGCACGAGAAAAAGAGGAGTTTTAAAAAGAATACCTTTCACAGGATTGCTTAACTCATACCCTTATGACAGAAGACTTGTTGAACTTCATGACCGGATTATAATGATGCAAGTCACCATGGATATATGTTTTATTAAAAGCATAATAACCAGGCTCTGGCATGTTCAGTGATCAGGAGGACAGTAGAAGGAAATGACAGGTTTTGAAGTGATGACAAAGACCTGACAAAAACCGTTTCTGTCCTGATTCAGGAGAAGCTGGCCTTTCAAAAGCATTTCTGCTTGAGGACACTGACCTACCAATACAGTCAGTGCCCCTTATATGTTAAAAATGCTCCAACTCAGCAAAGAAAAGAGTTGCCTGAGGACAGAAAGAAATGTTCCCTCTAAGAAAGGTGATAAAGTAGTTAACTTAGCAATAACTTTTTGACCCTTTCTACTTCAGAAGAATGGTGTCATATTCAGACTAGATCCACAGTACCCCTTCCCACATAAAGAATGTCAGTACCAGGAAGTCCCCTTTGCAATTTTCTCTTACCTTGAAGTATACAGGGGGACAAGAGCTGCTCAAGAGCTTGCACAGATCTCAGGGCAGAATCGAAACAGTGATACAGCATTGAATGTTCCAAAATGCAGTAAACTCAATACAGGCTTTCCCTTTGCTTCATTTTCCCTTTGCCTTTGCAGAACCAGTAGAAAGCCAGCAGAAATATTTTTGCCCTTCCAAACCAAAATGAAACAAGGTATGGAAGCATCCTAATTCTAGACTAAGGAAATTAGATTGTATGGAAACTCAGCTGTTTCCAGACACAAGTCCATGCTTCTTCCTTAAGTTTTACAACTGCTTATTATTCTTTATTTTCTGGTTGAGTTTTTTTTGTTGTTGTTGTTGTTTTGTTCTGCTCTGTTTTGTTTTTAGGGGGATTTTTTTGTTTGTTTGGTTTGGTTTGGTTTGGTTTTGGTTTTGTGGTTTTATTTTTGTTTTTGTTTTTTTTTTACTGACGCACATTATGTTTGGAAGCCTTGGCCCTAACTTATTTGCCTTCTCAATGAAAAGGTACATTTCTTAAAATACATAAAATATATTTTATGTCATCTTTTTTTTTTTTCCCCCTGTTTTCAGAGCTGTGTTATGCTGCTGCTCATTCAGAGTTTAATAGCTGAAAGGAATGCATTCTAACTCTTGATTCCCCATCCAGGAGTATTTTAACAGGCTATTTTAGCTGTCCTGGTCAGTAACCTTACCTAAGAAGTAATATTTAGTCCTTTCTTCCATTCAAATCTTTCTGACAAACAGCAGTTACTTAGCAATTTAGACCTCCTAGAGCATACTCTAGGGTTTTCTTTTCATCGAGATGAAATTACAGTACTTTATATCTTTGTTTTCTACTCTTTTATTTTCTCCCTGTAGTCAAAGAAAAAAATTTGGCTACCTTCAAGTAGTGGCCAAAATACTAAAGAAAGCAGGACACTAATTACAGCGGCAATTGAAAAAAAAAAACAGGAATCTAGTGTTAGAAGTCTTTGAGACTGAACTTAATTGCTGCTGTAACGTGCATGCATATCAAACTGAACTTCATTTCCAAGTCTGCTAAAACTGAGTTAGTAAAAGGCAAGGGCAGCATGATTTACATTGTGGAAAAGCAAAACACTGGAACCTTACAAGCCTCTAGAGAGCAAAACTAACTCTGATGCTTCTGACAAGATAATTTCCTTCCTGATTATGCTTGAGAGATGATAAATGTTAGAGAAAAATTCTAGCAATGCTGAATTGAAGAAGTACACTTGCTAACTGCTCTGACAGCCTGCTCTCTGATCTTAGAAAATGTAAGCACGCCAAGCAGGGCAGTGTCATGATTTGTGTCTTGAGTGCTTTGTATTGCTTGAGAAAATACACTTATGCAAAATAAATTTAAACATAGTAACTGGAATAAGAAACAGAGTCTGCAAGGACTTTTAAAGGGCTTTAAAAGTGTGTTTAATCTTGACTGAAAGTGGATCACACCTAAAATTGAATTAAATGGGAGACCACAGTCAATTATGTGAAGTCTTCTAAAGTCTGTATTCCTTTCTACTGGGGGAGTAAAAATACTGATAAAATCTCTAACACTTTCAGCAAACACTTCCAGCATAACTGCAGCCTTATCTACCCTGACATTAGAGGAAACAAAGTGCTCTAGGTCTCCCATGACAAATGATGAAACTTCTGAATACAGTCAGCAGCCCAAAGCTTCTCATTACTGTTTGTGCCACTGTGCATTCCCAGCAGATTCAAACTTCACAGAAGTACTGTGCCTCTTGCAAATGAATAGCATAGTTACCTTTGATAAGCATAGGGTGTAATCATCAGAGGGGGTTAATCTTTTAGATACAAAAGTAAACAAGCATGAAGACTTATATAAACTAGACATGAAAAAGTACTCCTCATGCAATAAAAGTATCTGCATTGATCACAAAATCCAAGTCTATATCAATGATTTGACTGCTCAGCTTCATTTTTAGAGCTGCCTCTGGAATTTCTATTCCTTCATTCTCTCTATGTAGTAAACTAAGGCTAATCACAGTCCTTGAGGCCTGGACTGTTTTCCTGTGATGGGATGAAAGGCTAATATTTCAGTTTCACCCCACTGCAGGATGGAGAGCAATCAGAGGCTGACCAGCTCTTGGAGTGTGGAGGCACTCCCAAGCTTAATGGATTAGTGCTTTCAGGAGCCAAAGTTTTATGTCACATATGCATAACTAGTTCTTATACAAAATCATTTTACCAGATTTTTGTTTATCCTTTCCTATTGCTATTCCTAAATTGTTATTCCTCATGGTGGTTCTCACACAGCTGCAGTTCAGCTGCAAATAAACTTCTTCACTGGGAGAAAAATCAGTTTGTTTGTTTTTTTTTTAATGCAAATGTCCCTGTTACTCCTGTTTGCAGCATTCTGTGATAAAACTAGGAAGAGGTTAACTTTCTGAGGTCTTTAATACGTCCCTTTTCACTTCTCTTTTGTCAAAATAACCATTCTTAAGAAGAAGAGGATTTAGAATTCAAATTGATTTTTTTCCCCATTCTTTGACTTTATATAAATTTGCATAATGCTATTCATTATCATTTTCATTTTCACCTTATAACCTATATGGCCAGGTTCATCAGCTGTTCTGTCACTGTGAGAGTAGATCAATCACTTAAGCCAATTTAGCCTGTCACACTAATTGTTGACAAAGATTAATTGCGTATATTGCAATAATATTGGCAAGTTCTGCTAGAAGTCTAATCTCTCCTATCCCTCCCAGATCCACCTTCAGTACAGCTTGTGGTCAGAGGTAATTGTGTGCATTTTTACTCTAAAAATTTTAAAATGGAGAAACATTTTTCATATGCTTCTTGCATAGAAAAACAACTGCAATCTGCTACAATATGTCGAAAAGATGCAGTCAAGATGTTCTTCTCTCTCCTTTTAAAACCTGTGGAACAATAACGGAATATATTATACCTCAGAAAAAATTACTGTAATGTACAATAACATCCTAGGAAGAATGAGTTTTCTATTCCCTATGTTGGCGAATTGGGAAAACCCTGCTTGAAACAGCTTTATGTCTACAAAACATCTATTTATCATTCCTTTCATGATAAAAAAAAAAGCTCTCATAAATAATTCTGCTTGTATTTACTTAGTAGCAAAAGATTTATTTCTAAGTACCTGAATTTCTGTTGAAAGTTCAGACATGTTCCCTGTTTTCCTGGTGGCTTCACTGGAGAGACACTGAGAAAGTTTAGGACCAGGTGCCTGGAAATGAGATCTGCCATGAGACACAACATCAGAGAGATATCCTCACTGGTAGGACCAATTTATCCAACTTCTTAATGATCTGAATCCTCAAGCGGGGTTTATTCAGTAAAACTTTCAGACAGAAATGAGAAACATTTTCCTGGAACTGTCTACATTTTTTGCAAAACATAGTTTGATAATGGAACCTCACTGGCCTGTGCAACTATATGCCTGTGACATATTCATAGTCTTGGTATGTGGGAGAAATGATTGTTGCTCAGGGGAAGTTATCTAAGGAAGATCCCCTTTGCTTGGAAGTCGATGAGGGTCTTTAGTAAATTAAGAGAGAGAAGATCTGAACTCTGCAGAACCTTCAGACTTTTTAGAGACCTCAGTTCCAATCTAGGGAATTCCACTGATGCCTTCAGCAGAGTTCCTAGGATACTTCAAGCTGATCCTAATTCTCTGTCAGCAATACTCACAGCTCGCACAATTGATGTCAGGTTGATTAAAGTGTAGGCAAAGGAGTGAAAGTCACTCGAAACTTTCCTTTCTATGAGAAATCTCTACTTTGCATTCAGAATTAGAATTCTTTTTCCTTTTTTTGCTCTCTCTCTGTCCTTTAGGGATTGAAAAAAATTCTGACCTTTGACAACTTCTGAGCAGCTTTCTTGAGGAAAATTTATGGTTTTGTTTTGTTAAAGATATAAAAAGGAATAATAAAATAACAGTAGATTAAGAAAACTTGGTGTTACGGAAAAACTGGGAGCCAGACTAGGAGAACTCAACTAGTCCATTAAAACAGTGGATGATATGCACACTACTTGAACCTGTTGGAAACCATTAGAAGACTGTGTTTATGAATAAGATGCTGGGATGGACATTACAACAAAGTAGGGAAGTTTAACTTGTAGTTTAACTTTTCACTGTGTTTAGAGGATTCACAACCCATCAAGCCTGATGGTTGTCTCCTAGTCTCCAGCAGAGAGACAGGTGGTATTTTTCAAAAGTTGGCATAATTCCAACATATGCCTATTGTGAAAGCTGCTGAACTCTGGCAGGAGAGAGTGTGAAACTTAATTAGCTATGGACAACTCTTCCCATTATTTATTTCTATAACTGTGTTTTGTGATGAGTTTTTTGTTCATAAAGTTGAGAGAAAGTGGGAACTATTCCATATGGTTAACTTGTATATCTAAAACTGATGCATGAAAGCATTTTTCAGTTTTTTCATAGAGATACTAAGAGTTTTTAGAATGAAGTATCAGAATTTTTCACTGCACATTAACTCTTACAAATCACTTATATTAAAATTGTCAAAAATACAGAACCCTTTATATATATATATATATATAATTTCAGGCATAACCATTGGGAAATTTTGCATTTAGACATTTGTGAAAAATTAGACTGATTGTGATGTCATACTTTGTATATAACTCCAGTATAAAATGCTGCAACCTTGACCAACAACACAGTGCGAATACAGAACAGAACATGCATATTGTAGTATACATTTTATTTCAGATTTTTTTGTTCTAGTTTTAATAGAAGTTGTAATGTTTCCTAAAGATGAAACTGTTGTTGCTTTAATGTGGCGAGATGTCAATGGCATATTTTGGTGAAAAGAATGTCACATATTCTAAGCTTATGTGTTTTCATTGAAGGAATTATTTCTTTTTCTCTTTAGATCATCAATGATAGTGAGCTAACATGACAAACACAGCACACACTGTATTCACTACAGTCTTGCATTAATTTCTGCTTTAGCAAGAAGGCATTTTTAAACTTCTGGGATAGAGTCAAAAATACAATGCCTTTCTAGGATTTTAAATAATTAATGGAAAAATATATATCACAATATTCTGTTGGAGTAGTGGTAGGAAACTTTAAATGTCTGAGGGTGAAATATCTAAGTCTTGGGTTGTCATAAAAATAAGTGGCCTCCTGTTACAGGAAAAAGAACAAAAAGCAGACATAGTTTTCTATGACCTACTGAGGGAATACTTCTAAACTAATTTAATTTTTATTCTGCAATAAGGTGGATCAACACAGTATGTCCATTTCTCTCCTGTGATTATGAAGCCTGTGTAAAAAAGACTAGCTCAGACATAAGCACCTAACTTTTAAATTTTTAGTGAGAACAGATGTATCTTACATATCAATGTATACTAAAATGATTTCTCTTCAAATAACATGGTTTTTAAAACATCAAATTTAGAATTTTTAGAATTTAGAATATCAAAATGTAGAATTTATTTTTTATAAACAGGAAAATAGATTCTCCTGGGACTTTTTACTTTCATCTTCTGTTTAGATATCCATATAGGATTTTTAAAATTTAGAGAACAATTAACACAATTTTTTTCTCCCTCCTACACAGTTTTTCAAAGTAGCTCATTTATTTAAAAACAAATTAGGTTTCAAAAAAATAAGATTAAAAACAACATCCAACTTTTTTAACAAAAGAGACCATTTTGTTTCATGCATATTAAAATTTTGTATATGCATTTTGTATATAATGCATATTAAAAAAGTAATTTCTGAACACATAAGAATGAGATTGATTTAAATAGAATAAAGGCAATTCTATATACATAATGAAATCTAGATTTTCAGCCTTAGGAAGAGTTATGCATGACATCATGACTAATAATTCTGTATTTATCAATTAAAAAAATATGGGGATGGTAAGGCAAGTATATGGACATTTATGATAAAGATATATGTGGAAATTTAATTAATGTGGAATTATTTTTTAATGCTCTACTTGGCTGGTTAACTAAATTAGCTAATTAAAGCTAATTCCATATTTTTTGACAGATAAATGATATAAAATAAATAACTATTAAAAGGTGTTTATTTGGCTTGGAAAATAGTAAAGAATAAAACTTAGATAAATCAGATGAAAATAAGCTTCAGGTGTTCTTCACAAACTTGTCAATTGCTCATGAACCACACTTTTCACAGGTATTATAGGAGCCTTTCCAAAAGTGTGAGTTTCTAAAAGTGGCTCATTGAAAAGAGAGCATAAAAGCCTAGGAAAACACCTTTGTAATATAAACTACTTTTCACTTCCACAAATCTCGTTAAGAAACTTAGCAAAAAAGGGTTGCACAGACAGAAATATAAACAAATTGTTACCTGTGCTTCACAGAACATTTAATTATTTCATGTATTATTAATTATAATGTTTTGCAGTTCTATATTGCTTTCATTCTGAGGATTTAAAAGCCCTTTTGCAATTAAGAATGAATTACAGAATGCAAGAAAATGATATTCTCTAAAAATGCCAGATCAGTAGGATTATATGAGAATATTTTCTAGCAGTGTTTTCTGAAGGCAGTGGTAGGTCAGAGACCACAAACAAATAGTAAATTAAGAATTTTTAAATTTTTTTTTTAATCTTTCAGGTAGACCTAATTGTGATTTTCTGGTTTAAATGATGATATAAAAAGTTTCCTTTGAAACTGTGGGAGAGGGAACTATGGCTAGAAAAACCTTTTGTGACAGTAGACTTTGACAAGAACACCATGTGCAAACGAAACTTTGATTGCCCAACTGGCTGTAAGGTCATGGGGGGAAAAAAACCAAACCAAACCAAACCAAACCAAACCAAACCAAACCAAACCAAACCAAACCAAACCAGTTAAAATGTTAAATAATTTCTCTGACTCCACAGTCAGTACAGCTTAGTTACCAGACATTCAAATGCTTTCAGATCCCCACAGCAGAGAACATAACAAAAGGGCTAGTCTTACACAGGCAGTTAGAAACTTTATTCACTCAGTAATAAAATGCAGAAAGCTGAGTTGGCATGGGTGTTGCTGTTAGTGATGGCTAAAGACTTGAGGGAACAGCACTGGATCTCAGTGTCTAATGTTCCCACTTTATTTATGTGCATACATACATAGAAACATATGTATGTATGTACGTATGTATAAATTGAATGATAGAAGTCAGATAACAGACGCTGGAATATTTCACCAGTTCCTGTACTGCACAATGCCATGGCATAGTGTTCAGCAGCAAACTCTACATTTGATCATTTGGCAAACTTCCTTACACAAACAACTAGTGAGCACAGCCATTTGTGTAAAATAGGTAGGGGTTTCATTACCATGGGATGGTATAAAGTGTACTTCTATAGGAAGTATTGGGTTTTTAAATTATCTTTACAAATAGTATTTACTTCTATTTGTTATCATGAGTTACTTTTACTGATAGTAGTGATAAATAGACTTACAGACAATTTTTAATATTACTGGCTATTGGAGTTATAGCTATATATTTTTTAAATCCAAAGAGATCACTGGATTTCTCAGAAACACCTCTGTAGAATAGCACATTGAACTCAATACTTTCATTACGTGTTTCAAGGCTACCGAAAAATTTGGCTTTGTATATTTGAATGCTGATGATAATTTATAGTGCAATGATACTTTAAGCAATGTTGGAATTTGCAGGAAATTCCATCTTTTTTTTTTTTTTGCTTCAATATGAAAGTTCTGTGTCATGTAAATTCTCATTTGCATTCTCAGCTTCTGTTGGTCACGGATTTTTGTTGTTGGGATTTTTTCTGATTTTGCTGTTGTTTTAATTTCTATGAACAGTTAATATTTTGCAAAAAAAAAGCCATGTAGTAGTCTTGCAAAAATAACAATCCCTTTAGGTTTAGGAAATATTATGTTTCAATTCCATGTAACTTTGTGTGCATTAATTTTTGTGTAAATGCATGTATGAACATTCCAATACTGTCCAACTCCAAACAAAATTTAGACTTCTCATGGCTTATTTAGTTACTCCAAATATCTTTCCTACTTAGTCCATTCATTATCAAGTGATCTGTTGGAGGCTTTCTGATAAGTTTCCCTGACATGTTCTGTTACAAATTTTATTGAGGAATCTTTTGATAAGTTCTGACATCTCTAATGCTGCCATCAGTATCTGAAATTGGATGTGAAAAATCCCAGGGGGAGCTCTGGTGTGGTTGTGATATAATTTATATATATCATATATATATATATATATATATATATGTGTGTGTGTGTGTATATGTGTATATATATATATATATATATATATATATATATATATATGTGTGTGTGTGTGTGTGTATATATGTGTATATATATATCAGCAGAATGCCCAGATTTCTTTTTTGTACCTTGTTTCCTCTGGAAAGATGTATCAAACTGACCAAGATAAACTGAGCATGAACATCCCAATCTATGGGTTGGGCTGGGCTGGGCTGGGTTGATGCCAATGCCTTGGCAGCGGCCACAATGGAAAATAATGACCTAGAAATACATTGATGACTGGAGGAAGTGAGGCTGAGAAGCTCTGATCAGCGTTTCAGTTCTAATTCACAACCTTAAACAGGGCATGGAGGGAAGTACTGGGATCAAGTACAAGGAGGGAATAAAAGTGGGGAAAAGTAATCTGTTCTTAATTATTCGAGTGCTAAATGAAGTAGGGCATCTTCTACCACATACACTACCAATAACAAAGCAGAAGGTTTAACTGCCATAATAATTTCTGCAAAATAGAGGTAAAAAGGATGATCTTTACTTTCTTGAAGTTATTAAGGCAAGGTTTATTATCACTCAACACAGCTTAATTGAGGCTGGAAGGGACCTCTGAAGGTCTTGTGGTTTAATCCTCTGCTCAGGACAGGTCTAACTTCAAAGTGAAATCAGATTGTTGACAAACTCATGCAAGTCAAGCTCTGAATGTCTGCCAAGTTGAAGACCCACATTATGCCTATTTATTTTTAACCCTTCTCCATAATGTCAAACACCTTAATTCAACTAATTGAAAATGCTGTACTGAAAGGCTAAATTGTAAAAGATTAGATTAAATCAGGCAGACCAAATGGGAAGATGTATTTAGGTTTCTCTGCAAAATCCTAATTCTGTCACTCTGGGTATCAAGAAACAGCTTTCAGTTACCTGATCAGATGTTGTCTTACAGCTCCTACTTTCACTCTACCTCCTAAGCTCGTTCAATGCAGAAGATGGGTACACAAAGAGAAAAATAATTTCACATAAGCACATTAAGTCTGACATTTTCTTACTATAAAGTGACATTCAGTAAGTTCTACTGTCCAAGATAATTTATTTCATTAAAATAGTTCTACTTAATAACCAATAGACAAATACAGAAGTCTTCATTTTCTACTCATTCTACAAAATAAAAAAAGTGAGACCTTTTTAATTAATATAAAAGGTACTTGTTTCTTCCCTCTTTATTTCTACCACTAATACTCTGGGTATATCTATACACATAAAAATATGTATATATTGTGTATGTGTTATGCAAGAAAGGCTACAAACATCAGAATTAACCTACAAATACAAAGGAAAATATATACATAAATATAAATATATATACAAGTAAATACATATACACATATATAAAATATATTAGCAGAAGAAGCAAACATCAGGAGGATTAATGAACACATTGTGCTCAATCACTCTGGCATAAAGAAAATTGCTTTATTTATGCCATGTAGAAAAGGCCCACTCTTATTTGAAGGAATACCAATACTATCAATTAATCAAATTTCAGAATAGCAAAGTTCACAATAGCCTAAAAACAACTAAGAACAGTGATTATCTTCTCTTTGCCTCTCCTTTTTGACTCAGAAACATACTAGAGCTCTTTTAAGCCAGACCATTCATTTCAAGAATAATAACCCTGCTTTTGCCATCAGTAAAGCATTTTTAGAGATTTTTTTTTCTGGTAACCCTTTTCCATTGCTGACGAATAAGTTTGCTGTATTTTTTACTTCTCCTAGTCTGTGGACCTCTTAGGAGCCTGTTCTTTGCTCTTGAAAGTATTTTTTCCAGCTGCTCCATTGCTGTATCTCTGCATTAGTTTTTCTTCAGTGCTAAGGACTGCCTCTATTATTACTGGCTATGTGAACCTAAATCAATGTGACAGCAACTGAAAAGAATTACTTCTTCTTTCTTGAAAATAAGAAATTAATTTCAAACCTTCTCCTACCCAGCTGGCAATTACAGTGACAACTACTTCTAACTCTCTTTAATTTCTGTGCTCTGTGGTATGTTGAATGGTTACAGAATAAAATCAAACAAAACCTAGCAACCATGTGTTCACAAAATAATATTTGTTTTGAGGACACAAGCAAAGTAAATAAGTGATAGATCCATTTGGGTGTCAAACATGTCAATTAAATGCATTAAGACTTATAAAACTCGCTGTCAAAATGTAATTGAAAGATTTACATCCTTGCAAGTACCAGAAAGATATATAACATACAGCTTGTAGTAATACTAATTAATCTATACTGTGCTACAAACAGGTTTTTTCACAGTAGTTTGAGTTATTAGAAAGTGTCCTCAGTTACAAGCAAGGAACTGAAATTAAATGACCTAACTTTGTTCCTTTTCTGCTCACAAATTATACATAATGGGGCAGCTTGCCTTTTTTACTTCTTCTTACTGACCACATGCCATCATTGCCCATTAGATTTTGCACACATTTTTCTTTCTCGATGGTGTCCTTTACTTCTGTTCAACAGGACCACAGGAATTATATGTGGCTCACTTCAGCCTGTGGAATATACATATAGATGCTAAGAGTCTCTAAAGGAAGATGTTCATTTTGCAGAGGAGAAAAGCCTGGAGGAACTGCTGCTTCTCTCACAGCCAGCATGATCAGGAAAGCTTCAAATGGAGCAGGATGTCAATTTGCCATGTGGATTAGCCCATTCCTACACTACTCCTCCCCCCAGTATGTTCACTACAGGCTGTTTTCCATGTCCCATGGTGCAAGGGATGTCGTGCTTCTGGGCTAACCCTGCATCCCCACTGCATCATGATCATATGGATATGGAGATATCGAATACATAGAATCTTAGCACATGGCCTGTTCCTTTTTGAACAAGTAGGACACAGTGTTTTCCTTTGGATCCTCAGATCATAAGAGCTGTATTTCCATATGACTTTCAGAGATAAAAAAGTACTTGGGGTTCTTCTAGGTAAGGAAGAGAAAATGCTGTACCATACCTTCAGTGAATATTACTTTAAGAGTTATCTAGCTTTGCAAGCAACAAAGTACTTCTGCATACCTGATAGCTCTAAGGAATATCATTCCCTCTGTGCACCACACACTATTAAATACAAGTAACCTGTGAATGTTCTTTCTGATATATCCATGTCCCACAGATATGACATGTTTGTATTGCTTTACCTTTACCACTCACCAGACTCATTAATTGAATGTGATTCTGGAGTGCTGTTTATGCAAAAGAAAGTTACCTCCTCTGGTTTTGGTATCAGGTGATTATCTATAGGTATTAGGTGCATAGTCTTACATGTGGCTGTACTGGAGTCTTATTCTTTCATGGGCTAAGCAATTAAGTAATTCAGATTAATTGATAAAACGTTAACACCAAAATCAGATAGTCCTACAAAACAGATATGTAAGATGCTTCAGTTCTTAGTATTTCCATCAGTATTTCTGCTCACCACCCATTCCACAAGTTGTCATTTCTAATGACACAGGCAGCTCTTTGTCTAAAGGTACATTGAACAACATATTGTAACCCTATGGACATCTGGAACCCCAAAAACAAGCTTCTTTAAAAGAATCTTTTAAGTGTTTAATGCCTTAAAATTCCTTTGATATCTATACTTGTGAATATTACCTGTTTTGCTCTATAATTTTATGATTCAAGAATAAACCAATTTTCTGATTTCTTTGGTATCTAAACATGGAGGTCCTGAATACATCAAAATCTTTTGATGGTACCAGTATATATTAATGTCAAAATTATTTGCACTTCTAAATCATGGAAACATGTTTATATTTAACAGGCAGTTACCTGTTAGGGGCTAAACAATTTTCTTATTGAGCTCACAAATGCAAGCTCCAAAGACTGTTTAAAGACGTGGTAATGATTTCATCATAACTATTTAAATTTAAAGATTTTTCAAGAATGAAGACTAAAGTTGCTTGGATTTATTTAAAGCTGAATTTAATCTCTGTTAAATACCGATGAAGCTGAAAGCAGAGTAAACGTATCTTACAGCTATTCTGTGAAAATTGTAGTCCAAGAAAATGAAACAAGTATGGTCAGAGATACTGTGTCACAGATTTAGACTACACATTTGCGAAAAAGGATCTTACTTACAAAGTTATTGATCCAATGAAAGAAAGCCAACAATTTAATTTCAGGTGTAGCCAAGCATGAAAGAGATATATTTTCATCTTCAAATTGCAGAAAAAGAGCTGTATGAAAACACACTTAATAGATCCATGAGCTCTCTCTCTTTCCTATCCAAATTGCAGTCACCACTATTCATGGTGTTCAGATCTGCAAATACACATCAATCAGGATCATGCTTTTAAGAATGCCACCCAAGTTTCTTCATCTAATAGTTTTTTCTTCATTTGTGTAGCAATAACCCATGTTTTCCTCCCCTAGACACCTCAGGTTTTCTCTTGAACTGATAAACAATAGATCATCACTTATTCTTAATGTAGAGTGTCCTTACACATGGGAAAGGAGCAGGAAGTAGGTGATCTTTGAGATCCCTTCCAACTCTATGAAGGAAGCACTTCCATTTTGGAAAAAAAACACCATAATTTAATTGCCAGCAGTATACTTCTAATAATATGGATTAAAACTTCCTTAAAACTTAGTATTAATCATATATAACTTGTTTTCTTTTTTAGTAGTTTTTGATTTTTTTAATTATTATGATATTTAAAAATTAAAAGAGGGAAGATCTTAATTTATATAAAAAAATATGGGTGAATAAAACCCAAAAAAGTGACTAAATTGGCATTTTTTCCCATGGAAAGAAATCACAATGTTCTTCAGGGACCTGGTTGAGAATCCTATTTTTTCAATAAATTTATAAATAGGCTGGAGATGTACACAAAGTGTGATGACAAAGGCTTCACCCAAGCTGAAAGGAATTGCAAAAGGACTTCAGGAAACTGGAACAAAATGTGTGGTAAAATTCAATGTAAACATATATCAGGTAATGCACAAAAAAACCCCCCCATTTTTTACTTCACATAAAATGATGGTTTCTTGCATTCACCATCACCTTGCAGGAAAGAGGTCATCTCTGATAACACTGTTGACAGCAGGGATTATGACTGATTGGATAACAAGTGCCATGAAAATATCAGTTCACTGCTTGCTATTTGTCAGAAAAGTGAAGGGAAGTCCAGAAAGAAAATAATAGAAAGCAAACTAGAAAGTATTAATATGTCACTGGTATAAATCCATGGCTAGCTTGCATCTTGAATTGTTGCATTGCATACTGTCATATTTCAAAAGATGTATAGAGAACTGGAGAGCTTCACAAGAGCACAGCAAGGGTGATCAAAGATGTGCTGTATCTTCTGTGTGAGGAATGATTATGTCCAAATTCATGTTGGACCATTGACATCCGATATGAGTTATGACAATGATCCATGGAATTTTATCTGGCATGGTGAGACTGGAGAGAGTTAGTGGTTCAGAACCTTGAGAGCACCACATGAAGGCAGGAGAAACCATGCTGAAAACAAACACATTTATGTTCTTCATGTGAAGAGCAGCTGAGATGTAGAACTGTTAGATGAAGTACATTATAGATGTCTAACAGTTGTATGGATTGAAGAGTAAATGGGCAGAAAAAACTATTTCTGGTTACAAAGTCTGTGGACAGAAAACAGCTGAAGGCAGAGAGAGTGTTAATTTGCTATTTGTTGTGCTTGCAGTTGATTTTACCTTTGTTTGAAATAGGATGCCTAATTGGATCACCTTAGGTCATATCCGATATAAAATACTGTTTTAAGGCATGGCAAAAACTGTGAATCATAGCTCTGAATTAGTTGTAAGGAACTCACAGACTAGGACTCACATAATCTAAATTATGCTTTCTTTTTTCTCTCTGAATAATGAAGCTCAAGTGAGTAGTTTTTAAGATATATTTGCTCAGCCTCAGCAATTCATAATATTCCCTTCTTTAAAAAAATAATTCAGTTATTTTTATTATTTCAATTTAATCTGTGATCAATTATTATTATTTGTTATATTATTATCTCTTCAGAAAGTGTGTTAGTTTATGTGTGCTGTAGAGGGCTGCTTTGTCAGACCTGGCACCTGCCTGCCTGGCCCTTTTTTTTCAGTATGACAAGAGATATTCTGCAGCCTCTCAACTTCCGTAAAAATGTCCTTGGTAAGATTTTTCTGCTTTTTTTGGCTTTTATCCTTCCAAGAGGAGCATACTTACTCTTTTCAGTCACACATTTTTTGTTCCTAGTACTTTACTTTCATTAGAAGAAGACAGATGAGAAATGTGGCTAGACTTAGAGCTTGTTATTTGGGGCACCATCTAGAGACAAAAGTTCCCAATTTCACATACAGTTTTTAGCTAATCTTAACAATTTATTACCTGTCTGACTGCTTAGCACCTCTCACAGTCTCAATAAGAGTCACTAGTTAAGCATGCAGTGTTCACAAGAACCTTTTTTTTGCAAGATTTCCCTCAGTGCTAGATATTGTTGATGGCATTCTTTCCACAGGTTAATTTTCCTCGGAATAAGATTTTGGGGGTAAAATTTGTAAGCTTCTGAAATTTCTTTGTAAATCCAGCTTCCTCAGGTATTTGACAGAGATCCCCTCCCTGCAAGGGAAGTGAACTATGGATATGGTGTTGGGAATCACCCCTGAGCCTTGGGCAACTTTTGCATCTCACTGACAAACTCTTCCCTGCCAAAGAAGTGCTGAGGTACTCAGGTTTTAGATATGCATTGCTTACACACAGACTCTTTCAGCTCCTGATCCTGATGTGTTGCTTGCTACCTCTGTGCAGACACCACACGGTATGCTATTAAGGCTGACCGTGACCTACCTGGATACATTAATGCAAAGAAGCACATCCTGAAACCATTATTGGAAAACAATGTAACAATATATCATGCAAAGTCAGTGAAGCCTTTATAATTCAAAACCCTGTGGAGGAGGTCTCCTGCCCTAGGGACAGGCTGTAGGCTGTGTGCTTCTCTAAGTCTTTGCTTGCTTTTCAGTTCTGTCTTGGCCTAAAGGCCACCACACCTAGCACAGCTGCAGCTCTCAGGGATGGAGCAGCCTCCTCTTTCCACAGGTTTTGAATGTGAAACACAGGAGCCACATGAGCCATCCTTCCTTTCTTCTGCTCTGTCACAGCCTTTTTAAAAATAAATAAACACAGTGTGCTTATGATGAAACATAACTATTGAGACAGGTTAAGTAGTTGTCACACTCAAAACAAGCTATACGTCAGAAAAGTCAGGAAGGAAAATTTGACATAGATCTTGGAAGTGATAGTAGAAAGACATGTTATTTTCAAAGGCTGTCAAAGACCTTGGCCTATTTTAATAGCAGCTATTGACATTTTAATCTGTGTTTTTATGTACATAGTCTAAAAATATATATGGGTAAAATGAGAGGAACTAGAACTTCAGATGATAGGCTAGCATAGTTACATCTATGGTTAAAAAAGTAAAAACAAAACCAATAGAAAAAAACAAAATAAAACAAACAAACAAAAAAAAAACTTAAAAAAGAAAGAACATGACTGTAACATTGATAGACAAAATGAACAATTTGTAATAACATGATTCCATGTAGCTCCTTGCCCTAGTGAGAAACCTTATGCTTCAACAATATACCTATATGAATTTTGCCTACTCAGTGTTGAGCTCTTTGGCACAGTACTATAAATGCTTTCCAAGGTTATTAAGCTATGGTACAGATATTATTAATAGACATTTCAAAATTGGAAAAAGAAAAATTATACATTGTCCTTTGACAGAAAAAAAAATCTTAAGGCTCTATTGGAGGTATTAAACCTATAGATTTTCAAATTAATAGGGTTTTCTAAATCTAGAGAATCTTAACCACTCACTGCCTTCTTTACTGACAGACAAGCAATGTCTACCTCTGTCATAGATGTGTTGGAATTTTAACTTTGTATTTCTCCTTATTGGGACTCTTTTATAGGTTATTTTTTTGACCTGCTTAGATAGGTACAACAATACAGTAATCATGACAACTTATACACCAGAGGCTTTTGGGCTGTTCCTAGGTAGGGGGGTATAAAAGGCTTTTTAATTTAATGTCTATATGGCCCATCTTTTTAAGCTTCTTTCTGTCCTCTTCTTCAAGTCCTATTTTTATCTGTTACACATGTAAGCCTTTAGAGTCATCCCACTAAGTATATTGGAATTGTTAGGCATTTATGTCAATGGAAGAAAAAAAAAATTTTTCCCTGCCTTTCAGATCATTGGCACTAGGAAACATAATGACTTCTATGGTGCTGTAATATTCTGTCATGCCAATGAAATTACCATTTATTGTATGTTAATAATAGTTTCCTTATAGAATAAGCAGAGGATAAAAGTAGTGGGCATACACAGTGATCCACTTTTCTAGATTAAATAACTTAGCTACTTTTCTTCATAAGACATCAAAAACCCCATTGTAAATTTTAGTGCATCAAAGTACTATTTTCCCTGTCTCTACCACACACCAAAAAGGTCTTTTAGCATAGATTTTTATTTTGTGCTTCTGACAAGTAATTAAATACATGAAGAATTTAATAGAAACTTTTTTTTAATGTCTTGTTCTTGGGCTACAAAACCATCTTAGCTTTAACAGCCTCATAAGCCTGCAACACTGACCACTAATCACTGCTATTTCACTGTTCTTATCCATTTCCTTTAGCATTTCAGACTGAATCATAGAAGTACCAGCTTTCCAGGATTTACTTTAGGCCTTCCTTCCAGGCTGAAAATATCCCAGAATGTTCAATAAGGCTCTCAGAATACCTGAAAACAATTTCTCAAATGTCAGAAATTTAGAATTTTTAAATAGCTTTTTTTTTAAATTTTCATTTTAAAAAAGTCTGTATTTCCCATGAAAAATTGCATTCTTCCTGAGTAGCAACAGAGACAGGGAATTCTAGCCAATATAGTTACCTATTTCTTATCACCTTAAAATTCTCATCATTTTAATATAAGGAAAATCGTAACCATTTTATACTTTTAGTTGAGATTATGCTCAACAAAAAATGCAGCATCCACCATCATAGTCCAACTGTACAGCTTTGTTGGGGGGGTTAGAGGAAACTTATGTGGCCATAACACCAAACCTATCATGAAATGATCTCCTCAGGTGGTGTAAATCTGCTTGAATTCTGCTGTTCAAGTGGAAATAGACAAATTT
The DNA here is from genome assembly GCF_037042795.1 of Molothrus aeneus. Lineage (NCBI taxonomy): Eukaryota > Metazoa > Chordata > Aves > Passeriformes > Icteridae > Molothrus > Molothrus aeneus. The sequence goes on from NC_089646.1 coordinate 84,913,140, forward strand.
ACATCAGTCAAGATTCTGGCCTATATCTTTTTGTATCCTTTTCATTTCTTTTCCTCCCACTATTATTATTTCTGCTCCCACATGTGTATTTTTTATCTTTATGACAATAGTGTGAACTGAATCATGATGAACAATGCACAGTTCCTGTCCAAGCAGTCTTTTGTTCTGATTTATGATCACATTTTCTTCTGAACATTCATCCAAGATTTTTTACAGTGAGGTCAGGTCAAAAGTTGAGGAATGAGTGTTTTGACTTATATAGCATAATGAACTGAGGTCAATTTTGTACTTGAAATAACCTGCAGAATAATAATTTTCTCTCTCAAGCTTAGGTTTTCTTCTTTCTGTCACAAAAGTACCTAACTCCTCTTTTTAATCAATATTATATGCTTTTTCTTGTTGATAAATGACCTTAATAATGTTGTTATTCATTCAGCATTGAGCTAATGGGCAACTCCTTCATTATTCTAGGCATACAGAGAACACACTAAATGCATTAGCAATCATAGTCAGGAAAAAGAAATCTTGTATCAGTTTTTGCTGTGAGATCTATGCTAATGTAGAAAAATTGACAAAGAAAAAAACGTCTTGCTATTAATTGGTTTAGATCAATAAATTGCATGGTATCCCTTCTGCAGAAGATCTGTATAAATCAGTTCAGAATATATATTTTAGATTCAGGATTTAGAAAGATAAGTCAATAAGGACTGACAAACCATTGCAACTGTGCTGGTGCATCATACTGATCTTGTGAATAAGGATTTATCTTTGGTAACTTTTCTGTTCAGAAAAGCACATATTCTCAGAAATTTAGCCCAAGATAGGTAAACCAAAACACATAAGCAATACTGTTTTGAAGATGATATGCTATGATATTTATATATTTATAAATTAGGTAGAATATTTTTTATGAGTGGGCAAGAAAATGAAACCTCAGATTGCTCAGAGAGGTTGTAGAAGCCCCATCCCTCAAAACATTTAAGGTCAGATTGGATGGAGCTTTGAGCAACCTGATCTAATTAAAATGTCTCTGCTCATTGCTGAGAGGTTGGACTAGGTGGCCTTTAGAGGTCCCTTCCAACCCAAACTATGCTACGTGTCTTTGCTTAGAGCAGGTAACCCTTATATTTTCCACCAAGAGAATGCTTTCTGCTTTATGAGAGTATTAGGCAACAGATATGAAAAAGAATCCTTTCTGAGCTGAAGGAAGAGGAAAGAGAAAAGTTTCACTTCATGAGGGTAGGAAAAATGTCACCAGTATAGGGAAAAAAGAAAAAGCTCTGTTCTGAGACTGGCAAAAGAAATTTGCTTGGTCATCTTGTCCTCATGTTGCACTAATATTCCCACCCTATAGCAGTGCTCAGACATAAATGATGAAACACTCTCGCAAAAATATAGTGGTCCAATTTTCATAAAGATGAAAAGCTGCAGAAGTCACAGGTGTGGTTCCTTAAGTACGCTGCTTTCATCTGGCACTTATTACATCATGTAGCATCAAGGTGCTATTGCTATAAGCTGTTAACTATGCAAGGCAGTCCTTAGCTGTGGTCTCCACAGCATGGAAGTAACAGCTTGAAATGGAAGATGAGAGATGAGTGTGTGCTGGCAAGGTTGCATTGGCTGTTTCGCTGTACCATTTTATTGGTTATTGTCATATTTTATCCACAAATGAAGATTTTGTATGACAAGTCAGGAAAGAAAATGTTTTCAATCTTATTTCTTTCATAATAACAATGTAAAGAACAGCCCAAGAGAAGCTCTGAAATGCTAAGAGCCACAGAGCATCTGGGAGGTGTCTATTTGAAATTTACCCTGATAGCAGATTGAAACATGCTCACCACCTAAATACTTCAATTAAAGCTAAAACAATTGAGGGATAGCAAAATGTGTCAGTCCATTTCTTACTCATTCCTGTTTTTATCAGAATTTTCAGAAAAAGATCTCAGAGAAATTTGGTACCAATCCACATTTCTGTATCAATTTATGACACCTGTTTGTAGACATTGTCAACCGCATAAACAAAGACAAGTAAAAAGAAATCTGCCAGGATGAAAAGAGTTTAAGGATGTAGAAAGTGGAAAATGCTCTGTGTCTGACTCTCAAAATACCCCTTGAAAATGTAATTGCATCGGAGAGCATTTCTGCTCATCCAGAACATATACACCTGAATGTGAGGATCAAATGCAAATCCTCTGGAGTCAGTTTGAATCGTCAGATTGAATTGTTCACTTCACTGCTGGGTGATATAAGGGAAATAAAGGGTATGAAAAGATGTGAAAACAGAAGATTAGGTGGGTGATGATTAGGCAAGGGGTGAAATTCTGTTCTTAACTACAGTCAGTGAGTGTTCTGCTGTGTCCCTCAATGCAGTGTGAAATAAGTTGCAAGCATTTAGCCAAGTCTAGCAGCAATTACCAAGATTTTTAGCAAAAAATTGAAAAACCTGTAGAATAGAGTCACATGAAAGCTGATTTGATGAGTACTTCATTTTTTATAAAGTAAAGTAGTCTTATAAAGCTTTTGCATAAAGCCCACTCTAACATCAAGCAGCACCAATCTGAATGGTTTCATGCTTTGCATGCAAATCTTCCCTTAATAAATTAATAAAACATAAATATACAGCCTAATTATGATTGACCTGAAAGTGAACTCTGAATTAAAAAGTGAAATTTGAATTAAAAAAGTGAATTTTGAATTAAAAAGAAAAACTAAAAATCAGAGTTCTTTCTTCAGTCTCGCTTCACCCACATGAAGAGGTAAGTTACACCCTTTAATGAACTGGGATTAGGGAGCAGAATAGAGGGTGATATCTATGGTGTTTCATAAGACCATGTGAGGGCTACATTTAAAAATATAGCAATTTCTACAGAAATGAGTCCATTGAAACCAATGATATCTCAGATAAATGCAGAACCCGAAGGAATCAGCTTGAGTGCAACACACAAGCTACACTCTTGCTTTGGCACAGCATTGAACCATGACAGTATTGTTCTGATTGCAGTGCGCATAACAAAATTTGATATAAAGAAGAAAAGAAAATGGAAGACTTGGCTCAGAATATTGTGGCAGGGACACTTGCTATAAAGAGCATGTGCATATAAGAAACAGGCAAAACAAATTAAGATAATCCTTGCTTGGGGCCTAGACACGTCTGTTAAAAGTGCATCAGCATAATGGGAAATGCAATCATCATGTTACTTTGGAGATCTACTTCATCTGTAACTCCTACAAATTACTTCTACATAAGGGTCTCCTTCCCTCACAACCTCACAAATGACTGTCAGAGTCAGGTACCTCTGACAAAGGGGTGTGAAACCTCAGTCTGCAACCCTTAGTAGTAATGGCTGCTGAAACCAATCAATGCCAAAATGCACTGCTTTCTTGTACAAATATTCAAAATTTGCTCCACTCTCTCCTTTTTTCTCTTTCTGTGAACCAAGGTGTGGGCAAATTGCAATATATTTTATAAAGATTTTTACTTGATACACTCTTATTTTGCAACTTTTCCATTACAAAATTAATTATTCTGTTCTGAGATGCAAGAGCTTGAGAATAAAAGCTTTAAAAAAGTCTATTTGTATATGGGTATGAAAGTTGGTATTTGGCTTTGCTAAGAGGAAAAGGGTGATCTGCACAGACCTGCACATCTGTGTTTGCAAATGTCTAATTCATTTGCATAACTGTTTCAAAAATGTTCAATTTCAGCTGCTAATAGAACTTCGACTATCAAGGGCAAGCATCTTGAAAATGCATTTTTCTTCTAAGATAGGCAAACATAATCTATGCATTTGGCAATTAATTTGGGCTCTGTATCAGACATTTCACAGACTGGAAAGGCAAAACTCGGGAAAACAAAATTAACAAAAAAAAAAATCCAAGCAAGTTTAAGTCCAAGGCTGTTTCATGAAGCTTTCAAATAAACTTTAATCAAAGTATGACGAGGAAAAAAGAAAAGTTAGAGACAAAGCCTCAATCTCCTCAACCCTACAACAAATAGGAACCCTTTGGAAGGTTGATTTTTCCCTGTTCTATGAAAGGAAAGTTGCTTTTTTCTTAATGGTGAATATGGATAGAACACAGAACATATTGCAAATTATCAGTTGAGCCATCAAATGAGTTGGGTTTGCATGAAAGTCAGGAAGGGGAGATTTGTGATAAAAGCAGCCTTAGTGGTTCTGTATTGTTTGTGCAGTGCTAATACACCGGGAATGTAGCCTTAAGTCACTGTCCCCTTGCATGATGCTAAAAAAAATTTAAAATTTTGCCACCTGTACTCGTTGCAGGAGTGGAAAGAATTCTTTAGAACAAACTCATTTTTTATAGAGATTTCCAAGCAAAGGTGCAGGCACGGATACCCAATTTCTTCTGTTTACTATGATTCCTGGTTATTTTGAATGAATGTCACTGTGGCAGTGACCAGAGACCAAAGACAGCAAAGTGAGTTGTCTCAATAACTTACCCTAGAGTTGAGGTTTGCCTTAAAATAGTAACAGTTTGAAGTAACTTGTCCAATAGATTCAAATTCCTTCTAGCTGGCAGTCTCTCCTTAAATCTAGCTGACATAATTTCTTGTTTCTCCTACCTCATAGCACTCAAGATCTCACACTGTCGTAATGGTGATGACAAAATGACACAATGCATTTTCTGTATCTAATATTAATATTTCTAGAGTGATATTTAAATTTCTGCTGCAAGCCAATCATATCCTGAATTAACCTTTTCTGTGAAAATTGAATATTTGAGGGGTTTTGTGCTCTGTTCTGGTGTTCATCTCATTTTTGGTGATGGCAACATTCAATTAATTTGTAGATTAACTGATCATTCTGCAAATGATCAAATACCTGCCATTCTGACTATTTCAGTTAGGTGATGGTGCTGTATGTATCATTTCACAGCCCTTGGGGGTTGGAGGATGTAGGAATACAGTGCAAAGAAAATAAAAACAGTTTAAGCAGTTAATACCCTGCAGATTCGTGTGTTTTGTTGCCTTTTCTCAGCAGTCAAGTTTTTCTCCCAAGGAACTTGGAAAATGCCCAGCTAAAATTTTATGAAAGTACATGAATCACATCAACTCGCAAAAAGCTAATGGCATGATGCAGTGTGGCCACTTCTTATCTCCCACACCTTTCTCTCTCCCAAAGGGACACTGCATCCAGACACTCTCAGTGAACCTGGAATGGGACAATGCTCTCAGCTGCCACTTGTCACTAAGACGCCCCAGTGAAGATAAGAATGCTTGTGAGATTAAAAGACTCTCTTAAGCTCACTGTCCAGGTAGAAGAACAAACATTGGGACAGTTTGCTACCGTGCCAGTCCTCTGTGCCAGTGTGGATTCTGCAGCTACAGCAACATCGACAATAAAACCCCCACGACTGCATCATTTCATTCTTCACACAACAAACAAAAGTACACTTAGTGCTAAATCTGGGCTTCCTTTCCAGGTCCTCCGGTCGAACAGACCTGAGAGTGGGACTTTCTTTCCCTTGAAAACATTTCAAATATATTGGACCAGGATGCTGCTTTGCTCTGAATACATATCAAGCCTGAATATGAAGAGAAAGGGAAGTTTATGATTCTACAAGAGCAGTTTGCTCTCAAGGCAAATAATAAAAATAAAAAGAGGTGCAAGTTATACAACTCTAAACTAAAACACTCCAAGAGACAGCCAGTGGAACAAGGTGGGGTCAATGCCCTTGGTAAAGAGAAATATATCTGAATGGTTGTTAAATATTATCAGTGAGTTAAAAACACAGAAATATTCAGTCTGCTAAAAAAATTAGCCAAATAAGGCTTTTTTGAGGGATTTTTTATCTTAAAAATTAATAGACAAAAAAGGGAGAAGTTTTTTTATGCTTTGAATATTATTTTATGGTTTGAATATTATTTAATTTATTTTATCTAAAGGAATTTTTTGTCATTTCTAAAAAGGCTGTAAAATGATAATTCTTTGGAAATACTCATAAAATAAAAATCTAAAGAAAGAAAAAATAGGGGTTTTCTCTTTAATTAACTCAATTGTAATAAAATTGGAAAAAACAAACGACATTAGAGAACTTAACAATGGAATATCACTAAACTTGATTTCAAATAATGAAACATGCTATTACATAAATTATTTTCAAAATGAAATCTGGGAAATATTTATAATCTAAAAATGTCCAAATTAGCTATCAATATTACTAAAGCTGTTGGTGACACACTTCTTGGTCACTTCCAAGCTTCAGCTTCAGGAGACTATAGTAATTTGTTTTGTTCAAATGGGAAGTATCATATAATTTTCCAAATACATGGAATTATGTATGTTCTGAACAACAATCCAGCACCAAGATCATGATCCAAGAGGCTTGGTCTCTATGGTTATTTGGTTATTAGCATTGTTGTAATTGCTTGTTAACCACTTCTGAATTCAAAACATAGGGCTGCCTCAACCTTGGACAGCAGCAGAGGCTTGGACTAGAACTACAATGAGCAAGTATTTGTTTCATAAAATGGTGTCACTTTATAGATCTCCTGTAACTATGTGGAACAGTAAAAGCTTTGGAGCGTGCTTACCATGCTCTTCTGCTTCTGTGGAACAGAAAACACTAACAAGTGTTTTCAATTTTAACCTTATATTATTTCTCCATAAGCATCTAGAAAAAAAAAATCTAAACACATTCAAATCACACTTCTCCTAATAGGAGCTGTGCTAAGATTTCCTCCATCGAGGTATATAAGAAATACAAGGCAACAATTTGTTCAGTTTGTTTCAGCACAGCCTGCATGTAATCTTCTTATTTCTAGAATACATTTACTTGATAAAAATCACATGATATTGAGCTTCTTAACTGTTAGAGGCAAATGTTTCTAAAGTAATAGCTGATTCAAAAAATAAAATAGCCTTTAGAGTCCATAAAAGAAAACTCCACATGTAACAAGCAGTTTTCTAGAAACTAAAATTTAATTTAGATAGTACAAAAATGAATTGATGATAATTATATGAATTGTTAGATCCATCTTCACTGCTTATAACCTGCATTACAGACAATGATAAACTGCTGATGGTAGAACTCAACATAAAATTTTTAGAATTATCTTTAAGCTTTTACCAAAGTTAATACCTTATCACATACATGTAGGAGCACATTTCTGTCAGGTCTAGATGTATGAAAATATGCAAACTTTCAAGTGTATCTCTAGGCTAAACTCATCTCTCATACAAGACATTATAATAAATCTTACGTGACTGGTACTTTATGGCTTCTCATGGGGATATAATTTTCTTTTTAAAATAACTTCAGTCCTTCATTTGAAGTTCCTTGGGGAAAATGATGGGGTAATCAAAGTGTAGTAACAGTGACTTTCCTCTCAGGGTTTGGCAAAGATAATAAAGTAAGATTTTGTAGCAGCTGAATGGAATGTTGGTTTTAGGTACTGGAAAAATAATAATGCTCTAGCCTGCATCGCATGAGAAGCACATTGAGTAACGGATGCAACAAGACAGAAAAATAGCCCTCAGGTTGCACTTGTAATGATAAAAGTCTGGACTGAGACCTTTGGATGTACATGGAAGGCTGCTGTAAAATACAGATGACTTAAGATCAAATTAGCCTGTACTTAAAGAATAGAATACCCCTGATTGAGAGCAGTGTGTCAGCTGTGCAACAGAGTATATCATATTGGGCTCTCTTGTCTTGAACTTCTCTTACTATAAGTGGAAAGTCAGGTGGGGACATTTACCTTAGAAGTCAGAGCTGATAGATAAAGTGTAGGTCTTTTCTCACAGAAAAATAAACAGAGTGGAGATAGGGGCTTTTTGATATTGCTGTGTGTCATGGTTTGACACTGGCACAATGCCAGTGCCCCCATGAGGATACCTTCTCCCTGGTTTCTGTTGTGAGATGTGACCAGGAATAAGCAAAGCAGGCTCTCACTTAGGAAAGAAAGAAAACAAAACTTTATTAACTACTCTACAACTATGGATAAAAAGGAACACACACAGGGAAAATGAAAACCTTACAAATACATTTCCTCCTCCCCCCACCAAATTTCCAATACAATGGATCTATTCCCCAAATCACCAACTCTCGGTCCAGCACCACCCTTCAAACAATCAATCCTCAGTTCATCAAGAGGAGAGGAGTCCTTCTTGTGCCATGGGCTTCCCCTGGAAACACAGCTGAAGCCTCGTGTGTTTCTGTGTCACTCGTGGCACTGCCTGGAGAACATCTGCCATCGTGACCTCTTCCTTTTCTTGTCCAGTGCTCTCACCACTGAACACGGACCAGAGCTGCTTCTAGGGTTGTCTTTTTAAGGATGCTCTGTCCCAATCCAAAAAAGGCACAGTCTCTCCTTTGGGACACCTGTCCCCACAATCTCTCCTTTGGGACACCTGTCCCCCCCATATTTTTTCACCCCCTGGGGCCGAGGGGCACCAACACTGAACCCTCTTGGTTCTGAGGCCATTGCCTCCCCCTAGAATGCAGTCTCTGTGTCACAAGGAACATGGTTCTGTCCATGGCTGTACAAAAAGAGTCCAGCAAAAGCCACTCCATCATCTCTTCCCACTAGGATTCTTCTCTATTCTTCTACTATCTCTCGCTTGCCCAGACCTCTCTCACACTTGCACATTTCCTTCCTCATCTTTCACTCTATCTTCTAGGAAAGGTCAATGTTCTGTAAAGTTCTCATTCTCCGAAAAGGGGTTAAAAGCTCCTACAAGTGGCCGGCTGAACCCCTCCCTTCTTTTCCTTCCCAGCTGTGCTGCCGGCACAGGCCCGTGTTTATCCAGTTTCAAGGTTACAGTCCCAGGCAGCGGCTCTCTCTCTCTCTCTCTCTCTGTGTCTCTCAGGGGGGGCTGCCCGATGGCTCCCAGTGTCTCCCTCTCTCTCTCTCTTCCACCCTTCCACCCCGGGGCTCAGGCCTACCTCTCCCGGCCACATGGCTTTCCCCTCCCCCTGCCCAGCCAGCAGCTGGGCCGGGGCAGAGACCCGAACTCTTTCCCACCGGAAACCCAAGAGGACCCTCCCAGGGGAGAGCTCTGCTTTTAACCCCGTGTTCTCAGAGGCGTGTCCATGTCCCAATGGCCACATTAGGTGCCAATATTAAAGTCTGAATATCCATTGGCCAAAACACAGCATCCCAAAAAACACATTTCCTGTCAAACCACCACACCGTGTTTTGAAGTGCTAGGAGATTGATAAGACTGTAGGCAAAAGGGGGAGACTAGACTTCTGTGTTAAAGTGTTGTTTCTAAATAGTTAGAATTTGGTTTTGATTGTTTTTAACATAATCCTGGTAGGGTTTTGTTGGTTTTAATATTTTAAGAAAAAAATTTTAAGGAAGTACTACTTTGAAGTTATTTCTCTGTATTGTATAAGAAATATCTTGATTATGCCTCATGTTTCACTTTCTGCTCTTCAGAATCTGGAAGCTCTGGGGAACTCCAAACTGGTGCATTTGCCAAAATAAGAAATGCTTCTTTTTAGAGAGCTTGGATGCACAGTGTCATTTGGGCACCAAAACTGCCCTGGCTTCATTAGCACACTTCTCTTTCTCACTGAAGAGAAAATATATTTTTCAACATGGACCCAAGTCAGGCAATTCTAACATCTGAATTGTAGTGGAGTCTCTATAATAGACTCAAAGAATGACCAAGGTTGGAAGAAAGCTCTTAAGATTAGAAGTCCAACTGTCAACCCAGTACTGCCTCTGCCTTAAACCACTTAACCGTATAATAAATAGTGAACAAATAGGGATTTTTTTTTTGTTCTGCATCAAAGGATCTGCCAAATTTCTTTTTAAAATTTTCTGTTTAAAAACAAAGCCAGTGAAGTGGTCTGACTTTGGGAAAAAGCAGTTGAGAACACAGGATAGAAATGATGTTGTAGGATAGACAGAAACGGCAGAGGGAGACTTGCGGAAAAGATCCTGGAATCTTCATTTTGAACAGACTAGTGAGAAAAGAAGCAAACAGAGGTACAATCAAGCCTTGGAGGAGGCAGAAGGTCTGCGTTTATGTAGAATTTTCTGCAAACCAGCAATTCCTTGAGCAGAATGAAAACAAGCCTCAACGTAAAAATTTGTCTAGCAGAAGCATAATAGGAGACAGGCAGACCAACACATCCAAGACCTTCTTCATTTGTTTTCTTTCATAGTTATTTCAATGATATCTGTTTAAAAGTAGTATAGATAGTTAACAGTTTCACATCTAATTTTAATAAAATTTGGCTTTTTGAATGTAAAAGGATTATTTATTTCTTCATTTTAATTTCAAAAGGATGTCTTTAATCCTAAAAGCCCAGAGGAGTTCTTTCATAGATAGAAATATGAGGCATTATCTGTGATATCCAATGAACAAAACATTAAGCTTCCTTTCCCTATCCTGTCTTTAGATTCAAAATGTGTGGATTTCATAGTGAATTTTGCTATATTTTCATGACAGTGACTTTACTAGAGAGTTTCTCTTGCGTGGCTTTCTCAATATCTCAGCTATTTAACCTGAAACTCCATTGATCAATCTAAGGCAGGATTTCTAGTCTTTAAAAACAAGGCTATTACTTCAAATTTCTTTATACCCAATGCTTTCCATTGTGTTTACTGTTAAAGACACATGTCCAGATATTCTGCTGATCTTGGCATAGGTATCCATCTTCTAGAAAATTTGTCTTACTCAGGTTTTGCTTCTCAGGGTACTGCCAGCATCAAGGGTGGGACTGTCTGTTCAAATGCTCAGAAAGGAGCCTAAATTAGACAAAAAGTCACCAGATTGTGGAGGTTACCTTTGAATCAACAACCACCTCCCTTGCTGCTACACAAATTTTATAACATAACAGTAAATATTTTGCTCCTGATACAAATATTTTGCCTGTGCACTTCTAACCTAGCTGTTATCTTCAAAACTCTAGGTATGTGAAGTAAGGGGCCTCTTAGAAAGATCTCCATAATCTACAGGTATATTTTTGCATAGGTTGGATTATTTTCTCTTACCAAGAAAAAATCCAAAGACATTATTCTTGCCTTCAAGATGCAGTAATTCTACCTTGTGTAGCTATCCATAATTGGCAACTTAGTCCTATTTGCAATGCTTTTTTTGAGGGATCAAAATTTAATCTTAATATCCTTTTATTTTTGACTCTTGATGCAAAGAGATTTCTGTTACAGTATCACACCTAATTTACTATTTATTTTTGCTCTGGTGGCATTCCACACTTCAAGAAGCAACAACGCTGACGTCTTGTGGCCTTGAAGCAGTCTTTGTGTAGCTCAAAGCTGACCTGATCATTCAGGAACTGCCCTAAGCACCAGACAGGATGCTTCAGATGTATTGGAATAAGAAATTAGTGTATTTGGTGTGATTCAGTTGAAACAAATAGTTTGTCCATCTCTGCATTAAATTCTTAGGGAGCATTTATTAGTGAAAAGTGCTTGTCCCTTGAGTGAATATGCTGTCCATAATTCTGGAGATTGGTAGTTCTAAGCACTGGACTTGGCAAAGCATGCAGTGAATGATCTAAATTGGTTAGCTAAAATGTGCCTCAGTAAGCAATAGTCTCTATTCTTTTTAAAATGTAAGCTGTGATTTGTGTATGATCTACTTTTTCCCTGACCTTCGTGTACTGCTTGTCTTTTTAAAACATAAGCTGTGTTAGTCAGGCTCTATGCATTTCTGTATGCATGGCCAGGAAAAAATGCATTATAGATGCAAAGTTTTAATAAATGCCAGTGACACCTTTAGCTTTCATTTTGGCTAATACTTTCTTCTTGCTGATGATAGCAGTGTCAAAACTCTAATGTAATTTGGAAGAATGTTTTTTTCCCTTTCATTCCCCTGCCTTTTTTTTTTTTTTTTGGTCCGCTCGGTGTTTGGATAAAATTATTTAGTAAGGTTTTCTGGTAGTCTTTTTGGTCTTTTATTTTTGATATTAGTGAACAATTTGAACAGAATCATGTCTTTCAGCAAGGTACTATATGGGTAGTTCAGTACCCGTGCATACACAGGTAGGTCCAGGATGACTTCTAAGTATTAGAAAAATCCTTGTAACAAAATTAAAATATTCACTGGTCTCTACTTTTTCCTCTCATAACAAGCAATACCAGTACATTCAGAGGTAGAATTGATACTTTTACTGAAAGCACATTCAAATGCTCCATAAAAGCTTTTGGTTTGGTTGCTGACAGACCAGATATTGGCTGTTTCTCTTTCAGCTAAAAGACATCTTTCAGATGTAGTGTCAAAAGAACTCTTTAAAAGCAAGGCTTCTGTCACTTCCATTGTTCATTTCAGTATTCAATAGGCTGGATAAATGTTACAGAGTATAATGGATATGCCATTTATTAGCATTTAATGGGAAAAAATTGCATATCCTATACTGTCTAGTCAAATACTTTAGGAGAAAAGTAAAGTATTGCTCAACAAAGAAAAAGACCTAATTTGTATCAAATTCATAACCTAGTACATCAAGTATATTTCTGCAAAAATGATACCATGTGTCACCTACTCAATTGGATTTGTCAGGTGCTGGACTAAGTCAGTTATATCATTCACAACATCACATATATCCTTCTTAGTAGCAAATAAATCTCCTACTGAATTCAATATGTCTCTAGTTGCAGAAGACCCACAATAAACTGGTTATGTTTCCATAGATGTTTGTCTGCATGTAGAGTCAGATGTGCTTGTTAGAGGTGTACATTCCTGATAAATTAAATGCTTGATATAGATCTGACATAACATTTCCTGAAATATCCATGTTAAGAACAGGACTGATTGTATGAGCAGCTGAAATTCGTGCATCAATGTACTACATCACTCAGATCCACTTTCTAGGAGACACCAATCATGTGAATGGGGTGAAATCACTGGCAGAGAAAGTTTAGGTCAGCAACAGCTCTACAGCAAGGACTATTACTTATAGCTGACAGCAGGGCTTTAGACATACAACAGTTTGGCAGGGGCTTCAGGTGTGCAGAGAACAAGATTCATCAACATGAGAAAAAAAGACAGTAGAGGAGACAATCAACTCTTTTCCATGCGTACTTGCTTTTGTCTGAATCTTTGATAAAAGACTTCTCCAGTTCTGCTGAGCCTGTCTCTACCTTAAATTCTGTCTTTCTTTATGATTGTGTCTCTTTGCATTATTTTATGAAATACTCAAAGTATGAGAAGAGATATAAACACAACATCCAAACTCTGATTATGAGCTGGGCCAGGAAATGTTTCCAACCTTGTTACTTTGGTTGGCCATCTGCGTTTTAAGTAATCTGGAAAAGTGACATGCATTGGAAATGACTGTGTTTTATTTAAAAGGAAGCTTTCAGTACAAGAAGAGGAAAAAAATTTGCTATCAGAAAAAAGTGCTTCCCTAGGAAAAATAACTAACAAAGAGAATAATAATCTCTTTCCCCGAGGAGTTGGAATGGCATTTCCTCTGTACAGAACTGCAGGTGAGCTCTGCCCAGAGTAGAAATATTGTTGAAAACCAGTTTCAGGTGGAGTCATGCAGACAGGGAGGAATAGTAGATCTCCAGATGAATGCAATTAGTCTGCCAGAAGCTTGTGAATACAAACTGTGGTAAGTGAAGAAGAAAACTAAGGCGACAATTGGTATGGAGTGACATGCATGGGGGAGCCTTTACCAGAAATCAATGACATATGGTGTTTCCAGGGTGAGTATCTGTAGAAAACTTTTAAGAGGCAATAATAGTAATTAGTGTTTTCTTAAAGAAGCAGCAAACCTGCCCATTATCACTGCCTAGCAGAGGACATACAGCATGAGTTGCATGAGATATAGATACTAAATAAAGACATTCTTACCTCCTACCCTGGACATGCGGCAGTTCAGTTATTACTGCAAATTTTGAATATTGTCCTATTTTATCCTTTAAGAATGGCAGGCTGGAAGACCAAAAACCCTATATTATATAGAGTCTATAATGTCTTTTGCATTGTCCCTGATATCCCACTTTTACACCACCTAGCCTCCTCTTTTATCTGCAGATATTCAGCTCTGTTTCACTCCCTATGCTGATGCAACTGGATGCAGTAAATTGTTAGAGAGTTCTTAATGAGATATTCAAATCCTAGAAGTAATTTTTTTTTTTTTTTACTTCTCTGAAAAATTTTTCATATGGAAAATAAATGAAGAGGTTTTATTAGAAGACATTCAGGATAGATTTTGTTTTATAATCCTTGCAAAATCCATGATGCCATCACTCTTTCATTGTTATTTTTCTCAATTGAAAAGCTATTTATAGAAGAGTAGAAATAGTCCTGAAATTTGAGCAAAGATATTTGAAGATTATCCTAACATTCTCCATAATTTTCCATGATACCATCGCTAGGTTTGAACTCCATCTCTCAATAGGAAATGAAGAATATTCTTATTCTAGTTTGTGATATTCTTCTGAATTGTAAGGTGTGGTTATTTTAAGGAACAGTTGTTTTTTTTCCTTAAATCACCTTGTGCTGAAATCATTGATGCTTTAAAGCAGTGCAAATGGAATTTTTTATTTAACAGAGACCCTTCAAGCTGTAACTGCTCTCCCAGGTTCAGCAGAGTTTTTCTTCTGTTCTTGAAAAATCTCATCTAATATAGTTTTTAATGTTCAAATTCTGCCTAGTTTGTAAGTAGCTGGTCACTCATGGGGACCACAGACACATCAGGAGCTGCAATTTAGCTGGCTACAGTGTTTGTGATGCGTCTGGTAGGCTACAAGCTCCTGTTACCCTTATCTGCATTTTTCAACATTAACACAAATTAAAAAGAAGTGACACTTTTATTATTATAGGAAATATTCAGCTCCAACTCTAGAGCTTTCATTCAGGTCCAAAATCTGTTTCTAACTTCAAGGTCAAAAGACTGCACTTGATAGTGCATCTGATCCAACACCAGGTGATGTTTTGCCTTGTAGCACCAGAACTATGATACCATACACAGAAGAAATGAGTTCCCATTTAAAATTTGAAATTAATCTCTTCTCTCATTGCCCTGATACCTGCATATATTGTTCATGAGATTTGATTTTTCTAAAAGTACTAGTTTCCTACGCAAGGTATCTCTACAAATAAAATAGTATTTTCGACCCTGGTCCAATTTTTCCCCAAACCCTACAAATTAAGATCTGGCTAAGCACCACAGTAAGAAGTGGGCTAAGAAGTGGGAGAAGATTAAGGAGAGGATAAGCAAAATTTAAAATATTATATTTGCAACTTTTATGACTATCATACATATGCCCGACACTGTACATATGCCCATGGAGATTTGTCAGTGCAGAAAAACTTTCTCATATATAGTTTTAGGTATTTAGGCTCATAAAATGGACACATACAAAGCCTTAGAATTCAACCTACTAGACATACTTTTGAAAATCAACATAAATCCTATGAATATAAGATATCAAACTTGTCCCTTAATTTTTCCCTAAATTTGCAAACTTATGAACAAAATAATATATTTAGAAGAATATTTGTAAGCTATTTAGTTTCTTGATTAATTCACTTTTGTTAATTTCAATCTCTGATCTATTTAGCCTTTCAAAGTAATCTTTTATTATCTAATATACGTTCAGGTAACCATCCATGGGAAAAGGTATAAGAATTTCTCTTTACAGACCTATGTTATGCTGCTGATATTGATGGCACATCAAATTAAAAACAGGATAGGGCCATTTTGACCTGTATTATCTAAGAAAGAGGATGTAATTAGAAATCAATATTTCTCTAAAGGAAAGGGTAAAAATAATAGGTAAAAAAGGTTAAAGGCCTGGCCATATTCTTAGATGTGGTCCATAACTAAATAGTTTTCAGCTTAAAACCAATTGGGGGCAATTTCTTTAGAGGTGATTCTAAGTTCAGGGAAAGTTTTCTTTTTTTTTTTTTCCTTAAATATTTTCATATTATGTCTTCATCATATTTAAAACACAGACTTCATAGTCCTTTTTAAATAGCAGTCACCAAGATATTCAGATTCAATACGACAAACTCATAAATCCAAAATATGGTAATTGTAGGATGATGACTGCTAGATTTGTTCATGTTAAAACCTCTATTAAAAAGAAAAAAAGAGTGAGAAAAGAGGAAGAACTATGCGATTTGTGAGGAATGGAAATTCTCTTTAACATAAGATGGACAAAAAGTCTCAGGACATGATGAATAATAAATTAGAATGTTGAAGAGCAGGTTTAAAAGTGTGAGAGTGCAATTGAAAGAGAGTAAGAAAGATAAGTGCTATTACAAAGATATCTGGATAATTTATGATACAACTGCTTAGCCTCTAGAGGCAGGAAGCCATTGTTCTGAGAGCCATAATAAATGACACAGGATAAAGCAAAATGTTGTTTTTAACAAATGAAACCTGTACTGATTAAAACAAGAAACAAAAATTTTAAAAAAAATGAAAGATAAAAGAAGAAAAAAAAAAGGAAAACTTAAAAAATTAACTACAGCAGAAACTACAGAATAATATGACAGGCCAAATTTTAACATAAGTGGTGCCAAGAAAATTACAGAATCACAGAATCACAGAATAATGAGGTTGGAAGAGACCTCTAAGATCATCGAGTCCAACCTATGCCCTAGCACCTCAACTAGACTATAGCACAAAGTTCCATGTCCAGTCTTTTTTTAAACACATCCTGAACTGGTGATTCTACCACCTCCCTGGGAAGAGCACTCCAGTACTTTATTATTTTTTGCTAAAAAACTTTTTCCTAATATCCAACCTATACCTTCCCTGACGTAGCTTGAGACTGTGTCCTCTTGTTCTGTCAGTTGCTGCCTGGTGGAAGAGACCGACCCTCACCTGTATAGAACCTCCCTTCAGGAAGTTGTAGAGAGCAATAAGGTCACCTCTAAGCCTCCTCTTCTCCAGGCTAAACAACCCCAGTTCCTTCAAACCTTCCTCATAGGGCTTGTGTTCCAAGCCCCTCACCAGCCTCGTTGCCCTCCTCTAAACGCGCTCAAGCATCTCAACATCCTTTCCAACCTGAGGGGCCCAGAACTGGACATAGCGCTCAAGATGGTCTCACCAGCACCAAGTACAGGGGAAGAATTACCTTCCTGCTCCTCCTGGTCACACAATTCCTAATGCAGGCCAGGATGCCATTGGCCTTCTTGGGCAATTAATCACAGATTAGATTTTATACTATAGGGAGATAAGAGAAATCAGTAAAATTATCCAGCATCCCAATCAAAACAACAGAGAACTGGAACATTTTTTGAGCAATTCATGTTTATCTTTTGAAACATCTTATTTTTGGAAATCTGAAAGTTAACCTATAAATCCACAGGACAGGCTTAGGCTTACTATGAGAACTAACTACACATGAGACTGCAAGTATAATGTCCAAATTAGAAATCTCCCAAATCCCCATGGAAAAGAATAGTATTCAATTGTTCTGTGGTACCTTCAGTGCATCTATTAGTCTTCCTGAGAAACAGAGTATTAGGTTAGATGGCACTTTGCTGGGACTGAGATGATTTGAAAAAGAATAATAAAGAGTACTTTAATTATTTTTTCTTTGTCATAATTTTCAACTGCATAAAATTCTTATGCAGAAGTTTGCATTTCTTAGCACAGTGATATCCAACCATCATTTATCACAAAATTCACCTTTGCTTTTTATTGCTTCCATCTTTCATTCATGAGGAAGGGAAAGAAAAAATGCTAACTATTTAACCTAAAGTTCTGTATGCACAAACAACAGTGTAGAAAAAAGCTATATCATAGGCTCATTTGAAATGAAATCTGATTTTGTTCTATTCTCAAAAAAAATATTGCGCTATAAAAAAGCTAAGGTCAGAAAACTTGTAGGAAAAATGTCCTGCAGCAACCAAAATTACTAGAAATTTATAGAATTACACTTACTATAATAATAATTTTAATACGAATGTAGCCGTATTTGCCGAAACACTGAAAAATAATTGACCATCTCAATATGATCTAAAAAAAAGGAGAAATACCTCCATAAGCTGTGGTCTGCTATAGTAATATGAATGACAATAAAATTGACATTAACAATACATTCCTCTTCCTAAATTGTTTTAAATAGTAATTTGTATTCCTAAATAAAGCAAGAAAGGTGGGCAAAATTTTTAAACATAAAAGCATTTCTTTTATGAATGGGCATATGTTGATATAAGCCCATAAACTTAAATTTTGTCCACAAATATTTGTGACCCTGTAGTAACAAATTCAACTGAATGGAGATAAACTGTATTGCATTTATTTTCTTATCCAGGCTTACAAAGCACTAAAAGAGACAAAACACTTTTTCTAATGAAGCAGTCAAATAGTTACTGCAAGTAACACATTATTGCTAAAAATCACAAAGACAAAAGCATCTTCAGTAATATAGTAAACTGTGCTAAGTCTCATGGTGAAATGACATTTAATTAGAAGAAAAAAAGATTGTGCACAATTCTTCACCAACATGTAATTTACACCAGGGAAAACATTGTTAAATATGTGTGTGTTTTATACCTCTTTTGAGTGGGTATAAAATGGTTCTCCCTGCTATGAAAGGAAACAAGCACGTTCATCTCTTCAACTCATTTCTGTGACTGTGGTCACAAGGGTTTTCAGGATGAAGAAGAGACGAGAATGTTGACTCCATGATCAGAAGGCTTGATTTATTATTTTATGATATATGTTACATTAGGACTATACTAAAAAGCAATAGAAAGGAAAAGGTTTCTTCAGCAGCTAGCTAAGCTAAGAATAGACAAGAATGAATAACAAAGATCTGTGTCTCAGACAGAGCAAGAGCCAGCTCTGCCATGAGTGGTCAAGGAATCCAAACACCCACAGGAGACCAATCACGGGTCTACCTGTTGCATTCCACAGCAGCAGATAACAATTGTTTACTTTGGTTCCTGAAACTGCAGCTTCTCACAAGGAAAAATCCTAAGAAAGGATTTTTCATGAAAGATGTCTGCGACACATTTCAGTAGGAACTTTGGCATTGGCTTTGACAGACATGCAGAATTGTGTCCAAGACTCTCTGCGTTTACCAAATGCAGATTTCTCCTGGCTAGACAGGGGCTTATGCTGTGACAGAGTCCAAAGGAAAAGAATGATAAGTGGCTATATTTCACACTGACTAAATCTCCACATCTCCACAGTTGTTGCCTCATCCTCTGTGTCTTCTTAACAGAATGTTGGTCAGTTTTAGCAAAAAATTTTGGAAGATAATGCTGCTTGAGAACACTGCATGGCCATCCTGTGGTCACCACAAGGAACTCTTTGCACCTGGCTACTGGTGCAACTACATTTCCTTATCTCCAGGGTGAAGACCAACATCAGTGCTGTGGAGAAATGAAAATGAACTGTTGGGCAATTCTGCCCATCTTTGTGCAGGCTGAGCATTCCCCACCCATAATTGTTCCTGTCTGGCTGCCCTGAAACCTCCAGGCTCCCATTCCTGCTTAGCCTCTTTCTGATGTTGACATTCTCCCTTCCTGGCTGGGCAGGTGCACGTTCACCCTGGAGTTATTCTTGGAGGAAAGCTGAATTGTCATCATTTGTATTTCATTAGAACTGAGGCTTTCAAGAATTTTTTTTTTCCCAAATATTGCAACTTATAATAATTGACAGCAAGTTTATGATGAGGAAGCCAAATATTTTTAGGACTTACACATTATTTTCAAGCATCTAGCACTTCCAGTAGTAATAATATTTTTTTTAAAACCCCGAACAACTAGTACCACACACACACACACACACACACACACACACATACATGTGCAAAAACACACACACACAAAACAAAGAACAAAAAAGAAAACCCAAAATAAAACCCCAATGAAACCCAAATTATATGACTTTCTGCGTCTGTGAATGTAGTCTTGTTTCTTGTTATTGCTATGAATTCACTAAAGGAAGCCTTCCAGAACTTGATACATCACCCAGTGGAAAATTATAATTAGCACTGCATATTTACAATATTGTGATTAGATACCAAGAGATTTTTCAAAGCTAGCATAAAAAGTTACTATGAAGGTGATAACGATTCTTTTGGAGAGGTATTCCTTTGTTCATTTTAACATTCTCATAAATGTTTAAATAATATGAATTAGGCTTCCAAGCCAATTAATTTGTCTGTTTCTCATTTTCAGTGATGTATTTTAATTACACTTTCATACCTCTAATCTTCAGAAAGGGACGCAGCATGCAACAATCATGAAACACAAAACCTGTAAAAGCCCAAAAGGATAATGGAAAAAATTCCACAGTTTTGTGCCTTAGTCTCATCCTGTATAATTTTGTAGTATGGAGAAAGAGGTTTAAATCTTATGCACTTTTAATTTGGTGGGGTATGTAAAACTCATAATGTGGCTGAAAGATGAATTTTGGTTCATCTTAAATGTTTCACACTAAATTTACTCCATGAATTAAAACCAATATGTGATCATTTTGTACTACAATACACAGGGTTAATTCATTTTTGGTCTAGAATAAGTACTGAATAATAAAAATTAATTTCTCATTTTCAATTCTATTTACTTCTCACTGTTTAATCCTTTGTCTGTGTTTGGTCTTAAATATGCTTAATATTGAAAGCATACAACTACAGAATATTTTTGAGTCACTGAACCTTAAAATGGAGAATGGGTACATGGGAAAGTTGATTATAAGGAAGGAAATGGAAAGTGAAATTAACTATTCTTTTTCCTAATATGAGACCCTAACCACAAAACCTGCTTTGGTGAGTCCATTCCAAGGCAAATTCATCTGTTTAAGCATTGAATTGATGGTAGTACAGGTAAGTAATTATAAAACTTCTATTAAGGAGTATCCTAGATTCATCCTGTTACATATCTACCTAATGCTCAAATATTTTCCCTTTCATCTACCTGTTTAATCTCCTTTCTTGACCATGATGAATTTTCATTTAATGTTCTGTGAAAAATTTCCCTCTGCAACAGAAATTGCATGCACAATTCCATATTTTACCATCTGAATAATATTAGGTCAGATTGTAACATACACCTGTAAGCAGAACAAGGAAATGCTTAATCTGATTTAAATCTTTTATATTTGAGAGAAATCTTCCCTTTTTTTCTCTCCTGCCAAGTTTTGTTTAGGGGAATTTTGGAAGTGGAGTATTTGGTCAAATTCCAATCTTTTCTAATGTTTTTCCAAGATGTTAGTCAGAAGACTTGCTCTCTTCCTCTGAACTTAGAGGTAGTCAGAAGACTTGCTCTCTTCTCTTCCTCTGAACTTAGATGGGGGAAGAATAAGACTAATATTTAGGCTCCTTCAACTAAATACAAAAAAGAAGAGAAAGGAGTAAAAAAAAGAATGAAAGGGTGATGTACTCATGGACACTACCATGATAAAATGGTAGGTTATTTTGCGAACCCATCAACCTTTATCAGCACAGAAGTCACGTTAAGTCACAAATTGAGTAGAAGATTAAATATTTGTATTAAGGTTTTGCTTTTCAGGACTTTGAGTGCATAAAAATGCCTTTAAAAAGCATGTATGTATTCTGTTTTCTTACTTTGCAGCCTTTTAACATCAGGAGAGTAATGTATCAGAATAACTGAACCAGGACAAACCTATGTAGTCCTGTTGGGATTTCACATGGCTACTGATTGACTTGTTGGCCTTGATGATCAATCCTTTTAGTGTAATTTCTTTTCTGTTCATATATGCCCTTTTTATGTTTTACTTCAAAGTACCCCAAGTCAATAGATATTTGCTGCCAGCTAATCTGCATGCTTAGCAGTTCATGAGCAACTTGCTCATAATTAAACAGAGGAAATTCCTAAATTCCATGATCACTGAGGGAGTGAAACCTTAACTGCACCCAGGCACACATTTTGCCCACTCTAGCCTGTTGCTAGTTCTCTGCAAAACCAGTCTTTCTACTGAAAGTCTAGGCAGAAAATGAGATGTTGTGGTTGTCCTACTTGCTGCGTCTTTTGCTAGAGCACAGCCGTTCCTACTCTGAGAAACAGCTGTCAGGTAGCTCAGCACCATGGATCTTTTTAAGCCTTCTCTCTCCTCACTGTCAAGTTGAAATTTATGTTGCTTTCCCTCTGAATCCTGGAAAGCTGGGGAAGGAGGTGGAGAGAAGTAGAGCTGGTTCTGTGTAATTTCCGATGCTGAAGTTGGGTGCCCTGATGAAAAGCTGTCTTATTTACAAATTTATTAACCCATGGCTTCCTCCTTGCATCTTTCAGTGGTTCACTGCTTTGAATCTTTGCCAAGACAACAAACTCCATTCTTTTATTTTGGTCATGAAGTTGTGTTGCAGAAAGTTTGTGGGAGAATGAATCTTATTCAGTAGTGGGATTCACTGGGACTAAATTTGCAGGGCAAGGTCATAGTTAATAAGGGAAAAAAAAAAATAGGGAAAAAAAACCAAAACAACCTCCCACCCCCAAAGCCAATAGACCTGCATTCATAGATTTTACACAGAAAAATATGTTGAATTAACAGATGTTTCCAGGTGCTACATCGATGAAATTACTCACTCTACAAATAAGATAATGATGCAGGAAAAGTCATGGTTAAGAAATAAAATAGACAGGCCTTTTGTTTTGGATCCTGGTAGAAAAATGAAACTTCAATCACTAGGGAGCCCAGAAAATATGTTAAATAAAATTAGACACCCTAATCTATGTTCCAAATATGGAGAACGTTTTTTTTTGCCCTTTATCTTAAAATCCCAACTTTGTGAAGCTCTATCTGGACACTGACATGATTCGAATACCAGTAGATAAACAGACTGAGACCACAAAGCAATTTTTAAGAGCCATTTCCATAGCCTTTTCTTTTTTCCAATAGTGATCTGAGATTGGAACTAAATCTAATTTGAAAATAAAACAACCATCTTGTGTAAAAGTTACTAGATTTTTTCTTTATTTATTTTAAGAAAGATTTTTTTTATGTCATTGAATAAAGAAGAATGAAACAATTTTAATTCTCTAATCCCCATCAACATTCTGCCCAAATCCAAATTAAACTACATTAATTGTTTTAGTCCAAGTGTAACTTATGCTTTTGAGAAATTCCATCATATATAATTCCAGGTCAACACATTCTTCCAAGCAGAGAAAATAATTAGGCATATGTGGGCTTAAAATTCAGACTGTGTCATTAGCTTCTGGTTTTGACTGAACACAAGTCCTGTGGTCTCACCTAACTCACATTATATGATGGGTAGAGAAGATCCCTCATGAAAATTTTTTGTTTATGATTTTTTTTTTTTTTTTGCAAATAATAATTATGGCATTATCGTGATCTGTTTTAATAAACTTTCTTCTTACTAGACTTGTTTCGTAGATTATTTTTTATTTATTCTTGGAAATTTATATTCACTAAACATTCAGCTTTGGGGACATATTTAACAATTACTGAACTTAAAGGTATTGTCCATATGTTTAAAATTAAGTATTTTATGTGCTTTCCTGTATCTGAGGTTTAAAGGGGTGGTAAAAGCAATCAGAATTCATAGGCACTTCTATGTTTAGAACATTTAAAAAGTTAATAATATTCTTCTTTTCTAATTGTGGTTTAAACAATAGGATAAGATTAATATTCATATAAAGTCATTCAAAATCAAAGCTTTGAATTGGCAACAAGAAGTGACAGAAAAGTTGTCTGTGAGATTTTCAGCAAAGCTTGAATACTGTCTCCACCAGAATTTGATGGTGTTTTTCTTTCCATTGAGGGTTTATATCAGTGTTACCTTCTCTCAGAAATGCAATATTTTCTACAGACCTACTTATAACATTCAATATTTTTTCAGGTCTCATAGAAGATCTTGACTTTGTATTTATTGCTAATGTAGTGATGTTGTATATAAAGTACATTTAATACTTAAAATTAAATTGCTTTATATGAATATGTTTATTTCTTGTGACAACAGTAGAATAATATAAGAATTCAGAAACTGCATCAAGTTTGTTTGTGAATGAAAAGGTGCTTAGAGAATATAATTTAGACATTTTACAGATACATGGAATGCCTTCAAAAATGAAATCTAAAAAAAAATATTGTTTTACTTTCCAGTTTGCTGGAATTTCAGATATTTCCCAAAGTCCAAATGAAAGAGTATTCAGAATAAAATCACTGTTAGTTTTTAATATAATAAAAATATTACCATTGACATTTCAATGACCATAAAGATCCCCACTTCATCCTTAGAGTCATCAATTTGTAGAGTATTATTAGGAGACAGTATTTTAAAGCAAAAGAGGTGGTACTACATTTATATCCAAATTTAAGGATACTTGCATCTGATACTTTGAACTATTTAATCTTTATTTAATAAACCAAAAACCGCAACTAATTCTAATTCAGGTGATGCATATAATTGCTAGTGTTTTACTCCACTACAGATACAAGTAATTTAGAGTGATGGGCAGTGATCATGGAAAATAGATCATGAATAACCAGAAATCTGAAAGGGAATTGGCAAATAACTGGCACTTTTTTTGGTGCTAGGTGGATGTGCTTTCTATGATGAAAAGAAACACAGACTATCAGAACGTGTGGTATTTTTAGTGTGGGATGTGGTAAATTTAGCTCTAGTTCTCAAATTTGCTTTTTTTTTTTTGTTTCAGTCTTTGTTAAATTATTCTGGCAAAGTAAAATTTGTGTCTAAAAGCTGTCCTTACAGAAGTTGCCAAAGAGGGCAAAAAGAATTATCATTAGGCCAAGAATGTTTGCCATCCGGCTGCATGACACTGTAGCTTCACGCACCTTTCCGCTGCAGCTGGTGTAACTGCACATGTGTCTGCCTCTTCCAAACTTCAAATGTTCCACTCTGCCCCTCTGCAGAGAAGCCTCATTTTATGAGATCATCGATTTTTTGCAAATTCTTTATTAATTTTTCTTTGTTTGAATTTAAAATGGTTAACTTTACTGCCATTTATGGCCCATCGATGTGCTCTTGGACTAGTTGAAGCAATGAATACTGTACCAAGGAAAGTGGGAGGAGACCAAAGAGCTGGATTGAATAAGAGCAGGCAGGCATGTAGAACAGGGAGTCCCTCACCCAAGAAAGAGTTTGAAAGGGAGTTGGGTGAGCTGACATGAGACTGCGCTGATCTTTGTACCGTATGGGTGGGCAGGCCTGGAAGGAGCCAGAGCAAGACGTTATTTGGGGTCCCCCTCCTGCCATTGTTTCTCTGTCCTCCACTCTAGGTGTACACAAGAGCTTTCATCACAGAAAAACAATACATTTTGGGGTTTAGTTTCTCCTTCTCAACAGTTTCCAGCCAATATAATGGCTCAGACATTGCTACTGGAACTGATCCTATATTTGACCCAGACCAAAGGGCTCAATCATTTTTCTTTAAAGAACACTACCATGGAAATAGCTGGTGTGGGCTTGCAGAATTGTATATCTTTTTAGGACGGCTTAATAATACCTTTATTAAGGTAAAAATATGCTTCATTTAGGCTCCTCTTAGGTGTTTTGACTTATGATTAATATTTGCTTTGAAAACATAATGAGAGTGGTTTCACTTAGAATCCAGGAATATGGAATAGGCTTGAAATATTAATTATCTCCTTTTTTCACCTTAAATCTAAAATTTTATGTTTGAATATTTTGTTAGTCAATCTGTTGGGAGGCTTGTTTATTATTCACACATACATATTAAGAAAACATTATAAATGGCAAAAAACTGAGAAATTTCTTGGGATATTTAGAGAGTTTCCAGTGACACACATGGACTATGAACCAGGTATTTTCTTAGCTGAAAGGGAAAAAGGAAAAAAAAAAAAGAGATTAAGGGAGCCAGCATTTAAAAACTGCAGAGAGCATTAAAAAAAAAAAAAAAGCAAAACCTGTTAACATCAAGAAAATTTAGCTGCTCTGGTAAGTATATTCTCTATTCCTGGAAATGCTTGTTGTGACTGGCTAACTTTGTAGAGGTATGCCCCTGTTTGATTACTAGCAATTGATTGTATGCCAGCAGCAAGTCACAGGTAGTGTGGCTTACATTTTGCACAAAGTCAAAGAGTATAATGATACACTGTAAAGAGGGCTATTCCATTTAGCAGAAATTATAGTATGATATGTTGTGCAATATTCATAATGGCTTTTTATTGTTTTTAATAAATATAAAAATGAAACCAGTGTTAAAAATTACAAGCCCTGCTTTTATCAGGTTAAATGCAGTAGCTCACCTTTTATGGTGTATGCAAGACTGATCATTATAGAGGCATTCAAAATCTGTTTCTTCTTCAGCATGTCTTTATAGGTCATGCATATATCAGCTTAAGGGAAAAAATAATTTCAGTTGTTTCTTGGTGTGGCTATGTGTCAATTATATGGTTTTCCTTTTATTCTCTTTTTTTTTTTTCCTTTCAAATATATGACAGCTGTGGAATAATAGTGTTAGAATGGGCACTCTGGAAGAACAGGAAAAGCAAAAGGGCATTTGTAAAGGCTCAGAGCCGGAAGCCATTGGAGTCAGGTTCCTCCTTCTGTTCCTCCAGTCAAGACTGAGATGCTAAGGATGAGACCTCCACTGTTGCTCAGGGACAAGGCACAACAGCTGGAGTTTGAAACTGACAGTGAAGCTGTGTCCTCCACAGAGCACTAAGATGATTTATTTGTAGTTGGTGACTGACTTGACATCAAAAGTTTGGTAACTTCACTGAACTGTGTCTACATTTTAGCCCTGAGGGGAAACGATTTCATCTGTACTGATGTAGCCAGTGCATATAAGTAGCAAGCTCTAAGCAATTCATTTGTTTTCTATGTTATCTTCTTGAAATGTAAGGAGCCTTGCTGCTTTACTGGAGTTTGGATTTGACTGTTGGTTCCAGGGAGCTACAAGCTTGTTAGAGACTGATCACAGAGTCTGAAGTTCCCTGGTTGCCTCTGTTCAGAACCAAAAAAGCAACAAACAGAAGTTGACAAAAAGAAGAAACAATATATATTCTCATTATCTTGAACCCTGTAGCATATTACTGATGTTCTTTATCTACAAGCAGGATTTTTATGGGTATCAGGCTCCATATAGACATGGTGTTGATCATAATATTATGTCAATAATTCTTGCTGTCTTCATGAAATGAATTAGTAGGGACATAATTTTTGTCATGTTTTGTCATGCCTGTGGTCATTTGACATAAAGTCTGTTGGATTTACATCCTGAAAATGTCAAGTTTTCTTGCAAAGTAAAGTTATTAGATGCTGAAGGTCATATTTTTTATAGGAACATTAGCAGCTATTGACCCTGAGATAGCAAAGGCTTTATTTTGCTAATGGTGTTTGGTGACACTGGTGCAGCTGGATATCTGGAAGCCAAAATGATGCTTGGAAGCCAGTACCTGGATTTAGATTGAAAGTCTACTGCATCTCTCTGTTTGTCTTCATCTGTATTTGAGGTGTACTGTTTTTTAGAGGAATTTTAGGAAAAAAATTCAAAAAAGGTATTCAGTGAAAATGCTAATTTTCCTTGTAACTGTGGACCACTCTTTTTTTACTTTGTTTCCAAAATTAGCTTCTTGCTCCTATTTGCTCTGATCCTAGTTAGGAAAGAAGAAAGGGGACATTACAACATGACACTGGTGCTCAGCCTCTCTATTTCACCCTGTGCTTCTGCACACTGGGGAGAGAAGCCCAAATGCAGACAAATGTCCTCTGTGATAGTTTGTTAACCTGAAACAAAATGTGAGTAACAGCCCTGTGGGTGCAATATCAGATGGATCCATATCCTACCCAATGCACTGCAAAACTATCTTGAACCTTTTTATCTTGCTGCTGTCTTATGACTGTAAGTTCTACAGGTAATTAATCATTTGGGTTTTTTTTTAATATCATGGCTGGTTAATTCTATTCCTTTTGCTATTCAGTTATGACAGATTCTCTGATACCTTGAATAGGAACAACAGAAAGTTCAAAATAAGTCAAGTCCTCAAAGTACCCTTTTCCTGCCACTTTGTCACCACGCAGGAATGATATCAATTTGACTGTAAAACAGTCAGGAAGATGGTGTAACTGCATCATTTGCCTTGTCTCTATAGCCTGGTTTATAATGGTATGACAATTTTCTCTGCTTGACCCAAAAAAATGAGCTCTTGGAATGATGACTGCTGACTTTGCCTGCAACTTAAAGCCATTATGCAGTACAATCTTCACGGTTTCTTCACATTATGAAATAGAGAACAGGAGGCAGCTTTTCTCTTCAGTAGTGTTGTTCCCTCTTTGGGGTGTACTGCTGAAACTCCTACATGGTATTGTTGCTCCTGTGGGTCTTATAAAAATAATATTTCTGGTAGTGTGTTTGCCCAAATGTTTCATGAAGCTCTACAGACTTGGAACAAACAATTATTGTATAGGAGAGTGTTTATTGCTGTGGCTATCTTATGTTTGAAATTCATTTACTTTGCTTTCTACAGAAATGCCTTACCAAATATTTCATCATACTTTACTGATACAATATGCAAAATTCACCTGGAATTTTGCCACTCATTTTTGTTCCTAAGATAATACATAAATACAATTATATGTCTAATTTGATGGAATGTGTATTTTTTTTAAGATAAAAAGTACCAAAATGCAGTCATTGTATTTATCGCTACATATATATGCAAGTAAATAACTGTAGAATAAATGGTCTATTATTCCACATCTGTTCAGATGTTATCACTGGATGTATTTTCAGAGTGAGTTCTAGAGTTTGTTAATAAACATATATTTCATTGGGATAATCAAATTGTGGAAGTCAGATGGAGGCTTGACTCTATTGCATACTACATACTGGGTGATAAATGAAGTCCTGTTATTTAGAGAAATCTTGAAAAGATAACTTAATTGGTTAAATCTTTGTTCTGATTACTGTCAGAGCTTCATACTATATTTTGATGAAATTCAACAGAATTTAGTATTTCTTTTTGTTCAAAGAGAATGCACTATACTTGAATTTACATTAATGCATAAATCATATTGACAATTAAATGCAATAATAAAGTAATCAGGAATGTAAAACTTGCGGTGTTCAGCTAACGATTAGAAAATCCATATTTTATATGGTTTGTATTATGTATCCAGGCTAAATTAAACTCAGCAGAGCAGATAAGTCCATTGATGAGGTAATAAAATGCAATCTGAACATGCTGTTTGTCTTACTGTTAGCAGTATGTTAAGTGGAAAATATTGAAATTGGAAAAGTAACATTTTAAATAGTGTCATGTCTTTCAAGTTGCTTGTGGTCTTTATTTTAAGCTCTTAGAGATATTGCTCTTTTAATATTTCACTACTATTTATTTAAATACTCCAGCTGCAGCTTGGAACAATTAAGCTTGGTGGTACTGACGCAAAATTAGACATTTCGGCCCCAAGCAGCATACACTTGAAAACTCACTCAAATAACACTGCAAACACCGATATGCAAAATTGTAAGGGCAAAACAATTTTTTATTGAAGTTGCATTGCAAAGCTTCTGTGTCTTTAGAGACAGAAGTCTTCTTATTCAGGTTGGAATTCCTTTCTGAATATTTTTTAATTAAAAAATTTTAGCCAAAGTGAAGCCAAAAGATTAAAATGAAACAAAGGCAAGCAAACTAAATGAGAAAAGTGACCTATAAGTATGGCCTTAAAAATATATGGAATGGAAAATGAGCATATTTGGATCTCCAAATGATAAAAGTATTTCATTATTATAAAATTATTTTATTAATATTTAATTTTATCATAGTTAAATATTATTATTTTATTGTAATTATATATAATTATTATACAAAGTATCTTCCTGAAATCTGTGCTATAATGAAGCAAGCCTGTCCTTCCCTCTACTTCTGAGCTTTTGAGAAAGTAAAAGAACATAAAACCTAAAAGCATCAATGGTGAAAAACTTCAGGAACTTTTTGTTTGAAACTAAAACACCACTAGAACAGAGTAACTGCCAATTGCCATAAATAAAAAAAAATAGTAGGTAACTGTTCAAATGCCATTTTATTTCTGAAAGCAGAAATAAAAATTCATGAATCACTGATTGTGACTGGTATCATGGGCAAATAGTTTGTAGTCCTTTAAGAGATAACTTTTTTCTGAAGAATCAGATACAGCAGAAATCTCATAAACTTGTTTCTTGGTGTTTCTTGATGAGCCTCAGGGTTAGTTTTAACAAAAAAAAAAATAAAAAAAGGGATTGTTGCCATGCTTTCTACATATCAGATGGTAGGTATAACCTAAGGTAAGGATTTCTTTTTATCATGGTATTTTTATAGAAATGAGGCTATAGGATGAGCCAGCTCTCCCTTATAAAAATCCTCTTTTGCTTTTACCCCTTTTCAGTCACTCTCCTCTGATACTGGGGCCTAGTGATTCTGGGAGATTGTGTCTGCATCCCACATAGATTGGGATAATGTGAATCTGCTCCTTCTATATCATAAAGCACTAAGGACCTCACAGTCACCAGCAGTGAGAAAAATCTGAATGAGTAAGAAACAATTGAAACCTCTAAGTCTGGAAATGATTGAACTTTTCTTTTTCTTTTTTACAATCAACATATCAATTACTAAACCTCACTTTGAGTGGGTAGATGGTCTAAGTATTGCCTCTGTCATTCTCAAGAGCTGTCCTGAACCATTGTAAATGAAGCACTAATCATCTGGGTCCTGCTTTAACACCTGACTCAGTGACAGTTCACATTATCAAAGAGAATGCTGACCCATAAAGTCTAAAACTATTGCCTTAATGTGTCAAGCAATCTTTTGTATGTGTGTTATCTGTCAGACTTTCAGCTTCTCCTGGAGCTGGGTCAAAGATTGCATTTGAACACATATACTAATAACCCTGTGGGTTACCCAGGAGTACAGACCCTGCCAGATCTCTTTAATTGTAAGTCTTGCCTGTTTTACAGTTCTCTTCATCTCTTTTGTTACTGTCTTCTTATATAGCTCACTATTAGTATCTAAAGATGCTATGTGACATTTAGGAGAGAGGCTCTTCTATAAATGATCAGGCTTATCTGCTGCAGTGTTGGGCACCAGCCCAGTTTTAGTGTTTAATGGGTTATGTAAATTCACTGCATGAACATCTATCAGAGAAATGCTATTTTCAAAGGCATAAGAGAATAGATTCTCTCTGTCTTTAAGAATGCACGTTTAAGACATGCATCACTAGTCACATTAAGTACTAACTGCAGATTCAAACTTATAATGTAAGAATATCCTTTGGCCATATATTATTATTCCACAAAATTTTACATTCAAAAAGTTAGAACTTAAGTGCAGGATAATGTTTGCCCTCCACTTGGCTGTCTGATTGTTGAGAGTAGCCAGAATTAAGTCACAGACAAATGTCACAGTGTGAGGATTCAGCAATGGCTGATTGCTCCAAGCACAGGCGGCACAGTGCATTCTAATGTGTGTTAGATGGATGTGGGTGTTACGTGGATAAATGATGAGGTCACTGGGATCCCAGGGGTCTGACACTCAGTCCAACAGACACATTTGCAGTCTGGATGCTATCCACAAACTACATTTAAAACAACAACCAGGTAGTATATTTTTTGCGGTGGAATATGTTAACTTGACTACTAGATGTGTCAAGGTCTACAGGGGTATTATCTGTCATTTTTACTGCCTTGCCTGCTAGATGCTTGGGCTAGAGACACCATCAAGATGTACTGGCTGTAGTGTGCACCATCTTCTCGTTGTTGTAGTAGTCTGAACCACTGTGACCATGTATTTTTCTTCTGCTCTGACACAGGTCACTGCTGTGAAAACAGAATTTCAATTTCTAACAGATTTTATATCATGCACCCTGTGAGAAACGAGAGAAATACCTTGAAAGAGCAATATTCAGGGTATCTGCTGATGACTCTTATGCACTGGTTATCCTTATGCCATTCATTTCACGTCAACTCTATTTATCACCTGATAGTTGAATATAATATTAAGGTTCTCCAGAAACTGTATTCTCTCTTCTACTGCAGTGGGACATGAGTGTTCAGTGAGGTGCAAAAACAATGATACAATAAAAATTTACTTATTGGAATCCTACTGGAATAAATTTTGAGAACTAAGACATGAATCTTAATTGCTATTTCTCTAGCCTTGATTGTTCTGGCAGCTAGAAGGCCATAAAATAATCTTAAATATTCACAACAAAACAATTGGTAGTATTCCCAGTGCTTTTAAAAGGGTTACTAACTTCTGATTGATTCTGTCTGCTTCTGAGGGTGACTGAAATAGTTTGAATTTTAAAAAAATAGCTTATTCTAATTCATAGAACATCTTTCACTCCTCCTAAATGTGTTCTATCTTACTTTCTTTTCTTTTAATCTATGACAGTGTTCACTGTAAAACTCAATATAAAATAACTTCACCAAAAAAATGCTCTACAACCAGCTTTCTTCTCCAGAACTTTCCACTGGTATGCTAAGATTGTAGTCATCTGTAGAAGATGATAGCATCAGTATTATGTTCCTTCCTCTTTGATCGAAAACTAGTACAGTCTTTGGATTGCAAAGCACTTGGTAAGTGGAATCCTGTCAGAAGGAATGTTTTGACTGGCAGCAGATATTTGAAGTAAGTCCAGTGTGCACTGAGAGAGTTCAATTTTCTTGTATTCTTGAGCACAATACAAGAAAATGAAATTCTTTTTTCTTCTCTGCATTTCATAGGTCTTGCATACCATTTTGCTTTATAAATGAATACACCTGTATAAAGTAATTTGTTGTTTTTACTGCTCTAGAGCTGTTTTTGTGGAACTTGGTTTCTAAAGCAACCTTTCCACTTTAACAATGTTTGCGTAGCACAACTTTACAGCAGCTAGAAAAATAGCGTGGTGCAGCTAAAAGAGGTAAATATTTCTCCATCCCATTCAGGATATTCTCTACAGGTTTGGTCTTGCATATTTTCTTAACCTCTAACTGGAATAAAATGATAGATATTTAATGACAGAAGAACTCTCCTTGTAACTTGCCACGAGTTTACTGCTACAGACTTGTACTACAATAAAAAGTGTACATTACATTGAGGTGTGAATGAAGTCATGTACAGAGCAAAAAGGAAGGGGAACATGAATGTTAAACCTCTTCCCCCATTCCCCAAATGATGGTATCTTTATTTCTTGAAGAGTGGTAAAGTTTAGGTGCTGTAAGGAGGGAATACACATTAAATTTTATTTAGACAATTATTCACAAAAGCCATCAATTTCAGGTGTAAAAACTGCATCAGATTTCTAACTATAAACCCATGAGCCTGGCTGCAGTTGTTGAATAGGGGGATTTTTTGTCCCAGTCTTCTATGTACCTGCAGAAATTGCAGATGCAAGTCTTGCTTTTGAGCAATTCACCAGCTAAATGAGCAAAACATGCCATTAGTCAGCTACACAATCATTTGTCTGTGGAAATTCCACATGACTGCTATTTATCACTATCTCATGTGACAATAGCACTTCTTTAATTCACTACATGATTTCCAATAGAAAAGCTCCTCTTTTCCTTCTCTTGGCAATGTTTTAGACTGAGGTCAAGTCTGCTGAAAAAGATATTCTCTATGACTTCGAGCTGATGGCTACTAAAGCTTTAAAAACCATCAGGTTCTCAAGTACAGACGTATTTTTGCAGGAAACTCATTAATTAGGAATAATTATTTGTACCCTGGATGAACAACCATTTCCTGACTAGTTTCCATGGATGTGAGCATTTAAGTTACATCTTCACATTCTCTGCAACAGTTTTCACAAGATCTCTTTCTTGTTTAGGCTACCAGCCTCGAAGCTCACTGGGCTTAACAACTAAGCCGAGTTTCCACCTGACAACAGCATTAACAAAGACTTTCTGGGTACTTTATATTGTGGCATACAACTGTGCAATTTCACTTCCAAGCACACAGCATTGCAACTTTGATTTGAAGACCATGAGTTTTCACAAGTATAGTTGAAGACCAGATCTGCTTTCCAGGCTTATTCTTATTGATGATGATGATGATGATGATGATGATGATGATGATGGAAACATTAGGAAAAAATAGTCGTGACATTTCTCAAATAGTCTTCCAGGAAGCAATTTGTGGCACAATGATTAAAAAAACCGCTCTAACGCCATCATAAAAAGAGCCTTTCCATTTTTTTAGTGAAGGGGCTTGCTTAAAAAACTCTGCCTGCAAGTCCAGCAGGTGATCCCTGCTTTATGAACAGACCATCACTGTGCTCTCACCTTGTGCTTCCTATCTCTATGGTAACAGACAAGGGGAAAAAACCTTAGACATCCTGATAATAGCTAACCAGCCAAAACTGGGTGGAATAATGATCACTTATTTGCAGGCAAGGAAAATTCTCTGCTAAGTAGACATCAAACATAATGCTGACCAAGATGGAAGTCAAGGAGAAATTCCTCCGCATCTGTGGCTCTGCCCTTTGGTGCACCTATATAAATTTTGACTCTTAAGTCAAAATTTTTATTTTCCCAGTTATGTTTCTGATAAAATTGAGTATATCTCTTCAGTTCCTGGTATACATTCCTTGAAAGGTCAAGATCAATCCTGTCAGGCAGTTCAAAAAATATCTGAAACATTTCTCCAAAATTCTGCCTCCAGTAACAATCCCCTATGACTTTTGGACTTTCTCAGAAATCCAAGGATTTCTGCTGTGGTCTTGGTATTCATCTGCTGCTGCTCTGCTTTCTGATCTCTGGCTGCTCCTCATCACACTGTCTTCCAGGGCACATAAGGATGTTAAGGCTGACACACAGGAAGGGAGCCAAGTACCTGGAAAGAGGATTCCAGTAGAAGGGGTAGGCTGCTTGAATTTTCTGAGCAGTAAATTTGTCAAAAGTGGGACTGTAAATGGCACCACTTTGAAAAATTGGATTCAAAATGGTGGGTTTTGAAATTAGGAGAGTGCCAAGTTAATTAAAAAAAAACAAAACAAAAAAACAGAAAACAAACCCAAACAACTCATTTAACTTTTTCTAGATAAGAAAAAAAGCTTAAAAATACAGTAACCCCTTTTTTCCTTTACACAGGATTTTATATAGAACAATATATGTTAGTATTGCATGGTGATGATTTTTAATGCTGAGAAATGCTAATATTTTTTCACTTCTTCTCTAGGGAGAAGGAAATAGGATCCATTGTAGAGGGTCCAATAAAGAAGGAAGTTATGTGTTGATGCATAAAAATGCAAGTGCAAAGAAAGGAAAAGCAAAGATTGTCCAGATAAGAGTGATGTGACCAGAGCCTTAAATGTGGTCACCACTGGTTGCTATTCAGGACTGACAGTCAAGGTTACCTCAGCAGCTATTAGGATCTTCTGGTGAATATAGATGGCACTGAAGTACTGTTGTTTACTGAGAGTCTGACAGGTTTCAAGGATAAAATACAAAGTGCAACTGATGAAGTCAGCTGACAGGGACACCAAAATTTCCTTGTCTTTAATTTTTTTCTAATGTGTCGTGATCTGCAAAGTAATATTGACGCTACAGTAGTTCCTAAAATAGATGTCATTATGTTCATTAGATGCTTCACATCTGGATATCACAACCAGTGTCTGTTGTAAGTAGCGGGGGGGAGGGAAGTAATTTTAATCTTTTCTGGGTTTTCTTGATTAGATATCTTAAATTTCATAACCATTTATTTAATTCCTATTAGCATTTAGCAGTCAAATGCCCTCATTGGAGAAAAAATACCCTGGAGGCAGCATAGAAATAATTGGCTATTCTGTGATATATCTTCTCTCTGACAAGGACTTAAATATTGAAATTCTAATTTATTTATTATGCAGGAAGATGTCATTTTATCCCTCCAACCATTTGACAGGATGATACTGTAATTATGCTTTTCCCTGGTTTCCCATTTTCCCCTCTGTATCTTTTGTGAGAAATTATAAGAGTTCAGACTCCCAAACAGGTTTGCCCTTACAGCAACACATTTGTAGTAATCAATGCATGTGCAGTGACTGGTTCTTTCTAGATCATTTCTTCAAGCTGAATTTTTTTGCCTTCACACACTGTTATGAGGATGACAGATGGCAATGTGTTTGTTAGGGAAAGTGGAGGTGACTTTAATACACTCTCTGTACATCTCTATGCTTGCTCTATTATTAAGCTCTGATTTGTTCTGAGAGAAAGCACAAAAGGCAGTCATTGTATCAGATCACTATCTTGCAAAATAGGAATAGTGGAAATAATGCACGTAGTTGTGGTTTGTTTGAGTAATTTTCTCTAGGAAGATTATTATTATATGTTGCAGTCAGAAACTGAGGACAAGGAAACACAACCAACTTGTGGCAGC
Source organism: Molothrus aeneus (assembly GCF_037042795.1). Lineage (NCBI taxonomy): Eukaryota > Metazoa > Chordata > Aves > Passeriformes > Icteridae > Molothrus > Molothrus aeneus. The sequence goes on from NC_089646.1 coordinate 84,949,338, forward strand.
TACATTATGTGTGCAGCTATTCATTTCTGCTGTAGGAGATTTTTGATATTATTGCTAGTGGCTTATAATGTGAACAGTGTGTCACATGCTCTGAAAAAGCTGTGCAACCTTATCAGTCCCTAAAGACAGCTAACTGCAAACCACTTCTAATATTTTGACATTAACTAGAAATGCCAGCCTTACACATTAGCCTGGTCACTGGAGCTGTCATGCATGACTTACTAGCATTTCTGAAAACAAAACTAAAAGCCAAGTAAGAATTCGGAAGAAGATTGGCAAGAAATGGCTGGACTTTAAAAACATGAATTTTTTAGGGACATGGCAAGCATCAGGAAGGTGGAACACTAATGTGTGGACACTGGAGAAGTGTTCAAGCTGTCTCCCAGCCCTTGTACACAGACTGCAGTGAGGACTGAGGGTCCTGGCAGGGCATTCAAATGTTTTTTTAAAGAGCTGGGTTAGCTTTTTGCTGCCATAGAAAAGAGGGGGTGCAGGTTTCCTTATTTTCTCACTGTATTCCTGCAGCAGCAGTGGGAAAAAGGGGCCCTTTACTCAGAATTCTTAATTAGGAACCAGTCCCATTTGAGACCCTCATTCCACTGGGCTGTCCTGCACTGCTTCTGCTAATGCCTCTGACCCAGCAGCAAAGATAGATCAAGGAATTGCTTGGTTGCTTGGCTGAACAGTTGACAATCAGGGTAGCCCAGAGTGTGGCAGTGAGGCCCTTCTCCTCGTGTGCCTTGGCTTTTGGGTTAAATTAGCCTGGGGAGTAAACCTGGACATTTTGAGCCATATAGGCAATGGGGTCTCTCAAATGAACCAGAAAGCACTTGCAGGGTTCTCATGGCCTGGCATGGCAGAAATAGGTTTCTCAAACTTTTTAAATCAGGGAATTGCATTTTAGTGGTCTCTCAGGATTCTCCAGTGACCTTCACAGCTTGTGCTTCCTAGGCCAGTAGTGCAACATCTATTCTGTGTCAGTTTTGATCTGGAATGAGTTTTGTTTTCTTTTCTTTTATAAGGAAATTGATATTTTTGAAGATGACAAGTTGAGAAGTTTAAGTAAAAGGTCTGCTTATATGAGAGAAAGACTAAAATGGTAGAGAAGAAAAAAAATACATTGTTCTTAATAGACTCAGTTCTGCTTTCCTTACAAACTCCTGCCTTTTGATAGTATTAATAGGAGCTTTGAATATGCCAAGGTCAGGAGTTCTGTAGCTACAGGTTTGTATCTACAAGCACCCAAAGAACTAAGAGTTAGTGGCTGTGTAGCAAATAACAAAAAAATGAAACAATATTGCTCTGTTGTGACAGAAATGCTGCGATTAAATGAGAATACTTTGTCTCTTCATACCCTGAGAACTCTGAAATATGAAGTTACTTTTCAGTGGTATAAAAAATGGGGGGAAAATCAATGAAAAAAGAGACAAATTGCCAGTGTTATGCTTTGACATTTTGAAATGGGTAACATCATAATTCTTTTGGTTTTTTGGCATTTAATGGCTTCTCAGTAATTCAGGATAAATATTTATAAACTGCAAAAAAGAGTATCTCAAAAATGTGTTGTTGATATTCATATGTTCTGCAACTGTCCAGATTTTTTGTTATATGTACCTATTTAATCTTTTTTGTCTGTTGAAACCAAATGTACATGCAACAACTGAAAATCTTAATATGGCACTAAAGATCAACACAACAGAGTAGCTCTTCATGAGATTGTGATATGAAGGATACTGATCACTTAAAGCAAAATGCAAAAAATTGTGCTCTGGACAGAAATGAAGAACCTGTTTCTGAGTTTTTGTTTGCTTTGGATCTGTTTTTTGTTTGTTTTGTGGCAAAAAAGATAGCTTTGGTGGTCAGGCTTTTTTCAGTGCTACAATTGTGCATAGACTATGTTTCCTGTTGGTGAAATTGAGTATATTAATGTGTTTTTAAACAGATATATATGCAGATGATGAGTAGGACCAATTTTTTTATGGTTACAGAACTGCCAGAAGTGTGTGCCAGAATAAAGGGAGAAATCTACACGTAGATGTTACAAATACATACTCCTTTGGTGTAAAACCTATTTTTTAAGGTGTGTACATCCCTTAAGCAAGTAAAACAGGCATTAAGCCCTTTTTAGATGCAGTTAAGGTGTTTTTTTGGCAAATATGATTTATTAAAGTAATATAAGAAAACATTTTTTAGTGTCACAAATATGAAATATCAAATACATTAAAGCAACAAAGTCAAAGTTACACATGAAATTTTATGTGATTTTGAGTTTATGTGAGTGGAGATCTAGGATTCCTTCTGACTGTTTTGACAGAAATAATTTAATATTTCATAATTGGGGAAATATGTCAAATATTTCACAAATCTTTTCAGAAGCATCTCCTTGATTTAAGAGCGTAGAAACTTTTTTAAATATAGCTTAAAATTTTGCCTCAAAGTACAATTAGTTGAAATTGAGTGCCAAAGTATATAATTTTAATATAGTGCTAAGCACGAAAAAGAATCCCAAAAACTTTCCTCCAGGTTCAAGTTATATTAATTGTCTTAAATTCTGATAAATACTAAGTCTTAAAAAAGAAAAAAATAGATACAAATCTTATTTCTGTGTTTGCAGTTTAATAAACCAACTGAGAAATGACATGTCAGTGCAGGAGAACACTGGTGGCAAGCAGCTTGGAAAACATTTTTAAATAGTTCTATTTGTTAACTTTGTTGGATTGCAGTTGTCTCCAGCTTGGCTGCCAAATGCAGCTAAGAAAGTAAACAACAGAAAACAGATCAAAGTTTAAAATAACTCTAATTATGTTAAAATAGCACAAATACTTATTGATGTTCAATTAGGAATGAAATTGCTCTTCAACTAATAAGAGAAACTTACAAATCTAAAAAGTATTTTCTTACCATTATGGTGAAATTTGATAAGGTTTTCCTGGAAAATTGTTTTCCAAGTATGTTAGGATGTGGAGTCCAGCAATAATGCATATTAAAGAAAAATTTATATTTTGTTGCATTTGGAAGCCAGGAAGCCAAATCAATGGAGGTTTCTGCCCTGTGTGTGTGTGCGCACATGCACGTGACTGCTCCGTGTGTGCCGCTTGCTTCATCCCACTTTTGCGTGTCTCTGTCAGAGGCAGATTTGCTGCAAGGCTTCTGCCATGCTTGAAAGCTTGTCATGCTACAGATCAGTCAATCTAAGAATCAGCATTGTCTTAACCATGCTGCTGGATGATAGGCAGCAAAAAATTTCTTGTTGGTTGAGTCAGCATAGAATTTTTACTGCAGTGCAGAAACGTTTTTTCCAGGCTTCAGCTAAGTATCCTCTGTGATTTTACTTTTCTCAAAATGCAGTTGCCTGCAGCATGTGCATATTATTACCATGAAGACCCTGAAAACAACACCTGCACTTCTTCATTATCAAGTAATTTTTTTTAAGACATAATGTCTATGATAGGAGTTTTACTTATTTTTGCATCTATTACCTGATGTGAACTCAGTAGCACATGCTGTTATTGCACAGTTGATGAGAAAATTCTGTAACAAAGAACACACTATATACACATCAATTAATGAAAATAGTTAACTTAAAGGTTTCTGTTTTGGGGCTATGCCTAACTCTCTCATATAAGAATGATGGTGCCCTGGCACTCATGTTTTCTACTGGCTATAATTTTAGGAAAACCTCTAGGTAGTAAGCTATCTGGGTCAGGAAACACCATTTTGTCTGTTGGGCAGTGTGACTCAAATTAATTTCTGACTCTAAGCATCTGGAAAAGTAATCTGTTTTCTTGAGGACCTTTTCACTCTGGTGTGAGGACCTCAGACACCTCAGTTTAATTGCCCAAATTTACAGAAATTCATTTGCTGTGACTGTGGTCACAAGGGTTTTCAGGATGAAGAAGAGACGAGAATGTTGACTCCATGATCAGAAGGCTTGATTTATTATTTTATGATATATGTTACATTAGACTATACTAAAAAGCAATAGAAAGGAAAAGTTTCTTCAGCAGCTAGCTAAGCTAAGAATAGAAAAGAATGAATAACAAAGATCTGTGTCTCAGACAGAGCAAGAGCCAGCTCTGCCATGAGTGGTCAAGAAATCCAAACACCCACAGGAGACCAATCACCTGTTGCATTCCACAGCAGCAGATAACCATTGTTTACTTTGGTTGCTGAACTGCAGCTTGTCACAAGGAAAAATCCTAAGAAAGGATTTTTCATGAAAGATGTCTGCGACATGTCACCTTTTTTTATTTAGTTAAATTAAAAGGAAAAAGTGTTTGTCATTTTCTCTGCTGTACTCATGCCGAAGAAAAAGACAAACACTTGACAGGTTATCTGTTGCCAATCAAACTCCACTCAAGTGCTCCTGTGGAATGCACTGGGAATTTCTTCACCTGTAGAACATAAAATTCTATCATATTACTAAAACAATTCTATAATATAAGAAAATGCAAAAACAATGCAAAGAAAATTCAAGTCCAAGCAGCTGAGTTTCAGGAAAAGTCCATGGCTTGAAGATGTTCCTCTTTGCCATATCTGAAAGTTTCTTTTGGTCCTGAAACAGGCTTGCTACAGAAAGGTCCATCAATATTTATCAAAAGTCCATTGACAGTCTTCAAACAATTTTGAGAAAATTGGAAAATTTCTGAAATGTCTTGCCACAGCCCTTCATTGAACAACTTGGGCTGAAGCCAATCCCTGGCTCCTCAATGCCTCTGAGCTGCTGCCAGCTCTTTCACCCTTTTTTATTCAATTTAAATTTTTTTTTTTTTTTTTTTTTTGTTTGTTTGTTTGTCTTGTTGGAAAGAGCAGCAGCGGCAGCAGAGGAGCCAGAGAGAGGCCCTTGGGGGCCCTGGCCCATGTGGAAGGATCAGGAACCCCAGACCTGGCCCACTGAAAGGTGGCCCAGGACCAGAAGGGGGAAGCAAAGCCCCCAAACTCAACAGGAGGCTGGGAGGTGGCCCTGGCCCAAGCAACCAAGCCAGACAGCCCAGGCCCAGCCCCCGAGGCAGGCTCTGCATTGGCACAGACCCGCACCCTTTTGCCAGTACAATGGCAGAAGGGGTGACCAAACGCTTCCTTTCCCCAAAATCACCGAGGCATGCCGGCAATGGGAAGACAGAAGCTGTCCCGAGAAACTTCGTCTCGGGTCTGGGGATGTCCTTTCCCCACAGCAGACAAGCGATGCTCGCTTCCTGCTGTGCCCTCTGCCTCTGCAATGCAAATGCACCAGGTGTTCCTCCCATCTGCCTCACGGCACCACCGCCACCCCCTCTGGGCTGGGGACCAGGGGCAGAACTTTCGGGACCCACCTCCCCCTCGCCGCTGGGGCGCGCGAGGGGCGGCAGAGAGATTCGCATCCCCCAGGGGGAAACCCCGGACCAAACACCCCCCAACCCGCCAAGTATGCTGATCTTGAAAACAGGCAGCCGGGCTGCGCCCACAGCCAGCTGTCGGGCCATGCCTCCTCCACGGAAGGACAGGCTGACGCCCTCTTCCCCTGTCCCAGCTCCCCCCGTAGGGGCAGCCCCGGGACAACCCGAAAAGCTCGGGGAGGAAGTCACGCTGGATGCAGGAGGCGCCTCTGCTGCTGCCGCCGGCTCCAAGGCAGCCTCTGACGCGGACATGGAGAACGGAGTCCCCGCAGGGGCGGGCAGCGGGGCCACCTGGGGAGGCGGCGGGGGCGGCGGGGGCGGCACGGGGTCGGCAGCTTCTTCTGCGCCGGACTCTGACATCGGCCGCGGAACCGCAGTCGCAGAAGGCGGCGGGACGGCCGGGGGGAGCGGTGGATCGCTGTTGCCCAGCAACATCGGCGCAGCCGCGGGAAGCGGTGTCTCTGAGATAGATGCAGGCAGGGAAGCCGGTGGAACCGCGGCCGGAGCGCCCACAGGCTCCCCCGGAGGGGCGGCCGCGGGACGGGCCGCGGGGGGAACCGCCCGCACCCGCGGGGCGGGTTGGGGCGGTGCCCGTGGCGCTGGCCGGGGCGGCGCCCGCGGTGCTGGCCGGGGCGGCGCCGCCCACTCCCATCCCCCCTGAGAGCAACGGGAGGGGGGAACAAGCGGCTCTGTCTGAGCATGCTCCGAAGACGCAGTAAAAAAAACTTCGGCTGCGGGCGAAACTTCGCCCCCCCACTGTGGTTCAGGGGGGCTGGAAAGCAGCAGAGCGTCCCCCTCCAAAGGGTCTTCCCCCGGAATTGGGGGGAACGGGGCTTTCCCCTTGCAGTTAGCAATCCAGGGAAAAACAGCTGCTCTCCGTTTCAAGACTAGAAAGAGCTTCAAAAAGGTTGGATAAATCAAGGGGCATCCGAACCCCCGGTATAAAAAGAATTGGAAAATGGAGCCCATACACTCCCAGACAAACACATCGAGGGCATATAGCACATTCGTAAAAAACCCAAAGAGCTTCGCCCATCGAAAAAACTCATAGAGATCTGCCTCCAACAGGAGAATTCTGTCCTCTTCACCCCATTTTTGCCAGAGGGCAATAAGTTTCTCCTCTGAAGGGGAGAATGGAACCTCATCCTCTAGGGGAGGAGTCCTCCAGATGAGCAGCCACAAACTGCGAATGACCTCATCTTTAGGAGGGGAAAAACCAACAGTACCTTGTGACAGTGTCCAGGACTCTCTGGCTATCTGCATGGTTCTGCTGAGCTTTCCGAACATCTTCCCGGAGGCTTTTCAGAAGGTTCCTTTTGTGGTCAGCCTTGCTGTGAACTCTGTCCAAATTCGGATCTTCAGTTCTTCAGCTCCTGGCTAGAATCCACTTCTGTGGTCACTTGTGAAGCAACCATCAATGCCACACATTCAGGGTTTACCCAGTGCAGCAATGCTCCTCTGGTGGTCTCACCAAGTGATGATTGTCCTCCTCAGTCGGGGGTCACCAATTGTGACTGTGGTCACAAGGGTTTTCAGGATGAAGAAGAGACGAGAATGTTGACTCCATGATCAGAAGGCTTGATTTATTATTTTATGATATATGTTACATTAAGACTATACTAAAAAGCAATAGAAAGGAAAAGTTTCTTCAGCAGCTAGCTAAGCTAAGAATAGAAAAGAATGAATAACAAAGATCTGTGTCTCAGACAGAGCAAGAGCCAGCTCTGCCATGAGTGGTCAAGAAATCCAAACACCCACAGGAGACCAATCACCTGTTGCATTCCACAGCAGCAGATAACCATTGTTTACTTTGGTTGCTGAACTGCAGCTTGTCACAAGGAAAAATCCTAAGAAAGGATTTTTCATGAAAGATGTCTGCGACAATTTGCCTTCATGGTTGTTTAAAAATACAAATAATCTCACTCCTTCCCTAGAAAAAATTAGCTCCTCTCTTAGTGTTATACAAAAACAGATTTTTTTGACCTCTCATTTGCAACCTCATCCCTTCACTGCTCAAATATGCCTTGAATATTTGGCACTCAGATGACTGTAATTTCTTCTGCAATCTCTTTCCAATTCCCTTTAACCTCACACAATGTTTTTCAGTGGTAGAATTATCAGAATGCCTTTTCCCACTGCATAAGTCTTGTCCTTATAGTCACTTACACTTTTTAGTCTACAAAGAAAATGTATGGCAATGTCAAATTTGCTTAGTAGCTTAGAAGAAATACAAATAGCACATTTTAGCAGAAAGTGTAATGAAGCATATATGTGTACATACAGAAATTGTTGAAATAATTGTAATTTTATATTACAATTTTTTTTTAGTTTGGTATTGTGAGGAGACGTTTTGGATTTGTGTGGCAAGGCTTTGGTAGTGGGGGAGATACAGGGTTGGCTTCTGCTAGAAGCTTCCAGAAGTTCCCAGCATGTCTGACAGAGCCAATAGCAGACAGCTCCCAGATGGATGGGATAACATATATAAGAAGGGGGAAATCACCTGTGCAACTGCAGCTGGAGAGATATGCATGAGAATATGTGAGAGGAACAGCCCTGCAGACACCAAGGTCAGTGAAGAAGGATGGGAAGGAGATGATCCAGGCGCCAGAGCAGAAAGTCCCCTGCAGAACCTGGAGGACCCCACACCAGAGAAGTTGGTTGCCCAAATGAGGCTATGACCCCTTAGGAATTCCACCCTGGAACAGGCTCCTGGCAGGACCAGTGGCCCCATGGAGGAAGCACACACTAGAGCAGGTTTGCTGGCAGGACATTTGACCCACCAGGGATCCACCTCTGGAGCAATTTGTTTCTGAAGGATTGAACCCCATGGAAGAGACCCAGGCTGGAGTAGTTCATAAAGAACTGCAGCCCATGGGGAGGATTCCTGAGAGAGAAGTTTGTGGAGGACTGTCTCCTGTGGGAGGGACCCCAAGCTGGTGCAGGGGAAACGTGTGAGGGGTCCTCCCATGGGGAGAAGGAGTGGCAGAGGCAAGGAGTAATTAATTGACTACAGCCCCCATTCCCCATCCCTATGAGCTGCTGTAGGGGAGCAGGGTGGGAAAACTTAAATACAGGATGGGCAAGGAATGGATTAAGAGCAGCTTTTAGGAGGAAGACTCAAGGATGTTGGTTAATGGGAAGTTTAACATGACTCAGCAATGTGTGCTTGTAGCCCAGAAAGCAGCCTCATCCTGGGCTGCATCCAAAGCAGCGTGGGCAGCAGGGGGAAGGAGGGGATTCTGCCCCTCTGCTCTACTCTCCTGAGACCCCATCTGCAGTGCTGCATCCAGCTCTGGGGTCCCCTGAATAAAGACATGGAGCCCTTGGAGAAAGTCCAGAAAATTAACTGCATCTCAGCCAGACCCAATTCTGGAGAAATACAAAGTTCACACTTCAGTGAAAACATACTTTTTCATAAGTTCAAATGCGATGACATGTGGATGTTATGCTAATTTTAATTTCTATTGATGAAATATATATTTTTTCTTTTCTTCTTTTTAAATTCCATTTTTTCCTAAATATTATTATTTGGACTGATTATATCATAGATAAGGTTTTCATACCAAACTATACTACAAACTGAAGTTGATAAGATTATCTTGGACTTAAAAACACACTTTCCCTTAAGAAATAAGAAGTAGATTATAAAATCCTTATGAAAGTAGTGGGAAAAAGCAGAATGTGCTTTCACTGAAGTAGACAAAAAATGTAGAAAGTAAAAGTTCATTTTTTTTAAGTTGTTGCTAATTTTGAAATGATTGCTCATACTTGGGGTTCACATCACAAGTTTTCTATTTCTCTGGTTTCTTATTTTAATTGCAATTGTAATTGTGAGGATTCTCTGTTACGGTCTATTTCTCATGTAAAAATAGAAGAACTGTACAGTGTTTGTACTAAATAAATATAGCCAATTGAAGAGCCTTTTCTGCCTAGACAGATTTCATGAGTGGTATGATACTGTCAGGGGAATGCCAGCATAAAATCTCTGAGAAGTCTTGGAAGATGGATTACCTTGAAATTTGCTCTTTGTATTTTGAATTTTTATCAGAGTATACTCTAGCTTTAATAATATGACATTTCTGGAATTAGATGGGAGGACGATGGATTCCAGATGTGAAGGGTTTCAATTTTTGTGTTGTGTTTGGTTTATAAAAAATATCGAGAAATAAAAGAACTGAATTTTTGATAGAAAAGTGATACAAAGACACACATGGAATTGTTTTCAGTGCCCATTTCCCTCTCCTTTTTCCTTTCCAGGTGAGATAACCCAACCAGCATTTGTCCCCTTACTTCTTGCTTTTCTGTTGTAAAAAGGTGGTGGGAAGAAGTGCACATGTATTTTAGATCTTCCATCCACAGGTGAAGAAATGACAAGAAGGAAGGCTGTAGGTAAAGGACGTTCCAGTAAGATTTGGACCACATGCCAACCACAGATAACCATTCTACACCACGATATATTTGCCAGAAAAGCAAGAAAAACTGTTCATACCATTCAAGTCAGGGCCAGGAGTTTTAACTGGTATTCATGAGATATATTTTGATCCTGAATATAATGCAAGTTTCATATCTATATTTGGAACAGAAAGCCAAAACTGCAATTAAAATAAATTAATTATTTCCAAAACCCATTCCCTCCATTTCAGCTCACCATTGCAGGGAAGTGTCACGGAGTTGTTTTTGCCTTTAGCTCAAAACTTCTAATAATTTGCATATTTTGGGAAGTAATTTTTAGGCTGTAACAGGAATTTTTCAAGTTTCTAACACATCGCAAAAAACTTTAATGAAAATGACTACAAATTCCATCAGCAAATATATGTTAAGTCATTTTATTGCTAGACATTTTTTGTTCTTTTTCTCATAAATAGCAGATGGCAGCTTTGTGCATGAAAAGCACAATTAAACTTTTGTTTGAGAGTGAAAGTTTCTATCTGAGCACATGAGTTTCTGCCTGAGCTTCTCATTGTTTTTGGATACTAAGATAGAAGACTGCAGTATCCAGAACACAAGACCACATTCCGATTGGAATTTACTGCTTCTTTTCCATTGTACTTGCTCTTTGCACGTAGATGGGACATCTAATTTGCTGTGTCTGCAAAAAAAGTAAAAATGTTTTGAACACTGAGGTGAAAAATTGGTAAAATAATAACTTGCTGTCATAATAAAATGGCTGTATTCTTGATTAAGTTGAGTTTAAATATTAGAAGATGTGGATGATCTATGGCAGTTGTTAGCAGAATCTCTTGGGGTGGCTTAGAGGATCTGTTATTGATCTCCAGGCATGATCTGTTTAATTCTATTAGAAAAAAAGTAATAAAGAAATGTGGCTTTAGAAAGATTAACATTTCAAGTAAGATTGAAGGAAAAGACTACATTCTTACCCATGATCTATTATTCCTGAATGCAATAGGCAATAGGTGTCTGATCAAATAATCACTGAAAGAACAAGAGATAGACTCTTTGGTCAAGTCTAAAACATATCAGTAAATTTTCAATAGTAGGAAAGAATAGAAAGTTTTTGTTGAAGAGCTGTTTATTCTTCCCTTTATCCTCAAGAAAGTACGAGTTCTTGATTACAGTGGGAATATAGATTGAGTCAAAGGGAATATTTAGTGAAAGAAATTGATGTGCAGAGCTGTGTCTCTTTGATGTGGCTTGGCAATTCAAATTAGAGGCATGCAAAGATTTGGGGTAAGTGGATCCTGTCTAAACCCACTAATCATCCAACTCACTGCTATAAATTGCTCCAGATCTTGAAGGCTAATCATTTAAGTGTTATCTTCTTTTTTTGTCACGAGAATAAAAAAAGAGGTTTCAGAGGGCAGCTGATCCCATCATCTTCTGTGAGTCTCAGGGATCTGATTTGAAAACCTTTCAAGAGCACTTGTAATTTCCAGCTACTTCTGCAGTGGTCGTGGGTGGTCAGGGTGCATGAATTCTCTCTGGAAGCTTCCTCACTTGCTGGTGAAAACATGCTCTGGGTTTCATATATAAAAACTATGTACATTTGAATAGCACATCTTTGAGGGTTTTATACTCTGCAATGAAAATCTGCTCCAAACTCACTTTCATGCCCCAACTTCATGAAAAACCCACGGCAGCATTTTATCAAAGGACTATTTTTATTTCTTTTATACTCTTATAAAAAACACACACACACACACACACACACAGAGGCATGCACACAAGCCCTAACAAAACAGAACAAAAAGCAACCAACCAAAATCCCCAAATTCCGTCAACAAACTAAATAAAAACCCCCCACCAACCCAAAACACAATCAAGCAAAAAATCCCACTGCACCAACAACTCCCACCCCCCAAAATCTCAATACAACTGTACACTTCAAGTTTTGTTGCACTTCACTGGCAGCATGTATTGTCTTGGTTTTCCTTGTACTTTATTAATTAATGCTTGATAGAAGTGTTTACTACATGTTCTGTTATCCATGGTGTCGATTTTAAGCCTTTTTATTTTTTTTTTCAGATAAAACCTACTATGAACTACTATGAAGTTTTCAGAGGAAATTGAACACATATTTTCTTGTTAACTGTATTTTTAGCAGCAAATCATGTAGCATAGAGACTGAACAGTAAGAAGCAGAACTTTCACACTTTTGCCTTTCAACAATATTCCCACAGTTTAGAGATTAATGCCTTACTCAGGGAGATATTGAAAGCAGCAAAATCTGCTACCTGCCTTCTATATTCTAAATCAAATTGATGCTTTTAACAAGATTAATTCTGAATATGGAGCTTTGCTGATTCAGTTAAAGCCCTGAAAGAAAGGATTGTCACTAATTTTATTGACTTTAGACTCACACACACACAAAAAAGACTTTAAGCATCCTCAGAATGTATCACTGATGGAGAACCTTATTCTCTAACTACAGATACATAATCCCTGACATTTTCAGATGTGTCACTCCTCAGCAGAGGGATAATTTTAGCCAAACAAAAAATAATAATCAGAGCAGAAGATGAGCTATCTTCTAGCATAGGAAGGTAAATAGACTTTTATTCAAAAATATACAGACTGCTCTGCTCCCAAACATAGGACATCAGTGCTAGCTAGCACTGCCTTGTAACAACACGCTTTTCCAGCTCCTGGTAGGAATCACCACCTGCCTTTTCACAGTACTGATAGACAACCTGTATGAAAAAACAGGAAAAAAGTCCCTATTGCTTTTAGCCAGAAAATAATCTTTCAAGAACACTAGCTCTAGTCCAAATTTGTATGCACACACACATCTGTGTCTGGGAGCAGGAAGACTGATGGTAGCAGAAGCAGCAGAAGGCTGTGCCTGTGAGTCACTTTTATCTGTAGCCCAAGAAGGACTAAATGATATTGAATTAAAAAGATCAGTTACTGCTATGAACACAACTGCAGTTAGGTAGATGCTAATAACAAGGTGATAAAGAAATATATAAGTGTACATATGTGTATATATGTGCATGTTTGTATGTATTTTGTTACTATTATGTAAGACTTGATAGGGGTTGTAGCTATGAAAAGGGTTGCCCATTTTAGGTTAGCTACAGAGTTAATCTTGACGTGATAAAGAAACCACAGCTATGACAGCCTCTCACGTACATGTGGGCATGGAAAGGATTGTCACAAAGCCAGGTGCAGCAGTCCTTTAAGTCTTCCTGCACATCTCTTTTTTTTTTTTTTTTCCCCTGGGTTATACAAAGAAGTAGAAGTAATTTTTCCCTTCTGACATCAGGGTATTATGTGATTGCATATGGGGGAAGATGTCTGTACATGAGAGGACCATCCTTGCCTGGTAAAAAACATTAAGGTTTTGATGAAATAATTTCAGTTGCTCTCCTCTTCAAGAAACAAAATTAACAATTGGCTTCAATCTGGGCTTTGAAACACATTGGGGCTGCTAAGAAGAAGCACAGAACCACCGAACCCTCCAACAGTATCCAGACCTGATTCTAGCTAGCATAAATCAGAGCCATCCTGTTAGAACTGCTCATTTACCTGGGTTCATGGTATTTTCACTTCGTTCTTTCTTTCTTTTGTAAAAGTATATGTATGTGTGTATGTGTTATATATACGCGCGTGTGTGTCCTGACTGCCCACCTCCGTGAGTGACAACGTGGTGCACAGGAGCGGTGGGCATCTCTGAACCCCTTTGCTCCCAACATTGAGACCTTGTTACACTTCGGAGGCTTCGCCTGCTCCCTCTGGTGGCCATCTGGCCCTAACCATCCCAGAGCTGCTTTTCCAGGGAATGAAGATGTAACTTTGGTAACAAAAGATGGGGATATTTTAATTAAAAATGCTCTGCGGTTATTTTGATCATAATAAACAGCAAGCGAAGAAATAAAGTCTAAGTATTCCCTGAAGCCTGGAGGCAGGGAGATTTTATTCCACTGTAGTTAGATTTTGCCTATCTTCTGTTAATGTGGGGAAAACTTTGCTGAAAATCTGGCAACATAGCTTACTAAGGAAAGAAAAACTCTGAATGGAGGACTCCAGCTGTCTAGTCAGAGCTGGTTATCTAGCAGGGCCTTCTAAAAAAGCTTCACTAAAGTAGCATGTTTTATTGAAGTTAAGCCTACAAAAATGACTCATTAAGGTTAACACTGTGGGATTTATTCCCAACCTGAGTGCTCCACTTCAGTCTTCCAATCACTGTAGAAAGATGAGATTGACAACAGAAAACACTCATGGTATAAAATAAGATGGCCAATAGCATAAAGGTATCAGTGCTTTGCATCTAGCTTCAGCAGCTAAGCATGTTTCTTCATCCAAGTCCTCACAACTAATGTGGAGCCAGAGCACCATGACACCAACACAGTCATCACTTGCTCTACAGTGAGAGTCACTGGAAGCACTTCTTGGTGGGCTGTAAATCCTCTTGTGGTCCCACATTATATCATATAATAAAAATAATCAGTTTAGAAAGTGAAGCATGATGGTGAAGTCACATTTGTCTCTTTCCCTTTCCCTGTAAACCAAATTCTCTGAATTAGTGTGGAAGAGGCTCTAAGGAAGCATGTCAATAACCATCAGATTTCTCTGGGTTTACCATGATGTGACCAGAAGAATGAATTCAGCTCTAGAGAGAGCAAGACAGATTAGATATGTGTAAACCCTGGCATAAAATCACATGCACCCACAAATATAATTTTCTAATTTCTTAAATATTTTATTATTAAACTGTCAATAACTTCTGTACACTGAAATTCAAGACACACGGATATAAGGATTATCTTGTTGTAATAAAATTACTACAATTTTTTATCACTGATAAAATTATTCCAGAAAATCATAATAACATCAAGTCCAACACAACCTTTGTCAGGACTAATGTTTTTCTTATTTACTTATTTTTTTTCCAACAGCAACAGATTTTTTACCCAGCTAACTTTTTATTTCTCTGGCTTAGCAGGTTTTGCTTAGCCATAGGACTTAGTGCTCTATTTTTAGAATGGTTATTTTCTTATAAAAGAAGGAGGCATTTGAAAGGCCTGCTGCTGGATTTCAACACAAAACTTTGGTGGTAGAGTCAGCAGGTGAGATGAAGTCTACGACCTTTAAAGCTGACCTGCAACACAAGGTCCACTGTGGAAATACAAGGGGTCAGAGTTCATACTTGAAAATCAGAGGCAGGGTAGACATGGAGCTGGTGATTTGATCATGCTGAGCTGAGATCCTGATGCCAGGTAGGATTAAAAAAGCTTAAGAGCTGCACTGACTTGAGTCAGATGATAGTTTTCAAGGATTCTGGATGGCTGAAGATTAATAAATGTCAGAGCAGTGAGGACACCCTATATCTGCTACTACAGTCTGCATAGGAATATGAAGTCATTCAAGTGAGGATGCCTTCTTGGTGCTAACTGAAGTTGTGGCTGTTTTTAAGGGGGGCCCGGCTGAAGGGATTTAGAGAGTCCAGCCACTTTCAGTTACACCGGCACTCCCCTGGCACGAAGCCAGAGGCATGTGCCGACCGTGGGTGGGGCGAGAGGAAACAGTCACCGATATTGAAGCAACCCCGCCGCAGGAGTGAAGAAAAGAGACGGCCCTCCTCTGCTGGGTGAATTAACTTGGTTTAATCCAGGGTAGGGGAAGTGCAGGGTGGCCCCCGAAAGGTGGCGAGCGGAGGAGGAGCCCCGAGCCCCTCCGGGGACCGGTTTTTAGAGGGAAGGGGGTGGGTACACAAGAAACCAATCATAGAACGAAAATTTGGATACATTGAAGACTGATGGGTGGTGTGGATCAATGGGGATAGGTCAGGGGAGGAGCCCAGGCCTACCAGCCAATCACTCAACAGCCTAGCTGAAGATTCTGGAACTTGGGGTGGGGTGCCGGTGACTGGCAGAAGGCCTGGGGAGGGGATACAAGGACAAATAAGGGATAATGAGGGAAAATAAGGAGGGGAAAACCGTGATTGACATAACTGGGGGTTTGAGCCAGACCAACTTGCCAAGCTAGGAGAGGGGAGAACGGAACAAACCAAACGCAAACCACAACACTAACTAAAAGCCTTTCTGTGCTGGCATCTCACAAGGCATGGTGCTGCTCTCCCCACCTTTGTACTGTTTCAAAACCATGTACAAGCTGCCATTCCCTTGGTTTGTTCAAGATGTCCCTGACTTTGGCTACTGCCTGCAGAAGCACTGCTGTATATGGGTGAACACCTCTGGTGTGATCTCCCAGTTTCCAATCGTTCAGGTATTTCTGACTTGGCTTGCATCTGGGCAGCCACTTGTCTTAGGTTACAGTGCAAAGTGTAACCAAAACTGTATATTCTATCACCATCTTCATAAGCTGTTAAAAACAGGTGGGGCAGCATTCTTTATCTCTTACTGACCCATCCCTCATAACTCTGGGGGAAATATCTTCTGTTAGTGGGCCATTGAGTCTCACTACATGACTGATAAAATTACATCCTGCCATTGTGAGATGCTCTGCCCAGGGGACAAACCAAGCATTCCTACCTGACTATAATCTGAGGCTTGGAACACCACAAGCAGCACTGGATTCCCAGGGAGGAAAGCAAATTACCATTTGGCTTCCAGAAAAGGACCAGACTTCACTACAAGTAAAGTTGACCAAATCTTTACACTTCAACCAAATCTCATTCATCATTCCAACAGCACTGCAGAGACCATTTAATCAGACTGCTAGCATCACCCTGACCAACAGGATGTCAGGTTGTATTCTGACTCTGTCAGTGTAAACCAGTGTTTCTGTATTATTGCCTTTGTTTTAATTTTCTTATTAAATTGTAATTCTGACTTGGGATCTCCCACTGGTTTTCTTTCAAACTAGTACACCACTAATGACTTAGTCTTCATTAATTTATCCTTGTTCTAGTTTTTAAACTCTTAAATTGTCAGCCTTCACATCTTGCATTGCAAAGAGTTACACAGCTTAGGTGTCCTTTTCACAAATGTAGTTTCTCTGATGCCTTGAGAGGCTACCTAGAACAGAGGTTAGACAGTATTCAAGGAATAAAGTAGGTATTTATTAAAAAGGCCTTCAAAGGATACACCTTGGGCAGTACAAGAGCCTGGCTGAGCCTACACCCAAGACAGATGCCAGGTCACATGTTTTTACACTTTAATAAGTTTTGGTCCATTTGCATATTGGGGTTAATTTTCCAATTACAGCTTCAGGTTATGAAGTCCCATCCTCCCACATTGCTCCCCTCAGTTTGCTGTTGTTTATACTTTTTGGGCCTGAAGCTGCAACGGTGTCTTTGGTTCCCAGGATGGAAAAAGATTGTTTTGTCTAAATGAACTGTGAAGAGAACTTGTACTTTATATGACGTTCAGAATTATATACTAATGCAGTACAGAATCTGGAAAATATGAAAGCTAAAACTTAAGGCATCAGTTTCATTCAAATATTGAAAAAAAAAGCAAGGAAAATAATTCTGATATTTGTTTAGAATCAAGTACATTTTCGTATGAAGAAACTACAACATAAATCTTAGATTTTAATCCACTTTTTCATGCAAATGATGCATAATATTAAAGGTTGATGAGTTCATAGTAGGTGAACAGATATCCCTCCAGCGCCAGGTTGCAATTTTTTAAATTAAGAAATCCAGGTGCTTTCACTCTCTGAAATAATTCCATTGAAGCCAATGCTATGAAATACCATGCTAGCAAAAAATTAGAATACCTGTCCATCTTCTGTATTTTGTACTGCTCTTTGACTCTAGCCACTACTTATATAAGGGCAGTAATAGCTTTTACTACACCTTAAAAAATTTAGATCTCCACATATGTGGATTCTTTTTCCTCTCTAGGTCTCAAAGAAGTTTTGAGATTATTTTGTTAAATACTGAATATTTTCCTGCCTATATGGACAGACTTGAACTTGTTGGGACTAGAGGGGCCACCAAAGCAAACAGAGCTTAATCTTTCCACACAAATCCATTAAGAAAATCTGCTTCTTTGTTGCAATACCAAGAATTATTGAATCTGTGTTGTGCTAGTTTGCCCACTGCTTTGGAAATTTATGTTGGAAGCAAGAGTATAGTTTGCACAAGAGATCATGCAGTTTTCTCCATTTTGCTCTTCACCATGAGCTTCTTCACTTGTTAAATCATGATGGAGGGACGAATGGAGAAAGTTTTCTACAGGAGGGAGAAAGGATTTTCAACACATGCTTTCGGTGGAACTACAACCATTCTGGACTGCAAAAAGAAAAAAAATGGTTTTATATTTTTTATCTCAAAGTTTAAAGGTCACACACTGCAGCAAACCTGGGAATTGAGTCTGATTCTTCCAACTGCACATCTTCTACTTTAATAAGAAGAATTTCTTTTGTGTCCCCTGGGCTCTCAGTTTCTAGATTTAAATAATACATGAAAATTCATATGAAATCTCAGTGGGTTTAATCTTTTTGTACTTTAAAAATTCAAACCTGCTTTCCATATGTCTCTTTCATAGATATTTTGGAGTCTAGTCTCTCACTGTATATGTTTCAACAGCAAGGAGAAATCATGTACTGTTAAATAGTACAAGCAAGCTGCTCACCCCTTTTATTTCTATTGAGATATTTAAGCTCCAAGACCTAAGTGTGTCAGTTTAAAGAGAAGCAGCTGCTTAACTGCTCTGCTGAGTCAGACCTTGGTGGCATTCAAGGGTTACCACAACTGTTTTCAAATAATCAGGCCAGGTCTGACAGCCTGTGACTCAACTAAACACAGCAATAGGAACCCTGTGACCCACTTTTGATTCCTCGGTGGACACACTCCAAGACCGTCATACCACAACTTTTCTCTTTTTCCTTGGACAGACACATGTCGTCAGAAATTCTGTGAAGAGAAATTAACATTCCTTGTAATACTATTCTAACTAAAAATTTCATTTATAAACTGTGTTCCTGAGAAGTCATAACTGACTTGTGCAGCTGACATATTATGCAATGGAGAGCAGTTCAGACTGATGAGGTAGCTTTAAATACAAAAGTACTTCAGAAGGACAGAGCATAGTAAAAGTCACCCTGAAGTCCAAGTCTAGAATCTCTGTAAGTGTCTCTGTAAGTACTGAGAAGATGAAAAGGAATAGCTTGGAAGCACTGAGGATTGAGGCCAATGACTGGCCAATTTTACAACAGAAATAGTAAGACATGAAGCCAATTAGGTGGCAAGTCTCTAGGGACTACAGAGAGAAAGAACATTCCAATATGCATCTTGCTGTTTTTCCAATAACACTAAAAGTAATTAAAATAAACTTTAAAAAACCTCCAACAAATAACAGAAAACCAGCAAAACCCAAACACACATTTCATACCCCTCAAAAAAAACCCCCCGCAAAACCACCAAAAACTCTGGAAAATTTCACAGTTTGTATTTTATGTCCTGCTGAATTGAGTGTAACAAAGTTTTTACCTTTAAAGGAATCCACCTGACCATATGTTTACTAGGTCCTTAGTAAAGTTGTGGTAAATGTTCTCTGTGAAATTTGTGGTTATACAAACGTAGTTATTTGCTATGCATGAAGCACTTTCTCCCAGTGATAACTTCAAATCAGGGACAATTTGGCAGTTTGTACACACAAACATGCATGTGAATGTGGCAGGATTTAGGCAGAATTGGTACAGCATTACCTGTACTGTTGCTTGTCAGTGTGGATTTTTCAGAGCAAACATGATGAAAATGAGTGTAAATGTCAAATTGCAGAATGACACTAGAGCAGTTTAAACTAAAAACATATTTCAAAAAGCATCACAGTGGTTTGTATCATTTCATGTGTCTTTCAGAGAATAAAATGATGAAATAAAGGTGTTATAAAAAATCTGAAATTATTTGCTTTACTTTAAATTGCAGTTTGAATTCCTGTGTTACTTTTTTTTTGTTTTCAGCTATACCATCTGATAGAAAAATAGTTACCTTCTGCACTAAATGAGTAGTTGAATTCCTGTTTATGTACTTTTAAGATGTCTAAACTGACACACGCAGGATATTCAGCATTTAAAGGCAGTTCATGCTCGGTGTAACTGCATAAATACATGAAATTCAAGAACTCCCCACACTCCCTTCAACTTTGCCATGAACTAATTGGCCCATTACAAGCCTTTTAACAACAGTTGTGAGGAGATTTTGAGATGTTGCATTTTAAACCAGACCTTTTCCTTTGGTGCTTTCTCATTCAGGGCTTGTGTAGGTGTCAGGCCTGCTCAGAGGGAGCCTTACTTATGCAAAATTTGTGTCTATATGAGACAGGAGATTTAACTTTTATGTTCAAATTTGATGCAAAATGGTGTAAAGCTGCCTGAGTGTGACATTAAGATGTCTTACTAGAAATGACAATTGGTAGGTAAGTTTTTGGGGAAGCTAGCTTATGCTCTGCTGCCTCACAGTCAGCAGAACTTGAGGAAACAGTATCTTTTGAGATTAGTGGTAGCAAATAAGCCAATATTTGATGGAAAACCTGGTCCAAATTATCCCTGATTTAATTTTTATTTTAGTGTTTTAAATTCTGTTACCTTCTCTGCACTTTGGCAACAATATGAATCAACAATTGGGCCTATGAACTTACTTTTGAAGGCATGACTATTACAGTACTCAGACATCACTAGACTGAATATGCACAAAGAGATCTGAATATCTTCCATATCTCATTATTTGAGTCTTCCTGCCATTATCATGTACATTACCCCCTTACCTACTTTTTCAAAGTTTTGAATATATAAAAACATATTTTGAATACTTTATTTTTTTTTTTTCAAAATGACATCAGATTTCATATTCACATATGCATATATTATTTTAAATTAAATATGCAGACTTTTTCCTGGGTTCATATTTTTCATTATACACTGACTAAATAGTCTGTTTTCCATTTTAAGTCCCTTTTCAATAAGAAAATTATGGTAATTAAATGAAATATATATTTTTAAATGATTGGTAGAGCCATGGTTACACTCTTGTGAATACAGGCAAAGATGAAGTGGCTGCCCTCTTCCTTTTATGTGTTTATTAGATCAGCTGCACTGCTACCTGACTTCATATAGAGACCAACTCTTCTGGCAGCACAGCCTTAAATCTGTATCTTGATTAGAACCATTTTCATTTGGTTACAGGAGGGAGCATGTTAAAAAACTGTGTCTGTTTCAAGAAGTGTAGAAAATTGAATAATCCATTTTATTAGCTGAGGATTTATTTGACAGTGCCTGACAGGTGACATTTCTGAAATCATCCTAGCAAGTTGCTGCTGGAAAGAATGCTGTTCTGGAAAGTCTATTTATATTAAGCTGCACATTTTCTAGATTCTTAAGACTAGATAACCTGGTTTACATGAGTAATAAAATGGAACCACACTATTCCCGAAGAAGAAATGGTCTTGAGAAGATCACAGCATTGCTTGAAATGTTGTCTTGTGTTTCAAGGGACAGACAAAGACAGGCCAGCCTTTATCAGTAATAGTGTGAAACAAGTACATAAAAGATTATGAAAAGCTTTCCTTTTAAGTCTCTTTTGGAGGTGAACACTGACCAGATGTGATCTAGACTTTGTCAATTCTAAGACAGCAGTCACAGCCATTGATATTTTTCTTTGTATCTTCCCATGGAAGACTTTTATGTATGATGGTGACAAGGTATTAACAGTGATGGGGAGTAGAATCAGCTTTTTCCTTTTTGGTTGTAGGATTCAACCTTGAAAAAAGTCTTGAAAAAAACAAACTTGAAATCCAGAAATACAAAAACAACAACAAAAAAGACCACTTCTAAATTTGCATCTTAATGCATCTCATGATTTCTAATCCAACACCAGAACTCCAGGGAGAAAATCAGGCCCCAGTGACACACTAACACTTTCAGGGAGACACAAAAGAGAGTACACTTGAGAAATTTGTTTAACGTAATTTGGAAGCTCATTGATCAAGAAGAGAATAGGATTTTTATCTATTCCTTGACCACTTAGTTACTGCTTATTAAAAATGAGATGTAATATCCTTTAATTCTCTGCATGTTATGCACTCACACACTGATAAATGATGTGACATTTGGAGCTGGTACTAAGTCCTTCATAATATAACAGACCTTTGAGTTCTTGGGGCAGTGTTCTTCCAAGGGTCTCTTTGATTATCTTTCTGTCACTGTCTAAGTTGACAGAGCTGCAAATGTTATTGCTAGTCATAAAATTATCCAACCACAATGTCTGTCTACACGACCTGCAGTGGCTGTAAATGCCACAGATTGATTATGCACTGTGGAAAGAAGACTTATCCTTTCATTCCTTCTGACTTTATTGCCCTTAATTTAATTAACTGTTGCTACATGCTACAAGTAAAAAAGAGAGACTAATATGTTCCTGTTGTATAGCTCCAGACCCAGAGCATCTCTGACAAGTCTCTTTTGGCTCCTAACCTTATCATATAGAAAAAAAAACATAAAAGAGTGCTGGCTAACAAATCCTATTTTGTATATTCCTATTTAAATCTCTCTTTCATCCCCTAGTACTTCTTGCTTATAGTTCCCATTTCCTGGCTATGCTATTCTTCTACCTACAGCCACTTTTCTGTCTGATATCTAAGCATATTGGCTATTGCAAATAAATATTAGGGACCTATGTTCAAGTGCATCCTTAGCCATAAAGACTTTCACTGGTGATTTAGTAGTGTTGTTTAGAATTACTTCCACATGAGGCTCGGTAATCATCCTTGAAATGCTATTTTTTGTAATAATTGCATCTATGCCATTTAATAACAAAAGAGACAGTAAGATCTTATGTGTGTCTTATGGCCAACCTGAGGAACAAGGACAGTATGGGATTTGGCCACTAGAAGGAGAAAAATATTGAAACATACTAATTAGTATTGATCATACTAATTTGTTGATCTGGATCCATTCAAACAGATTTCTGAATATGTTTATAACTGTACTTGTGTGTTTAAAAAATAAAAAAGCAGACATTTCTCCTAGGTTAGTACCTCAGGTACCCTGTGGCAATGAACACCTTGTGAATGAACGATGTCACAAAGAGCTGGCCTGGAGAGCCTTGTTTAACAAAACAGATGCAGAAAACTGCTCCCAAGACCTTTCTGCCGAAGTGTACCCTCATACATCCACTGTCCCAGTCTGCAACTGTATAGGATCTAACCCCTGAAAGCCTGTACCTTTGAGGTATACATTTCCTGGGAGATTCTCTATAAAAGAGAAAATAGATAAATAGAGATTTTCTATAAAGAGGTATTATTACCTCAATATCTGTGGTACTCCCACAGCGTTTTCTATTGTCAGGACCAGTGTAGAGATAATATTATCTGTTCATCACAGATACTCAAAAGTTTTGAAGGTATCTAGCTCAATATTTTATAGAATCAGAACATTGCAGCTGCCTTCTTAATAGGGTTGTATTTTTTTCCCCCTGTATAAAGTGTATTTTAGTAGTGAACATAACAGAGTGATTAATATTGACTGCACTGCATTTTTTAATTACAGAGAAACTAAAATTTTGTTACTGCATATTATCAAAAAGCTTTTCCTCTCCTCTCAGGAACAAGACACCCCTTCCTCAGGGAAGAGTTCCACCTACTATATCTCTGGACCTGTTCCTCCAGCATAGAGGGAGGGGCTTAAAGAATTCACAGAACCAACCTAGCCCATATATGAAGTAGCTTCTAAAGAATACAAAACCTCAGCAGGGTAAATGCATAGGTTGTTTAGCAGCTAAAGGTAGCTAAAATGGTAAGGGAAGCAGGATAAATGAGACAATCTGACAGAAATTTCTCAACAAGAAAACCAAACTGAAAAATCCCTGCCATTTGTGTCAGGAGTAACAGAGTACTCCTAATATGTCACCAGGTAATCACCAGGTAATTGGAAGTGCTTTTTCATCCCACTTTTACAAGTATTTTTCCATTAAAACAAAATTAACAAGACTAAACATATGTGTATGAGCAGTTAATGATGTTTTCTGGGTGGATTATGTGTGCAGAAAATTTTCACAGAATAATAGAAACATTTAGGTTGGAAAAGACCTCTAAGATCATTGAGTCCAAGCTTTGACTGATCATCTACTTTGTCAAATAGACCATGGCACTAAATCCCATGTCCAATTGTGTGTTGGATACATTCAGGGATAGTGATTTCACTACCTCTCTGGGCAGCCCTTTCCAATGTTTAACTGCCCTTTCCATGCAGAAATTCCTCCTGTTTTCCTGCCTATGCCTCCCCTGGTGCAGTTTGAGGCTATGTTATCTTCTCCTGATACTGGTTGACTGGGAGAAGGTTGACCTTCACCTTGCTACAGCCTCCTTTCAGGTAGATGTAAGGAGAGATATAAGGTCACCCTGAGCCTCCTTTTCTCCAATCTTACCAACTCCAGCTCCCTCAGCTGCTTCTCAGAGGACCTACTGTCCAGACCTTTCACCAGCTCTGTTGTCCTTCTCTGGACATGCTCCAGCACCTCAATGTCTTTCTTGAATTAAGGGGTCCAAAACTGAACATAGGACTCAAGGTGTGACCTTAACAGTGCTGAGTACAGGGGAACAATGACTAGCAGAAATAGTCCTGGTGGCCACTCCTGATACAAGCTAGGATGCCCTTGGCTTTCTTGGCCACCTGGGCATGCACTGGCTACCAGCATCCCCAAGCTGTTCTCCTCTGGGCAGCTTTCTAACCACTCTGCCCCAGCCTGTAGCACTACAAGGGCCTGGACCTGCCATTTGGTCTTGTTGAACTTCATATTGTTGGCCTAGGCCCATCAAGCCAGCCTAAGGATTTTACATGAGTACAAAATGTTACAGAAAAAAGTACCACGTAATGTGAAACTCATGTAAGTACTCATGGTTTTCATGAACCATATGTGGTTATATTAATATATGTTATCGTTGGTGAATCCCATTGTATTAATTCCATTGGGATAACAGACAGTGGCAGATTCCTTATTCTGTTACACAGAACTACCTGTCATTAGACTACAGTACAATGGAGCTGCATTTGTTGCCTGTTTCTTCTGAAGGTTCAGGTTTCAGACATGAACCCTGAATGTGAATTAGCTGTCCTCTAGGAAAGTCCTCACAAAAGTTTTCAGATAAGAAGCCTCTAAGATCCTTGCTGAATCCAGCTGTTCTGAGAATAATCAAAAGAATGAACAATATATCTTCAGAACTCAATTACCTGGGCTGTCCATTTGGATGCTGGGCATACAAAAATGCCTTCAAGGTAAGAATTGCAATTACAGAGCTAACTAGCCCCAGTGTACAACCTGTTCAGGGAGTGCTGCAAGATTTTAAATAATAGAAGTTGAAAATCAAAGTTATTATCATCATTATCCACATGATAATGTTCCCTTGCCAACAATAAGCCAAGACTTTTTTAAAAGACTATGCCAAGAGTAATATAAACAGGACACTTTTATGCATATATAAAAGTGATACCCACAGAAAGGAATTAAAAAGCAACTGAAATATACATTTGAATCACACTCTGTCTTTCATAACAACTTAAAAATTTTATTTTAAAGGTGGTTTGTGTAACTGAGAAGTAACAATGAGACTGTTCAGTAAAATTTAAGTTGAACATTTCACATTTTTAATGTAAACTTTTAGAAATTCAAATCACAGAAGAACCTTCTTAGATATACACAAAACACGTGAGTTAGGGATTAGATGCTTGTCTCATTTTCTTGGATGAGAATTTTACCTTTCCAGACTGGCTGCCCCAAATTTTCACCATTAATTGTGCTGCTAGAGAAATTTTTATGGATATATGTTGCTCCTGTGTGTAAAGTAGTCATGCAAGGTATTTCCAGATGCACAGAGCCATTTACTTTTTTGGTGGTTTTTTTCCAATTTTTTAATTAGTACTAGGTGATGGCATTGAATTTGCTAGTTACTAAGGTGGGGGCAGTTCAGTTTGACATGTGGAACTCATAGCAAGATGGCTGATATCAGGGGACAAAGGACTGCTTAATTTTCAGGAATCTATTTAACTGAATATTTTGGTCCTCAAACTTGAGAGATGCATGTTCAAGGGAGGAAGAAATCAATTAGTTATGATAATCTGAATCATTTAAAGAGAAATAGCAGCAAAACCAGGATCTAAAAAGTGTTGCATAGGGAAAAAGAAAGCTGAAAGGAGAAATGCAGTGTGTATCTTGATACATGCATCTCAACAACAGCATGGAGGTTTCAGTGTGATAAATTGTATTCATCGCCTGTTATTGATTACTTCTCTTCTCCTCAGTTCACTAATTCATCTTAGCCATGACCACTTTCAACCTTTGAAGCTCTAGGTCAGCTTTCCAGAGCCATGCAAAGAGGTAGTATTAGCAGTAAAATCAAAACAAATGCATGAAAACTCAATTTTATTTCAGTTAGGAGGTAAAGAATTGGGGGTTTGGCACAATTTTGAGCTTTCAGGAAAGTATGAATTGGACAACAGAAAGTTGGATGCACTGGTAAGAGTAGTAGAGGTTTGCTGAATTTGGAAGGGAGGAAAGAAAGACTGTTTAGCCAGAGTTTAGATAAATACAAGTGGTTTGGACTGTTCTTCAGACAAGGGATGCATAGGAAAAGAAATGTCTTTCTGTGATTCCATAGCTTGTTGCCTCCTTTTTTTCTCACAGATGTACAGTTTAGCTGTAGAAGACCAGAGCTTCTGTCCTCATTCAAACAGCCTTCATTGCAAAAACCAAACTGCAACCCTCCTTACTCATTGTGGATTCAGGAAACCAATCTCCGGGCTGCATTTCAGGAAAGTGACTTCCCAGGAGTTGTGTCGCAGACATCTTTTCATTAAAATTCTTCTTTAGGATTTTTTCCTGCTGAGAAGCTGAGAAGCTACAGCAACAAACTGTAAACAATGGTTATCTGCTACTGTGGAATGCATCAGGTGGATTTTTGATTGGCCCATCTTGGATGTTTATAATTAATGGCCAATCAAAGCCGAGCTATCTCGGACAGTGTCTGAGAGAGCTGCCTTTTGTTATCATTCTTTTGTATTCTATTCTTAGGTAGCCTTCTTAGATGAAACCTTTTCCTTCTGTTCCTTTTTAGTATAGTTATTATGTAATATATATATCATAAAATAATAAATCAAGCCTTCTGAAACATGGAGTCAACATTCTCGTCTCTTCCCTCATCCAAGAACCCCTGTGAACATGGTCACAGAGTTGGATGACTTCAGTCCCATACATGGTGTCACAGAATCACAATATCACAAAATAAGTTGATTTGGGAGGGACCCAGGAGGATCGTGGAGTCCAACTCCTGGCCCTGCACAGCACCATTGTCAAGCATCACACCGTGTACCCAAGAACATTGCCCATGTCCTTCTTGAAATCTGTCAGGCTTCGTGCTATGACCACTTCCCTGGGTAGCCTGTTCCAGTGCTCAACCACCCTCTGGGTGAAGAACCTTTTTCTAATATCCAACCTAAACCTCCTCTGACACACCTTCAGATCATTCATGCAAGTTCTGTTGCTGGACACCACAAAAAAGAGATCAGTGTCTGCCCCTCGTCTTCCTCTCATAGAGAAGTGTTTGGTGCTTGAACTTCCAAATTATTTTGTTGAAATCACTGAAGCACTTTTGATAGCAGTACTTCTGTAGAGTCTTTCATCTTTAGTATAGGCAGGGTCAGATTCTTCCCACTTGTACAAATCTCTGCCTTGGCCACTCCAAAGCCTGCTCTGACCATGATCTCAGGCCAGAGGAGTTTGATGTGTAGACAAGCATTTTCATGGAAAAGATGTTTGCACCTCTCCACTGCCATGAGTAAAGGCCAGAAAAATGCCTTAATTAGTCATGTTGGAGTAAAGATTATGGATAGAGCTCATAGAACTCAGCATTTCTGTTTGTTATTTGGATTAAAGGTTGTGAATTAAGCAAGTTTATTGGATCAAGATTTATGTACCAACACTCATCTTCAAGACACATATATGCTTCCTGTTGAAGTTGGCTTACTTTCAAATGGATCCAACTGAATCCATACAACAAATGGTGAGCCCTCAGGTGAGATCCCTGCCTCCAGGCAGCAGGAGGGAAAAGCATACACAGGAAGGACCTCTCCTCCAGTGTGCATCCCCTCTGTATGCGTCAGTAGCAACAAGAATGACCTCCCTAGACCTGTAGAGTAATTGAAGAGGGAGA
This sequence comes from Molothrus aeneus, assembly GCF_037042795.1. Classification (NCBI taxonomy): domain Eukaryota; kingdom Metazoa; phylum Chordata; class Aves; order Passeriformes; family Icteridae; genus Molothrus; species Molothrus aeneus. The sequence continues at coordinate 84,977,284 of NC_089646.1, forward strand.
GAAAGGTTACTTTTCAGCCTTCTAAGCAGTCTCCTAAGGTAGCCTGCTATCCTAGACATTTTTCTGCTTGTCTTCATCAAGAATGGGACTTCTGAAATCTGTCTGTGATCTGAGCAATCTACCTACGGCTTGGTAAAGTGTTTAAAAAGTGCAGCTAGTACTGAAGATTTGAATAGTGTTTAGATGAATTTTAAGGAGTGGTCAGAATGGAAAAGGTAACCATGAATTAACCCTTCACTGGAGCAGGACCATAATAACAGAATGAAAAATAATTTGAAAATAAAATTAAAAGGAATTCCATTGGCACAAAATGTGACTAAATACATGCTAATACTAGAATTGGACTCAGAATAAGATGTTACCTGTGGACAACTTTCAGAGCTGCCTGAAAGGGTAAATTCAAATTAAATGAATAGCAGCAAAACCAGGATCTAAAAAGTGTTGCATAGGGAAAAAGAAAGCTGAAAGTACAGAAGTAGTCACAAACTCAAGGACTTTGTAAAGTGAAACGTCTGTAAATTGAAGCATAAAGAGAACTCAGGAGAGGCCTTTAAATGAAAAATTTTACACACACAGATCAACTTATCCATATGAGAGCAACTTGTGTAGCATATTTACAACTTCCAATATTAATTATTACATTTACAACTCTCATCTATATTCAGGTATTTCTTTTAGTTGTATGAAGTGGGAGAAAATGTATTTACTCTACAAAAGAAAATACATTGAATATCTTTAACAATGTATACCCTCTTTTAGTAAAGGAGTAAATATTGTTTCAAGTAATTTTTAACTGTGAATTTCTGATCTTTGTGATCTTTGGATACTAAACTCAAACCTGGAAAATGAATTTTCAGGGGAATTGAACTTCATTCCCCTTTAGGCTGACACACCTTTATCCGCAAAACAGCCTGTGGGTTTTAATTTTTGTAATTTAGCAATATTTTTATTGCTAAAATTATTTTTGAACTCTAATTCTCAGAAGGCTATGTAATTTATTACGTGTAGCAGATTGATCACCGTGCTTCAAGAAATTACTTGTAGCTTTAGTATCCAATATGACTGATTTGATTCCCAAACAAAAAGGAAAAATTATTGTAATTCTTCCCTCCCTTCTTGCTGTGCCACTCAAATGACAATTTAAAGTCAAGTCTTTATTATTTCAGTCACTTAATTCCCAATAGAAGTTAAAGAATGCAATGAAAATAGGAAGTTTAGGAGAAAAGTTATTTGTTTAAATTAAACACATATCTAGACCACTTAAGTTGGATTTCCTCAATCTTATGCCAGCTGCCATTAGGAAACAAATAAAGAGAATAGGCCAAGCACTTAGCACAGCTTAAAAAGCCAAATAAAATTGTAAGTGAAAAGGAAATGGAGCTGCTATAAAACACTATTAAGGAAATGTACTTTGGTAGCCCCAAGGGCCAAATTTCCACCAAGAAACACACTCCTAGAAACCAAAACCAGAAACCACAAACAAACAAAATTAAGGAAAACCCAAGCCCCTCAACTTCCCACAGATGGCAAGGTAACCATTTTATCAAAATGCGCTCTTTCTACAAACTGCAAGCACCACAAAGTAAGAAGGCCATAAAATCACAGCAGCTGAATATTTTTGCAGTTTATGATTATAAATAACCTTAGCAAGATTGTTTCTTTCATTCAGTATTGTAGCAATGTGATCAGTAAACAGGAAAAAACTTACACAGATTTATTCACACTAAGGAGACAAAAGACAATCCAGTACTGAATGTCTAATACAGATTTTTCAGAAAAATATGATAAGACTTCAAATGTATTTTTATGCTACATTATATAACATAACTATTATTCAGGAAAAAACAAGGCAATTATAAAAAGATGTTTCCTGATATAGATTTTTTAAAGATGAAGGAACTGAAAGATTATGTAAAAGCAAAGGCACACTTATGAAGAAGTTAAAAGTTCATTTATGTTAAGTGCATTATAAGCAGGCAAAAATGCTGAGAAGTCGAACAAAAGATCTTTAAAAACCTCATCATGTTGCAACCTTAGGGCAAGAGGAGAAAATCTTCAACCATATTCCATCTGCTTTTGAGCTTTCTCACCTAAGGTAAGAGATTTAGTCACCTTTACAGACTGTATTCAATATGGCCCACCGAGAAATGACCACAGAATCACCCAGTACTATCATATTTTGCCCTTGACATTTTCAAGTCAAGACCATTATCTTTGACTTTCCCTAGTTTAAAGAAAGTTAAGTAGCGATGTATTTCTACTTGGTGTATTTTTATCACATCCAATACAGGAATTTTATCTCCTTGCCCTAAATTGTTCTATTCATAACCCTTCTGGAGTAGATTTCTTTCCCTGAGAATGAAGACAGCTTGGTAGGTTGAGGAATTGGCAGCACAGAAACTGAATGTTAGCACCAATAATTATAATTGAAAGGAGTTACTTCGATGACAGTTTTCCACTTTCAAGGAGGAAAAATCAATCCTGTGACCAGCTGTTTCATCCTGAAGCATGGTCTATGTATTTTCACTTATAGTTGGATACTGGAGCATGAGAACTGCAAGCCAATCTCAGTTCTATCAAAAGAGACAGATATAGTTCCAAAAAGTTTTTTGGTAGTGCATAATATAGGTGGTATTTTTCAAACAGAATGAAAAACTCTATATTTTCTTGGTAAAAATGTGATTTTTAATTTTTTTTTAATTCTCATTGTATGGAACTAACAGTAGTACAGTGTCTTTACAGAACACCTCCTTAAATTCTAATTTTAAACATTATTCAAAGGAAAATCCATTTTTGGGATGTTTCATTTTAGTTCATGTTAAATTTCTTGAATAATTAGAATCAATGTCAACAACTTCTACTTTCTGTTCTGTTTGCAAGAGCACAATCAACACTGGAGTGTAGAATTATCACATGGATCCTTTGCTAATCTTCATAGCATACATTTTGTAGGGAGGTAGCATATAGGCCAAAAGATATTTCATTCCTTCTATGGGGTTTACAGCATCCATAATTGTGACTTACAAGATAGTAGGTGAATACACATTTCAAGAAGATCTTGAAGTGCCTTTGGAAAAAAGCGTAAACCTTGGATGTTCTAATATTTTAGAACTAGGATTCTGAGACAGAAATATTTGTTCAGCTTTTATATTCCCAGTTGGGAGAGAAATATGCATAAATAATGTATATAAATAGATAGAAGGTGGCAAATAGATAGAAAATAAATAAATAAATAGAAGGTGGCAAATTGCATATGTATATGCATTCATTTAATTGTGTATTTTTATTAGTAATAAATAAATTTTTGTTTGTCAAAACACATAGAATAACATAGATTCACAATAAGAAATTTGAATAAAGCTCAAAAAGGAAAAAGGGATTTTTGTAGTAACTTTCCACAGGAATTGTGCTCCTAAGTTTCTTTGACCCAGATTCTCATTCCCTTTAAATGACTGTAAATGTGATATGCTTATTTACCATGGTCTTAGCCCACTTTGCCTTGATTTTTCATCCTATGCACAAAAAAATTGAATCAATTGTGTCCTTTATATACAGTTTTAAATTCAAAGGTATATTTATGGATGGCCCACTAAAACTTTCAGATGCTTTAATGAAATAAAGAAATATGTTGGTTAGTAAATGTTCTGTAACTATTCCTAGTCATTTTTGACAGGCTGAAGTACTGTCAATCAGAAGTGACTCTCTTTTTTAATACAACTCAGGTTTCAACTACTTGGTTTGACTTGTTGGCCTTTATTGAACCTGAACATGTTGAGTACTTCATGCTTTTGCAATAGATTGACAAATTTGGTAATCCAGCAACAATAGGGACTGCCAGTGAAGAGAAGTGGGAAGAAGAAAAATGGAGTTTGGTTTTACCTATATTTTTCTGTACAATATAACTGGTAATTCTAAATGAATAATTAAAATTAAATCTCTATGTCTCTTAAGCAGGAAGTCACTGGTGGTGACTATCTACTTTCTTTTGGCGACTTGAAGAAATTTGCCCTAAACATTTTTTTCTCTATTTAAACTTGCTTGATAAAATAAAAATTCAGGATCACCAGGCTCAGTGGTTTTTTTTCCATTTGTAAAAAGCCTTTCATTTGTTTGGAATACTAACTTCATCAATGAAATTTCTACTTATTTCCTGCTTCTTCTTACTAGTGGATACAGGTCTTATTTGTGTGAAAAAAGATGAATGTCTCTGTCCAAGGGCACTGGACTGAGGACTGTGATGAATTTTGGTCTGTTGCCCAGGACTGGAAATTGATTACCTGAGCAGTGTAGAAAACATTCACAATTAGTACAGTGCATAAACTTTCACTACAGCAATAAGATCCAGTGCAAATTCACAAATCTTCTTTAGAATCTTCTTGTTAATTCCAGGGAAGTAAATATTTACCATTTTTTTCTTTTAACATATATGGGGTTTTGTATAGAAAAAAAATAGCAACTTAGAATTTTCTGGAAAATGTCAGATATATTAATTTCCCTGACTTAAACAAAAAACATGTTCCAGAAATTCCTGTTAATTGATTGCTTAGAAAATGAGAATTGCTCTGGGAAATTTGGACAAATAAAATTTTAAAAAAGAAAACTGTGTGCCAGTACTTATTTTTGTCTAATAGTTTAATAGGGCTCAGAAAGCTTAGACCCTGTTTAATCAGCACTGTATTTCAGCAGTTCTTTGTCCAAAATCTGTGTCTGCGACCAGACTTAAGGTATCACCTTGGTACCAGGGATTGTTGTTCACATTATGTAACACCGTCATCCCCAGGATGCCTTCTCTGCTGAAAGTCCTTGTTGATTCCAGTGGGAGTGCAGGAAGGATAGCACAATAATGTGATATTTGCCTCACCATTTAGTCATTTATGTTATGTGGGAGAAAGAATAACCAAATTCTTTTAAACTCGATTTGGTGTTTTGCTTTGTGTCTCTGTTTCTTAACCATAAGACTGTATTTTGCTAAAGATTGGCTGTACTTCACGAACATCAACAAATAAAAATTTTCATACTTGAAATATTATGGAAATATCAGCTACATAAATAAGAGGATTGAAAGATTAGAAGTTTAGTTACTGCATTAACGATATGTTACTATCTGCTTGGGGTTTTTTCTTTGTTTTTATCTTTTAGTAAGAACATTAGGAAAATTGGACAGTTCAACTCCATGAGATAACTCAGAATATTACTAGTAGTATTTCAGTTGTGTATTTCATAGAAGCAAAGACCTAAAGCAATTACCACCTGCTCTAAAGCCTTTATCTCCATATCTATTCCACTACACTTTGACATTAAGAAACTAAATTGATTCTGGACTTCATTCAGTCTAATTTTCCAGTAAGTGGCAAACAGTATGTGTCTTTGAGCTTCAGTGAGAAGTGTCTGAATAGGAAGTAATGCAAGTCATCACCCAGGCAAACATTGCCAATACTCTTCGTGTGTTCCAAGAGATAAGATGTTGCTGTTCTGCTTTCTGTTTTAGGGACTCTAGATTAGAGTTAGATTTTGAATAAGACAATGATATAATTTTAACAAGTTCTTCTTTTTCTGTAAAATTTAGAGGAGGCTTTAACTCCATTGAACAGCATAAATAATCTCCTGATATCTGATTTTTATCAGTCCTGAAGCTTATTAGTGCAGTAACTAGCCCATTATTCCCTCTCCATTATGTTTATTTGCTTGTTTCTTACAAAGTACACAGAAATGTGGCGCAAAAGCTTTACAACCAAAGATTTTTTTAAAAAAATTCCATTTCTAAAATCCGTGAACAAGAGAGTTGATTTTCTAGTGATAAACTCATGTAAAGAAAAATTTTACCCATAATTAAGACAAAGATAATGGAACAACTTCACTCTTCTCTGTTAAGAAGATAATATTCAATACTAAACCGGTATTTCACAAGCCACTTTTACGGCAGTTCTTGGTCTCTGTATAAGAATATCTTCCTACACAATAAAGCAAAGAACTTACACAGTAGACTATAACAGACATCTTACAATATGACACTGTAGTTTACAGTTAAACAGCTTCATAATGTGCACAACATTTTTCTGATTTCAGCATCTAGTATCCACAAAAATAAAATGTGGACCTTAACACCTGGAGTTTAGATAATCATGAAAACATTACTCTCTTGTTTGTACACTGAAGAAATGCTCAGTTACTTAAGCTTTGAAGTCATTTCTCTCATGCTAAATTTAGGCACATACAGAAATCTTAGTATGTTTGAGCCCCAAGTAAGTTGTCTGCTTTACAAAAAATGCTTTGAGGACACTTTGGTTAATTTAAGGAAGATATAGGTACAATACACTTTAAAAAATCCCTATGCCCCATCATTATGTATTGCACCCCATTACTGTTCCAAACAGGAACAGCATATAACTATGATTATTGAAGAAAAAAAATAATAAAACAGCTTGTCCTTTCTCTAGATGACTGGGAGAAGAGACCAATTCCTACTGGCTACACCCTCCTTTTAGGCAGTTGTAGAGAGTGATAAGGTTTCCCTTGATCCTTCTTTTCTCCATTTTAAACAACTCAACTCCCTCAGCGACTTCTCAGAGGATTTACCCTCTAGATACTACATCAGCTTTGTTACCCTTCACTGTACATACTCCAGCACCTCAATGCTGTTCTTGAATTGAGGTGCCCAGAATTAGGCACAGTACTTGAGGTGTGGCCTCAGCAGTGCTGAGTACACAGGGACAATCACTATCCTGGCTGCTGGCCAGGATAATATAAACCAGGTTACCATTGGCCATTTTGGCCACCTGGGCACACATTGGCTCATGTTCAGCCAGCTGTTAACCAGCTTCTCCAGGTCTTCTTCCACTGGGCAGCTTTCCAGGCACTCTTCCCCAGCCTAAAGCACTGCCTGGGGTTGCTGCGACACCAGAGCGCTTGACATGTTTGAACCTCAGGCCACTGGTCTCAGCCTATTGACCCAGCCAGTCCAGATCTGTCTGCAGACCCTTCCTAACATCCAGCAGGTCAACACTCCCCCCCAACTTGGTGTCATTACAAATTCACTGAGGGCGCAATCAATCCCCTCATTCACATCGCCAATAAAAATATTAAACAGAACTAGGCCCAAACACAGCTCCAGGTAACTGCAGTAATTGACTAGAAAACAACTGGATGAAGTGCCATTTACCACCGTTCTCAGGACCTGTTCATCCAGCAAATTTTTAACCCAGTGTGTCTGGGTTTTTTTTTGTGAAAGTCTTTGTGAAAGCTGTGGGCTGCCAGTTTTACCAGGAGAATGCCATGGAAGATAGTATCAAAGACTTTTGCTGAAGTCCAAGTAGACACATCCACAGCCTTTCCCTCATCCACCGATTGGTCACCCAGTCATAAAAGGAGACTAGGTTGATCAGACAGAAGCTGCCCTTCCTAAACCTGTGCTGATTGGACCTGATCCCTTGTGCTCCTCTATGTGCCATGTGATCACACTCAAGCTGATCCCTTTCACAACCTTGCTGTGCACTAAGGCCAGGCTGACAGGACTGTAGTTGCCCAGATCCTCCTTCTGTACATTTTGATCTAAAGCTCACTTCTGGACTTACCTCAGTCCCCACTGTTACCGCTGCTGCTTGTCTTGCCTCACCTCAGTCTGTTCTGAAGGGATTGGGAATAGCTCTGCTGTAAGAAAATAATTTCTTTCATTGGTAACTCTCACCCAGGTAAGCTTGAAAATTTACTATAGAAAAATCACATCTAAACATGAATTACCCTTGAAACCCTAATCTCATTCATGAACACGCAGAAATAGTGTTTTATAATGTTGCAATATTTTGAAAAAAAGTGCATCTCAACTTCTATGAAGTATGGTCTGAAGCAACCTGACTTTGTACTGCAATGGAGTCAAATTGCATATGTATGTTGTTTTCTGTTTCTCAGGTACACTGGTGCCACTCTTTAGTTCTTCCTCTTGAAGATTGCTCCTTTACGGCTTTTGCTGGATGACATGCTTTTACAATCACTTTCTAAACTATTTCAAAGATATAATGTCTTGTAGAAAAGATCACCTTTTGTACTGTTTAAATTAGTCCATCTGTTTTGTCCCAAATAAAGCAATCACTTGAAAATTCTCCACAAGATAAAAGTTTTTTGAGAAAGTGGCAGTTATAAACAACTGAGAAAGCAAAGACAATGATAACCATTTCTCTGATACCATTTCAACTAAAAGTCGACATGTGTCTCCAGCTTTGAACTATACAAAATGCATAAATAAGTTGGCCTATTAGTATGATTCTTGATTTCTCTGTCTTTGAGAATTCTAGAAATTAATAGTACAGTTAGCAAAGACAGATGTTCTGAGTGGACTTTGAAATGTCATTAAATCAAAGATGTGAAAAGTATCTGGACCTACTGTCCCTAATAAATAACTTGTGGGCAGCACCTCCAGTCTCAATTGGAGGACTAATTATTTCACAGAGAGTATTAGGAGGAAACAAAGCATTTTTGTGGAATTTAATAGAGGATTTTTTGTCAAAAAAATCTCTGCATCAGGACTCAAATTTTATGGATAAGGTGAGAATTGGCAAAAGTCAAATTGAGAGAGATATTCTCACCTATAACCAGCAATCAAAGCTACAGTAAAAACAAGCAAGGAGCAGCTATCTAAATAGCACTCAAAACTTAATGAAGTTCTCCTTAAGCCTCAGTACAAATGATGATATTGAACACAGCAGCAAATGTGCAGTGACAAACAGGAAAAAATGAAATTTCAAGGTGGAAAACCATGGAAGCAGAAGTCAGATAATTAACTTCTGAAATCATAGTAAATTTTACAATCTTGACTCACAGTATTGTAAGAAATGTGGTACATGAAATCTGGTTTGCAAACATTTTAACCAGTCACACAGAGAGGAACGGGGACATGTTGTATATCTATTCAAGAGCTGTGATGGAGGAAAAACAGCAGAAGTATCAAAGGAAAACAGATTATATATTCCAATAACTTTTCCAAGGCTAATAAATACTGGGGTCCCCTGTACATCAGGAAATTTTTTGACTCATAAATTTTGTGAGTTAACGTAACAAGCTACAGAGTATTACTGTTTCTATGTCCTATTTTTTTTCTCTTTCCTAAAGACCTGTTTCTGTTGTCTGTCAGTGAAGAGCACATGAGCTGGGCAGACTTTTGAGATACTTTCTACAAGTCTTCTTTTGTTCTGTTGGAAAGTAAGGAAAAGTATTTATCAAAGCTACATTTGAATAGATTAAGCATCTATTTTTCCCTGTGATATGACAGATTTCCTAGTTAGAGGATCTAATTTACTTGGATTTCATAGCTCTTTTAATATTGTAAAGTAAATTGAGGTGTTAAGGAAAAAGTGAAGGGGAAAGAGCCATGGATAAAATTCAGCTCATCTTGTGCAGGAGCATCTCATGCAGGGATAGAAGAGTTCACCGAGGATGGGTCTGGAAGGTAACTTTATTTGATATGCCCACTAACAAGCTTGGCACATACATAGGAGTAGGCCAGTGATATTTGATGACAGTGAGGTAGGAAGCTTTATTGCTAGAGAGGAATATTGGAATGTACTACAAGTAGCCTGACCCTGAGAACTGGAGCCATGGCTCTGGGAAGGAATGTAATAATGCAGAAAGCAAGGCTTCTCACCTGGGAGCTAACAAGAATTTACGCTTTGAACTGCAAGTTCATCAGCTGGGAATGACAGAGGATAAAGATATGGGTGCATCCATCAATTACCAGCTGCAGAAGACAACTAAGGATTTTGGAAGACCTCAATCAGTAAAAAAGAATTCCACTAGTAACAGGTAAATATTAGTTAGTATCATCGTGCCAGGCATTCATAAGATTTCAGGCATTATTACACTGCCTGGAAACAGGGCTTTCAGTTCTCATCACCCATACTCAAGAGAGATGAGCATAAAATGAAGCACACATGTAAAAGATGTCCCAAAATTTTCAGAGGAATGGAGAAGCTATTTCAAAAGAAGAGAACAGAAATCAATTTTTGGATATGATAATCCTTGGTATAAATATTATATTGAAGTAATTGTAAAGAGAGAAATCAATTAACCCAAGGAAAATGTAAATCAGAAGTGAATTCTTTAAATAGGAAATTATTCCTTACTGTCATCCATAGTGCTAAATTCTAGACTTAATTGTCAACATCAACAAAAGAAAAAAAAACACTCTGGATACTGACAGGTAGAATTTAATATTTGATTAAGAAAATTTTAGGAGTCAGTTACTTGTGATGTCGAGAGCCTTCAGTCTGTTACTCTAGGAAGCAGCTCCACAGTTGTATTTCTATGTCAGCAGGTATGTTGGAGCTAGACTAAACAAACATATGAAGAGAGATTAGAATAGGACAGTATTAACATCTGGAAACTTCAAACACTTTAATAGAACCTGATTAAATCTTTCATGTTAATAATTGTCATTCCTTGGCTTAAATGGCTTAAATTGAACTGTTCCTTCCAAATTTATTGAAAACATAGATAGTCTCTTACTGGCTCATGGTAAGAATATGGAAAAGAAAGCAGTGAATGGCCCTTCTCTGCTGATTTGCAGCGTGACAAGGCTAGAGAGCAAGAAGTTAACTTGCACCAGGAATGTATTTTTGTTCACATTCCAATAATACAATAAATGTCAAGTCCTTTTTCCACAATAACTGTGAAATGACACAGACATGGTCCCAAGAGCCCAAAACATATTTTACTAGGATGAGAAAAATTAATAAAAAAACCCTGTGTATAAATCCTGAGCAGCAAAAATGTGCATAACCATGTTGTATAAATTATTTCCTAGAAATAAGTCCTACTGATATAAGCACAGTGCAATAAAATATCATTTAACTGATGAATAAGTACTGTATACTACCAGTGATTTCAGTACTAAACTTTCTCTTTGCCTCAAACTACCAAGGTCGTGCAATTAAAAAGGGACAGACTCAGCTGAAATGCCATATTAATACTTACAGCATTTTAATAGACTGTAAATCTGTTTTCCTGTTTGAATCAGACCTTTAAACAAGGACGCTATTGCTGTTTATTCCAAGGAACTGAGAAGAATGTCAGAATTGTTACCTATTCACGGGGCTTTAACAGAATGATTCGGTGCAATATTATTAGCAAATAAATTTGCATTCACAAGTATTTTGCATTGATTTATTTGTATTTCATTAAGGTTAGCAGTAAATGTGAGTCAGAAAGCAAATTTTTGACTCAAGGAAGATAACTAACACCACAGCTTTACATCAATTGACTGACTCACGCTGACTGAAGGACTTTTATTTTCCAAAGTACTGATGCAAGTTTCTTCACCCCAATCACAAGGCCTGTATATTTGTACAAGTTCTCTGGAACAGAGCTGCCTTTGAAGATTTCTCGTATCATTGCAGAGGGGATACAACATTTTAAAGCATTACATTACTAAACATTTCAGGGAAATTTTAGACATGGTAAAAAGTTGAATTAATGCTTACCAAATTTTTCACAAAAATCACAGTTCCTAATTTTATGTTGAAAATGAGAGGAAAAGAGAGCCAATGTAGGACCACATTCTTTTGAGACCATGTGACTCAAGAATCCATATCTCAATTTTTAAAGCAACTTAAATTTCAAAGCTCATTTTAAAAGTACAGAGAAATAACATGTTTATGAACTTAGGGAGGCTGAAAGGGGTTATATATTTATTTATTTTTATTCAAAATCAGTTAAACATTTCCAAGTCAGGAAAGGGTTCCAGGCTTTTTCTTCAAGTCCTGTTCTTAGTGATATTTTTTGGTTTTCATTACCGAAGCAGTAATTCATAACTCTTTCAAAGACCAACGGCAAGATCTTAGGTGTTTCCCTCTTTCACCCAAACCACCCAGACACAAACCTACAGATCTCCTGTACTGTTTTCTTTGGGACACTTTGGATGCTTAAAGGTTAGAGCTGAAGACAACTGTAGATGAAAATTTCAGTATAATGAGTGGTTAAGCTGTACAGGCCTCTGTTCCTGACTTGGAAACCTGGGCAAAGTAAAGTGTCTTTGGTAAAAATCTGACATATAGAAGACTGAACTGCTTGAAAGGTACCAGAGTTGACATTCCAAAGACATTAGCATATTTGAGAATGTTAACTCCTCGTCTTAAAATGTCAGTAAGGTTTCAACCTCTAGAGACCTCATCTTTGCTGCTCTTGGTAATTTGAATGAACGTCAGCAATACATACAGTGAAGACTCCAGACTCCAGATATAGGAAGGTAAATCAGATTCCCTTTGACCTTTCTGAAGCTACTGACAAAAGACCTTATTCTTTTTCTATTAAAGTCAATGAATAGTTTTGGCTTTGATTGCAATAGGAACATGATTGAGCCCAAAGGTGCTAATTAGAGCTTATTGGGATAATAGTTTTGATGTGGACACAAAAGCAGCCTTTCTGCTTTGCAATTTTGATGAATATGAAAAACAAGAAGAATGCAATAGGGATAAACCTCAAATAATGTCACTTGGAATGAGACTGTTGTGAATGCATTATTTTAATTTTATTTCTCTTTCTGATTGCAACAACTGTATTCTGAACTTTGTTTAATTGTGCCAGCAAAGGGCTCCAATGTACTCATCCTTTCTACAGACAGCTGTGATATGTTCTCTCCTGAGAAATGGTGACAAAAAATATTATGCCATATGAATTTGAGAGTTAATGAAGATAACTCACTTGGGCTTCCTTAAATACAACAGAAAACCTCAGCATCTGTAGTATCATGTGCCAGATTTCAACTGAAACTGTATGTTTAACACCAGACTATAGGAAATGTGGCAGTATAGAAACATTTTCAATTTTAATTTTAGTGCCAGCATCTTTCAGTGCCTGTCCAGATTTGTGTGTTGTTCAACTCACAATCTCACTTCAGCTGCTCCATGACAGCCTATTCTGCTTCTCAATTTCTTCTATCTCTTTTCTTGGCCAGCATCACACTGGCACAAAATAAATATAACGGGAAGGGAGAAAACGGTGTTTATGTTCCCATATATTTTCCCATAGTTATTAATACTGCTGTGACACAGAATAATAGATAGGTATGTGACCCACTGGGACCCAAAGTTGTCCTTTTTTAGTCCTGTTTAAGACAGACAAGCCAGTATTTCACATGATTGAAAGCTAATAACATACCAGGTGTGGGCTGTATAAGTGTTTTCTCATCAAAATCACATTAGGGATAAAGTACGAAGAAAGCAAATGCAGACTGATGGAGAAACAGAAAATCATTAATAATTATGTGCTTAGCATTTTTACCGGTGGAGTGCTGGAAGTACCTATAGGAAACTTCAGAGGTGAGGCGAGAGAGTCTGTATTAATTTCTATCAGCATCCAGGGACCCAGTCAGGGGTGGAGCATGAGGCAGCCCTGCTGAGATAGTGGTTTTCTGTATGCCTACAAGGAGATTAAATCGTTGTATCTATTCCAGCTATTGGCAACTTGAAAAAGAGGGTATTTTTTATTGACTGTTAGCTTTCACAGTTGTATTTTTAACAGTGGGATCTCATGTTCTTGATGATATGCAGGACAACATTCAAGAATCAGTTACACCTCTGTAACACCACTGAATTCAAACAGTATCTCAGGACAGAGTCTGGACCAACATGTCTTTATCAAACACAATCTCCCTGAGAGCTCTATTTCTAAATGGATTTTTTAGTTAGTAAAGTGAAATAAATGTCCAGTAAATTTCTCAGAAAGCTATTCCCTTTGAAGAGTAAAATAAATATTTATAACAGATTAAACAATCAGCACTAGCAAGAAAAACAGCAGGTATAATCAGAGATGTGACAAAGAAGATAAAACCATCTATTTGGTTTTATTATTCTTAAAACAGTCTGTGTCAGTCAATGTATCAATGTGCTGTTCTGTTATCTCAACCACTTGGTACTGTACCTCTGCTACTACTATTTTGCCCCCAGCCATTTACTTGTACAAAATATAACTGAACTGACTAGAAGAGAGCTGAACCATAATTAGCAAGTCTAATTTAGAAATATGGGAAGCTGTGAGATTAGCCAGGTCTCCAGCTTTTTTTTTGTACAGTACAGTGATAAGAGCTCTTCCTGGGAGCCTTAGTTGACATAACACTGAATAGTATATGCCTTTTTGCTGTCTGCTTTAGGAATGGCATTATTTCTAGTTATTTGTGGTTTTTAAAATGTTTATATCAAGGTTAAGAACTGGCCATTATTTAATTCCTACTACTTATTCCTTTTATTATTTCAGTGATGGCTATTAAAATCCATGATTGAGAAGGTTCTAGGCAGGCAAATGTTATCAGAAGGACTGTCCTGTGCTGCTTGAATTTTCATTTAGAATCACTTAGCTTCCTCTAATACTGCATATTGCCTTTTGCTCTCTTGGTGCCTTATTCTGCCACTGAAGATCTAAGGATTAAGAAATGCACCTCCTATTAGTATTACTGGAACCTGTATGTTTAACTCTTTCCAGGAATCAATACAAGAAAAAAAAACCCTAACTAATCTCTGTTCCCAAAATACCAACACTCCAAATATTAATTAAGTTTTGAGGCTTGTGAAAAAACATGCAACTCATCAAGTAAAACACCCAGTTTAATACTGGAGGAACCTGGGTTGCAAATTTCTTATTGATATTAGAGGAACAGGGGGCCCAGACTTGTGGAAAATATTTAAAGCCTTCCAGTAGAAATCCTTGAGTTATGGAACTAATCCTTCTGATAAGGAAAATATAAAGTCTGCATTTGTTTGGTAAGGACTGGATCCAGACTCTTCTCTAAAATTTGAATAGTTCCATAAACACAACATACAAATAATATCAGGAATAAATCTGAGCAGCTTTCTGGTGTGAAAAAAGAAAACATAAAGATCAGATAGGTAACAGTTAAACATCAATAAATGATATTTCAAAGCAAAGCAAAGGATGCCCTGCGGGTCCTCAGAAGCAACTCAGTTTGGATCAGCGGCAACTTCTAAGAATATTGTTGTAACAGGCTACTTATGGACTGGAGACTCTCAGCCAGTTTTACTCAGGGGTTCCAAGGTGCTGTGATTCAAAAAGCCCTCTTATACTCTCAGGATAGGCATCCACATGTGTAAGCCAAATATAAGATGAGCCCAAATAGTTCAAGTTGACTATTCTGCTTGAAGAATTGTGCAAGAATGATGTGCCTTTTCCCCCTTCTTCTGCCAAGACATGCTGCCTGCTGCAGAGGGTAGAACAGAGCATGAATACTCTTCAGGCGACAAAAATCTACCTCAGATAAGAAAATTCTTCTCTTACAACTTGTCCACATGGAGAATCCGAATGAATTCAACTGGGCTACCTATTTGAATAACTTTGCGAGTCACCAGTGAAGGCTAAGCAACTTAAGACTTTAATTTGCCACATGCCTTATCAATAGCCACTAGCTTACCTTGGTCATCTGGTTAATTAAACAAATTAAACAAGTTAGTTTTGCTAGCATAAACAACCTGTCTGGGAAAAAATGCAGTGTGTTAAGACTGGAATACTGCAGACACTGATTTTTTTGCAGTCAGCTAAGAATATTTTTCTCTGAGATTCCTATCTAGTCTTCTCTCTTTTCCTTCCTTCCTTCCTTCCTTCCTTCCTTCCTTCCTTCCTTCCTTCCTTCCTTCCTTCCTTCCTTCCTTCCTTCCTTCCTTCCTTCCTTCCTTCCTTCCTTCCTTCCTTCCTTCCTTCCTTCCTTCCTTCCTTCCTTCCTTCCTTCCTTCCTTCCTTCCTTCCTTCCTTCCTTCCTTCCTTCCTTCCTTCCTTCCTTCCTTCCTTCCCCTTTATTTTCTTCTGTTGAAATTCACATCTTCTTGATGAAGAAAGTCTTTAAAAAGAAGAAATACCGGGATGATTTCTTATTTTCTGTGTTAAGTTGTACTTTTACTAAGTACAGAGCTCACTTATATTAAGGTAAATGGATCTTTCGAATTTTAAAGGCATTTTTTATCAATGCGTTAAGCACTGCTTGTATATTTGGTGCTGTTAACTGGATTCTGTCACTGAAGCAAAGAGGAAAGACATGTACTTAAATTACTTCATCGCCAGTTCACAAGTTTATAATCTGACATGACTATTCAGTGAAGCACTCTGCCCATTTATAAATTAATGTATTTTTAATCTGATATAACAGATGTACCACCATACCCAAGGGTAGCAGAACAACCATTTCACACCTTTCTGTACTTTAATTTTTTTCTCATTTGCATTTATTTTTATGAAAATTATTTTACCAATGTCAAATCAGCATGAGAATACTGTTTCTCATGAGGATAAGGTTTCTTCATTACTAATAAAGCAATAGTAAGGTTTGGGGCTTTTTTTTAAATCATGATTTTCATTGTTATAATGGCAAATCTGGGATTTAAAGATAATTTTATTGCATATTAATTTGTATTTCAAAAGAGAAATTTAACCTATCTTTTCCCTCATAAAGAAACTTTTGTGAGATCAATAAAATTTACCTGAAATTATATGTTTGCCTATAAAGAGAAAAAGGCAGTTTCTAAATAAAATTGTGACAACGACAACTGGTGCCCAAAAAAGATGGTTAAAATTGGAATTTGGGCTAATATAGACTTTTAAGATATATCCAATAAATCACTTTCTAACATTTTCTCTCCCTTGGTCAAAAAGTTGCCTGAAACAGATTCAAGAACATGAATTTAAGGCTACTAAATTGAGCTAGATGAAACCTGCTTAAATATTTGCTGCATTTCTGTGGGAAATTAGGGCCGACCGCAAGACCTCGGGTTGTTACGGGCAGACAGAACCCCTCCCCTTTACCGCTACTTAGCCCCCGTTTTGTTGACTGTTAACCCCTGTTATATATGACCCTGTCCAACCGCTAATAAATGCCATTTACCGTCCACCACATTGGTGTGTGCGAGTACTTGGACCGAGTGGCAAAGGGGGTTGCCGCCGTGCCGTTCCCAATCCAGGCCGTCACGCCTCAAGCGGAGGCAGCACATTTCTTTCCCAGATTATATTGTTAAAATCCTTCCATGTCTTTGTCAGGTCTTACATAGCAAAGCTGTTTTAATTCCAAGTCCCTCCTAGGAACTAGGTTTCCTTTCAATCACTTTACTAAGTAAAAATGCCAGTTGTTTGAGCCAGATTTACTCTGTGGAGCATAAATTGAAAGAAAAAATTTGCTTCTTCAGTTCCACCGGCTGCTACTGGTGGCAGCCTGGGCATATAATCCGTTTCCCAAATTGATCAAGTTTGAAACTAGCTCATTTTTTCACCCACACTATTCCTACTGGAAAGCTGCTCTAACATGTTTTTCTGAGGGCTGAAACCCCCTAATATTCATCATAAATACTTTCATGGACAGTTTCCCATTGTTCATTTTGACAACATTATCTTCTGCCCAAATATCTGATCTGTCTTAACACAGTCCATCCCTTTGCTTTCATTCCATAGCAGAAGACCTTGCCATTTGCCTTCTTTAAATCCAATCTTTTTTTCTGAGGATACTGCTTCTCAAAATCCTTGTCCTTCTCTATGCTATTCCAGACTCTTTTATCCAGCTCTTCAATATATTTGACTATCTTTATCACAGGTCATTAACTAGTAGCTAACTAAATTCAGAGGTGTGTCCGGTTTGTACACTTTATAATCAGAAATATCCTAACATTAATTAATTCTCAGGAAATGCAGTAGAGTAGATGTCCACCTGGAATCTCTGATGGACATATAGGCAACTCCACAGTAGAGGTGTTTGACCACTTTTCTGTTCAAAAATTATAGACAAGAAATATTTCTTATTCCCCAAAGCTCAATCCTTTTAGAATGATTTATTTGATTATCCAGTTGGGAAATCACTTGTGGTTTTGCTCAGGATTGTCAGGAAAAGAATAAAGCTTTTAAGGTCATCCATCTTATGCACACAGCCCCCACATATCTGATGAGTGAGTGTCTTATTTATCAAGATACTGGGGAAATATTTTGTGTTTGGATTTCCCCTTCACAACCTCAAAATAATTGAAAGATTTAAGGCAGGGTCTACACATAGTATTTCTTAGTTTAATGGCTTCTTTTGATATCATATGTCAATAAAAACTGACATTTGATTTCCATGCTCTTGCATACTCTTGTGGTGTATTGAAGGAGTCAGTCTTACGTATGTTTTTTGCTAAACTGAATATAGCCCTGGGTGATACTTGAATGCAGAGTCGTCAGTGAAGTCATAACAGAAGTATGAGCTGCCATTTGCTTTGGATAAGAGATGCAGAGAAAACATGATGTGAAGGCTTGTTAGAAGACCATCAAGGAGAAAGTGAGAAAAATTTCAGGAGCAACCTGACAGCTCATTCCCTGACTGGGAATGGAAGTTTTGTATTCTTATGCAGAGCTCCTAAAGAAGAAAATATAAAAGGAATTGAGCCCATTAGTTTGGGCTGTGGTTTTGATAATAAATATAATTTTTAGATATGATATTTTATGTCATATAGTCAGCTCAGATTTCTGCAAACAACCATTTTGTTTGCAGAACATTACTATTTTCTGCCAAACTGGCACTAAATTTCATGGCCTATGAAAAATGACACAATTTCATCTTTTCCAAATGATTTGAAGAAATTTAGATTATTCAGCTTAGGGTTTAGGGGATTGCTTGTTTGTTTGGGAAGAGAACTTTTTGTCTTCAGCCTCAGCATTTGACTAGCATGGTCAGAAAAGGAAATCAAGATGGTGATATGGATTCCACTGAGAAAATGACAAGGTCTTTAACCACCTCTGTTTATTGATTAGGATTCTAGGATTGAAAGGCTGATTAGGAAAAATGTATGTGTTAATGAGAGTTACAGGGAATCCTTTAGGATAAAGACTTTTTTCTGCTTTAAATGTTGATGATGGAAGCAAAAGATAGAATTGCAATGCTGGATCTTAATAATGTGAGTACCATGTCTCACATTATTATTTCAGCTGTACATTTTTTTTTTAGTGTTGGTAAATCAGAGACTCAAGTAGTTTCTAAACAGGCATTTTATGACAAATCATTGGATGACTAGTTTTGTATAATTTTGGAAAAACTTAAACAGATCTTTTTTCTTCTTTACAAATATTTAGGTTCTACCAGATGATAATCCACTGAAACTGTGTCCTGTTCACTTCTGCATTGAAATCGATGACATGTTGACAAATTACTTTTGCTAGTTTGCTTTTGCAATTATAATGCTGCAAAAATACCTTGTTGCAGTTTAGAATTTGTAAATAATGTGGAAGCCACTAGAAACTTTCACTTAATAAGGCCTTTTTTCCCCCAATTAAATATTTTTCTATTCTAAGTCAGAACAATAAAAGATGCAGAGTCAAGATTGCTTGAAAAGATACAGAGACAATCAGGTATCTCACATCTAAGTGATAGAATAACTGATATTTCAGAACAGAGGACAGAGATTTCACCCTTACTCCCCTCCTTTATTTTTATCCCACAGATGGCAAAATTGCCCAAGAAATGTCACTGCACAATGAGAAAATGCCAAAACTGTGAGTAATTTTTTTTTTAAAGTATTGTTCGGTATTTGCCAAGAAATACATGAGTTAGGGTGAATGGTTCAAATTGCCTGTGATTAAAGATCAACCATACAATTGTAATACGAGAACAGAAGAAAAAAAGAGAAAGGATGGGGAAGGGGAAGGGGAAGGGGAAGGGAAATAGGTTTTTAACAGATTAAAAGCTGTGAAGTGAAAATTAAGTTATGTAATTCTTGCTTAACCTTTTGGCATGAAGGGAGAATTTTTCTGTGTGCAAAATGGCCAAGCTCATAGTACTGACTGCAAAAGCAGTCACAGGAATAAGAAATGAGTTACAGCTCATAGCAGTAAAAAACTGAATGAGTGAATGATGAGAAACACTCAGACACCGAGAAAGCTTTGCTTGCTGCTGTGTGGGATTAGAGATTTTTTAATCACATCTATACTGATAACACTCTTGAGACTAATCATAATTCAACATTATTAGCAAAGTCCACTCAGATTTCGAAAGGGTAAAAGTCCAACATGAAGTGTGAACAATGTGGTATATGCCAAATGAGCATTGACAGAAATGCATCAGCATTTGGAAATACGCAGTGTTGAAAGAAACAGTGATAGATAGAAAAAAGATTTTTTTTTTTGAGAGGAATGCCATTCTCATAGTTTTATGACAATTCCGTGAATGATATTTTGTCACTAATTTTGATGGATAACTTTTTCAGGCATATGATGTAGAGTTATGTGTATATCTGTACTTGAAAAGGTAGAGCAACAAAAAGATGGGTCTCATGACAGAAATATCAACTGCCTGATCTTAGAACCCGACATGGGGAAGTAACAGGTGTTAAATACAGACTTATAATTGACTTAAAATTTCATTATATATTTGTTTTTAATTTTGTTCACCAAAACAGTAAACTATATTCACACACTAAGTGAAACTATTTGAAAAGTACAATGCATGTTGTTAAATTAAGACACTGCTTGGGAAACCATGGCAGGTGTCTGGTAAATGCTGAGAATAACAGATAAATACCTCAAAATAAAATGCATATTGCATAGTATTTGTGCTCATTTTCTTAAAAAAGGAAAATAATGAAAGAGCTAAAAGCTAAGACAAGAAGGTCTGCATGAATGTCAAAGAGATTAAGGATTTCATTTTGACCATTTGGTCTACATCAAATTGGCCTACTGAGCTCATTACAAGATAAAGGATGAGCTCCTTTTAACACATAGTGGAATTTTGACCTTAAAGTAACTTTTGAAAGCTGTATTCTCCTTTGCCTGTAGGGAAAAATTATTGGAAGGGTATGCTATACTTAGTGTTATCAGGCAGCTCTACCATGACAGGATAAAGTTTTGAGACCTAAGAGTCACATATTTGTGAATTTTAATTTTTATTAGTTGATGCATGAGTACATCAGTGCTTGAGACTCTAAATGTTTCAGAGTTTGAACAAGAGATGCTGTTTCCAAGGGTCTGAGAACCACCCACAGTTGATATGATATCATAAGGAAAAATGTGGGGAAGAAAGAAGCACTGCAGAGGATTAGTCATTTACATTACTTATAATGGCATTTTCTTTGATGCTTGAAAATATATCCATTGTTTGAATACAGAAGGGCCACTTAACTGTTTTCCCTTATTGTTTTATTTTAGATCTTACCTTTTTTTTCATATAGACCCCCACATCAGAAGTTCTTGCCCAGCACATAGGACCTTTAAAGTGATGTATTTTTCAGGTTTTTTATTCCAAACAATCTCTTTTCTACAAATTGGAACCAGAACCTCTACATTCCGACTCTTAGTCACATTCAGGTTTAGCAATTATTCCAAATAGTATGACTAAATATTATGCAGTCAAGATTTCTTTTTCTATGAATCTGTTTGCTGCTGCATAACTGTTTCACAACTAAATATCATTATAGGAGTGATTTATATTAATATGTGTGGAACTGTCAAAAAAGATATATTAGGATAATAATAGGATAACCTTTGCAAATGATTTTTTCTTCTTCAAGAGCTTGCCAATTGCCATTCTACTAATTGCTGACCATTCTGTAATACCTTCATTCTTCTGCCTGTCATAATTTTGATCTTATCATCATAATGAACATTTTAATATTCTAAACTATGAAATAGGATTACCAAGAAATAATGTGAACTACCACCTATATAGTAATGATCCCCATGTGATCTTGTGTTAGAATCATGTCTGTAGGACTGCACACTTGGCTAAATCCACTTTTTAAAATAGTTTTTACTTTTCTGACATCTGAAGTAGGAAGATTTTATAGAAAAGGCCACAGAATGTAGGCCTTTAAAAACACTGGATACCTCTCTTCATATCAAGGACATTGAACAACTTTTTTACCCTGAACTTATTTCTTTATCTATAAATAAATATTGACTATTACTCCATCTAAAGCATCTCTATTTCTTAAAAAAAAACAACCAAAAAATAGAAGTTCAGTGATGCACCTTAAATATTTTAACTCCAGATGGATAAGAAGTATATTTTTTAAAATTTACTTAATCTATGCACTAACTTTAATCTCCAGAAGGCACTTTCAGATATTGCCACATATAATTTTCAGTGAAATATAATCACTTTTTCCAGCATGGACTTTTTCCAGTACAAACTCATCTAAAGTAGAGATGAGAATAGCAGCAGACTAGAGGCAGGTGGCAAAAGAGAACTTGCATGCTTGCAGCACATTCCATACAAGATATCCTGTTTCAATCACAAAAGCATTGCCTGCAAAGAGCACAATGCCCAGCCACCATAGTCTGTGTGGTGTCAAGTTATCCTTTCATGCTTGGCAGAGTTTTCCAGTGCAGATGCATAATGGTTGTGCTTTATGGCATCTGTTTTCTCCAGTTCTTGATTTTAGTTATGCATTTGAGGCAGAAGGGTTATAAGATTTTCAAAAGCTGTAATCTTCCACTCTATATGGCCACTGAGAGTACCATGACTATGACAACCTTCCAATGCAAGACTTATCTATGCTTTATTATTCTTAAATTGCTGTTTCTTTCTGACAATAAAGTTTTAAATCAGTGTGTTTCTTATAGTGATGGAATGTGCTGCAAGCATACAAGCTACAAGTCTAACCTTTTGAGAGTCAAACATCTTCAGTTTACATTTTAAGTAGTAATTACTTTATCTGTCAGGCCAATGAAAGACAATATGTGGGATTTATTTGTTTTTGTGGGGATTTTTTTTCCCAAGGTGCTGAGCACCTGCATCTTCCATTTTCGGTTTCATTCAAATTCTGCATTTCATCAACATTTTTCACCTCTTAAAACATTCAAATGTATTTGAATGCCATTGGCCATAAGAAGTAGCAGCACACAGAATCAGGTTAAGTGAAGATCCCAGTGGTTTTCCCTCTTCTCATGATGGATGATGTGAAAACCAGAAGGAATTCCCTTAGCCATAATGACAACATCAAAAAGTTCCACTGGAACATCCTTTAGCAGCACTCCTCAGCAGTCAGACAGACCTAATATTGCAAATTTATTACTCTGGATATAATAATATCCATTTATGTTCCAAACTGATGCATAGAAATTTTATTACTAAAGTTATATTTTAAAGCAAAAACCCCCAAACTATCTCTGTTTCTTTTGTGATAAACTCACCTTTCCAAAGTTCCAATGCATCCTGAGACCGAGTGTTTTTTTATAAAGCAATGAGAATTTGGAGGTGGGGGGCGGGCGTATTCTGAGGTCTCCATTGGAAAGAAAGTGGGTTGAGGCTTCTTTCTCCTCACAAGAAAGAAGACTCACATGATTCCTTCTCAAGTCTTGCATCTGCTTTGGTTGATTTTTATACATTCTGTTAACTTAGTCGGTCTGCATGCCCCTTCTTTTACTGTTTTTCAATTATTCTGTTTATTTATTGTCTTTATTCTCTTTTTTATCTCTAAAACCATGTTTTTACCTGAACACTTCCAAGTTGCATTCCTGGAATATCCTTTGTCAATTGAGATTTGTGTTTCCAGTACTGGACCTTTTAGTATCACTCTGTGTCTGTGCTCTTCCATATCATGTTTTTCTAGTCATTCAATGTACACAGTGTAAACACTTGTTATTGCTACAAATAAAAGCTAAACTAAAATAAAATTGAACAGTAGTTATCTGATTGCAAGATAAACTGCTATCAAGTTTGAACAAATGAAGCCTAGACAGGTCTAGAGAACCTGTTCTTGTCATACTGAGAAAAAAATTGTGGTCTATATGAAATAGTAGAAAAATTACATTTTACTGGGCTATAGTTTGTCCACTTCGACTGTTTCTGGACTTTGTCATATTCTCAAAAGATTTGCACCATAGTCTCAATCTTCCTTTTTTGTGTTGTGAACCAATTGTACTGGAAAGCAAAGTGACATTAACAGGAAATCTGGATGGTCCACATGCTGTATTTTTAGGACACTTGTTTATTCAGAAGACCTGGAAAGTTAGGAAAACCGTCATTGCATTAACTGCACTTAAAAAACTAGGAGAATACTAGCATTGCATCATGACCTTTTAGAGCCTAAAACCATAGCCCACAGACAAATTCACAATTCCACTGATGTGTCTAGAATTTGTTGCAGTCACAGCCATCTTGGTTGGAAGCTGTCCTGGTGGCAATTATATGGCAATGGAAAGTGCATGTTTATTTCAGGTATGTGGTGGAGTTCAGTGATGTTTTGTTTGGATTGAACCATATTTGATGGGTGAAATACAGGCTTCTCCTCTGTATTTTCCAGTCACTTCCTTTGTATTTCCCTTTCCAGCAGTAGAGTCCTGGTGCTTCTTACAGTTCAAGATCACCCAGCACTTCACACAGAGCACAAATGCTGCTCCTGAGGGCATCTTCTTTCCCCAGAAAGAAGAGAGGTGTGTGAAGTTGAGCTTAAATTTCACACAGAAATCTAGTTCCATAGTAAAAGTTTTCTGTAAAAGACCCACACAATGTAATAAAAATTAAACAAACCTTGTTAGCACAACGAGCCTGGGAGATAAGGGTAACATCTTTTCTTAGTCCAACCAATAAAAACTGGAAAAAGATGCAGTTTTCAGAAGTTCTTTTGAAGGTGTAATTTTATACTACTTTTTCTAGTTACCCATGGAAAGCCACCTAAGAACATCTTACATAAATAGTACTACTGGATAGCTCAGGAATTGTCCCTATAGAAGTTATCACTCACAGATAAATCTGCAGGATTTACTCTGAACTGTGTCTGCATAAGCAACAAATAATCATTTTTGAACTGAAAGAATGCAGCATCACCAGTAAGATTGTAATTAATTTTTAATCATGTTATAAAGAAAATTTAACTACAAACATTTAAAAAATGAAGAAAGAATTAATGAATACCAAAGTGCTCTTCAGTTATTAAGCTTCCTTTCAGACTCTTTTGTCGCATAGAATAAGATAATGACTAGAAAAGTTACTGGCCTTAAAATATCAAACTGCAAATAACAGTGCAATTAATAGTCCTATTAATTAATTTCTGTGTCTCTTTAAGTATAATGTGCCCATTAAGGCTAAAATTTAATAACACTTATGACAATGTCATCACTAAAACACTTTTCTGTTACACTTAAATTTGTAAGTACAAGAAGTCTGAAAACAGTTTCCTTTCTTTGCCTTTTCTCAATCATCAGTATTAGAGAGGTTAAGTTTTCAATGTTGAGCTACAGGAAGTTGAACACAACAATTTAAAGCAGAACACTCCCCAAGCCATAGCCCATTCCCTGGGCACAGCTGTGGGTCTGCACTGACCTTTGTATGCCTGAGTGGAATGATTAAACCCATGAGTTTGAGAGAAAGGAGCAAAGATTGCAGCCAGAAAATAAGTGGAGAACTGCAGAACAAAGAGGGGATCATGTTGTGAGGAGTGGGAAATCACGCACAAAGAAAGGTAGAGATTCAAAAATTAACAGGAAGAGGGAATTGGAGAAGACAAATAATGAGAGTATGAGAGGAGTAGTATAATGCTGAGATAATAGAGTAGGTGTTCAGAAAATCGCTGATGTTTTGAATGAAGATCAAATCAATTGTCTTATATTTTTCTAAAATGTCAAGGTGCACCTTAGCTGATAAACTCAATTTTCCAAAAAACATCATTAATGAATGCAAGTACTACTGTCTTTAGTATAGACATATCTGCTGTGCTACTTTTTTTTTTTCTTATTTCAAAGAGAAGATCTCTTAGTTTCTTAATTAAATTTGCAGGTAAGATTTAACCTTGTATTATAATAAAAGAAAGTCTATGTCATGAAAGTGACATACTATGCTAAATGACAATGTTACCCCACATTTTTTTTCTGAAACCTTTCCTTAGTTTACCCCTGCTTTTTATAGCATACACATTTGAGCCTTTGTTGTGCCTTAATTTACTCTTCTGCATCCCATCCTTTTAGAAAGTAGAGGGGTTCTGAGTCAATGAGCTGTGTGATGTCAGAGCTCAGGTGTGGTCTCCAATGCCAATCTTTCCAGGGACTAAGAATTCAAGGGCCTCTACCTTTTGCTGTACTGCAGTTTCAAATAAGTTTTTATTCTGGTGGAAAAATCCAAGTATTGATTACTGACTGTATCAAAAGTATTAATGAAAAACACAATTATGAGTACGGCCTTTACAAAATAGATTAACTGCAGGGGACAGCAGAAGACAGGCAAATAGATTCCACCACTCTCAGAATAACTCCCTTTGGGTCCATTTATCAGGTGGGACACATTTGCATTTGTCCCATTAGATTAAAAATATTGAATTTTGGAAATAATTCTTTGCTTCAAAACTAGAGATTTTTTATTAATATTCTTTTTTACAACAGGAGACTAAATTGTGCCATAGAATCTCAAGGGTTCTGATTTAAAAATCTCAAGAAGTCTCAAATCGTGGCTCTGGATATAATGCCAAAATATATAGAACTAAATGGACCTTGAATGGTTTTTGTAAAACAAATTCTCTGCTTTAGGATTTAACACATATTTCTAGTGTGTGCAATACATAAATATTTAGTGGCTTAAATATGTATAGCCATGTGATCCTTTAAAATGTACTGGCATAAATTTTCTGTATCTTTGCTGACGTCCAGGTGGTGTCAGTTAATTTTCCTTTAAGTTGGATACACCTCACATCAATTGCTCATATCATAAAAATTAGTTTTTAAATATCTCTCAGAGATCTTTGATATTCCAACAAATGTAGCTGAGACAGGCCAGTAGATCTGAACTGCATTTGTATTCATTGTCCTTGTAGGCCTAAAAACTGACAATCTTCAAATTTAAAGCGAGGTTTTTTTGTCTGAGCATACTTGGGTGATACTCAGTGTAAGGCCAAGGTCAGTCAAGGTATGTTCATCTTGCTGTGACTCTAGTTCCACAGGAATAATTGTGGAAAAGGAATCTTAAATATGAAAAAAGAGAAGTTCACATCTGAGCTATGCATCTGAGCATAGTCTCATGGGACTGTTGATCATACTGATCCAATTAAATAAACATGACACTTCATTTTGCCTTGTGAAATTCTTCTGCTCCTCTTGTGAAAGATGACTATGCCTCTAATGTACTGCTGAGAAATGCAAGGCAGACCTCATCAGAAGGGTTCAATGAAGGAAAGAATATTCAAATAGTGAAATATCTACCTTGGATTATATCCTAATTGGATATTACATTAGCTTAAATTTATTTCACTCTCATATTACCTTATTTGAGACATTAGAGAGTAATGAAAGCTAATGTCAATTAGTTAAATTCTTGTTATGTTCCATCTAACAATTGTCTGTGAACTATGTGGTATGAGAAATAGGCAGTAACACATTTCCTAATTAATGAAATACTACTTTGGGAGAAGTAAGGTAAGTGAGATGCCTTTTCAGATTTCCTATAATTCTTTATAATTCAAAAATTGTGGTTGTTTATCTATGACTTTGTAGTTGAGAATCCATTATCTCAAATGAAAGTATATACAATATAGTGCAATCAAGTTTCCCTTTTCTTAAAAAATTAGTAAAAATTTTTTCATAGAGGTAAGCAGTGGCAAAGAGCTATTGCAAGATGTTCTCTTATGAACTGCCAAAAGAGATCCCCTCTCAATGTCACTCATGACAACCTCTTGCCCTTCTAGAAGTATCTAGACACTCGGCTCCTATACTTGCCCTTTCCAGACCATTGCTAAGTTTGTGGGGTTTTTTAAGTTTGAACTTGACTAAACAACATTTGACCTACATATCTGGATTTCCTCTCTATGAAATCTCATAAGTAATAGTGCCTATATCAAAAGGAGGCCTCTGAAGATATGGAAGAAGTGATAAAAAATGTAACACCTTTAAATATTTAATATAACAAAAAGCATTCTCATTCTAAGATGGTCCGACGGTCAGTCAGTGTGAGCTGGACATCCAGTTCCTCTTTTAAGGCAAGTATTACCTCCAGACACTTCTGGCTGACCTTCACATCCTCTGCAGAGATGCTTGTTGTGATTAATTGGGTTTTCCACCTACAACAGCAAAAGTTCAGGCCTAAGTCCATCCCCTCACATGATGAGACCAAAGGATTGTTCTTTCTATATCCCTTTACCCTTGAAGTAGCTAACTACAGGTATATTTGCTTAAAGACTAGACACCTGATTAAATAATAATTTAAATACCTTTCAAGGATGCAAGTGGAGCCTGAACACAGCTCCAGCTCTGAGAATGACTGCATGGTATCTGTGGGGTAGAAAAAAGATAAACTGTAAACAACAAAGGTGTGTAGCAGGGTGTCTGCCTCAACTACCTGCTGAGAAATCTTTGAAGGCATTAGGCAGCTGCTGAAATACTTGTAATGGTGGGCATTTTTAACTTTTATTGTTGAGAACTCCTCTGTCCCACTGAGTTTCATTTCTTTTGTGACACTGAGCTTCTTTAAAACTGTAAATAATGAAAGCACAATTTTCTTTGTGCTCTGAAAATACTCCTCTCCACAGAATATTAGATGTTCAAGAGCATAAATAATCTTTTCCATAAAATATAAGCAGAAATATTTTCTATTGAGTATTTTGTCTACATTTTTGACAACAGGGAGTAAATTTTCAGTACAGCACTTGAAATTTTGCAGACGAGTCAACTCTCCTTAATTTTAAAAAGAGTTTTGTGACTTGTCATTGAGGTACCAGATGAAAGCTGTCTTACATGTGACCCCCAAGTATCTATTCTTTCATAATTTTGTCAAAGTATCCATCAACTGTATCATTATTGGCATAATGATTATGCCATTTTATTGTAGCATTTATTTTTTAAGCTAAAATAATTTTTAAAATGTTGAAGAGTACAGCTATGGATAACAGAGTGAGTGCATGCTTTGTGGAAAACTGACAGGACACTGTTAAAGATATGCTATCTGATGCAGATACTGGCCTTTTCACTTGGAAAAGTATTTTTTATTAAATATAGCAAAATGAAAAATAGTCTTTGCTCATCATCTACTATTTAAAGCTCTTTCACCACCTTGTTGCATACTGATTTGTCAATGCCAGCACATGCTAAGAAATACAGATAATTTGAAATTGTAAGGTAAGAAGTCTTTTGTTAAGAGGCTCTTGTGGTTTGGGAATGATAGTCTCTAATTTAGTGAACCCCCTGAAACCACTCCAAACCATGCACCACTCACTCACACCTCCCTCCCCGTCCCCTGTGGAGGGCTGGAGAGAATTCAACGCATAAAAAGTAAAGATCATGGGTTGAGATAAGAACAATTTACTGGAAATAGCAATTACAACAGTAACAGCAACAATACTAATGACAGAGGTTACAAGAAAAAGGCAAATGATTCACAGGGAAACCCTGTGAAAATACCTGAATGCTCCCTCCTCCAGCTTACACGACCTGGATGGAACCCCTTCCCCGTCACAAGAAAATGGAAGTGAGATGGTACAGAATAACCTCCAGGTCCCAGCAATAGCCCCTCTTGACTATTACAAAAATTAACTGTGTCCTCGCCAGAATCAGGACAGAGCCCTGCTCTTGGAATAGCAAAATGTGGGCTCTAAAAGGGGTTCATAGGAATTATATCCTTTACAATCCTTCCTGTCTATCCTCACTCCTCTTCCTTTCTGTCTATCCTCACTTCTCTTCCTTTCCCATTTCCCCTTCTGTAAACTGTGCCACTGACCTCCCTGTGAGGAGTTTTACGACCTATTAGTTAGAAGCTATGTATAGGAGATAGCATAATTAATAAGATTAGCAGTATGGTTGTGTTGAACGGGACTCAAGCTAAACCCAGGCAGTGTTACAGCAAAGAGGTGGCAGCTCGTTTGTGCCATTCAGTAACACCACTGGCAGCACTCAGGTGCATCATTATATAAGGCACCAGGTATGCTTGCTGAAAGCTTCTTCAAAGTCCACCTTCTATGTCTGAATGTTTTTATATCAATGGAGTTACACTGATATTAAACGTAAATTTATTCATTGATGGTTATTCAAGCGTAAGATTTAGAAAATTGTTGTTTGGTTACAGTGCCGGGTACTTACTTTAGGTTCTGGTTGTGAGGCTGGTTCTACTTCCACTGAAAGCGATGGTGAAATTTAATGTTTCTGGACTGAATGGCATGCCTAGCTAAGATGCTCTGGGTGTCGCAGGAGGGACTGGGAGTTATGTGGAATATAAATCAGCTGTGCATTTCCATATTTTGCATCCAACTGCCCACTGGGAAATCGTTTTATATGCATAAACTGAATTCCAAAGGGTCTCCATAATGCACTTTAGGGGGTTTACAAAACCAAAAAATAGATTGAAAAATGCTTAAAAAAAAAGGGCAAGAAAGAAACTTTGTATCCCTATAGATTCAACAATTAGGAAGCTCTGGAACCAGAAAATTACATAAAAAATCCATTTTACATACGTGCCTCTAGAGTTTCGAAGAGGCGCAATACCCCCAAACAAACAGCTCAGCAGGAGCTGAGCTCAGCTGAACAATCCACGAAACTGCAAAAATCTAAGCCTGCTAAAATTATGCAATTTTGTACAATCTTGTGAGTTTGAATACACAGATTCTAGGTATATTTCAGAAGCTTCTTCAAGGAATAAGAAATAATATCCCTAGAAACAGTGACATGTTTGTTTAATTAGATTTGAAAGATTTGATTACATAGGAGAGTATGTATATGATAGACTAAAATAAAAACAGGGATTTTGATTTAATGTCTGTGTATACATACAAAGAGGGCATCACAACAGTTGAAGATTATTCTCTCTTCACCTCTTTCCCCACCTGGCTGTGTTTAAATTACAAGGTTATCACTGCAATAATTTCAGCATCAAATATCTGAGAAAAACCTCAAGATTTACATTTTTATAGATCTTAGATATAACTCAAGGCAAGCAAATTACAGTATTAAAGGATAATTGAAAAGTCAAGATGCCATGTTGTAATATCATATATTGCACTGGATCAGCCTGTCTTTTATACCAGAAATGAAAAAGAAAAGGAAAAAAAAAAGAAAAAGATGAAACTACGGAATAGAATGTGTTGTAAACCACTAACTCTTTCTGTAAAAGTACTTTCAAGACAAAACTGACAAGAAAACTTCTAAAAAGGCTGCTTTGGTTGTCACAATACGGGATAACTACTTGGGACTATTTTACAAAGGGAAAAAACTTAAGGAGAAACCAAAAGATCTTCACAGAATGTTGTGTTAATGCAATAGCAGATGCAGCTCTATAAGGAGCACAGCATTTCCTTCCTCTGAGATTCTGAGGACTTTCATATGCTGTGAAATATAATGGGACCATAAAGGTGGTTAACACTAAATATTAACTACACAATGAAACTGGACTCTAATTTTCCTATTAATTCCCATATTTTTTCTAAGCATGTGTAGATGACTGACCATCCATATATCCTGCCCAGCAGAAGCACCAGACTCAGCATGTAGTTGCTTACAGCCTTATTTAATCTATAGAGAGTCAAGCACTACTGGAAATTAGGTCACAGATGCAGTAGCTTGAATTTCCCCTGACAGTGCCCCTTGTCTTTCTGTGGCTTTCATAGGGAACCTGGGTCTTTGTTGCCCTCAAGCTCAGCATCCACAGTCAGAAGAGATAACTTTACATTATTTCTCTTGAAGTGGACTAACTATTCACTATGAGTAGAGAGGGGAGCTCAGTTAAAAAATGCCCGAGAGGGGGGAAAAGCCCTTTCACCAGTGCTTACAGGTGATTATGTAAAAAAGCCGTCTCTTCTCAGAGCAGCATAGGTTGGAGTATGGAACAATCTCAGGCTTCATTCAGCAACTTCCCTTGCCACTTGTAGGCACAGAAAATGCTGATTACACATTTTCTAGAAGTGCTTCCTCAGAGGCTGGCAGATGCTGTGCCGTTGATAGCAGCAAAGGGCCTAAAACACTTTGAGGTGTTACTGGTGATGGAGTACAGGCACCTTGTGAAGAGACACCTAAGGGAGTCTTATATCCCTACTGCACCCCAGGTTGTGCTTGAATTCATACAGAAGACACTCAGTATGTTATTCAAGTTAATGTGCATGTCCCAAGTGCCTCTAATCTGCTCCCAGGAATAAGGAATTCCCATAGCTAATAAGCAAAGTGCAGGTTTTTATATGTACATCTCTTTTCAGAACACAGTGAGAGGGAAAAATATGGCTGCACTTGAAGTTATACCATTTATTACAAAACTTGTTTTGATTTTGTGGCCACTAAAATCAGTTCCAAGCATCAGATAAAGTTTTCTTCAAGGGGTAAATAATAAGGCAGAGAGGGTAATAATGGTGATAATGGGTATAATCCCCATCACATTATAATCACAAGTTTACATGGTACCTTCCTTGGATGCATGAAATTAACAGAGACAATTAATAAAATATCTTCAACTCTCAGTAACTCTAATTTCATATGGCTTTGCATAATTGATAAAAAAAACCCAAAAAAAACAACCTCTTTCAGTCATTTGGCTATTTCAATGACTAGGTCTTCTCCTCACTTACAAATATCCCACCCCAGAAACTTCAGAAATTTTATTCCTAATTTACATTGAATGCATGTGAACCATGATCACAGCCTTTAATTCTGAATTTCAGTTCTTACATTTCTGTTGGAAATCAGCTTTTCCCTCTCAATCCTATTATGCTACATTCTCTTTTACTTCTCCTTCATTGAATCTCTTAGCAAGTCCCTTAGCTGCTTTTATACAGCTTCTATTTTTACCAGGCTTGCTGTATTCATAGCAGAATTTTGACTTTGATGCCTGTTTGCTTTTGAGTTTAAGATGTAGAAAGACAAAGATTTACATTTGAGTAACATTTGTTCCTTTTTTATTCAGAATGAGACTAATGTACTAGACACTCCACCTAACTTTGGACTTCTAAATTTCCAGCGGCCCAGTTAAGAAGGCCACATTGCTGTACTTTCTATATAATAAATGAAGGTAAGAAGGAAAAATTACTAAAAAAAAAAAAAATATATTTCAACTGAAACAAATTAGAAGACGCAGAGCTCATTCAGAGAATCTTAGTTTAGTATTACTAAGCAATGAATATTTAGTTACTTAGATATTTTACCATTTTTTCTCTACACTTTCTCAAGACAAAGAAGCATGATAAAATCATCTAGCAAATCACTGAAGAAGTATTGGAATGAAAAAAAAAAAAAAACCAGGAAAATTAATTCATTTGTATCAGAAGTTTTATATTTTTTCTCTTTTTTTAATAATAAAATGAACTTTGTGGTACTATGACATATTTAATTTTGTGCCAGTGTTCATTTTAGTGCCTAGCTACCTGCTAGAGGGACATAATGGCCTGTGCCATTCTGGGTTTTCCATGTCCTACTTCCCCTTGCATAGCAGGCTGGATGTGTCTCTGGCTGGCTCTAATGCAACCTCCTGTGGTGCTCTAAGGCTTTTCTTGTTGCCATCACTTTGCAGTCCCCTGTATCCTCTGTATCCATTGTATCCCTGCAGGCACAGGCCCCAAGCTCCAGAGTTTCCATGGGATTAGTGTGAGCATATATTGTGACATCATTAGGACAAGGCCTTTCTGCACTGTCCAAATCTTTAGTCATGCAAAATAAAGCACATTTAATGAGGTTACAGGATTTCTGTACAGAATTTTTTTATAAAACGGCACCTTTATATACTTTCTAATGCATGTAAAAGATTGTAGAGGAAAATATAGATATGGAAAATAAAATTTTAATGGATTTTCATGTTTATTCATAACAACAGCAATTTTCTGGATGATACTTTCTTATGAGCTGTTGCCTTTTATCCCAAAGAACTGAGGTGATGTATGCTTTAGAGAAAACATCTTCCTACACTCACTTAACCATGCCATTAGGGTCAATTCCCTCCATTCACACTGGAAACACTTTTGCTGGAACACAGCAAAATGAAAATTACCAAAGTTTAGGTGTGACAATCAAAGCTTATTCTTGTGGCCTGGGGGGGAAAAAATCTCAGTCACCTTATTTTTGGATTTGTTGGATATTTACTGGGATAGAATTAAAATTAAAACTTGCAGATTAAATATTTACTTTAAAATGAGATATTTTCCCACTAATTTTCATTGTAGAATTCCTACTTTGTTCAGGGAAAATGGAGATAAACTAATGCTAAACATATTTAATCTGAGTTTTCTACAAGCTACACTCTTGAGAAGGGCTCAGCTGGGAGAAGAAAATATTAGTGATTTTACGAGAATTTCAGATTGAAATAAAACTTTAATTCTGTTTCAAGTAACTTCAATATTATTTGAGAACTTTCAAAGAGAAACTATTTTTTAAAATTAAAAAGTTACTTAATTTTAAAAACTTAAGCAAGACTGTTTAAAAAGGAGCTTTAAGGGCTTCTACTTGAAACAAACATCTTAATGAATCAGGTATATTTTGTTTCAGTGGGACTGAGTATCAAAGGCTTTGAAAAAAAATGAAGCAAAATTCTAAGATTTTATAATATGCTTTTGGCCTATAATATATTTTGTAAGACAAAGCAGTAAACCAGTAGAACTCCAGACTCATTCTCTTAAGAACAGCAGATATACATTTTGTTTAAAAATAGATGTACTTTCTTGAGAGGAAAAAAAGAAGAAAGCTTGTTCATCAATTTTGCATGTTTCACAACTTTTATTACAGAAGCTAGGCTTACTCTACAGATGGAAATGTGGAAGAGGCATCTTGCATGGTCTCTGAACTCTGAATGATCCATTAAATAAGTGCTTTTATTCTCTTGACAGAGGGAAAGAATATAAAATTTGACAATGTGCTTCAGTCTCAAACCCAGCATGCTGCTGACCTGCTTCAGAAACAGAGGAGTGATCACCCAGAAAGTTGTGTCTCCCAAAATGTCAGCCTAGGGGCAAGCTGCCCTGAAGCTCAGCACAGCTACTTGCTAAGAGCAGCAGATCTGAATCTACCCATCATCCCAGCAAGCAGCTTGTGTGAAAATGCAAGGGATGCTGGAGCACCTCTTCATTCCTGAATGCAATTATCATAATCCCAGTGCAGTGAGCATGCAGATATGAGGTGGGAAATATTCCAATACACTGTGATAATTTCTGATTTATTTTGATGAAACTCAAAACACATTTGAGTCACAGAAAAATGGTTTTTTCTCATCCAAAAGCTGGTTTCGGAGGAGTGATTCCCAATGGGAAAAGGTCCAGTCTTTGTTTTTGTGCAGCTTGACAGGAAGCACTCATAACCTAGCTTTGCAAAATCTGCTAAAAGCACTTGGTAGAATATTAATCTTTCAAAATGCGATGTTATATCAACCAGAAAAATATTCTGGTTCAAATGCCATTTCAATAAAATACCTGTTCTTTCAGATCAACACAAGCTGAAAGATTCATGGAACTTAAGCAAGTTCTCAGCATTAGAAACATAGTTGGACACATTGTTGAGTAATTTTTTCATTTAAAACATGCAGTTTAATGCTTTGGGTATTAAGCATTAAGATTACTCATCTCCTTCTTCCCCTGCTTACCCACAGTCAGAGCAGGAGGTTAGCAGAAGATTAGCAGCCAGACTGACCAGGAAGATTTTCTCTCAGTATTGTCCTGTCTATCTTGACGAATGCTCCTGTAACTTCCCACCAGCTCACCCTGCACAGGAGAAAACAGTAAAGATTAAATGCTGCCAAAAGAAAGAAAAACTGAAAGAAACTACTTCAGATCTTTGCAGCATTGCCTGTATATTGCAACTCTATGTGTTTATTCCCTTTCTATCAAAAGTGCTGATGATACCTCTGAAAATGCTGCCTGGGATGTGGCCACTTGAATGAGAAGGCTTGCAAGGACAGGAAGAGTGAGCCCTGCAAGCTAGCCAGCCACAGATGTTTTCTTTCAGTGCATAACTCCCTCCTGGCACTTAGTGCCTCGTTTATTAGATTGAAATCTTCTTGGGAGAGAAAGGTTTCTGTGAAACTTTGCTCCAAAGATCGAAGTCATAAGCTTCTGAAAAGCATACTTGGACATTTATTAGGAATAAAAGAGAAGAGAGAGGTGAAGGAAAAGCAATGGAGAGTCAGGTCTGAGAAGGCATGATGTAGGGATACACAGGAGCAGAAGGAAAACATGACAGGAATTCAGCTGCGAAGGAAAAGAGACAAAATCAAAAGGCAATTGTAGAGAATAATAGAGAAGCTTATAATTACTGCAGCACTTTCCTTCTCTGAACATTAGAGTGAATGCTCAGCTCTGTTTTCTTTTACTGTCACGAAGTGCTATGAAAAGCATCAGCAAGGTATAATTCGCTTAGCAGAGGAATGATAGGAATTTTGTGCCTATGGGTGCAGACAAGTGCAAACAGCTGTATGCTGTTTGGTTCTGTGTGAAGCCAGATTTAATGCAGGAGCTCTAAAGCCAAAGGATATATTACCCATAGAATAACCCTGGACTGAGGACAATATGGCTTCTAGGCCAGGTCAGAGGGTGGGAGGACAACTGTCTGTCCTGGTTATAGAGGTAACACTTCAATGTGAGCAAGAGCTGGGGGACCACACACTTGTGTTGCACAGGGCTGAGCTCTCTCTCCCCACTGCCTCTTCCATAGGGAGGTACAGCCAAGGGATGATTTGCAAGTACTTTAGTTCAAGTCACAGAGGCCTGCACATGCCACTTGGAAAATCAAAATGGTTGCAGGAGATGTTCCATTGAAGTAGAAAAGAAAAAAACTTATAGGGACATTAATATAGAGGAATTAAGTTTTCTAATTTGTTGCAGCATAAGTCTTTTTGTTAATCAGTGTGGAAAATAATATGCATCCATACACTTTAGTATATGTTTTAGTTATTATTTTGCTCATTAAAGAAAAAATTATGAAAAACCCTAGGCAATTGTGTTAAACCAGCAATAATACTGGTTTGCTACATGAAAGGTAAGATTGTAAAGCCATCTGCTCAGGGTAAGAAAAAACTGGGATGAAGATTACCAGTTCTCCTTTTGTACATCTGTATTGGAATTAATTACATAATCACACAGCATTTTTTCACAAGACTCCTGCCTTATTCAGTGCACAGCATGAATGTAGCTCACTGAATGGGTAACTTCAATATTTCAAATATAGGGAGCTTTCAATATTCAAGTGATTGATTCCAGATACTTAAAAATTGGTTTGGTTTGCATACAAATTGATCCTGAATTAGGCAATGGTCATGTCCAAGATGAAAACACTTCAGTTAAATCACACATAGAGAAAGCTTAATTGATACTTTATGATTTCTCAGCAGATGTCTACATTCAAATAAAATTAATGTAAAAGAATTTGCTAAAAAGATGTAGGTACTGTATCTGAATAAATCATTTGCATTTGTTCAAATGAAGTTATATGCAGTAAGAGGTGCTGGTTATACCAGCAAGCCATAAACATAACTTTATTCTTGTCTCTCTTTTTCATATTGTGCATTAAAATGAATCCAGAATGGGACTGATTTCCTCTATATTATGTCAGCGTCATGCTGATGCAACTCTTTAATTTCAGTCTTTTACCACCTAACTGCCTGTTATAGCAGTAAAAGCCAGTCTACACACATATATACTGTATTTATTTTCGTATAATTTCTTTTTAAATAAAGAATAAAATCATATGGGAGATCTTTAGGACTAAGAGTTTGAATTCTAAGTAAAATGGGGCACAGCTGAAACAAACATAAAAAGTGGAAGAGTGAAATTTCGCATGTGGGTCCTAATAGGATTATGAGTGCCAGTCCATTTTCCCTCTCTTACAGTCTGAGTATGATTTTACTGCATGTCCTTGCAATGCATTCTCTTTTTGTAACCCTATTCTCGCAATTTGTGAAAGCCATCATGATGCTATGAAGAACATGATGCAGAAAAAAAATGCAGATTAGATATCGGTGTGTGAAATATAATGCTGCCAGTTCTTTTTATCCTTTCTGCAACTTGATCCAAATGCAGTGACTACATTATTGTGGTTAAGATTAATGGGTAAAATATTTTCCCACAAGAAACCACCACTTTTCTCCACTTAATTACCAGATGTTAAACAAGAACAAGTAGTTATTCTTCTGTGTACTCACCTGTACCTTTTAGCTAATTACAGACAACTGTTAAGGGATTTCACGTGGCTTTTGTTGTGATGCTGAAGAATTATTGACGTTAAAAATTATGTGTCTCAATAACATAGTCTAGCATGGTGTCATACACTGATAGTCATTATGTCAGCTATTTGTGCCCCTTCAAACAGGGACTTTGTCTAATAGGTAGAATATGTATTATTTTACAGTCTCTTACTTGCTGCTACTTTCATATGCATGGCTGGGAACAGAAGAGAGACTCAAAGTCCCAAACAGCAGAATAGATTATGTAACTCAGACATCCCTTAAACTATGAGGGCAGGTCCACAATTTTTAAAGGTTTTACAAAGTTAAACTTTTTATAAGAACAGGAAACTTTCAAATGCATGGATTGGAAATGCCAAAACTTCTCCACTGTACTGAAAAAAGGCAAATCTTTATGGCATTTCTGCACTGCTAGAGCAGCACAAATGAGTCATGAGAAGTTTAAGTGTCCTATTCACTTTGCAGAGATATAAAGGATTAATAAAACTGAAGACAGGGAAGAGTTAGACTATTGGCATTTTAAAGGGAGATTATTTTCATCCATTGAAATGTGGAAAGGGGAGCCTCAAAGATGCTCATCTGACTACTTTCTTGGGATAAGAGCAAACATTCAGTTTCAGTTTGGCACCTATCCTACAGTTTCTACTATTTTAGCAATGTGTTTGAAGCTACTATTTTGTGCTTGATAGGTTTCCTCCCACAGTCTAGCAGAGACAGTACCAGTAGGTTAAATTCTTTGAATTGAATTAGCCAGCCACGCACTCTTACTGATGTATAGTAGAACAAACTCCTAATTTTTTATTCATCTTTCGTGTTGTGAATCCAAATCCAAAATTACAACTTCCTTAAGTACTATGAATAAAGGGCTGCAAATCTTTCATAAACTACTTATAGGTTTAAAGGATAGAAAAGTACTGTGGTAGACACTCTAAGTCACTACAGTCTTCATTTCAATTTGTGTTTATGAAAATGTCACAGAAAGTCTTAAAATCTATGTAGGGATTAATGATTTCAATTTTACTTTGTTTTTTAGTTCTGTGATTGCAAATATTTTGTTGAAGTTAATACTGCAAGTATGCTATTGCAATTGTAGCATTATTGAATTTGTGTTTAGCACTACATATGGTAGTAGATCTTCATGTTTCATAGTTTACTGCAGTAACCCTCCTACAGATATTTAGAACTGTGTCAACAATATTAAAATCTCATTATTTAGCTTTTTTAAATTTTTCATAATGATCTATGCCTATGTTTACAGTGAAAAATCTTCTTAGGACCTGTGGAATCCTAGGTCCACCAGGACCAGAAGAGAGCCAGTGCTGAAAGCACAATGTCCATACCATGCATGCTTTGGCACTTAAAGCAATTTGGAATTGCTCTAGTCTGGTTCCATGGATAGGTTAGGTTTCATCAAAAATTAATCCAACATCTTTCCATGATATGGACCAAAATTAAGTAAGTTGGGATGATCAGAGGAAAACTTCTAATACAGGAAATTTTAAAACAGAAAGTGAAGTCAATAAAAGTTCTTGCCGTTACTATTTTTCAAAGCATGCAAAAATGCAAAAGCCAGTATGATTTCTATTAAAATAGCAGAAATCACCCAACTTTAAATCTTTCATTTGTAATTAAAACTGATCACAAATTCAAAGATTCTTTCTGCCCCCTTTTTATTTTTTTGCATGTTTGAAAATATTGGGGAAAAATTTTCTTCTTTGGATTTCCTAGTTTCCCTGTTGAAAAACAGGAAAAAAATCCCCCAAAATTGATAGCCTGAGTTTTTGAAAATCAACAATATTTGAATGATTTGTTGATAATCAACACATTTTTCCATAAAAATTACTTTTAATTTTATTTTTGTTTTTTTAAAATAAGAGCAAGTATAGACATTCACAAGCATTACCTCCCTAATGCCCTTAAGGGAGGTACTTCCTGTTACTTCATGCAAGACAAGGGTTTTTGGTTGCTGTAAATTTAGACTGGAAATATATATATTTGAATTGTGACCTGCCATGTCCATTGTGAATTCAAAAGCTAGTGAAAAGGGTTAATTCCTCCTTGACCTGTGAGTGACATGCAAATTTTCCTGAGATGTTTCCCAGAAAATTAAATGCTCCTAGTACTTAAAAGATTCAGAATAGTTT
This sequence comes from Molothrus aeneus, assembly GCF_037042795.1. Taxonomy (NCBI): domain Eukaryota; kingdom Metazoa; phylum Chordata; class Aves; order Passeriformes; family Icteridae; genus Molothrus; species Molothrus aeneus. The sequence continues at coordinate 85,017,472 of NC_089646.1, forward strand.
CTTCTTTTCAATAATTGGCTGTTACTATGCACTAAATTTGATCCAAACTTTCTAACTAGATAACCTGATGAAAAGTGCTTTTCTTGCAAATAAACCTTTCAATAATCTGTTCGCAGTCATGTCAGGTAAGTTTTTCCCTTTGCTTCGTCAACTTTTTTTTAATTGAATCCCTGACATTTGAATTACAGTAATATATATTTCCTACCACAGAGGCAGGGCCCCCTCAATGTGGGCACACAGAATGAGAGATAGTCCCTGGCCTGTATGGTTTATTAATTGGCCAGATAAATGATGGGAGGTGGGACCTTGCCTAAGGTGATAACAGAGGTCACTCATGGAGACAGCACTGGAACATTTTACTCATTACACCAAACTCCAGTGTCACATTGATGGACCTCCTAACAGTATTTAAAATGCACAGTCATTCAAGCTGGGGAAACAGAAATTAAAACATCACTTAAACACATCTCCCCCCACCAGTATTTCTCAGTCTTTGTTTCTTCTTAATCAAAAAAAAATATCCTTTAGGACTTACATAGCAGGCATCTCTTTCTGTTCCTTCAGCTAATTCCTTTATATTTGTCCTATTCTGACAAAACACAGAGAAATAAGGTAAATCGTTGTTCCAGACTGTTATATACATGTACTTTGAAACGGTGGATAAAAGCAAACAGCTAAGAAACAATTCCAGCATCTTCTTAATAGGACTAGAATTTGTGGCAGGCAATAAGGCTCTATTATTTGAATTTAATGGGATTTAACCTGTTCTTGGTTTCAGTGTAGCACTGCTACACAGACCTCCTAAGATTATTCATGCTTAGTGACGTGTTGTCTTTTCACAATTTTTCCCCCACCCTATAGAAACAGTATAATCACTACTGTTACCTGATGTGTCCTTCAGGAAATATATCCTTAATATCTCACATACAAGCTTTCCTAAGCTTTAAAAACTCACTTTATCTAACTGGATTTCTCAGACTAGGCATAAAAAAATATAGATGCATCTCCCCTTTTCCTTAATTATTATTTTGTTAAAAAAGTCAAATATGCTTCTTTCTGTCAGTCGATATAGAAACAGTGGAAGGAGATTAAAAAATTAAGTCTTTCTAATCATACTGTTGTTTGTGAAAAGGGAATCTTTTGCTGACTGTATTCTGTAACAAAATGGATTATCACATAACATGGCATCATGCTTTGCTGGGAAAAATGTGTCATCTGTTTTGCTTTAATCTCATTGAGGAGCAATTGTCACAAGTGTCTTCCATATTAAATTTTTCCTTATCCCATTTGGCTGACTAAGATTAGATGTCAATTCAAGGGCACCTAAATAAAGCAGAATAGCAGATATTTCTGTAGCTATTCCTATTACTGTTAATGGAGTTTAACCTCAGATCAATAGAGACAGGAAAGTGATATGAATATTGCTTTCCAGGGAGTGTGAAATATCTTTAAAGCGATGCCACATATGTTAAACCCTACTTGCTGGGTAAATGCTGATTGCTGTAAACTTTTCCTAAAATACCAAAACTATGGATAAATACATCAGTTTCACAATTTTGGGGCAACATTCTCACTACTGTGAAGGATCCCATCCTCCACCTAGCAAAGCAAATATTTTACTTAATGTAACAGCCTTTCTACAGTGAATATTATATTATGCTGCCCTTTGTCTTAGGACAGCAAGGAGAGCAGAAAGTTATGATGAGATTAAAAATAATAAAATAATTACAGTCTTGCAAAATGGACTTTAGCTCATTCATTCCTAGAATTACAAAAAAGGTAACAGGACAATACTTTACAATTGACAAAAATAATAACTATGCCTCGAGATTTATCTTGTTTCTACTTACCTTCTATTTGTGATGTGCATTTGGATTGTGGTAAATCACTAAACTTTATAAACACATTTCTGTCAGGTTATTGAAATTAAGTTGTCTGGTCTGGAGAAAAATTTCTTGGTTTCAGGTCACCTCATTTTGTCTGTCTAAATTGAAACAGAGATCCAGATATGCTGTCTAACACAAAGAGTGGCATTTACCCTATAGCTAGACTTGTTAAATGAGTTCATAAAAGTATAAATGGTGTTGTTTGTGGGAAGCAGAATGTGCTTCCATCCTCTCTTGTCTTATTGTTCCTGAATTCTGGCTTTCCTGTTTAGTTCTGGAGTCAGTCTGTAGATTTAGAAAAAAAGAGTGAATAATATCTTCTGTATGGATGAAAAAGTCCCTTTCCTTTTCTTTCCTTTCCTTTCCTTTCCTTTCCTTTCCTTTCCTTTCCTTTCCTTTCCTTTCCTTTCCTTTCCTTTCCTTTCCTTTCCTTTCCTTTCCTTTCCTTTCCTTTCCTTTCCTTTCCTTTCCTTTCCTTTCCTTTCCTTCTCCTCTTCCCCCTTTTCCTTTTCCCTTTTCCTTTTCCTTCCTTGCCTTGCTTTTGCCTTTTGCCTTTTATTTCTTGACAGTTATGAACTGAGGTAATTATAGTTCACTATTCAGACATAAAACATGGTTTCATTTCAATTCTTAAATATTATTTAAACTGCAAGATTCCCTTATGTGTAGGCACTGAGTGACTCATTCAAAACTGAATAGATTTTAAAATAAAACTAGAAATTTATTTTACAAGAGTGTCTTAATAGAAAATCAGTCAGAATAATTATTTGTTGCATAGAAAGGATTCTACCCATCCAAAAAAATAATTCATTGCCTTAGTGCTTTCAAATGCCAGTAAAGGTTAAATTTAGTTTAAAAAGTTGTTGAATGACTCAGACACTCTTTAAAAATTTCCTTTTTTCTTGAATTTCTACACTGATTTTCCCAAAAAATTCACCATCTTTAAAAAACAAACAAACAAACAAACATAGTTTTATAGGCAGTGTTATTTTTTCTTGATTTCCACTTGCTCTGCTAGGGGGTCCCAGTCCTTGTGACCCCAGTCCTGTGTCCAGGTGAACTATTTAGTTCCAAAGTCACTTCTGACAGCAGAGGGTGACTAATCAGCAGAAAGGGATTATCTCCCTAGCAACAGCAGTTCAACACTTATGGAGGTATCCTGGGAGCTGGTGTTAAACAGGCAAACCAGAATTATCTCTGAATTAATGCCATCTGAGCAGGTAGAAGTGGAAAACAGAATGACTTCAGCATACCCAGGCAGGAAGCCCAGAGTATAAGAAACATGTAGCTCTTCTCAGAAGGTCAGACACAAAGGTTTTGACTTCTGCTTCTCATGAGAGCAACCCACAGAGCACCAGGTTATGCCCAGCTCTTCTCTCATCCAAAACACTCAAACCTTATGTTCAGATTGCCTAAATGAAGACTTAAGGCACCCAAATAGTTAACCAGGCTACTCAACCACAACAACAGATTTCTTTCCTTAGAAGAAATAAATTTTCTACAGTAAGGATTTTTTCTTTGAAGGGGGCTGCAAAGGCCTTAGTGAGAAATAAGGCCTTTGCTGCTTAACTTCTACTTTAAGTGCAGAGCACATTTCTTTGGTTTTCTCTTCCCTGATATCATATACGTAGGTAGATGTAGGTGTATGTATGCATCATGTTCAAAGGAAAATCTAGCCTGCTCTCTATACACTGGATAGGAGTGAAAAAAAAATTCAGCACATTTCTTCATACAATACTGAGAAGTGTTCAGCAACTACAATGAAAAAATGCAGCAGAAGAATGAGAATAGGGTATGAAGGGTTCTCAGACCGCTTTCCCACCTGACAAGTTTGATTGCTCTGAATGACCCCAGAATACTGTCTGCTCTGAAGCATGTGGGAAAAGAACAGCAGAGTGTTTTGGCACATAGGTGGGAGAAGGCTGTGCCATATGAAGTGTTGCACAACCTGCGATTCCTTCCTTTTTGTAAAGCAAGAACAAAAAAGAATGGGTCTAGCTTGTATGTTTTAACAGACTGCAGCTCATGGACTTCCTGCCAAAGGGTTAGGTGCTGCTGTTTGGCCCTTGGTTTCAAACACAGAAATGGCCATCTTTCAATAGTAGATGTTTCTAAGCTAAAGAAAGAGCAGCCAGCTGAAAGGAGAAAAGAAATGGTGAATAAAAGATGAAAATAACAGCTGTGATACAATCCTCCTCTTATCAGAGCATTTAGCTTGAGGTGGGTTTTCTTTTTATCTTTTTCAGTTTTAATGCTGAGAGGGGTTTCTATGGAAGATTGTTTTCAAAATAAGTTATTATTCCACTACCGTGCAGATTTAGATGCATTTTCCACTGAGTTTTTGAAGGATTCTAAGATCATATTATGAGAAAAAAATGTTAGCAATTGTTTGTGGAAAAAATCTGACAATAAGGTCAAAGGAGCCACAAAGGATGTGACATTTGCCGATTAAGCTCTTGCTACAGCATGAAACACAGTGACCAAGAAAAGCATACAGCATTTAAGCATTTTGTCATATTTTTTACATCAAGAGTGTACTTTTATGCATGCTAAAGAATGGAAATGAATTTTAATGCTTATCAGGCACTTAGGCTATCTTATATGAAACCAGATTTGGCAACTCCTCCTGCAGCTGTTGCAAACAAGTCCAGCCAATCATCAGTACTTGTGTGTTTCATTCATCCCTCTGTAAGAGAAATAGAGAAGCAATAAACTCAGAACATTTGGAAATTCAGTTTTAACAAAGTGGATGATTTTCTTTGCAGAGCCAAGTCTTTTAGTTTGTTGTTGTTGGGTTTTTATAATAATTTCACCAGCGGAATTGGATTGAGATTGCTGCCTTCACAACTACAGAAAGCAAAACAAAACTGTTTTCTAAGCTTCTAACAAAACCTCTGAGCTTCACCAGTGTCTTCAAGTGGAGAAAAAGTGTGTGTATAGCCCGTTTTGAGTTTTGCAACCAAAGCTGTCAAAACCACACCTGTATATTTTCATCCCATGTGATCTGGTGGCATGTTTTTAACTCCAAGTACCACATCAGGCAGCAGGAGTATCATCTGGTATATAACTACTTATTTCCACCAGTATGCCAGCAATTCATGGGACACTCTAAAATATTGTAATGTAGCTAATGATATTTTAATTAGTTAAAAAAATTATGATAATGGTTTCCTTAGAAAATTTTCTAACTCTCACTAAACATTTGGTAAAACCTGGCATTTTGTGTCTGTTTCATTGAATTGTTAGCTGCATCTATACAAAATGTGTATAAGAAACGTTCTGATAATCAATATTTGGCATACTCTTTAGCTGCCACTGATGATGACACAAGTTTGAGGAAATATTCATTTTTTATACTTGTTGACCCTCACCATTCAGGAAAAGTGACAAGTGCTTATGTCAAAGATTACAATCTGGTTAACTAGTAGCAATTAACTCATCAGATGCATGATAATCTCCCTGGTCATCTGCACAGTGCTTTCAAGTGTGTGCGCACCTGATAGTTTCCCTCCTTGTAGTTACTCAGGCAGACTCAGTCAGATGTCTAGACATTTCCAAAGCTAACATAGTCTATTGCCATAAGTCTGAAATAAATTATTTAAAAATAGCAGAATTTCAATATGACCATTTAAAGTTTTGGCATTTTGATTATTTTGCCAAAAATCTGTCTTGATAGCTGCTGTTTTTCCAGAAAGGAAGAAGCTGTTCATTTTGTTTTGTCTTGATTAGGTTTGGTGTGGTTTGGTTTGGTTTCCTGGAAGATTGGGCTGAAGGCCACATGCATGCTTTTCAAGTCCTGGGTATTAGATTAGACAAAAGTAGGTAATGATGCACACATCCCAAAAGTGTGTGCAAAATGATGACATTTCCTCAAAGAAAAAAACTCTTGAACATTCAAGTCCAGACTTGAATGACCAGTCCCTTATGCGTTCTGCTTCCTGGTCACATTTTCAAAACAAGATGAAATAGAATATGTTGCAACTTATTTGTAATTAGTTATTAGTAGCCTTTAGTTCATTTTCCTTTTTAGTCATACAGTTTCTATTCTCTGTCATAGCTGCAAATATCATAGTTCATGTATTTCACCAATAAGAACTCTAAATCCCATATAACAATGTCATAGGATGCATTCTCATCCATCTTTGAGGATGCATGGATGACTTAGAGAGGATATAGAGGCATTTTTTTAGTAAGGAAATATCACTTAGAACCACATGAGAGTAACAGTGCTGCACCAGGCACCACTGATTAATTGATTTTGGAATGAAGATGATGTTTTACAGAACCTAGATAGCTGGGAGCTCAAAGTAAATTCTCCCAGCTTCAGTGGTTTTGTATTTCTGAATGCTTTTTTTGGTTTTTTATCTGAAGCAGTGATTTTGCCAATTTTCTAATTTGTCTATTTTTATAATTGAAAAATTGTATGCATTAGTGATACTTCAATGCTTCCTCTTCACTTTAGATGACAAAATAAAATATAAAGATAAGAAAATTTAAACATTTTGAAGACATGGTCTATTTGTCATGATACCTAAAGGAAAAAAAAACCATAAAGGAATACCAAGATGCAGAAGAAAAGATGCAAAACAAAGAAACAGTGATAAGTAATAAAACATAACTCAATTTTGCCTTTTTTTTTTTTCCATCTGAATCCTTTCTTGTTGCCCTAGTGGCATTTGATAGTCAAAAGGCAGCTTCCACCCCTGATGAATCCAGAAAACATCAGCATATGCTGTGCTCAGATTATGCTATACTGACTGACCTACTTGGCCTTGCCTTCAAGTTTTGGATAAGGCCTGCATTTCCCCTCTGTCAATTGTGTGAGGGATGCACATTTGTTCTTCTGCCTTTCCAAAATCATAAATCTGCAACCTGCAGTGAACTCTATTCCTGTGCTGCTATGATACCCTGGTATGTATCACTGCCTTGCTTGTTTCCAGTATAATGCCAAAGATACAAGAGGAATAAGTACATCAGAATAAAGCTCTAATATGCCATATACATGCTGTCCTAGTCCCATTTGTCCATCACTGTGATTCCACTTACACCCAAAACAGCAAAGATCTTGGACACAATGCTGACAAATGCAATGAATAGCATAGAGATACAATTCTGAGCAGTCTGCTCAAACCTTTGCACGCTGACTGCAAGCTGGTTTAGTACTGCAAGCTAATGTAAAAGGTGAAGCTTCACTGCCGTGAAGCTGCCCGTGTCATCCCACTGCTTTCCCAGAGCAGCAGGCTCTGCTTCTCACCCTGCCATATCCTTGCTTCAGAAAGCTCCCAGGCCTTGCATTTTCTTAACTAAAGGAGAGAAGGTCCATGTTCCCTTGATGATTAGCATACCTGTCTAAAAGCATTATTACATTTCTGAGGAGGTTATCATTTGCCCTGAGTTGGTAAGCCAACCTGCAGGGCTGACTCTGCATCTGCCATGACTCTGAAATCAACTGTATTGTATTGAGTTACCTGGTGGAGTAATTAATGTGTGGAGTGTGCTAATGACTCTCTTCTCAGATTCTCATATTCATATCTCCTGTAAGTTTTCTACAGGACATTCAAGCTTCTCTACTGATTTTCAGCAATTTGTGTGAGTGTGCGTGTCTGTGTGCGTGTGTGTGTGTGAAAAACTTACTGTTCTGGGCTTCTGTTTTTGCACTTAAGCTCACGAGATCTCACCAACTGCTTTGAATGTACAGATTTAGGTATTTATCATCCATACAAGTGGGAAATTATAGGACCTGTCTTTAACAGCTGCCCCTGTTTGCTGAGAAAAGGCAAAATGTTTGCTATGAGAGAAGAGGAAGCAGATAGAGGTGTTCTGTAGCCCTTTTGTTTAAAAAAAAAAAAGAAAAAACAACAAAAACCACACCAAAACAAAAAAGCAAAGGGAAAAAAAAAAGCTTTAATCATATATTTAAAGAGAAGGTGTCTGCAAAGAGGGGATCATTTTTTTTTTTTTTAATTTTTGCCTTCATATTAAGTCTAAATGGGAGACTGCAGGAGTGGAGACTAATGGAAATCACTAAGCACTTTATTGCTCAAAACCATAGACCAGGAAAGCCTGCCTGTCTTAGTAAGACATTAAGTACCTTTTAGACTGAGAATTTTATTTAGTCTTGGAGTCAAATTTCTCATGGGAATAATGTAATCTTTAAGAAGTTTCTCTAAAAATGGTGTTCTATACAATGCAGTAGACATGGATGACTGTTCTTCCCTTCATTTGCTTTTACCTAAAACTAAGGTGCTTTAAAATGTGAAACATTTTTCTTGCATCACTTCCCAATAAAAGGTTGAACCATTTTTCTGTTTTCTGCCTGGGAACCACCACCCAGAGAAAATCTCTTGACTGTGAAGAAAATCCTGTACACTGAGAACTAGAAAATTGCTCAGCACTCACAAGATTTCCTGGTGGCATCAGCAACCACCATGAGCTGTGCTGGAAGTGATCCATCTTCCCATTGCACTCCTTCTGAAAGGCTCTTGGCCTCTCTGGAGGACCTAGATTGTGAAAACGCTGGCAGAGGAGTAAGCTTACAACAAGTGCCGCAGGAAGAGCAGGTTACTGATTTAGCGTGGAGGAAGTGTCAGAATACACCAGGTTTTATAAAAACCTTTAAACCTAAAACAGAAGCTGGTAAAATTAAAAGTTTTATTCAGGGTTAACAATGAGTCCCTTACAAACATTGATGAGTGGAATTTATTTTGACTAGATTTGTCAAAATCTGCATCTGTGAATGATTCTTCATCTTAGATAGCCACGTAGCTCTTGCCATATATTTCATTATGCATGAATTCTTCCTACTTCACTTTTTTTCCTGTATGCAACTTGTTTTGGTTTCAGTTGGTTTTGCTTGCTTCTCTGGCAGCAGCAGCAGTGCTTTCAGGGTGTCCCTTGAACAAAACCTGTCACTATACAAAAAATTAAGATCTTTTCTGTAGCTCGCATTTAGTTCCCATCCTTTTATGACATTGTTAAACAGTTTCTTCCAGTGATGATTTCTTTCAAATCATTGAAATCATTTGTATTTTGAAATTCAATAACATACTTCTGCAACATAAATTTCTTCTTATAGTGAAATGTAAAGAGTGGTTCAAATGAAAAAGGCTTTGAAAGGCCTTCTCAGGAAATCTTTGTCTACAAAGTATTCAGAACATTTTTCTGATTGTGAAATGCCTTGCTCAGAGTTGATGACTACAGCGTTAGTACTGGGAAAAACAATTAAAAACATTGCTGGAAAAATTGAAGTTTTTTCTCTTTTTCTATTATTTTCTTTTCTTTCACTTTTTTTTCTTTTTTTCTTTTTATTAGATGAGGCACAGGGTCAGATCTTCAAAATTTAATGTTTTAGTTTTGGCTTACCCCTGTCCTTCCAGCTTGTATGGAAGAGAAATTAAGACGTGATAAAAGATTCTTCAGAATCTTCCTTTAAGGTATGCAGGATAAGAACTGTGTTCTACAATGAATTCATACAGTGCATAACACAATAGAGATAATTAATTGAGACCTCCAGGTGCTATTGTGTTATAAACACTCATCTACTCAGCAAACTAATTTAGTCTCTTCCATGGACTGTGGGTGCCTCTTGTACAGACATGTGGAGCACAATGAGAATATTGATACATCATTCCCTAAAAGTTACAGTATGCTAGAGTTTTAGGGAAATGTGTATGGGGATTTTTGGTGCAATTCTGGAGCAGAAGGCAGTTTCCTTCCTTAGCAGTGTCTGTCTCTGTCCTGCAGTATCAACTAGGAAACATCATTTAAGCTGTATTACAGATTTCTCAGTACCTCCATTTCCTAACCTCCAGTGCATATATCCAGTGGACACAGGGGTGACAATGACATGTATAATAAACAAAGGAGAAGTGACCTGTTTAAATTTCCTCCAGTGTGACTCTTGAGTAAATTCATACAGCCTGTTCACTTTATATAGGTGAGAGAGGGAAATAACTGCCTGAAAATACTGTGATAATGGAAAAGCTAATGCAAAAAAAAAGTTAGAACTGAATTTAAATAAAATAATTCCATTTAGGATACAAAATTGGCTATATGTACATTTTAAAATACTGTAAGCTAGTAAGAATAGAAGTGAAGGGCAAGAAAGTTGATGCTGGGCACCTGATTCCTGCACTATTCATATTTCAGGACATTTTTACTTCAGCTCTGGACTGTTAGCATAGAGTGAATTCCCTCTTGCAGATGGCATGTGTTTGTTTTGCTGCTAAAGACCACATTCCAGTTCCTCCAAATTCCTTCATCCAAAAGAAATCCAGTTTGTGTGCATTGAGACCAATCTGTGATGTAAACCAAAAGATAGCACAGGGACCAGATGAAGATAATCTTAGATTAGCAGATGATCCCAATTAAAACTCTAGGCAGGTGTATCAAAACTGATTGCATTAAATGTAATATGCAAGTTGTGGTGCTAATTATTTTAGTAATATTGTATGGGTTTTATGGTGTTAACATGGCAAGGTTTTGGTACAGGAGGGACTGCAGGATGATCTCTGTGGGAGGAGGTTATGGGCTGCCCAGTGACAGACACAGCAACATCTGGCTCCACAATGAGCCTAATTGAAATTGGCAAAAAATTAAATGAATTTTCCACATATTGAGTCTGTTTTGCCCATGAAGGTATTTGGTAAGTGATATTCCTATCTTTATCTTGGCCTGTGAGCTTTCCTATCTTTTTTCTCTCTCTGCCCCCCCCAAGAAGGAGGAGTGCATGAGCAGCTGGGTGTGTATTTGGCTCTTTGCAAAGGCTAGCCTACCACAATTATATATAATTATTCTGTCTCATTTGCATTGGGTAAAATGCAGAGGAAAACTGTAGAGAAGAAGAAATAGAAGGTAGGCAGCACTCTGCTATGAAGGGCTTATATTTTAAGAGATATGTTTTAATCAGCTTTTTATTTTAATATGTAAGCTAAAGATGTGTCATCCTAAAGAATGATCACCTTAGTCAATAAACAGTCACACAGTGAAGAAGTGTTTTACTCTGACATTTCAAAACGGAAGTTACAAGTAGGCCTCTTGAGGTGACAGCCAGGAAAAAAACTTATTGGCATACATATGTAATGACATTAGCTTAAATATGAAGTCATGCGTTGTGTTAACTCTTTCACTGTAGCATAGAGAAGCTGCTCCCCTTGGAAAGTTCTTTAGATTTCTGAGTCATCTCCTCCTCAGCAGTAATGTGACTGGTACCTTGCCAAGTTGTTTCTCCTCCAAACGACTCCCTCCAGTCCTGCAGTCCTGCTAAATGCCACTGTTTTTACATCTCCTGCTCCTCTGCTCAGTTAATTAATCTTCTGCCACTTTTAGAGATCTTTTGTTTGCCAGGGACCACTCGAGTTTTATAGGAGTTAAACAGCTTTGTTGGGCACTAAAGAAATTGCAGTTGCTAAAAATCTTGAGGGTAAGAAAAAAAACATCTTCCCAGAGCTGGTCGGGATCAAGATGGGGAAGACACAGGTCTTCCAGAGTTAGAGACACAGGAATCATACATTAAGACCCCAACTTATCTCACCCTAGATGTGTTCCAGCAGTCTTTATTTGTTGAGACATCAAGGAAGACCTTGATCCTCAAAAGTTGTCATTAGTGAGAGAGACATAACTGAGGGCTAGAGCCTGAGAGTCAGGTCTTGAAGACAGCCTCTACTTTGTGCCCCAAAGTTGGTGCAGAAGGGCTGGATAGGAGACTCATGCTGAAATTCTGTTCTGGAGATGGTTCTCAAAAACCTGTGTCCTTCTGAGCCTTCAAGCCAGATTTTTTCCATGGATCAAGAATGGATATCAGGAGATTTCACTCAATCTGTTAGTGAGAAGAGATTTCTAGTGAATGCCCACAAAGCTGCCAAATGGTCAGGATCACTTTGAATTACTACAGCGCACTCTTCTCAAAGAAGATTTCTCAGGGATGCAGCCACCCTCAGGCCACACTGAACAAATGACACTGCAGCTGACATCCCCCATGTAGGTAGAGCACATGACTGATTGCCTCCTTCTGTTACTCTGACACTGACAGTGGCCTTTTTCTTTCAAAGCTGGTGCCTTGCCAGTGATGAACAGGCAATGAATGGTAAATCAGGCTGCAGAAGCTGGTCCCTTCTAAGGGAAGACTCCAGCTACAATCTGTTCATATGGGGAAATTTCCTGAAAGGCCTGTCACTGGTTAAGCAGAATATCTTTCTCTCAGGGCCACTACAGTTGTTCTTGACGGCAAAACAGAAAGACCAAAGAGACTTGCAATTCCCAGTGTGTGATCCAAAGCAGAGAAACAATCAGGTGTTTAAAATGACTGTCATGGACCTGCTCCACATTTCTGCAAATACCAAGTTTCCTAAGCAGCAGATTTTGTGTGTATGCTAATAGGATGCAGCAGAAAAGGCTCCTGGGATATGTCAGACTGGACCATATATCTGCTAGGAGAGCCTGTCAGACAGATAGAGGACATGGACTGTAGGATGATAGCTGGAGAGGTCAAGTTACTCCAAGTGAAGCACAGAGGGGGCAGAGCTAATGAGAGCCACACATGGGCTAAGGCAATGCAGATGTAACTGTCTCAAGCTGCTTAGCTGGCAAAGCTGGATTTGAACTTGGCACTGCTGCTGAACTAGCAGTATAGAAGTGGCCTACAGTGCTCTAGGGAGCTTCTGCAACTGAACTGAAAGGGAATGGTGGGTGAGATTTGAGCAGATTTTTCTATTTTATGCCTTCTCTAGAGAATGCTCCATCATCCCTGCCAGAGCTGGTTTATGCCCGTGTTTCATAGCAATATACAAGCAAAGAAAATGCTGCTGATTGCAGCACTTGGCAAGTAAGTTATAAATACTTCCCAGGGAAAAAAATCCCCAGGTCCTTTTAGGATGTCTTCACCTGCATTTAAAGATACTCATAGTTGAACACAATGCAAAGATAGCTACAGGAGCTGTTAAGAGTTTCAGAAATTATATGTCCTCACTCTTCATTACAAGAAACATGGACTTTAAATGGGCGCAGAAATACATTCTACTATCTCTGAGACATTTGTCTGGGAAATATATTTAATTGAAGCCATCAAGGAAAAATTTCTCATAGGAACCTCTCTTTCACAGATAGTTTGCAGTAAGCTGACAACAAAATGAGCCCCTAAACACTATTCATGTGCAGGAATTCCAGGCATCCCTATATATAGCATGCGTCTTTCAACACAGTCCCTTTCCCCTTGTCCCCTTACAACAGGAGGCAGCCGTCAATTAATCTCTCTGGTTTGTTTTTTTCCTAGAAAAAGATAAGACCCAAAGAAAACAGAATTTAGGTTGGGAATTCACTTTGTAATCTGTAGGAAGTTTAGCTCCAATCTCCTTCCAGCCTCTTCCTCTGGCTCTTGTTTTAGATTTTGCCAGCAGGTGCATGATGCTGCTCTGAGTTCTCTAGCCCAGTGTCTGGTCATCTAGGGTGGGCATGGGGAGGTATTCAGGATTTTCACCTGAGGCACCTTAATGATCCAGAGAAACTGACTGGGAAATGGCCTGAACTTCCTCTGCAGTCAGAGAGAGATGCTCCCATGGAGAGCAATTCAGGTCACCTTGGTTAGGTTCTTGCTCTGAATTACCCTTTGCAGGAGCCCATCTATCTCCATTAATTACACAGTGAATATAGGAAGCCTATCATCCTAATGTAAGTGCTGAACTATGGTGCCTGAAGTAAGGCACTATGAAAACCTCCCTTCTATGAGGTCCTGAAATCTTGTCTTCCTCTGCTGAAAATATATAAGGTTTCATTTACTAGGGAAGAAAATTCAGAAAGAATTTTCAATCTTTTTTTGTTGCACTTGACTTTAAAACAAAATCACTGTCACATTTTTTTAAAATGTTCTATTTAAGAAAATGAATGTATAGTTTTCCCACACACTCATGGCAATATGCAAAATCACTGCTGGTAATGAGGGCATTGCAGCTTCATTCCTATCATTGCCTTTCATTTTCCCATGTGTCTGAGCTCCATAGTTACTCAAATTGTCATATATTTAATTTATTAACACAGAAAGTCATTAAATGCAATTTCTTTATCTATTTGTTTCTTTTCTAACTGCACACTATTTAATACTAAGAGGAATTCAGCAATGACTGGCTTGATTTTCCTTAGTTGCATAGATGCAGGAGTTTATGTTTAAACATTTCTTTAATTATTTTCTTGTTTTTATTTATGTGAACTTTGCACACTATTTCTTTCCACTCTTAATCTATTAGCTGTTTATATTCTCATTCCTTAGCATGTATTTAATATCATGATTGATTTTTAGCTTAAATATTTTGAAAAGTGTTTTCTCTAAAAAGACAAGCATTATGTGTGACATTTCTAACTTTTTACAGATTCTCTGATTTAAGTGTATTTACAATAACTCTTCCTTTTTCCTGATTTAAGTGTTAAAAATATTGTCATCAGGTGTCTTTGCATAATTATCAGAATTGTACCCAGTATGTAATGCTAATGCATTAATATATAAACAGAAAACTCAGATTGCCATAATTCAGAGATTTTTTTAAAGGATTCGTTTCATACTTCCCCCCAGTCTTTGGTCTAAAAGTTAGGGGACCTCTTTTACTTTTGTTTGTCTTAACAGGGTTTTAAGGCTGAAAATGGATTATCTAACAACCACTCTCATGATTTTACAGATGCATTTATAACAGGGCTGGCACATCACCTTGGTACCTCATCCATCTTCACATTTTTCTATAAGGATGGTAAAAGAGCCAGAAGCATTTAAGGCACACTGTCTAGGAAAGCTTTGCACAATATTCCCTGTACTCAGCAAGATTTGTGACATTGATTTCTGTGGTCTTTGGGTCAAGATGGATCTCTTAGCTTTGAAGTTAGAAGAATAATATATTTGGGAAACATGTCTTCCTCTAGCTCATTATTTGAGAATTTTGGAAGGAAAATTTTACTCAAAGCATGTCGTATCTTGATATCAGAATAAAAATAAATAATTATTGAATGAGAGATGTTTGAGCAGATGCAGGAGTGATGGAGTTTTTCATTCCTTCCTGTGAAATAGTAGAAACTTAATATCACACATAGGCCTAAATGTCAGGCATTTTTAGGGGTTCTAAGATTCCAGTACGGGGTGGCCTTCCCAGGACTAGTGCAGTCATCCTGGGTCATCACCCCACAGCTATTGAATTGCATGAAAGTCTTTTTGTATGATTCTGTACAACAAGCTGGATTGCTATGATGCTGCTATAAAAATGCATTGGCATGTTAATAGAAAAATTCAGACTATTGTTATGCTTGACCTAGTTTTAAAAGAAATTACTATTACAATGGTGTGAGAAGTGCAAATCCAACAAATCTGTTACCATAAATACACAATGAAATCAGAGTTTATAACTGTAGTGTCTCCTTACAAAAGACAGGGTAAAAATATAAGGGCTATTTTCTCTTCATATTTCTACTCTCAGAAAGTCTTCTGTCCTTTACTCTTAGTTTTGTGGAACTGAAAAATATGTGCTTTATCTAAACATACAAAGATTTAGCTTAGATTCCTATCTTTTTCAAATTTTATTTCACAAAGCTTACCACTTTTTCTTTTTTTTTCTTTTTTAATACAGCCTCTACTATTAGTTAGTGGCAAATTATGTTTTTTGTTTTATATTTTAGCAAAAATACAGTACAAATGCGAATTTGTGAAAAGGTAAAAAACCACTTATTTTTCTATGTAATCATGTTTATTTCAAATTTATATGTACAAAATTTGTTATAAAAGGGCTAAAGAAAATCTATAGATTTTCCATGTTCAAAAATAAAAAATATCAGCTGTGTCTAAATACCTGGTCCTTTGGGAATACTCTTAGGAAAATGAATAAAAGGAAATTAAGTAGGTGACAAAAAGTGTATAAGTGATTGACTTCTTATTTGGATATTGTTTAAAGGAATTAAACATAAATTATTGATTGATTTTACCTTTTTCTGTCATATTTTTTGCTCTGAGTCTTAGAAAAAAGAATGGTCTCATTACATTAAACATTCATCCCATTGGAAGAGCATTAAAGAACACAAGTATAGCATTCAAATGCAATGAAGTCAACAAGACCAAGATATTTAAATGAACTGAGGTTATGATCAGAACAACAGCCTATGTTCTGCACTATTGTTTAACACACAAAATGAGGAAGTCAAAATACAGTTAATGTAGAATGTCTCAATTCTTATAAATGAAAGTTTTGATGGCAACATTGTTAATTTTTTATGATATTAAGTAGGAAAGCATTATCTAGCTTATATCCAGGAAACATAGCTGAAATAGATAAAATGCAGAAATGCAACAGAGTAAAGAATGTAACAATAAGAATCCTTTACCTAAGTGGTCACTTTCTGCAGTCCATGTAGACAAATTTTCTTGGTTTATAGTGGCTAGAAATAGTCAATGGAGAATAACATTGAAAAAATTGAAATTTCCTCTGATGAAGGTGGTAGAACTATTTCCAACTGCTTTCCTCTACACCTGTGGTATTGATATATGGCTAGGAAAGGGTTGAGAACACTCTGAGCATATGAAAGACCCAAATGATAGCTTAGGATTTTCTCCTTTCTTAAGAGCTCTGATGGAGTCTAAAAACCTACATTAATCAAGAATATAGATATGCAGAATATGCCCAAATGTGGCAGGCTCTGCTTTTTTTTCTCTAACTCAAACTTCAGCAGTGTACAAGTGTTCATTAGCTATGTAACTAATAGTGGTAAAATAACTCAATATCATGAACTTTTCTAAAGGCTGTGGTGGGATTCATTAAAGCCAGGGTAATGTCTTTTACTCATTACATCTCTGTGATTTGCTGGCTCTGTCTATTTCAGACAGTGTTGAAATGTCTAACAATACATATAAGCCAGAAATAATATTGTTTTGGCATTAAAGTTACTGCACAAAGAGTGATCATGATACTTGGTGGGTAATTTAGCTTTTGTTATTCTTCTACCAGGATTTCTTTGGCCCATGGAGGTTCATAATGCTCCAGGAAATGTGTCTTTTCATATTCTTAAGAAAATATACTTATGAATACTCTGATAGATAAATGTGTGCCTTGTGTATTGTTAGCCCCAGGATGTCTTGAAGAAGATATCCATCTCAATGGGCCTGTTTCTAAGAGACAGATATAATTAACAATGGAATATATAAATCAACCAATAAGCTTACTACTGTAAGGAAAAGCTAATTGCTTTTTGTTGTTTTTTAGGCTTGGTTTTTAAAATGCAAATTTTTATAATAATTTTAAAAAAATATATCAGGTGAGATTTACACAAAAGCTCTCTATGTTTTTCTTAATGATATTATCGACCAAATTCATCTTCCAATGCATGCCTTCAGAGTGTTGCTTTGGCAACCTAAACCAGAAAGATTATTTTAAAAATTTAATACTATTCAGTAATCTGTCAGATATATCTACAGCAAAGTCAGAATCATTGCCATCATCTTCTTACGTTCCTTGCAAACATATTCTCTCCAGTTTTCTTAGTCATTCCTTTGCAGATGAATTTGAACTTAATGTTCCTGCACTCTGAATTGAGTATATACAAATTTGGGCTGAAATGAAAAGCCCCTTTATAAAGCTCAGGTGCCAGTCAGAGATGGATCACATCAGATCAGGCAGCTACCAGCTCACTTCTCTCTGCTGAAGGACACATGAACATGACATTTATATGGCACACTTCCTTTTTTCATTGAAAATATATATGTGAAAATTTTAAATTTCCTCTTGCCTTACAGCAATCCTTGTGCATCTGGCCCAGTAATGCTGAAAGTGCTCTAAGAAAAGCTTGGAAGAATGGTGTTGCCTGGAATAACTGCAGAATCAAGTATGTGGCACCAGTGAACAACTGGTGTCAGGAAAAGGGAACCTTATTTTCAAACAATATCATTATATCTTGCAGTTTACCTGCAAAATTTTGGCCAGGAGCATATTTTGATAAAGATTAAAATCAGATGTTTTTCATATAAAATTGCATATTTCTTAAACAATCTGCTGAGTTTTCTATTGCCTGTGTTTTTAATCTCAGATCAAGACTGGAATTTCTAGTAGGCTTGTGTGTCATAGCTTTTTGAATACTCTTCCCACGAGACATTCAGGTGGTACATAAATATCTTCTGCAATACCCAAAGAAATCTATTTCTTTTTGCTGCTGAGATTTTAATTTAAAACCTAGAGAAAAAAATTCAGAATTATAATTTAGATTGATTAGTGTCATGGAAGTTTTTGTAACCTTACTTAATGCAGTTCTCTCACCTCATTAGAATACAGAAAAATTGATATTTGATGAAACATTCAGAGGCCAGGAAAAATATAGTCTGAAAGATTTATATCATGACAATGTTATTGAAACATATTTGGAAATAAGAGATTTTTTTATATTTTGTTAATTTGCTGCTGTTTCTGTAAGGCTCAAATGCATATAAAGTGTTCATCCAGCAATATGACTAAAATGACAATTTGTTAAAATATGTTATGTTTCTCTTTTGTCACCTAATGACCATCTGGTAATTGGGATATTTACTACACTGATGTGACTGTTGATTTGTACCACCTAAACCCACAAAATATAACATTTTAAAGTTTTGCAGCTATCTCATCAATGACAAAATATGTGGGAGGAAAAAGCCAAAGGGCAGGATTGAATGAAAGCAATGACAATATCACAGGATACATACATATACCTGGTTATTTTTCTCAAGCTGGTATATTCACAGTCTCTTTTAACAAATTCTGACTAGCTAACTTTTTCTGCAACTCAATTAGCTGAATCTTAATAACTAAACAGAGAAAACTCAGAGGAATATAACCTCACTGTGCTAAGAAAAATCACCATGGCCAAATAAACATGACACAAGAGGAGCCACATATGGTGTCTCCTTTCGTTTCAGAGAAGATTGGAACAAAATGAAAGATTTTGCCATGATCTTGTCACACTATTTTTGAAGGAAAAAAAGGAAGATGTTTTAACATCAGTGTCAATTGAAAAAATAAGCTATGTAGTTTTAATAATAAGTATTCTTCAAATGACTTCAACAGACTTCATATGACGCTTCATGCCAAAGGCAATTTGAGATCCTCAGATGAGAAAATGAATGCTATCTACAGTTCATCCAGAGAATTATTGTTATTGAGGAAATAATTTGTGTTTTGTAAATACATATTTATAGGATAATTGATGTGTCTGGTAAATAATATATGATATGTTAATATAATTAATTTCCACCATTCCTTTCTAAATTAGCCAAATATGTATTTAACAAACTTAGTTCTGAAAAGAGCTTAATCACCCATGGGCAAAAGGAAGATTAAACTTGAAACAACAGGATACATTATGGCTTGTTGTCAAAACAAACCAAAACAAAATCCAATTTATAATTTTCCTTGCTAAAGGAACTGTCATTTTATGCCTGCACAGAAAGAATGAAAAAATTCTTGGGCTTATGAAACAGCAAAAGCTAAGAATATAAACTATAATTTTTAAGGAAAATATAAAGAAAATATAAGGAAGAATATGTCTCCTAGATCAAACTATGAAGGATCTGGGAAAAGTGAAAAACGGGGTCACCTGCCATAAGCTTTTTGTCACAGACTGAGCAATTCTGTATGTAGAACTATGCAGTATAAAGGCAGAAATATTAATATCTATATTAATTATTGTTAATGTTTTATCCTTGAGTCAGTAAATTAACTTGTAAAACAAGCATTGATTGTTACATAGTGAGTCAAACTGTTTTCTCATACATCAAGAAACATATTTTTTTCTGGGGAGGAAAATCAGTTCAAAAGAAGCAAGAGTAGGTTTCAGTGGCAAGAGGAATCACTTCTGGGAATATTTACACTGTGAACTTGGCTAGAAGACATACTCAGTCATCCTACAAAAAGTATACTCAAATGTTATTTTAGGATGGAGCATCTTGGAATGCAAAATTTATTATAAAGGCAAAAAATTAAGATGAGGAAATAAGAAAGTCTGTAATATTAAAATATTTAGATTTTATTATAGCATCTAGTATTACCTCTTGGTATAATAACTTTCAGAAAATACACCTGTCTTTAATCACTAACGTGCCTTGGATTACTTGTTTCCCTATTTACTGGTTACTGTATTTACTTTGCATGACACAAAAGTGTTACATGACCCAACAGAGCCAGGCATCTCAGTGAAGAGTTGAAAATGAGAAACAACCAGTCACTTAATACTGTTTCTCAAAAGAACAAAGGAGTGGGATTTCTTAAGGCATGTGGATGGAGAAGAAGCAAACGGAGGGTAGTTGTACAACAGTTCTGGATGAACACTACATTCTGTTTTAACCTTCCAAGATTTGTTGTTAAGCAAGAGACATGTCTAAGATCAGTGGAAGATAAATTGGACAAGTGAGGATAAACAGGACCCAGACTGGGAGACTCAAAAGAATAACAATACAAAAAAACCACAACATTTTGAAGAAAGGAACAAAAAACTCTTCATCGGTAAAAAACTTCTGCGTCATCTAAAAATGTTAAAGCATTTTAATTTTTTAATTCTTTTCTACTGTCCTTTCATGGAATTATAATAAGTTTGAAATGCCTTCAGACAACCTCCCCTAAAAAGTTACTATCAGTATTGTCTGCCAACAGCCCATGTGTTGAAGATACTCCATAATGCCTTC
The DNA here is from genome assembly GCF_037042795.1 of Molothrus aeneus. Lineage (NCBI taxonomy): Eukaryota > Metazoa > Chordata > Aves > Passeriformes > Icteridae > Molothrus > Molothrus aeneus. Next base: position 85,038,022 of record NC_089646.1, read on the forward strand.
CAGCACTCAGCAAACCCAATTTAATTTAGCATTCATTTCTGCTTATGCAAAATGCAATACACAGTTAACTCACATATAAACCAGATCTGAATGTTGTTTACTCTTGCTTCCCAAAAAATAATCCAGATTAGTATTCTTGTTTGTAGGGGCTAGCCATGTTAGTCTATACATTAGCATTCAGGATCCCATTCCTTTAGGATTAGATATGGTGATTGCACATGGCATCCGAAAATGGTGTGAGTGGTTTCAGCTCTGGGTTGGGAGTGGTGGCTGTCCTGGACTCCACCAGGACTCCAGATTGTCCAGGTGAAACAGACACGACTATGGCATAAAAAACCTCTTACTTTTAAAGCTACTCTCTGGACTTCAGTAAAGCTGGAGTAGAATTTAATATTGTGCTGCCACTCTCTCTAGGATTCCTTTCTATGATTCTATAAAGTGTGTGTGCATGGTCCCAGTTTTAAATAGTCAGGTGCCAGATTTCTTCTCCTGCTACTCAGGATCTGTGACAACCTCTGTTATTCACAAAGATTTGGTAAATATCCTTAAAAAAAAATCAAATCCTTCCTTAAAATTATTCCTACACATCTTCTGTATGCCTAAGAAAAACACAGTACCCACTGGGTGTGGTGGTTGGCAAGCACTGGCCCCGCCTTGACGTAGTGCTAACACATGAACACCATTATCCATTTCCATGATTCAAGTGCTCTGATATTCATTTTCACCATGTCTCCTACTACACATTAAGTGCAGCAATGGGTCCAAAGCATGCTGGCAGAAATTGCTGCTCTTTGTGGTGACTGAAGTGCCCTCACACCATCCCAGTGCTGCCCCAACTGTGCTGGGTGCAGTAGGTGCCCTGGGCTGCAAAAGGGAATTGGTCTGTGCATTTGAAATGCTCTGTGCATTTCAAAGATACCTTGGCCCATACATATTTGTGCCACAGGAGACGGGCATGTTATGAAGACACTGGGAAATGGTTGTCATTTCAACAACCTGCATAGTTGAACTGTGTTGAATTATGCCTGTCACAACTTTGTTCTGTTTACAGAATTCCAAGGGAAATTGAGATCTTGGTCTTCAGCTGGGTCTCCTCAGATTGAGAGAAACAATAAAAACCACATAATAAAGCTGCCATTTATAGTCTCTGGTTTTAAATTATATATTCCCTAAAGGGAAGATTGCACTTTCTGTGGTTCATGGCACACTGGACTAACCTGTTTCATCCTCAAGGGTGATGGGGTGAAGTGCTCTTTTTATTGCATTTTTAAAGCTCAGCATCAATCTCTCAAAGGTTTTTCTTTATTTTAGCTTTGTTGAAATGTCTGTGAAATTTTTAGGATTTTTTTTCTGCAAGCAAGGATTAAGATAAAAAGAAAAAAATTTCACCTTCCCAAAATGAAAAGCTTTCAATATTTTCTTTGCATCTCAAACTCACCCCTACATTTGCTTCAGACCAAATAAAAGAAATTCTCTTTTTCAGTTGTACCATATTGCCAGAAGTAACTAGATCTGCAAACATTTCTGCAGTTGACCAAAGAAATACATGTTGATGAAATGCATTCCTAAGAGATTTCCTCAATATCACAAGAATGTCTGTAGTGGAGTTGAAACAGAAGTGTAAAGTGCTGGCTGCAATTCCCACTTGTGCCTTTATCAAAAAAAAGAAGAAAAAAACCCAAACCACCAAGCTCTCATTCCCCTGAATATGAATCATTTGCTTGTTATTTTTGAAGCTTTTCTTATTTCAGCTGTTTTGGAGACTGAATGTTTTTTTATTGAATGAACTTTGCAGATTCAGGTCAAGGGTTTTTACCAAAGTACTGTTTCCTATTCTCTCAAGTAATACATTCAGACAAGATACAGCCTCTGAAAGCCCTTTTGCAAAGTGATTGAAATGTGATTTTTTTAGTCATTAAAAATTTTGCCTTGTGAGTGAAGGAAATATTTGGTATAGTTTTGTGTTATATTTATATATTTTACTTGATTTTAGTCCTTGGGAAATAGAACACTTTCTGCTTTGTTTCTTAGATTTTACAAGAAGTAATAAAATATATGCTTCAGCTTATTCCATTACATCCCAAAAGAAAAATGTCCAGGTACTAAAGACCAATGCAATTATTCAGACTACTTGCAGCATAAAATATTAAAATGATAGAACATAGTTCTTGACAGTAAAGTTTTGCCCATCTGCTGACTGAACTAAAAGATTCTGCTCTTATAATAGAGATAAAAGGACCAGGAAATCATGGACAAGCATTTTTAAATGCTTTCTAAAAGTATTAATTTTTTTCTATGGACTTTGTGGCAATCTGGATACTTTGGGATTTTGGTTTGGTTTTGATTTGTTTTGATTAGTTTGTCATCATTAATGGAAAGTAGAAAGTTAGAAACAGGTTTCAGGGTGTTACAATCACATTTGTCTTTCCTCCCTTTCATTAAGTGTTAATAAACGTGAATGTGACTTATCCTTATGGTAAAATACAGCAAAGACTGGGCAACCCCCAGCTGCACCCAAGGGAGGAAGCATAAGCAGGGTCTGGCTGGGCACTTACTTCAGTAGGAGAGCATAAGGAATGTGAACTCTTGAGGTGCCAGCAGGGCAGGTAAGGGGAAGGTGCAATATTGGATATCTGGCAGAGCAGTCCTGATGGGAACTTTATACTGAGGAACATAATGGGAAAAACTGTATGTACTCTGTTGTTGAGGAATTTAGTTGTATCTCTTGAGGAGAATTAAACAACCGTTTTTATTTAAATATAAGCAAAATAAAATAAAATAAAATGAATTAATGATACATTGGAAAGAAACTTATGATTATGAACAATTCTACAAGGAGCCTGCAAAGATGTGTTAAAAGTCAATTCCTTAAACAAAATTGCACCGGAATGAGTTCTGAGAGAGGTTGTATGGGTCATCTTAGCTCAACCTCTAGTCTATCCCCCAGCCCCTCTGCTGCCTGAAGGTGTCCCCTGGGCCTGGGCTTCTAAGTGCTCACATTCTAGGATGGCCCCAAGACTGTGTTGAGGCTCATTCTGATCTCATCACCAAGGGGATTTCATTTCCTTGTAAGAAAAATGTTCTGTCCCTGGCATCACTGTTTCCAGAGAGTTTAACTCTTTCTGCAGGTGGGCAGTCTTACCCTCCCTGTCAAATCATTCCTGAGTCACAAATTCTCACCAATGAGCAGGCACAATTTTAAATTCCCCTTCACCACATAAATGCAACCATAGGTGTTCCAGGTCACTGAGGGAAATAAAGCTGTTTATACTTTCTCAGGTATTGAACACAAATTCTGGATAAGATGAGCTTCTGCCTAAGCAGAGGCACAGTACCACAGAAGAATCCCTGCATCCCTGTGGTCTCTGTCCCCACTGCTTTCTGTGTGAGAATGGGTGCAATACCCTGAAAAAAAGGGTGACACCATGGCTGGCAAAGGGAGAAGGAAGAAGAAGCATTCACTTCTCCAGGAGAAAGCTCAGGGAATGATGGCCACAGTCTCTTTAGACAGACATGTATGGCCCATTCACACCACTGCCCAGACAGACACACCAGGTAAAATATTCTTCTGATTCTCAATGGCAATAGCTACAAGAGCAGCTCAGCAGCCTTGCTTAGCCTCAAATTTTGTGCTAATTCAGACTCCAAGAAAAGAGAGTTTTTGACCAGAGACTTGAGCCATCACTCTCAAAAAGAGGACATGATTCTGGTAGAAACCTTTTTTCTCCTCATAAATGTGAATAAAGGTTCATTCACAAATATGTCCACTCCAGAAAGCATTCCTACATGCAACTCACCCCCGAACTACCTCCTACAATGAATCTGATGGAAAGTGGAGAAGGTGGATGGGTATGCTCAGCTGACTTCCCTGTTAGACTGAAATGATGGCAGACACAGCCTGGGTTTGATCTCGGGTGCTGAGCAGGTGGATCACAAGTAAATCACTGCGTTCATCTCCTTCATAGCTCAGTAGCTCAGTATAACTCTCTCTGAAGAGAAAATATCCCACAATTTCAAGATGCTGTTCTAAAGATGATGCCCATAATAAAAATCCTGTGGTCATGAGAAGAAGTAGTCAATACCAATAGTTATATGCAAGAGTAAAAATCCCCTAAACTAGGGATTCAATAATGAAATCTAATGCCTTCCAATGTGACCTGGACTATACTCTTGAGAAATGGGAATAAGGGGCTTAATTGTCAAACTTGCTGACCACCTACAAAGAAGTGCTGAGTATTTGGTATTTACTGACTCCTACAGGAATATATAAGTTAACGTAAAAATCCATAAAATAGATTTCTGATGATGTCAAATAATTTAACCTAAGATGGTTTCTATATAGTATAGAACCTTAAAGATGTCTCTTGAGTTCTGTCTTATTTTGTACTAAACAAAATAAAATACTCGTGCAAAGCTGATTTTTTGAGTATGTATAACAAGGGTAGGTAGAATAAAAATGTTTTTAAAAAAAACTAACACATTTAATTAACCTCACCATGTCTACACATATGACCTTTGATCTCTCAGTCAATAATTTTTGTCAAAATACATATTTCCTTCTCTCTAAATTCAGCTTTATGTTTTTTAAATACTGCATTGATGTCTTCTTAGTCATTCTTAAAAGAAGATTCTTGAATTGGTTGTTGTTTTCTTGTTGTTTTCTTTAAAGAGTTTCTTTTTGTATGTTTGCCTTGAGTGTGCTGAAACAAGTGTCTCCTGAGGCCCCACTTCCTTTCTTTTTTTCTTATCTATGACTGTCCTTTAATGCTCATGTTCTGAACTAGATTTTTATAATTATGAAATAGTGATGACCTTCTTCTTATCCCGAAAGCAGAGAACTCTGTAGATTGACAAATTAAGGAAGTCATTGCAACTTAGGTCGCCTGATACAGTAAGAAAATTTGCTTTGGATTTGCCTTTGATTGATTAATAAGGGAAGGATTGAGCAGTTTTTAATATAACCATAATAAAATTCTTACAGGTAGCATAATGGCTCTGACTAACTTTCTGAAATATTTGCTGCTTCTTTTTCCTGTGGAAACAAGCCAGGGTCTCCACTTATCCTAGGTAAACCCCAAGTGCTTTGCCTTTGACATGCTTTTGGGTGTTACTTTCAACTGAGTGTTAATTTCTTTTTAGATTTTGTTTTACCTTTTCTTTAATTTCAGGGGAGAAAAGCCAGAACTTTTGATCTGACTGCATTAGTTTTATCAGCAAACATCAAAACACTGTGGCTTTTTTATTGCAACCTGTTAACCAGCCTTGAAAGACAAAATGGAAGTATGGCAAAGTTAATTCTAATATTGTGCTATATTGCACAGCAACTATAAAAGGAACTGTGTTAATGTTTATTGTCAGTTTTGTGGGGTATTTAAGCACTTGTTCACATTAGAAAACATCATATGTGTGCACAGAAATTGCTGATTTAGGTAGATATAAAAGTGTAGGTTGTTGGAGGGCTACTTTTGCTATTTTCACTGCTTCCTGCACCCTACTAAAATTGATAAGGTCACTCCACAGACTGAAATCTTCATGCAGCTGGCACAAAGCCCTTTTTGTGAACTGAGAGAAATGGGAACAACAGGAATGTTTCACCAGTGGACAATGACCAGGGCTCCCAGGGGCTCAGTTTTGGAATGGCATGCAGACCAGCAAACCACCAGCTGTGACTTCTCAAATTTGAGGAGCTCCTTACTGCATCCTCTGCCACTAAAGGGACTCTGCCATGACTCTGCTGCCTTCTTCCTGCCACTGCTGGTGGAGGTGAAAGCCACATGAGCCATGACTGAGTAAAAGGTGGTTTCCACTTAAAGTCATTGTGGGAGTTTTTGTAAAGATCAAAGGTGTTTTTCTGCATTTCAGAGAGAACTCCAATGTTATTGAAAAGGTCTCAGTTTTCCTTCTAGTTAGCTGGTAGGTAAAAGCTGAAGGAAAAACAAGATGAAAATTAAGCAATACTTTTTTATATTTCATTAAAAATTTTACTTTAGATTAAACTGTTTGTCAGTTCTTTGCTACAATATTTTTATCCAAGAAAGATGGAAGGAGAAGAGGGAGGAGTCAGGCAGAAATAGAAAGAAGTGAAGCTGTATTTATGTGCATAAAGACGCAGAGTTTTCAGATCAGTAATGTAGTTTTTAATGTTCTTTCAAGAAAATGTCATTTTGAAAAGAGATGTTCACTGGATAAAATAAGCAAGCATTCATTATTGTGCTAAGAACTCTGGTGTACTTCTATATGAACCCCTTTCTGAAAGGTCTTTCTGATCTACAGTAACAGAATAAACATTTTTTTACTTAGATATGGAGGCTCACTTCCTAAATTAGAAGAAAGACTACAGGCAGATTACTAGCTTATACGACTTATAATTTCAAAATTATTTACCTGAATTATTCACTGTGGAATTTATGACTAGAGAGGCCAATTCACCTTAACTTAATTTCTGTTAACATCAGCGGTGGGTTTGTCTGATGAAAAAGAGGAACAGTTCACAAATTCTTCTCTCTAAAAGAGAAGATGATAAATTCCTAATGGTTTTCAGTCAGAAAGAATAGTTCTCTGTTTTTCATATCCTTCAAACACAGTCCACAATCCGTATTTCAACACTACTAGTTTCTCATAAGACTGCAACCATCAGACACTGCAACTCAAGTAGAAGTAAAGGCAGGAAGTCTGTGACAGGAAAGGGAAGAAAAAAGTAAGAGAAAATAAAGAAGTAAACCTAGCACTTATAAAATTTACCAATAAAATGTTATCAGATAAGTATTTCCAGATCTTGTGGTGTTGGGTACTAATTGGTATGGTATCATTTTGTTTTGTTTCTTAGTTCACTTTACCTAATGGTCTGCTCCAATAAGACAAAAACATTCCCAATAACCAAACAAAACACACTGCTATAAAATGAAAAAAAAGTTAAAATTAATTATAAGAAAATAAGAAGCATGTGGTTTTCAGAAAAATAAATAAATATTTTGCATCTTTGTGGGCATTACAGTTGGTGCAAAAGTGAAATTTATCCACAGCCAAGTTTAATAAACACTTTGTCATGGTTAGACACTGGCACAATGCCAGTGCCCCCATGAAGATACCTTCTCCCTGGTTTCTGCTGTGAGATGTGACCAGGAATAAGCAAAGCAGGCTCCTACTTAGGGAAAAAAAAAAACCAGAACTTTATTAACTACTCTACAACTACAGATAAAAAAGGAACACACACACAGGGAAAATGAAAACCTCACAAATGCATTTCCTCCTCCCCCCACCAAATTTCCAACCCAATACATTTGTTCCTCAAATCACCAACTCTCGGTCCAGCACCACCTTTTAGACAATTAATCCTCAGTTCATCAAGAGGAGAGGAGTCCTTCTTGTGCCATGGGCTTCCCCTGGAAACACAGCTGAAGCCTCGTGTGTTTCTGTGTCACTCGTGGCACTGCCCGGAGTACATCTGCCGTCGTGACTTCTTCCTTTCATGTCCAGTGCTCTCACCACTGAACACGGACCAGAACTGCTTCTAGGGTTGTCTTTTAAGGATGCTCTGTCCCGATCCAAAAAAGGCACAGTCTCTCCTTTGGGACACCTGTCCCCACAATCTCTCCTTTGGGACACCTGTCCCCCCCATATTTTTTCACCCCCTGGGGCCGAGGGGCATCAACACTGAACCCTCTTGGTTCTGAGGCCATTGCCTCCCCCTAGAATGCAGTCTCTGTATCACAAGGAACATGGTTCTGTCCATGGCTGTACAAAAAGAGTCCAGCAAAAGCCACTCCATCATCTCTTCCCACTAGGATTCTTCTCTATTCTTCTACTATCTCTCACTCGCCCAGACCTCTCTCACACTGGCCCATTTCCTTCCTCATCTTCCACTCTATCTTCCAGGAGAGGTCAATGATCTGTAAAGTTCTCATTCTCCAAAAAGGGGTTAAAAGCTCCTACAAGTGGCCGGCTGAACCCCCCCTCTTCTCCGTCCCAGCCGTGCTGCCGGCGCAGGCCCATGTTTATCCAGTTTCAAGGTTACAGTCTCAGGCAGCGGCTCTCTTTCTCTCTCTCTCTCTCTCTCTCTCTCTCTCTCTCTGTGTCTCTCAGGGGGGGCTGCCCGATGGCTCCCGGTATCTCTCTCTCTCTCTCTCTTCCACCCTTCCACCCCCGGGCTCAGGCCTACCTCTCTCGGCCTCATGGCTTTCCCCTCCCCCTGCCCAGCCAGCAGCTGGGCCGGGGGAGAGACCCGAACTCTTTCCCGCCGGAAACCCAAGAGGACCCTCCCAGGGGAGAGCTCTGCTTTTAACCCCGTGTTCTCAGAGGTGGATCCATGTCCCAGTGGCCAGGTTAGATGCCAATATTAAAGTCTGAATATCCATTGGCCAAAAACACAGCATCTCAAAAAACACATTTCCTGTCAAACCACCACACACTTTTAACTCTAAATTCATATCAACAGGTTCCAAGAACCATTCCTTCCCTCGGTAATAGGGGAAAGTGGAAGATCACAAAGAAAGGAAATGGTTCATACCTTGCACGGTGTCTTGTTTTTGCCCTTAATGGCATGTTGAACAGAACATGAGGGTGATCTCTTTGGAATAGCTCATCAACAGTTGAATACAATAATTTTGCCTCCAAAAAGAGTGCACCCTTTGTCATCCAGTCTTTCACAGCTAGGCTTGATATCTGTCAGGTCATTCATCCAAATTACCATTTGTTTCTGTAGGTGCTAGTTTACAGAAAACAACAGCAAATCTTAACTGCCAAGTGAAAAATTTTTGTCAATCTTAGTGTTGTTTTTACTGGAAGACAGAGTTTGGAAGTGTGAGTTTATTCTGAATACCAAGTTTTAACTTCTAGTGTAAGTTACATGTTATGGGATCAACATATTATTGTATGAATGGATTTTTACTCCACTGAAGCAACCCAGTACCACTGTAAAAGCACCTTGGATTATATCAGAGATTGCTTCAGCCCCCCTTTTCTTCCACCTTCATGATTTTTACCTTCCAGTGCTTAAAGGAGGCTACAAGAAAGAATTTTTATGAGGGCATTTAGTGACAGGACAAGGGACAAGGGCTTCAAACTGAAGGATAGTAGGTTTAAATTAGAAATCAGGAAAAATTATATTGAGGGTTGTAAGGCACAGGAAGAGATTTCCCAGGGAATCTGTTTATGCCACATCACTGCAAGTGTTCATGGCCAGGTTGGATGAGGGTCTGAGCAACTTGATCTAGTGTAAGGTGTCCCTGGACACAGCAGAGGCTTGGAACTAGATGATCTTTAATTTCCCTTCCAATCCATGTCTTTCCATGATTCTCTGATAATCAGAGGCTGAGTGACATTCAACTTACTGAATGAAGGTGTCTAAATTGCAGTTCTCTGTATATTATAAGTCCCTGAGGCCCCTTTTCAACTCTCAGACTCAGTCAGAAGAGTCAAGAGCAGACTGGAAATGCCTCACATAAAGTTGTGTTCTGGGTGACATCATTCTAGATATTGCAAAACCAAACCTGGATGCTCTTCCATTGCTTTTCAACCCTTTGTTTAGACTGAAGGTGAGGTAAACAAAACTATTTTTTATAGCCAGGTCCAGCTCTGAAGACAACATCCTTAAACTTCTTGCTTTTAACAACCTTAGGACTCCTTTGATCTTTCATGACTTCTAATATATTTTGGTTGGCACTAGCAATGCCGCAGAGGTGGGTACATTGTGTACTGCTGTCTCTTGAATCTTTCAGCTCTTGACCAAAACAAAATGCCCCATGGTCAGTGTCAGGGCAGGAAGCAAAGAGCTATGCAAAACCCACATCCTGGCTTCACACAGACATTTCACCAGAATAATTCATGTCTCCTTTCCACCACTAGAGCAGCAGAATGAGTTGTATCATCTACATTATAAAAGCCGTGCAATGCCAAAATATTTACCTTATTCTTGTGCTGGAGGGAAAAGTGATAAACGCACTCTGCTTAGCTTTGTTCACCTCATGACATTCTGCTTGTAGTGGTACTAAGCATATTCTTTGGTGATATTTAAGTGCTACTTAGTTTTGCTTTTGCTTTGTTTTTATAATTTTTAACTTATTTTACAGTAGATTTTTTTTATCTGAGGCAGCATCTCTATTTAAATGTCATACCCCTAGTAATTACTTGTATTTCATGTTACCTAGGGGATAAAAAAACCCTTTCTCTTAAACAATAGATAATTAAGTATTACTCACAGTGATTGATGGTTTGTTGAGTGCAGGATCATGAAATAGTATTCTGAATATTACAACATAGCAAGTCCCACCAAATCTCAAGGTTTCAGGAACTGTCACACAGATCAGTCATTTTGTATTATAATCATAAAAGCCTCCCAAAATTATTTAAGCAATAGTAAAAGAAAACATTATTCACTTGCAGATTAGAGGCAACCTGATCACTGTAATTGTGGAAAAAGCAATATGATATCACAAGGGAAAATAATCTGGAGACAGTTTAAATTTCTTCTACTCGTTTGCTGGATATTTTTTAATGTTATTTGATATGACCTCTAAGTCAGAGCAGTTCTATTAAATGAAATAAAACTGTGCTTGCATCAAACCTTTAGGAAAATAACCTTTTTCAGAATTTCTTTAAAGAACAGTACTTTGAGCACATAGAAGCTAAAAATATGTGGCTGTAGCTTTTCACTTCAGGAGTGTGCCCACAAGGAACAGGATGGCATAGTGAGCCAAGAGGAAACCTTACCTCTGATCAGTTTAGATGACTGATCTCCCTGCGTTCTGATAAGTATGAAGATCTTCCCAAACTGTCTAGCTTTGGGATAGAAATAGTTTATTGAGGTGAAGAACTCCTCCCACCCTTCCCCTTCTTCTCCCATCCCACACCCTCCCCTGCTCTACATTCATATATTCATGACAGTACGCAGAAGAGAAAAAGAAGTTCTGAACAATAGTATTCCCAGACAATGTTGAAGGGTTGGACAAGATCTTCTGAGGTGCCAAGATGAGAATAATTTGAATATCTTAGGGGCTTAGCTCACAGGTACCAGATGGGAATTATTTATAATATTCCTATGTAAAACAATCAGAGGGAGATAGACATCTTATAATTTGAGCAAAATGATAGAAAAGATAGGTGACACTTCATAAAAATATTTAACAAAAGATATGCAAAGTGGACACTTGCACTACTTTGTTAAGGAAACTTCCCCGTTTGACCCTTCCTGAGACTCCTGGGCAGTAACTCTCCAAGGTTAGAGACTTTCACTGTTGGGAGCACAGCAACTTCACACTGGGTAGCTCTAGTGATTGATAGGTGCCCTGCTCGACTCCCCACACACCTCATTAACACAGCCAGACCAGGTTTCCTTCCTGGATCCACCCCAGGTTTCCCATAACAGAGTCTCAGATATCCAGTTCCATAAAGCAATTTATTTAAGGCACATTAACACAGAAGCAGCCCCAGCTGTTTTGTACCAACTAAGGAACGGCTGGGCTTTTATACCTCACAGTGTGCCCACAGAAAATTCTTGCTCTTCCTGCAGAATACTCCATTCCTGCTGAGTCTCCCAGTGTCCATCCACCTGGCTGCCACCACCTGCCTTTGTGCCATTTGTTAAACAAAGTGTTGGCATTTCACAGCCGCTTGCCTAAGCTCCCACCCAGAGCTCAACCTGCATCTCAATTTTCATTGTGCAAACCGAGCTACCAGCACCAGATGCATTTCTCAGCACCTTGCACAGACAATAGTGTTTAGCAGGCACGGCTGTGTATTCAACTTAAAATAAGCTAGAACCGTCCACTAACACTGTTTTCTCTGATTTACATGCAGAACAGCAATTCCATTTAATGAGACTCACTCACACAGAACTGTAGGGAATGGAAAACTAAATCAGCCCCCTTGACAAGCCTAGAGAATTAAAACTCAAACCTGCTAATGTAAAGAAAACACTATCATACACTTTAGATTAATATTTTAAAAACAAAAATACAGCATGGGAAACCAGAGCTAGATAAAGCATTCCAGTGAAAATACTTTTGACTTTTCTGAACAGGAAATGTCATTTTTGAATACATAAATTTTTCTTCCCCATTAGAACATGACAGTTTTGATGGCTCTAGCATAAGATGGAAGAGAAATTCAGCCATGCTTTTGGCAATGACACAGTTTGTCATGCAAAGAAAGTGGCTTGGTCATGGTACAAAAACCTTAGAGCTGACCTGCTGCAGAAGGAAGGTCCTCAAGGCTTTTTTTTTTTCCATGTGTAATTGTATAGCACATCATCAACTAAAGAAAAAAACAGTGGACATTAGTCTCTATATCTTAGTCTCCAACAGCTTTAACTAGTGGGAAGGTTGCCAGTATGACAGGGATGGTTGTTCTCTAAAGTGCTGAAGAGAGGAAACCTTTGCTCTGGAAATTTTTGCTGATTTGAGGACTTGGTTATGTCCTTCTCTATTCACTTACACTATGTAAGAGATTGGTGAAGGAGGTCTGAAGACCTGAAGCAGGCAGTAGTGTCTTGAGTTATGTTGTGCAACACCTTTTTCAAGTAGAAAGAATCTTATGCTATTTTGGCTGCTTTGATTTGTCAGATGACATTAAATTAAAACAGAGACACAGTGAGTTTAGGGGAGCAGAATGCTTCTGACCACTATGCAGTGGTGGTTTCATGTTTTACTTCATGCAAATTTGCTTTTTTCCATTGCTGTTGACACAAATACCACCTTTAAGACAGGAAGCGAATCACTGCCACAACTGAGATCTCTACTGCAGCACTGCCCTGCAAGGTTGTGCAGTTTGCTGTGCATTGCACTCCTGGGTTCCTCTGATGATGTTACAGATGTAGTGGAGCCGCAGGGAGTAGTTGCACACTACACACATCATGTCAGTAAATCACACTCACCTCTCCACCACACTGCTGGTAGTCACACTGGAGAAAAGATCTAACACATGATCTACTTCTAGTCCTGGCACTGCTGCATGGTGGTTTGGGGCTGCAGAGGGTGGCCAACAGCAGAGGCCGGTTAATGCATGGTGGGGTCATTTGGAAATCACTACAGAAGTATGGAAAGGCAAAATATCAATTGCAGTGTTCCTTTTCAGATAATAATGAACAATATCTGCTGGGGATATAATGTGTGTGGTCCTTTGCACAAGTGTGCTTTCTGGCAAGCACTTACATGTACACTACTGCTTGAATGAAATATTTTTTTCTGCCTTATAAAGACAAACTAATTGTTGCTATGGTAATAGAATCAGAAAACACTAGAGGATGAAGTTATTAGAATTTAGATTAGTGTGCTGCTTTTAGCTGGGGTATAGTTAGTTTTTTTCACAGTAGCATGGGGCTGTGTTTTGGATTTGTGCTGGAACCAGTGTTCATAATTAAGGAATTTTTTCTTTACTGTTGAGCAGTACTTGCACATATAGTGCATTGTTGAGTCCTTTTCTGTTTCTCATCCCACCCCACCAGTGGCGAAGCTGGGAATGCACAGGGAATAAGGAGGGGACACAGCTGGGACAGCTGACACCAAATGATCAAGGGACATTCCATAATATTTGACATCATGCTCAGCATATAAAAAGGGGGGAGAAGAAAGAAGTGGGGGTGGGGGGATGTATTTGGAGTAATGACATTTGTATTCCTAAGTCATGATTACACATGATGGAGGTGCTTTCCTGGGGATGCCTGAACACCTGCCTGTGTATGGGAAGTTGTGAAGGAACTCCTTGCTCTTCTTTACTTTCATGTGCAGCTATTGCTTTCCCCATGAAACTGTCATTATCTCAAAACAATTTTCCTCTTCTGATCTCTCCCCATCCTACTGTGAGTGAAAGGCTTGTGGGGTTTGGTTGCTGCCTGGGATTAAATCACAACCCTCAGTCTAAGGGGGGTTTTTTTTAATTTATATGAGTTTTTTTAGCCATGGTGTGGAAAAGAAGAAAGATTTTTGTGTACTGCAAAAATCCCCACAGAGGCTGAACCATTAAAGCTATTCAGTAGCTGGTTTGTGAATAATTTTGTGTCAGAGTATCACAGTCCTTTCAACAGAGACATTTCAGTTAAAATATTATTGCAGATTTTTAATGATTTTCCTGTTAGAAGTGAAGGCCTGACTTTTTAATCAGGATGGAATTTCCATTTAAAGCAACAACCACTGTGTGCAAGGAAAAATTTTACTTTATTCTGCAGCTGAATACAAAATAAACCATTTAAAAATAACATAAGATAGCTGATTGTAAGTCTTTATTTATATATGGACAGTGCTCTGAAAACATTGAAAGTTATAAATCCTTCAAATATGGATAGGCTTTCCCCTGATACAAAATAATTGAACAACTAATATTAAGGCAACAGCAATGGTCTTAGCATGCTAGTTGTACAGATCATTTTGTTGTGAAAAGCCTCCTCATAGTTTCTAACTCTCTCGTGTAAGTTTCAAATCTACCATTGCAATTGTTTTAAAATCAATCATGTCAGTTTTAAATCTACTGTCACAAATCACATAATTTCTTGAGAGTTTCACAAATCACCTTGATCTGGCCGCTTAGGATTTCTCTCAGGTATTTTCATATTTTCAGCCCAGGACTTTAACCAAATAAAAATTTTACATATATTTTCTGCCTTTCCTATTTTCCATCCATCCTCCATTACCCTTAGAGGCAATGCAAATGAAAATATTGTCCTATTTTCCAGGACATTTGATAGTTATATCCTTCTCTTCATGAAGGTTACCTAACAGGATGTTACTGGTTTTTGTCACTTTACTGAAACGGCTCTTTATAGGTACCATTCCCAGAAGATGACTTTTCTGATAGTATACAAATATTAAATATTAGTATTCAAAGCATCTTTCAGTTTTGCCTTCATAAATGTACACAGAGCAAAGGCCAATGAGTAGTGCTCAAATTACTTGATGGATGTGTTATATTTCTTGTGACATTTCTGAAAATGACTTCACAACCCTAAAGGAAACCTGGAGACAGGATATATGTTTTCTGATAGTGTGAGAATATCTCACAAATCCCTTTTGAAATCCATGATTTTTTTATTTGTCATGGCAACATCTAAATAACTTACTTTATGGTAACAGCCCAACAATCTTCTACAAATTCAAAATTATTGACATTTCAAATTTGCACTGTATACTCCAATTCAACGAGATAGTTAAACACATGAATAGTTTTATCCACTTGAGCAGTTCTTGCTGAACAGATTAAAATAATTTTGTAGTATTTGATTGCTTAAACATATTTATGAATTGGAGTCTAAATTTACTGCTGAAACATATATGCTTTTTGTAGAAATGCCTGTCTTTTAAAACTGTATTTTTAATTTATAAGCACTGGGTTTTGACTCCAATCTGGTACTTGTGTTTGAAACAAATACTTTGGAATTCAAGCTGGTGCTTCTCACACTCTGTGCCATTGTGTTCAAAGTACTTCAATGATTTTATTTTAAAATTACATCAGTGATACAAATACTGAGATTTTAAATTGCTAAAAATAGTCTTCACAGGTATAATTGAATAGGTTAGATAATTTGCTGTTTACTTCCTGATCACATGGCCTCTTTTAATGATACCTTTTAATCAGCAAATATAAGAAATAATCAAGAGAAATATGTATGTGACAGAACAAGCAAAAAAGCAGCAGGGTGCTTTTCACACTGGAGTGTGGTGTAAGACAGTAAGAGATGTTTATTAGGAATGCACTTCAGTGGTTTCTCTTCATTGCCTACTAACAACAAACAAGAACCTCCAATAATATATAAAGCAAATTTTTTCTTGTGCTAAAACATTCTGAATTAGTAAAAATCTACATTTAATGAAATCTACTCTAAATTCCTTTGTATGAAAATTTTGGAGAAAAAGTTTCTCTTTAGCCTTTGAGTTTTCTTGTGACATGTTTTATAGCACCTTGGCATAACTGCAAGCAATTCTGCAAGTGGAATTTGATAGCTTCCTAAGAACTAAATTTTCAGATCCCAGGAAACGTAGGTGAATGCTGGCAATTCTAGTTCACATTAGATGAGATAAGGATATGTTTACTTTTTCAGTGACATAGTCCTTAAAATAAACAAAAATCTACTAAGAAAATAAAAAAAGTGAAGAAACGGGAAAAAAAAAAGGAATGGAGCAGTCCCGTACTCATGGAATATTTCTTTTTGCAGATGCAAAGGGAAATTTCAGCCTATTATTGAAAATTATTTATCAGTTGTATTTCTTGTCAAAATTTATATGCTTCTACAAACAGAGGAGAAAACAGAAGCTTTGATTTATAGGAAATTGCCAACTACTTATAGCTACAATACTCCTACTGAAGCAGTAAATATAAAGGAATTATATGTCTCATTCTGAGATCAGAAGTCTTTCATACTCAAATTCATTATATGCCATTGTCAAATAGTATTATGGAAATACATAAAAGTTTGACTGGCAAGCTGAATACTTATAGCGTTTTTCCCCCTCTTATTTACACAAATTTCCACATATGAATTTTTCTGCTGTGAGGTCAGAAATACATGTTTTCCTTTGGGGCTGACCTTGAGCTGTGAAATTATGGACAGCTGGAAAAGAACAGTAAAACTGAGCCAGAAGTAATGCAAGCAACACAAAAAACCACCCCTCATAGATATTTGGAAAATAGGAATTCTTTGATAGTATGAAAAGATAATACACAGGAGGATAGTAAAAAAGGAAAGCACTTTTCAAGTGCATTAGAGGTATCAAACTTGATTTTAACTGGTATAAGCTGAAGTAGCACAAGTGGCAAGACAGGCTCACTCATAGCTCATGTATTTGAAGAGAAAAAATGTCAAGCTATCAAAACACAATGCAAGCAAGGAAAAAAATGGTAACTTCTCACAGTATTCTTGATATAGAGACTTGCATAAACTGCCAAATCTGAGACAAACTGCAACAAGCAAAACTATAGATTAAATGTTCAGTTGTCTGTCATCTGGTAAAACTCACAGAAACCTAAGCTGTGATTGCTGAATAAATCAGATCCTTTTGTAATAAGACCTAAGTCTACAAACCCCTCATGTTTGCATTTGAGACTTTTTTTTCTGCCAAGAAAACAGAGATTTTATTGAAAGTCACTGGGTGAATTTCTACCCACTCAGGCTCGAGAGAAAACTTACCCAATTTGTTTCTTATATACATTAAAACAAGAAGTGGTGATATGGAGTGGTGGGGGAAGGGGTGGAGTGAGGGTGTGTCCTGAACATGCTGGAACTGAAAAAAATTAGGAATGTCTATGCTAAATTGGACTAAAAAACTATTTAGGCCTCTATCTCCAGCAGGGACAGATGGCAGAGATCTAGGGAAAAGCAGGATGGGACAACATTCTGGATAGCAACATTCTTCCATTCTGTTGTCCCTGCCTACAAGAGTTCATAGCTGAGGGATTTTCAAATCCAGAGATAGTATCTTTGTATGCAAGAAAATGAAAGCAGCTAAAATAATAAGATATCTGAGCAATGAACCCTCTGCCTAAAGAATCCCAAAGCACTTGTGATTAAGGTAGAAGAGATTTAGCACTCCTTTTTTTTTTCCATAGATAATGTCCTGAATGTCTGAACTGCTACAATTTTAAACTTAGTTCAGGTGTCATTACGCTACATTTACAAGAGTAGCTTCAGGGAAGATGCATTTCAACTATATGACAATCACAGGTACAGACTACACAATTTATGGTGCTTCACTATTCTAAAATATACTCAGAGCAGGAAAAAAAATTGAAATATCATCTTGCTTCAATAAGAAAAATGACAGCAACATGTACTTTGTGTGGTCAAAAACTGGTTTTCTGAGTTTGTTTCTCTGGTGAGGAGCTAAGTCTCTTAAAATTTTTTCTCAGGACAATATTTTGTCCTGTCTTTAATGTCAATGTTTGCTTAAATTATGATTAAATAGAGAAAACTATTTTATATTTTTGTATGTAAGACACATATGTAGCTTTGGAATGGTCACTTCAAGAAAAAGGAAAAATTTTCAGAAAAAAAAGAAAACTGGACGTACCCATAGAATCAATTTCATCAAGATTATATGAGACCTGGGATATAGCATACAGCTGTTTTGTGTTTACTGCTTTTCTGAATTCGTACCTGTGTTACTGAAGTGGTTATGAGGAGACTTTTTTTCTTTTAAGAAACAGTTAATTATGATATATAGGAATGAGATAAAGATGCTCTGGCTTCTTTTAAAAATTTATTAGACTTGTGAAATCATAGAATGCTTTGGTTTGGAAATGATCTTGAAGATTATCTAGTTCTAGCAACCCCCCTGGCATTACTTAAAGCCCCATCCAATCTGGCCTTGAACACTTCCAGGGATAGGAAATCCACAGCTTCTCTGAGCAACCTGTTCCAATGCCTCACCACTCTTACAGTAAAGAATTTCTTCTGCATATCTAATCTAAACCTCATCTCTTTCAGTTTAAATCCCTACCATTGTCCTATCCCTACAGGCACTTGTACAAGGCCCCTGTCTAGCTTGATCTGCTGGAAACACTTCCTGTGATGCAGCCCAGGACACAGGTGACATTCTGGGCTGCCAGTGCACACTGCCAGCTCATGTTGAGTTTCTCATCGACAAGCCCCTTAAACTACTTTGAGCATTCATTTCTGATAGAAAGTATTCCTAATAATTAATATGAAATAGAAACACAGTTTTTATTCTTGTTACCTTCTTATTATATTCTTATTACATACCTTATGACTGTTTCAGCCAAACCATTCAAATATTAAGGATGGTCATAGAACAAAAAGGAGAAGCTTGGGCAGAAATTCCAAAATGGAGACCACAAAAACTCAACAATGCTTAGGTAGAAAACGTTTAGCTTTCTGTGACTCAGGGTAACTGTGAATCCTCTATCCAAACAACAGAAAATAACATTATTGCACCTTACACATTGCAATAGAAGATTTCTTTGAAACTATCTCTTGATTATGATTCTGTTTTTTGCATATTATATTCAAGAACCAGTAGATACATGGCACATTCCACCTGTTCAGAATAGCTTTTATGTTCTTGTTTTCTGAAAGAACCCAAATGCTCTATTTCATTTTCTTCTGTTAAATGATTTAGAGGTCCCCTTCAATAAAGTCATTAGGCATTTCTTTTCTAAAAGAAGGTGGACCACTTTAATGTTTTATGGTATGGAGCTACCATTATTCCAGCATGTTATGAAGATTCTAAGGCATAGTACATACATATTCTAAGTACATAGAAGGAGCTGGATGCAATTGCCTTGCTTTTCTTTACTATTAAGTAATCTAAGTTGCAGAATTGCAAGCTGATTCACCAAATTATTCATAAGGACAACACTCTCATTCCCTTCAATAGTGTGCATGGAAGTGATAAAACAAACAAACACTTGTATAACTTTATATAGCCTGCTAGACTAAAAGAAAACTCTCCTGGCAGCAGGTGGTGGATGCAATGAGGATATAGCAATGAACATAAAGAGAATTGGTGAACAACAATTAGTAAGGAAAGTACACTTTTTTCCCCATTTGGTACTTTGTTACTTATGCAACCACATTTAGGGAAGTCATTATCATACCAACAGTCACGTACTTCTTTCCTGAAGATGAAAGAAGGATATCTGAAATTTTGTATGCAAAGATTTTTTTTTTCTTAGAATGTAGGCAGGAAAAAGCAAATATGTGTGTGCATATTCTGGAAAGAAGGTATATTGCACAGGTGATGAAATGTTAAGGAAAATGCATTTTCATTTTCCTGTTTAAGAGTGTGATTCTGTGATATGCCTATGTAAAACAGTCTCATAAACCAGACTGAATATTTGATGGAAAAACTTAGTTAGCTGAGGTCTAGATCCTGAAAGTGAGAGATAGGCACAGTTGTACTAAATTCTGTTGGACTAGGGGGCAGAGTAGCTTCAGTAAACAATAATACTTGCATGTTACATTACCTTATTCTGATCATAGCGAAAACCCTAAACCTGCCAGTTTGCCAAATTTTATGTCTCCCATTGTTTGCAAAGACATAATTATTGACTCTGCATCTCCACATATAAGGATTTCCAATGCTTTGCATTAATATGGTGGGATTGCTTTAACCTGCAAACAACATAAATGTAAAATAAATAACACAATTCAACCAAACTTTGGTTTATTTTACAGAGCGATTATGTAAGGCGTGGTCCACAGTGACATGGTACCTGTTAAAGGTTTCATCTTTTTAAGTCATGAGAAGTTGACATAGACAACCCATCCCCATCCATATTAATTGCAAAGCTGAGATCAGCTTTTTTATCAGTCTGCAGCCACTGCATCATCTGGCTTTTTTTAATGATCCTGATTTCTTATGGTGACGTGCCTAGTTACATTTCCACACAGGACACCTATAACTATTCAGCTTAAGACTAAATGGGTGAAAATTTCACATGGAGGAACTGTAAGGTGTAAATTAGTTATGGTAAAATGCCTAAACTTACACCATCTGAGTTTCTGCAATAATTTATTTCTAGATGGATTTTTGGATATTTGTAGACATTAGGGATGAGTGTAAGAACTTGAAAACTTAATTAAGCTCAAGTTAGTACAAAATTGCCTGTCTTATGCAGAAGAAACAAATTGTCCCTGATGGCCAAAAGTCAGCTTGCTACCCTACTGCATCTGACAAAACAATATAAAGCACAACAAGGGAGTGAGTGAGTGTGTAGCATAATCAATCAGAGTAAGAGTACTGAACTTGTTAATTCTTTAATAGAATCCATTATCCATATCTGCTACAGGTTGTCATTTATCCTTTCTCATCTATGACAGCTAGTCTAATATTTTAGCAAGTAATTTCTATTTACCACAAGTTCCTATTCCAGACAGAAATTTGGACTTTTCCTCAAAGAGAGTAAGAAGCACAAAAGCAATCCAGTCATTTTGCCCATGTATACTGTTCTCATGACATCTCTGTCATAGTCCTTGTCAGATAATGCAGAAGAGCAATGTGATTCTGCTTACAGATTCCTATTTAATAACACCTCACTTAGAAAAAAAAAAAAGAAAAAAAAGAAATTGCTATGTAGGAGGACTAGTGAAATTTCTACTGGTATTATTATTTTGCTATAAAAGAAGCTTAGTAAAACAGCAAAGTTAGAAAAGCTGTGTAATATGCCATCTCCTTTTTTTACTATTTCATTAGAGTCTAGTACATGAATAGAAGGAAACAAAAAAACAAGGTCAAAGTTTTCCCAAACTGCATCCTCATTTCCCTGCGAACTGGAAACATGTTTGTATTTCAAAGACTTTTTCAGCAGATTTCTCTCCCTACATTACCTTAATTGTATTTTCACAAGGATTGTTCCTGTTTGAATGACTCTTCATGGATTTAAATTCTTGTGTGTATAATGGTGTTGAACTCTCTCCATCATTTCTCATCTATTCATTTCTTCTCTTGGGTTTGAATTATATACCCAAGAATATAGGGCTGGGGTGTTTCACCTATACTTAATATTTATCGGACAGGATTCTCACGAAAATAGTGATCAAGTCTTTTGTTTAGTTTACAACAGTTAACCTGCTATCAAGGTGTGAAGGAGAAAAGTTTCCCACTTTGCTTTTCTTGGTCCACTGTCATGGTACCTCATTATACTCCTGCAAGAAATCCTTGTGCTCTCATAAAGGCAGGTTTTCCTTAAAGGTTAAATGTCCCTTTTCCTGACAGATTTCCTATAAGTATAATGTTACGGTGGCTTAATGATTCTAGCTCAGCTTTGCAACAGCGAAAGCTTAGACAGGTGTCTCAAGAGAAAAATCCTCTAAAAATATGCTTGCAGAAATGTTTTACTAAGTGTTGAAAATTGGTTAAATTACTTGCAGTAGGTGGGGGCATATAATTCTGTTTGCTTCTTTTCCAAATCCTATGACTAATGTTCACCTTCATAAAAGTTATTTTTGCTTTGGGAGCCACTGCAGCTCATCTTTACTTCTTCTGGCACTTTATAAGCACTTAGTAGTAAATCATCTGGACCCAACTACCTGATCTCATGTATTGGTTCATCAACCTCTTTCTTTGCCATGTTAAATCATTTGTAAAGTTAAATTAAAAAAAAAAAAAAGAGGGAAATTATGCTGAATTCATGAACATAAAACTAAATTAACTCCACAAAAGTAATTCAGCTAGCAAAGGTGAGTGATATATATTTATTTTAAATTGGTTTTGTCAGAATATTCTATTAAATTAAATACAAAAGTTACAATTTAATGAAATAATTTCATTCTGTCTATTCAAAAGGTTTGATCCATTAATTATTTAAAGCAGAGATTATTTAGCTTGAAATGAATGTACCATTAAATCTACCTGTAAGTTGATTTGTATTATACATTGTAAAATTTGTCTAGCAAGATATCTTGTTTATTATTTTGAATGGGCTTCAGCCAGGTATGTCAGGAACCTGCAATAAACCCATTGAAAAAAACAGTTTCCTCAGTTCCTAAAACATCACAAAAGCAATGCTTAACCTTTGGCATAACATTTTACAGATTTGGAGGCATTCCTTTTAAGGAACTGGGCAACATGGGGGCAGAGATTGGCTTATTGTCTTTGCACTTCCTACCTGCTGTTTATTAAGTATAAAATTAAGCTGTCTGTGGCTTTTATTTTCCAAATGTGCATTCATCCAATATGTGAAGGGGGAAGGGAAGCCTCAGACCATTCTTTTTAGTCTTCAATTTTCCCATTAGGATGTACTCAGAAAGGAAATTAAATTGGTGCTGTGCTGATGATTTATTGCAGGAAGCAACACAGTTTACACAGAGAAATGTGCAATTTTAATTTTACACAGTTCACTAATAGCATATTTATATGTTCTTCCTATAAGTATTGCAGTAAAGATGACTGTTTTTTTTGTCTTCTAACAAGGAGAAAAGATAAAGCCTATTTTCACTTTTAATATATAATTCTAATATATTTTCTGTACAATAAAAAGGAGTTTTCTAATTAATTTGTATTATTAATTCAAAGAAAGCTAAATTTTTAAAAACTTAGAGGCTGTTTGCATATGACACTAACATATATCTAACAATATCTTATTTATATATCTATAAATATACTGGCACACATAAGCACAATTACAGTATGAGTTCAAAAAGTTTATTATGCATTTTTAAATCACCTAAGTAGTTTTCCAAAGTCACCTAAATGATGCTGCCTCAATCAATCCTTTGGAGCTGTCAAGTTAGGAACTCCTGCTGTTCATGCTAATGTATTTTGCATTATTATCTCACTTCAGATGTTGCCGATTTGTGAATAAAAATGTTAATTAATTAGACAAACAATACACACCAGTGACTTGTATCTGACTTGTGTAATCTCTATGTCATGGTAACACCCATGTCTTTAACCTCTGGGTTAAAAATATAGTATTTTCTTTAGGATGGGACAGAAACATATTGTTTCCAGGAACTGTAATCTAGGAGATATGGAATATTTAAATGTCCTGTTACAATTTACCATAATATCTTTATTATTATTATTATTATTATTTTAAAAGTTATTGCACTGTCTTGTATGAGACAACTCTGCATGAATCTTATGGAAGGGATTGATATTTCCTCTTTTTGCATTATATCCTTAGTAATTTGGAGTCAACTTCACCAGATAGCATATGATAGCATATGCTATTTGATGTGGAACACTGTGTGCTTTTTTCCAGAATCTATTCTAATTCTGATTCCAGGTGCTTAAATTTATCCTCTATACAAAGGGAAGAGAAAAGTACTTGCATAGTTAGTTAGTCTTTGCTAGTTCACACTTTCAGAAAAGAAAGCACCTGGAATTACATATAATGATTTCTGGAAGAATGGGATGTAATTATTCCTTCACTCCAAAAGACATTGCAAGATCTTGAATCAATACCATCTAAATAATTTTTTTCTGATGAACTAATCTGTCTGCTACCAGGTTGGTCACATCTAGTGTTTTAATAGAGGTAAAGGATCATTAAAAGGATAAAATTCCACAAATACAAACCTAAAAGTTTATAATTACATAAAAAGAATCATATGGCACCATAATTTTAGTGAATAGTAATTACTAAACACTCTCAGTAAAAATGAAAAGCCCAGACTTATATACAAAATCATTTGGCAAGGTAAAGGCATATTAGAGCTGGTTATCCATCTCTTCACTTTAAATTTTGCTTGCCAAAAGATATCTTTTGTGATAGTGGAGGTGTTTTTTTTTCCTTCTCTGAGAATAACATGACATAATGAAAGAAAAGTACCTATTGGTTTTGGAGAAGTTTCTTCAGCCATTTTTTTTACCATTTTCGATCATTCATTCCTGAAGACAAAATGAGAAAAGGAAAAAAATAAAAAAATGGAGAAGAAAACCAAAGTTCTCCATTCTTCTGCTCCAAAAATTTTAATGCATAAACTTCTCCAAATCAGTTAATGTGATGTTTTCAAAATCTCTGCAATCAAATCACTTAAACGTATTTTCTCCTATTAATTTTTGATTTACTCTTTATGTTACCATTCTGTCCAGAAGTGGATGAAGGCCTTATGAATGGACAGATAGAAGAACAATTTCTAATGAAGATGGATGTGTTGTTACTGCTGTGTAACAGAGCATTAAACTTTCTGACACAGGTTGAAGTAACCACATTACACAGCATAAAGAGATGTGCAGTGATGGGCAGAAAAAGGTAAGTAAAAGAAGATCTGATTAAACACTGAACAATAATATTCTGATATATGTCTTTTAATACTGAATAATGCAGCACAACTTTGGAATATTTTCTTTATTTTGGTCTACTGCTTCCCTTCTGGTTTATATTAGTCACTCAGGTGTGGTATTCCTCTAATACTCTAATATTACTCAATTTCTCTTGGCATTTTGCCCATTTACTATGATTTAATACTGCATAAATAGAGCAATAAAGCTGAAATATTGGGGGTTTTTATAAATACATATTTTATTTAATAGTGCTTTTTACTGAGCTAGCTAGTTTTTATGGTTACAAGTGTTCTTGTTTAGCTGAAAAACCAATCCTCCATGCATTTAAACAGCTCAGGCTTTGTAACATACTTGGGAAGATCTGCCTTAAAGTGACACTGAACCATTGTTATTCCTAGTTTAAATAGATTGCTCAAAGCTGCCAAAATCACTTTCAGAGTTTTCTTTGCTGGATTTTTCTTCCTATACAAACCCAAGCAGGAGGAGCAAGAGACTCTCGAAGAGGAGAGATGCTGCCTGCAATTGCTGCATAAGCAGTAAAACATTAATGGGAGGGGAGATGAAGAAAACAACATTAGGAAGCAAGACTGAGAATCAGTGATAAATAAGGAGAAAGATTTTGAAGACAATAAATAGGTAATTAATTATTAGAACAATGGGAACTATCTTCTAGTTTTATGCTGATTTTTAGCATCAGCTATTGAGGAGTAAGAATGCAACATATACTCACAACCTTAAGGGATCTTCTTGAGACCAGATGGTTGTCCAAATCTTTATCTGTTTTTTCAGTAAGACAAAAAATAAAGTTCCAAGGCCACCAAAGTAACAGTGTGTTTTATCACATTTCACTGAAAAGTCATACATGATTTCATGTTACTTCTACTTTTAGTGTTTTGCTTAAAAAATTAAAATGAAATCACTTTCTCCATAAATATGTGTTACAGACTGCTTTGTGAAGCTCACATTTTTCAAAGTCATGAAGAAAGCTAAAAAAAGATGTTAATATTCATGTTGAGAAACCAGATTTTTGTTTCAACAATGGCCTTTCTTTTATCCTCTTTTTTTGCTATGAACATACATATTTTCTCCTTTTCCCTCTCCGAAGTACTTGTGAAAGTCTAATAAAGGCTGCCACGTGGTATTCCAGAATCTTTTATAGAGCACAAAGTGAGACAATACTATGTTATGTAAATGCACATTGCCCGCCATGGTATTTCAGGGATGATGATTTATTTCTTCCTAAAGCTGAAAAGAAAAGAGGCATGTGAGGGGCATAGACATAGCTGTGGACACCACCCAGTTAAGGGGTACCTTATTCCTCACCTTGTGCATTATGGTTGCCATTAAATGACTGCAAATCCCCAAACTAAACCTGGGGTAATGCTCTCCCCAGCAACCAGGATGTATGCTGTCTTGATTTTCTGTCTTGATTTTCAGGGATTTTTGTTTTAAGTCTTTCATAAGAGCTGAGAGATTTTAACTTCTGCTTAAACTCAAATTCCCACATAGATGGTTATAATTACAGTACATGAGAATCTTATCCAATCCTTTCTATCCTTGCAAGATCTTTTAGGGAGGTCAGGGGGGAATTATTGCACCATTTGTACAGGAAAGAATTGCTACTATCTTCTGTGGAGTTAATGACGTAGAAGTCACACAATAGACCCTTGCTCACCTAAGACTGTTGAATCTTCATTTACCGGGTCATGTCGAAGTCTCTCTTTTGCAAGAAACTACTGTCAATTCTTGGACTTCTTGCAGGCCATTGTGCAAATTCTGCACACATCAAAGATTCTATGGCTTTCCCTCTTTCCCCTTATGTTTTCAGGCTTCCTCTAAAATTTGTGATTTTAAGGGGACTCCCCATATCCTCTGGTAAATCCCACTGCATTCCTATTTCAGGCTTTTTTTTTCCTGGCCTACTAGTGTGTGTAAGTCTTTAGTATCTTTAAGGAGCAAATAATTTCTGTTGTTGCAGATATTTCTCCTTAGCTAGGATGTACCTACATGACCAAACTCTTTGCTTTTGTCTAGAACAACATGAGCCAAGTTAGAACCCGAAAAAACATGACAGCACAAAGTTTTACTCATAGAAATAAGTCCTTCTGAGGAGTTAATTTGTTGCTACTGCAACACTTTTGCACTTTCAAAAAGCATTTTGGTGCCCAGTGGATCTTATTAATCTCTCAGTCTATTCAGAACAATGTTAACAGCAGTTTGCAATTCATCTATAAAATGTTATCCTTCACCATTAGTGCATTGCAGAAGGTGACAAATAATGAAAGATAAAGTGTGTAGGTGACTTGTTATCTGTCTGTGCACAATCCTTCAAAAAATGACTGCCTGGCATGGTGTTTGTTCAACATTTTCTACATAAAGAGAATAAGCATTTTCTTCTTTATCTTTTCAAATGTATCAAAGTGACCTGTTGATTTTTATAGAAACTCTAGAGATTACTTCAGTGGTGATGATCTGCACCAGGCATGAGAGGTCTATGTGCTACTGGTCTCCATTCAAAGTAAGGGAAGAAAAAAGAGGCAGATGAGCAACTTAATTTGCTAAATTGTAAAGTAGTTATCTAAGATAGGCCAAGTGAGCCCAGAACTGTTTCTCCCATTTATTAATACCTGAAATCTAAGCAACTAGCTCAGAGATAAATCTGTTCTGTAGATATCAAGCATGACATAGATCAAGATTACTTGGGCTGGGCGTGTTAGGTTTCATAAGCTTTTGGCAAGGTACTCTTTCATACATATGGCAAATGTTTTCATAAGTGGTTGTTTCAAATGTTTTTGTTATTTCATGATTTTATTTTTTTTCTCTTCCTCTAGAGTTTGAGCTTGACTTATTCAGCTTATTTTTTTCCCCTTACTTGTTTTCCTTGTTTGGTATTTCTTTGTGTTGTTCTTATCATTACAGTAGTTATAAGCCATACATAGAAATTTTGAAAGTAGTCCATTATCATTGTATGGTTTGTCCGTGTCTTAGAGGACTTCCTTTTGGTGACTTAATTCTGTTAATTTTAATTCAGTTCCTTCACTTTTCCTGTTTTGTTTAGGTTTTTTCTATGATAGTGTAAATTCTTGAATTCTATATAATATTGTTTCAGCCCTATGGTTAAAGTAATTGTGCTGAATGTTTTACTAATCCCATTTGACATTTTGTCACCCATTCTTTCCTCTAAAGTGGACAGGGACTGTTTTTAACTAAGTTTCCTGCATGATACAATGCTTAGGTCATTATCCTAATTCTATCCAATATACTCTGACATGTTGTTTCATTTTTCCCTTCTGCTGCATTTTGGATCTGGGTTTTTTTGTCGTTCAATATTTGTCCTGGTGTTAATTCCTTACCCACTGTACCCAAACACACAAACATTGAAGAAATCATATTTAGGACTCTCTGGGATTTCCTTTCTTCCCTTTTGAAACAACAACAACAATTCTAGTTTGTTTTCACTGGGGCAACCTAACAGATTTTGCCAATAAAATGGCTTTTTACTCTCCGGTTTTCTTCTCTGCCTTTAAAAAGCAATAAATTTAGAACCAATAAATGCAAATGTTCCTTTATGCAGCATATAATCAACCTGTGAAATTCACCCTCACAGGAGGCCATCAAGTCAAATACCCTGGTTGAATGTTAAAAAGAAGTAGGCTAATTATATGAACACTAACAACATTTGTAGCTATGCATGCCAAAATGAATAATAAGTGTAAACCAAATATCATGCTTCAGGGCATAAATTGATTCTGCAGGTGTGAGGATAGATTTCTACTCTCCACAGAAATGTGTGCAGCTACTAAGGGGTTTATTTGAAGAAGAAGAAGAAGCAACTTTGAAGGGGGTTTGTGGCATTTTGGGTTTTGGTTTTGGTTTTGTTTTTGTGGGGCTTTCTTAATTTGGTTGGTTTCAATTTGGTTTCGCCTCTTCTGAATGATTCCATATTTCATTCATTCAATGTAAGAACATTGTAGGAAATGGTAAGGTAAAGCAACTCCTATTTCTTCAGAGACCTAATTGAGGTAAGAGACTTTCTTTATTTTTGTCTATGAAGAGGAATAGTACAGTTCATTTTGTATTAATGAACTGCCGCAGTATCTTTCTTCATATCTGCCTTTTACTCTCACTTATGTCTTGGTGCCACTTGACAGTGATTCAGAAAGTGATGTGCAGAACATCAGCATTTTCATATTTCCCAGCTTTGATAATCTCTCAGTTATCTTTCCTTTACTCTAGTTCTACTTCTTCATCTTCTACCTAAGGCTTTGGGGTGGGTTCTTCTTTAGACTGGAATCATCTTATTGTTGTGTGTGAATGCAGCAAGTACCAAACTAGAGGCTTGATTATGCTGAGGTAATATCCTAATTTTGATAAGAGATGAAAACCAAAGCACTCAATGCTATATTGCGGATCTTGCACAAACCTTTATCCTAATTATTCCTTCCCTTGAAAAACTGCAATATTTAAAAAAAAAATAATAATCTTTTCTGTCAATGATAAAATCTTATATTGACAATGACCTTCTAAACAACCATGTCATTTGCAGGATTTTTCCATTCTCAACTTACAGATTTTTTTTTCCCAAATATTGGCCTTTTTAAACCACCTTGAGCTTTCAGGACAATGATTTTCTTACATTTGAATCACAAACATGTTTTAGTCTTGAATAAGTTCAAAAATTAAAATGATGCACTGTTCTATCAGTCATTCTTGCCTAGAAGACAATGTCAGCTTTTATTTTTCTCATTTTTAGCCATGGATTAGCCTAAATTTCTGCAGATTCCTACAGTGATGTGAAGATGAACAATCTAGACTTTAAGATAAGCTTTTAGTCTCCTTTAGAAAATCTCATGGCAGAGCTCAAGTAAATGTTGATAGTTAAGCTGGATGACAAGTTCTCATGTGACTCTTTTAAAATTCTCCTTGGATTTTTATAGGAGTATTGATGAGCTCTAAAGAAAATAGGTTGTGTCAGCTGGACCTCCCATTAAACTCTGGGGAAATAAAGCTGATGTGGAGTGAAATAAGGAGTCAACATGAACACAGGATAGCTGGTATTAAATGCTGTTGTCTACAATATTTCTGCCTAAATACAAGTCTCTAGTCAGCTTCTTCAGCTGATGGGAAGCTACAAGTTTTATCATTCATTAAACAATGAAATTGTATAAAAAGTCATTGGCAAATAACTAGTGAGACACAAAATACAGCAATGTCATTTGTATAATACGTTAATGTTTAGCCTCTTTCTATAAAAGAAAAAAAAAAGGAAGGGAAGAGTTATCCTCTGGGTCACAAGTTTACTATATGCATAAGCCCATTTTATAAAAACATTATGATCTGCAGTCTTGGACTTTTAAGCTATTGTTCATTGGAGTTTAATTTTAAAAGCATATTCTGAGGAACTGCTCTGTAGACATGTGCTTCAGTGTGCATTTAAAATTTTAGCTGAGATCTGAGAGGAGA
Organism: Molothrus aeneus; assembly: GCF_037042795.1. NCBI lineage: Eukaryota > Metazoa > Chordata > Aves > Passeriformes > Icteridae > Molothrus > Molothrus aeneus. Next base: position 85,068,156 of record NC_089646.1, read on the forward strand.
TGCTCATGCATTATCTAACAAGCAGCGTGATCAAAATACGATAATTAATACATAATATGACTTGTAAAACATAAATGAAAATGAACCAGGGGTAGGAACTTGCCAACCTTTAAACAAGGCTAACCTATTTATATAGCAAATGTATGCAATATTTCTCATGAGTCATTCCTTCCACTCACACTGAGAATACATAATAACCTTTTGTTGTTCTGTACCTGAGGTCATTTATTTCTCAGAAAAAAATGCATGCACATACTCATAGACTTAGACAGACACATATACATATGTGTATATATTTTCAGAAAGTATATTCATAAGATAAAATAATTCTAAAGACTAAATTTTCAAGTATGAAATGCAAATGTTAACACCAGTCATTATGGAGATTGGTTGCTGAATGAAAAAACCATAGTTAAAATGGTGATTGCTATTTCCTATTATTATGTCAATTTCTTTTTCTCCATTTATAGAATCCTTTATCAAAGGGTGCAAAAAATTAACATCAAACTGAGCTCATGTCATTGTTGCCTTAATTTAGGTAGAACCAGAAGCATATCAACAAAATAAAAAATAAAATTTAAAAAACCCTGCAAAAAAACCCAAACAGAGCAATGGAAAAAAGAAGTGGACTTTTTGAGATTTTAATCATTATATTACTCTGCCCAAGAATTAGATGATTACATGCTCGAGTTTGTTTTGTCTTGAAGAATTTCAAGACTTGAATTGTAGAACTTAAGCACTCCTAAATCATTACATGAAGAAAGGAATCCTTCTACAAAGGAATCCTTCAAAGAGAAGGAAACAAATTGAAATAATCTGACTTCTAGAAGCAATTATTTCTTAGAAGAAATATGAAAGGATATAAAAATAGTTACCTGTTTGCCTCCTAACCTCTCTTTGAATACCCTGATAATGTTAATAAAATATTATTGTCTGCATTTAACATTCAGCCCTGGTTTATTAGGTGAAAAAGGCATATCTGCTTATGACGCTGCCTCTGGATGTTCTGATTTAAATGTCACCTGCTAAAAGATTCTCATCATGCTACCCATTCTCAGGGGGCTTCTTTTTAATAGGGAATACAGGTCAAATCAACCATGCTACCCAAACTGATAAAAAGTTATATTAGAATCCAGATGATGTAATTCAGTATGCAAGTCCAGTATAAAATTTTCTTTGTATTACAGTCTTGCACTGTTCTTAACTGCAAATCCAATTTCCAGTACACACTGAATACACACTGAGTGGAATCTACTAAATGCTTGCTTTCATATGGCATATATTGAAGCATGTGAAATGCAATATTACAGACATCTCTGTCATCTCAAATGAAGTAATCTGAGAACAGTTAGAGAGCAGGAGAGAATAATTACAAAAATTTCTGCAAATCTGTTGAAGGTGTTAGTAATGCCAAAGATCTGATTTTCTATTCTCATCTGTTTAATTTGTATGCTTAAAGAAAACTGTTTAGTGAGAGGCTGAAGTGCATTTGGTAGATCAATACTCCACTGATGTTGATATTTGTCAGCATTTTCTTTGGTTGATGATTTATAGGATGCCAGAAGCATTTATAGAATACTTAACTCTTTGTCATGTCTCAATTTGCTCTGTGCAGGAAATGCTTATTCTTTATTTCAGTACATTTCTTAAAAAATAAAGGACATGCCACAGTAGATACTTTATATGTGCACTTAAAACAGAGTTACAGTACTGCCAGGAGTTATTAGGTTGATGCTACTTGGTCTAAAATCTTGCTAAGCTAGATTAAAAACCTACTCTTCCTAAAGGAAAAAAGAAATCACCTTTTAGCCTATACAACAGTACTTCTAAGAGTTGAAATAATTTCTGTCTTTGAATCCAGACTCTTCTTTTAATAACATAAAAATAATTGAAAATATGGATTCTTTGAAGTTGAATAGCTGATGCTGCTGAAATTAAATCTGAGTGCAAAGTTTTTCCCAAGATCTTTTAAGAAAAAAAAAAAAGACTTGGAACATGGAAGTTGTGGCTTTCTGTCATAAAAATATGTATTGAAATCTTTTAATAGAGATGTGTACTTTGTAACTTATAACTGATAATAAGGGGTATAAAAATAATGTCTAGCTCTTACATAGCACTTTTAATCAGAAACCTAAGAAGAGCTACAGCCTTTTCCAGGTATTGTGAATCTAAGAAGAATAAAGATGAAGCAAATTCTTCAGATTACGGTCTTGGCCATGTCAGATTTAGCAGTAGCAGCTGTGCTCCTGCTCTATGGCATGATGTCTAGCTGGAGCTAGTCCCTAGTGTTGTACCCCTGGGGTCAATGTCAAGGCCAATACTGTTTAGCATCTTCATTAATGACCTTGATGATGGGACAGAGTGCATCCTAAACAAGTTTGCAGATGATGCAAGTTGGGAGAAATGGAAAATAAATCAAATGGATGGATGTGTTCCTGTTCCTACCCAGATACTGTCCAGATCTGGTTTCTGCAGATTAAAGGACAGCAGCCAAGGCTGGGAAAGATAGGACTCCTCAGACTGGAGGAAAGAAGATTCAGGAGGGAACTTATTAAAGAATTTAAATAACTGATGAAGTGAATGAAGGGAAAGGAGACAGATTCTTATAAACATTGACCACTTAAAGGAAAACAGGCAGCAGCCACAAATTAAAATATAAGAAATTCTACTTGAATATATGAAAAAAATAATTAAAGGGTGATTAAACACTGATCAGATTTCAAAGAGAGGTTGTGGAGTCTTCATCCTTAGAGATACTGAAAACACAGCTGTGCACAGTCTTGACCACCTTGCCTTAGAAGACCCTGTTTGAGCAGTAAGGATGGACCAGTTGATCTTCAAAGGTCCCTTTTAACCTCAACAAGTCTCCCAATTCCAGTTCTCTGACACCTGTCCTGAGTAGATGACAGCAAGTAACAAGTTTATTTTCCTCCTTTATTTTCACCTGAAAGTGGAAAATCCTTCATCAGTGAGTATACATTACTGTAAAAGTGAAGTAATGCAGTGATAAAGTACATAGCAACTTAAGGCAATGCTCTAAATATAGCAGATTATTTTGAACCCAGAAGATATTTGTTTGCTGCTAAGGTAGCAAAGAGAGGCCAACTGTTACAGAGCTGCAGTGTACTAATTAAACAAATAGCCACAGAAATATTGATATTATCTAAAATCATTTGTTTTACAAGGGTTTTGACATCTTTCATGGTGAAACAAAAATGTTTTATATTGTATTAATGGATTAATATGATATATTTTTAAGTAAAATCAATGCTGTGTTTTTATTAAGAACAACTTTGTACTTCCCAGCAGAGAAACAAAAAGCACTATAAGTAAGGAATTGCAAAATGAGAGAAGAAATTCATAGCTAGTGCTAAACCATATCACTGCAGAGAGAGAAATAGTTCTTATTCGTATTTATTTAAAAATGCAACAACCCACCTGTTTTTTTCTTTCTTTCTCTTTCTGGACCCTTCTTCCAGCAAAGGAATGATCCTAAAATTCATCTGAGAGCTTAATTTACAGATGAAAACACTTGCATCTTTATGACACATTTGCTGAGATCCCTGAAGCAAACACAGCTCAGCAAAGAGGATGGAGGGCATGAACACACATGGGGAGGTTTTTGAAGGAAGCAATCAATATAAAAGAGAACCAATGCCTTTACTACTGACAACCAAATATGGATTTTGTAGAAGTCCTGTGTCAAAGGGCAGGATGTCAGGTTCATTCAGAAGGATGATTATGGAGGACAGGTCTCATAGTGTAAGTCCAGCTGGCAACCAATCCCCACACAGCCGGTCACTCACTCCCTGCACAGTGGGATGGGGAGAGAATCAAAGGGGTAAAAGTGAAAAAAGTTGTGGGTTGAGACAAAGTTTAATAGATGAAAATGTCACATCCCATTGGGATTTGATGAGCATTTTTGTATGTGAATCACCATCTCTTTGTTATTAGTATTGTTGCTCTTACAGTTAATTTTCCTAACTCGTTGCTGTTTCCAGTAAATTGTTCTTATCTCAACCCACAATTTTTACCTTTTTGTGCCTCCAATTCTCAACTCCATCCATGGAGCAGGAAAGGAGATTAAAAGTAGTGGGGTGGGAATGAGCAATTGGCATTTGGTTTAGGACAGTCTCGGTGGTGGGAGTACACTAAATTACGGAGTGCCATTCCTAAATCAGAACATTTGGGAAGACAAGCCATCATGCCAAACATATAGCTCTTCCTCCTTCCCACATTTCTATATACTGAGCATGATGCCATGTAGTATGGAATGTCCTTGGATTGGTTGTGTTCAGCTATCCCAGCTGTGCCCCCTCTCAACTGTGGACCCTCAGCCCCGCCATTGATGGGATGGGGTGAGGAGCAGAAAGGGCCTTTGCTCTGTGTAAGTGCTGTTCAGCAATAACAAATACATCCCTGTGTTAGCAACACTCTTTCCAGCACAAATCCAAAACATAGTCCCAAACTAGCTACTGTGAAGAAAATTAACTCTACTTCAACAAAAGCCAGCACAACAGGAAAGCACTTGTGGTCATTCCAAGTCTCTCTCCAGTACAAACCTTCAGCTTAACAAAGGTTCATTTGTTAATATGGAAAAAAAGGTGAAGAGAGATGATGAAAAACATTCTGAACAGCTTGACAAAAAGTGGGAAAGAATAGGAGAAACCAATGTCTTCCCAAAATACCTCCCTTGTAATATGTATGAAATGCAAGGACTTGATTAGTGAAATTGAAAATTGCAGATGAGAACATCACACAGCTTTTCAGTTGCACTTAAATGAGGTGAGGATGTGAGTAAAAGGAGAGAATCTTTTTAGGATAGTAAAGTAGCATTAGAAAATTGTTGTTATAAAATGAGGAAAAAAGACAAATTAAAAATCAGAGTCTGCTATTGTCAACAATTAAATCTGGAAAGCTGTTCAGGAAGTGGTAACATAGACTTCTCCTTTTTTGATTTAGGACAAATCTGTCTTTTCATTTTGAATAAAAGTTGTAGTTTATTAAACATATCTCATATTTGACATAACAAGTAAATATTTGACAAAGAGCATTATGCCTTTTTAAAGATGAGCACCTTGCTTTCTCTTTTTAATTATTCAACAGGATCTGGTACCTCACAGGCCTTTGATTTCTGGTCCTGAAAAAAAGCCTGATCCCTCCAAGAATTGTAGTTCCCTGGCACTGTTGCCTCCTCAATCCCTGTTGCAGAAAACTCTCTTACCTACTTCCTAGGTAATGAAAAAGGAAGTCTTTCATTAACCGCAACCCCTCTTCCCTACCGCTTTGTAAAATTAGATTCAGAAAAAAACTTTCCAAATGGGATCTCTGCCATTTCCAGGTTCCTAGAAGAAGGTGAGAACGTTGTGGCTATTGCTGTTACATCGGTCCTGGCACATATGTTAAAACTCTATCATTTAAAAAAAAATTAAAAATGAAAAATCTCAGACATAGAGGTCTGTGCAACTAACTGCATTGACAAAATGATGAATCCTGCCATTCCAGATGCTAAATATTTGAGTTTCATCTATCCAGATTTGTCAACCAGCATCCAAATCTTTACTTTCTTACTCCCTGCAGGAAGTTCTGTTTAAGGGGATGATTTTTTCCACACTAATCCAGAAAGAATAGTTCATGTTCCTCCATGCAACCCCCTAGATCAGCTCCAGGGTGTTCATTCTTCAACTGGTTCAGTAGCTTTAGTGCTGTGAAATAAGCTCTTCATCACTGCTTAGACCCTTCTTTCCTCTCTACTGTCCTGTAGATTGATTCCTCACACAAAAAATCAAAAGAAAGCATGGAAAAAAGTAGAACCCATATGAACGTTCTTTACCCTGTCAAGACACAAGAGTGTGTGTTTCCTTAGAGAGTATAGAGTGACTCTTTTGTGATAAAGTTCTTTTTCTTCATTCCATTTGCCCAGGTCATGCATTAATATTGTTTAATTATCATTAACTAGAGACTGCAATTCAGCTAGTGCAAGAAAAACAACAAGTGCCTTTATAGGTATGGAACACTATAACTCAGGTACAGTAGAGTATTTTATCAAACAAAAGCTTGGTTGCTGAATTTTTTTTTCTCTTTCCTTTGATTAAGGGAGCAAAAGTCTGCAAAGTCATTGGCTGAAGTGTGTCAGGGTAACAATTTGAAGTCTTAGCCTAAACTAAAGCACATTTTCATATTTATATATTGTGCAGGAAGAAAAAAATATTTACCCTGTGAAGTTTACAGCCTAAATAGATAGGAAAAAGACTTTAATTAAAATAGGAATAGAAAGGGGAAGAAATTTCATAAAACCACATCCACTTCCAAAGCTCAACTTTCCTACAAGAGACATCATTTGTGATTAGAAGAAAGAACAATGAGTCTTCATTCTGGCCTCACGGAGAATAGTACCAAGGTCTTGGTTCTGTGAAAAAGAAACAAGCATAGAGACTGAGGGTGAAGAAGGTGTGTCAAGGAAAAGATCAGGGAAAAATTGCCACCAAGGTTTTCCATGAAACTTCATTAGACAATTTCAGCACCTTTTCAGGATTTTAAAAGTTAGTGTCCTGGTCCATTAGAACTCTGAAAAATTGTATTTTTGACAAACTCCTACAGCATGTTTTTAAATACTGACAAATACTTTCCATGAGTTTAATCTTGCAGATCTATTACATCTATTGCAGGATGTTAAAGTTTTCTATTTTGATATCTTTAAGGGAGAGTGAACATGTTCTAGGAAGACAAATCCAGTTTGAATGAGCAAATGCATGAAACCAATGTTCCCAAAGTCCTGGAACATAACTTGACAGAACCAAAATAGCAAGAAACACAGTCTAGCACTACAGATCTGGAAAGAGATATTTCCAAAGAAGTATCAAGCTCAGCAATAGAAGCACAGAGGACCTGGCTGTGAAAAATTGCTAAAATCAAAATAAGAACTTTAGGTTTTAGGTTTGAGTGTCATGAGATAAGATAGTTTCTTTGCTAATTTGTTTGTTGTTACACTCAAGAAAACAGCATTTTTTAACAAAAATCAAAAAAGAAAACCAACCCAACAGCAAACAAAAAGCTTTAGAAATTAAATCCTTCCAAATAAACCACTAAATAAAAAAAAAAATCCAACAAAAATATATCAAAAGCATCTGGCAAATCATCAGCTTCTTGTATTCATACTCACAATTCATACTCACAACTCAAAATTTTTACTTACTATTACTTACTCTTTCTGCTGTGGCTGTGTAATCTTAGTCATGCATCAGATCTCTACATTATCCATATGAAGAGCAAGGCATTAAGCCTTGGAAGGTAATATGTAATATAAAAATGGTCCCAGTTTATGATAAACTCTCTCCTGGTGTTGTTCTAGAAACTCTACTGTGTCAGGCCAGGTTTATATGTGTATACTTATTTTGAATACTGACAACATAGCGCAACAGCAAGATATGTCAATTCTCTATGTGTGTTCAGTGGCTGAAATGGGCATTTTTATGGTAGTACACCACACAAGTGCTTTTCATTCCTGATGAATCCTAATTAATCTGAGCACTCGAGGACTGTGTTACACTTTCAGGTTAATAAATGCTCACTTATTGTAAAAGGTTGGTCATCAGTGTAAGAATACAGTCTTCAGTTAACTGCTAAGTTTTCTTAATACATGTGTATACTTAGGGGATAAATCAAAAACAAAAAAAAAGCCCACCATGGTAAATGCATATATATATATGCATACATGTATGCATCTTTAAGCCAGGAAGAATAACAGAGGTAATAGTCACAGTGTTTCCAGAAAAGGCATCACCACAGAAGTGAAGGAAGCTTTCCATCTTCCACCTTCCAATTTACAGTCAGAAAGCAGGGCTAGGCAGAGGGCAGCCTTGTCTAGAGTGGTGCATCACTCAGAAGAACCATGTAGCTGATTGCTTCTCTGTGCTGCTCCACAGCTTTACATCAGGCATGTTCAAGTCAGTGCCATTGTCCCTCTCTCACTCCCTGATGCAGCAAGCCAAACACAGACTGCCAGTGCAATTTGCAATCTACCAAAAGTAAGTTTTGGTCAAGTGGTATCTCAGGGTCATGGTACAGTTCCCAGAAAAGCTAAATCAGTGGGATTTGGAGAGGTAGACTGGGAGACAAATGCAATTTTCAGTGGTAAACACCAGCTGTAGCATCCTCTTTGTCATGGTAACTGAGTGAGGCTTATTTTGTGACCTGTAAGAATTCTGTCTAGTGCTTCTGTACCACCATGGTTTGACTGAAGAGAGAGCTGGCTTAGAGGGGAGTTGTTCACTGCTAAAGGCCTTTGCTCTGGTGCATGTGTTGTTCTGCCTGCCTGCTGTTTTGTATCATTAAATATTTCATATTTCACAGATATATTAATCTGTCCTTCCAGAAGCAGCCTTAGAATTACATTTGCCACAGAAGAGGATAGAGACCCAGCTTTTAGTATGGAGATGGCACACATTATCAAAATTATATTGATTAATAAATATCCTTGTTCCACACCTTTTTTTTTTTTCATAATGGAAACTCACACTGAGATTTTCTAGAATGTTCATATTCAGCCCATTTTCTGTAACTTGTGTCAGCCTTAGAATTTGACAAGTTGCCCAGCATGATAAGGACATCACTTAGAGAAAGCTGATAACATTGATTATAAACTGGATGGTTCTGAAAAATAAAACAAAAGTTGTATTTATATGGTTTGCAAGTTCAGTTAAATCACTGTTTAAAATATGTGATTAATTTAAAGGCATATGGCTGGATGAATCATGGTCCTCTTCAGTGTTTTGTTTTGTGAATTACAGACTAAATTCATGGAGTACACCTAAGGACAAAATTTAGCTTTAATAATGCACTTTTGAGCAGTCAGGCATTTAACCTAAAGACTGTGTTGTCAGAAAAGTTGTTTGGTAGTGGGAATTTTTATGAACAGATTATACAAGACTGGCAGCACTTCTCACACTGTCCCTGTAAATCAGGCCCAACTGCTTTATTGAAGTGAATGGAGATAGATAATCATAAAAATGGTGTAAATAAAGGGAAAATTAGGGCCATCAAATTTGAATACTGACTGTCAACATCAGATTTTAAGAGATTATTAGCCTTCAATTTTCACTGAGACTCTGCTCTTTCTCACAGTAAATGCCAGCCATTATAGGCATAGCCATAATTCTGAAAAGAGGCTATCATATCTACTAACACACAATTTAATGCAGCCCTGTGAATACAGTGTTGCCCACCTCTGCTTGCCCAGCTGAAACACAAATTTTGCTACTGCATTTCTCTGCTCACCATGCTATCCACCCTTCTCTAACTGTTCTTTCGTTCTGCTCTGAGCTGCTAAGTCACCTGCAAATAATAAGGCTCTGTGCCACAAGTCTAGTGAGTTTTTGCCTATTCCTTTGCAAAGCTAAGCCTCTCAGCCCCGCCAGAAGTTCTTAATATTTATAGACCCTGAATTAAGCGTCCACAAGAGGCGATTTCTTTATTTTCAGGAAACTCAGTGAATATTTTTCTTCATATAAAGTAAATTAATTCACAGCTGAAAAAAGTGTACCTTTACTAGTTTTTTCCATCCCTAATATAGTTCTTTATTGCAGATGTTTTATTCTGAGTCACATCAAAACCACAGGATTAAAGTTGTTGTAAGTTGCATTTTTCAGAATAAATTAGGCTTTTTTTCCTTATCTAGTGATTATTTTAGCTCAAGCTATGACAATTTGGAAGGGCATGATTACACATTTATTAGCCAAAAAATAATAATTTATTTCAGAGGCCTTACAAAGCAGTCTTCCATGTGATTTTTTTTTCTCCTTGTGCATAACAGTAAGACATTCTGTTACTGTGAGTTTGCTGAGAATGTATATGGATTTAATATAAACATCCAGCCATTTGTGTAGTCTCCTAATTATTTTCTGATTATCTAGGAAGAAAACCAAGAAATTATGGATTTGGATCAAATGCTTGTGACTTCATTATTCATTATTTTAAGCTGGTTAGTTTTGTGAGTCTGGGGAGTTTTCAGGGCTGAAAATAAAAAGAAGGAAGCAATCAAACATTCTGTTCAATGATGACTCATTTATTCAAAAGACCATGACAAAAATGTATGTATGGTTGACAGGAACTCTGCCATTTGCAAAGGTGACTTGAGGTACAAAATAAAAAGAGGTGTACAGTAATATTACAGCCTCTTTATAGTGCATTAGCATTAGCATTGCAAATATGTCCAGACAGAATTATATCTTCTGTTTGTGCCATATTCTACATTCTGATTAATAGGCTTAATTACTTACACAGTCCTTTTACTTCAGTAAAAGCTCAGATTAACAGAGAAGATGGTGAGGTCAAGGAACAGAAATTCAGAGGTCAAGGAACAGAAAATTCTTGTAGTAGTAGTAATAGTAGTAGTAGCAGTGGTAGAGTTAGTAGTAATACTACTGTCATTACAAAAATGCCCCTGTAGCTGTTTGCTAAAACTTCAGGTACTTCATGTCTCTTAGGTACTGAAAGAATACGGAATACTTAGATGTAAGATTTCTGATATAAATTCTGCCTTACACTGGAAATTCTTGTAGCCAGTAGGCATATTCTAACCTTAAGCATTCTAATCTTCTAACCTTATAAGCAGTTTGCTTTCAATGTATGCTTTATCAGTATGTCAAAGTTGGAATAGGAAATATCTTAGGGATACTCAATTTAATAATGGGGCTGTGTCCTGTTTGCAGAAGTCAAACAGCTCACAGAACATATAAAAAATGAATAATAACCAAAAAAAAAAGATATTCTTTTATAAGCAGCCATGACATCCCCCTCAAGCTCACAAACAGCACCTGACAAAGCCCCAAAACAACCAAACAAAATGTTGCTGTTTAACCCCAGTCAGCAGCCAAGCCTCACCAAGCAGCTCGCTCACTCCCCTATCAGGAAGATCAGAGACACAGCTTGGAAGGGTAAAAGCTAGAAAACTTGTGGTTGAGATAAAAAGAGTTGAATAGGGAAAGCAAAAGCTGTGTACACAAACAAATCAAAATAAGGAGCTACTTCATTGCTTTTCATGGGCAGGCAGTTGTTCAGCCATCTTCAGGAGAGCAGGCTCCCCTCATAAAAGGTAACTTGGGAAGGCAAAGACTGTCACTTCAAATATTCCACCCTTCCTCCTTCTTCCTCCCACTTTATATGCTAAGCATGATGGTCTGGAACCTCCCTTTGTTCTGTTAGGGTCATCCTTCCTGGCTATGTCTCTTCCCATGCACACCCACCCAAACTCCTTGCCAGCATGACAATACAGAGAGCAGAAAAAGCCTTTTGTAGATTGTGAATTAGAATTGTAGATTTTAATATTTCTCAATTCATAAAAAGCAACAAGTCAAAATATTTTTGAAGTCTCTAGATTGCAAATTCAACTATGAAAACGATAAGCAATTCCTACCAGCAGTGACCTACAGTGAGCTGTTCAACCATAAACATCAAAGATGATTTATCTATTTATGTTTCAATATAGCATGCAGACATCAGAAAAAATTCCTGGGATAGAGTACAGATTATAATAGAAAAATGGCTGCAAAAATATTCCCCCTAAGATATGCAGCCTGTATGGTCAAGCCCTCACAAGACATTAGGATTTTAAAAAACCATAGCCATCTGAAAATAGCAGGACAGTAGGAAATTTCTGCACCTACATTGTTACCCATTCAATATATAATTCAGGGATCAGTTTAGATTTTCCATCTAGTCTGTATTTTGCAACGGTTATGTGAAAGACACACAAGCAATGTAGACTACTGATGCAGTCAGGCAGAATACTAAAAGATCAATATAATAGTTTTCTGCTCTCATAGGCAGGTTTACAAGCAATTCCAAAAACAGAGTTGGATTGCTTTACTTAACATGCATTTTGCTTTGAGAAGTCACTGTGAAAATACTACCTTGAAGCTTTACCTCTTAATTGTTCCTGGATCTAATGTGCAATTAACAAGTCAGATTTTGAGTTCATCCTGAGCAATTCAGCAATACATGGCATACACCTTGTTTCCCTTTACATGTGCTCTCATTTGTACTCAGGAAACTATGCAGAATTAATGGAAAGAAATAACAAAAATTGTTTCCAATTATTATATAAAAGAAAAACAGTCATTGTGTTCATAATGTATTTTATGTACAAGCCTAAAGAGATAACATTATCAGAGAAAATAAACCTGCAAAGGAAAGAAAACTTTTAAAAATCTTTTAAAAATCCTATTTCCAGTTAACTTTTTTTTCTCTGTTAAATTTCATAAATAGATGATTGTTCTGTGTGCATGTGATTCTGCAGTCTCAGAGACTTTCAATACTACGAATCCTATAATAACAGATGTAAGAAAATCTATACAAAACAAAAGAAAAATCTATGAACATCACACAGTGGTGTGAGTGCATAGAAAGTAAAGGATGCAGACAATAAAGTCTAGTCCAAGGCAAGTTTTCAATCAAAAGTATCACCTCCCTAACCAATCTTCTGTTGGTGTTAACCTATAGAAGCTCTACTGATGTCAGAAAAGCTTGGCTTTTCCACATGCTTTGGACAGCCCAAACTCTCTTTCATGATCCCTGATACAGTTAATATGTAATAATACTTATCAGCAAGAAAATTAGTTAGAACTATGAAGTTTTTTCAAACACTTCAGAACCAAAATTTTTTATCAGAATTTTAAATGCAGACTGTATTATAGAAAGAACCAATTAAATAAAAAAACAAACAAAAACAAAAACAAAACCACCCAAAAATTTCAACCAACCAAGCAACCAAGATCTCCAAAACCCAACAAATTTGAATATTAAATTCAAGTCAGAGACATAAAGTTTTGTGTGGAGACAATAAAATGAGGGATGGTAATTTCATTTGATATATTTTAGCTATGGTGGAAATGAGCAATCAAAAATATTTATAGAACTTTAAAGCCCCCACATGTGTAGTTTGGGGGGAAAGGCAATATTATCAATTATTCAGTTTAAAAAATGAACAGTTCAATAAGAAATTAACATTTCAACCTCTTCTGAAAATAAAAAACAGTGGGAACCTCTCATAAATGAACTGTGAACAAAGGTTTCATGGGCAAACAAAGGTATTTTATTATGTATTCAGAAAAAAATTATAAAATCAATATTATTCACTAAAATTGAGGAAAACAGGGAAATTGGATGTGAAGGTGATGTGGTACACAGCAGCAAGTTTAACATAAAACTACTTGCGACAAAAAAAGAGACAATTTCAAGAAGATGTCATCCACAGGTGTTGCTCACAATCTCATTTTGATGACAAGAAATGACAAGAAATAATATTTCCCCATTAGAAATGCACATTGTTTTGACTGAAAAATGAGTTGCTGTTCAGATATGCTGTAGATACCCTGGAAATCTTCAAGACCAGGTTGGATGGGCTTTGAGCAACATACTGTAGCAAAATATGTCTCTACCCATGAAGGTGAGGTTCCAGCCTTTAAGCTTGGAACTTAAAAGCTTTTAAAGCCTTAAGCCTCCCTTTACAATGCAGGCCATTCTGTGATTCTACAAGTCTATGAAACTTCAGTATCTGTGAACAATGAGGACCAAACCATAACAGGCATTTCCTCAGTTACTTCTTTTTATAAGGTGGTTTTTAAGTGACTTTGAGGTTTCTATTTGTTTTGTTTTCTGTTCAAAACAGACATTTGCTAAACAAAAGCTCCAAGTTGAGAGTTCCTAAGCAGTACAGAAGTTATTTTCTTTAATTTAATTTTCATCTTTTTCATCAATAATTTTACCTTATTAATCATATTACAAATCTTACACTTTGAGGTACATCAGGTTATTAATTTGAAGTGATAGGGTTTTAACAAATTCTTGTATATCTCATTTTCCATGAAGAAGCTGCTGTCCCTTACTAATTGTCAGCCTGATTCCGCAGTTAGACTGTGGATACAAAGATAGACTTTGTATCTTTGTATCAGATAGACTTTGTAGATACAAAGACTGTTTGTTGATTTCAAAAGGCTTTATTTATTAGGTTGCACTGCTGTATCACGGTTCCATATATTTTCAATTCAAGAGGGAAAGAGAATCCTAATAATTACCTGGGGAGTTTATCTATTTCCAGATTTGTATTTATGAGTCTTTCAAATGTCACATGATCTGCATTAAATGATTCTTTTATTGATAGCTGAATGTAATACCAAAATGGGTAAACAATATAATTCTTCATCAGAATTCTCATTCAGAATGGGTGCTGAAGTATTATTAATAAATATACCAACAACAGCCAAAGGAAAAGTTATGGCTGGCCTTCATTTTCCTTTCACATGGAAGGAAAGGCATTGTTAGGACATGAAGAAATTGAGAGTAAAAGTTAAGAGACAGAAGATTAAGAAAATTAGGTATTCCAGCATACAGATAACCAGACTAGCTCAGGAAGAGACATGTTGAGAAGTGGTACATTATTAACCTAGAATATTTTACCTCAACACTTTGACATTAAAAATCACATAAAAAATTTGTGAAACATAATTTCAAGAATACAGATGTTAACTGTTAAAATTTCAGGTGTTTAAATGATGTAGAAGTCATACCAGTTTCTCAACACAAAGGTCATAAAGGTCAGTAAGTCACAGCGCAGCAGGATGGATAGATAATTTGTTTCATGGGCAAAGAGTATTTAGCACAATATGATTTCTATGGGACTGCAAAAGCAAAGACAGTGTAATACAAAAGACTACCTCTTGATGAAGAGAAAACCTATAGAGTGAGAATCTCTGTTACCCTACAAAAGAAAGTTCGCTGGCTAATATGGTGATATTGTTCTTCTGAAAGCATGTAGGCATTTCCTCAGACACCTTTAAATCCCATGAGTGTCTCCACCAATATTTACAAGGTGACATGTTAGATGTCTTAGTGCCCCACTATGCAACAGACCACAACAGAAGCAGATTGTGAGAACACACTTTTTTCAACTTAAGCCTGAACAGTGAGGCAGCCACAAGAGTGTGGTCAAACATGGGAACAGGCTACCGAGAGAAATGAGCCGCAAACCAGTGAGTGTTCAAGAGGCTTTGGGGACAGTGCCCTTAATAACATACTTTAGTTTTTGATAAACCCTGAACTAGTCAGGCAGTTGGTCTTAGATGATTTTTGTAGGGTCCTTCAAACTGAAGTCCTCTCCTCTCCTCTCCTCTCCTCTCCTCTCCTCTCCTCTCCTCTCCTCTCCTCTCCTCTCCTCTCCTCTCCTCTCCTCTCCTTCATTCTAAATTGGCTGATTCCTCAATATTTGGCATATTTGCAAACAAATATGAGGCAAACAAATTGGAGATGAAGGAAGGAGAACCAGAATAAGTTGAACTAATGTGATAGGAAAGGTTATCCATTCTGTTACTGTATCTTCAAACAAATAAAGTAAAAAGTACTAGAATCAAAAGAAAAGAAAAAGAAGGGGAAAAAATAATTTATACCACTTTTACAAAAGCAACTGTTTCTGCTCTATTTGGGATAGTTTTAAACACCCAGAAAAGTACTTAAAATGAAGTTGTAGTTTCAGATGTTTTGCAAAATCAGGAGGGAAATGGTAACTTGCTTTCATTAAACAGCTCAGGAGTGATGTGAGAATGTATCACAAGTTTCTCCAGTGTGAGGGAGACACTTTCATACACCTATCACCACAAGATTTCTTGAAAGTGAGTTGTTCTTCAGCTCCCCTGCTTATGCTGTTCTTCCTGGTCAAAATATCAAAATATTTACTAAGGTAAAGAAGAACAACAAATAACTTGATATGTTGGTAGGTAGGGAGCTTACCAGGAAAACTGGAAATTTACAATTCAGTCCCTACTTTAAAGAATACTAAAGTACATTATAAGACTGGATAAAATCCTGATATTGTTTCCAAAATTGTTATTGAAATTCCTAATGAAACTTTGGTTTTCAGCAAGCCAGTCAATTTTCTGCTGTGTATTCATAACCCTGATTGATCTTAAAATGTTTAAACAGGTATAAAAAATGATGCAGGGACCAGAATTGCTTAATATATGTAGATATGTTTACGGATATCCTGGACTTACTGTAAGAGGAAACTTTCCAAAATGTCTACATTAAAATAAAAGCTCTCACAAAGACAAAGGTTATTTACAATTCAAACACTTGAAATTCTAATAGCAATGATCCCTACAAATGTAATACTTAATTTTTTCATTAAAATGCTTGGTAGCTTCTTTTATTTGTGATCTACTTTTAAGTAATAGCTATCTTACCTGATTTGCCTTACTATTTTGATGGAAAGATTTAAGAGATCTAACTTAGGAAACCTCAGGCCTTTTTTTTTTTTTGCTTATCATTTGTTTGTTTCCACCACCCTTTTCCTAAAGGCTACCACTTTCAGCTAGAGTAATCTTTTGGCAGCTCTGAGTTCATTTTAGCACAAAGCCAAAGAGCTGATTATAATTTACTAATGTTTATGAGCAATAGATGGGATGGATTCAAACTACTACCTAAACACTTGTTGATTCTGCTGGGGTACTTGCTTGTATGTTATTTGGGATGCAATGTATTCCATCATCTACCTTTTGGCTCCTATTGAAAAGAACAGATTTAAAATCTGAATTTGACCCTCATGAAAGATTGAAGTCAGCCTTTCTCTACTATACTAGTTATTAGGAAAGTAAATTTCTTAAAGAAATTCAAAACTAAGTATTCTCAAACAGGTTCAATCTATTTCACTAATATTCAAGAATATAACAGCAAACTGTTGTATAATATCACCTCCCACCATATTAACAACCATATTGTATGTGATGACACATGTTCCTTCAGAAACCTTGGGCTTACAGGGGGAAGGAGGGTTCACTGTATATGCATAGAAATTTCACATTGCCAAAAACCATTCCAGAATGGGGAAACAATCCCCACCCACTCTCATTAACAGAGACTCAAAAAGAGATTAGCCCCACCTCTGCCATGCTTTATTGAGCCACGATTTTTCAATTCCATCTGTTCTTCAGAAATGCCTGTTCATCTCGCAACCAATCCAAATAGATATTTTTAAACTGTGAGAGGAGTTAGCTGGAGTTCTTAACAAATTGTTCCTGTCATCTACCATCAAGTTTCCCATTATCATTGACATCAGGAACAACCCATAGCCAATACCCATTTTCACTTCCAGCTGAGAGAGAAAGTTCCCCTGAAAAACTTCATTTCAGCTAACATACACATTTTGTTCAGCTGAACTACACCAGCTGAGGATACACCCATCCCTCATGAAAAATGTAAAGAGAAACTGTATTTTTTTTGTTCTAGTATGGTGACTGAAATATTTTTTACCAGGAAAAAATCAGCTTAGGATTCTCTGTCTACATTAAAAATTGGTAGACCATAATTTACTATAGGTTGAAAGAAACATGTTCCAGCAGTTTATCAAAACACCCACTTTGACCAATGCTTTGTAAAAGTGCTTTGATATTCAAGAAAAGTTTTGCTCCCACCTTTCACAGAGACCTTCAAAAAACCTAGTCCATCCTTGGCAGCATGGCTGGGTAGCCTGACCCTCTGCTAGTGAATCACAGAGCCCTGCACAATGGAGCAGACAGACTCCCTGGTGGTGCTTACTCAGGAAATGTCTGGACATCCAAGTTGACATCAGCCCCTGATGTGCTGGGTAACATTCCTGCAGGACAGATCACCTCTTCTAGGGCCCAGCAGCATCCTCAGGTGCTATTTATTCATACAGACCTAGATGGTGAGCTCAAAAATATTGCTGATCCCTTTGAAAAAGGTTTTCCCAAATTGACATGAAAATACCCTCTAAGAGTGTCACCAAGTATAGTGATCACTTGAAAACCTTAATTTTACTTCCATATCTCTTATGTTGTGAGTTTGTCTGGTTTGGTTTAGGTGGTTTTTGTTTGTGGTTGGTTTTTTTTGTTTGGTTTTTGGTTTTTTGCTTTTTGTTAATGAGCTGGAATTCTGAAAGAGTCCAACTTTTTCTGAAGGTGTTCAAATACAAATTTTTCAGTGTGTTTGAACAGAGCACAAAACAGAAACTAATCTATAGCACAATATCAGTGTGGATATTTTTTGCCTGTGTGTATGTCTTGCATACCATCTTATAGCCTAAGCTCTTAAAAAAATTTCTTTGCTTCATTTTCTTCTATAATGTTAAGGACTAAACAATATAAATATTACTTTTTGGCTCATTCAAAACAGGCTTACATTATTTTTCTATCTATCCTTTTTTATCTTTTTTTCCCTGTAATTGATTTCTTCCCTTAATAAAATACTTAAAGAATAAAAGAAAATTTGTCCTGAAGACATCTGGAATTTTTTTTCTAAAGGGATGTCTACAAAAAAAATTGATGTCTACTAATTAGTATTCAGTTTTTGTTTATGGAGCATTATCTTCTCAAAGATAAATGTTAGCTAAAATTCTAAACTGAATCAGCAATTTGTAATAGTTCAGAATTTTTTCTCTGTATAGCTTCAGGAAAAGGAAAGAGGAAAATTTTCTTTAATTTTGCTTTGAAAATGGCCAAAGCTCTTTTCAATTAAATTTAATGTGAAACAGTGTTACCCAGACATTCAGGGTTAAAGAACCAGGGAATCTTCTATTTAAATAATCAATGATCACATTTCATGACACTACCCATGTAACTCGAATGTTTGACCACTTCTCACACAAGAGGAACTGTTCACATTTATAGGTTTGGGTAATGACAGAAATAGAAACAGTTTATATGGCTTGAATATCTGAAGGGACAAATCTGAAGGGACAGAGAAGAAAGGAACCTGTCAATGGTCAATAAACCCACAGGAAGTGCCACGGCAAGATAAATTTACAGGCTATAGTTATATCCACAGCAAAGGCAGTCTTCCAAATTGCTCCAATAGCCAGTAATCAATCAGACATCATGTTAAGTCACTGGTAAATGTATTTTCTGTCTGTCATACAGTATTTCCAAGTTAGATGAGTTAGTTTTGGTCAGCTACCTGCTGCAAATCAGATGAGATCTGTCTGACAGATTAAAGCTCCCTGACTGGAAGTCTGGGTTGAACCACTATCCTGCTTTGTCCCACACTTTCCATGCTCTCATCCTTGACTGGCTCTTTTTTATTCCTTGGCCAGTCAAAGGGTGATATGTTTATTGGTGGGCCTAATATTTATGCTATAAAAGGGGGGTCTAATCACACTTACTCGTGCCTCTTTTGCTTGAGGAAAACATTTGTAGGACAGACCATGGGAGATTGAGGGATACTGCACATCATAAAATCCAGTAGCCAGGAAAAGCTGTAAATTCATTGCTGTTGGAACCTCATTTCTATATCTGCAGACCATTTATTCTTGTCTTGGTCTCTCGAAACTATGGGTTCAATGAAAGTCTTGCTGTCACTAAGATAATCCATCTTTGGTCCTATGAGTAGCAGGTAATGAAAAAGTAAGATAGCAACCTATACAAGAGTTGAGGAATATTACTCATGATTAACTATGGTTTCTTTGTCAGGTTTCCACCTCTACAATAAGTTGCTTGCAGATATGAATGGGGGCATTAAGGTCAAAATCAGATGATATCTGAATTCTGATTGAACAAAACTAATGCTTTTCATCTTCCTAGTATTGTGGAGAGCAAAATCTGGGAAGGCACAGAAAAAAGAAACAACTCAGAATGCAGCAATCAGGCTCACTTCTAAATGCATAATGTGGATGATATTGAGGTGAATACCCGAAAGGAAACTTGAACAAGCTAGTTCTGGCATTTAGATATTTACTGATTCCAAACTGCCTTTGTGAAAACTGCAATTTTGAAAGCATAGAAGTTTAATTCAGTATTCCTTGGAATATAAAAGTAGAGAAGCGCGGTATCATTTGAGTGATTTATTCTGCTCGTTTCTTCAAGAACACTGTATTTTATTCTCTTGAGAAGCCTTGTATCTTTCAGAAAACCAGACTGTGAAGTTAACCAGGTATTGTCAATGAACCATCATCTTGCAACTGGAAATTAATTTGATGAACTGATTCCTAGTGACACAGCTTTTAAGATACAGGTAATTCAAATGGATAATCTATACGCTTGTCAATAGTTTTGGAAAGCTTATTTGTCATCACCCCAAAGCTGAGAAGCAGGCCAGCTGAAGTTTTCTCACTAGTGAATGTCATTTTGGAGCAAATCATGTCAGCTTGCTATGACTGAAGCAGTGGGATGATGAAAGGATTAAAACACCTCCAGATCCAGATCCAGATCCAGATCCAGTTTTTAATAGTTTCAAAAGTCAGCAGCATTCAGTTGTAGTAGTTTGTTTAAAAGTATTTAGATATTTGCAATTAATGGATCAAAGTTTCTTGGAGCTACCAAAACCTACAACAGAGAAGATTACATTCTATGAGATTCAGATCTTGCTTTATATTTGTGGTATTTTTTAATCATTGAAAAGAAGGAATTGGAAATCATTTCTAATGGTCCTGACCTTGTCTTGATCTATGCTGGGATAAAGTGAAATGAAGATCTCTGTTCCTAAATGTTGTTTAGAAGAGGATGCTTCCAAATGCAGAATCAATTGCTGTGTCACCCTTTCATGACAGCTAAATGATACTGATAGAATCAAATACAGATGATGCTCTTTGTCCTTGAGATGTGACAGCTCCTTCAACTTAAGGTAACTTTATGGCTGCTCTAATGTGTACCTGAAGATAGATTTGATTTAAATTACTTTAGAATAATGGGTCAGAAAGAGCACTTAAATGCCTTTCTTGCTCAGCTGTCTCAGCTAGTTAATTGCAGCCAAGATTCCTACAAGGAGGACTGATGGCCAAGACTCCTGCAAGGAAGACTGATGCCTCACTTAAAAAGCAGGAAGACATTTTTGCAAGGGGTCCAGTGTGAATTACAGGCCACAACAATAATCAGATCCAGTAAAAAACTTTCTCCATGTTCAAAGATATTTGGATCAAATTGCTACTTTTCCCAGTGTTTCTGTCCAATCAATCATTGCTCTTTTGATGAAAGAAAACTTTATGCCATCACAAAATTCTATGACATCTCTTTTCTCTGACATTTAGACCGCTTTTCCTAGAACTTACACTGCATAGTGATCTTTCTTTGAAGACAAGAATGCTTTGCTTTGAACATATCCCAGTAGATTTTCTATATGGTTTGAATCATGTTGGTTCTGTCTGTTTTGGTTTTTTGGGTTTTTTTACAGTGTAAAATCTGTAGGAATGCAAGTGGGATAGGGACTACTGAGCAATGTACTGACTCTTCTCATATTCCTTCCAGTCAAATGCCAGTCATGGTGTTTGAGTACAACATGTGTGTGTGCACACCATTTCCACTGGATTCCATGTGTACTTTTGTATACCCTCAATTATTGTGCTCTTCTGATGATCGTGGTTTATCCAGAGCTTAAGTAAATTTAGGACTTAATAAGAAGTCAAGTTTCAATTTTGCAGTCAGAGACCTGAGTATAAAGTTATGATTAGCTTATTCCCACATATTTTTAATAGATACTCATATTCACATTTTTAAATGGAAAAGAACAGATGAATAGTCATCTTCAGCTCCAGACTACTTAGTCTCTGGAGCTTCTTATATAATTTATACTCAAGGGTACTTTGTACTCCTTGAAGAACCAGGAAGCTTCCAAGTGCAGTTAAACAGAGCCAGTGAAACACTGACTTTCTGCTGGATGTCTCCTTCAACTCTTCGCACATCAAAAGCTTAATGGCCTTTTACCCCATCTCTACTTTCTGCTTTTTTCTTGCCATGTGTTCCTAGTTCTTCATTCTCCTAATGTTTCCACATTAATGTTCTCTACTTCTTTACCCAATCCTCCTGAGTATAAGCAGCAGCTCGTTCCCTGTCTTTTTTTCTTTCAGAGTTATTCTAATGATGGTGAATCTGGACATTATTCAGACACTGAAAATTACGTGACATTATATTAATGAATAGTTTTCAATATGGGAAAAAGAAAGTTAAATCCTGGAAGACTTTCACCTTTGACAAATGCTGTTTCTGTTAAAGAAGATGTTACATGAACCAACCGTAGCATACTCCCAAGATAGATTACTTGAAAAATGTCACAACTAGGCAAAAAAATGGAATTCCTGTCCTTTGGGAAATGTTACTGTTTAATGTTTGTTTTCCAGCTAGCATATACCTCCTTGCTGGCAGCCAAAGGCAAGACCATCCATTTAATATATTAGTAGAGTTGATGGGTCAAGATCATGAAAACAGGAGATTACTTGATTCTCCTAAGGAAAATGAGTATTTGGAGAACCACAAGGCATTGATCCTAAATGCTCCAAATCCTTTCCTGGGGATACAACACTTGGGGTAGTGACCAATCAGTACTTCATTTTGCACAGAATGTAAAGCTCTTTTTTTCCAGGTGACAAAGACAGAAAGGCACAAAACATGATGCTCCTGCAGCACTTAGTTGTGGCCTCTAAGATGTAATGAGGTCCAAGATTGTTTCTATACCCAACAGCTGCAGTAAAAATAGGAACTCTAACCCTAACGCCATATGCTCTGCCCCATATGGTTTGTACTTTACCTTGTATGTCAGAACTCGTGCTTCCTTCCCCACTCTTTCAGGAACACCAAAAATTGAGTCTTTTCTCTGGGATCCCTACATTAATAACACAGAGCTACTTCAAGAACTTGTCCACATGTCTAATGTTACTTTCCATGCAATGAAATATCAGAAGTGGGAATGAAGACAGAGAAAGAAAACCTTATAGCACTGAAGGTTGTTAATTGTCTATATAAGTATCAAGGACCCAGGTTTATTACTGGACATGTGAATGACTAGATAGCTTATGTAAATTTAATTTTGCATTTGTGTGAAGAGAATTGATTAGACATGCATGCTTTCAGATCACACAACACTAAGGGACTAATGCTAATATCAAATGAATAATTTTTGGTGCGACGAATCTTTACTATTTTGTTGCTGTCATTACAAAAACCAATTGCAAGAGAACTATTCACTCATCACCTGAGATTCACTGTTGTCTGTTCAAAAAGTGTGCCAGGAGTTACTTCTATGGATGCAATATACCCATCTAAATTTCTGCAAAATATAACTGATTAACAAAGTATACCTATTTGAAAGAAATATTTTTAAACCCAGTGTCTATTTGATGATGTAATCTATTCTCTGCTTCTGTATCTATTTTGTTTCAAAGACAACATTGAAAAATCCCATAACCTTTTCAGTTTGTATAAGTTTGACCATTTTTTTCCATGTGAGTCACAAACTGATTCATCATAGAAACTTCAAGAAAGCCTTAGAGGTTTTTAAGAGGTGTAGTATTCCTAGAAACCAGTGTTCCAAAGAAGATAGTGGAACTGAGGAGTGCTAGAACAAAACTTTCCATGAAACATTACAGACATCACCATAGCCACATTGTAGAGCGAAGTCATTTCTTAAAGTCAGAGAGGTAGAGCAGTATATAGGAATACTTAGAAGAAATGGAGTTAGAATCATGGAGTAGAAGAATGAAACCTTCATTAAAATTAACGTTTTAACAATTTGATTCAGCAGAACTGAAATGCAGAAAATATATTTTCCCTAACATAACAGCTTGTCTACCTGCTAGACCTATTTTTTTTATGTACCTCCTACCACTTAAGATGTCAACCACTTTGAAAGGTTGATGAAAATGTCAGGGGAGAGAGACAAGTGACATATGACTTGGCAAGTCAGCATGCTATTCTAAAAGCTAAAATGGGCAGGACAGATTAGTGGAGAAAGAAAGGGTGAACAAACCACAAAAAGAGTTAAAAAGTAATAAATTTGATTTTCCAAGAAATTACAAAGTCAAAAATTGTGACTTTGGAGAAAAAGAAGAATTAAATTTTTAAAGCATGGTCTCAAAAAAGAATGTAAATAGAGAAATTTATTTTAAAAAATTTAATGCTGAGATTCATTCATTCTGTTTATTCCAGAAAACAAAGTTTATGAAAAGCAGAGCTGGCAGAAGGGATGGGCAAAAGTCCAGTAAAAGAAGGTGGAGATGCAAGAAAAAAATTCTGTTGTAAATGGTAAAGGATTTAAACTCTGCCTTTCTGGAGCTGACTTGTTTGTGTTTTACAAGGTTTGTTGGTTGATTATTTCGTTGATTGGTCAATTGCAATATTTTCGGGGTGTTTCTTGTTTTCATTTTTGTTGGGTGAAGGCTAACCCAGGGGTCATGGGCAAAGAATTTTATTTCCTGTTCCTGCATTAAAGACTGTTCCAAATGGAGCAGATGAAAGATACAAAGGACATTGTAAAAACAGTAATTGAAAACAGACCAAAGTTTTACATAGGGCTACACAGCTAAGAAATTTCTCAGATAGCATGCTGTTGAAAGAACATGGAAATTTTGCTTCAGCTTCAGATGAAGAGCAAATATGAAGTTTTACAAGGACAAGTGCTGAATTCTTCACTTGGCATAAGGCAACCCTGGATGTATGGACAGACGGGGGAATGAGACACTGGAAAGAAGGGCTGCAGAAAGGGACTTGGGGGTGCTGGTTGATGGCAAGCTGAGCATGAGTCAGCAGAGCCCTGGCAGCCAGAAGGGCAAAGCGTTTCCTGAGGGGCATCAGGCACAGCATGGCCTGCCAGGCAAGGGAGGGGATTGTCCCACCCTGCTCTGGGCTGGGGCTGCCTCATCTCAAGTCCTGTGTGAAGTTTGGGGTGTCACAATATAAAAAAGACATTGAACTGTTAGAAAGCATCCAAAGGAGGACTATGAGGATGTTGAAGGACCTTGAGGGGAAGCCGAATGAGGAGAAGCTGAGGTCACTTGGTCTGTTCAACCTGGAGAAGAGGAGACTAAGGACAGACCTCATTGCAGTCTGCAACTTCCTCATAAGGGAAAGAGGAGGGGCAGACTCTGATCTCCTTTCTCTGCTGATCAGTAACAGGATCCAAGGAAATGGCCTGAAGTTGAGATGGGGGATGGTTGGATTAGATGTTAGGAAAAAGGTTTTTTGCCCAGAGGATATTTGGGCACAGGAACAGGCTCCCTAGGGAAATGGTCACAGCACCAGCCTGACAGAAGACACATGTGGACAGTAGTCACATGCATATGGTGTGACTTCTGAGGATAGTGCTGGGCAAGGCCAGGGGCTGGAATTTGATGATCTTTGTGGATGTCTTCCAACTTCTGTGATTCTGAGTGCTGTTTTGGGTCAATTGGTAGTAGAAGGAAGGGTCCATCTTTTAGGAGCTCATCAGAACTTTGTTTTTCTGACTTTCAAGAGCTGGTCACCTTTAATCTGTTGTTCTGTCCTTTCTTCTGGCATTACATCTTCCTTGTAATATGAGCTAAGATATTTACTGTCTAAAAGTAAAATAAAATTAAATTACATAAACGTGATTTTATGTGGAACAAAATTGAAATCTTCAAATCAGCCAGTTCAATAACAGGCGTGTATTTCTGAGGAAGACCTAAAGGAATGCATTTTACTTCCTACTTTGCATGCTACTTTCCGATCACTGGAGACCAATTGACTACTGAATTACTTTGGATCAAATAAAACATTTTATCTTTGACCTCTATACAAGCTAAAAAAACACTTTACAAAGTATAGTGGCACCAGAGGGTAAGGATCTAGCCGGGAGATAAATAACAAGTTTACTCTATTTTCCTAACTTTCACAGTATGGCACAAGAGCACAAAGGAGCAAATATTTTCATGGAGAGCCCACTAGAGTCCTTGGCAAGACTTCACCTCCAGAAAGTAGAAGCAGATGTGTTCACCCCATGATGCTCTATAATTGCTCTGAAAGATACTATGAACAGAAAGCCTCCATATAAAATGTATCGTTGATAACCCCCCATCACAAAGTAGAAAAAGTAGCTTGCCTAGGGATAAAGAATAAAATTCATGAAGACACCCAAGTGATTTAGAAGCCCAAGCTGGTCCCAAGTTCCAAAACTGAAGTATGTTTTAAAGCTCAAATCCTCAGAGGAATATTTGACTTAATACAGGATTCAATAAACTCAGTGGTGCCAAAAGTAGCTTGCTACCAGTACCTGAGCTAGTAAATTTAAAATTGGCTCATCTGTGATTGCAAGACTACCCCAAGGGTTATTGATTCAAATGCCTAATTAATTTATGACCATGGGACTTGGGATTCTTAACTGGCTTAGACCCTTTGGAAACATATTGGGTATGACTCAGCCTTACAAAGCCCAAAGAATCTTTAACTACCATTGCCATCAGAGGAAAATGAAGCATAAAAAAAACCAGCACAACACAAGTGTGAGAGTCAACAGAATTAAGAGAAAGAGGCCTTTGTTTTTTTTGTTTTTTTTTTAAATGTAGCAACTTCTGAACAATGTTTAATTTTCAATAAAAAACGATTTCATCATAAATTTATCTACAGATGGACATGATGATCTTAAAGGTCTTTTTTAAGCTAAATGTTTATATGATTTTATGTCTCTATAAACACAGTTATTATACATGGTGTTTATATATTTCTACATATATTATATATGTCTGCATACATTATGTAGGTCTACATACATTATTGATACTGCTAAGTACAACATGACAAACCAAGTGGTTAACTAGGCATAAATCCAATGCACCTGTGCTAGGAAACATGCATATAATGATTAATGGACTGAATAAATACCACATATAGAGTACTCTCCCTTCAGAATATTCCCAGTTACCCTAGTTAATTAATTGTTGATTCATCACATTTTACTGCATCCTTTGTCAAGTAAAAGATAATGTTTCAAAGCATGTATGTATTATCAAAAGGTATCTGTTCTTTTACAGTAACCATGTATTGTTCAATCTTGCCAACAAAGGGGTCAGATCAGAGAAATACAGTTGTTAATGAGAAAAAATTAAAAAACAGTATGTTGCGGTCATCATGTTCTGAATGCAGAAGATTTAAGAGCAAGAATATCTATAGTTTGCTCAAATATTAACCTGTAGCAATCATATGCAAGGATTATGTTAAAAATGTTTCCATTTAATTTATGGTGAATACTATATCCTGAAGTTACCTTATCAATCTATTGAAAGCATCATTTCAGCTTAATGATAAGAGTTTTCTATGATAAGGCAAGGCAAAGAACCACTCAAGAAAGTCAACTTTCTTTTGGAATTTCTTGACAAGCTTTAGCAGATCACACATGATACTTGGACCTATTTTTCTAATTTGTTTTACCACTTGCCCAACAAGTTTTTGTTTGCAGCTGCTCCACCCTAGATACTCTCCCTCTGAAATTCTTTCACAATGTTTGGTGCAAAATATTTTGGTTTACTACTTGGATACTTGTAAAGTAACACTTTTCTAGAATTTGAATTAATTTCCTGATCCTTAAACCTGCACTGGCTATATCAGTGAGGGACGTAATTGTGTTTTATTAGGAATGGTGACTTCACCACAGTCTGCAGTAATGACTTCTGGTTTGCTTTTACCAAGGCAGGCACATATCTTTTAATTCTTGCATTTCAGTTAGATATCATTGAGACTAAAATATATTTGCCTGGGCTCATTTAAGGTGAAGAGTCCCTTCAGTATTCACATTATTACTTTTGTCACTTTCTTCTTTCTAATCTGTCTTGTAAGGATCTCATATATTAATTTTTCTTTCAGTTAAAATGGCACAAGTCTGATAGTGTCCTCATTACCCAAACTGTTATTTCTCCCTCTGGCCTCACAAACTGTATTAAATGATGTTTCTTTTGGGGGAGTCCAGCGATGACATTCTGAGTAATGCTTTAAACAATGGGTCTCAAACTGGATTTAATTTACATTTAGTTAGACATGTATGGTATGGTAAATTAATTATTACTGACTGTTAGACATGAGTTTTGAGAATTAATAGTTAAGGAATGAATAGTATGTTTATTATATTGAGGGTTGCAGAACATCAATTATATTTCTTTCCAGTAATGAAGTGTTATTTGTTTGACATAAGTTAATTATTTAGTCAGATTTAAAAGAATAATTATCTAATCTCTGTAAACAGGCTCTGTTAATTACAACAAATAGATTGAAAGCTGCACACAAAAACAATTGAATGGATTTTTATTTTTTAACTACCTCTTTCTTTCCTAAATCTTTTACTACCAGAAATTTTGAGTTTCATGACTTCTGCAAGGGACTCCAAATCAAGTCATGGCATAATATATCTTTATCCATACGTTTGTACTCAATCCACTATCAACAGGGGACAAATTAGATATATTTTCAAGATGCAGTTCTTTGTAAGGCATAGGTTTTGGTGTTGTTTTTTTTTTTTTTTGTTGTTGTTGTTATTTTCTTTTTGTAGGTTTTTTTTTTTTTTGCTTTTTTATTTTGTTTGTTTGTTTTAATCTTTGGACTGAAATAAACTAATACTTTAAAAGTTTTCTTTGCACCTATTTTTTTTTAATTTTTTTAAGTATACACTTTAGAGAAAGTTTGATTCCAAAGTTCTGGTAGTTTACTAATTTCAAATGATGTACTGAAATACATCATATTTGTTTGGTAATTTTGTTTGCGGATTTTTTTTTTTTTTTAACAGTATGACATTACAGTTCAATTTTTCATAGATTTAAAATTTCCTGACTGGCCTTTACATCATCTCACTTTTAAATGACAAGTCTTGCAAAAATATATTAAAGTATTTCACATAGATATTTAATGAGTATTTCAAATAGTGTTAGCCACTGGTAGTATGATGAACCTGATTGTTCATCATCCTGCTCCTTCTGCACTCACTGGCCTTTGCAAAGTGAGGGTAAGGAAATGTAATCATGGCTAAGTAGTTTGTTAATCTTTACCCTTTAATCTGTTCATGGGTGTAACCAAATGCTTAAAGAGGAAGCAAAAGTGACCCCAGTCACTACAGAATATATCTCTTTTCTTCTACTCCCCATTCATGGTTGCAAGGTTGATCACACACACTGAAGTGTAATTTTAATTCTTGCAGTTCTGTCAGAAAAAATATTTCCAAAGTTTTATGCTGTTTGTATTCTTGAACTGATACATGTGTATGGTATTAAATTGGCCTTTCTGTTATTCTTTTGTTTTGATTGGGTAGCCAGTACACTTTTTCTCCTATAAGCTACTATAATAAGGCTATAAACAATGCAGGAGTCAAGTGACCACCCAATCTGAGTATAAAATATTGAAAAGGTCAAAAGAGTGCAGCTCACTACTATGATTCATTGAATATAAATTAGACATTAAACTCCTGATATCTCATTCCCTTGACTGAGTAGTAATGAGAATGGAAAATGGCAGAAAATTAATCCTTTCTCATTAAAAATCTTGTAATGAGAATGTGGAACTTAGTAGTAACATAACCTGTTCTCATTACAGTCTTCAGGAAAGGGTCTTTCTGGTCTTCTTCAGATGTCATAGCTGTGGTATTTTCCTCCTTAATAAAACAGAGCAGTGATTGTGATTATATTGCATACTACTCCTTTGCATTGGTTTTCTGCACCACACAACTGCCCTAAAGTGACATAACCTTTTTCATTCATTGACACTGGAATTTCTGCTGTACTTACACTTTATATAAATGCGAACATACATCTTTGTCTTATGTATTTTCAGTGCTACCTAAACCAGTTAGATGCCCACATCCTATTGAACTTCAGTGTAACTTGCAGACTGAGGTTCCTCATAGCATTTTGCAAAGTCTAGCTTGAGAGAAAATTAATAAGCCAGGGATGATTATGCAAATGAATATGTATACACATTGTCATTGATTGTAAATTATCAATGGGATAAATATGCTTACATATCTACACACAAACAAATTTCTGACATAAAAGGAACCATGAATATCTATCTATCAATCTATCTTCCACATTAAATTCCTCTGTGCCCACAGCATATAATTTGTCACAAAGAATTTTACTGTTTTCTTGGCTTTGAAGTGCTTCCGGACTTTTCCCTAACAGTATTTAGACTGTGAGACCAGGAAAAGTAAAACCAAAGTAATGCAACTGAACAAAACTTTATTTTGCTTTCTGTGAAAAGGTAGGTATAAATTACCTAACTTTTATAAGATTATATAAACTGACGTTCATTTTTGTTCTCAGTAGCTGAACACAAGGAAAAATGAGTACATTTGTTTTAGATACTGAAAAATTCATGCCAACGTACTTTGGGTACAAAATATGACAAGGAAATAATATATCGCTTATTGTTCAATTAAGTTACCACAATGACCTGTTTCCTACTCCATAGAAGTGATGGGATGCATTTGTTCTGGTGGGGAGAGCAATCTCTGCACACAGGATCTGCATAAGAGTGCATCCTGGCAGATGGCCCCACATCTCACATCTCCTGTCCTGGGACCCGTGTAACAAGAGTGTTTATTTAGCCAGCAAGGCTGCTTTATTGTGAATCTCACATGACCACATTGGGAGTGAAACCAAGCACAGTGCTCCTATGCAACCCATTAAATCCCTGATGCCATGGGAAGGGGTTGTTATAAAATGTGGAAGGTTGTAATGAACTAGAGAGGAAAGGTCTTCTGTGGGAGAAGAAATTCCCAACCCACTCATCTGCAGACAGACGCACTTGCAAATTCACACATTTTCCTTGGTCTATAAAAACTCACATGCCAGCCAGAGGCAGCCAAACTGAAGGTCTTTCCATGCAAGCTCCAGTCCACCTTGTGCAGTGGGAAATGATGGCATGCAACTCTGTGGCTGCTCCAAATACCCTTGACAGCTGCAGGTTGCAGAACTACCCACAGGCAATCCAGGAAAAGCATCTGCAACAGCACAGCAACCTGGCCTTTCTAAATTATGCTGGCAGCAGCTCTAGTTCTTGAAACCCTCTACAGCCTGCAAAGTAGAAAAAGGCTAATCTCATCTCTTCCACCTGATCTGTCTGTACAAATGTGTGAAATTACTTCAGCTATCAACCTATATATATTTTCTTGAAGTGGTTGGTGAGTATGTACAATTATACATATGCTCATGAAGACACACACTTCCCTATGTATCCTCTCCAGGATTTCCAAATGGATTTGTTTTTCTCTGAAAGTGGTCATGAAAATGCCCATGTTTTATTTGCCATTTTTTGCAACATTATTGCTAACTCCTAAAAGCAATCTGCTCTTCCTGATTTTTAATGCTATTAATTTATTGAAATTTTCTATCAATTTCTTTAGCAATTCTTTCTATCAATTTCTTTTTAAGATATGCCAGTTAATTTCATGTCAGTATCTATGAAAAAAAAAACCAAAAAAAATTATTTAAGTGCTACCTAGGATGACAGAATTGCGCTGCAGATCCCAAAAGGACCGCGTACTACAGATTTCTGTTCACACCAAGGGACCCTGGAAGGAATACTGTCTCAATGAAGCCAAATTCTCTCCAGTGTCCTTGTGCAGCCTAACACACAACTTAGAGCAACATCACTAGCAAACAATCAACCTGATAGAATCAGCAAATTTACCAATAACTAAGACCAATGCCACAAATACATTAGTATCTATAAAGTTCCTGAAACTTGCTGGAAAGACCTGCTTATTAAATACCCACAAATTTTTTATCTCTGTACCAAAAACTCACTAGCACAAACTCACTAGCTCAGTAGCTATCTACCAATTTCTTATCCTGTAAAAACTTAACGGGTTTTGGTAAATGTCTATGGAATATTTTCTCAAATGCAAATTTTTATTTATCTTTTTTCTTTTGGTTTCGTGAGAACTAAACTGCAGATTTCAAATCATCCTCTGGGCCCTCATGGGCCCATGTGATTTCTCACCTTGTCTCTAAATACTCTCTTTCCAATACACATTTTGAAATAATTCTTCTTTTATTCTGATATTCTTTATATAGAGTCTCTGAAAATTCATCTATAGGACCAAAATTTTCCACATCATTCTGCATCAAGAGGTGCCTACCAGAAGTGACTGTTTTCCAGATATGCTCATCTGTGCAGTTAAGACCTTGGTAGATGACAGGTGAGAATAGCTCTTTCCATTATTTAATTTCTACTCCAGTAATCACCATTCACAAGTAGTAGCCCTCCTCTGTCTTTGTAGTATCATACTCTAGCTTCATGAGACATCTAATTTATTGTTTTCTTCTGAATGACCCTATTCTTGAGAATTTAAGGAATCAAAATTTGAGTGGACAATGGGAGCCATTAAAGATTTTCCTACTCTGTGAAATTTTAGCATTACAGTTGTGCCCTTCACCCATTAACCCACCTGTGCAAAATTGATTAAACATCCTTCTCTGGACTCATGTGGCCAACAGCTTCAAAAATTTTATTGTTTTGTGAAAAGTACAGATCCATAATTCAATGCCCTTTGCCACCATAGTTCGTGACCTGACTCTGTGAATTATTGATAGTGGTCAATAGAATTGCATTGCTTTTGAGTAACAGCAAAGCTTTAGAGCCTCCCTCCTGAATTGCAAATGGAGTGTTTTAGTATTAGTTTAGGAGAATTATTTTTAAGTACATTTACAATTCCAAAATTAATAATGGAATATCATATTAGAATCTATTAAATGGGAACAACTGCAAACTTCAATGTTTGCAGAGATAGAACACATTTAAGACATAGTGTGTTAAGAGATGCCAAATGGTTAATACCATTGGGAGCAACTCAAAGAATACAGTGATGAAAAAATTCTTCCAGCTACTTTAACTAGTGTTCCTTGCGAAGAGAAACAAGAAAAGTTGGTAGACTGAACACTCTTTGTCACAAACCTCTTGATCACTTGTACTTATCCTGACTTTGACTGTTGCACATTTACATCCTTCCCCAGCAAGGCATGCTTACCTCAGCAGACTGACTCAAGTAGGATTTAAGCAGGA
This sequence comes from Molothrus aeneus, assembly GCF_037042795.1. NCBI lineage: Eukaryota > Metazoa > Chordata > Aves > Passeriformes > Icteridae > Molothrus > Molothrus aeneus. The sequence continues at coordinate 85,100,921 of NC_089646.1, forward strand.
ATTATGCATGTGCTTAATAGTGGATAGAGAGTTAAAAACACTTTGAAAGCACCGTTAATTTTGAGAAAGAAGGTATATTTTTTTTTCATTTTAAACACAAGAATGAGCAGAACATACCCAAAATGCAGGGTCCAAACTGCAGTACAATCTCTTTTGAATCTGTAGTAGAGCAAGGGTGATGTCTGGATTTTCACCACCACCACCAAAGAAAACCTTTAATAGACTTGATAAACAAAAATTTATTATGTGATTAAGTTACTCCATGTTCTTCCTCTGAAAAAAAAATCTTAAGCAAATGAAAATTACTAAATTGATCTTCAAGTCAAACCTTTAAAAATATTATGCTGAAATTCTATTTTTGGGACTGGTGCAAACATATATTTATATCACTGTATGGTGAAATAGGGCTTCTTGGAACTTCCACCCATTATCTCTTACAGATTAGTCTATGATGCAAAAACACAAAAGCTCATATTGTTATAAAAACCAATTACTACTTCAGGAAACTGACCTTGAGGAAACTATTTTCTCTCTTCTGTAAAAAAAAAAATGGTCAAGATTTAAGTGAACCTGGTGTACTAAGGTGAGCAATTTGACAAGAGAAGAAGAGGCAGTAGTGGAGAAAAAGGCAACTATGACTATCCCATTCCCTCACTTCTGATCATCCCTGATTGCTAACTAGAAACTATCCTTAAAAAAGAGAATGGAAAGTTACTCTCCAGTCTCAAAACTGGGATCTTAGTTGTGTAAATTGTTGTATAACACAGATATATTTTACTAAAACTTTTTTTTCCCTGTTACCATTAAATTGTTGTAGATTAAGCAAAACTTAGAATAAAGCATGTATTAAATGAAGATCCTTAGGCATTTGGCTAAAAACAACATTAGCTTCTCTCAGGCTACTAATTCTTACTGTGAAAAAGGTCAGTATAATGATATTAGCAAAACAGAGATATTTCTCAGCCTCCTACTTTGTCTACCATATATAAAATAAAGTAAATTGTACGTTATTCTTTGGCCAGCACAAGAGCATGACCTGTGAAGGAAAGCTGGGTTGGAAAGAAAGATTAAAATATTTGAAATGAATGAAAGCAAAACCAACCAAACAAAAATAAATAAACTTCTGGACAATCGTATTTTTATTCTCAGGGTCAAATTATTCTGTCCAGGAATGAGTGAGTTGATATGAAGAAAAAGTCTGAGCATTTCATGGATGAGTTTGGATTCTACATGTTGACAAAGTATCTCCTTTCTAGTCTCTAGAACCTGAGGTATTATCTTGTTTATTAACTGCCTACTTGTGGATCAAATGAAAAAGGTCACTTGCATTAGTCAAAAGGTCTGTAATGCTCTCAGGAGTCAGAAATTATCTGAAATTATATGCTTGTTCTTTATAAAACTACTCCTTAATAGGCAGCAACACACAGTAGGAGCAGAATATCATTTAGGTATTCCTACTTTACATGCTATGCACAGTTACAGTGCACTACCCTGCCAAATGATTTGGAAATTCTTACTGTAATTCTTTGAATTACAATAAACCACATACCTTCATGAGTATGTGGCGCAAAGTCACTTGGTCTGAATATTTTAAAATGCGCTACATAATTTTAACTCAGCTTTCAAGTAATACAGCTGTTCCAGCTACACAAAAATCATTCTTTTAGAAACAGCTAATTTGAGCTATACTGACACTCAGGTATCCTTCACAGACACCTTACAAATAGCCCATTGACTCTTCTCTAAGCTCTAGCTCACAAGAAATCAGAATAAACCAGATGCAGACAAGTACTGTAGCTGGCCTGGTGACAGAGACTTCACATCTTTGGATTTTCAACTCCTCAAAACTTTTCAAATGGCCTCAGCAAATTACACTTGCAAGTTTCTCCCCTGCCATAAGCAAGATGTGGGTGATAACTTTCTTTTTGCCATTTACTCTCCTTAACAGAACAATTGTTTTGCATTGCCTAGTATGGGACAAGATGTGGGGTTATGGTCCCATCTGCTCTTCCACATAGAAAAGAGCTGCCTGAAGGTCTGGACAGTAGCCCAGAAGTGAATGCTAACACACTCCCTGTCACATTTCTGGTTGATGCTTGGCCTTTGTATCTTTTATTTCCATTGACTGATGGAAAGGTACTTTACTAACCCTGATTTGCTGGAAGGGCTGCATTATACACGTCAACCCAAGTATTAATCTTTTTTCTATATAAATAGAAACAATACATCTACATTGCCTGCAGCCCTGGAAGCATTTTTTGAGCAGAATTTGGAAATTTAGATTAAAGGAAAAAGATGTCATATTAAAGAGCAAGCCTAGAGCTAACAATCTTGTCCTATGGCATGGAACTTTTTGAGACACAAAGTTCATTGACAATAGAGCAGAGTACTACAATATTTGCAATTTCTTTAGAGCGTTACAGCACATAATGTGAATAGGTCATCCAAAGAGAGCTTTTCCACAGGAGTTCTTTATTATTACTATTGCTATTGTTATTACTGTGAATCTGTAATGATTGTTTTGTTGCTGTATATTTCCCACTCTGACTCCCAGGTACAGAAATGACAAAATGCTTCAACAGATGATAGGCTGTCCTTAGGGTATCTCCTGCTCAGTAAGAAGTGGCAAGTACAAGACAACTCACAAGAAAGCTTATCTTTTAGCAATTTATACCTGTATTGTGCACAGCCTGAATCTTTTGAGCAGGATCTTTGGGCCACTCTCTATCTCCTTCCTTGTTGTTCATCTTTTGTCTTTTTTTTTTCCCCTTTCCCTACTTCTTTCTTTAAACAAGGGTAGCTGCAGGCTTCACTAGGGCTTTAGACTTCAGTATTAGGTCAGATCTGTGAACTCTCCTGTTATGTTAGAAACCATGAGAGAAAACTTAGGTCCCTTACAGCCAATGAAAATTTTGCCTTTGACTTCAAAAGGACATGATAATATACAGATATACAGGAAAGGAAGAATATATTTTCCTCCTCATTTAACTCTTTGGCACTTGATGTTTTTGGTCTTCAAATATTTAACGTCTTCAAAATAATAAAATTATATAACTCTACAGTGTAGACTTTCTCACACACATTTATTAATCCACTCTGCTGAAGGGGGTGAAGATCATTAGCTATACTTAACAGACATTAAAACTAAATGAAAGAGGCATTTACTTATGATCATCATTGTGACTGCTAAAGGGAAAAAAAAAAGCTAAGCCCAGGGCTTCTCATTTCAAGACCAGGAGTTAACCCTAAGGAGCCAGCCTGGAAGAAATGTATTTACTGAGGTCTTTTTCATTGTGTTAATTTAGTTAGTGAAAAAATAATTGCTGCTCTGAAATAGGAGTCAAACTACTACTTCTGTGTCCAATTCTCATAAAGTATATCTCATATTGCAATAAAGACAAAGGCAAAACATATCTAAATTTCACTCAAATATCAAGTCCACAATTGAACTCAACAGGTAATAGCTAGTAATAATTTATCAGATGCATTTAATAAAGAAACACCTTTAATACAGTCATGTTTAAGTTTCTGCATGGATCAGAAGTGGACCCATGGCTCAATTAAACTGAAGTGTCTAAACACTACAGCAGTAAAATGCTGCTGTGATTAATCCTGTGTCTACTGGAAACTCATAATTTTGAAAACTGGGCCTTGCTACTGTAAGGGACTCCCAAAAGATGAATATCTGTAGATTCATCAACATTGGAAGTGCTGCAGGTGCTAGAACTGACTATTCACTAGCTAACCAGTACTGAAAGTTAAATAATTATTTAAACATGGTTCTGTAAATACAATAACAAACACTAACAGGAAGTATATCTTGCATCTTTCTGAGAGCAATTAGCAGCATGTCTCTGCTCAGAGCTGCCTTGTAGCTTTCCACTTATCTGTCCTCTACTTTATGCTCTCTTTTGAAAATATATCAGTTGAAGATGCTCAAAGTTATGGTTTTCCAGTCCAGTACTGCAGAGCAAAAGGGGATATCACAGTTTAAAGACACACAGAAATTTGGGAGAATCCTGCTCCTTGTGGAGTTCTTGTGCCACTCCAGAAGGGCTTCAGAGGAAGTAAAAAAAAGGTAAGAATATTACTTCTGGTTTATTTTTATTGAGTTTATATCCAGTAAATGATACCAGTATGTTTTTTCATTGGCTTCTATGAATTTTGTAGAAGGGAAGAGGTCATGCATTTGGGAGCATAAGATAAGCATTGACAGAAGTAGAGAAGAGTATGTGACAGCATGGTTACAATGTTAAACACCGTAATTTACAGTATTGATTGACTGTTGCTGTGACTCACCACGGCTGTGCTGGCTGCACAGTGTGCTGCTGTCAATACCACACTATCCTGTGTTCCTGTGAGTACCCAGCTCTAATGTAATACTGTACTGAGTCATTAGGAAAAGAAAGGCAAGCACACATATATTAGGAATACGGATATGGATTTTACAGAAAAGGGTGAGCTACTGGGTCAGATTTTGCCATTGGCTATTCACCTGTAACATCCACAGTGAGTGAAGAAACTGTACAGTTGAGGCCTGCTTATCTGTACACAGCATTTTATATTGCTGTTACACTTTCAGCCTGCACATTTCCACCTATAAAAAAAATGCTTGATTGCAAAAAGTTAATCTCTTAAATCCTCATATGAGCTGGTAAATGTGGGTCCTGTTTTACATAACTGTGAAGGAAATGCAGTCCTCACTTATTTCAACAGGACTTTAGGATGCTTACTGGAAAAAAAAAAACAAACAAAACCGTGACAAACAAAACTATGACAAACAATCTAGGAAGAAATATGGATATGTTCTGAGATGTAGTCATACAATCGCTCTACAAGGCTGAAGTTCCTCCTGGTTTGCCCTGTTGGATGACAACTTCATGTCCTCAAAATCATAAGACACGGCATACCTGCACAGTGGGCAGACCCTGCTATGTAGCATAAAAAAGAGTAAGGACAGACCGGGCATAACTCACAATGCAGGCTCTTTTGCAATACTACAGATTCCCTCTGGCTCTGGAGAAACCAAAATGAAGAAGTATGGCAGGTGTGTATAAGTTCCCTGCATTTCATACAATGGTGGAGGAAAACTGAAAGAGGGCCTTGGAGAGAGACTGGAATACTAGAATTCCTGTACTTTAGTTAATAAACATATAGTTACATTTATTTGATCTCCAAATTCTGTTTGAGTAAGATTAATAAAAAAGATTGCAATCAAAAATCTTAATGGTTGATTGAACTTCAATTTCACCTAGTGAAAGTCAAGATAAGTTATAGCATGAAACTGGTTTATTGACCCTGTACTGGACAAAGATCAGATTGCCCATGACGTAAGAATCATTAAGAAAGCATTTCTGATACTGTGGCTCTACAAAGTAATAAAGAACTGCCTCCAGACTTTCAAGAGAACAAATTATCTCACAACAACTTGTCATGATTCCTGCCTTCCTGTTTTAAGAAACAACTCGGGGTGGGGTAGAAAAATTATACAGCTGTAAAACAAGTCTTTTGTCAAGATTTTTGCAGCTTTCCTTCAATAACAAACTTCAAACACCTTAATTACATTAAAAAGCACACACTACTACCATATATCCTCATGTTATGTGCATTTTTTCAGTTCAAGGGAAATAATCAAGTCTTATCCATGGTACATTCAGTGCAACCACAGTATTTATCACAATGTCTTCTCTGAGCCTTCAGCAGAACAATTCTTGCTGAAGAAGGTGCTTGGCTGATTTTGAATAACCAGTAAGAAGAAGCTGCTTAAGACTAAAGTATAATAAATAAGGACAGGTATGTTCCATAAGCTGGTGTACAAATGAGAAGGAAACGCTGAAAATATCAAGTAACTTGTTCAGTTTGAAATCTCAAGATTATTTTTGCTTTACTTTAATGGGAAAGAGTTCTGCTTGTGTGTCTGACTGCAAAATCAGGTTTTTTTAGTCCTACTGCCAATGAAGGAATTGAGCATGACAGTCTAATATTCAGAAGTGTAGAGGCAAAATGTCAAAACTGAGCACACATTTCTGAGTAGAACTTTTTTGCATTTTTAAAGACATGCAGTCATGACTTTTGTACACAAAGGTGGCAGGTTGGAGTATATGCTCTATATTGTAAAGACATCATAGCTACGGGGTTTTTTAAAATAATAATTAAACTCTTAAAGTAAATTGAATAAATTAAATGACAGAATGGAAAGTATCAGCACCCGCTTATTTTGGAAGGGAATCAAACACTGGTTGGTATAAAATAAAATTTAAAAAAAAGTCCCCAGCTTGAAAATGTATTTATCTTTCATTTGAACTTTGTGATGAAACCATCCCAAATATTTTTCCTGGCCTCTTAATGCCACTCTGAACCTAGACTTTTAGAAGTAAACAGAATTCTGATATCTGCCTCTTGCACTCTCTCCTTCAAATTCCTTTATGTCTGAGGGCAAATATTTTCAGTCTTTGTCTCATTCTCACAATGTGAAGAGCTTTGTGGAACAGCTTTTCAAGTAACATTTCAAAGAACAGAGCTCTAATGATTTCGTTAACATAATGTCTGTTCACAGATTTAACTGTAACTGAGCCAACGCATTGCCATTGCAGTGAGATTTGAAAAAATTGATGAAACCTGTATGTGTTTTTTATTACCCCTTAACTTAAATTTTAATGTAAGAAATGTTCAGGACATTAATTTACTTGCTAATTTGACAGTTTTCATATGTAAACATTTTCAGAAGGATTGAATAAATTTCTTTTTTTAGAAAAATTGTCTTACAGAGAATTGGTCAGTATTGTACATTCTTCATAATAACATATGAAAATCTAATGAAAATGGGGAAGATGATTGGTAAAATTATCTTTATTTTCTGTATCAAGTCTGTAGAGTTAGTAGCCAAAAATTATGCCATCTTCTGTTTTATTAACAAGTACAGTTTAGTAATTTATTCATTAATTTTATTAATATTAGCAGGGATGATTTAAAAAATACCAAAGAAAAATCCATCACATTTTAAAAAGGGCATCACCTCTTTCTGACTCAAATTGGATTTCATTTGGGGTAGATATCATACCAAACGTGGCAAGGAAACCCATTTATGTTACTGCAGTTCTTCTAACTAGACAGTAGATAAGAACTTCAATTGAAGGCTTTAAATTGCTTCAGATGCTTTTTGCATTATAATTGCTTACATAGGTGGTTGGCGGAAGCATCACTCTAATTCTGTGCTTCATTTTTTACCCCTACACTTTTCTAAATTGTACCTGTTTCTAGTAATTATTCCTCCACAAATACATCAAGATTTTTAGAAAAGCACTAAAAACCACCTTGAAGACATGAGAGGCTTGACTAGCATGGCAGTTCAAGCTCCATGTTGTTTTCTTTCTGTAAAATCAAAAAACACTAACTGGCATCTGATTTACCATGGCATAAAGACCAATCTTCCCAATTTTAATATTTTAATAATTTTCTAAAATCTTCCATTGTGTGTCACAACAGGGATTTTTTTTTAATTGGTTATGAACAAAATTTTGACAAGCATTATCTGAATTTTACATTGTTCCAATGGATCAGTGGACCCACCCATGGCTGCCAGCATCCTGCAGCAGCTGCTGGATGTCAGCCTCCTTCAGCTGCTGGCTGTAATGCACTACCTCTTGCTGTGCAATATCCTTGCTGAGCAGGTCAGGAACATGCTAAAAGGGTCTTGTGTCCTTTTAATGATAGCTCACACTGCAGCAGTTCAATGGTTTTTGCTATCCTCTTACTACACACTCTCTTCATCCATAAATGTCCTCTCTAACTCTTTCCCTTCTGCAGTCATTTAGAACTCCTTTTTCCACAATATCCTGCCCATGCAGATTTTTGGGGAAAAAAAAAAAGGGAACTCAACAGAAATCTCCTTTGAATCAATCTCATTGAATCAATCTAATTGGAACAGATTCTTGAAAAAAGTCTCATTTTCCCCCTTTTTCAGGAATCCTTTCTAAAGCTCATCTTATAATTGCCTGTCACAATAAGGTATTATTTTTCTCTCTAGAGCTCAGAATAATTTTTTTTCCCCATTCATACATGGGGTAGATCCATGTTTAAACTAGCTAAAGAACTTTTCAAAATTTCAACTGGGCTTATATTGAAATTTATCAATTTGGCCGCCACATTTTCTACATCTTTTCATCACACTTTTACAGGTTTGTTTTTTATGTTGCTTCATATTCAAGCTATTGACAATAGTCATGGTATCTTTTTTGCAGGGTAGGATGGCTTAATGGAGCTAATACTGTTCAATCTGTGCAAAGAGAATCTCAGCAACTAGACAAGAAAATGGAACTAACCATCAGTTTCTCATAATCTAACATCTCATTGCAAAGTACTCATACTCTTTATACAGCAGGAAAATCCATTTCTGAAATCCCAGATAGAATCTTGACATCCTCATTACTCTAAATGTCACAGATCCTAGTGGCTTACATAGAAAAATGTCCTTCTTCTAATGATTTGGGTCCTCCTACTATTGCCTCCACAAGTATTCTGGGAAGTCTTGCATGCTATAGCCAAGGAAAATAATTCTGCCATGTCTTTGAGCTGGCCACTGATGCTCAAAGTCCTCAGGGCTGAAATCCCTCAGGCATGCTTTGTCCAAACTTGGGTTTTGTTTCCTGGAGCTTTGTTTTGGCATATTTAGCTGCAACAGAAATTTCTCCAATGACCAGGTAGATATGCCTAATTTTATTTCTTACTTTTCTATGGTATAACCATATTTTTAATATATACAGTAGTAACAAACAGCTATTCTGGGTAAACTAGATTATCAAGACTGTGCCATAATGATGCAAGGTAGAGAAACAGAGACCTAGTAGGACAGCAGAGCTATTGAAGTGGAGGACAAGGGATAGAATGCAGGAGAGAGCAGGCACGGGATCAGAAGAGAGAGGTTGGCATTGAAGACTCCAGAGTTAGAAACAGCTCACCCAAGGGAAGGCAAGGAAATGCAACCCATGGGATCTGGGTAAAATAAATCTAAGGGTAACAAAAAGAACAGCAAACAAGTACTGAACATCTCTAACCCACACTGTATACAGGAACTTTCAGTGTGACATGGACTTGCAGACCAAGGAAGGCAAGGGTGTAAAGCATGCTACCAGTTAGCCCCATGTAGACCCTATAGTGAGGAAAAGGACATCATTGTCATTGATTTCACTTTTTTTTCTGAGGAATAAAATAATGAACATCATCACTGTCTTCCTCTTAAACAGTTTGGGACACTGTCAGATCCTTTTAAATAAAATGCCCTTCCACCTCCAGTCAGACTGAAGTTGCTTACCTAAGGATTCAGAGGGTTTTGGATGGATGAGTGTAAGAGCAGAGAAATTAAATCGGTACATGAAATGAAAAAGTGCATATAAATTTTTGAATTGTATTGTACTTATTGTACTTACTTATTTTTGTTAAACATTTTTCTGTAATAGTTTATTTTCTTTCTCTTTTGTTTTTCATAAACTAATTAGATCTGTACTAACATTTATTTCATTAGGCTTTTAAGATTTCAATGACACTAGAGATAAATTTGTAGCTTTGCATGTAAGGTATGTTTCTGTTTTGCCAATATTTTGAGTGTAATGGGTTATCTGATTAATGTAGAAATATTCAACCAGAAATCTATATCTCAACTACCCACCTTAAGCTTCCTTTGGAAGCAATAAAAATCAGTCCATGATCAATGGAGTCAAAGAGATAATTCATCTTAAAGCAAATATTTAAATTATATTGTGTTTCTGGTGATTATAAAGGGATTTTCAATTTGTAGCTTTGACAGAACATTTACACTGAGGTCTTCTGAAGTTAGAGATGAATTTCATTGTGTTTAGCACATGAAAGTTAGCACAGCTTTTGTTTTTATATTGTGTCAGAAGCTTTTACTTCAGCTCACACTCAGCATAACAAAAAGAGTATAGCTTTGAAGTAGCTAATACCACGTTGCAGGGATTGAAGCAATCACACTGGTTCAGTATTTTAATCACTAGCACCAAAAAAACCACAGTGGGCCTTTATCTGCCATATACACCACCACAGTCTTTGGAGACTGTGTACCCACATAAGTAAACTTGGGAAGGTTGCTCTTTTCCATGTTCCTGACACCCTTTTCTCTCAAACTTTCCTGCAATTGTTTAATTCTTACAAGAGCATGTCTCAAAAAAGTAAATCATCAGATGTTGTAATCAGAATATGATTGTTTGCTGTAATGCTATGGGAATAATTACTAGAAACAGGTCTGCTCTAACATACAACATAATGCAACAGAAAAGGAAAACAGTCGCCCAATCTAACATTTTCTTTCCCCTTTTCCAGCCTCCCTAGCAGCAGAGGTAAGAAGCAGTCTTATAGTTTCCCATTCATAAAACACACAAAAAATTATCATTCAATTAAGTGTGACACTGCTCATCTCTCATATTTTTACTTCGGTAAGGGAGGCTTCCAAACCTCAAAGATAAATAACAAACAGCAATTTTGAAGTTAAAAGTAAAGATGTACTATCCCAAATATTTACAAAAAGATAATTGATAATTCTACTCAGCTCTCCCTTCAAGAAATAAATTAATCTGGATCCTGTATGTGCTAAAGCAATCAGCATCCTTTCCAAACAGGACCAACAAGAGAACACTGCAATTAGTAAGTGTGGGCACAGCCTTGATTTATAATGAACCATGAAATAAAATACTTTATATACAAGAACAGAGAAGACTTTGCATTCTTGCAGTGATTTGATCTTTAAATGTCAATTTTGTGCTTCTGAAAGAGTGGCTCAGATCTTTGACTGAAAAAATTTTCACAGGCGAAGACTTTTTTGATTACTTTCACTAGCTTTCTTTAAGTAATCAATAAGTGTTCCTTGCTTTTCATTAACAAATGAAAGATGAATATAAAAATATTGGTGAGAAGTGTATTTTGAAACCACTTACAAGTTGGAAATACCTAGCCTTATATGTATTTTATTACCAATTTGTTGCACCAAGTTACAGAAGGTGTTTTATTTTTACTGGTTAATTAGAATCAAAATCTTCTATGGGCAAAAGGAACATACCCGAGAATTATATTGTCAGTCTGATTAAATCTTAACACAATAACCACAGAATTATTATTACTGTCCTACCCACCTACTCTTCTCTGCCCCTCTTACCAAGTCATGCCCAAACTTCTCTGCACAGCATTTTTAGCCAGGATCATAGGTAGCTGCTTTGCACAGAATAAGTGATTATTATTACAACCTCTATGTTATATGTCCATAAATGTGCATTAAAGATACGTATATTTTTGTATCTTAGTAACATATATACACCACAGAGTTGTACAAGAGTTTAAGACATATGAGTCCTCCAGTCATTAGAGAATTGTTTTTAGATGCACAAACTAAAACATGGCTCCAGAAAGGCCCAGACAAGTCCAAATATTGTCCAACAAACAGTGAAGCATGTGCTGTGTGCTTAATGTGGTCTGTTATTTTCAATGGCAACAACATATTTACTGCACTTCAAGGCTATAAAGTCTTCTAAACTAAAGATTACTCATGGGGATATAATTTCAAAGAATTTTTTTTCAAAAAAATGAAAAATTTTCAATTTTTCTTGACCTCATATTGAGGCTATATTAGAAAGAAAGACCATTTATTGAATTATAAAACACAGATTTCTAGTAACAAAAAGAAGACTCATTCATGAAAAAGATCAATATTCTAAGCAAAGTCTCATTGATAAAAATTTCAGGCTTGTGAGACAGGGTGGAAAAGCATGAAGTTGTAGACACAGAACACTGGTAGTTTCTGCTGATGAAGAGGGTGGGGGACACTTCTTCATGCACCAGGCACAGAACAAAATGGAGCAGACTTCATTCAAAGGAAGGAAGTTAAATGTATTTATATTTATATTTATATTTATATTTATATTTATATTTATATTTATATTTATATTTATATAAATATATACGTGTAATCACATAAAATTTCACAGTAAAGAATGGGAAACCGAATAAATTGCTTGAGAATATTGTACACTGCCATTTCTGAATAGAGAAGCAGTCCAGAATATGCTGGAAAAATAATTAGATACAACACATTACTATATTCCTTGGACATAATTGTTGGAGCTAGCAGTCTTTAGGAATCCTTCTAGTTTTTCTCTCAGATTCAGTAAAGAAAATAATTATATTGTTGGTGCTTACCAACATTCAATGTTTCACTGTAAGAAACTACTAAGACTTGGGTTAGTATTGTTTATTTCCTATGATATATTAACCTAAAGGGGTGATGGCTCTTGCTGTTTTTAGAGTCATGCCAAGTTTAAGTAGTAACAGCACAAAAATGTTTTACTCATTGTGTTTTTTCACTACAGCTCTGCAGAATCACCATATGCCCAGTTTTTATTTCACCAGCAGTGCTTAAGTTCTAGTAATAGGACTGATTCCAAAGTATATATTCTTGGCACCCTGTAAGTAGTTCCTGTCATTTTCAGCATACGTGGAGATTCAGTGAAATAAAATTCATTATTCACTACTATTTTGCCAGGAATTTTTAAATTTTATTATTATGAAAACACATTTTTCAAAGCTTATTAAGGTGAATCCCAGAGTCTCATCCATATACAAATATGAAGCAGACATTTACTGGACAGAAATTCAAATGGCTTGTTGCTTTAGATGAATTCTTGGAAATATGTTGAGTGGAATGACATTTTCCAGTGAACTATTACATTCAAAACATAATTAAGTCACAAATGCATACAAGGTTCATTTTTTTCAAAGGAAATTGCAATGTATGTACCATAAATATATACACACATGAACATCTGCTTATGCTAGGCAGGAGAAAATGTTGACTCTTCACTCTGAAGAATCAATGTAGAAAATCTAAGGCTAAAAATACTAAGCTAAAGCATGTCATGTTAGATATTAGTGTTATGACAAAATATGCTGAATTATCGTATGCATCTGAACTGTAAGAGTAATTGGCGGGGGGGGATTATGTATGTGACATCATGAAAAAAATAAATTTGTACTCTAAATATAGTTTCAAGTGCACCATTAGTACATAAAACTCCCCTTCTTTCACAATCAATTGCTTTCTTAAGAAGAAGATAAGTGAAATGCACTGGCAAGAAATGCTTACCCCAGGCAGAGGGTGGGTCGGTGGTTAGCTGCTGATGATGTTTGTTGAAGCACTTACTATATTACTTCAGGGTTTGAGTGTGATCCTCTCCTTTATGGCAAAGCCAGGTGTGTTAATATACCCTGCAGTGATGTTGAAAGGTTTAAAGTGGTGATGCTGTCAAACTAGCTGTGTCACCACTTTCAAAGCTTTAAAGCACAGTTACAGATTGAAAAATATTTATAAAACCCCCATATTCATACCCAGTAGATCTATTCCCCATATGTAAATGATGTATATCTGCTTATTTTACTGAATAAAACAAAGGTTTTGTAATATTAGCACTGTGAAGCCAAGACAGTTTTCAAAGACTGCATGGGATTTCACTCTGATTCATATATCGCCACCAAACTTGACAGATGAATTCCAGCTGAAGAATATTTATTACTGATGATGATGTACAAGAGAAGAGCAGAATCCTAGTTTAATTAGGATTCTAAAGGCAGTTATAAAAATTAATCTTTTGACTCTCTTTCTCACACATACACACACACACACACATAAACCTTAAACAAATCAAAGTAAACAAAACCCCCCAAAACCAAAAAAAGCAATCAGGAAATAATTATGAGACAATGGAGAATATTTATCCCACTAATTTTGCTCTTGAATGTCAGAAGAATAAAAGTGGGGAGCTCAAACTCTCTGTCAGTCAATGACAGATTCACAGAATCACACAGAATCACTAGGCTGGAAGAGATCTTCAAGATCATCGAGTCCAACCCATGCCCTAACCCCTCATCTAAACCATGGCACCAAGTGCCACATCCAGTCTTTTTTTAGGCAGGGTGATTCCACCACCTCCTGTTTTTAGGGATGGTGACTCCATCCTCCCTGGGCAGACCATTCCAGAATTTTATCATTCTTTCCGTTCTTTCAAAACATTTCCCTAATTTCCAACCTATATTTCCTTTGGAACAGCTTAAGACTGTGCCCTCTGGTTCTGTCTGTTGCTGCCTGGTGAAAGAGACCAACCCCCTCCTGACTACAATCACTTTTCAGGAAGTAGAGAGTGATAAGGTCTCCCCTGAGCCTCCTTTTCTCCAGGCTAAACACCCCCAGTTGCCTCAGTCATTCCTCACAGGGTTTGTGTTCCCAGCCCCTCACCAGCCTTGTTGCCCTCCAGTGGACGCACTCAAGCGTCTCAATGTCCTTCCCAAACTGAGGGGCTCAGAACTGGAGAATAGATAGTTGTTTGTCTCTAAGAAATATGGTATGTATGTGTATTGTAAATGTGAATTCCCAGTTAGATGTTTATAAGAACCTAAATGTGGGATGTGAATTCATACCAACATTACTCTCCATCACTTCAACAGTCTTTTTGTGAAGTACCAAAATTGTTATGAATATTCCCAGGAGAAATTTCTTAAGTATAACCTTCCTTACCAAGAGAACTGACAATTTTTCTGTGTACTTAATGACATTAGTTTCTGAAGCTTTTTTTTTCAGGCAGTAGCACATATTGTTTCACTAACTAACCATCTACTTACCTACCTACCCACTTAACTTTAATTTGCAATTCCTTCTTATAACTTGTATCAGGCAAAAGCACTCTGCCATAATAGTTTTACTGGACTGTTTATTACTCTTGCCTATTTGTTCCTGCATGTTTAACACCATGGCCAGCTAAAGAGAGATAAAGGATATGGATGCTGTGCATGTCCATACGCAACTATTTCTGAAATTCTGGACAACACTGTGCAATACAAGTCTCAATACATGTTTGTGTAGGTTCCTCAAATTTGGGACCTCGATGCACTGTACACTGGCTTTTTTCATTTTGAACTATACCTCTGTACCTTAAAAGAACCTTAATATATTTCATTGTCAAGAACCAGGGTAAATCAGTAGCTCATTGTAGCCAAAAATCCTTAAGCTATATTTATATAGTCTGCTTTTCAACCCTCCTTAATGTGATAAAGTGCAGCAAGTTTTTTTCTTGGACTGATGGAATCCACAATCCACAGCTGACACCCAAGGACTTTGTTCTTCCAGCTACTTCATTTCTAAGCAGTACCACTAATTGTGATATGAATGGATTAGATAAGAAAGCTACATAAGGCAATGATTCTTCATTTTCTCTTTATAGTCAAAAAAGAGATGCAATTTCTCAGTATAAACTTCTCTCTTAAGAACTTGTCAAATTTCAAGCTCAGAAGAAATAAAGCACACACAAAAAAAAGGTTGTAGATAACAAACGTTAGAAAGAAACCAATGTGTATCTTTAATCAGCATCAGTTGCTTTATCTCATACTGCTTCCATGAAGATGTAATTCCAGCATCTGGAATTCAGTCTGTTCCCAGTTTAAGGCAAATCTGCTGGTCTTTGGAGGGCTTTGTGAGATCAGATCTATTTCCCAGACATCAGTTCTCACAGTGACCGCAAGATCCCAGCAATAATGTTTTCTCACTAGAACAAATAAATTTGCTGTGCTGCAGGAAGAGGTTTGTGAATATGGATCACAGAGTTTGCACAGGTGCTTGGCTGAGAAATGACCTTTTATTGCTTTCAGCACTAAATATAAAATTCATTTCTTTCAGCTGACACTAAATACAAAATTCATTTCTTTCAGCTGAGCTTTCTTCCATCAATTCTTCACACATGTAAATCTAATAACCCCTACCCCTTAGCTCCAAAGAGAATCAATCTTTCTCTCCCAAAGGATATAAAATAAAAAGGATTGTTCATTTCTGTTTTAAAATATTAGAAAGGTTTTACAGGAATCAGGACTCAAAAAGCATGAAGATTAAAAGAAAAAAAGACACTGAAGCAAAGGCTAGAATCATCCAGAAAATTTAGATGGAACTATAGTTTTCCTAATGAAACCAGAAAAAATGCATGATTGATGACTATTCAATGATTTTTATTTCTTTCTTTTGATTTTTTCAGTAGGCATCTGACTTTTCTACTCCCATTTTAGAGATAAATACAATGTGATACATGAGGGAAATTCAGTGGTTTATCTCTGGAAACCTGTTAGCTCACACTTGACCAAAAGTCCAGTAAAATTAAAAAAAAAACCAAATTCCAAAATGCAAAGCCTATTTCTCACTCTCCTAATTGGCTATTTCAGGATGATACAGAATCATGTGGGTCTAAATATGTGCTAGACACATGAAAAAATCAGAAATAGTGTTCACACAATTCAATTTGGAAAAAAAGATTAAAAATATTTCCATCGAGATGACATAACTGGGAAATTTATCCTAAATCCCATGTACAAGCTACATCACACCTTTCCCTCTGAGGTATTTTTCTCTGTTTTTGATTCACTTGCCCAAAGCATCCATTTTTGTACGGCACCATCCGTTGGTTGAAAAGGCATGATTGTTTTTCTGTGGGTGTCCTAATTTCTCTTTTGAAGTACATTCTGAGGCTACAGAAGGGCTTCTCTAGAAAACATAAGGTAATATGTGGAAAATATAGGGAGAAGATTCTCTTTCGTTAGTGGCTCTGAAACTAATGGAGTGCACCCATCAAAAAATTTTGGCAGATGGCTGGTGATACCAGGTGACTGGGATTTTACCAACTCCTTCAGCCACCATATAATTTGTCATTGCTAAAATCAACTGTTAAGACCTTGACCCATAATTAAAAAATAATATCTTGTCTTTGGATAGAATTAACCAGAAAAAAAAGTAAGGTCACAATTTTTCTTAAGTTTTTGAGGATTATAATATTGAGAGCACAGTTAACTTAATTTTCATATTAGCTTGTATGCATATTCCCCACCTATGCCATGTTAAAAACACCCCCAGAGCAAGAAAATAAAAGCAAATGACAGACATGCAGAAAAAGTCACCTCTGTAGCATTAATTCAGTGTTGTGTTTTTATTACTTGGCCAATCCTTACACATGACCCCAGTTTTACACCCCAGTGTAAAAAGATGGATTACATTCAGGAAAGTAATGAGGTGCTCAAATTTTTTTTCTCTTCTTATTCTGTAAAGTATGGCCTTAGGTCTTGTTTGCACTGCATTATTCAAACTCTCCTTTGAAGCCTTTTGTTTAGACTTCTCTGTGGTACCCATAACTATATTTCATGAACGGCAATGCCTTTAGTTTTACAACTGCCTATAAAGTATGACTGCAATATTATTCTCATTTTACACTAGGTAGCTAAAGCACCAAGATTGAGAACCACTGATTTGGGGAACTCACTGTCTGGGGTGACTCTGACTTGATTGTTCTGCCTGCTTACCCATCTTGGATCTCACCTCCACAAGGCTGCAGCCTCCACATCAGTCCATCAACGCCAGCTGCTTTGCCATTTGGGGAGCTCCTACCACCAAGTATCAAAAGCAGGTCTGTTGCAGTGCGTTTTTATACTTTGTAATACTTTGAAGTAATTTTGTTTTGTATTCCCATATTTTTCCCAAATGGTTTATCCCAGACTGTACCCCCCTCCCTTTACCTGTATAATTCCTCTCCCAGGATGAGATCATTCCCAAACCCCCACCCTGGCTCTCTGTCAATCACTCAGCCTCCCATCCCTCCATCCAGAAGTTTCGGTCCAAGTCGTTGAGTGATTAGCCAGAGGCCAGGGGTCAGTCCCCCAAGCCTTGCCCCATACGCTGTCCTATATGTCTATCCCCCAGTACCCATCCCTTAGAGTTACTTATTGGTTGGTAAAATGTTATCGACTTTTGGTTTCCACCTCCCTTTAAATGTGACCTTGGCACATCTCCCGGGGCTCTCGGCAGGAGGCCCCCTGAGGTGTAGGAGCTCCTTCGGGACTCCTAATAAAACCTTGGATTAACCCCTGCTAAGAGTCGGCCCTTTCTCTTCTACCGATGTCTCTGGTGTCTCTTCTGCAGCAAAGGCGACCAGCCCAGGTGCCTTCAGTATGTACCCTCGGGGCACAGAGAGTGTCTCCCTGCTGTCGGCCGTGTCGGGGCTGCCCTCCCCGGTGTCTGCCGACTCGGGACTGGCCCAGGGTTCCTGAGAGGCTCACAGAGAGACAGAGACATTTTGGCGACCAACGTCCGGGCTCTGAGACCATCCCCGGAGCTCACGGATGGGGCTCGGACATTCTTTCAGACTGTTCGCAAAGCCTTTGGCCGGCAAGCTACCTCAGAAGAACACACTCCGTTTTAATGAGTTGCTCCTCTGTGCAAGAAACTCTTCCCTCAAGAGTCAGTTTCAGGTAGAAGTCACCATCCCAGGACCTCCCGTTTTCCTGTCCTACAGCTGGATTGGTAAGTTTTACCTTTTTCCCGTTTTTCCCCTCTTCGGGAGGGGGGGTGTTTCCCTGCCTTTGTTTTCAGGCTCGCCGTGGAGAGCCAAAGTTTTTTTTTCTGTATTTTTGGCAAGCTGCCAGCTGCAGGCCTTTTTTTCTCCCCCCCCCCCCACCTGGGTTGGTGAAATTTGAGATACAAAATTTAAAATCACAGCTACAATGGGTGCAAAGCTTTCTGTGTCTCACAAAGGTGTCTACTATCATCTTTTGAATTTTCTTAAGAGTGAAGAAATCCGATTTTCAAAAACAGATGTTAAACAATTTGTTAGATGGTTGTTCCTTCATTTTCCCGATGTATCAACTGAAAATATTAGTGATTTGGCTTTTTGGGACAAAATTGGTAATGACTTATTGAGAGCAGGGAAGTCAGGTGACAAATCTCCGTCAAAGTTTGCTTTTCTAGCTATGCAGATAAGAAATGATGTAAAACCCAAATTAAAAAGGCAGGAACAGCCATCCGGGAACAGTTTCAACACCTCTGCTTCCCAAGAACCTGATCTACCCCCCTCCAAGTTATGTTTTCCCTCTCCTAGCCCTCTTTCCTCACCCCTAGCCCCGACCCAAGACATTCTGAAGAAAGCTACACTCCCTAGCTTCCCTCAGAAGCTCCCTGTCTCCAACCCGGACAGTTCTGGTCAAATTCCCCGGGACCCTACCCTTTCCCCTATTTCCCCAAGCTGTGATACCCTGTCCCGGAATTCTCGTGCCCGCTTTTGTACCCCCGATCCGCTTCAGGTAACTTCCCCAGACCATGATGGTAGATACCACATGGCCATGCCTGCTCCTTCTTCTTTCCACAATCCTTTACACTCTCCCAACAGCCCATTCTGGTCGGAAAACCCCGCCCCTGAAACCCTCCCTCCCAGCACCCTCCCGCCGCCCCCCTCCGCCCCCTCAGGGCTTTGCCCGCCAGCCGCGGCCTCCCGCAGCCCCTCCCGCAGCCCGCCCTCCAGCTCCCAGGTCAGAGAAACCGGAGGTGCTGAGTTCGGCAGCCGGAAGCCGGAAACATCACTGGTTCTTTCTGCAGCCCCTGTGTCATATATTTCAGATTTAAACAGGGGGATTCAGCCACATTATACCCCCCTTTCTGTTGATTCTGTCAAAGAACTTGCCAAAGCCCAAAAAGATTTCGATAGATCAAGTGAATATTTTAGAGGACTCCTTAAAGCTACACTTTTTGCTAATACCTTAACCCCCGCTGATACCAAACACCTTTTTTCCTGCCTGTTATCCTCATCTGAATATCTCTTGTGGGATGCAGCATGGAAAAAAGGATTGAGAGAAATTTTGCCAGCTCTGTGGGCTGATGAAGCTACTGCCCATGATGTTTATGGTAAATTGATATCTCTCGACCATCTCTGTGGACAAGGGGAGTGGGAGGATGGAGCAAGTCAGGCAGAGGGCATTCCCAGAAAGGTTTTCAAAGAATGTGCTAGAGCAGCTGAGAAAGCTTTCTTTGGGCTCCGTCCTGGTGTTCCGCTTGAAAATTATTTGAAAATAACACAATCTTCATCTGAGTCCTTTTTGAGTTTTGTGGAAAGGTTGAGAAAAGCTGTCGAATTTCAAGTTCAGAATGAAGGAGCCAGGATGGAAATCCTCACCGAGATTGCTAAAGAAAATGCCAATGACAAGTGTAAAGCTGCCATCCTGAGCCTGCCTCTCGAGCCAACACCAACACTACAAGCAATGTTAGAAGTGTGTGAGAGGAAAGTTACCATCACCCTTGCTGACCAGGATGAGAGACCAAAACCACAGAGAAAGATTGCAGCTGTGGATGCCCCTGATCCACCATTCACCAGCCAGCTTCAACACGTCACGATGCCACAAGAGAGAATCTCCAACTCTAATCGACCTTGCCATCTTTGTGGGAAGTTAGGGCATTGGATGCCTGACTGCCCTCTGAAAAAGCAGTTTTTAGATTTTAAATACAATAACCTTGAAGATCAGAATTCCCCAAAAGACAACCTTTCAAAAAACTGAATAAAGAGCGCTCTTTTTCCCAGCGCTATGACAAAAATAGGGTGTGTTCAATTCCAGCACAGGACAGGCCCGAGCCTGAGCATAGCCATCAGTGCCGGGAGCAGAATGCATTTCATACGGCAGCGCACCAGCAACACCAACACAAACCCACTGGCAAAAGTAAAAAAGTCCTTGCCATGAACATTTTGGGGACAGTAAAATGGTTCAATGTAAAAAACAAATACGGTTTCATAACCCGGAATGATAACAAAGAAGATGTGTTTGTTCATCAGACTGCTATAAAAAAGAATAACCCCAGGAAATATCTCCCCAGTTTAGGAGATGGAGAAATTGTGGAATTTAATATAGTACAAGGAAGAAAAGGCCCCCAAGCAGCCAATGTGACAGGACCTGGTGGAGTTCCAGTACAAGGTAGTAAACATGCACCAGACTACAAACCTGTAAAATATTATCTACATCATAGAAGTCCTCCACATGTCTACCAAGGAAACAGAACCCAAAACCAACAACCATCAAGCCCCAGCAACAGCCTAAAAGCAAGAAAAGCACAGAACACGGGCAAGCTGCCCTGCATTCAAAAGCCCATGTCAATAATAAAAGAACCTTCCAGTCCGATAAGTCCCACTTCTTCTAATACCCTTCCCCAATTCCTGTGGCCTTCCTACCCCCCTCCCACTTTCCCCTTCTTCTTTCCATTGTCCTATTACCCCTTTTTTATGTTCCCACAAATTCCTACCACCCTTTCCCCTCTCCCATGGTCTCCCTCCACTAATCCCTATCCCCAGAGTTCCTTTAGAATACCAGAGGGAGCATGAAGTTTCCCTAAAGTAACCATCCTTTTCTTAAACTAATGATTTTTATTTGGAGTTTCCAACAGGCACACCACCACCTACACTGCCTTGTGCAGAGTCTATCACAGCCAACCACTTTACCACAGGAGACAAAGAAACAGCCTCTGCTGAAGAAACCTTTTCCTGACTCAGTTTCCTGAAAAACCGTGTCTTTTTAGTGTTTCCCCTTAATCTGAACTCAGCCCTGTACCATCAGAATGAGCCCCATCCTTCTGCTGCTCATGTTGACAGCCATCCATCCAAGTCAGATGTGGAAGAGTTTGAAGGTCTCTGTTGCCTGAATCTTTGCCTGAATCTGTCATCCAAGGCTGAAGATGTCCACAAAATCATCGGAAAGATGCAACAAATGGTCCAAGACATCAAGCAAGAAACAGCGGACTGGATGGACGGACTTTTCCAAGGATGGGGACTCTTGGGCTGGGTCAGATCCATATTGAAATCTGTATTTTTGGTTTTGTTTGTTTTTTTTGTTATTTTGATCAGCTTTGGGATCATCAAGAGCATTGTGAACAAATTGATATTGAAAGCTATTTCCCCTTTAGAGATCAATCAGGTGACTGTTCCCACCTCTTCTGAGGAGGAGACAGAAACCTCTGCAGAATTTACAAAACAGCCTTGGTTTGCTGATGCTTGAGATCACTCCGAGCTGAAATTTAATGTTTAGGTGCCTCTCCTTTTTTTTATTTAAATGAAAAGAGGGAGATGTTGCAGTGCGTTTTTATACTTTGTAATACTTTGAAGTAGTTTTGTTTTGTATTCCCATATTTTTCCCAAATGGTTTATCCCAGACTGTACCCCCCTCCCTTTACCTGTGTAATTCCTCTCCCAGGATGAGATCATTCCCAAACCCCCACCCTGGCTCTCTGTCAATCACTCAGCCTCCCATCCCTCCATCCAGAAGTTTCGGTCCAAGTCGTTGAGTGATCAGCCAGAGGCCAGGGGTCAGTCCCCCAAGCCTTGCCCCATACGCTGTCCTATATGTCTATCCCCCAGTACCCATCCCTTAGAGTTACTTATTGGTTGGTAAAATGTTATCTGCTTTTGGTTTCCACCTCCCTTTAAATGTGACCTTGGCACATCTCCCGGGGCTCTCGGCAGGAGGCCCCCTGAGGTGTAGGAGCTCCTTTGGGACTCCTAATAAAACCTTGGATTAACCCCTGCTAAGAGTCGGCCCTTTCTCTTCTACCGATGTCTCTGGTGTCTCTTCTGCAGCAAAGGCGACCAGCCCAGGTGCCTTCAGTACATACTCTCGGGGCACAGAGAGTGTCTCCCTGCTGTCGGCCGTGTCGGGGCTGCCCTCCCCGGTGTCTGCCGACTCGGGACTGGCCCAGGGTTCCTGAGAGGCTCACAGAGAGACAGAGACACAGGTCTTACAGAAACAGGAAAGGTCATTAGTCAGCACTGTAAAAAATGTATTTTAAGCAGCTTGCCTAGCATCAGGCAAAAATTCTGCAGAAGTATCAGGGACAGAAATAGAAATCAGCTTTTCAATGACCTCATCAGGAGGTAACCTTTGTAGCCTTCCTCATGCATGGTACAAGTTCCAGCTTCTGTAAGACAGAGGCAGGGGGCCCTGAGGAAGTAGCCTCCCTCATGCTCCAAGGCATTTCATTCCCAATTTCCAGTCTGCCCTCTCTGAGATTGAAGTTGGGTCCTGTGGTAGCAAAGAGTGCAGAGATGTGTCATTAAGTGCATAATGGGACCTATGCTGGAACAGACCAAAGGTCACCCAGTATTGTGTCTAACAATGGTTAATAAAGGTTACTTAGAGGAAAACTGTTAGAAAACGTTGAAATATGGACGGACATAACTTTCTACCTTGCAAAATAAGAAGATTAAGGTTTCTCTCACTCATACACTTTTTTTTTTCTTTTTTTCAAGGCAGAGTTCTGTCCACAGCAGTGTATTTAACAGCCACCAATGAACATTCATTAAATAGAGCTGCCTAATTAATTTCTAAACAATTTTGTTTCCTTCAGAATATCTTACAACAAAAACATTTATAACTATAAAATATATTTATCCAAAATAGCTTACAGACCTGTTTAGCACATTGTCCTTGTGGAGCAGAATGGAACATTTGAAACCCTTGGGTTCAGAAGAGAAATTATCCTGAATCCTGCACATTAAAGGATGATTGCTTTAACCCAAATGTACAAATCAAGATAGTGATTGCCATGTGTAACCTAAGACAGTGAATGTGTCAGGTAAGCTGTTTGAATGTATAGACTGTTCTGGCACTGCAACAGGGGGGAGTTTCTCTGATATACACTGTCTACAGGAATAACTCTTGATTAATGTCTTTTACAGTTCCCAGCTAATACAAACACAAGGTGTTCACAAATATTCAAGGGGCATTATAGACTTGAAAGCAGATGATATCAAGAAAGCTTTGCTGATATTGTTTAATAGACCTGAATGCCCAATAGGAATAGTCCTACCTACTTTATTCCCTTGTATAAAGATACACAGAAATTTCATGGCCATTTTAATACTAAAGAATGACTGATTTTGTCTCTGAAACAAAATTGGAAGATGTTAAAAATTCTTTAAAATAATACATATTTTTTCAGTCTCCTCTGCAGATACACCAGATACCATTTCACCATATGATGAAATGTAGAGAGCTTCGCCTTAAATTTCTTTTATGGAGTCCATGCAGGTTGCTAAACCACCAAATTCCAAATAAATTAGGAATATTCAACTCATATGATTAGAAAGGTTCTGCTATGTAACCTTGAAACAATTATATCTTGCCAGTATATCACAGTAGTAACCATACACCAAAACCATACAGATATCAATTAAATGAACCCCAAATCAAGGAAATTATGAATGACTGACCTTTGGCAGGTAGTCACAAAAAGGAAGAGCAATTATACACCACCCCCAAAAGCTTTGTTTTAAAATTTCAGACACTGTTCAGTCCACTATAATTATCCTCACTTATAAGCAATAAAATGATTAGTGGGACAACTTAGGGAAGCAGAATCTGAGAGAAATTATGCAGTTAAGGGAGAATTGCTCAAGTTACAATTTACTAAATATTGTTGTAGATCCCTCGTGTCAAGATGCAATAAAAAGAAGATGTTACTAAATTAATTTATACTGGTTTATTAACTCCTAGATAATACCTAATTATACTTTTATGCAATGCAAATCCAGTATTTTAAGCCAGATACCTGAGGTTAGACATCCAAAGTCTCATAGTAACAGGTATTGTGCAGATCTTAAGCTTATGCATGGACTTAAATGGTTGACAGGAGACAGTATTTGAATATTTCTTTGTCACAACACTGCTGTACTGATTCAACAGTTAATACGATCTGTTAATTCATTCTGATTGTCCCGTGTATATCTGACATACTTGCTAAAAGATTTGTTCCCTGAAAAATGAAACAAAGGATGAAAAATGAAAACTGGGCTGTATGTTGGTTATTATAAACACTGCCCAAGAGTAAAGAGGAGCATAGTGAGTAGTTATTTATTTGAGTGGCACATATTTACTTGAGAGTGCTGGACATTCTTCAATAATGCATAGCACCTCAAGCTAGGAAAATGTGACTAGCTAAAGGCAGGGATGCAAATGATGCTGTGTAAGCTTTTTCTTCCTTTCTTCAGTCCTTTATTTGCAGTGGGGAGGGGGGCAGAGAGAGGTGGGTAAAAAGGATTTATAAGAAAAGGCTTGGTGTGCTACATTTGCTGTCTGGACTTGTTCCTGCTGTTTGCCTTTAAAGTGGTCTTACATGGCTGTTGCTCTAAGAATAAATAAATACAAATAACTTAAAAAAGGCCACATTTTCAAAGAATTTGTTTTGTGAAAGGCCTTGACAGATTTTTAGAGCTACTGTGGAAAAGTAGCAGGAAAAAAAATCACACCTGCACCCCAGATTCAAAGAGAATCCAAACCAAATTATAGGTTAATATCTGAAAAGGTCAGTTTTGCTTTTTTTTTTTGGGCATCCATTTTCTATTCATTATCCTTCCAAAGTTTTGAAGAAAAAAGTTGCTGATAAAAATATATATTTTTTAAATCTTGCAGTTAATTCTGTTCCAGTGCATTTTTAATAGTAAGACTCTACAAGACACAAACTGAAGCAACTCACTCAAGCTGACAGGCCCGAGGATATCACTTAAGGTTTTTTCATGTTGTTCCTCTGACATATGGCATTCCCAGGAAGGGCAGTACCATGCCAGAAAACCTCAGTTACACCCTGACATTACAACATCACTCTCAGAGGAATTGGGCACAAAAAGTAATGACACAGTGCTACAGCAAGCAGGCCATTTTAGTGAGTGACCACTGACAAGTTACACTTAGGAGCAATGCATTAGCTTTCATCTGTGAATTCCAGAGTCCTTTGGACAGAGTTAACATCTCTAACTCAAATCTGGATAAAGGACTTCTAATTCTATGCAGCATTCCCAATGAAGGGAAAGTCAATGCCAGAACAGAGATCAGAGCTGAGCTCCTCTGAATTTATGCCTGATAGGATTTAACCAGCTGGCTGGACTGTAGGGTTTTGTCAAAACATTATAAAACTTAATTTTGACATGTAGATAGTTCACTAGGGGGAAGAAATTCACATTCTTGGTTGGTTGGTGTTTCCTCTTGCTGGGCATTTCAGATCAATTTAGGAAAGGGGTGGAGGCTGGCCCTTTATTTTCTTTGTTGTTCAGTGATAGATCAAAAAATATGTATGATTTCACAAAGTCAGTTTCGCCTTCACCAGTCACAGTGCTAAAGTCACCCTGCTCTCTGCTCTCCATCCTTCCTGTGAGCTGCTGGTGGAAGGCATTTCTCTGCAAGCACCACTTTGTGCTTTTCCAGGACAAGGATGGAGCCATCTTTTTTTGTAAAGCAAAGGTAGTTTCTGCTGCTGGGCAACTTTTAACTTCCTTATTGCTCTTCACAGTACCTGCAGAAATGAGACCAGTGTGTTCCGAAGAAAAGTCCATCTTTCTTTATTTTGTGCTTTCACAGTCCTTTACAATTTACTAAGTGCTCCCCAGGGGTCAACTTGTGTAGCAGTGCTGTGCATTATGTGGTAACTGCTGTGGCAGTACTTACACCAGCACTGGAGAGAATTACACCTGAAACGCTCCCTTTGGTTTTATAGTACAGAGCAGTGCCCTCTGCAATGCCTCCAACTTTACAGTACAAAGAGCTAGAATGACTCACTGTCCTACTTCAGATTCAAGAGAAAGCAGACTTTTGCCTTGCTATTAAGGAAAGAGAAAAAAAAAAAAAGCTTTTAGGCATCTCTTGTTCCAGCTGTAAAGATGTGGCAGGCAATGTAAATTGAGCATTCTTGGTAGGTAGCTTCTTCCTAATGTTTATGGGTCAGGTTGTCAGACATGAACAGCAGGGTCAGCCAACTTCTTTCCTACAATAAGTGACACACATTTTTACTTGTAGAGATCTAAATGATTTTGTGCTCTGGCCATCTTTTCCCTGTTTCTGTTTACCAAGTAAAATTTTAAATGAACTTTTAAACATTATTTTAAATTATCTGCAATTGATGGGTGTCTAGATGCAAAAGACATTTTATGGTATGTATTTCTGCTTCAGGTTCTGTGCCAATAATTCGTATTTTCTTAGCATTACTTTGTAATAACACAAACCAGCCACCAACAAATATATTTACTGCTTGTGCATGTAATTGAAAACAATTAAAACAATTAAATTGAAAACAATTAAAAGCATTCAGTGGATGGGAGTTTCTTAGGAGCCTGTACAGGGGTGTGAAATCAAAGTTAATTTTTTTCTTTCAACTAAAAATTTTTTCTTCAGTTTCTTCTGAAATTATAGAATCAGGTTATTAGGAGTGCAAGACACCCTTAGAATTCATGGTGAAACACCAATGATATGACATCTATCCTGGCACCAGGAGGCAAAGCTTTTTAAAGTTTAAAGAGATAACTTTTTCATCCAAAACCCTACCAAAATCTTCCTGACGAAAAGAATTCTTATATTTTTAATCTAAGAGAGATGTCAGGTAGTATCACGTGACCTCAGCAACAGAAGAATCATTTTCCCAAAGCTTTCCTCTGTTACCAAAGCTTAATATCATGCATTTGGGGAGAGAACCAACAGCATTCTTAGAAAATATTATTTCCATAAGGATTTTTTTATCTTTTATAGATTTCTCTATCTGTGTTCTATCTTATGTTTTTTCATCCTTTAAGTGATTATATTAGTATAGATAAAAGTTAATGTCTTTCTCTTGGACATTTATTTTATGGAAGAATGGACAGAACCACAGAAATCTTATGAGTGCATTGGCTGTCTAAGCATATGTGCCTTGTATCCAAATGGCACCTTAGAATATCCTGACTCATGTCCAGCTGCACTCAAACAGATTTAGAATCCCCCACTCAGTCGTGAAACTGCCAACCCTATGCCAACACCTGGAATACTCTAGAAAACCTAGTAAGACCAGTAGACACCTCTAGGATATGCAACTGCATTGCTCTATTTTCAAAGAAGTGTTTAAGATCCAAGAACTGCCAGAAAAACATGACTTAAGTTGTTACTTTCATAACCCTTGTACCGAGAGTGCAGTGGCAGAAACAAGGATGAAGCTCAAAACACCTTCTGGTTGTCCTTTTAAAATCCATCTCACGTAGTCAGAGGAAAGCCCACTGTGACACAAGCTAGGTCCCAGAATTAAAGAATTATCTTGGACAGACATCTTTTCACTCTTCCAAATGCTGTATTAATTAAATTCCCTTGTAATCTTCTGGAGTGGCAGCAAAAAGCTGCTGTTGTGGCAATCCTAGAGCTGTCCCTCATGAACAGGCTCATGCTGAAAAATTCAGTTTATAATAGCTTCTAATAGCTCAGATACTTGGCTTAAACTGGTATTGCAGTTTTCAGAGTAATTGTGACATTTTATTTGTATGACTACAGAGAAAAATATAAATATTTCAACAGAGGAAAGAGCCAGTTTCCATTTAGATCAATTAATATTCTCAGGTTATCCTTCTGAAATTTTACTAAGCCCTTAATAGATAAAATTTTATTTTACTTAAATGGACTATGAAATGGTAGTATTCTATAGAAAGTAAAAGTGGGTTTTTTTTGTTAAAATGCCTGTATCTGAAGTTTTCTTCAATTTTCAACAAATGCATTAACTTCACTTTTTTTTTTTTTTGTACTTAATGTCATAATATGATATTGAAAATTCCAACCCTGGTTTCTCATTTTGCTGAGCTTTACTAGCATAATTATTCTTCAGGCTTCTCTTAATTATATGCCCCACCATGTGCTACTTTTCAACATTCTAAAGTGATACCACCTTACCACTAGGAACATTAAACAATGAAAGGTAACACTCTTTTGTTTGGTTACACAGCATGCTGTGTTCTGAATTCAGTCTTCTCTCATAGATCCCCCCTCCCATCTTCTGAATTATATCCTTTACAAGGTTTTAAAGAAGGGCACTTACAGTCATACTTGCTCTAAAATGTTAGGGTTTGTGTGTGGTTTTTTGTATTTCCTGTATCCCAGATATTCCCCAGTTTTTCAGAAACAAATTTAGAAATAAAAAAAAAGGAAAGAGAAGAATGTAAAAAAATAAAGAAAGAGACTACTATTCAGAAGGTTTATTTCAGGTAATTTTTTTCTTACCCTCTCAAAATGACAAGCTAGTAATCAAGGTGAAAAATAAAGCATTCAAAAAACTACTTATCTGCAAATGGTATTTCTTAGATATGCAATGTGTTTACCTTAAAGAATGGAAATACTTTAGAATTAAAAAAAAAACAAAGAACCCCAAAAAAACCCAGAAAGTGATTAAAAAGATATCAAAGTTCTTGATCCAGTTAAATTGAATCATAGAATCACAGAATCAGTTAGGTTGGAGAAGAACTTTACGATCATTGAGTTTAATCTAAGACCTAACACCTTCAAGTCAACTAAACCGTGGTAGTAAGTGAGTGACATATCCAGTCTTTCCTTAAACACCTCCGGTCCATCTAATGTTGAATGAGAGTTCTAATCAAGACTTTTACATCCCCAAAGTCTTTTCATTATAATCCAAAAGCACAGAACCTACTGACCACACAAGTGTTAAACATTGACAGTTTGACTAACCAACCCAGAAATGCTATTTTTAAATGACTGTGGTTTTTCCTGAGAATGATTTTAAAGAGTTTGACTTAAGAAACATATTGACAGTGTCCAAGCAAGTGAGACAAATGGAATTTTTATATAGTAAACACTCCTCTATATCATCCGGAGAAGCTGTAAATCCTTGGCCACTGAAGTCAAAAAAACACCTCCCATTATTTAAATAATCTTTTTTGTCAAACTGAAAATGAGGAGATATTAGAAATGTCACAAAGACAGAAAGCTATTTTAGTAGGCTAGACCAAATAAAGTTAATTTTGCTTTAGTTTGTGGCTTATTTTCTTTCACAATATTCCATGTCATAATTCTAAAACATGACCTCTCAAAAACAAACAAAAAAGAAAACCTACCAACCAAAAAAACAAAAGCTCAAATTAAATCTTATTGATAAATCATCCTGGGAAAACAAAGTAACCTGTCAATCATTTCCAATCAACAAATCCTAACATTTAATCACAAGCATACTCACACTTCAACATGGATCCACTTCTGTCTTTAAGCTTCTAATTAATAATTGTGTTGTCAAAATGCAGAATCATGAATAGTCCTTAAGGTTTTTCCTGTACAGAAGATGATGAATACTTGTACTTAGCCAATCAAAAGTTCATTTAGTTGTTAAAGAATATTTGTCTTTAAAGTAGAATCATTTAATTATAAAATTATTATGATTGGAAAAAGCCTTTAAGATCATCAAGTCCAACCATTAATCCAGTCCTGCAAAGTCTAAACCATGCCCCCAAGTAGGTTCAAACATTCAAAACCTTCAAGGCTTTTTTGCCATTTTAAATATGATTTTGTATGGTGAGGAAAGTGAATATCTAATTAATGATTATTGGAAAAGGCATTTCTCTCTAGACTGTAGACAACCGTTCTGTGCGTCTTACTTAGTACAATGGATTTATTGTACCGGGGTGAATACTATGGGGCAAATTATGTCACCCACACTGATACTACATATCAAGGATGTATTTTTCTTTACAGAGTGTAGATGTGTGAAAAAACAGTGGGACAAATTCTAACTGATGCACTGGATAATGAAGGGAGTGAGAGAGAGAGAGAGATAAAAAAGAGATTTTTTCTATGGTGCATATGTCTAATACTGGACAGTTCCTTTCTGCTAAAACTCAGATGAAAATTAGTGTTGGATGGGTTTCTGCTTACCAGCTACCTTTGAAAGAAAAGCTTTCCCATTTTGCAATGATCTCTGGAGCTTCCAGTTCCCTTTTGGCTTCTCTTTCCTGCATTGTGAAGTACCTCCCAGTTATCAAAGTTGTCTCATAGGCAGACAAATGCAGTAAAATAATGCCCGAAGACAATGCTGACACTTGCTTTTTGCCTCTCCAGAAAATTCCTTTCACAGGCTGAAACTGCTATGGTAGCTGTTTCATTGATCTATATAAAATTAAAGCAAAGGAAATACCTGTAGTTAAAATGACGAAAGTGAATTTATTTACTGATAAAAAATTGAATAATTTGGTATGCAAATATCTGAAGCTTTGCCATGTTTTTCATCCTTTCCTCTCTGAAGTTTTCCAATGTGTTGAAAAGGCATTATAGTAGGCATTTTGCATTGTCATTGGCTTACCTCAAAGGGATATGTAATATCCATTGTTGACAAAACAGCCTATTTTATTTTGAAATTCTTATATTTGCTACCATCAGCAGCATAATGAAAGATTACAGTTTTATTAAATCAGAGCTCTCTCCCTTTTCAAGCTAAAGGTACTTCACTACATTGGTTTATGAAGCATGCTTTTTTTTGTTTGTTGTTTTTAGAATTAAAAAAAAATGCATAAAGGTATTAAGGGAATAGCTAAAAGGAATTGAATTCCTTAGCTGAAAAGATTTGTACATGCCTTATGTTTTCCTGGATAAATAATCAGGAATAGTGATCTTGTCCTAGCTGATCACAGATAGATAATGATCAAATGGTACTTTTCACAGACTGTCTTGTTGCGGACTTGCACTGACTGTCTCACCTTCCAGTTTGCCAGTTTGCTGGGAAAAGCTGCAGTAATCTGTTCCTATCCTCAGCTTTCTCCTTCCTTAAAGAACCATCCACAAGAGGGCTAGGCATAGCACAGACTAAAAACACAAAACAAAATTCCTTGAAAATTTAATGACGACAGTAATGTCATAATTTAATCTCGATATGGACTGGGATTTTTCTGAAATGCAACATCTATAGTAGATATAAATTCATAAGACTGTAATATGGTTAAATTTGTATAACTTGTGGATGATCATAAAATTTACCTGACAATTGAAAATTGCAACATAGCAAAAATGACCACAGAGCAGCATTGTTCATAAAGACTTATTTGACTAAGATTTTGTTCCAAAACCAGACAATCAGATAACAGATACCTTGAAAAAACAGAAGTATTTTCAAGTGCTAAATAAGGAGCTTGTCTTGCAAGAAAACAGTTTTTCCCTAAGGCTACTCTCTACTTTCATGATTTATTGTAAACCTTCAAAATTGGAAGAAAACAATAACAACAAACAAACAAACAAAACCAACCAAAAAACAAAACAAAACAAAACCACCAAAAAAACTCCAAAAAACCCCAAATAACCAACCCAAAAACACAAAGCCACCAAAAAAACAATAACCTCAATGCAACATCTATTCTGCTTTCTTTCCTGCTTTTTCAGTGTTCACTTATACCCAACATGCCCGTGCTAGTGAAGACAGGAGAAGAAAGGGAAATTAACAATGTGAAAAATGAAAATACACCAGGATTTTTCCATTTTTACTTCTTTAAGGAAACTAAATATGCTTTTTGAGCTCTATGACAACACTTTTTCCTTCATCAAACTGACAGGTTTTCCTAGGGTGACTTTTTTGATGGTTGTAAATTTGTAATTTTTCAACAAATGAAAAAATTTGTAATTCTCCTCCCAGATTTGCTCTAAACCAGGACACAGGTCTTAAGGAATAAAGCAAAGTTTGCAGCCAACTCTATACACAAAAGAAAATAGAATTCTTTCATGGACAGAATGTGTTTGCTTTAGCACTATTCAAAGAAGGGAATGATTTTTTCTATCTGGCCAGCATGACAGTTGTCTCCAGCCCTTCCCATTTTTTTAAACATGGTGAGCACATCCCTCACCAACACTGCTCTAAATAGCATGGAAAAAACAGCCTAGTTACTGTCCAGCTCTCCAATGTGGCTTCCTTTCAAGAAGCACCCCCAACTTCTATTTTCTTTGGGATACACCCTCAGGGATACCAAGAGCTAAAAAAGGAGGAAATCAAACTGAAATATCAGTGCAGGTTGAATTCAGAAAAAATGCAGTTAATACACATAATTCAGGCAGTATAAAATCCTACCCTAACACTTCTGCATCTCTTTTTTTTTTGTTTGGTTTGCTAAAAAGTTCTGATCACATGATTTTAAAAAACTTAGGAACTCCAGGTACCAAAAATATTCTTAAGTCAAAGTGGATGTATCATACCACAAAGATACTTCTACATTATTCTGGGTAATATTCTGCCAGTAACCAACCTGGCAAAAAAAAAAAAAGAAGTTGAAAAAAGTAGGAGGTTCATAAGAAGAGTAATACAGCATAAAGGTTTTCTGCGTAAAAAGCTTAGTTTCACATGTTTTCTATAAACTCAGGGTACAGACTATGCTTAAAACAGAATTTTTTTTTTTTTTGCTTTTCTCTTATAAAAGCTAAGAAAAACCAGGAAAAAGCATTTGGATTGATGCCTGAAGTTTCATTTTAAAGTTCTGTGAGCTTTTCTCCCAGCTGCCTAATGGTACAGAGACAATGGTACAGAGAGAGCTATAAAATGTTCTACTATACGTAAAAAGCTGTACTGAAAGACCATTTTTAAAGTTTCAAATCAAGTACTCAAGAGACAGCAAAGCAAGAATTAACTCCCTCTCTTCATATCCAAAAGCAAATAGTCTTTAAATATATCATGACACAAGGATTTTTTTCTAGATCCTCCCCCCACTTCATTATTGGCACGTGAAAAATGGAATTAAATTAATCAGCAGGTTTTCAACATTTGACTTATTTTTATTTTTCAGTGTGTGTCCCTAGGCCTCAACCAAGCACACCACTCAAACACTGAGCTGAAGACAGAATTATTCATTCCCTTCTGGGCTTCCCTATGGTGCTCATCATGCAAAGCTCTGAGAGCTTCCTGAAGGTTAATTTATCTTAACAAAACCTCTCTGAAGTGACAATGTAATATATTCCACTTTACAGACAGGCAGCAGAGACACATAGACAACAGCTAGTGCTGAACTATCCAGGGTCCAAGTCGTTGATTTTTGTCACATTTTATAATAATCTGCATCTTTAATCTTGGCATCCCTTCACTTTAATTGCAACTGTGACTGCTCAATGCTTCTTCACCTGAGCCATCAGGGTCCTGAGTCCTAAGGTGGGCATTCAGAAATGAGAAGCACACTGTTATTGGCCCTGTGTGAAACATCTGATGTAAGGGACTGTGGGGAGTCCCTCAGGAACTCTGATGGTCAGAGACAGACCCTGCTTCTAGGCAGAACTTAACTGCCCTAGGAGGAAGGCATTCATTCTCTTCCAATGCATGTAAAGTATACATGCATATATATAGGACATATATATATCCTTTACTTTCCAGGCCTAAGCAAGAATCCATTCTTAGACTAGCAGAACTTTGTCTAATGAGTGAAGTATTAATCCAGGTTAAAAATAGGAGGGATTCACCTGGAATGAAAGGAATGGATTAAGATAACGGGCAAACTTCATAATATTTTCTAACTTTCAACCCTTTCATTGATGCCTCATTTTGTTGTATAATCTTTCTTTTCTCTTACCTTTCTGCTGTTTCTCCAGATACTAATTGCAGGGGATGGGGGGATTGTGCAGTGCAGCTAGATCCTCTGCATGTCTGTTCACTCTGTGAAAATGTCATATATGCGCTAAGTCAGCATTCAGGGCTCTGAGGAATTCAGGCACCATGAATGAATACAGATTCTAAGGGATGTGAGCTGCTATTGAGCATATGCAATCCATTTTTATTCACATTTTTGATAATGGCGAAATGTGCAGGAATTTTCACAAGAGTGAAATGTCCAAATACAAATGATATCTCTGTAAAATACCATGTCTCTGATTTGAGGAGGAACAGTGTAAAAGTATTTAAAATAAAAGATCTTTAAAGTAAAATAGAACTAATTTCTAACATTTTTATAGTACTGTCCTCTTCCACTGCTGGTTTCACAGATAGTTGATATACACTTGAATAAGTGGAGAAAACCCAAAGGTAACAAACACCACTTGAAACCCTGAAAGGCAAAGCTAGCATAGAAACATGCTATACACCCAAATGAATAGTTTCACAATGTACGGATCTCCAAACTATGAGTATGGCTTGTGTTTATACAGAACAGTAATCAGGACAAGCAGTCTCATGGAAGTAACAAAAAGCATCACCTGGCAAGTGTTCTTCAAACTGGCAATTGTCTCAAATGCTACTAATTTTGAAGGATTCTGCATTTATTCTAGGTCATGAGTAAGGTTATGATGTTGCTTTCATTATGAAATAGCACTCAATTGTATTAAATTTCAGGGAGCCCACAGTGACATCATATACAAAATGTGAGAAATTCTTGTCCCCAAAGAACTTAAGATACAAAATTTGTTTAGATTTTCTCTCTTTAAAGATCACAAATCCTCTGAGCATAGACAAGGCTCTCATTGGATTGGGTAGTAATAATTCTATGTGTGTGTTACCTTCTTTAACGGCATAAATATGCAATTGTGTAAGAAGTCCTGGTACTCTCAGGTTTGATAGTTAACCCTGCACAAGCTGTTTTCCAAATTATTACCAAAATAATTACTACCGAGTTATGGTGCTACTTCCGACACATAATTGCATACTGTTGAAAAGAAACAACAGTGACATGCTGGGAGAACTTCATACGAGCACTTGGGTTAACAAAACCAAAGAGCAATCCCCAGTGAGGAGAATCAGCCTCCATTTCAACTTTTATAAGTCACAAATCTCATCAGACAATAAAAAAAATTGCCTTGAAATTGTAAAGGAATCATTGAAATAATGATGGAAGAGCTGAAAATATCAAACAGTCAACATAAAAATAATTTAAAAATTAACTTTTTTTGTTTTCATTTTTAGTTTGACTTGTTGGATAGCAACACAGTCATGGTCTCAAACATCAGCTGATCAGTTTCCTGCAGGGCAAAGCAGCCCATATCAGTCCATGTCTTTATGGGACCAAAGCACTCCAACCTTGTTGCTGATTAGCCAAAAAATAACTTTCATTTCTAAGCTTCACTGATCTTTGAATCTCCAGTTCCATAATCACTTTTTTCCTTAAGAGCTAGAACAGATGCATAGACCTGGGATCTGTAAGCTGGGCAGAGTGACAAACATGCAGAGCCATTAATGATTTTGAAGGAGCATTTGATATGGAACATGTATTGCAGTCATAATAAGATACAGAAGACATCTACATAATTCAGCTCCAAGGCATCATAAATGAGTCTTCCATTTTTACATTTCATTGGCATGTTTGAAAAGTAATTCCACTGTGCATGGACATTTTTTTTCTGACCTGGGAGGATGTTCTGTGATGTCTCATCTGTTAGAATCATTGAGAGGGAGGAAAAAAAGCATCAGGAAGCTCACATGAGCCATATCATTCGTGTTATAAAGCACAACTGGTACTTCTCACTTAAGGTAGAAGATTAAAATATAATCTATATTAAAAGTCTTATTAAAAGTCTGTATTAAAAGACTATATTAAAAGTCTTTCTACAGTACAAAAGGCAGACATTTCACGCAAGGTAACTAGAGAAATTCACTGCCCAGATTCATACGGCATGATTGATTGTGGAGAAGTCACACCCATCAGGATGAATTTTAACATTGATATTGCAAGGTGGATTATTTCTGCTTTCTCTTTAAGGCATTTCATAGAATCATATGGCTTGTTGCAGCACATGAAAAAAATAAACATAATAAACGTGTAACCAAGTTAAAGGATTCTTTCCATTAAATCCTTTTCCTAATACATCCTCTGTTCTGATATTTTAATTACCATATATATTATTTTATATGTCCCTGGGACATTAATTTAAGATTTCATTAGTTCCATTGACTACAAGTTATTTGGGATAATTATTCTTCCTTTTAAATAAAAAATTGATAAAATTAAATTTACCTATCAAGTGTCTTGAATTGGAAGAAGCAAATAAAAGAGAAAAAAGTGACCTGTTTTTGTTTTCTGCTTTCCTTCTAAACCAGGTGATACTGCTTAGATTCTTTTTCCTCCTGTCTAATTTACATTTAACTTGGCTGCTGATAATATGTCTCTAATTTGTAATTTCAACTGATTACTGATGATGTACATGGGTTTGAAGTGAATCCTATAATCAGCCTTCATTTTCAGGAGTCACTTAGGATTTTGGCTACCCATCTGAAAAGGAACTGAGTTCTTTTATAGAAATTATTGAAACATTCACCATCTGAACCTGTAAAGATCTCTAAAGTGTGTATTTAATCATTGAATAACTGACAAACCTTGACTATTTCAGATAATTTAGGTCTACCACCTTTAAAGACTGGTGCTTCTCTTTTGTTTAACAGGCTTTCTTTGGTTTTGAATATATCCATCATGACCTCCTTTAGAGCAATTAAATCTCTGTGCTAATAGGAAATCTTTCATGTAACACAATTGTTTTCCCATTTGGAGGATCATTTTAATAATTTAAATTATATTTGATTTATTGTATTAATTTTTTACTCAGAATTATTGCTAAGCTTAAGTTATTACATGAGTGGACTAGGCTAGTGCCATGGAGAAATGGCTCCCTTATTTTCATAAATAAAAATGGGAACTCATGCAATTATGAAAAAGAAAAAAGAAAAAACTAAAATTGAGACAAAAAGATATCATTAGTCCTATGAAAGAGATCTCTGCAGCTATGTCAGATGTTTTGTATGCATGCAATAATTTGGCTAGTGCAGTGAGTAAGGTGAAAGTTGAATTTTGTGCCATTGTGCAACTGCTGCACTCACATTGCCAGGAATGACAGAACTTGTCCTGTTCCAGAAAAACATACTGCCTGTACAGATAAAATTCTCTTAATTTGCTACCATCTTGTAGCTTTTTTTAGTTTGTGATTAGCAGTTAAGTTCAGCTATTTGGCAGAGTGATTATCAGGTGCTCTTTTCAGTTTCTATTTAATCTTTGTCTCAGCTTTCAGAAGGTACTTGGTGATTGCTTAGTGCAACAAGCACTTTCTAGATGGCTTCTTACTGCAAGCAGCAGGGCGATTTCAGCCAGAGAACTTCTCTCAGTGCAGATGTGTGTCAGGGTGGTTTGAATACCTAACAAAGTCAAGATTAGTCTCTTATCTGAACATTATTAATATACATAGGCAGAAAACAGGAACAAGGAAGAAAAGATTCACTGCAGGAGGAAGCATTCTTTAATATACTGTAAACACCTTCTCTGGTGCATATAAATATATGCATTAAGGTGAGTAATCTGTAAGATATGAAAATCCATTTTTATTTAGTTAAATATTTTCTGTAGAAATGTGTATAAAGTAACCTAAGTACACTCTAAGTATCATCCTCTTTATCTGTCTTTGAAGACAAAATGAAGTAATTTTAATGTAAGATGCTAGAAGCATAGTTATTTGGAGCAGGCAATAGCAAGTGCGACAGGATTACTGAGCTACTATTTCCCCCTCAGATCCTGTAAGAGGGAAAGAAAATGAAGAAAACAGAAACAGCTTAACTCACCTAAACTCAAACCACTGCATTGCCTCTTAGCCACTGAGTGTTTTGGGATGAAAGACTGAAGATTACATCAGTACAATAAAAGCTCCCTCTATCATAAGCAGTACACTATTCACCCCCCCCCCCCCGCCCAAAACCCCAAAGAAACAAAAAAGGAAACCCACCAAAAACCCCGCAGATTTAGCCCAGCATCAGAGGCAGTAGAAGTTAGAAAGGTAGAGGTGTAGAGTATGAGGAAAGAGAGGGAAGGGTTAAAGGCATTATCGCATCCATTAGAAGGAAAAGTTGTAGCAATACAAGCACAGTAGACTTCTCTTCCCCCCCCCCCCCGCCCCCCTCCTTTTCTTTCCCCTACTCCTCTCTTCCCAAGCTGGATCAGTGTGTAGGGAGGGCAGTCATCACGCCATCCTGAGCAGCGAGAGCTGACGTTGGATGAAGCTGCCAGGTAGCTGAAAAAAGGCACAGAAGGCAGCTGATACCCACTTTTCAACGGTTTGTGTTTTTTTTAGTCTGTATCTGGACTTCAAGCAACACAGCGCCTGAGACAGCTCATCTGAACCACGCTGTATTGCAATACTCACTCTTCTCAAAGAAAAAGACTCCACTGAGCAGCAGAATGCTGCCAGTGTCGCAGCCAGGTCTACAATACAGAGCTTTTTTGTAACATTGCACATTTCTTTCTGTTCAGATATTTGAAATACATACATACACTTATATATCAGTTCTTTCTTTTCTGAGGACACCTTTGGCTTTTTTTTTTCCCTGATGTGACTTCTTCATCTTGGAATGATGGGGATCTTTCTAGCTTATATTGGATTCATTTTCTTTTCAGTTATGTATATTCAACAAGGACTTTCTACCCAAGGTAAGATCATTTATTGTCAAATATGTATCTGTCTGGTTTTCTATGATAAAACAGACCGAAAACAGGCTGGGGGGGGGGGGGGGAAGGAAGAAAGGGGAAAAGAAGAAAAACAACAAAAATGTGTAAGAGATTGTAAGAGATGAGAACACCAAGCATCAGGTTTACATTTAGTTTGTACAGACAAGATTGCCTATAAATAGGAAAAGAAGTGAGAAGTTTCCCCAAAGTAGAAATAGAAAAAGCTTCCTTTACCCAAATGTAAAGAGGGACATAGCAGGCACCTTGCAGAAAAGTGAAGGGGTGCTGGGGAATGGGCATGCATATGTTTGAGTTGTGCATGTTGTTATAGAGGCATGTTTGCATACAATAAACACCTACCCGTGCATGCATAATTATTGCATTCAGACCAAGTACCGGCTGGCTAAACCTACTGCTTCTCTTAAAATATTGCAGTCTCCTTCCGTGCTGCTTTCCCTTTCCTCTCTTATTATCCTGCAATCCTCAGAGCCAGACCTTCATTCCTATTCCGTGAATATGTTCATTTCTACCACTCTCATTCCCACCAAAAAAAAAAAAAAAAAAAAAAAAAAGAGGGAGAAAAACACAAAATCGACTTCTTTGAACACCTCCCCCACCCCCGTCGCCATCCTCCCTCCCTCCCTCTCCGCCGAAAGGCGCGCCTTGCATTCCAAGCAGCCCCGGCGCTGCAGGAGCCGGTTGTTCGGGACCCCGAGGCTGCGGCGCCGCCGTCAGCACCACGGACAGATCGCGCCCGCTGCCGCTGCCCCTGCCTGGTCCTGCTCCCCTCCTGCTGCCCCCTCCACCGCCCGCTGCCCCTGCCTGGTCCTGCTCCTGCTGCCCCCTCCCATCGCCCCTGCCCGCTGCCCCTGCCTGGTCCTGCTCCTGCTGCCCCCTCCCACCGCCTGGTCCTGCTCCTGCTGCCTTCTCCCACCGCCCCTGCCCGCTGCCCCTGCCTGGTCCTGCTCCTGCTGCCCCCTCCCACCGCCCCTGCCCACTGCCCCGGCTGCCCTCCCCTGCCCGCAGCTCCCCATGGCTTCGCGCTTGGCGGTGCCACCGGGGGGATGCCGGCAGCGTTCCACTCCGTGTCCCCACGCCACTCACGCGTACTGACCAGGAGGGGAGAGAAGGAGCAAACGGAAAAGAAACCCCAAAACAAACTTACTATCACCAAACACACAAAATGCACGGTCCTTTTGTCAGTTTAAGTCGGTGACTAGCAATGGCTGGCTGGTGGGGGTGGGGGTCTGAAAAAGGGACACCGTGGAATTTAAAGCTAGCAGCTTTGAAAGTATTTCTTGCCAGGACAGATGTAAGGGTAAAGAGAAGTAACACTGGTTACCAAAATATCCCACCAATTCCAGGTTGGCTAGGAAGACTGTATATAGAGAGGGGAAGAGGGGAGGAGACAATGAGCAATATTTCTTTTGCATCACATTTCCTTCAGATCATTATGTGCTCTAGTCAATCTGTAGCAATTCATAACAGAAAGCGACATTGCAGAGTCTTTCCAATTTTTCCTCTTCTTGAAACACCGCATTTATTTATTAGATTGTTTGTCTGCAGTCCCCCTCACTTGACTATCATGATTCATTACGTTGCACAATTTTAAAGTGAGTGATAGGAATGATGAGAAGGAAGTAAAGATTGAGACTTAAAGAATTACTGATGTCTTGGACAATGTCTATCAGCATTAGCTTTTATACCAAGCAGTGATAAACTGAAATGGGCAGATCCTGTTGAAGGACTGAGATACAAATATGAAGGTTAGTTCTAGAAAGTGTCTGCTGGGACTGAGAAACAGAAGGTGAATTGACTTTTGGTCTGATTATGCAAGCAGAGGTTCTCAGAATCTGAGTAACTAAGTCAGGTAAGGCCTTTAAAAAGGACATTTGAGGAGTGATTGTAACACTTACTCAGAAGAGTACCCAGAGGTGCCTGTGCCAACAGCTGCTTCAGCTAGCTGTGGAATGTTTAACAATTTACAGATCTACAGCTCAGCCCTACAAAATACAATAAATCAGGCTGATTTTTTCCTCTCCTATAGTGGTCTTGTACAAAATCCCTCAGTGAGTCTGGTGAAATACTGCATTCTGCCCAAGGGTATTTGGATCTAATTATGTGAAACTTCACCAGCTCATGGGAGCAAGCAGGGGGATCTATAGCATTTCCCATGAGCAGAATTGAGAGTGTAAAGAGGGTGGATTTGTGCATAAGAGAGGAAAAACATACCCGGGTGTGAGAAAAACTGGGGGAGATAATGTGTGGCACACTCGAGAGATAAAAAATGAAAAGAGTGGGAATAAGAAAAGAAAACAGAGAATTTAAAAGGGGGGGAGTGGAAGGAAACAATAAGAAAAAAAAAAAACCACAACACAAGAAGCAGAGCATAAATTATTAGAAGGTAGCAATATGTTATGCATTTGTTTTACAGCAAAATTCACAGAGTTTCCCCGAAATGTCACGGCCACTGAAGGGCAGAATGTGGAGATGTCTTGTGCTTTCCAAAGTGGCTCTACTTCAGTGTACCTTGAAATCCAGTGGTGGTTTCTGCGGGCAGCTGAGGACCAAGAGACTGGAGCTGAGGTGACAGGAACTCAGGTACTCATCCTTTGGCATGGGGTCTTAAAACCATCTGGAGAATGCTACAGAAAGGATGGGGAGGAAAGGGGAGAAGGAAAGAAGGGAAGAGCAGAGGGAAGGAGCAGAGAGAGGTACTGCATTTCCCTAGAGACTTAATTTTGACTATGAAATGACAGAGCAGGAACCTGCAGAGAAAAATGCCCACCTCAGGGGTTGGTGCCTTTAGTGTCTGTCACTTCCACGATGCAGCTAGGGCTGTTTACAAAACAATACAGGTTTTCCAAAGTCTGTTTCCTCACACCCCCTTCCCCCCTTATTATTATTATTATTATTATTATTATTATTATTATTATTATTATTGCTTTTCCCTATTTAATTTTCCCTTGGAAAGCAGCTGTTCAAAGACTGCTCCTCGTGAGAATTTTATATTTCCCATGTGGCAAGATCCTACACGTGCCTTCCAATTTCCAGCTAGCGCAGTGGAGTTGGCAGCCCTAACTCCGTAAGCAGTTGCCACAGGAGGGCACACGCAGGAGTGGGAAGGGGAGGCAGGGGGGTACCAATGCCCATAAAGAAGTTAAAACCCAAAATCAGTCAACAGCGTGATTTCATCCTTCTAAATGGGACAGGAAGGGCCATGTCCATTCACACTGCCATGCCGCTGCTGTCTCCTCATCGGGGGCGACAAAAGACGCCCATGCGAAGCGGGAGGGCGGAGGGTCCGCGGGTCCGCGTCCCTCGGCCGCCCGTGCCGGCTTTCCCCGGCTGTCCCCGGCTGTTCCCGACTCTTCCCGGCTGTCCCCGGCTGTTCCCGGCTGTTCCCGCCTGTCCCCGCCTGTCCCCGGCGCGGCCCGCAGGTGGCAGGCGCGGCGCGCCGCTCCACGGGCTCCGCGGCGGGGCGGGAGCGGGAGCGGGAGCGGGTCGAGGGCCGGAGACCCACGGCGGCGCTCCTTTCCTTGCAGGTGGAGTTCCTGCCCGAGCGGGACCTGGACAACGACGGCACGAAGATCAGCGTAAGTGTCGCCGCAGGGCGCGGGCAGACCCCGCCGGCCGGGGGTCCCTTCCCCAATGAGGGCCTCCTCATTGGAGGTGCTGTTCCTGCCCCGCATCTCCTCCTCATCCCACCGCAGACTGCGGGTGGCTGGCAGCCCGCAGCTCAAGGGTTGGACTCAATGATCTTAGAGGTTTTCTCCAACCTAAATAGTTGATTCTATAATTCTGTGACTACTTCCTTGACAGTCCTGGCAGAGGGTGTCAGGACAGCTTTTCCCCATGAAGCCCCCACACCATTGGACACGGAGGCATCGACCAGCATGGTCGAGGCAAAGTCCATTGGCAGACCCTGTTTGTACCTGTGAAAAATTCAGCCTGCACCAATCCTTGCATTTCTTCTCATTTACCCTGGGCAACTGCTGAGCCTTCCTTAGCACACCAAAGTTGCTAAGGCTGAAATTTCAACCTTAAAACCAACCAAAGTTGGTTTTAAGGCTGAAATTTGTCAATGAAGCTGCACTTTCCTTTAGTGGAGTGTGCAGCTGCTTAAATGGGTGTTTTCTCAGGTCCATACCTGCTGGCAAAAGGAAAGCTCAGAAAGGCTTTGGACAAAATCTCTCCATTGGGAGCAATCTCAACTCTTCACCACAGAGACTCAGTTTTACAAAAGAGAGATTCTGACACCAGTTACCAATCTGCTGCTTGGAGATTAAACCAGAATATTATCTCAACAGAATTATAAAGCAGCGTTGCTCTATTCCCCCTGCTGCTGTTCCCTGCAGGGAGAGGATGCCTTCTGCATCCGACTCATGTCCTGAGTCAGGCACAGCCAGAAGGCTGCTCCTGACCTCAGAATAGGTCAGGTCCTCCTCCCTCAGCATCCCAAGAAATGTGTGGTGGTGGGATGATGGTGTGGTGCTCACTGCAGTGGAAAGACACAGATACTAAGCAGATACTGCAGCATGAATATTCCCTTTGAGCCCAGAGGGGTTTTCCCTTTCTCTGGCATAATCGCTTTGGAAGTGCTTTTTAGCTGCAGACAAGGCTTTAAGTACCAGCAAAGCTTAAAACAGCAACAAATAAAGGGGAATAATTTCTGACAAATCCTTTACTCAGCTGTTTTTTGTTGCCTGCAAATAACAAACCAGATAATTACATCAGGTCAAAGTACACCTAAGTATAGCTGAAGAGCATTTATAAATGAGGACTCAGGTTTCCTGTGTTCAATACAATACATATTCTAGCCGTGCAAACATTTTTGTGATACTTCTCACCATTGACTAGAAACGATTTGTGTGGTGGAGCATATCCTCAGTTGCATTTGTAGACTATCTTACAAATGAGGCTCACATGTGGTCCTTAGATACTATTCTACTAGACATAGGGCTAGGAGATAATTCATTCCTTATCAATACTGGCTCATTTGAAATCCCTGAAGTAATCCATAAGAACTGAGACACAATATAGACTGTAAAGCTTGTCTCATCTTTGAAGTTACAAATCTCTTTCATTATGTATAATATTAATTCATGAGAAGATATTTATAGTGCTCCTATAAGCTTGCATAAAACATTTCTTTTATATTTGTAATAAAAACAGTCAATATTAGTAGATGTCTAAATCTACTTTTTATCTACATTTTACAATGTAGCCTTTTTTTTTAAAGGCATACACAGCTCATTAGTACTAATATAAATTATCATAATGAAAACTAAAGTACATTGAATAAATATTTTTTAAAATTATAGGTGTGGGCTGAAATACACCATTTCTATCTGTTCTAAATGAGAAAGCAGCACAAACTGAAAACATGCATATGTGTTGCCTGCAAGAATTTCTAAATTTCAAATGCAAAAGTCAAAAAAATTCTGTTTTTAACCAGGGCTATGCAGCACTGTTAATTTTCTGGGTCTAATTTTCTGGGTCTTGCATAGGAACAAATGAAGTCACAATATGACCTACCAATACTCTTTCCATTCATATGAATCTTCTTTAATCCTTTTGCTGAATATGAATTGTTCAGTAGAGATATATATTGTTATTGAATTTGATTTAAATAACTATCCAGCATTTTCTGTGCAATTAATATTGCATACATTATGCCAGTAAGTCTGTAATCTATACTTTCAACTCAGTTTGCCAAGTATAAATTCAGAGCTGGGTACAACACAACA
Organism: Molothrus aeneus; assembly: GCF_037042795.1. Classification (NCBI taxonomy): domain Eukaryota; kingdom Metazoa; phylum Chordata; class Aves; order Passeriformes; family Icteridae; genus Molothrus; species Molothrus aeneus. The sequence goes on from NC_089646.1 coordinate 85,145,715, forward strand.
GGCTATAAAGTCCATCCAGTACCTTAAAGCAATGACATATTCACGAGTATTGCTCTTCAATTTATCAAGAAGGCATAATAGGTGCCTTGCCAACACTGGTTACTACAGTAGGCCAAGCTGTCAGAAGCAATATATTGTACAGTTCCCTATAACATGTGTCTAGCTTCTATCTAGTGGTTCTCTATTTTTGTGATCTACCATGTATTCATCATCTTCATGTCTCCTTATTAGCTGTCAATGATATGACACGAAGCAACATTTGCATTCATGTTTATGAAACAGTGGAAGTAAACCAGGTTCAGAAGTTCTTCAAAGCTGAAGATTTATATCCCATGGAATACCTTTTAACTGGCTTCCTGTGGGGCAAAAGATATTAATTCAGATAGAGAATAATAGAAAATTAATTAAACATAAATTCTCTGAAGTGATGGGCATACAGAAAGGAATCTGTGTTAACTTTTCCCAATGCATCTTAATACCTGTCACACATTTCTGGATGTATAATTTACTCATGTGTGTTTTAATTATCAGAAATAAAAATATGTTATGTTGCCCTCAGATATTAGAAGTATTTAAAAATAAATCAGGAGCCTTTTTTTCGCTGGCAACTTTTAACCTGTGCTTCTAATAAGTACACAGATAAACAAGACAAAAGAAACAACCTGACACAATATGTCTTGTTATCATTAACAGAAAAAAATACCAAAAATTTAGACACACTTGAAGGAAACAAACTGAGTGTAAAATATAGTTTCAATATAGTGAAGAGTACAAGCTAATCTAATAAATAGTAATTTACATGGTTTAAATCTTCATCTTCAACAAAATTGTTAATGCACTAGTTTAGAAACTATTCAATGAAAATTCAATGAAGCCAACTAACTGGAAAGGTTTAACCAATTAACTACATGGATACTAGGTTTACATAAGAAAACTCATTAAGAATGTTCATGATCTTAAGCAATTAATTGGAATGAACATGGTAGTTTGGGGTTTTTTTTCTGAGGCTAATTAAATTTCAGAGCAAACTATCTAAGCAGATTTGGAAAGAAGATGTCAGGCATCCTCACAGATACAATTAGCCATACTCATCCTTGATGTAACTTCCCTGCAGTAAGCACAATCACACCATTGAGTAAATTGGTGCTATGCACATAGAGTTTTTCCTAAGAAAGAACTCATGACAATGTTTTCTTTTCTTTTTTTTTTTTCTTTTTTTTTTTTTGTCCTGGAAAATTTGCAGACAGTGAAAGTACAAGGGAATGACATCTCCCACAAGCTGCAGATTTCAAAAGTGAGGAAAAAGGATGAAGGCTTGTATGAGTGCAGGGTGACCGATGCCAACTATGGAGACCTTCAGGAATACAAGGCCCAGGCGTTTCTCAAAGTCAATGCTAACAGCCACTCTCGGCGAATGCAAGCCTTTGAGGCATCCCCAATGTGGTTGCAAGACATGAAACCTCGTAAAAACATCTCAGCAGCTGTCCCAAGTAGCATCCACAATTCTGCCAATCAGCGTGTACATGCCACCTCCAGCCCTGAAGCAGCAGCCAAAATCCCCAAACAAAGTCCGCAATCAGGTATGGTAAAGCATTTTGAGCTTTCATTTGATTGCTTACCAGCATGTAAAAGGAGGCTAAATCAACAAGGTAACCAGGAATTGTGACTAGGAAGAGTGTGGTGCTCATTTGTTCCTCCTTCTCTCTGCTTCTATTCTTCCTGTTATCTCTTTACTTCCTAAAATCTGGAGAATAAGTTTCTGAGCAGAAGAAGCAAAAAACCTTAAACTTCTATACGTGGATTTTATCTCTACCAGTTTTACCCACCTAAGGCTAGCTCTCAAATCAAAGCTTAGTTTTCCCTGTAGTGTATGTGGAGAGACAGGGGCATGTCAGTGAATGACTCATCTCATTTTAAGATGTCTGTGCATGATAAATTAAATAAAACACTCATCCAGATGTGTTTTTTCCTAAGTTATTTTACACCAGTCACCTAACATATCTTCAACATTTGTTAAAATTAATCTACTTTCACTGACAATCCTGTTTTCATAAGGAATTTGACTTCTAAATCTAAGCAGACCTTAGAGACACCAGATAGTTTCTCTGTTGTGCAGGCTTTAGAAAGACCATGGGTGTATCAGAGAGTGTGTGTTTGTCATCTTCAAGTGCTTGATCATTGGCTTTGAATCAAGGATTAAAATGACAGTGCCTCCATTGTCTGTCATGTAGAAATTAACATTCTATACATTTTGTTGGGGGGATATTGTTCATGACTGCATACATAACCTATAATCAATATAAATTTAAATTTTCTACATTGATACCATAAAATTCACAGTGATGCAAAAGTACATGAATATACAGGAGGTGCAGTTCTATATGATGGCAATAGAGAAACAGACAAGATAAAAAACTGAGATGTTGTAAATGATTAAATATCCTCTGGAAAACAAATTGTCCAACTTTAAGGGTTTCTGAGTTATTTCTATTAAAACTGAGGGCCAATGTAAGGCACAAAATCACAGCATACCTTAAAATATGTAATAGCAGCTAATTAACTCTGATGCATCATTTTTCTACTAGCATGTTGTTAAACAAAAACTGTGAATACAACAAATTTCACAGCACACCTATTGTGAAATTACTTCAAAGTTACAGGCAAGAAAAGTTAGAAAGACTTTTTTATGAGGAAAATGCATTTCCTTACAGCTTGGAACAATATGATTTTTCATATAAAAATTCTTATTGCTGTTAAAAAAGGTGATGCATATACTATCAATATTTTACCTCTGTATACACTTTATAAAATTTTTGTAAGTTACATTCAGTCTTCTTTCCCTGAAATGGAGCCACTTTCCTTTTTAAGCTCTTCCAAAAATATCTAAGCTCTTAGAAGAAAATAAATATTTCACTTGATTTAAAACCACCATTCTACCATGGCTTTCCTTTCAGATAAATATATACACTTATTTTCTATTGGACTCATGCACTTCAAAGCAGCAGACTTTTCCATAAAGGGAAAACTCTGCTTTCTATTCCATCTTATGTGAAATTAATTAAAATAGTCAGAGGTTTATGAAATATGTAGCAACAAACTGTACTGCATTGCAGCTGAAGTGTGCACAAAACAGCTAATCCACTAAATAATTTTGGATATATAATTTACTTTATAGTATTATGTCCTTAGTCCAAGCAATGTCTTGACTGATTACTGGACATTTCTTATTTGATATCTTATAGATTATTACATGGAAAGGTCTCTGTCAAAGATTAAAGATTTTTTTTTTCTCTGAGAAAAAAAAACTCTTTAATTTTTTACTTGAGCAAAGATTAATGCAGATCAAGTACAGACAATCCTAATCAAAAATAATTCAGAAATTGAACAGATAAAATATCATTTAGTTATTAGTTCATTTTTTATGACAAAGCACAGACAAATGCTACATTCATCAGAGGTGTAGCTTATCTACTGAAGAAATAAAAGTGTACCAGGAATTACTCATATGCCTAATTTTGATTTAATGGTCACTTGCTACACAAATTATTTGTGATATTTTTGACATCAGATTTTAAACATCAGTTAAACGTTTGAGAACCAAGATTTACTTTCCTTTACTTGAGAATATCTTGGCCTGGCTCTTCCAGCTGTGGTGAGATTTGGATTTTCATTCCATTTTACAGTTGTTCTACAGTAATAGAAATACCCACAGGAGCACAAGGAAATGAGGAGTTTTATCTTTATCTAACTTAGAGGAGGAACTGCAGTTGAGGGAGGGGATATGTCAGTTGTGAGACCTCAAATAAAGCAGAAATGAGGTTTCATAGATGTTAATAGTCTATCTTTTTATAATACAGAATCAACACAACCTCCTCACCTTATCAGAGTCTTCTCCTCTTTAACATCATGCTAACCATATTTATGCATGCATGTGTGATTACATTATATGTAAGCAATGTATTCATCCAGCCTAGAACTTTGAAACACGTTTGAATACAAATGTATCATAATTAAGTACATATTTGTACTTGAAAGAAGTACAGGTTGTGATGTTTGTGCATGTTGAGTAAAACATTGACTTCAGCACTACTGCTTGAAGAAAAAAGTACTACTAACTCTAGGTAACTGTATCAAATATTCCCCAGTATAAAGAGTTGGTATGTAGTTATTGGCAAGCAATACATTTTACTGCCATGCTCACAGATTATTGTGCAATACATTTACAACAATGGGAAACATGACATTGTGGAATTATGGGGAATTCTGTATTCAGCTACTGCTGAAAAACTCAACTAATATATAAAAAATTGACTCTGATTATATGACTATTTTGTCCCTAAAAATTATTTTTAAAAGATAACACTCTACTCGACTTCTTCTATCCTGAAATACACTGCAGAATTTTGTTTATTTCTTAACAATAGATATTTACTTTGTAGCTCTGTAAAAACATTTTACAGTCACTACCATTTTGAAACATCAGCACTTCCCAACTGAACAGTTATTTCTGCTGTTGTCTTACTCTGTTCAAAAGTAAGAATTTCAGTGATAACTGTCTGATATAGCCACAGCTGAAAAATTAAAGTGCTACGAGGACCATTAGGTATTTTGCACTGCTCTGAAAAATATTATGTGAGTGTAAAAAAAATAAACATTTATTACTGTAAGCATAATGGAGATTCAATACAGGAAAAAATAGCTAATGAGAACATCTCCCACAGAGTCTTCATATAATATACTAAGAAGCACTAAATAACTATCTCAAAGTCAAAAAAGTCAGGAAAGCAGAAGTTAAAGCCAACACAGCTTGACCCTTTCATTTCATAATTATGGGCTGCAGCAAATGAAGTAACCCATCACAGCTTAATAGGAATCTGAGTAATATGACAGAGTAATCTGCATACATCCAAAAAATGTCCTATGCAGGTGGAGTGACAGACATATTTTTTCCTGAATTATTCATAACAATCTATCTTAGTCCAAAGGTAAATATAGTATAGAGTTATAACAAAGCTTTGCAATTCTAAGGAATTAAATGGGGTCCAAGAGCTAAAATGAATTCAGGTGAAAGGAAGCTAAATAATCTCCAAGCTGCAGCAAATGTCATTGTTTCATGGACACAAATCTAAACTAACTCTGCTGTCTGCATTCAAATCACTCAACATTTATAGCAACAAAACCAGCTGAAGAATTTTTTGTGCTGAGAATGAATATATCCCCCAAGCTCTTCCTGTTCTGCCAATGCTCTGTTAAAGCACTCAAAGCCATTAGTTGCTTTTCAGACTCAAGAAGATCAGTCTCAGAGAATTACAAATGAAGAAGTGACAATTAGGTCAATTTTCTGCCTGCTTATATACAGACTCTGCACATTTCTAGCAACTTCTTGTTCTTTCATGAAGTAACAAATTCATCTATTAAGCTATCTACATGCCAAAACTTCCTGTGATGATGGCAGAGTTCCAATGAATTACTTGAAAAGTAACACAAAGGAGAAGGTGGTACTTACCTAGGCAGAATGACCTGGATTCTCGGCATCTTAAATCACACTGAGAAGCTTATCATCAGGCATGAATGCAAAAAAAAAGAGGATAAATTTTTTTTCTTCACTCTGTTCATCCTGATAAACTGAGGACATTATTTCCTATCTCCATTTTTATCTAGAGAATCTAGGAAACGTTTGTCATCAACCTGTTTTAAGCACTAATTCTATGTCCAGTTTGGAATCTTTTAGGATATAAACCAGTTTCCATTTTGGGTTTTTTTTATTATTTTTAATTTATGTTCCATCTCCTTTCAAAGCAGAGGAACAAAATGTCTGCTCTAACCTCCACCAATGTGACAGCCACCATTACTGCTTTTGTCCCTAAAAGAATCTTTGGTTTTCATAGTTACTGTTTTAGAAACTGAGTACCCATAAGTCTGGGAGGCACCAGCCATTACTGTGATTGTGGCATAGCAAAATGTCATGTCTCAGTTTTCTTTGGACTTCATGAAAGCAAAAACCCAATACGGTTTTGTCCTTCTTGTTCTGAAACTTATTCAGCTGTTCTCAGAAATGCTTGCAAAAACATTATTCCAATTTACACCTGTATGCACTGCAACCTCTCTTTGTACTTGAAATATACACTTTGATTCCCTCTTCATGAAAAGATGCTGCTCTACTTCTTTTAGCTTCTCAAAATAATGGAATCAATTCAAACCATGTTAGTTGATGTAGCCCTAATAACTAGTTAGCTCTTGACCTTGAAACTGTAAACATCTTTTGAGAAGTGCTAATGTGCTCTGAATGAATTAATTGACAAAGCAACACCTTTAGAGCAGCTAACCCTTCACCCTTTGTTTTTTTTAAGGCCAGAAATTCCAATGCAAAATCAACTCAATAATGCCTTATGTTTCTTTTAAAAACCTCACATCTTAATTTCTTGTATGTGTACTTACTGATAGAACAAAATGCATACAAGTACCTAAAATCCTGTTCCTAGTGCTTAGTTCACCTAGACCCAGAAACAAACTCTTCTTGGTGTATCTGCAGTTCTAACTCCTGTCAGAAGCACGCAATTATCAGCTTTTTGTAGCCATCCCTCATTGCCTTTGCCAATGACTGATACTATACCACTGTAAATTTCTATTTATTTCTATCCCTCTTATAAAAACTCAGGTTTGGGAATTAAGAAGAGAGAGCAATTACCAGCCAGTACTTGTTCCTTTCCTTTGTTTTACATGTTTGAGCAGTTGTGCAATCCCACATGCCCATACCAGACTGAGTACTTGGGTATGCTTCATTACAAACATATTCTTTCTGAAATCAGAGATATTATTTTCAACCTTAGTTATGCCTATGTTTAAACACTAATAATGAATCACAAGAGAAAATAATGGTTTTCTGAAATATCTTGAGACAATATTTGGGATTTGCTGTTAAATACATGACAGCACCACTGTAACTCATATTTCTGTAAAAACGATGGTATTTGGATGCTGCATTAGTTATTTTTTTCTTATGAAGCTGTTCATGAAGTGAGAACAGACACAGTTGAAACTAAATGTACAAAGTCTAAGAAAATAATTTTGCCCTTTACCCATCTACATTGTAGTTAATATAATGCATATGTACTGAGATCTTTCTTATTCTTTTAGTAACATTACCAGTGTTTCACTGTCTGTCATTGCTACATATCACCTAATCATATATCTTCCTTCCTTTTAGCTGCTTAAAATAAACCTTTCAGACTAACCTCATGTTTAGAACAAAATTCACATACAAAGATCTGTTAATAGACCACTCAAGAGGTCCCAGAGTAGCAGAATCACAGTAGTTCTGTTCTACATGCCCGATAAACTTTCTTTGGTAAATACTACTAGAAGTATTGCAGGTGGGCACACATTCAGTAAACAAAGAGAAGAAAATAAAGGAAGAAGAGGGGAAAAAAGGGTGGGGGAGAAGCTGTGTTGATTTGTTTGTCAGCTCACTCAAATTGCTTTTCATTGCTTCACAATCAGACAGATTGCACTGGGTCATCAGAGATTGCAGCATATGTGACAGGGCCTGCTCTTGAAATAACTGATGGGATTTCCTTGCTTCAGAACACAACCCATTTGTTACATGACAGATATACAGCAAAGCAGAGGATATTTTCATTTTTTTCCGATGAGAAGCAGGAAGTTTCCCTTCTATGGTGTCCTACTTCATTATGAAAATTCCTTGCATCACATAAAATGGAAAAGAATGGGTGCAATTATCTGCTGGCTGGAATGGATACAACTCTGCTGAAGTCTAAAGGATGTCATTCATCTAAAATAGCAAAAAATTTGGCTAAAGGATGAGGATGAAGATGAATTCTCCTCTACTCATAATGTGAGAGTGAATTACAAGAAGAATTGAAGCTTTGTTCTCCTTGTACCACCTGATAAAGTTTAGGACAGTAAAGGTTTCTGGGAACTGAATGAAGGGAAGAAAAACACCTGAAAACTGCTCTTTTCAGCTCATAGATTCAGGGGGAGAGGGCATTCTTGATGGTGGGTTTTGTTTCTTCAGTTTTTTCTGTGTGCTTTTTCTTCACCTTTGATCAACTTTTTTCTAGTGTTTCTCTTTGAAACCTTGGCCATTGACTAGCTAGAAAGCTCCTAGTGTTTCTCTTTGAAACCTTGGCCATAGACTAGCTAGAAAGCTCAACAATATCAGTATCTTCTTATTCTCTAGAGAGAGATTTTGTATTTTATTCAATCATTTAAAAGCTTCAAAGATATTCCAGAGATTGTTACTATATTTATGCTAGAGTTGTAATCAATTCTTCTTTGTTGATGATAAAGCTGGATGGTATTTGAAGAGAAGCTAATGATCTTGCTGCCTTCCTTGAGAAGATACTCCAAACTCCAGTTTACTCTATCATAAGGAAGTTGCCACTGTACTTTTTTGGCAGTGCAAATTGTTATCTTGTCTGTGTGTGGGTGTTCTAGTCAGATCCATCTCACTGAAGTTTGATCCCCCACCTACTCACGACTGTTACTATCTTGGAAAAAAGCTGCCTAATTTTCTGTGAATAAAAATGTGAAAGTTATTTGCACAGCCCCATTTACAGTGCTTCAAACATTCAATCTGTGTGTTCATCAACCAACAAAAATACAAAGAAAAAAATCTGGATGCTACTTCTGCTGACATTCCTATTTTTACTGCTGTTATTACCTTATCTGCTGTTGTTTCCTGTGACACTGACTGAGGATTTTGGCCACCAAATCACAGCCACGGGGCAATAAGGATTATAAAAATGACTTCAACAAGGCTTCAGAAGACGGTGTATCCATCTCCAGTTCATTCTGTGCCACTGAAAGAAAAAGTTGAAAAGACAAGATATTTTGTCAAGGAGCAGCAATAAATCAATCATGAAGCCAAGAACTAGCAGTAGGTCTCACAGGGAGCTATACATTCAGAGGGTGCATGGCCCTTTAGTAGAATTATAATGTTAGATAATATGACTTCATAGGTTTGGGCCTGTCTGAAGTGTTGACAAAATAACAGGTCAATTACTTATTGTGTACTTTTCTGAATTATTACCACACATTCAATATTTACCATTCAGTGACCATCTTTTGCCTGAAGAGTCTTTGAATATTGATTAATGATATTTCATGGTTATGATTGATCCCACATCTCAGATGTATTTGGCCAAATACTTTGAGTTTCATTCTCACAGTCCACGATTTTCAAACTAGTGTATTGTGGTTGTAGGGGTCATTTTTAAATAATTTTATTTGGCTCTTGTTTTGTTTTTTTTGTTTTTTTTTTAATTTGCAAAACAGAAATACCAAGGGTGAAGGCTTTGGACTGTGAACACTGATTTAGCTCTAGCAGTTTAAAATGTTGCCAAAGTATTTGTCTTGCTCCAATCAGCAGTTATTGCCCCAAATCTGGATGATAGGAGGAAATAGGTGTCCACTGCTCAGCTTTTCTAGTTCACAGTGTCAAGCCTCTATATTGCCTTAAAGGCATCAATGAGAGCTGATAAACTAAAACAGGGCTCTTAAACTGAGAGAGGTGAAAAGATGGCATGAGGTTTGCTAGTATCACTTTTACTATTGGGGATTTAATTTCCATAAGAGGGGGAGGAAGAGAGATGGAGGCACTATCATCTTAAACTGCTCCAGCTAAAGCCATTAAAAACTTGTGAGTCATAGCTCTTAGACAGAGGCACCTTCTGTTAGTCATTGTTCTAATCTCTGTAACAACTGCATTATTCACCAGGCAAACAAAGGATCAGAGGAATGGTCCCTGCCTCTAAACACTTGCTATCTAGGAATCAGACAGAGGAAAACACACTCATCCAGTGGAAACATAGCTGAATTAAATGAATATAGTTCCTATATAAATGATATAAACAGAAGGAGACCGGGTTGACCGCATGTAAAACATAAGCCTAAGTGTTAGGTATGAAAAATGAGAAAAGGGGAACTGCATGTCACATATTGAAATATTGACAAAAAATCAGAATTTCTGATTATGTCTGTGTTACAATACCTTCTTTGCATATGTTTTTCATGGCAGTGCTCTTGAAGATGATAGTGTAATATTAAGTATCACCCACTTAAAGTTTCTTTCCAATAGATGAGGAAATTAATGAGATACAAAAAGCAAAGGGGCAGAAGGACAAGTGCAATTCTCTTTTTCTTCAAATAAAAATCCTGTTGTAACTTTATGGTATCTTTTAAGAATGGCTCCATTTACTGTTTAATTAAATGTGGTGTATATCAAATATACACAAATTTATATACACAAAAATGCTGAGCAGTTTGTGTTGGAGGCATGTTTAGCTGGCACAGCACAAGCTGGCTACTAAAAAAATGAGTCAATTCAAGCATTTTTGTTAACAGCCTAAATTCCACCTTCATTCAGTAGAGGGCATAACGATATGAAAGTATAGTAATGATATAAAAGTATGAGGATGAGTTACCACAGAACAGTCAGAAAAAACTGCATTTGCTTTAGAATCAGCCATTTTGTACAGATAAATACAAATGCACTAGTTTATATATTTTCTGTCACACTTAAGAAAAGGTCTAAGATATTTTTTATCCATGGCTTTGAGAGATAGGATGAAAGAGAAGAATGAGAGAGAAAAGTGCCTGGTGTTGATAAGAGCAGTCAGAAAAACTACTGCCAGTTGTTCTGAAACAATAACAATTATCAATTGCATTTGGTTAGGCTTTCAACCCTCCCCTTCAGCTTTTAACTAGTGCAATAGGCATTGTTTCCTGGACTGCTTCTCACACAAGTTTTATTTAAATAGCTAACACTGATATTTCACAGACTATATGCAAACATCTCTTTCAGCAACGCTTTTCCCAAAAAGTACTCTTGGACTGAAATAGAAACAGCTGAAGTCAATGCTTTACTTACACATGTGAAAAGATTTTAAAACTTTGCAGGTCCAAACACCAGCTAAAGAAAGGAAGAGAAATAGGATGTCTGCTAAAAATGGCTGATGTTTGGACATTTGTGACTGTAGACAGAATGTCATTCTCCTGAGAAAGTCAGGGAAGGTGGAGAAACTGGCTAAGTCAAGTACACTATCCATTTAAGCTTTCTGAAAAGCTGTGTTCAAACTCATTCACTTTTGGCTATTTTCATCAGAAAAGTACAAGCATCTATAAATGTTGATGAACTGCCCATTTTAATTATATGTTTAAGGATCTTACATCTCCCTCCTGTCTGTTCAAGGCAAAAGGATGACAGGGTTGAATAATTTTGGCGACCTCATTTTCATCTTTGAGAAAGACATTAGAGATTCTCTTAGCTTCTTCATAGTGCATGATGGCCCAATTAGGAAGCCTGGGTCTACTCATGAGGCTTAAAAATGAGATAGGAACAAGAGCACTTTTTTAGGAATTAAACAGGGAATGATGACACTCACATATGTTTTAGTAGAAAGACAAAAATGACAAGAATTAAATATTTCTCTAGGTAGGAGTTAATGTCAGGAATGATGTAGAAAGTAATCTGAATGTAAAATTCCAGTTTATTTCACACCAGTATACCCTTAATTCTACTTCTGTCCATCTTGGCTTTGCAAAAATGAAGAAGTCTTTCAAAGTCCCACTCCTCTTTCCTTCTCCTTTCATGCTGCTATCTGTTGTCCTTTTATAGTTTTGCTATGGCTTGTTCTGGACGGCTGCCTGAAGCCAAGTATAATTTTTTCTACATGCTACCATATTTGAAGTCTCCTCTAGTATTTTTCTCTTCCAAGTATTTCCATCTCTAGTTTGCATAGAGCATGACCTGAGGTGTAGCTGGCAGCAAGGTAAAGGCTGTGACCTGCCTTAGCCCACAAAGGTCTCCAGAAGTTATTGTGGCGCAGATTTCTGGAAGAGCTCTCTCCTCTGTTTAGGGCTGGAAAGTTGTAACTTCTTCCTGCCCCATTACAAGACTGAGCAGCTCTGGGTGCCTTATCTAGTAAAAGCTAAGGATTAAGCATCCATCCAGAATCCCATTTCTCTTTCTCATCTTCTCTTCTGGGCATCACTAACAGAAAAGGAATAGATATCAGATAAACAGAGCTACATGCTGAATGCAAAGTCTAAGTAGACTTTGGGGAAATTCAATGTGTAACCTGTTTTAAATTTCTTCTGGTGTGTGAGACAAATTCATTTGCCCTCTGCAGTATGTGATGAGCAAATCACATTATTTTAAGCTGATTACTGTAAAACCAATGGAGAAAGATAAAGTAAAAGTGTAAAAAATGGGGTCTCCATTGAATATGAATGATACTTACTTCAGTCATTCAGTTCCCCAAAATTAAACACAGATGACTGAGCCCTAAAACACAGTTGAGAAGTCATTCCCCCAAAGAAGGAAAGGGGATTTTACATTTGTGGATTAGAAAATTTCTTCCTGAGTGTGGGTATATTTATCCCATCACTATAGAGGAGATATACACAATCGTGAGTTATGCAATTCAGAGGAATAAGAATGATAGCAATTGGTAGGCCAGAGGAGAAGTATCTATTTATTGAAAACCTGTGTGAGACATATTCAAATAAAACTTCAAATAAAATCAGTCATACTTGGTTTTACCTGTCTTTATGGAAATAAAACTGTACATATCATCCAAGTAATCTTATGGTTCATTTATGTCCCCAGTAAAATTAAGGCAGGTATCACATGAACTTTTATTTACTTTTCCTAGAAATAATACAAAATTATGATTTTGTCTGGGTTCAACTGGGTTCAATTTCAAATCTAACAGTAAAAAGCAAAGCTAAATGTTGCAAAACCAGGCATTTAAAGACGGAAAACCTCAGCACAAATTCCTGAAAAATTAAGCTTCCAAGGTTTCAACAGCTCTGTAATTTCAGATATCAGTAGAACAACAAAATTACCTCCTACCCAGCACAGTCCAAATATATGTCTCTGAAATATATGTGTTGATATTTTGGCCTAATGTAATCTTTACAGAGAATCTGGGATGAACTTTTGTGTGACTGGCTGTATTTCTCCTGTACTGATCAGCACAAAGCCAGGACTCTACTAAGGCATTACTGTTAGTAATGTTGTGATCAGTGGGTTACTACTTAAAGGAAACTCTAGGATACCCTAACTAAACCTATATGTTTAGTAAAGTACTAAAGAAATGCTGTTGAATTTTCAGATTCCTTCTGTTATTTGTAGGAGAATACACTGTCCATTGTACACACAACTGTAAGGAGACAATTTTCAGAGGCTCTGACAGCTATTGAGGCTCAGTATTCTGGATGCTATTACATCCCAGAGAAATCCTAAACCTTACAAAGCACAAGGAATGCCAAACTTGCTAAACTTCAATTCTGGCAGATGCAAACTGTTTGAGACCCAGGGTGGTTTACCGTGTAGGGTATTCTTACAAATAGCAAATGCTAAAATTGTAGTTCCTGAGGCAGCTGCTTTGTTCACAATTCAGTGTTTCATCCAGTTGTGAAAATAAATGGGCAAAATTATTCAACCAACCCTGCTTGCATCCCCAAATCCCATGTATCATACACAAATTTTGTCTGATCAATATCTTAGTGAAGGCAAGGGATCATGCCTGTTTGCATTCAGGCATGGAATGAGTAACTACCTTTTTGATAGACAGCTGCATTTTGCTAAGAATTTATAACTTCTGGTGGCTTTATTTATAATTAGCTGCTCTAAAATTCATTTCATTAACACAGCAAAATTGATGCTTAGCTCTGGGGTTCATACACCATGAGCTTTGAAATACAAGCAAGCATTTGTGACAGAAACTTTTTTTTATTTTAAACACTAGTGTCATAATCATTTATCACTATTTTTTTCTTTGTTTTCTTAAAATTTAGGTCAATAACAAATTCGAATAAAACACATTTTCAAACACTTTAATGTCATGAACTAATCTTTCATGCTGTTGCACAAAAACTCATCATCACATGCCTTTGGCAGTACAATATTTGTTTACAGGAGAAAGCTAAGTATTTCAGGGACATTTGCCCTTTTGGATATATGTTAGGAGCAGGAAATAAAAGACAACTAATGGGGATTTACATATCACAAGAAGAATTTAACTGGATCCCCATGGCTGACAGGTGAAACTGTGAAAGTGGTGAGAATGTCTGACCCACACATCAAGTGGAGTTTAACTAATAATGTAGAAATAATACACACATACATTACATGACAGTTCTTCTGAGTGAATGTCTTTGAGGATTACATAATTGCAGTTCAGCTTTACCCAGTGTTGTTGACCTGCAATAAAATTTCTTTTAGCTCTCATTATGTTAATTAGAAAATAATGCTAGAAATGGTGGGATAATGAGTAATCAGTTTATCAAATCCACAGTCAGATAGACAGCTTTTAACTTACATTAACATGCTCACAGTTCAGGTGATACTATTCAAGTCCTAGTCAGAATGGTAGACTAAAAACACACCTGCATGGAAGCCTGAATTTGGATACAGTGTGATTGAGCCTCTGATTTAAGCATGCTATGACCTCCAGATTCTAAGTCAAAATGGAAATCTATGAATACTTTTTGTCACTTTTTTTTTCAAGATGAAAAACAAAATAATAAAATATGGGCAAAAATGGCAGAACAGGAAGAGGAAAAAAATATGAAAAAGCTGCTTTTTTTGCTATGTTCTTGTTCTACCTTTGCAGCTTTGACTCTTGCAAAATCTAAGCAAATACTTAGGTTCATAAAAAAAATACAATTCTTCTTCTCTGGAAAAGAAAAATGAAAACTGAGTATTTTACTTAAATTTTATTTCATAAAGCATCACTGAAAAGGTGAGAGCACACTCAATAGCCACATATGTCACTGTATATTTCAAGTCAATTTTGTGTGGGTTGATGTATGACCAAAAGTTTATCTGTTTGGATTAAACAGCATTTTAGAAACTATTAAATCAGATTAAGATCTAATAACCAGTTCCCAAAACCTTGCAGAAGATGCTGTCTGTTACAGTTTTTTTCCAATAATCCTAATAGGCCCTTTTTCACATAGAAACTGAATTTTTTTAGTTGTTATTTCCCCTATTTTTTTCCAATATGTTTAGAACTGGTTTAGCTTGCACCTACTGCATGTACTCTAGTCTAAATCCCCTGCAAAACAAACAAACTTGCTGTTTAGAGAAGAAAATGGATGCAGAACATGTGAAATTAATTGGAGGGATGTAATGGTTTATTCAGAAACAGAATTTTTAAATAAAAAGTTTATGTGTATGCATTATATATTACCCCCTAATTTGGGGTTCCACACATTGCTTTATTGAAAAAAGAAAAATGAAAACAAAAATCAGAAAATGTTTGTTCGGCAGATACGGTGCTGCTTTCCTCACTGTGACATATTTTAAGTTAAACTTATTTTATGTTATACTTTTTCTTTTCTGCACAGCTTTAAAATTCTCAAATTGTAACATCATTAATTATTATAAAAACTCTTTTAAAATATATTCATGAGATTCTTCCAAGTTCCATTATATGTATTTTGTGCAGAGAAAATTTATCTCAAAAAACCACTTTAGAGTTGTATTGAGACATATTTCCTTAGTTCAATTAAAAAAAAATTGAATAAAACAAGTAAAAATAATTCAATACATCAGGAAATGATCTAACACTAACAAAGATTCTAACTCAGTTTTGCTAACCTTGTTAGGGAAAGAAAAGCCTTCATAAAGATCTGTCAACTGCCAGCTTTTGCAGAGAGATTGAACAAAGTCATGCTGCAGTAAAACCAAAACCAGAAATTGAACTCTTGGGTTCAGGATCATTAATATTATCTGTGTGAGAACAACACACAGCAAAAAGTTGCAGCAAAATTGCTTGTGCATCTGCCTGTTTGTAATAGAACAAGTGTCCTGAGAAGCACAGCAAACTACGGCAGTGTACTAAGAGTAAGGTTATCGGACAGGCAAGAGAACAGTAGGGCTTCCCAATCACATCTTGTTTCAGTAGAAACTAAGCTCAAATCTCCCTTGGACTTCTCTTGGGAAAATGTTATTAATGTCTTTGAGACAAGTTTTCATTTAAAAGTTAATATTTATTTAGCAATTCAGTTCACACATGTATAATTAAAATATCACTATTGCTAAGATATTCTTGTGTATATGACAGAGGACTAGGGATGTTTTATGGAAAGAGCTATATATGTAACATCTCACACCACATATTTAGCAAAGCAAGCAGTGTTTATCTAAAATCTGCGATTTAGTTTAATCCCCATTTCAAAAAACGAAAAAATTACTAAAGACAGGAACAGAAAGACTTCTTGCTTCACTTATAGTTAGCAGATACATAGAACAGTGTTACATCTGAAAACTTTAAAAAAATTGAGCACTTGTCTGGATTTCTTTTTGCTTTCATTGTGTATATTCTTTATGATAAGATAAATGTACTTTTGGGGGCTGCAATGAAATCCACAATTTAGTTTAATATTAAGTTCTTTACAAAAATATCTTATACATGATTAATAGATTAAAGAAAACCCCAACAGTGTATTACAAGTCCATCATTCATTATGGATTGCTTATAACACCATTGTTACCCTGCTATAGGACTGATGCCTGTAACCATCAATAATATTTATCCTTTTCAAATACATGACACAAATATAAAATCTATTAATCATGCATCAAACTGTTATAAGCTGAACTTCTACTTACAGTGCTACCAAATTACTTTTATAGTTTTGACCTCAAGTAATTAGTTTCAAATTCTGAATGTAATTCCAAATGATACAGGGAGTTATCAAGCACTGAGACTTGGCATGTAAGACAACTAAATACTCATGCCCTTAGTGTGTGAACATTTCAGTTTAATCAGTCTAGCCTGATTGGTTTCATTCTGCTAGCACGCTAAAGTCGTGGCTTTAGAAATAATTATACAGACCACTGTTTTCATAGCTTTTTAAAAAGAAAACAAAGTCTGGGATAATATAATTTCTCAAAAAATATATAGTCCAAACCTTTTGGCAGTCTGTTGCCCCCTTGTAAATAGCACAGTTATTTGCCTGTATCTCCCCCGGTTATAAGAAAACACTCTTTAGCCACTGGATAACTTCTTGTTAGCAGTCAATGATGTGATGCTGGAAATGATTTTGTAAAGAACACTCTGAGATGGAAGGTGTTTGGTTTTGTTCCTCTTGGTTTGTGGTTTCATTGGGTAATATTGTTTAAAAAGACAAGGAAAAAAAAAGAAGCAAATCAAAACAAAAAAAAAAAAAAACCTCCCTGGGACTGAAATACTTTGTATGTGTTGTTGTTTGCAGTGCATGCCAAGACATTCATGGGCACCAGAGCCAACCTGGCGAGCTAATTAAATAAATAAATGTATATGTTTAAAACAGCCTTATAAGGAGCATTGGAAATCTGCAAGATGAGCGAATATCTTATAACTTCTTCCGCAGGTGCGAGGATAGCTACAAGCCATGGACTTTCTGTCCTGCTTCTTGTTTGTGGCTTTGTGAAGGGTGCTTTGCTTTAATCTAAAAGTGCTGACTTTTTCCAATATCACTTTCTCTTCTTAAAGCAAAGAGCAAATCGCCTGTAAAATCCACGGAGCGGACAGCAAAGTTGACCCTAACCTCCAACCACCACTCTGCACCCAATGTACTCTAAATCTCTACACAAGGAGCACCTTCTTCAGGAAGTACAAACAAAATTACTAAATAAATAAAATAAAATAAAATAAATATTATAAAAAAGAAGAGGATACCACATGTTTTCTTGATATATCTTATTTTCTTTGGCTTATCACTGATACTTTATTTGAAGAGAACTGGTGTGATGTAATCAAACGTTTTGTAACAGCAAGACCTAGTTTCCTTTTCTTTTGGCGAGGAGAAGCCTCATCCTTAACTTCTCAGGGGTTGGCCTGTGAGTCCTCAGTTTTACAGAATTTACCATGGATGACATTTGGTTTCCTACGCTGAAAGAATCGTTCCAGCCTGGAAGCAAAAAGAGGCCAAATAATGAAACAAACTATAGTGATTGAACATAAATAGAATACACAAAAACTTTATCAAAAAGTCTTTCTTTCTTTTCTTTTTTTTTTTTTTTGCATGAGGAATAGGAATATTCTACTAAGCAGCTCAGCAGACTAGGGGATGTTGTTTCTGAAAAACATATAAGGATATATTTTTCTTTTAAGATTTTTTTCTTTTTGCTTTCCAATATATTATTCTTTTCACCCTTTGAGGTTTTTTCCTGTCTTTCTGTTTGTTTCTTGTTCAGTGATGGCAAGTACCAACTTAGGCCAACCCCTGATGACTATGTGGAGGTTTATATATATACATCCCTTTTTTTGTGTGTGTGTGTGCGTTCTATATTTCAGTGTGTTTTCTCTAATTTTGCAACTGCTGTATATGCAAAACCAACTTAAATTCTGTAAATTGCTTACAGTCTGTGTGATATAACTTCAGAGTAGACATACTTTGGTCCTCATGCAAGCCAGTTTTTAATATTATCTATATGTCGTGCCACCAAGAAACATCTTTATTTTCTCTTTTGACAAAACACCACTTTTTAGTTTTTAATTCAGTAATGTGTGGATTTTGTAATGCATATCTTCACTTTGACTGGTTTGACCCCCTTCAGCCCTCTGTTTACTCTGTAAATGCACATTAAAATTTGTTATGGTCTCTAGAAAATGAATTCTTTTAGTTTGTATGTTGTGTTGGAGTTCAGATGCTGAAAGTTCTTTGAACTTGTGATGTTTATAGAAGATGAAGTGATTCAATCACTAGAGACTGTAAAATGCAGGTTTGCAGTCAAATACTGCACATAAAGGAAGGTTAGAAACAGAAAACAGACAAATAAACCAGAACATGTCTTTAAGGAAGTTCTTTTGGTAAAGAGTTTTAGAAAGTGAATTTCTTACACTGATAAAATATATTTGCATCACAGCTCCTTCTACATGGCCAAAGAAGTGTCTTTCTTTGCTTTTTCTGAAAGTGGATTGTCATTACTCATTGATATTCTTAATTAAAATACTTTTTGTCTGTGAACTGAATGTGAGAATTTTGCTGTTGAATGATGTAATATGTGTTACATGAATTACATTCATTAATGCAGGAAGCAAAAATTGCTACCATTTGCAGCTGCAATCAGGAAGGTTTTTTGCTTTTTCCCGTCTTTCCACTGATGCTGAAAAATTCACACCCTTTCATTTATCAGCACAGACAATCACATACACCACATGCTTATTATGATCTATTTATAGCAGCATTAAGTAGCTGCAGTGTGGTCAGCTGTGTGATTTCTCCTCACTTTGTAAGTACTGCAGAAGAAATTTTAAAAGTATGTTTATAATCTCACCAGTCTGTGGTCTACAGGCCTAACATTTTATTTCAAAATGCTCGTAAGTCTGATGTCTTCCCCCATTACTTTCAAAGGATAAAGAACAAATAAAGGCATAGAATCAACATTTTGTTAACCCAATGCTTCAGAACAGGGTAACATATTTGTGCAGATCTCATTTTCCATAAATTCTGTAGTATAAGCTTGACTGGGAGTAGTCAGTCTTCAGTTTTAGACAAGTCTTAGCAGTAATAAAGAGAGCAGAAGTTCGGCATAATACAAAAAAAATCAGGTGTAACCATCAGTAGAAATAAAATTTCTTTTATTTCAACATAAAATTTATGATCCACTTAGAATGTTGTATATTGAGAAAGTTTTTCTCCATAGTTATAACAGTTTATTAGGCTACTGACAAAGAAATTAAAAACTGCCCCCATTAAAATGTACCAAATCAAAGTCAATATTGTGGATCAGAGAGGAAACAAGGAGGAAAGAAAAAGTCAAGGGTTGGAGCTTTTTGAAGTCTCGCTTTCTGAACACACCTGTGGAACCAAACTTTGAGGGTTCTGGAGAAAAATCTCCATTTTTTTTCTGAAATGGATATCTATGACTGGATTATGTGAGAATCTCTTGCTTGGAGCTTGGAAACTTCAGTTTCCATTGGTCTTAACTGGAACCAAATGCTTAATGTCACATTACTGTATTGCTTACTGTATCCATATGTCTTGTATGAATATTCCATGTATGCACATAGAGACTACCCATCATGGCATATGGAATTTGACAGCACAGTTTAACCTCACATTGCTTAAGTTGTTACTATGTAAAACTGATACTGTGTTTTGCTTTATGCTGTTAGCTGCTTGGATATAAATCACCATGTACTAGGAATTCAAATTAAAGAACGAGCTGAAATTAAAAGCAGAATTCAAGATCACTTGGATTAGTGTGATGCAAGCCCAAAGACAATGCCATGTTGGGATCTGCTATTGTACAACTGTGTCAGCAAAAAAAAATGGACAAAAGAAATCTGTAGGACTTTTGAAAAGCCTTTATGATTTCCATGAGATGCTAATAGGACACAGAAATTGTCCTCCTTTCCCTCTTGAAACAACATACCCAAATTCTTTAGATTAGGCTGATTGAGCCCTTCTGATTGCAGATCTAGAGCACAGCTTTAGTTTCAGCCAATCTGCGTGGATGCAGCAGCAACAGGAGCAGGTATTACATTTTTATGTTTTAAACTGTGTCTTAACAGCTATTCTTCAAATTAAGAATCCACCTGGATTTTCTCAAAATGGAAGTTAAGATACAGTAGACACCCTTGTTTCTAAGAATTCTGTTTTGAATAATATTTGGCATAGGAATGAAACTACTACCATTCTCTGCCAGGTGCAGTTCTTGTTTAGACTTAACACAAATAGATTTTTAAAAAGGAGCTTCATTAAATCCTGAAAAGCTCCTTGTTGAGTGGGGTATCTAGAAAGGGAATTTGCATCTAGCATTCGTAAGATCTCTCAACTCAATGTCCTTATCCCTTTTACAAAATGAGCCTAGTTTTGAGGTGGTCTTTTACATGACTCATGCTTCTCAATTTGTGTCCCCAAAGCCTCGTTGCATATGGTTACATTCTTCGGGCCTTTCCAACAGGCTTTGCTTTTTATAGAAGAATTAACATGGGTGAGTATGAAACGCTTTTGTATTCAAGGTATATGCCACCTACACTCACACACTTTGAGATCTGATGTGTCATCAGGCTGAAAGAAACATGTTCCAGCCCCATGAGGTATCAGTGACAGCCTTTGTATTACATGGGAAAAGGATCCATGGCATTTTGGTACTGCTACCAGGGATTAGTACTGCAACAGAGCCTGTCTCAAAAATTCTCCTTTCCAATGGTTACTAAATATTCTTTTAAGCTCTGGAACCTCATGCATAGAAGTTGCTGCATAAAATATTTGAATGTCTCTTTCTTAATTGTATTTGGTAAACTTTGCAAAGAAATTTGTGGAGCATGAGAAAGCTCAGACCATAGATTTAAAAAATCTTGGCCGACTAATTTAAGATTGAAGTTCCTCAGAACTTCTATTAAGAAAGGTACTAGAAAATTTGAAAGGTAAACACAGAATCTATCAAAAATAATTGTTATTTCTTTTTCATTCTCAATATTAAATATTTACATTTCAGCACTACCTGAAGGCAAAGATCAGAAGTAGGTATAAACATGAAACACCATGGCAAAAATGATAGGACTCTTTGGAAGTTCATACTTTTTCATCTAATTCAGTGCTACTGTGATTCAAGACCAGAACATATGCTGAAACCAGTTTTTTTCACATTGATTCTTTAAAGTACTTTCTCTTTGTTCAAATAAAGTGAGGAAACAGTGGCTAGTGAAAGAAATCTTAATGCTTGCCTGGTATTTTTTAACTTTTAATGATCTTTAATTTCTAATGACCTTAACTTCTAATGATCTTAAGTGATGTCATCATTTAAATCATTATTTTAAAAAATCCAACAAAATCCACCTCCCTCCAAAAAACCAAAACTGACACAGCTAACAAACTTAAATTCCTTCCTTAAAAAAAAAAAAAAAAAAAATTCAAACCTTTGTCATTTGCCGGGTATGGGAACATTTTTCCATGACATTACTACTGGTAAATGTCAAACGTTGTTTATAGAGCTAAAAGCATTAGGAACCAAGATTGGGATCATCATACTTTGTAATATAAATTTTTAAAGGTTAATCTTACATTATTAGCTCAGCTAAACAATGCTAAGCACACAGTAAATTGATTAATGCAACTCGCTATAAATGCCTTCAATCTTTTGTTCTGAGCTTCCTAAATATTGATTTATTTCATTTCACTGTCATAAAGTTTGCACATACATTGACATAACTGAAAGATTATACATAGTTTTTCTACTGTAATTCATGCAAAGAAATGTAAGAAGAAAGTTAAATTTGTCTGTAAATGAATTACAATCAACTGGAGAAGATACTTGCAAAGAAACAAATGTGTGATTTCTTGAGAGTCAAGTTTCATTGCAATTCATTACTTAAATTCTCCTTTTTGTGCTTTTTTTTGCCAACATTTCAATCAACTACTAAAACAATACTATATATCTTATTACTCCTTACAAGGTGACAGGACAAAATAATGTCACCTTTGTTTTGAAAAATCTAGGGGGAAAAACAAATTTTTACATTCAACAGCATTTTAAACTCTCACTGTTTACAGTGTCCTATCACATCAAAATATCTTGAGATATATTAATATATATATAGAGAGAGAGATATACATAGATATAGATAGATATAATTTGATTTCCAACTCTATCATGCTGATAATAGCGATGGCCTTCAGATGGGAGCAAATGAGTTTTTTGATTATTGAAATGCTCCTTTACATTGATATTACAGCACATAAAGAGGTCTTATGTGTATGTGAAACTATTTACTGAGTGACAGCTCATAAGGAAGCCAAAACATACATAATAGACTATTAATTCCTTTCTTTTTTTATATGCCATGAACTTGAAAACAAGAGAGAAGATTGCTTCTGAAAATTAGCTGCTTAAAATAAACTATTTCATTCAAATCTTTGAAGAAACAAATTCCTTAATAAAATGACTTGTATAACTATAAACTTTTAAACTATATGGGGCTTAGATTTTTAAGAAAAGTTATATATATTATATATAATATCTTTGTACATAAAATTGGGAAGGAAGGAGATAATAACTTCTTTTGCTACTTCTGACAGAAGATTATGTTTATTGCCGCTGATTGTCTTCAATACTAAATGATTTAAAAGACCCTTTAAATTACTGATAGCCATACTTTGACAAAAAAAAAAAGATTCCAATTTTTCTGATCATCTACAATACACTTTAGTTTCTGCATATTAACCAGCACTTGTTCAGGTTTTAAAATGTTGTTTTTTCATCCTAATAGAAAAGAAGTAATCCGTATTTTATTAAAAATAAATGTCAACATGTTTATGAAACCACCTTAATGTCTTTTTCTTTGGTGATTCATGCACAAGATATGCTTCTTCATATATTCAAACTGCTCAATGGGGCTAAGGACAAAAAAAAAAGACAGAAGAAAGTTGTTCTTAGTTGTTCCACCTCCTAATTGAAATGCTGTGCAAGAGGGAAAACCGAGGTGTGACTCTTTCTGTTTCCCTACAACAGCCAACAACAAAGAACCTTCACAGGGTCTAACAAAACAAATCACTGCTATAAAAAATAACAGTTGTAGTTCACGCTTTAACAACATGAAAAACAATCAAATTGAGTGCAATTTCTTCAGCAAAATGCAAAGCATTTTCTTCCAAAATTATTACTCTCCCCACTGATATGAAAGAAGGTCTTGCAGTTAGGGCTTTGAATAGGCAAAGTATTTGTCCACCTCTTGCAACTGCACAATGGCAACCCCAGAGAGACTCAGCTGTCTCCCTTTCACCATCTCTGTCCTACGTATGATTATTAATCGTGAGAGCACTCAGAAGATGAATATATATTGCAGAATAATAACTTTCTATACTTACACCTTTTTTTAAACTATTTTTAACAGAAAAATCTTTTTGTCTCAGTTAACTTTATGTTAAAAAGCAAGGCAATGTTTATATAATTCATAAGCACTGTAGATAGTTTGTTGGAGTTTTATTACTGAATAGTTCCCAGCATTCAAGATAACAGAACAGGAACAGGTTTAAAAAGTCTCCCAGTAGTATTCTAAAGCTGTTTACGTGTCAGAACTACCTGCATTAACGAAAAAAAAAATGAAAAAAAAAACAGTTAAAACCCCAAAAATCACAAACAAAAACCTTCCTCATCTGGAGTTGCTGAGGAAAGAAGGTCACCAGAAAAGCTCTTGGAGTGATTCCAGTGATAGTGACCTGAAGTTTACCTTTAACCTTTCCAGTATAGTTCCTGGACTTAGCAAGGGAGTAAATTTTGAAAGAATGTGTGATGCCTGTGCAGCAGCAGAAATAATGAATGCAATGCTGCTGTCATTCTTGAGTGAACCACAGGACCTACTGAGTTTACATATGAGCACTGGGCACAAGGGCAGAATACCTGGCCTTGTCTGGATTCTAGAAATCCTAATGCCTGGAGCTGCTAGATACAGGCTACTGCCACCTCTGGACAGAATTTGTGTAACTAGAAAATCTGTTTCCTTACTAAAGCTCCCAACCCATAGGACAAATATAATATAGCATATTGAAAAATAATGAATATTGAACAGAATTCCTCATGAGTCTCTCTTACTCTCTGTGTTTGTGATTGACACTTCTAATGCAGAAGTCCAACAAAACTGATCTAAACAACAATAACCTTCACACATGGACTTGGAGAATACTATTTGATCTGAAGTTATATCCCAACTTTATTTCTTCCAATTTTGAAAAGGATGTCAACACTGAAATAGAATATTGGGAAATAGAAACTAACCAAATGACATATTGTGCCAAAATCCTCAGTCAAAAATATTAAATATGGTTTATTAAATTAGATAAAGTATATCTAATATTGAACAAGACTCTTTTATTAGACATTTTAAAGAACCATTGATTTGTAGTCAGGACATTTAAGGAGAAATCTGGGAATTATGCTCTATTATGCATTTTGTTTCAAAAAAATAGCAAATTTAGAGCTAAAATTAAATGCTCTTTAGTACAGTTATCTATAGAGGTAAAAAATATAGATGTTTAAGACATTTGTCATGAAAATGTACATAGAAGACACAGAACTGTAGAGACAGACCTGCTAATGGTAACATAGATCCTTTTCTCAGCAGATGGATGAAGCAGATGGAAGACCTGTGTTTTCTTCACACTTTTCCTACTGATCTGTAGTTGTCAGCAATAATGTCAGTTCTGTTCTGGAAATATGTATGCAGTGCTTTTTTTTCATATTAGCCTCATTTTTTACAGCAGACTAGGCTTTTGGTAGTTTTTGGATCTATGTAGCACAGAAAAAAGACAGGGCAGTTGTATAGAAGTATGTGGGCCTTCAAGTATATTCACCAGACAAATACAGTCAGATTTTCCTTAGGAAAAGAAAGACAAAATATTGTACTGTAAGATGAATTTTTTATATAAAATTAATATTTGAGACAATATTCAGAAAGATTTGCCCTTCTTATATGTGTCAAAAAAAGGAGGATCTACTTGAAAAATTCCTGTTGCAAAATTCTAAAATATTTTATTTGTCCCTATTTTCTTGTGGATAGCTGTATTGTAGTCTGTATTCTGTTTCAACAATTTAGGATAATAAGTTGCACAACCTTGCTGAAGTGGATGAGAAACACTTGTACAATCTGTTCCACCAGGTCATCTCTGAAGGCTCTGACTGCCCAGCTGTAAAATGGTAACAAGCAAGTGGCGTGGCAGAAATGTTTTAAAACAATCATAGCTGTCAGATTTCAAAAGAACATACCTTCAGGAGAGTGACACAAGATCTGCTAATGAACCAGCATACAAAGTTCCTAACATTGGAATAATTTGATTCTGTACTAACTGTAGATATTCCAGAGAAAGGCGAATGTGCTCAATGTGTCAGAATCAATGAAAACACCATTGTAGTAGTTAATGGGCAAACAAGCAGAAAATATATTATGACATATATGAAACAAGCTACGTAATAAACTCTGAAAGTAATAAAATGACATGACATATGTTTGTGTTTTAGGCTGCTGAAGAAAACTACCTGCAGGTTTAAACTCATTATTCCTGACAATACTGATGCCAGAATGTGGCAGTGAGATAAAGATCTAACTCAAAATGAAGCTGTGATGGCTGAAAGCACTGTATCCCAAGAGCTAACTATATGAGTACTAAAGATAAATAGTAAAATTCTAAGTGAAACTGGACACATAATAATAAAACCTACAGATCTAATAGAAGAGTGTATTAAAAGGCTCATGGTTGTGCAGCAAGCAGGACTGAGGAACATTTCATCCTCCTGTACTTGGCACTGGTGAAGCCACACCTCAAATCTCTCTGTTCAGTTTTGGGCCCCTCACTACAAGAAAGATGCTGAGGTGCTGGAACATGTCCAGGGAAGGGCAACAAAGTTGGTGAAGGGTCTGGAGCACAAGTCTGATGAGGAGCAATTGAAGGAGTGGGGGTTGTTTAGCTTGGAGAAAAGGAGGCTTAAAAAGAACCTGATTGCTCTCTAGAAGAACCTGAAAAGAGGCTGCAGTAAGGGGGGGGGGGCAGTCTCTTCTACCAAGAAGTAACAAGCAACAAGATAAAAGGAAATTACCTCAATTTTTGCTGGAGGAGGTTTAGTTTGGATAATAGGAAAAAATTATCTCACCAAAAGGGTTGTCAAACACTGGAACAGAGAAGTGATTGAGTCACCATCCTTAGAGGTATTTAAAAGACATTTAGATTTCTCTTTTAAGGACATGATTTAGTAGGAGATTTGACTTGTTAGGTTAATGGCTGGACTCGATGGTCTTACAGATACTTTCTAAACTAAATTATTCTATGACTCTGTGTATATAAATCTTCATGTTTAAAAACTAAATATAACAAACACCTACTGCTGGTGGAGAATGAAAGAACTCTTCAACATATAATTCCATGTACAAATTACTCCAGAAGAATAGTTCTGCTTATCTCTGTGAAACATATAGATACAGCTGCCCCTGAACACGAGATACTGAATAAGGTGGACCTCATTACATTCTGCAAAAAATGGACAGTGCAGAGATTTCAGAGATTTTTCTGACTGGGAACATAGCAGAAACACAGAAAGGACCATGGCAGTTACTAAGACTGTAATGCCTTTTTAAATGACTCTTCCAACAAAGTCTTCTTTCAAAATTTTTTTTGTACTATAGTTCCTATTTCCTTTGAATAGAACGGTGAATATATACTTTTTCATAGTCTTCTCAATAGAAGTTTTTAATTTTCAAAAGGAAGACACTGGTGGTTTATGATCAGTTTACTGCCAGCAATTCTTAGTAGGAAGAAAGGTAGATATGGTAGTTACTTCAATGTATTACAAGCAGAGCATTAGTACTGTCCTTTAAGGCAGAGTAACTGAGACTCTTATCTTTAAATTCATAAGATTTTGTAATGAAGTTGATTGACAATATTATTTTGCTCTGGTTGGAAGTACAGGCAGACAATTATCACATGCCAAGAAAAACTATCAACTTAGCCTAAGATATTAGGTCATTCTGCTGACTATCTAGAATCCCATTTAAAAGAAACATACCTTGTATTGATTTTTAAACTGGCTTCTATCCCTATTAACCAGCATGTATTTTGGGAGAGTCTAGCCTTAATCCTAATGCAGTTACAGCAATCTTTCTGCTGTTTCATTTGAGCAAGAGTGAATGGGACATGTATGAAAATGAAGGAATGTAAAATTAATGCATAAAATTTAAACACACATTTGAGATTAGCATAAAATTTAACATCACTACTGGCTCATGTCTTTCTGGCAGCATCTACCATAGAAATATATTTTTGCCTTTTCCTCCCCTACCCTCATAATTTTCTGGTTTCTTCTCATGCATCTATTGTAAAGGAATGTATAAATAAGATGTGCTCAATTATTAATCATGTATCATTCAAGCCTGAAGCAAGCAGCTTCAGAAATAAAAATGCAGAGAAGACTTAAAATTATATCCCACTTCAGGAATTTTACCTAAAAATAGCTGGTTCCTATATGAGCCACATCCTGTTGATTTTTATTGCAGAAGTACCAGGCTGGAATTCTAAGTATGCACATACTGTAAGACATATTTGCTTTAAAAAAAAAGAAAAGAATGAGTCAAGCTATCTCAATCCAAACTCAGGTACTTTTCTCTGCTGCAGTGGTACAAAGAACCTAACAGGAGCAGAGAAAATGAAAAGTAAGGAGTGGCTGGAGGAAACTGCTATGTACTGACTGTAACACTCACATACACACACACACACACACACACTGCCCCAGCCTTGCATGGTGCATTGCCTTACTGTAGGGAATGAGTGCAATCTATGGCAATAATAAGGAGGAAACAGGAATTTGGAGTGAAGCTGAGTGTGGAAAAAAGGGGAGGAAAGGTGTTTTCTTTAAGTGTGTAAATGTTTATTGTCCTCTTCCTTCCAATACCCAAATGAGTAATTCCATATTTATTTTCATTGACAATAAATTTATTCGTCTCAAATAAAGTCTGTTTTGCTGACAATGATGATTAGTAAGTGATCTTCCTGACTCCATATTCATCCAAAATGTTTCTCATTCCTGTTTTTTCTTGTCTTCCCCTGTCCTACTTAGGAGGGAGAGTGAGGGGAGTAGCTGAGTGTGAGATTGCCTGCCAGCTGGAACCAACATATCATACCTTTCCCTTTTATGGAAAAGAGTGGAAAAAGAGAAGTAAAAAAATTAAAGTCTTCTCACATATTTTTAGTTGCAGACTGCATGGGATGATGTGTCTGATTTTTCTTTAATTTCAACAAATCCTCACTGGTTGTTTCTAATCTTCTGGAGTGGATCGTTGGATCTCAGAGGCTAGTGACCCAAAGGCAAGTATAAGATAGTTCATAAGCTGTGTTTCCCTGCCTGATTAATTCCAGGAAAATGTAGGAATTGTTTAAGCAGTTCTGGAATTTGCATTCAGATGCAATCTCAGACTGAGCTAATTCTCATTCTGTCAGCAACAAAATGGGCAACTCCCTCCTTCATCAGGGTCAGAGGTTTAGAGCACTCAGCTCTAGACCACACAAAGTGAAGATGCCTCAGGTTCTGGGTTCTTGTTTACTTACATTCAGTTATAACAGCTTAGGGTGGGGGAAATGATAATTCTTTTAATCCTCCTACAAAATCTCTATAATTTCCTCAAGAGTGTTGCTGGTGTCAAAATATACAAGGTTAAATATCAGAAGATGTAGAATGAAGGTTAGTTAACAAACTGGTCATCTGTGAAACTCAACTTTTATAGGGAATCATCACAGAAGCAAACTAACAATGTTTCTCCAGATGTCCTTGCCATGTACTTGCCATGGGTGACTACCTCAAACAAGTAATTTTTTTTCCATGATCACTGCCTGCTGGTAAATATGATGGCTCTTTCAGCTTCCTTCTCTGCATTGCTTTCCTCGTGGGTGATTTGTTACTGGATCCTCTGAATGCTTATTTATTCATGCATTTATTTTTCATTGCAGTTCTTTATGTCTCTTGTAGGAAGGAAGACAAGGAAAAGGGAAGAAGAAGATTTGATGTGTCTCTTGACTAGAAATATTTGCCCCCAGATGGAAATGAGTAAGGTTCTTTGCATGGGTAGCTGGGGAAAACAGTCAGTGCCAGGCCAGAGAGACAAATTAAGACTATTTTTCTTTAGAATACCGTCTTTTAAAAATGAGAAAGTAGCAGTATCAAAGAAACCTCTCAAGTACTAAGATTTGGTGAGCAGGGAGCTCCAAAACCAGATAGAGGCTGGAGCTTTTTATCAATGAGGGCACCTTGTCATAAAAATCAATACCTGAATTAGATTCATGAGAAGAGGAAAGATATGAGAAAGAAGAATTATGTTTCTAGTCTTAAAAATAATAGTTACTAAAGCCCAAAAATATCACTAGTCAAGAATGAGCATTCAGAATAAATAGGAAATTGAATATATTTAGAATTTGGTCTTGAAACACATATTCTCATGTCTTTGAATGACTACTTGTGGTACGGTTTTCTCTCAGCTAGCTAAGGGACTTCAGCAGTGATAAAAGTTTTTAGCTGGTAGGAGGTTTTTCAGTGTCAAATTCTTCTCTTAGAATTTTTTCTAAAGCTGATTTTGTAGTGAGAAATGAGAGGTTTTGAAAATTGCCTCCCATAATGCTTTAACAGGAGGCTCAACTTTTCTTCGGAGTCATTCTGAGCAGTGATAATGATGGTCTTAAATAGCATAGAGGGAAATCACTAAAGATTTCTGATGACTTAATCAGCTTCAGACCAAGGGTGAAAATGTTTGAAAAGAAGGAGTTGAGACTGTGTGAAACAGGGAAAAAAAAGATGGTCTGCAGTGAAGAGACAAAAAGAAGAAAATAGAGAAAGTTCTGATAACAAGAAACCTATTACAAATGGTTTAGAAGAGCACAAATAGTAAACACAAAATATTCCAGTTTATCTTATGAGAAATTTGAGTAGCTCAACAATCAACTGCCTCTGTTCTGTGGCACTGGTTCAGCTATGTAACAGCAAAGGAAAAGAGAGATAAAGAGAAAGCACTCTTCATCACTTGCTCAATTCTGCATGGTAAAGGAACAGAAATTATCACATAAAACTCTACATACAACCAATAAAATCAACAGAAGTATATTGATCCAGCTAAATCTCTGTGAATAGATCACATCTCCCTATTATTTTATTTGGTGAGTGCTAAATTGGTAATCACTCAATACAATTAATTATATTTTAAGTTTTCCTATGCATTTGAAAACTTCAGAACTTTATAGATATTTTAATTTCATTAGAAAATGTCTCAGTGATTTCTGTATACTGACCTATGAAGTGACTTGTCACATTTTCTTGTGGAAAAGAAAAAAATGAAAGGAGAAACTATAGAGGATAATAAAACTACAAATGGCATAAAGTAAGATGGACAGAAATTGTTCATTTTCTTTTCCAGTGCAGGAAAGAGGACATGTCAAATTGAGCCAGTAGGAATACATTTCAGGACAGAAAAGAGTAGGTGCAAGAGACCTTGTAAAAAATAATGTGGATCCAAGAAGTTCATGTAGGTTGGTTGATTGGGAGACTGAAAACGTTTATGGAAGAGAAATTCGTAGTGGGTTGCAAATTAATAGGACCACATAGACTCAGGAGATTTTCAATGTGAAAATAGCTGGAGCATGAAATTAGCATTACACAGAAGTGTCATTTTATAACCTTGTCCTGCTCTTCCTTTTTCAAGCCATTCACTTGTGGATGTTGAGGGATACAGAACACAACTCAGCCTTTGGCTTGAGCCACTACAGCTGTTAAAAGTGTGTTAGGTTCTATAACTGCTGTCACTGATGTCTCCAGGTGAAACCATAAATGTGTCTTCAAATTTATTTGACTCCATGAACATAATATAGTCTAAATAACTAATATAAGAATTCTTAAAACTCTTTTAATAACCTTCAAGCTTTACTTATATTCCTACTGGATATTTATTTATTTATAGCATTTTTTGTTTATTATCCACAACCTCTATTGTGACCATATTTCTTCCCTCTGTTTCTTCTGACAAAGTTTTCCCTTTCTATTATTCCTACCACTCCCAGTTTTTAAGAGTGCCTGATGTACGTGCGCTGAGTTTTACAACTGAGCTGAAATAACACTCTGTTCTGTTTTTTTTCTTCTTCTACCTGTAAGTTGAAAATTGGCAACACTTTAATTTGTGAACAGTTATTCTTGGATTCAAATTCTCTCTTTAATCCTGTCCCCTGCATTATGTAGAATAAATTTTAGATTGGTAACTAAAAGGAGAACCTTGTCCATCTCTACAAATATTAGAGAAATATTTTAAAGATTTGATGGCTCCTGAAAAATTCTGCCAGTAAAATGTTAAAGTTCTCACTTTTAAAACAAAAGTTTTATTTCCATAGTTTTATCTCCCAACAGGAAGCAGTCTGCTATATCTGGCTTGTTTATACAATATATCCTTGCTTAAGAATTTATCTCTTGCTGGGCATATACATGAAGCTATCTGTCTTGCCAGTTCTTTCTCTTATGCAGTCGTAATGTACTTTATAAATTCTACATCAGAAGCACCTTATCCGACACTGAATTTTATTCACATCTCAGCTGAAGCATAACTGTCTAGAAACATTCTGCAACACCTTCACAGCAAAAGAGATCAACAAATAAAGGTGAAAATGCAAGGATAAGTTTTCAAATATACATAAAATAAGTAACTAAATTAGTGTAATGATCAGTATACTATCTTTACACTTAAGGAAAGCACCAAGAAAAAATTATTAATCTATAATAAGCAGAAGTCTTAATATTATTTGGCATTTTACTTTTATCACTTAACATTCAGTAAACAAGCCATTTTTAAGAGCAAATATTTACCACTCATTTATAAGATGTCATACTTATTTCCTTCTTCCATGTTAGAGAATTATGATGGTATCAAGATGCTGCCTTATGGTAACTGAAAATACTTACTCATTCTGGTAACAGAGCTACTGCACCAGTTTCAAAACAAATCCAGCTTTCAACATTAAGGATTGAAGTGGCAGGCAAGACTTGTTTCCATTTGTGTCGCCTGAATTCTAAGATCAGAATGAAAAGATATTTCTTTAATATTAAATTAGTAAATAACCTATAGCCTTGCTTTATACAGTGCTTGCTTTATACAGTATGAAATGACATCCTTTTCACTGACAGCAACCAACTGTATATGCTATGGAAACTCACATTTTCCTGCTTCCTTCCTTACTTCTAAATGCTGAAGAATACAAATTAAGTTGTTATACCAGCATACAGTTAATAAAAATGAATGAAGTTCACCACATGGAAAACCAGCTATAACAATTTGCTCCTCCATCTTAAAAAACAGACAAGCTTTTAATTAAAATAAACCTAACACATTGGAGTATTTATTAAAATAATTCAGTATGTCAAACTCTAAGAGGAAAAAAAACCCCAAAAGTTATTTCAAAAACCATAATCCACAAATATTACAATCACAATTTCTACTTCCTAATTTGTGCAATACTATGCCTTAAAAGCATGTATCCATTGACTGCTCTAAATGTATTTTTTCCATACTGTATCTATGTACATAAATAGCAAGACTAGACATGGTTCAATGAAAAGAGTGTGCACTATACAGTGAAGGCTTCTCTAAATAATTATTTACCTGCAGAACTTGGATAGTTTAAAGCCCATTTCCCACAGTTTTCTTTTGTTTTGCACTGATTTATTGGATGTGATCAGAGAGTCTCTTTCATTAGAGGCTTTAAGAAACAGATTAGACAAACAGTGATCAGAAATTTTGTTGTACAATTTGTCCTGTATGGGAGCAGCGAAATAAAACTGGTGGCTCTCAAGGACCCTACAACTTAAGTGCTAGGCTTTTACAAAATTTACCAACAAACTCAAAAGTAAAAGAAGACATTGACATTTTTGAGCATGAGCAATCGCCTTGTCATATCAACAATAGCTTTTTCAATAAATTCCAAACAATACAGGATTAAGCAATACAGCATTGATCACTCAAATCCATGTTTTACAGTCTGTAATATCTTTCATTATTAGATCATAAGTTGACAAAAGTATGAATTTAATAGATAATGTAAATACATTTGAAAGTATTTGGACCCACACATACGTTAAAAGTATCAGACAGCAATGTGTAGTCTAAGTTGTGAAATATGTTTTGAACACTATGTTTATAGCCCAGAGAGTTGCTCAATGATTTGTAGAAGGGCAGACATCTGGATCATTATAGTATCTGTATGAACAAAAAATAGAGAGATGATTTCACAGCCATTTTTGACCTCTCAGAATAATTTCAATCTGACTTTGCAAAAACTCTTCCCCAAGCAGACAACAGCATTGTACCCATGTCAATTATTGTAGGCAGTCAATGTATGGCTGCTGAATAAGTGATTCAGTCCTTAAAGAATTGGTATTTAGATCTGGCATCTGTTTTTCTTGGCTTCTTTCACTGCTGATTCTGCCAGCTTCTTAATCTGAGTCCCTTGCTTTCTCTAACATGCATAGACATTTTTCCATTGCCTCTAAATTTTCTGCAGCAAGCAACAAGTTGACGTGTCTTCTTTTCTGTGATCCTGTTTTGTTCAGACACAGTGTGCAACACATTCTATAATCTTATCAAGGATATTTCAACCTTTAGCACATTGTGATGTTCATTTCCCTCTCTATTGCTCCATACACAAAGGACTGTGAGACAAAATAAAGAAAGATCTGAATACGTTGTAAAAGGCAAAATACTTGAGGTAACAATAGGGATTTTTCCTCCCAAGTACCTATTCCTTAAACAGAACAGAAAAAAAGTAATAGGACACCACAAAAGACATTCAAAATCTGAAAGGCTGCAGAGGAATCAAAAGTCTTGCTGATAACAGATTTCTAACAGTGTTTTCACAGCCATGTCATCACTTCCTTCTCTTTAATTTAGAAGCAGTAAAGCCCATTTCATCTCTTTCTATCCTGAGAACCTTAACAGCTATCAAACTTAGACACACCAGCTTCCTAAACATTTATAGGTAATGTCAAATCTAGCCATGGTACAGAACAATATGAGGCAAAACAGCGTATAGTGTGATATAGTGTAATGCTATATTACACAGTGTACATATTGTATAGGTTAACTCAATATAGTGCAATACTGCTTGAAGCTGCTCAGGATCATCTCTTAACCCACCCATTTTCAGGCCTGTAATTTTAAAATGCAAACACATTGAGAGTGGCCAAGGTCAGAGACAAAATGGAGTACTAAAAATCCCTCAGCTATCACCCTGAAGGGCATTTCTAATGTTAATCCAGAAATCTAATTAGGCAGCCTGACTAAAAAAAAAATCCCACTTGAAAAACCAGTTAAGGTCATTAAATTGAATAGATTCCAGCTACCATGTGGAACAACACTAATCATATGGAATGGTTTTCACTGCTTACTTTAGCATTACCAAGCCAAATATTTGCATGCAATGTAAACAAAAAAATAAAATAGTGCGATATTAAGTCCTTGGAAATGGAAAACAGAAGAACAATTGGTAATGATGGCCAATATGACCAGCATTTCCTGTACAGATGTACATGCAGGTGGCTCACAAACACAAGTAGATGAGCTTAGAGCACATTTTTGGGAGGCGTTTCAAAGATGGTTGAAAGACTGCTTTCCATGATAATGAGAGGATGGAAAAGAATTTCTAGAGGCATCTGTTTTGCAAGGATCTTATGTAATATTCATTCCAATGCTATGGATCTCTTGCTGCACCACCAGTGGCAACAAAAAGGGACTTGGAGAAAAACAGAATCTTAAAATAGTAAGGGAGGTAGTTCGACAGAAATATTTTATTACTTCTCATTTGGCATTGTTTCAAGAAAGGTCACAAAGCCCTTGAAAATATGCCTAATTTTCTGTGAACCTTTCAATAATGCCAGGGCAAAAATAAAGAAAACCATGACCTTTATGATTCTTACAGATATTCAGAAAATTACCTCCTCATTTCAGTGTATGCTTGCCTCCTGGATTTTTATAAAAAAAAAAGAAACAACAAAAAAGAAGAAAAGCAAAGAAAAAGCAACAAACTTATAATCACCAGAGGTATATAGAGTATATTTTATTTTTCCTGTAGTATTCATAAAATTCCACCTAATCAGTCACTTACTCATTAGTCCTTTTCATAATCCCTTCTAATTTATTTCATATTATTGAATGCTGAAGTACAAAGGCCTGTTGAAGTACAAAGGCCAATTGTAATTTCTTCTACTGGACTGCTCAATTAAACACCACTACTTTTCCTTGTGAAAATAAAAGGATTATTGTTTCATCCCTTCTAATTTTGTGGAGCTTTTTTCTCATGTTTAAAAACTTGATGACATTTGAAGTGCTACATCATTCACCTTAAGATCTGAAAGTAAAGTAGCAAGGCTGACTTTGGGAATTCCATCCAAATCCAACAATTGAACTCTTGAAGTCTGTGTGAGCTCTGCTACTCGACACACAAATGAGGAGACTTCTGCAGATGTCTGCTTCACACAACCTCATGAGGTAAAGGTGTGGTTCTCCCCTCCTCCTTCCCCAGGCAAAATGAGCCTTCATTATTTGCCCAGGATAATTTGTCTCTGTGTGACTGGTACCCCTTGCTCCTTACCCCTGGTACCATCCTGCCAAGGAGCCCTAGAAAAACCTGTCTGTCCACATAGTGTATCTGTCTGCTGCAGCTCAGCTTTGAATACTGTGGGCCATAAATTCCAACACTTAATAGAACAATTTATAATAATTAGTGCATGCTTTTAGAGAAAAGTGGAACAGTTTCAGAGAGGTTGGTAAGAGAGGAGCATCAAGTAGGCACCTAGGTCATTTGGCTCGACAGACTTAAAAATTTTCTTCCTTCTGCCAAGATAGCTGTTAAATAAAATAAAGTTAATTCCTGAAAGCATATGTCAGCAAAATTTTCCAGGGCTTTTACATTCTCTTTAATAAAAACATTTCTTAGAGGCATGCCATTATTTCCTACCCTTGAAATGAGTTAT
This sequence comes from Molothrus aeneus, assembly GCF_037042795.1. Classification (NCBI taxonomy): domain Eukaryota; kingdom Metazoa; phylum Chordata; class Aves; order Passeriformes; family Icteridae; genus Molothrus; species Molothrus aeneus. The sequence goes on from NC_089646.1 coordinate 85,182,214, forward strand.
TTACTGACTTTTACTGACTATGAGAAATCCTAGTAACATTTTAAATACTAGTAGAATATTTATTTTGTTAGCCAGCTCTACCTTTTCCCATATTTCTACTATATATCACCATACAGGAAATGAAACAGATAAAAACAATATACAGAGAATTCTTTTTGAGAAGTCATATCATATTCAGATGACTGTACTCAGGAGAAATAGCTTTGAATTTAGGGGAGAATCCCTGTCCTCTTCAAATCTTTCTTTTCTGTCTTACATATACTCCCAACACTCTTGTGATTCTGTACTGAATAATACTGATAAATTCTGTACTGAAATGACATTACCCTTTCATAGGCAGTATACTGATGAGAAAGAGAGAAGGATAGAAGGATCATCATTCACATGCTGTTTTCATGTTATGATTTCTTTAGGGTGAACTCTCTAACTCCTCCACCAGTGCTATTCATTAAATAACAAGAGTAAGTAATGAGAAGACCAGTCTGTTTTACCTTAGCTAACATTCCTGTATGGTTCGTCTGATGTTTATGAAAGTTTCATATTAAAAATATGATTCCATTTAAAGAACTCAGTCTTCTACCAATATGCAAAGTTTGCTCACCTACGTCTCCGTTCATAATTAAAAGGACTTCAACAGTGCTTGTTCAAAGAAAAGAGATTTTCTTGTAACAGATTTGTATCTTCTATATGTGACAACAATGGGTGGAATTATTTTACCTGTAAAAATATCCTACATCTTATCCTATATTATGTCTGTGCTACTTTGTGTTATTTTTTTTCCTGTGGGTTACACAAATGCACATTATTAAACTGATATTGTGGTCTGTGAGTCCCAAGCCTAGTTCTCAGCTATAAGCAGGGGCAACTCTGAATCTATTTGAACAATATCAAATTACCACCTTAGGGTCTCATTCTTTCTTAATCATTTAGAGTTTAGAGTGAGACTGCCTCCTGAGAGGCCCAAGTTGATTTCAAGCTCTGATTTGCTTCTATTATCTCTGGTTTTTTGTGGGCTTGCAAGATTACAGCACCTAGATGCATAGGTGACAACATCACTGCAAGCAAATCCTCTTCTAATGTGCTTTTACAGCTTGGATTTTGCAGACACTCAAGGCTTTGGTAGCATTGACTGCATATGCTAGCACTGGCTGAGCCAGTTTTTAAGCCTACCTATGAGTGTACATTATGAAGCTGTTACCATGGGCAAGGTCTGCTGAGTTGCAGCCATTTACAACCTTCCACATAACCTACCAGATCCTTTTTTATAAAAATGAAGTATATGTCTCTTCTGTCACACTACAAATACAGCTATTTGATTTTTTATGTTACTGAAGTTATATTACTCATCTTAAGCTATGCATCCCAAATCTTAGAACAGTGTATATCTTGCATATTCTGTAACATATCTTCTCTAATCATTCCTTTCTACATCTGATTTTTATCTCTCATTTACATAGTGCTCAAAGTTTTGGTGGCTTTTTACTCCCTTGGATTTACATATTTTAACTTGATTAATTGAATTGGTATATTGCTGGTAAATCTGAACAATTACAATGAAGCACAGCAGAAACAATATTCATTTTTTCCCTAGTGTTCTTGGACTTCAACAGGTCCTACTGCAACAATTAGCTGGTATGCTTCTCTTGCTGCCTTTTAAAAATATGCTAGCATTCCAGGAGTTTCACTCAACAGACAGACTCTTAGGAAAAAAAGTCCACCACATTTTCACAAAAGCTTTCTGCCTTTCTTCTGATGCTGTGAAGACTTCTTCTGTGCTGCTTTATGAAAAAGGAAGCACCAGGAACCACAGGTAAAATAGAATAATTATTTATTTTAAGCAACTGCCTACAGATACTACAGTAGAAGGATATCACAACTTCTTATTTTATTGCCTTGTAATTTCTACAGAAACAAAAGTGCGTTATAAAAGTCAGTGTGGTTTTTCCTGCACAGAAGCATAAATGGAAAAAGCAAGACATTTTCTTAGCTGTTAGGTGAACTCTAAATTTATCATTTTAGCTAGTAATAAAGAGTTTGGGATCTATAGATACATTTAACTTAAACGAGTTTCTGTTCTTTTGCAATAGAGGAAGCAAAATATTCAATTGATTTCTATACTTTGATATGGCAGTCACCCTCCACAGAAATGCTGGACCAGAACATGCATCAAAAAAAGAGGCACTTTCCATAAGCTATGGCACCTGCCAGTGTCATTTTGGAGGAGAGCTTGGGAGAAAGACCCAGGCTATTTGACCTACAATCACAGAAACCTGGAAGTAAACTTAGCTAAAGAAATTCAATCTAGTTGCAATTATTGACTATCTCACATGAGTCTATGTGAAAGATTTTCACTTACTACGGATAGCAGATGGTGAAAAAAGGATTAAATTTCTTGAAAGAGATAATTTGGTTATTTGATATTGGCATGGAATTTACCTATTAAATTATCTGAATTTTCAAATGGCAACAGACATTAGTTTGCACACAGTCTTTAAAAATTCAGAACTATTTTATAATTTTGATATATCTATTCTACTCATTCTAGCAGAACAATGAAAAATATGAAAGAGAGAAAATGAAATTGAATTTTTCTTGGTCAACTAATATATGGTGAATTTTCTGTTGATATCACATGCAAATCCATTGCAGTCATTCTTGAATAGTGGTTATAGAAGCCCCAAGGCTGAGCAAATAACATTTTAAAAAATAAAACAAGAATATATGAGGGGATATAAAAGAATTTATCCCACTATTTGAGCAGTAGGCCAGTACCCAGTGTGTCCAGTATAGTCACAATGAATATCAAATGTATAACAAGCTTTATTCAAAACATAGGCTATAGAACAATTCACTAGATTGCTTTTTCCCTTCCTCAAGTTCTTCATGATCTCAAGCATTTAAAGACATTTAAACCCTTCAGACAAAGAAAAAGTTTAGACACAGAAGCACGAAGTGTTTTCATAACTTTTTTTTCTAAAAGGTTTGCATGTAATTTATATATTTGCTTAAAACTGCTCTTCTGCTAATCAGTTGCATCCATAGACAACATTTCCTCTTTCTTTATTGTAAATGATTTGACTATGAATTACAGCTCTGACACATTCTATTCAATGTGACAACATTCTTAATTCTAGAGACAAGAAGCTTTGGCAGTCTTCTGATGATCTATTCATACGAGGTTCTTTTACATACTTTTGCATTTTTACTGTGAAGAAAAATTAACTCTTTGAATCGGAGTATCTACTCTCAAAGAATCTCCCCATCAAGAGTGAGGTTCCCCAAACTCTGATTCTTATTCTGGTAATTCTCTTCTCTTGGAAGAATTTCTACTCTTTTATAGAAGACACCCCCAGTCTGAATGGATGTACTGGTGTGAAGGAAGCACCATCATACCCAGATTCCACTAAAGGCCACCATGGTCGTCGTCAGCATCATGTTATGGGTAAGTAGATAAATTAATATCTACTTCTTAGGTCTTGCACTCCCCTTGTGATCATCAATCTATTCAACTGGTTCACTTAATTCTGTTGGACAGAAGGAAAAATTTCTTTTGTGGTTGACAATTTTGCCTGTTTTTCTGGAGAGAAAACTCCATGTTGATGTTCCATAGCTGGGGTATGATACAGAAATTTTTACTAGAACATATTAATTTTTTCAGGTGTTTATTAGCACTCCTACAGACTTACATTCTGTGAATTCTGTGACTTCCTTTTTAGAATATCAACTTAATTTGCTGGCAATAGCTGCCTGAATATGAACCATAAGCACTGACCAAATGAACAAGGTTGTATAAAGTTTAGGAGAACCAGCTTTTTGATAATGATGAACTGTTTCTGCACAAACATGGGATAAATCACAGAGCAACTGCAATGTCTCAGGACCCCTCATGATGGTGTGTTTCCCCATTCAGAAATTCTGTAAAAACAAATAGTCATTACATATATGCAAGGTGGAAAGATCCCACACATTTATAATAGTTTTGCAGTTCCAGAAGCTGATGTTCCAACTGGTAAAAGTAACAACTGCCTCATGTGTTGTGTCAAACTAAATTTTAATTTATATACTGCATTTTTTCTTGAGAGTTCAACACACATACACAGGGTAGAAAGATCTAAAATGTTCTCTAAAGCTTCTCTGACTCTTTAGTTATTGTCCCTATCTAATGGTTCTATGGTCTAATTAACATATATGATCTATCAGTAAAAAAACAAGAAGTTTTCAGGTTTTCAGGATGACTGTATATATAAGATATACATTATATATTTCATATGTATGGCAAAATCACGTCAGCTTTAAGAGCTGTGAAGGGAAGATGTGATGTCATGCATTTCACCCACAAAAAAAATCAGCTTAGTATACTGAACAGCACAGAAAAAAACCCTGTCATTCCTATGTAGGTGGCACATCCTTATCATGTCAATTAGCACAGAGGGGCTTGTGTGCAGATGACAAACTGAGATGAGATACGTGAGATGATGTATCTCTGAATGTATAGAAAGGAAACAACACATGTAAATCATGATGTAAATCATGAGAGTGAACTCAGCCATCAGTCAACAAGCAAGCACAGCCTGTAGTGACAATATACTCATAGTGATACTGAGAAGGAGCACAGCTCTCACAACTGTTTCTTCAAAGTCAGCAGAACAAGTTGTGGGTCCAAAAAGAATGCAATACAATCATGGGGAACTAATAAATTATTGGAAAAAATTAAGGGGTTTGGCCCAGAAATGAAGATTTTAGAGTATTATGCAATTTTAAATGAAATATACTATCGCATCCAAGCAAGGATCTTGAAAAATAATCTAAAAAAGACTCCTACGTGTTTTCAGTGTCATCATTCAAAGCAATCTTCACTTAAAATGAATCAGAGGATAAGTAGGATACTGTCTAGATCAGCAATCACAATTACTATAGTGGCAAGGAATGGAAGGTCATTGGGCAAGTTCCCCAATGTGCAGCATATGCTATGGTCATGAAAGCTGAAGCCTCATGACCTGCTATGAACACAAGCTGTTCCCAACTAGTGGTCGATAATTTTCTGTATCATTTACAATAAATATTAAAAACCACCAACACAGTGTGAAATTATGTCCACCCATTTTCTAGGACATATTTGCATATTTGCTAATTGAACAGGCATTAGCAAAGAATCACTCTGTAACAGATTTTATTGAGAGATTCTAGAAGCATTTAAGCTTAAGAATTAAATTTGGACCTAAAGTTCAAGAAATACAGGTTTTTAGAATGCTTGTCAGCCTTTTCTATAAAAATTTTTCTTCACAGATAAATCATGGGAGTTTTGTCTTTGTCTCTAAAAGAAGTAAAATCACACCCTACTTTCACAACCTCTCAAATATTAGACCATAGGGAATTCAAAACTGCTTTTCTCCTCATGCATAAAATCTTCAATAATATATAAAACACTATTTTCCTGTATACTGTAGCTTTTTGACTTGAACACCTGTGTTTCAGAAAAACTAATTCTACCAGTTTGTATTGAGCTATATGCTTCCTTTTAGCTTGTTCCTGACAGTACTAGACCTTAACAAAATATCTCTCTACTGATTCAGACTGGAAAACCATTATATGTCAAATAGTGATTTATATAATTATTTGAATGACCAAAAAGAGGATTTGCATCCACAAATAAGATCTGCACAGCATGTAATGCAAAAACATATTTGGGGTTAATCCAATGCTGCATAAAAGCAGGGGTCCCAGCCTCTGGAGGGATACAAGATTTATGTGCTGTCTGCATTCCTCTTTTTACTCTATCTTATTAAAACAGCATTTTTTTGAGCCATTTGTTGTTAGATCTTTCTTACCAAGATCCAAAAGAACCCTGCACCATCTCGCTCTTTCACACACACTCTTTGCCTTGGTACAAAACTATTTTTCAGGGATGCTCTTAGCTCATCTGACTTTTATATTTTTCTGTTCTTCAAACAAAAATGGATTTGCAGTGCTATGAGGTTGATTAATCCTTTCCCCCAAGAAAACAGCCAAATTGTCTACAGTTGCAGAGCTTTAGTTCTGAGGTAATTTACTCTCAGAGACCATAGTTTGAAGGCTTTTAACTTTTGGTGAAAATAAGGTTTATTACTACACTATTGCTGAGGGGCTACTACATAGTCTAACTAAACCTGATTGATTAAGTATCTTCAAAGACACCCTAGTTGAAAAAAAACTCAGTTAACTGCAGAAAGTCTTGACAGTGTAGAAGTTAACACCCTTTTGACAGTCAATGGTCAGATGACAAAAAGATCAGGCAGTATTACGGAATACAGATTTCAAATCAAACTACTAACTGGTTATTAATAGCTTAAATGTCCAGCTTCTGAAATATCATAGCAAAATACACAGCTGACAAAGTTCAGGAAGGCTGGAGAATGAAGACGGCTAAGCAAAATCTATCAGCAAACTCCTTCAGATTAACCTAGCACTCCATTAAAAGTGTTCCTTGGTTAGTAAAAAGACATTTCAAAAGAATTATTATTTGGGGAACTTCACAATCAATCATGCTGATAGACAGTTTCATTTGTCTGGGAGAGGACTGTTTCAGTACTGTGACAGGGGAAAAAGGAACAACAGCAAATTCGGCTGTGAGCCACTTGGCACGGTGTTTTAGCATATGCTGCTCTGCATCACAGTTTTGGAAGGACAGAAAGCTCTTAGAAAAGTAAGTGGACAGAATCAATCTCATATGAGGCAGCCAAAGGCATAAGTGCCATTTTCATCTGAAGATTTCTTACATAAAAAACCCTGATTCTCTCCATTGGGCAGCAGTCTTTGCTAATAAATGTAACTCGTTTTGTTGAAGCATTCATGGAGTAATATTGAAGCAGCAGATTTCTTTACTGAGAATGACCTGAGCAAGTAAGTACTGAATTAACTGCAGTTACAGACTGGGCCACAAACTCTTGCACATAGAAGTATTCAGAGTTAGGCTAGGACTCAACTACACAGTTTTCACTCAGTACAAATGATGATGATCTTTAGCGAGCAGATATTCTTCATCGGACAATCTGTTCCATGGCCACTCTAATGCTAGTGACACTGGTCTTTAATGAAGCCAGTGCACTATAGGATCCATCTGGAGTGATGAAGGTCAGCTACATCTCTCTCAACATGCCTCCTACCAGCACAGGACCCAAAGGGGAAAAACTAATGGCTCATCAGTGGCACAGATGTGCCTGCAGGAAAATGTTCCTCTGGTTATTTATGGTTGGATAAAGTAATTTACAGAGTCTCAGTGGAGCCAAAGGGCCATAACCAGACTTGAGAATCTATTTTCTTTTTTAATCTCCACAGGAATTTCCATATACTCAAGCTACATTGCATTCATAGAATGTCTGCCTCAAAGAAAAAGCTGTTTCATCCCAAGTCATAATTTGAAAGAGGTTTCTGGAGGGGGTTTTCTACAGAATATTTCCCACTAAAAATTAAGGGTGAAATGAAAAATTTGCATGTGTTCAGTGTAACCTACCCATTTAGTTGGGGCAAAAGAAAGCAGGAGCTATAAAGGAGAATGAGATAAAAAAGACAGTCATCAGAAATACCTGGTAACCATATTTTATTATATTTTTGAATGCATAAGTAAATAATTAATAAGTTAAAATGCAAACATAAATTCCAGATCTGCACACAATTGTTCAAAAATATTTTTAAATTACTTATTATTTTTGAAATAGAGCAATCTAATCACTGTTTCAAAAAATCACAATAGTCTTCAGGATTTATTGAAATTATGTAGAGAATGAAAGTGTCTGTCATGAACATATGTGCTACATATAAAATATGAACTATTGGTTCCTCTGTTTTATGCACACATATATCCTGCTTATGAATATTTTTTTCTACTTTTTGTTTGTTTGTTTGCTTGGTTTTATTTGTTGTATTTGATTGTTGTTTTGTTTTGGGGAGCATTGTGACTATAATCTGCTTAGTATTTTCGGACTAAGTAGAAAACCTTCAATAAAATCAATAAGCATAAAGAATTTAAATAACTTCCAGGACTGGGGACTACAGGGTACCAACACTCTCAATTTGGCAAGGCCAGAGTGCTTAGCTGAATAAGGAGTTCAAGATATACATAAAGTTTAGCTGTAAAATATTTTACCAAGTATGGCCCATAATGATGAATTAAGTGAAAATCAAGAATGTTTCTAATCTTTCTAAAGTATTTTTAACTTAAAATTAATTAAACTTCTTTCACAACATATTTAATGGCAGAGACTTTTTAATTTTATTTCTTCCCTTGCAATCTGTTCAGTCATTCGATAGAATGTGATTTTAATATTTGGTTCATGTCTTGTAAATTGATATATGAAAAATCAAAAGTGTTAAAGAGATCAGTTGTAGCCTAAACAAAAATCAGATATTAGCTCCTGAAGAGTGTTAGCTGGGTTTTTCTACAATATAAATTGTAACTTGCAGTATTGAACTCCTTGTAAGAAATATATTGATAAAATGCTTTCACTTTTATATTTTCCCTATAAAGTAAAATATTTAAACATGTTTAAATATTTTACTTTATAGGGAAACCTAGTGCCTAGTCCACATCCTTATTTAAAATGAATATGGATTTTGACACATGTTCACAGAGGGTTACTTAGGAAACTTTAGCATGCTTTGGACATAACTGAAAAAAGTTATTTTTAGAAGCATTTGCAATTTCAGGTGGCTGTTACTTGAGAAGTACACATGCAAAAAGGTGAAAAGACTAGCTTCTGTCACCATGGACGTGTCAGTGTCTCCATTACCCAGATCAAATTTAGCTATAGTTTGCATAAAGAGGATGGGTGATTCACCTTGGGTCAAAGATTCAGTGCTCTGTGAAAGGGTAAAATTTTCAGTGACCTTATCTATTGCTGGCTCTTGTCACTGTGGGGATCAATTTAACTTTACAGCATCCAAAGCATCTTTTATTCCATTTTGCTGCCACAGCACAACTCCACACAATTCCTTCATTGAGTACACTTAGGTCCCAAGTGGGCACTTAAGACTCCCAGGGTAATTGTGTAATAGAATATTATCTGACTGGCTGGAACCTACTGCCTTTCTGACACTCCACAACAAAAACCAATCAAAACAAATCCCTAGCATCCAAAAAACCTCCTTCACTCATTTACTCTGCAAAGCATGATCATAAGAGACTTAAAGTTTTGTTTGTTTGGGTTTTTTTAAGAGGAAAAAAAAAGGAAAAGGATAAATGTGAATAATAGGAATATCTACAGAATGCTAACAAAAATCAGAAAAAAAAAAGAGTTGGCCACAAGCATTCAGTACAAAATTGAATTAATTGCATGCAGAGTAAAGACTGATTTAAATTCACTCATAAAAGCAGCATTAAGGAGAAATCTAGGTGTTCAGACAAGAAGTTCTGTTGTAAGATAAAATGCTATACAAGGTTATACCATCCAAAGCCTCAGTTTTTTTTATATATGTTTTTCTTTAGCTCACCTGGTAAATCTGGCAAACAGAATTAGCTATGTAAGCCATCTACTCAACATCCCCTCAAAGTCAAACAGAATAAGTAGTTACAGCAGATCTTCATCATATGCTCTTTTAAGAAGTTATTTCTTATTTATTATTTTTATTGCATACAGGTAGCTGCTGGTATACAACAGCAAATTAAATATGTTTTATAAAAACAGTTATAGATCTCAAATTTTGTTCAGTAATTAATAACATTTTCATCCACCTTGTTTGCAACCTAAAAATTTCCAGGGGAAGCTGAAGAAGAGATGATGAACCCTTTAGCTCTAAGAAAACTCCTACATAAGAGTCCTTGCTATTTTGTCTTTGAAATTATTTAGGGGAGGGAGATTAACAGTAATAAATTATTCAGTAAAATGTGCACAATTAAATGCCATTTAGAATATTTCAAACATGGATTTTCAAGCTTTCTTTTAAGAAGGTGTAGTCACAGAAAAACAGGGCTAGCAAGCTAAGTCACTTTAATGCTTTAAAATTATTACCTTCAAAGGGATGCAGTAGCTCTAAATGTTTTATCTGATTTGATTTCAGACCTGTATGTTTTCATGCTGCACCCGGAAATTTTGCAAACATTAATTTATTTCCCACATTCAGTGAGGCTGCTCAAGCATTTAACTACATATTTATATGTTTTTTGAGGAAAACACATAAATCATCCATCCACTGTTAAGTGACAGAAAAATTAAAGGAAATACTCACTGGTTTAGTGTCTATATATATATACACGTGTGTGTGTGTGGATGTGTGTGTGTATGTGTGTATATGTATAAATTTGTTTACTTTTTTCACCTCCACTCCCAGTTCAGAGACTTAAACCAATTCAAGGACCTAGGTAGGTATGGAAAATGTGTTGCAGAGACAACTGGTCTCTGAATCAGCAGATTATACATCACTGTACTGCAATCTAGATGAGCTTTCAAGATTAAGACATGTCTCTCTCACTAACACGAGTAACTCATGTACTGATTGTGGTGTTTTAAAGTACACAGTCTTGTCTTTAAGTATCTAATTACAGCATATGTTTTGAGAGAAACCTGAAAGTATAAATAATGGGCTATTTCCATCTAAATGTCCAGCTCTTCTATTTGAGGCAAAGAACAATCTCTCCTTACAGCAATTATTCTGGCTAAACCCTCTTGTTAAAGAGATAGATCACCAAGACACTTAAACTGTTCTTAATATTATGGATGGAATTGCAAGCAAAATAATGAATTTTCAATACTGATTATAGAATGTATATTTCAATACTGATTATTGAGAGAGTTAGAAAATTGTAATGCATCTTTTCAACTTCATTTCAGCTCTGTATGAATCATTGTGAAATATAAGAATCACACAATTTTTCCTTATATATATGTTACTCGACAAATACTGGAAATATTATGATTTGGTGTGTACACTGTGAATACACAGGCCTGTAAATACAAATTGGTCAATTCCATCCTTTAAAAGAAAAATTCATGGTTTTTGCCTTATTTATTTTCTAAGATGTTTTAAATAAGGAAAAAAATTATAAAATCAACCTTGTCATGGATTTTATGGTGTATTAAATATTACACAGAAGACTTTTTATTTACATGCAACATATATAAAAAAATAGCAGCTTAATAAATTCAAGAGGAGTCTTAATCAGAAGACAAGTAAGGAATATGAATGCCACATCTAAGGAAATGAAAGCTGCTTGGTGCTACATATATCTCATCCCAACAAAAGAAATTCAGGAAAACTTTAGAAAGACAAACAAACAAAAACAACCCACAGACTTTAAAAACGTGTAAGAGTTCTGTCTTTTCAGAATATGAAATTTTCCTTTACTGGAATTCAGAAACTGCATTCTTCCCCTCCAGGTGCACTAAATAGAGGGCAGTATAACCCCATAGCCCATTAAATACAGTATTGCAAAGACTAGGCCATATGTTTTGTACTAATGTTGCAAGGACTCAGAAATTAGCTTTGTCAGGAATAATTTGTACTTTTCTTCACCTGCCTGGAACTTTGTTTTAGATTGTTCAGCTATAAAAGCCTGACCAGGTGTCTATGACTAGTTTTCTTTATTTTTGTACAACTCTGTATTATATAACTGTAATGCTATATATACTCCTGCAACAAGTAGAACAAAATATTCGTGGCTCTAACATAATAGTGTAAAGCAGAGAAATACAGGTTTGTTATGGCAGTGGAGGATTTAAAAGTAGGTTGAAAACTGTGTGGAATGTAGAGGAACCCAGGCATGGAATGGTAAGAGAAGTGACCCAGGGTTGGCTCTGGAGAGCCTAGATCTGTTCTAACTATGGACAATTAAAGGAATGCAGAGTAACTAGGAAAAAAGCAAGAAGTGCCCAGTATATGCAACACACTTTCTATAAACTAAATTCAGCTTTAACATGGACCTACAGACCTGCAAAGAAAGAGCAAAGTTTTCATGGTGTGTTAGAAGAACATAGAAATGACCCTAAGCAGCTCCTACAGTGAGGGGGAGGCAGTTACCATTAACATCATATTGCTTTTGTCAATGAACTCAGGATCCTAAAAACTTGCATGTCCAACTGAAGATGTCAACTGCAAGAAGCCAAGGAGCAGTAGAAGGTTGAATATAAATGCAAGGGAAGCAGTAGATAAAATGAAGTCCATGTTTAATAATTTTACTTAATTACCATTATACTATTTACTTTATTACTAACACTATTAATATTACTATTACTGATTCTTCCACAATACAAGAGAGTTTGTTCTTTGTTCATTTGTTTTTTTCTTTATTTTCCTGTCACAAATTTGAAGCAATAAATATTCTTTAAATAGCTATTTAAGATTTAAATTACCCAAAGAAAAAAATATTTGGTTTACATATATAAGATTTGGGGGATTTTTGCCTTTAGGAAGATAGAAACTTAAATTTAAATCCCTGAAAAATGGTACTGAAAGATTTTTTAGTGTTTCAACACAAGGAAATAACCTTCTAGTTCAGTTAAACACATGCAACCTGATGTTCATTTGGAACAACTTCTCCTACAATCTTCCACACATTGTTTTGCCTTCCACATACCCTTCTTTCCAATTTGTATGTACCAACCTTTATATTTAAAAAGAATCCACAGGGCTGTATATATTTGTTCAGGCATTTGAAGAAAAAAGACTTTTATGATTTTCTGTCTACGTCTAAGATATTTAATTCTAACAGAATGCTATTGGAATAACATTTTTTATTTCAGTTTCAAGTAACATGGAATGGAAGAAACACTTGATATAATGCATTTATTCCTATAACAACCTACTCTGACAAGACTTCATTATACTTCAGGCTATCAACTGGAGCATCTGTTCACATATCCCTTAAACTGTGAAGTGGGCAATGTATCAGCACAAAGTGCATGCTAAAACATCAGAGCGATACTAAGATCATCCTTTCTCAAGTGAAAATGAATACTTTTAGCCAAACTTTTGCATATGTCCTTTCCAAAAAACAAAACAAAAAAAGGGAGTATAGGGAGTATATACCCCACACATTACCAGAATATATCGGCTGCTATCTGCAAAAAAGTAGCATATAAGTAAAAACATTAGAAGAGACTACACAGAATATGGTTTCTCCATGGAAATATTTCTGCAGGACAAGCAGCCTATGGGCAAAGTCAGTTGAAGCTATTCCAGCACCAGGTAAAAAATTTCAAGCTGAAGGCATCCATAAAGCCACTCATTCTTACTTTTTTTGCACACATGTTACAGCTACTTCAAGCAGATCTCAAAATCTGGAAGACTATGGGCTTTGATTGAAACAAGTGCTATTTCCTTACTAGCTGTGCTAATTCAGCAAAATGGTAGAGCTGGGCTGAATCATCATGCAACTCTGAAAAGGTTTAAAATACTAGCTGCAAAATGAAAACAAATTTTATATTTATTCATAAAGACAAGAGACTAAAAATCTGAATCTTTCTTATGTATGCTGAACTTTACAATAGACTACAGAGCAATAACAATAATATTAAAAATTTAAAAATAAACCCCAAACCTAGTATGAGGTACAGTCACAACCATTTCGAATAGAATTGGCTATCCTTTATGTCACATTATTATAATGTGCAGAAAACACACGTTTCCTGATAGAGACATCAGTTATGTTTATGCTCCAGTACAAGACACATGCACAGCATGCTTCATTAAAAAGTAGCTTGTAAGAGAAATAGGCACCCCATTTGCATCAGAATTCTAGCGGCAGAGGACCCTAAAAATATCTACAATTGCACTTCCAGCTTCATGTTCAATTTTCAATCTCCTATAAACCAAAACACCTGAATAATAACATGAAGTTGGCCACTATTCTGAAACCCATTGACCACCTTTTCTCACAAGAGAGCAAATGTGGTTGAAGCTACACGACGACATTCAAGCGTTGTCCCAAAACAGGTGACTACATGCAACCAGCAAGCTCCAGAGAAGTTCTGCAGCTTTCAAAGCATGCAAAAAACTGATAAACACCCTCAGCCTTCCAAATGTCAGAGAGCATCCAGGCATAACTCCTGAGACAAGATATCCTTGTTGAAGATACTGCTCCAGAAAACAATTCAGAGGAATTGAGCTGTCTTCTACCTGAAATTGATCCACAGAATTCCTTCTTCACTAACAGCACAAAGAGATTAGCCTTCCTTGACTTTTCTTCCTGGAAACTATATTTTGTCTGCATAGGCTCTGCTTCAGTAAGGAAATATGCCTAGAAAAATCAAGATAAGCATCTTCCATTGCTGCAAATTGTTGGTCCAAAAGTTGTGACTGACCAGAAGGCACTACAGTTACACGCCAGCATTTCAAGGGTTGTGCTTGCATGCACAGCTGTTGAGCAGGATGGAAACAATGAGGCTGCATACATGTGGTCACAATTGATCCCAAACTCCTTTGTCTGCTATTTCCTGTCTGCTATATGTCTCACTGAATACTCAAAATCAAGAATCAAAACAGTTCAACAGAGGAGGAAGAGAGAAATAGTACCCATAATTTTTAAAGGTAAGAAAAAAATTAAAGTAAGAACAGTTAAGGGATCAGTTAACAATTTTTCTGATCAAAATTATGGCAGAATCCTTATTTTGGTTCCAGGAAATTTAACTAAAATGTGGTGAGATTTGATGTAAATGAGTTGTCGTCTACAGGAGGACTCATTACTTCAGTAAGCCTAAGGACAAGAAGCTTAAGGACATCCATGGATTATATTTCCTGGTAAGTTTATTATATGCATCGAGGAAAAAAAAACTGAAAAAGAAAATGTCTCAGAAAAGTGCAATTCTCCAAAACGTATGGAGAACCTTATTCTTTCTAACAAGTGACTTATTTTCAATGTCTGAAATGTCTTCAGTTCATAATTTATTTTAGGGATTAGAAATTTCTAAAAGTTCAAATGAGTCCCAGTTGTCATGTTATGCCAATGTAATGACATTGTTATGTGTAATATATCATCAAACTGACAATTTTGTAGTACAAAGGGGAATGAAAGATAATGGATTGCAATGAAGGACCTTGAAAAGGTAGGTTTCAGAGTTTAACGATTTCAGTTTAGGAAGAAATCCTTTCTCAGGGTTATTCATCTTGTTATTGTATTTTCTCCTTCATTTAAACTTCAAATGCTGGTAACAATCTAATCACTACCAAATGTTTCCAACAACTGTACTTTTAATAGTGGCCTTGCTTCAAAGCATTCTATATTGCTGCCAATACCCTGGCAAAGTCTCTGAAAATTACAGACATTAAAAATGGTCATTCTCTATATATAATGTTTTGGTCATCGTCCAATTTTTTAATACTAAATGAACAAAATCCAATAAATGATTTTTCCTCAGGCTCAAGACATTCTTTCTCCTTAGAATTTATGTGAAAAAAGTATGAATGATGAAGAAAGTAAAATACATTTTACCGATTGTGGCATGTACCCAAAATCATAACAGAATGCTGGAAATGTATAAACTTTCTAAATATCTTGGGATAATGTCTCTCCTTTTATTTGATAATAGACATACACAGGAATATATCTTTACTAAAAGTAGAACTTCTACAAAAAGGAAGGAAGGACATAGACTGCAAAATAACCCACAGTCTTGTACCAACTTCAAACTGCAATTAGAATTGGAGTTTGTACCAGACTTTCCCACATATCAAGTGCATATTCTAGCAATTCTGAATTAGTTGCTCAATTTTTCAATCTGAAAATGGTCAGTCTGAAATGTTCCTAAAGGAGAAGTTGATTCCTGTTTTTAAATATCTTCATAATTTTGTATATCAGGAAAAGTATTTGTATTGGGGCAAACTGGGCCATCTCTGAAAGCACTGAACCATCCATAGAATAGTGTTACTGGAAGAGTTTCACTCAATTTAAGAAAACTGTGCTCACTCAGTGTAGCTAAGGACTGAGAATACATCCAAAGTTCTTCCCCTTATCATAATTCCATGTGATTTGAAGCCATTGCTTCTCAGGGATCAGTATTGGGACCAATACTGTTTAATATCTTTTTCAGCAACACAGAGTGGGATTGAGTGCAAGTTTGCTGATGACACCGAGGTTGTGGTCTGGTTGAAATACTGGAGGGAAGGGATGCTGTCCAGGTGGAACTTGACTGGCAGAAGTTGGCCCATGTGAACTTCATGAAGTTGAACAAGGCAAAGTGCAAGGTGCTGCATCTGGGTCAGAGAAATTCCAAGCTCAAATATGGTCTGGGTAGAAAATGGATTGTGAGAAGCCCAGAGAAGATGGACTTGTTGGTTGATGAGAGGCTCAATATGAGCTGGCAGTGAGTTTTCATCCCAGAAAACGAACCATGTCCTGGGCTGCATCAAAAGTAGCATGGCAAGCAGGATGAGGGAGGTGTTCTTCTCCCTCTCCTCTCCTGAGACTCCACCTGGAGTGCTGCATCTGGCTCTGGGTTGCCCAGCATAAGAAGTGTGTGAACCTGCTGAAGCACAATCAGAGGAGGACCATGAATGGTGATCAGAGGGCTGGAACTCTTAATCTGTGAGGAGAGGCTGAAGGAGTTGGGGTTGTTAAGCCTGGAGAAGAGCAGATTCCAAGGAGACCTTATAGCACCCTTCCACTACCTTAAGGGGACCTAGAATGCTGTAGGGACTTGTCAAAAGGACATATAGTGATAAGACAAAGGGCAATGTTTTTAAACTAAAAGAGTGTAGGTTTAGACAGAAATTAGAAAGAAATACTTTTCTGTGAGGGTACTGGAATAAATTTCCTAGAAAAGCTGTGAATGCCCCATTCTTGAAAGTGTTCAAGGCCAGGTTGGATGGGGATTGAGACACCTGGTCTAGTGGAAACTCTCCCTGCCCATGGCAGAGTTGTTGGAAGGATATGATCTTTAAGGTCCCTTCCAAGCCAAAGAGTTCTATGATTCTATGGCCAAAGACATTGCATGTCCAAATTCTAATGGCTGCAAAAAGCCTGAAAAACTAAATCCATCTCTGAAATTCCACTTGTATTGTGTGTAGGTGGCAAGACTTTGAGCAACATGAGGGCTACAGGGATGGCTGCTTTGGCAGGAGATCAGAATGAGTCTTGTCCCAGACAGCTGGTTTCAGCCTTCTCCACAATGGATCCACAACAGGACAAAGTGGAGGTTGTTGACCATTTGTGCATTTCCTCTGGCAGAGTGTATTTAAAGAGATAGGAGAAAGGAGAAACTGTGAGAAACAATCTTTCAAGCAACAACATCTGACAAGGACAGTGAGGATGTGCTCTAGGTGACATACCAGACATTCCTTTGTAACCATTGCTGAGCAAATTATTTCCCTACAGCCCATGTACTTGACCGCATTGGAATAAATATCCATCTTGCAGCCCTTGAAAGACTGACCTCTGGAATGTTTTGGTTTATTTCCTTTTAAGATTAAGATATAAAAGAATGTATATTTTGTTAATATATTTTCAGATTCCCAGACCTACTATTTATTAGTCGTAATGCATCACAATGGTCAAAGGTGCTTTCTAATGCAAGATTCATGACGGTTTTGAGTTAAATTATTGTATTTCCTGGAGTTCTGAATGCCACAGCTATATAGCACAAGTTTAGGAAGATTTACTTGCTATCAAATATCATACTCTAATTCAAAAATTTATATATTAGGAGATTAGACGATTGAACTCAAATCAAAAGGAAGAGATAGCACTACTGTTATATGTCTTTTATGAAAAATTACCTTTAGATTTTTCACACTCATTTGTCTAGTTAAATAACAAATAATTTCTGTACAGGGATGTACAAACGTGAACAGGTATACATACATAAGATAAATGCTTAAGTACTTTCGTGTATTACAAGCATACACCTGGGTCTAGCCCTTGAGACAGCATGCTGAACATCTGGATTTCAGATTACAGCAAACACTTTTGATTATTTGCATGTACAAAGCTATATTTGGCAGTACATTTTAACTTCTTGTAGTTAAGTGAGGCTCAGGTGAGAGATTAAGATACCATTGAAGAATGTTAGTTCTCTGACAATAAAGAGATTGACTCTTGATTTGCAGTGCCGTGTCACTCTTGTCACTTCTTAGCATGGAGCATACTGGGAAGCTCAAGACTGTTCCTGAGTCAGACTGGTTCAGCCAGCTCGACCCACCTCTATACATTCCTGTCATTAGAAAACATTCTAATTCTATCTGGTTCAAACCAGCAGAACCTATTCAAACTCAGAAGATTGCTTTATTGGTATACAGGTGTCTTCTCTCCCTTTAAGTCTGCAGAATATTTCCACCCAAGAAACTTTACCAATAGCTACCCATTTGATCTTATCAAAAACTGATGCACTTTTTGAAGAAAAAGAATTTTAGAATCTTTGCCAACCTTCTACTGCCATTTCACCACTACATTGGAAGTATTGGAAGGCAACAAAACTGTGTAGAAAATGTTAACTCTTTAGCAATTGGGTACCATTTATCAATTTAAATCCATGCCACCATGAAAAAAAAAAAACCAAAAACAAAAACAACAAAAAAACCCCACCACACTTGCTAAGAACTCAATATATCAAACAAGAATGTGCTTTAAAGGGTATGATTGCATATCACTTTATCACAAATGGAAAAAAAAAAGGAACTGGATTTCCATTTTTCAAAGTTTTGGTTGTCAATAGCACAACACTATTTCCGCAGAAAGAAAAATATGGACACCTGTTTTTATTGTCACATGAATAAATCCTGCCAAAGATTGACATGTTCACAGAAGTGTGTGGTTTCTTCCATTCTGTTTTATTTTGGCAGCTGTGTATACTTGTTTATTTCCTGTGGTGAAAATTTAGACAGAACAGAAGGAATTTATTAGGGTAAGACAGAAAGGGAAAAAATAACAGAAGAGAAAGAAATAAAAGGCCTATGAAAACATAGAAAGAAAGCAAATAGGGAAAATGGAGGGATGATGGTGTAAACACCCTGAAGGAGAAAAAGGTATGGAACTGAAGCAAGCAACAAATCAACATAAAAGAATAAATGCCCAGATTGAAAGCTCTGAAAGTCACATGGAATGATGACACCCATTTCCATTATAGCCAGTATACTCTGCTCATATGAGTTGAATTTCTATGTATTGTAGCAATTGTGGGTTTTTTTCACTTTCTGATTTAATGGTTTGGGAGTTCTTTTTCTCTTCTTTCCACCATGACCAAAAAGACAGAGTAACTCTTGCAGTGTTCTTGGTATTTCACACAGAGGAAGCAAATTGAGCTTTAAAGCTATGCAACAATATTGGTTCAGTTCCATGCTCGATAATAGTTCAATCACAGTCATAGCCCTGTTTTCCTCAAAACATCTTAGTGATTTCCCAACCCATTATTACCAGAGCCAGTTATTGCTTGTATGATGAAACCAGAGGCAACAATATCTAGGGTACTGCAGCTGCTTGTGACAAACTGTTCTTCAGCTGCAAACTCTCCCTGTCTTGTTAGTGATGTGAAGAAACCTTTTTTTGCATATACATATGGTCATGCAAGTGAAAGGGTTCCATTCAACCTGTTTTGTACATGAAATTTTGAAATACTCAGAGGCCCAGACCAGAGAGTACCTACAACATTCCTGCTATTATATATTCCATTATATCTGGTCCCGTTTAGCAATAGGCTACCCTGGAGTAAAACTAAATGGTTCTGTTCTAAATAAAATGTGCATTAATGAAAAGATGTCCCTGAAGTCACAATGAAAATTTGATAAATAAGCAATACACCAAAAAAACCAAGCAAACTACTTAGTTGTTCAATGAATAAAATGAAATCTATTTAATGAAATTGGTAATATTTTCCCACTGCAGTATAATGTAAAGTAATTAGGAGATTTTCATTTAATATAATATGCTACAATAACTATACAGTTCTGATTAAAACCAAAGAGGGACCAAATTATGAATGTATTAATAATAATGCTTTCTTCATGAAATCCTATAGCATTTTTTTAGCTCCCTAAGGATGTCCCAGAATACATCAGAACTCCCTAGTTATCCAATGATGTGTAGAGATGATACATTCTGTGTAAGTTTTTTTAGCAAATTAGTACTTACTAAAAATGACATGAATGAAACAAAGAATTAGAATTTAGGAAAATAGTACTCATTAAATTGGATGCAAAAGGGGAGGATGCCAGGGAGGAAACAACCCTGGGATATGTTTTCTGTCATTTCTTCAGCCATTCAACAGATCTTTTCTGGATCAATGAAAATGGATTACACCTTTTCACAGATGCATGCTAATTTCCTGTTCTCTCTCATGCTTGTAGTGTACTTTTTCAGGAAGACAGCATGACTGATCAACTGCTTTCCATGCACACTATTTGGTTACTGATATTTTCTCAGCTGAGAAGGAAAACAAAGACTGCCTTGGTTTAGCAGCTTTGCACTGACTATTCATTACTAACTAACATCATTACCAGGGAAAGAAAGGTAAATTCAGGGAATGGGAAGTACCACCAAACAAATGAGGTCCTGAGAACTCTAATTCCTTCCCTTGGCTCCTAAGACAGGAAGAGTGCCAAAAGAGAACAAAGCAAGGTCAGCAATTAAATGAAGCATTCACGTAAGCACTTGAGAGGAAGCACAGTATAAGGGACAGTTGCAGTCTCACCAATTAAAGATACCCTGAGGTCAATACTTACTAAACCATATGAAATGGGCTGAAAGACTAATGACTCAAATCAGCATACGCAAACTTAGATTTTAAAATAGTTGTCTTTACTGCTGTGACAGCTGCTTTATAGACTACTGCATTGTTAAATGGATCAGTATTCCTTTGATGCTGTGGAAAATCTGAGATACACTCATGATCGGAGACTGACTAAGACATTAAATACAAAACTCATTTAGGTAACCGCTCTCTTTCTTTAAGGACTTTATTTTGAGCTGGTTAACTTCCAGTCCGATAAGGGAATATAATTGCCTGTTACATTTCTGTGTGAGTTATTCCCTGCTATGGGCATAAAAGAGAATGGAGAATGTAGATGCAGCAAATCCATTGCTTTCTTCACAATATAAACAATCAGAAAACAGTCAAATGCATAAAGAAAAAGGAATAAGGAGAGTAGATCTCTTAATCAAAAGGAAAACCCTTTATAAGACCAGTCGTTCTTTCAAATAAACAAACTCAAAGTCATGAGGCAGTCAGGGAAAAAAATAAACTGTTCTCAGTATTCAAAACTGTTCTCAGTATTCACTAGCAACATGCAGAAGAAGTAGGCTTAAATTGCTGTCCAGAAGTTTTAGAACAAATAACTAGTAGAAGGTGGGCTAACAACATACGGTAATTAAAAGTCAGATTTACAAAGCAAGGACTGAAAGCCCACTGAGTTCTGCAGTCAAGAATATTTATAAAATAATGATAAAAATCTGGTGAATAGAGAGGGGATAAACCTGATAATACATTATTCAAGGTCATAAAAATAAAGGTTGAACGTGAAGAGCTCTAAAATAACTTTTCAAGAAAGGGCAGTATGATAGCAGGTAAAATTCAACAACCACTATCTATTTAAAAAACATTAATACATGCAAACTGATTCAGATGCTTCACTCAAGCCTTTTTTTTTCTATAGACCATGCTGCACCACCATAAAACTAATTTTCTCTGCCAATATGTAAAATCTGTAAGCACTTCTGGTAAACAAGAATAAAAAAACCCTTTAAAAACAAGGGTTTATTTGCTGACACCATCAGCTTGAAACACTAACCCCTTTCCTACTATGAATACAGCCCAAAGCCTTGTTCAGGCCACTGCCTCTGTAGACAGAGGGACTCCATTTTCATATCATCTTCTCCTTCAATTGCTAGGGCTGAGGGAAGCAAATATCTATGGTTTATGTATATGCCCTAAAGTACTAGAGAGGATGCTCAGAAAGGAGAAATAACATTACAAAAATACGAGCAAGAAATGTATATGAACATGAAAGTGTAACTATTTTTTAAAATCATCTAGTGTCTCGGTTTGGAATACACTGATTACATTTAAAATTATTAATTAAATACAGAAATATGTTATCCTTTTAATTACTTAATACTCTTAGAAAAGCAAACTCAGTATTTAGGTGTAAAAATATAAACATTTAAAAGAATATTTATACAAATTATTGCAAGAAAGGAAACCCTGCAGTTAAGTTCTTCCTGGTTGAACAGGCTAATCTAGCAATGTTAACAGGAAAGAAATGCAGATAGAAAAATCTTCATTTTCCACTACTAGTGGAAAAGATTTTAGTTGATGAAAATGTTATTTAAAGGAAAGATTTAAGTTTGAAACTATTACCTTTTAAATAACTTTCGTCAAATATATCTCAATTTAGGCTTCTACAAAACAGCAGGAATTTGAAGCGTTCTGATTTCAATGGTTTGATTTAGGAGGAAACAGTTGCAGTGAATTATTAAAATTTACTGTAAGCACTTGAATAAATTAATATAGATTTGTTTTGATAGCAGCAGTTGAAATTTGGCAGGGACTATAACGATATGCTGATTTGCTTCTGTAAGAGCTAATGCTGATTCATTTGAGATCTTCACAAGGCCTTTTATATAATCTTTCTTGAGTATTACATTTTTTTTTCCTCCAATGCAGTATAGTTTATTTTAACTATGGATGGATGATGCAATTTGATAGGAACATATTCCATATGAAGTTGAACCTTGAGGTCTTTCTCCTTAATGTATTTTTGAATTACTAGCATCATGCTCATGTTCTGCTAGGTTCTCTGTTTCTGTTAGGACAAAAAGAACAACTGATGGTTGTGATGGTGCATGCCACCCACATCCTTTCCTTGTTCCCCACTATGATTTCAGAAATGCTCATTAGGCCTTGGCCTTGACAAATAGCACCAGAACTAAGCTCCACTTGAGCCTCTCAGAAACACTGTCAGCTCCCAGGAACTAGTTCTGTCTAATGAGCTCTTGTTTTTTGACAAACAGCTTTGGTAACTTAAATTTCTTGCCTGAAAAACAACCCAAGTGGAACAACATTTTTGTTTTTGAACTTTCAAAGAAAGTTAGGGACCCAAATTGCTGGCAGGATGGAAAATTACCATGTCTGAATCCAGTGCTCTTGCAACCATATGAACAGCCATTCTAAGTGAGATGCTCTGAGATCTCCTGGACCCCAGTAGGTTGTGACCAGTAACCTCCCTCTGAGTGGAGCCTCTCAGAGACAGTGAACTCTCAAGTTTGCTGTGCTTGGAGGACAGAACAATGACAAGAGAAACTGAGCTGATACCCCCACTCCTTGGGGCTCTACCTTTTGCCCATTGTGGAGATGCAAAGATGTGAGTACTTCACTGAATTTGAGGGGAATTTTTCACAGTTATATATCTCATGCATGCTCCTTTAGGTGTGTATGTGTGTGGCTGTGAATATGCAATAGGAAATGTATTATGAACATTACTCTCGTAGATTCTTAAGTAACTTAGATTCTTAAGTAAGATAGTCCTATAAATGAGTTACTGTTGTGCTTATAATAAATTCCATAAAAACTTTTATTAAATTATTTAAAATAGGCTATAAATTTACTGCTTGCTAAGTTGAAGTGCTGCTAAAACCTTTGGGCCTAAACCATTGGTCAAGTCCAGGGTGAAGTTTGGCAAGGAGGTCTACTCTGAACTTGTGACTCAATGGAGTCTTTTATTCCTTTTTATCCTTACCCTTTTCCATCCTCACCCTTCTTACATCCCCAGACTCCAAACAGACCATTTTTGGTTGATTTAGTTTTAGATTGATTGATTTTTCTCTGTGTGCTTTAGTAAGTAGTAGAGTGAATTTTACAACAGATCTTGTCACTCTTTCACTTTAATACTGTACCTGGTTTTGCTGATGCATTTGCTGATCCTTTGAACAACCTAAAACACTCATTTGCAACAAATTGTCAGAGGGATGATTCTTTGCCCTCTAGTGTAAATGACTTAATACTGGAAATATTGCAAGGAAAAACAATCCTCAAAATTGCGATGGTTTTTCCAACACAAGAATTCAGATAAGTCAATATTATTTTAGAATAGAATTTTTTTCTACAAGAAACATATGACTACTGTCTTTGGAACCACCAAATGCTTTTCAAAAAAGCAGTTTCTAATTGCATGGTACATGTCATAAAAGATATGAAAACCTAAGCAAAATCATCAACTTTGCAAATTGAGCTTTCAGCTTGAGGTGGTGAAGATGAAAGTTGTTCTGTTTCTCTAGCTATTATCAAGAAAAGGTATGGAAGACCTCATCATGACAGACTAACACGAATGTTATCTGCTAAATGGCTATTTTTCACACAATTGCTAAGCTTTGATGTGAATTTATGCAGCCTGTGTGAAGACACCTTAATGAAATATGACTTGAGTTGTCTCTCTGTACTTTAGCAAGTGATGGCATGTGTTCAGGCTGGAGGGCATGCTATAGACCAGCACTAACCATGACTTTCTTTGGTGCCAAATTCCTACATATAAACACACCATGCACTGAACTTAACATCTGTCACAGGAGCTGAAATGATGCAAAGACCCTAAGAAAGAAGAGAAGATTTAAAGATACATTTGATCCAAGAGAGAATGTTACTGTTGGAAAATAGCAGGGAGAGTAACAGTCATGGTGTACAGACTCCACAGAAAAGAAGTTAATTTCCCCTGGAAAATTATATATAAAGTGTACTCACGATATATAAGGGTGTACAGAGTTTTCACAGGCTGAAAAATTGTGATATATTTTGGAGCCACTGTTTGGCGTTAAGTTTTTATTCCATACTACTGAAAGCATTAATTTAACTACTATGACATTTTTTTGTCAAATTATCATTGTCATTTCAAGAGTAATTTTGACACATACAGCAGTTAAACATTTTTCTGCAAACAGTCATAATGAGGGAAAAATGAGGGATTGGATATCATAGAAATATAGAGTACTTTGTATTGAAAGGAATCTTTAAAGGTCATCCAATCCCCATATAATGATCAATGATACCTTCAAATAGATCAGGATTGTCAGCACCTCACCCAGCTTAAATTTGAATGTTTCCAGGCATGGAAAAAACTCAAGATGCCACATTTTTTTGGGCAACCTCTTCCAGTGTTTCGCCACCATCATGATAAAAAAAAAAAACCTCATGTATATTCATATTTATTGATATAGTGAAGACTTCAATGTCTTAATATTTTGAAAAACTAGATCTATTCTCCCTTTAAATGCACAGTGCAAACTTAGTGTGCATTAACTTATACTGCATTTTTACTGGAGTTCTTCCACATTCTTCTCTATCTTTACTAAAGAGAAATAATGAATAAAATTCCTAATCAAGAAAAACGGGTAACACCAACCAGCAATTTTGTATAGTAACATAAATTGTAAAAAACCTCACCACTTCAGTACCAAAATGCTGCAATCAATTATGTTTTCAAGTAATTATGGCTTTTTTTAACACTTTAAATCAAATTAGTTCATGCTACCTATCAGGTACACATGGATGCATAAGATGACCATTAACGCTTATTTCTTTTTCCAGCTTTTCCTAGATTCCAGCAATTCATGTTTTTGAGTTGGAGTTTTCTTGATTCTCATTGGAACAAAACGATTCTGTCATTAGCAAGATACTTGTGTGACCTTCAGAGCTGTGTCTCCAATTTCTTCCTAGCCTCTTGTTGGTCTATTCAGCCTGCAGTCTTTTGGGACAATGATGAGCTACATATTTCTCTAGAACAAAGTAACAAAATAATGTGCTACTCTCAGTTGGAGTACAAATATAATTCTAACATAACTAATAAAAATAATAAGCCCCAACCATTTATAAAGACCATATTAAAGGCTGTAAAACGGGGCAAACTTTGACTTGTTCTAATCTACAATGGCAGATTATTCTATATAGGAATCTCCATAACTTATGCTTTATCAGAGGCTCTCATATGCTTTTCCATGGATTTATACCTTTTATCCTTCGAAAGAAAACCTATTAAAGAAACCAGTATGGAAAAAGCAGAATTAATCTTTCCCACAATTCTTGCTTGCCATCCTATACTCCATAAGAAAACATTATCTGGTTTCACAATAGTAAATTTTCCTTGAAGATACTTCTTTACAAACCCATGACTCACAAACTGATTGAATCTTGGAGCATGAGCTGCAGGAATAAAAATACATAAGAATCCAGACATAAGTAACATGATTTTCTCAATTTTTTTATTTTTTAAAGTGAACAAGAGAGGAGCAAGTATTTAAACATTTCTAATTTAAGTTGAACTTTCAGTTTCTTCAAATGGACAAAGCATGCATAGTAAAAGTAAAGTCTACATGAAGATGGGTAAAAACAAAATATTTGAGTCCTCTTTAGTGTCTTAATATGGCTTCAAAATGCCATAAAGTAAAATCAAATTATGCTTTGTTGTAGCACTGGTCAAAAGAGAGTTTAGAGAAAAACAAAACAAAACAAAAACACAAAAAAAACTTTTTTTTTTTTTTTTTTTACTTAATACAGTAAATTGCAGCTTTCCCCAAGAGTCCATTTTCCTAGATTTTCTTATCTGCTATTTATTTCATTGATCAAGCAGGATAGAAATGTTATTTTTTTCCTCACACAAAATTATGCTGTTATTCAAATCATATATCTTACCTCTTATTTCTCAGTCTTTTTAGTTCCCTCATGATAAATCATTACTTCTCTTATTTGCTTCAATATTATTCTTAGTTTATGTTTAGGATGAAATTTATGTCACCTAAGTTTTCTAATCAAATGCCCAATCCTTTTAAATTGCCCAGTATCATTAACCACACAAAGTCACTTCCAAGGAGCAGTTAAATTCACTGCCAAGATAGGAATTTTCCTCAAGTTTTATTTTTCTCCACTGCTTGTGACACTGCGGCTTTGGCTCCTTCTCTTCAGGTAATTTACACTAGCACAGCTGCAGTCTTGCCATCACTCCTTCCCCTTGCTCCTACCTCCTCTCTTCAGCAAACAAGTAGGTTGGAGGAAACAGATCAGCAGAGAACAAACCACAAGGCACAGTTGCAAGGGGGATATGGCAGCCTGAGTTTTGTCTAACTTTTAAAGCACTGGTTTTTACTAGTAAATTAACTCTAGTTCTTGAAATTCTGTCCAGGCCAGGTCTTGAAAGGACCCAATCTCTTCAGATCTTCAGAAGTAACTATTCTACGCTGGTAAGCATTCTTTTGCCAATTTTTTTTTTTTGTGTTCATTTTCCAGACAACTGTGAAATAGTGTCCTGTTGGCATTCCAAGAGTGGCTAACTCCACTTTAATCTGCTCCTGATACTTGTTATGCGCCTCCAGAACTGAAAACACATCCAAATTGTTAGTATTAATCATTTGCTAAAGTAGAATACCTTTCTAACTGCTTGTAAAAATAATGGTGCTCATACATTGTTGCAGCATACAATTTGTAGCATAAATCGTAGCAAGTTATTTTATTGATACTTACAGACAAATAAGACTGTCAGGGGAGTCCAACATTCTACCTTCTTATGCATTGAGATGTCACTATTATTGCTGCAAAATATCTGTTGCTCTATCAATTCTAAGACTTTTTAACGTCAGATAAATATTTTTGAGGCATTTCCACAGATGTACAAAGTAGCTGATATGTACACTTAATTTCAATGGAACAAAATTATCTACAACATGAGCTAGATTTTACAGGTTTCTGTCTCTCCAGAGGCTTGTAATCATAGATAAGATTACTAACATTGATTGGTAATAATTTCAAGTCAAGAAAGATGTTTTCTCTCTTGGTGATGAGGTCAAGGTAGTCTGGTTTGAAAGAATAAAAACAATACCAGAGTATCAGTCCTAAAAAAGAAAGTAAATTTGTTTACAAATAAACTCACACATAACAGAACTGCATTTACCCCAATTCCCACAATACTCTTACCAGTCAGACACAGATCTCGATTCCAAAAAATACAGATTCAAGAAGATCTTGAGAACATTGCCTAAACTGATGCTGATTGCTGCAAGATGTACTGCAATTAATGCTTACATCTATGACCCAGATAGATGGGTTACAACTAATTTTCTTTACAATGCCTAGCATGAAGCTGCATTTTGGATTTGTGCTGAACAAAATGATGATGACATAGAGATGTTTTCCCCATCACTGAACAGGACTTACACAGAGCCAAGGTATTTTCCACTTTTTTTACTGTCACACTACTGAGGAAACTGGGAGTGCATGGAAAATTAAGAGGAGACAAAGCTGGCACAGGTGACCCCAGCTGAGCACAGGGGTATTCCAGACCATATGACATTATGCTCATGTATAAAGTGGAGAGAAAGAGAGAGGGTGTTGTTTGGAGTGAAGGAATTTGTCTCCTCAAGTCACTGCTACATGTGATGGGGCCCTGCTTTCCTGGGGCTGGCTGAAGCCCTGCCTTCCCAAGGGAGGTGTTGAATGAATTGCTTGCTTTTCTGTGCTTGTGTGCACAGCTTGTGCTTTCTCTATTTAGCTGTCTTTACCTCAGCCTGTGAGTTTTCTAGCTCTTACCCTTCTGATTCTCTCCCTGACCCCACTGGTGGGGGAGTGAGAGAGCAGCTCTGCAGGGCTTGGTTGCTTGCTGGGGTTAGACCATGACAGTCCTCTTTGGAATCCAGTGCAGGGGCACAAAGTGTTGAAGATAATGTCAGATTTGTAACCTAACTTTATCTCCAAGACTTAATTAGAGTATCTTTGTTTCTCTATACTTAAATTTTCTTTTTCTGCTACCCATGCATGACTGACATACATGACTCAGAGTCTCATCTCAGAAGCAGTTTTGTCAGCTAATAACCCAAAGTTCCTTCTTCAGTTCTATACTGTGAAAATTAAACCATTAGGACATTCATAATGGACCTGCATTTGTAAATATGCAGACATTGGCTAATATGTAAAAGTAGCATGCTCAAGTATGAATTAATGATCTTACACTAGCTTTTACCATCCTTAAGGAATGCTCATGTAATATTATTTTCTACCTATATAATATTATTTTCTAGCCTACAGTTAGATTAGCAATTTAGCCTCACTTTATTGAAAAGAGAACAACATCTGGGTAATGCCATTTTCCTTCTTTTCTGAGAGTGAGAAAAGCATGTAGAAAATTAAACAATTCAAAAGAACCTACAAAAGAACCTTACAAAAGAACCTTACAAAAGAACCTCAAAAGAACCTTACAAAAAAGTGTGTGGAAGAGCATTTTTCTATACTTTCTCATTTTTATTCATTACTTTGTCTACATCATTCGTAATTGTTTAAATGGTAAATGGAATTAACAGTGAATTCAGATATGTGTCAAATAGTCTGAGAATCTTTCTTCTTCTGCCCTTCTAGTTTGTATCATATACAATAACCTCTGAAAAGATGAGCAAATACTAGCATCTTCCTTTCCTAATGGGTAACAGAGATAGATGAAACTCAGAAATTTAATTTTGGAGTTTAATGTTGTATTCGATATGCAAACCCTTCTCAAGGAAGCTGCAGATGAAATTGTTGTAGGAAACTAAATCTACCCAAGAGCAGGTGGAGTACTATTGAAGCATATCTCTTATGCAGGATGTGGAAAATATGCAATTATGTCACAATCTCTCCTCACTCAAGCATGTTTCATCAATAAACTTACACATCTTGGTATCTATCCAGAAAGAACCCCAAACAAGCCTTCTGTAAGAAGATGCTTTTGTATACTGCCACAGATGGGAGAGCATGTTCTCCACAGTCAAAACATCTCCTACAATCATCTT
Source organism: Molothrus aeneus (assembly GCF_037042795.1). Classification (NCBI taxonomy): domain Eukaryota; kingdom Metazoa; phylum Chordata; class Aves; order Passeriformes; family Icteridae; genus Molothrus; species Molothrus aeneus. Next base: position 85,211,903 of record NC_089646.1, read on the forward strand.
TTAGCTTATGAATATAAAAATGGTAGAAGATGAATGTAGCCTCCAAGGAAGCTAGCAAAAGGAAGAAAATTATCAAATCAGATGGGTTTTTTGTCATATGTTTATGAAAAGGAGAAGTGTGGAAAAAACAGCTGTAAGTAAGAAGTAAAAATAAAAAGAAAGGGAAGATATTTAAAACATTTCAGTTCATATTTATTAAAAAAATTCTATTAAAACCTACAGAAATCTGAAGGTCTATTTTGAATTAGTTCTGGATACGTATTCTGATAACAATGTCTTGATTTTTAATCCATCCTGTAAACACTGTTGTGTTTGCTATTTGTGTCCTGGCTTTCCAGATTGGATAGTCACATTTAGAAATTTTTGGCTTGTGCATTTACATCCTGAGGAAGATTAAGCTAAATTCAGTGGGAACCTTTGAGTGATATTTCAAGGATTAGGTGTGCTGTTCGCATTTTGTGCCCAGGGTACAGTGTCTAGCCTGAAGATATTTGAATATTAACTGAAAAATGAATTTTTGATAACTGAAACACAGATGTATTTAAAGGGAAAAAAAAAACAAACCAAAAGGGTCTCTTTTGGAAAGGAATGAGAATGATGTCAGATGAAATTAAAAATCCACTAAAAAGTTCAGAAAATCCACTAAAAAGTTCATGTCTTGGTCTTGTAACCCATGACAGAAGGATGTAAAGGAGTAGTGAAAAGTCCCCAGGAACAGAATGCTATAAATAGTTATTTATTTGAGAACTAATTGTTCAAAGAGATTCAAGCAGAAACTGTAACAGAGTATAAGTTTAAAGAGTAAGTTGGTGATATGAAGGTAGTATGGGAGTAGGTAGTATGAAAATATAACCTAGATTTACCAGAGATGATTATAATACTAAAAAGCACCGCCTCAGGGAAATTTGTATATGTAAATGATAATATAATGAACTATCAAGAGTAAGATCAGCATTAGGAATTTTGTCATAGGCATGAGTGATCAAGCATGGGTGTCCAATCACCTGTGTTTGTGGAAGAAGCCTGCTTTTGGGACAACCAGAATTTAGGGTTGAGGGCTAGACTGAACCACAGCAGTGGATGTGGAGGTAACTGTACTGCCTCAGGAAAACAATTGTGTTTTTCAAAAGGCACTTTCTTTCTTCACTTACCATTTTCATATTTCTTTCAGGGGATGAGGCAAAGTGGAAGAGGTATTAGTCCTAGACTAATATTCCTGCAGAAGCAGTCAGATGATGTCCCAAGCCACTACTACTTGAATGTTCAAATAACCTGCTTCTTTGGTCTTTAGACTGCCTAGGGAGCTGTTCCCTACATCTCCCATCCACTGCAGAAAATCTTTGTTTCCCACAAAACTTTCCCAGTTTACCACATATCTCTGAGTTTCAGTTTTTCTTCTGCTTTGACTCTCCTAACCATAGCAAAGTTACCATTTCCTTCCCCTTCAATTTTTCCACCTACTCCTTTTTCCCCATGTCCACATTCCACAGAACAGACCCTCTGTAACAGCCAAAGCTGCTGAGCTGTCCTTGCTTGTTCTGCCTCCACCACTTCAATTTCTGGCAGAGCCCATGCCACCACACCTCCAGCAGGTACCTATTTTTTCCTGGGCACTACAGGTGGCACATCCTAATCTTCTTCCAAATATGAGCCACGGACTCATACACTGAAAGGCATGGCAGACATTTCAGACAGTGGAAACATCATCCTCAGGTGACATTCTGAGGGCAGAAAGAATGACAAACCCAGAAAAAAATGAGTGTTTTCTGATCTTTCCTCCTTCCTATTTTATCAATTAATTGAAGTGCTCTGTATACCACCTTGCAGCAGTTTCAGGTCCCTCTTGAGTCAATCTAGACATATTGGCTATCAGTCTTTGATCCTTACTCTTTCCTGCCACCGTTTGGCCACTGCTAAAAAAATAACAAATAGCAGCTAGACATTTACTGCTTCTATCCCATTTTCTCCTTCTGGTAGAAGGCCATGCAAGGAGACAACTGATAATTTACTCTCTTCTAGGATACAGATGCTGAACCACAGTCTGGCCTGGTACACTTGGTATCGCAGCACATCACAAAGGATTTACAACAATACATTTTGATTAATCAGTCTCCAGAGCTTCATCTGGAATTAATACTACACACAGCTACATTTAGAATTATTTTTAAATCAAGTGTGCCAGTGTACCATTTTCCCCTCACTCAGTCTTTGAATTTGGCAATAAAACTGGATGAATTTTTGCCAAGGTGATTAATTTCATCCAGACCTCTAATTATATTTGGGCAATTAAGGCAAGAGATGGGGACAGTTCAACAAGTCAAGAGGATTTTATAAATAAAAATTTTTCAAGTACAACAGAAAGCAGTAGCTACCAAGTAAAATTACATAAATAGAGAGCTAATGTTTGCTGAAGAAAAATAAAACAAAAACTGACCTTTCTGCAATTATGCAGGTTGATTTGCTGGATGAGAAAAATGCAGAATCTGGAATGAAACAGGAATGGGATTTCAGAGTCATAAAATCCAAGCATACAGAACAAGTAAATTCTGCTACTCTAAGACAACAAAAACTGTACCTGGAGTCCAATACATACTGAGAGACCACATTTGTCTTTAGATGTTTCCCATTATGCTGCTTTACCTGGGTTCCAGTTACTTAGTGCACTAGGCTACATTTGGCAAGGGTGATCAAGGACATTTCAAAACCATCAGCATAACAGTGAACTCTAATTTAAACTTTATTTATCTTTATTTACTCTTCTATTTCTTCTACTAACAAAATATCTCTCTTGTGAAAATCTCATGAGTTTCTTAATATATCAAATATTATCTCTGTTAAGAACTAATGCACAGTAAACATTTCAAGAAATCAGAGCAGAGCTCTGTACAGACTGAGCCCTATATTCTTTAGGAAAGAAAAACAGAACTTAAAATCAGCAGGTGTTTAGATTTACAGAGGGTACAAATCTTACATTTCTGGTTTAAAAAATGAAACATGATAATCATCCCTTAGTTTTCTTTCAAGCACTTACTTCAAATAAATAATGCTAGAATAACAATTCACTTCCTTAACTTTATTGATGCAACACCACAAATCAAGCATAACATTCTCAAAATGACCTGAGAAAACATTTTTATATCTGTTTTTCTGATGTTGTGAGTGATGTTTCTCCATATTTTGCTTGAACTATTCATTTCCACGAGAAGACATTTGAAGACAAATTGAATCATTTTCTGAGTCATGTTTAAAATAACTGTGAGGCCGATCTTCCATTCTCCTGAAGTGTGTATAGTCATTTCAATGGTGCAGAATGGTCCCACTTAAGCAATCTACTTAAACACATGCCTAAGTGTGTGAATCGTCCCATTGATCTCAAAGGAAGTATTTATATCTTTAATGAGAGGCACACTTGGGAAAGTCAGGCTGAATCAGAGCTGTAGCAGGACTCAGTCTCTCTCCAGCTTGTACACTGACCCTTCATGCCACGCATCCACCTATTTGTAACACTTGCCTAGGCTGAGTGAAAGGGTGACCAGGCTGCTGCATCCAGGTCCCAAACACAACAATACAATCTACAATTGGCTGTCAGAGAGATGCAGCACTCTTTTGGACAGATAAACACCCTTACTCTAGCTGGTGGTATGTGTATGCTAACTCGCTCCTATACAACATCATTGTAAAAACCCTCTAAATGTACAACATTGTGCAAAACCAGTCAGCTAAAAAATGAAAGAACAAAATGAAAGAACAACTGCAATATTTTGCATGTAATTAATAATGTAACACAAGATTTATTAGTAAGGTGTAGAAACAGCTGAAGCATGACTAATCTTAGATTATATCTTTGGAACACCATTTCCATGTTCAGAGGAGGATTATTCTGTTTCTACAACCAAGGTTCCTGGAGAGGCTAAAGCTAAACAGCATTAAACACCTTAAACAGACTGAATTGTATATCAGATCATTTTGCATTTCAAATTTGTGTGTAATCAGCTATGTTCACTAAATTTAGGTGCTAGTGATTCTTACAAGATATACAAAAAGAGCAAAGACAAATGAAGGACTGGTAGATAAAGTAGGTTTAAATATATTCTAACTGAATCTCTAATAAGCAATACTAATAGCATTTGACAGATTTATTTGCTCTATAGTTTAGTTACATTTCTTTTAGTTTCTTCTTACAGGTGTTTTAATTTCATATAAAGCAGAACATAGATGGAAAAATATGTTAAAACTGTATTAAATTTATGAGTTTTGAATATTTTTTAACTAACTTTTAAGTCATCCTCTTGTAAACCTTTTAGAATTCTAGGTACACAAATGATGTCTTAAATAGAAGCCCTGTTTACCTCTCCACACCATTAAGTTGCACTGGGGTACACAGATCTAACGAATAGCTTTGACATTCTCTGCTCTTTTAATATTACTCTCTGCAGTCCCATCTCTCTTTCATCACATGTTCATCACTGTGCAAAGTTATTTTGCTGCTTTTATGTCATGACCTCAGCCCCACAGAACTGAAAACAGGGAACCGCAGGTTGGCTGAGGATTGTCCAGGGAAGGATCTCTGCTTCCATCTATTGATGAACCGCTGGAAGAGAGGAAGAAGGCTTTACTCATTTCCCTGTTTCCTCTATTTTCAGTGGGAGTTTTCTGCACAGAAGTCCTCTGGGCCCAGAGTTACCCTGCTGTCCTCACCTGTCCCACAGAAAAATGAAGTGAGACCTTCTAAATGAGCTAGTGGGGTTTTCCAGCTGCTATATCCTAGATCTATCAATCTTATTGCCGGGCAGAAAATATCAACTAAAGAGCGTGTCCCATGGCACAGTCCAGTCACTGGTAAGGCTGAGGGACACCAGGCAGCTTCCCTGGGACCAAAATCACAACTAAAGGCAATATCACCACACAGAGAAAACAGTATCACCTGAAATATTGCTCTAAATGTAAAAGTCCACCAGGAGAAAGACAGAAAGCAATGCTCTACATAGACTTACCCCGAGCAAAATAACCAAAAAGATATTTACTACTCCTAAATTTTGAAGTGAGAGCACAAGTCAGTGCATTGAACTCAAGAACTGCTAGACATTTAATCCTTGTTCTTCTTGTTCAAATCTTACACTGACATAGTATTGGCTAATATGAAATCAGAAGTTCAATAACATTTCTTTCCTAGTACTACACGTAACCACTACATGTTGCCTTTTCTAATGACTCTTTTTCCTTGTATGTATCATTGTCTCTTAATATCTACCTCCTTAATATTTTTTCTAATAATCTTCTTAATTATCTTCTGGTTTTTATGTCTTTTCTCTGTATTCAACTTTATTTATTCCACTTCAATTGCTATTATCCCATCTCCATCAGTATTTCCTTAAATATTGTAACCACTTGCCTATCACTTTATTTTTTCTCCTCAACCCACTGCTGGTATCCTTTGAGTTTTTTCTTCTTGGCATTAGTTATTTGCTGTTTCAAGAGAGTCCCTTCACACACTTGCTCCTTTGAATCCCTCTAAATATATCTTCACTTGTTGGGCCACCATGTTCACTTCAAGTAGTTATCCACAAGGGCAGTAGAAATCTTTCTACTGCCAGCAAAAGGAGTATCTCAGTGTTCATGTGGTATATGGGTCTGTATTCAAGCTAGTACTACACACTAAATTAGACAGAACATTCCTACCATCTGTTCAGAGTAGCTGTAAAGAGTGCACAGACACCGGTTTGACTGCACAGCGACAAATTTTAATGGTCTTGGTAATCCCAGAGATTATACTACACAGTGAGCACCATCTACTGGCATTCAATTATTTATACATGTATGCAGATATAAAGCATTTCTCTATTCTTGAACTGAAAAATATTTATTTTTTAAAGATTCATAATTTTTTTTTTGTAGATCTGCAATTAGTTTTTTGTTCAGATCACTACATGATAATAGTTCCAATTCTGGCTGGAAGGGAAAAAAACCCATGATATTTAAAATACATTATTTTAAATTAATGTAAACATACATGTAATTTAACACACACAATTTGTGGATAAATATACAAACAAACACACACATAGTAATGGTAATCTTGGCTTTAAATCACTTCCTCTCCACTTTTATCTTAGGAAACCTACCTAAAGAAAAAAAAAAGGTGCTTAATCTCACAGTAATAACTGCAGATATTGCAGCATGAATATAAGTATTAATATTCTGAAAATCTCTTAACTACAGAAAGACTCTGAAGAGGAAGAGATTTTGAAATACAAATTTAATTTGGACAAGTATTTGGACATATACATCAAAGGAAGAGCTGGACAGTTTTCTAATCAGAATGATTTTGTAAGAAATGCAGTTTTCACAAGCTCAGAATGTTCTGAAGGAAGCTTTGATTTTCTTCTAAGCCTTATACTTTCTGCGAGTAAAAACCAAAAGTCTATTGTAGAAAAAGGAATCTATTCTATTTAGTTTTCTTCTTATTCAAATAACATTATTTCATGCCATTCAATTAGCATGCTTTAACATCAAACTGGCTTTACCAATTATACTTTTTTTTACATAATAGAAGTAGTAGAATTTGAATTTGATGATGTTTGGGGTCTGTTTATTCTCAGTTGCTATTGTTTCACTCTGCAGACAAATGGTTTAATTTTTATTTTAGCAGTAAGCATACAAGAGTTTTAGTCCAACTTTACTAATGGAAAAGTTACAAAACACTCTTATTTGGATCTTATGCTTTCCAGAAATATAGAGGTTGGAGAGATAAGACTTCTCTTTCAGTTTCTTGCATAAGGAAGGCTGTCAGGACACTGTCCATACTATGATACTTGACTGAGTGTGCCCAGGAACTTTCCCCAAGTATGAGTAGCATGGAGTAGCTTGTTGGATTTATGGTATTCAAAAATTATGGTAAAATTCCCTTATTCTCCACCACAGTACTTGCTGCAGGGAGCTTAACATTGGGAACAATCCTTGGAGTCATATAAACCTCAAGCTGTGCCAAGAAACTGTTTAGGATTCACTAATTTGTATTTAGGGAACATAGGAATATTTTTATGGACTAGGCAGTCATATTTCAGTGTGTAGAAATGCTTGTTGATTAATCTGCTAGCATAGACACAGCTGTAGAGGTTTAAAAAATTAAACTAATCCTAGTGACAGGCTGATTGAGATGTACTTCCCAAAGCTGCATATTATGTCACAGGAAACCTGGAATAGGTTTAAGGTGCATTAATTGCCTCATTTAAGGCACACAGGGGAGATCTACAGGGGTTTTATTCAGTGTTAAGGAAAAATTACATCATTGTGCTTGACATCATTAACATGTATATGCCAATCATCAAATTAATTCAGAGCAGTGACTCTGGACTTTATAAATATGAATCTCAAAAGAAATACATTCAAGGATATTCTCCTGATATTCATCACCAATTAAACTGTGAGTTTCAATGTATTTTGTCATATCATCTTATTTCAAGAGATAATAATACATATCAAACCAGTTCTGTTAAAATTCTGGTAAAAACACACTGGTTTAACTAAAAACTTTCACATACTTTTAAATGGATGATGACACTGAAGAATACCTAACCTTAAGCTGGACGAAAGTCTATGTATTTTAGCATAATATTGAATCCAGAACAGTAAAGGCTACGGTTTGGAAATAAAAACAGCATGGTGCATAAATATAACCACTGCCGGGCTTTCTCAACATTTGTTTCTCGATGAAGATATTATTTCCAGAGCAAAGATTAGTTTTCCTCCCTAAATGCCAGTTATCTTCTGAACCCTGGAAGACTTCTGTGGGACAATATGCACAAGGACATTTGGACTAACCCTGTGTTACCCCTACAGCTGCAGTCTTACAGCTATTCTTCCCCCCTGAATTGAGATAATGAGTTAAGCTTGCATCCTCTCCTGGCAGTCGATCCTTACTAAATTTTTCTCAACATAAAATATTCTTTTAAGTAAAATATTTTGTTGGTCTAAAAAGCTATTTAATTATACTGCATTATACTAGATGAATGCAAATGAATTATCAAAAATGCTACTGAGATTTAGCAGTGAATTTCTATTCAGCTCTATTACTTGTGCCAAAAGTAATGAAGACTTCTGTTTTCAATTTTAAGTTTATAAAGAGAAAACACAAATGAGCATACATATTTTATACCATACCATACCATACTCTTCTCAATTAGCTAGTGAGAATAAGCCTTTCTCTCACTGATAATTCTTCTGAAGATTCTCTTTCCATGCTTCCACATAAGATTGTGTGTTTTTAAATTGATTTGTGCACGCACCCCAAAGCTCTGGCAAGGCAGATTAAAAAAAATTGCAATAGAATATACATCAATATTTAAACACATTAGATACTCTTGAACTTTTACCTTGAGCAGTTTCTTTGATTTGCATAAAAATATATTTCTTTAAAGGCTGAGAAGAGACTGGAACGTACACACTCTAGATACAGGCATGCTTAATTCTTACTTTAAGGAACATTTTAGCTAGATAAAAAGTTTCAGGTTCAGGACTTGAACTAAATGGAATATCAGGGGCTAGTGCCTCAGTAAGTGTAATACATACAAGAAGCAGAAAGCAAGGAGAATTATTTTATGAAAGTTTAAATGTTTTGCAGCAGTGCAATTTTTTAAATCTGAAAACTGCATTTTTCAGTTTTCTTTCAAAGTTTCTGAATGAAGAACAAGAGTTACTGTGAATATGAAAAATTAAAAGTAGTTGAGAAGCCCTGCACCTTCACCCCAGGGGCACCATTACCTTAGCTAATCAATTCTATTAATGCTCAGGTAGCATGACAAACTGCCTGAGCATCAAGAGGCTAAATTCTACTTGTAACTCTATTGCTTGCCAAAATTATGCAGGCTACTCCTGGCACGTCCTTTCCATTTCTTAAACTACACCTTCTCATCTCCACTGGGACTGAAATGGCTCAGGAAATGCTAGATTTCTGTGGAATGACAGTGTATAAGTAATTTCTTAGACATAAAAAAAGCCCCTTGGTATTACCCATAAGCAATGACTGCAAACTTCAATATTAGTTGATATAAAATTCTCATGTAGCTTCACAAAACAAATAGATCAGGCATATATTGTTAAAATACAGAATCTGACTGGTTTTGTAAAACTGTTTTTTACAGCTACCATAATTCCAAATTTCCCCCAATTTTTATTGCCAGTACACTCAGCAACAGACTTGTGTTTCCTGTTGGAATTTATGAGATAGCACTGCCACACGTACTTTCCATACCTCAAGACTGATCGTACAGATTCTAAGTTTTATTTTCAATAAACTAAAGATGGCTGCTGAGTTAACGTGTACAATTCAGAAACACAGAAGACAGTAGCTTGTGAGAAGAATTAATTTCACTACTGATGCATGCACACTTCAGATGTAGCTGGGAAAGAATCAATACGAGAGCCATAATTAAAACTCTCGGTTATATTACACAAAGTTGGAGCTTAATTCACATTATCTGGGGTTTCTACAAGCTGACAAAAACTGGCATTGTTTTGAATAAAGAACTCAAACAATACATGCTAGATGCACCTAAACTGCAGGTGAAGATGTAGTAGCACAATGTACCACACCTGACTGTCCCTTAACCTCTCAAGGTAGTGACATTAGAAATTAACCTATCAGCAGCAATTGTCTCAAGGCTGTAGGCTGGCAGTAGCACTGTATCTTTATATTGTGCTGTTGGGAGGGCAGTGTGATCAAGTAAAAGAATAAAAATTATCTTCTAAATTGCAAAAATGGAAAGCTGCCAGAAAAGAGAGATCTCTCTTTCCATTCTAATATATTGCTTAAAATGCAATTATTCTCAAGCTTGTAAATCAGCTAGAGGACCCCCAGATTATTTTGTGGGAAATCCAGATCTGTACTCCACAACAAAAATAAATACGTGAGACTAATGAACCCCATAAAACCAGATTAAAAAAAAATTATTATTAACATTAGGTTTAGTGACTAGTCTGATCCTGCATAACATGAAATTCAAATTTACTTAATTGATCTACAGGTCTGTTATCTCACTGTGGAAGCTGGATGCTGAACAAGTTATTAGCTAGTCTGGTCAGTTTGTTTGCAGACACAGGACAGTTCCCCATAGCTTTTCTATTATGCAGCACTTAGAATCCAAATCAAAGGGCTTTCATTATATTCACAACACATATTATTTCAGCATTACAAATTGTCCCTGATACTCATTGTCTCCTTATTTTCATCTCTCTCTGTTTTGTAACAAACTCTGTACCTAACAAAATTTTCTTTGCTCCAGGGTTTGAAAGCCACTTGGTATAACGTGGGTGTTCTCAGCCAAATGCTGCTAATACTCACTGTAACCAAATTTCTCTGCAAAAGTGAGCTTTACACATTTTGGATTGAAATTTGTCATTATTAGGAGTGAATATTAAAGTAATTTGACCCTGTAATGCTATTGGAAATCCAGGGCAATTAGAGGTCTAATTAACTTCAATGATTTGTGACTAAGATCTTAGGAATTCAACTTTTTCTAAATCGCAATGATAGGATTTCAGAAGTTTTTTTTTACTAAAGCCTGTCACAGTTAAGGTGGACAGATTGAACTTTTTTGAGCAACCCCAAGTATCCAGCTGTCAGGTAATATTTTCTTAATGAAAAAATTATGCATAAAAATAAGTATGAAAATCACTGCTATATGTCAAGTTAGAGTGGCAAAACCCCACAGTATACATTTATAATATGTGCACTTGAGTGTGAAAGGAGAAACCTGAATTCACATTCTGGATGTGTTTGCTCAACGGCTTCCTACCGTAAGTGCAGCTACTGTTTCAACACCCTAAATTTTAGAAAAAAAATATAAAATTGAACTGTATTTGTTAGCATATTATTCAACAAGGCTTAAGAGAATACAGGAATTTTGACTTTGAAAGAAATTAGAAAATAAGGTTCACTTAAAAGTGCTGTGGAGATGTAGGTGGGTTTCCCATTGGTGATGCCAACCAGAATCTAAGATACCTGAAAAATATGCAGGAAGGTCATAAGCAAATGGATGAATCCAGAATAAATTAAAGCAGGTGCAATCCCACCATGTACTAAGAAAAACAGAAGAGATGGAACAAATATTTGTATTATTTATCTATCTCTAGGATTGAAACTAATTTGCTTACTGTTGATTTGATGATTGGATGAGAACCTAGGGAAATTTGCTTGAGGAACCTCACATGTAAAGTACATAGCACTAACCAAAATGTAATTAATTCTATAGCACAAATCCTAAGATTTGTGAAAGAAGAAATCATAACTGCGCTAAAAAGCACATTTGGAAGTGATAGCACATCTTTCAAAGAGTGCAAAGAAATCAAAGGTCAAAACATAAATTTTTAGTTCAAAAATCTCACCTGCTATGTCCTCTTCCCATCGCTGGTGGAGAAGATCAGACCCTGACCCAGATGCAGGATCTTGTTGAACTTCATGAGGTGTGCATGGAACTTTCTCTGAAGCCTATGTAGGTCCCTCAGGTTGGCATTCCTCCCCACCAATATGGCAACCACACCACACAGCTTGGAGTAATTGTGAAACTTGCTGAGGGTGCACTCAATCCCACTGTCCATGTGGCTGACAATAATGTTTAGCAGCACCGGTGCTGATACCAACCCCTGAGGAACCTCAGTCAGCATAGGACTTCCTCTCTATGTGTCTATTTAAGATGACAGTTTATTGAGAGATGTAAAAGTGTTTTAACCCTTAATATTCACCAGCTCAATGGGTTTGATGTTTTTTGGTTCCACTGGGATCACTCATAGCAGTAGAGCTATAACAGAGGAGCATGCAGTGTGTGTGAATAAAGCAGATAAAACCTCTTTCCTTGCTTGCAGCTCTCTTTTCTCATCACATCCTTCAGCTGAACTCTAGTTCCAGGCATCACACACTTTTCTATGAGGCAAAGAGCCTGAGCTCCATCTCTGCTGCTTCCAGCAAATTTGTGTTTCATGACAAAAGTAAGCTTACCCAAATCTCGAGCATAGTGAGCACTGGGAATTTTACTGACAAGTGGTTCTTGTGCTGTTCGCAGGTTTACTGGTAACTGTGGCTAGACTTTCTGCAAAAGACTGAAAGGTTTCTAAAACAGCAAAGCCCCACAGATTATTTTAATTAAAAATTCTAAACTTTTAAATAGACAAAACACCAGCCAATACAGGGAAACAGGAGGGTTGACAAGTACTCTACACTGCAGCCTTGGAGGGAAGGCCTTTATCACAGTCAGTTCAAGGATATTTTTTCAGAGTTGCAGACACTTGCATAGCTCATGTCATTCCTAGTCTGGTTCTCAGTTCCCAGTCTTGAAAAGTTTCTTGATATCCATGAGGTTCAGGCTTCAAACTGCAAATAGAAATTCTTCTCTAGCCTTACCCTTTAAATTCTTAACTACTTTGCATATTGAGCAACCTCAACAGCCTCTTAAAGAAGAGCATTTTCCCATCTCCTTCCAGATGATTTTATTGGACTCTCTACAATAAATAGGAGCAAACAAAACCAAAGGGATATTAGGACCATAAGCCATATTTGACTTGAGTCCTGGCCCTCTATACCCCTGCATTGTCACAGACACATTTTATGAAAAATCCTTTTGCTAGGATTTTTTCTCCTGAGAAGCTGAGAGGCCTCAGAAACAAAATGTAAACAATAATTATCTACTGCTGTGGAATGCAACAGGTGGATCTTTGATTGGTCCATGTTGGTTGTTTCTAATTAATGGCCAATCACAGTCCAGCTGTCTCAGGCTGGTCAGTCACAAGATTTTATTATCATTCCATTCTTCTCTTTCTTTTCAAGCCTTCTGATGAAATCCTTTCTTCTATTCTTTTACTATAGTTTTAACATAATATATATCATTAAATAATAAATCAGCCTTCTGAAACATGGAGTCAGAGCCTCGTCTCTTCCCAATTTCTGGGATCCCTGTGAACACCACCACACTACATAGCATCAATTCATAATTAAACTCCTGGGTTGGAGCAGTAGTTATTACTGGTAGATCTGAATAACTCTTTAGTATTGTATTTTCTTCTTAACATGTGCCAAAATAGGATAGACTATGTCATGTAAAATCTGATTCTTTTCCTATTACTCCATCTTTTTCAAGTGTTGAGTGCATCACTTTCTTTTCCTCAACAACACTGTCTAACCTTCTACTGTCCACAATTACTGCAACCCCATTTTATAAACTGAAAGTTTGTTCTGCAATGCTGGAACACCTTTCCATCCCTCAGGATAAATTCTCCAAGTCTTTTACCCCAAACAAGATACCTTTTGGTCCATGAGTTCCCAAGTGGCTGGCAAGGGATACCTTCACAGGTATCTTGACCAGACAACAAAGTCTTCATGTCAGAGCCTGCATAAACGGCCCCATCTTGCTCAAACTATGTGCCAAAGTACCAGGTAGAAAATGCTGTCTTGAGCATAGCCACCTAAAGGTCAAAGACAGAGCTCTTGCTTAAGCAGGTACAAGTTCAAGCCTGAAGGCAAAGGTGGTGGTTACTGGTGGTGTGTGCCAGGCAAGAGGTGGAGCACACCTCACAGAGCAGCTCAGCTGCTCAGCACTGGGCACTGCTGGGATGCACCAGCATCACACTGCCACTGCTCCCAAATGGGAGGACTGTCTCTCAGTATAACATTCCTCCTTTCCCTGGTTCTAACGGGGAAACTGTCCTAGAGGTGAGGAGCACAGAGAGGCTGGTGCTCCTAGCAAAAGAGGAACATTGCCAGTCAGGCCCTGGCCTCAGCCGGCAGTGTTGCTTTGTCCCTGGGCTGAGCTGCAATTGTTGCAGCACTACTCTTCTCTGTTGCTGAGAAGGTCACACAAGGAGCTGAAGTTTCAACTAGAGCCCTGCCAGAGCAATCTGTTCCCAGGCCTGGAACAACAATGTGGCCCTGATACACCTCAACTCTGCTTGCTTCCCATCTGAGGATGCTGGGAATATCTTCTGCTCTGTCTCCAACGCCTCTGTCCACTCTGCAAATCAGAATAGGAAGGCACACTTCTGAGCCTTTCTTTCTTGAGGCAGGTCAGCAGCTGCACAAAGCCTAAATGCCCCCTGACTCCAGAGATGTCTACTTCTGTGCTCCTGTGTAAAGTAATGAATAAGTCAGTCACCAGAAACTGTAGCAGATCTGACCAGGTCATACCCTGTTTCTGCTCTTCACCCTGAATCTCTGGTCTCTGTGTCACTGTATAGTCAGATAGTACATGTATTGCCAGGGATGATTAAACCTATTTCATAAGGCACCAGCATGACTCACAGTTATAAATCCTATTATAAGGATTCAATAGGAGATAGAAATCTGTGCATCCAGACTCTCTTGAAAATATGCAGCTCTACACTTTTCAAAATGTAACCCACAATACAAGCTTAAATCACTGCAATTCATTTGAAAGTACTGGGTTTGGGTGATGACTATTTTACCCACCTGAAGGACCGGCCAAAAAATAAATTAAACTTATTTATTTTACAAATGCCATTGTGACAAAAACCTTATACACTGTATAAACATGTAATTTAGTTACCAAATCGGTAGAACATTTTAATTCATCTGTAAAATTCTCCACCATGGGTAAAAGGAGGAGGTTAAATTGCATGACACAATACTGCCTATGAACTCTGAGACATGAATAGTGTCTAAGTTTACATTATTGTTCAGAATCAGTGCAATACTACAGAAGATTTGGGAATATCTTACTCCTCTTTCTCTCTTTCTCCAACACTCATTTTTTCAATTTAACAACAAAATCTTTTCAAAATTGTTTCTGGCAAGTTCAATTAAGAAATAAGAATTGGTTATACATAAATAATATACCTATTATGTATTATATATATCATATTTATATATCTATAAAATTCATAGATTGTATGAGAATTTATTAGAAATTTCTGTTTCTCAATTGGAAGAATAAAGTGAAACATGCCATTTAATTTATATGGTATGGCTGTATTATGAAAGAGTGATGTTGCAGATATTTAAGAAATTTATATTTAAACAATAATGCACATAAATAGTATATATTTACAACATAATGAAGCACTAATAACATAATGAAACACTTAAAGAAATTCCAAATCGGTAGCAGATTATTTAATATCTTTTCCTCTGGCTTTGCCTTATACTTTAAAGAGTTCTCTCATTCTCCCAGCCTATCTCATAAGCTTTGTTTAATTAATTTTGTAGGCAGATATTACAGAATTGTTACAGGGAAATTCCTTCTAGAAGAGGTGTACATAACCAGAAAAAGTAACTTTGCTGCTTTGATTGAAATAATGTTGTAAATGCACATCTATTGCCTCTGGCTAACAAACAGCACGAGCAAAGAAAAATCTACATGTTGCCAAAACATGACTCAGGATTTTTCTAAAGCATGACAACATTTTAAGGTCATGATCAAAAGAATTTCAATCTAACTCTCTTATTAACTTCAACTGAATAGGAAATTATTTTTTATTAGCAAAATAATATTCATGTCTAATACTTGACTAAACATGTATTTGCCTTCAGCTGTTAGCTCCCAGCACAATTCTCATGAATTTTATAATTATTCCTCATGAATTCCTTATTTTATTATTATTCCTTGTGAATTTTATAAGTGCAGAAACCAAGCACATTTGTGTGTTAAACTTGAAACTTACATAATATTAAAAAAAATTTCCATAAATAAAACCATTTTTAAGTCATCTATGCAAAATATTCAGTTTTCAAACACTTGTTCTTTTTATTACTACATTAATTCTCAGAACAATAGCAGACATTATACAATTTAAGTGAAGTAACTGGAACTATCATGTAGGGGTTTTGTGAGTCAAGCGTACAGAACAAAATTTTCCTTATGAATTTCATGGCAACATTTCATGACAAATCATGCTGAGAAGTAATTGTAACAAAAGCAAGTATTGAAAGATACTCTTCTATCCTGCCAAGTCAATAAAAGGATAGAGATAGTGAACCAACATTTTGTGTTCATGACGCCTAAGACTACAGAGTAACTAGGCTTAATAGATGTAACAGATAGGGCTATATAGTTTGTACAATGATAATCAAGAAGTGCTAATGCAGTAGTAGGAATCTGATACCAAATCTTAGAGCCAGACCAAAATTTGATCTCTGAGAGTGCTTATGTTATCAAAGAGACTAATACTGGAACTGCTTTGTCATGAGAAATTAAATTCACAAAATGCTAATGGAATTTCCTCATCAGTTTATCACAGGGCCAAATTCCTGGAAGGATGCAACAACCGATTGTTAATTGCCCTTGACAATATTTTTATAATGACTTTGACAGCTAAATAATACAAGCCAGAACGACAGGTCAAGAGGATTGAATGCAGTTGTGACTTCATTCCATGAGAGAAACCCCAATAAATGGAATTATCTACGTAACCCAGGGCCTCAATCTCATATTATAAGGAAAAAAAAATAGGAAACTAAGTCAATTATGTGAGCTGGACAGAGAAAGAAAGGGATCTCAGGAATCAAGGAACTCAGACCTGAGAAGTGTTTTTCTCTTTTCTTAACCTTTGGTTAACAGATAGGAACAAATCTTCTGGGTTAGCATGGCTGCTAATGGGAGAGGTGCAAACAATATAAACTTCTAGAAACAAACATTTAAATTAAACTACTCCTAAACAAAAGTGTCAACCTGAAACTCACACAGAAAAGATGAATTTCCTAAAGTCTGCACCGGCAACTAGAGTCACTTCCCAGTATCACTGTCAGATAATAAAAAGCACATCATCACACCTGAACTTGGAGAAGCATAGGGAAAACTGTAATGTGAGATTTCAGAGTCTTTTACTTAAATGGTGTGTTCATTTGGCCCACATTGCCTAATGCCAATATATTTTGAGTCATTCTCTGTCTGTTGCCTTCACTGCCCAGTAGTGTCTGACTGGCATTTTCAGTAAGCCCTTGCTGAGTCTTTACACATCCAGCCAGTCAGCTGGAACTACTCTTTAACTTCCCACAAGACATCGAACACTACCCATATATTTTGGGAACAGAGGCTGCAGTCTCTGCTCCCATATCTGATTATGAAGTTTCAACTGTCCAGGGGTTCCAAAAGGTATAACTTGGTCCATTGTTTATTCTCAGTACACCTGGTTCATATATGCTTGAAATAATTTTACAACAAGATTCTGCAATGTCTAAGATTTTCCTTTGATGCAGTATGCAACAATATTAAAGGGTTTTCCCCCTGCCTTCTTCCAGTATTTATAAATAGTCTATATATCTAGGCAAAATATATGAAAATTTGATTGTGACTTCTATTTTTTCTTTCCCTCTCATTCTTCTGAAATTACTTTTTTTCTTATTACAAATTCCAGGAGTCTCAAACTCTGACAAGTCATCTTTGGCTAGTATTTAATTTTTGGAGCATTCACAAGCTAATATTTTATTGCTTTGGTTTCATTTTAATTTGTTTCAAACTTGAGGAAGTATGGCATTTTATATTTACTTTACCATCTTGTATCTTACAAAAAAAAATATGATGGACTAAAAGATGCAATGACATTGCAGCTACATGTCCCCAGGTTTGGCCAATAGTGAGGATGACAGTAAATATATGTAAAATTGCACTTCACGTACTACCCATATGTGGCTCCACATACATACGCAGTTGGACATGCAGCAAATGTTACTTTAGCAGAACATGCAGGAGAAAAAAGTAACATTCCCACAAATGTGAATGGCACAGATGGGCTGTGTTCCTGTTCCTCCTGTCCATCTGTGCAGTACTGAGGTCAGCTACTGCACAAAAGTGAGCAGACAATATGGATCACTCCAGAGGCTGAGTGGCCTTAGGCACTCAAGTCACCAGTAGCCTTAGACACTCAAGTCTATCCAGTGGCTTTCCCCCAGACATCTTGAGTCTCCTTGGCCACACCCACCAGGACATACAAGAATTTGAGATTTGCAGCCCCACTGCAGCTGATGGTATTTGGCTTTCTTGTCATTACCCACATATACATAGACAGTGCATTTACACTCCCTTCCCTCAACAATTCTCTCCAATAAGTTATCCAGACTGATGATCTTTGCTATTTCTGACCTTCAGGTCCCCTTGTCTTTCTGGGAGCTGTTTTGGATTTATGGTGCCTGCAGCAGCTAACTCTCACATCTCTCTCTCCATTACTTCACTAGTGCTGTGAAAACCCAGAATATTCCACCAAGAAGGATAGGGTTTAAAAAGAAGACATGACAAAGTACAATCACAACTACAGGGCATAATGTGGATAAATTTTCTGGCTAGCCATCTGCTTACAGTCAACTGGCAGTAACATTTTCTTTTCTGCCTTTTCATATTGTTCATGTGCATGTTTTCATGTGCTTGTTCTTTCTTGATCTACCTCTGGTTGTCCCTTTCCCTGCCTTTGCTCCCCCGCTTAAGAACCCCATATTCAGTTTCCCACTTAAAATATCCTCCAGCAAATTTTACACATTCCCCAAATCTCTTTCTGCCCCATACTGGCTACTGTATCAGTAGCTTACTGTAGCCTTCAAGGCATTCCAGGAAAGACGTTTCTTTCATGGAACTCTCTAGGTGGGTCACAGTGGGGCTGACTGTTCTCCTCTGATAGCCTTAGGAGAAAGGTACAATCATTCCTTCTAATGTGTCTGGTCATCTGATCGTCAATGGGTCTTTTTCTTTGTTCATTATGACCAGACACTAGACATACAACCTAATAAAATCTAAAAGTATTTTAAACTAACGGTACAGATGGAAATATCAGTCAGAGAATTACTGAGGGAAAAAAGCCTTTGTCTTCAGCCTTCAGAGAGAAGTTGAAATGTAGATACCAGAAAATCTGTTTTCATTCAGTTGTCTCTGGATACAAGAAGCAAAAATTTTTAGTTTTTCTTTGAACTATCAAACCCAGGTATTTCCTGGCCTAGATTAATAAGAAAAATAAAATTATTAATTAATAAGAAAAACTCAAAGCCTATTAGAGTTTGATTTTTTTTTTCTCAATGAAAATGTAATTGAATTTATTTAGGGGAAGCTTATTTAAAGGAAGTTTACACTCACATCCCTTTCTCTCTTTCAAGGAGGTTCAACATTCAAAAGGAAAAAATGAGACTACTTGTCCCACAGAAATAAAATTGCTGGAAGAAGCAATAACTAAGCATACAGTCTCTTTACCATATATTTTAAAGCAACTGGCCAGTTAAAAAAATAAATTAAAAATTGTAAGAGGGCAAAATTATCCATTATATAAATTGTCCTAAGTCATGTTGCATCTGTACATAAACTGAGTGCCATTTCAGAGGGAAAAGATGCACTCCTCTGGTTAGTACTACTTAAGTAGGTGGAGTACACAGGGAGAGGCTACTCTTTCCTCAGCCATTTTTACATTCCTGACAATTTCCCCATTGTGATATTTTAGTCCTTTCAGATGTAGTTCAGCAGCTGATGTAAGAACTTTAAGCAGCTGATGGAGTCATAAAAGGGTTGTCTGAAAAGGGTCTCTGGAGGTCACCTAATTTGATTTCTACTTGAAGAGTAACTTTTCTCAGAACTAGGTCAGATCAGCCATGGCTCTGCCTACTGAAGTCTTGGAAATCTCCAAGGAGGTTCCATGACATCTCTAGGTAAATTGACACAATGCTACATATCTATATCTATATCTATATCTATACCTATATCCATATCTATCTATATCTGTCCATGTACACACATACCTATATATACCTATAAATCTATATATATCTGTACTCCCATCCCCTTCAACTTGGTTAGGAAAGGATAATATCTAATATGCCAATATTTAATTCCAAGCTGCAGCTCATGGCCATCGTTTTATCACTTCTCCTGCCACTGCTGAGAATTGTCTTTGACCTTTGTAATTCCTCTTCAAGTAGCTGCCAATTACCCTTAAACAAAAACTACATCAGCTTAAAAAAGTCCAACCTTCTCACCTTCTTATTCTAGTTAGTTCTGATTATCTTGATTTTTCCACCACTGGACTTGGTTTTCTCAATAGCTTTTTGAACTGGGAGAATAAAAGGCATAGGAAGTATGCAGCCTCAGTAACACTGAACAAAAAGAGCTAATAACTTCTTTTGATCTGTTAGTCACAGCAATGTAGCTCAGTATGTAGTCTGCCTTCTACAGTGAACACTGTCCACTCATATTCAGGTCAAACTCCATTACATTTCTGCAGGACTGCTAACTCACCAGTCAGTCCCAGTGTGTGCAGCTGCATGGGGTCATTCTGCTTCAGAACAGTGCTCATCTCCTTCTTGACCTACATCATATTTCCAGTGTCCTGATCAACCTGCTGCTGTGCATGTGTTAAAATAAAAATACATTAGGGAAAAAAAATCAACACCAAACCACAAATAAAACCACTTCATTTTTCCTTCTCATGCTCAATTCAAAATTTCAGGCTAAATTTCTCTTGGTGTCTATTCAGAAGAGCTGTGAGTTAGTCAGAGCAACTGGCCAGGAAGGGTTACTGTGCAATCAACTTGCAGTCCCACATCTGGATATTCAACATATTGAGCATTTTGCATTTATCTACCATTGCATTCCAGTTACTAAATACCTCACTGAGTTTATTGGCACAGCTCTGACACCTATAGCATCTTGCTAATGGCAAAGCTTTCTGCTATGCACTTCTTTAGGAGGAAAAAATTCTAATTTTGGTGCCCATATCTCACTGAAAATCAATGTGAGCAGACACTAAATAGAACATGGACACTTAAAAAACTCAGGCAATTTAGCTCTTATTAAAGGGGTTGTGGTCAACAGCTTCATATCCTGATGGACATTGGTATCATGCCGTGGACCTCATGAAGCAAATCCAAGGCGGGTGATGGAGACTGTTAGAGGCATGGAACATCTCTCCTACAAGGAAAGGCTGAAAGACTTGGGGTTGTTCAACCCCTGAGAAGAGAAGGCTCTAGGGATACATTATAGCAATCTTCCAGTACCTAAATGAAGCCTGTAAGAAAGCTGGGGACAAACAAACACAACTCAGAAAAATCACAAAATTACTTGAAGCTTTCTGTTGAAGAGGAAAATCTTGTCTGTATGCAGGCACCATCCATCAGAACCAATTTCAAAGCAAAATACTTATCATTTTTGTCATGTTGTAGAAAAAAAATGATGATTTTGTCAGGTTATTAGGGGTAAGTTTTAGAGTTTCCACATCATTTCACCTTAGTATCAGCCTTATTAAAATTCTCATATCTTCTTGTATTAATTTTAAATCCCATTCACATATAGGAATCATGGTTTAAATTAATAGAATGAGAAAGATTTAACCTCGTAATATTATTCTCAGATAATTCTTATATCAGCAAAAGTATTTTCATTCCTTTTTCTTAACTTCCTTAGAGATTCCACTCATAGCTTTAATCTATGAAATAGTGCAGTAAAACACGGTGATTTTTCTCTCAGAAGACCCGTATATTTCCTATTTTTACAGGTGTATGAGTTGTAGCCTCATGATTCTTTATTGAATGCGGATGATTGAATTTTGAGTGCAAAAAGAAGTTCAAAGTGACATAAATTGATGCCTCATACTCCATGTTTCTCACACCTTTAACACCATCTAATGTATCTCTGCTCTGCCCTTCCTTCCAGCTGTGACCTGGCATATCCCTCAATTCACATCTTCAGTTACATGGCTTGCAAGGATAGAAACCCCACTTCTCTGACAGTGCTTCTAAATGATGTGAACCATACAGCCATGTCCTTTAGCACGCACCAGATCCAAAACATCACGTCTGAACTGCAGCTAAATGAAACCAAACTTGCAATTTTTATCTCAGTGATGGCTCAAGCAGGTGAAATGCCAGGAAACAAAATCTGCTTATTGTTCTGTCGTTGTATCCCCAAACTTCCTTTAACAAAGTTTAGTATTGTTTGGCACTGCATACGCTGGAGATTATGGAAAGGAATCAATTAATGGTTTGCACAGGAGTTACTAAATATTAATGAAATTTGCCAAGATATATAGATTACTGTAATTCACCTGGAGAATAATTGATGACAGAACATTATTTCAGAATCCTACCACCTAGTTTTGATATTGATGATAATGCACAGTGCAACCCTTAGATGTCAAACCTGGAAAATAATTTCAGCTGTTTCCTCGCTGAGCGACAAATGATGCTTATGCCTTATCACTGATATCAGCTATGCAAAAGTCTAGTAATTTTTGAATACCACCATGCCCCACAAAGTTCTTTCTTTCATGGTCTTGGGAACAAGTGAATGACTACAGATTACTGTATGAAAATGCAGCCCTTTGGAATGGCAGCATTTATAGTGAAAGCAGATTTAATTCTTGATGAGTCAAATTTGAATTGTATTTACAGGTTAAATAAAAATTTAAAATTCTGTATTGAACTCAAGGAATATTTGCATTCCTTTTTACTTGAACACCTGAGAGAAAAAAGGATTGAACAGATATCTTTCATATTTTCCTTAAAGAAAACCTGGGAAGAAAATAAAAAAAACCCAGGAATTTTGCCATTTTAATACCCCTTCTTAAACAGACCTTAAATGATTTAGTAAAAAGACTTCTATGTTCTCTCCCTTTGTATGCATTATCTTCAACATAAATGAGACATCACCCTTCAGGTTCAATTATTGTACTGTGTTACTATAGCAACTCCCAGGAGAAGGCTATTAAGCAACCTTCAACAAAAAAAAAATCAACAACTCTACTTCATTTATAAACACTTTCTAAATTAAGCAAAAGGTCTTCTTATTTTAGTGGTTAAATACCTGATTTAACAACTACATGAAGCAATAAAAGATCTTTGCCGGTTTCATGAAGCCAGTGCTGCCTATAGAGCTCAGGGGAAGGACAGTCAAGGCTGGAGTTAGGGCAACATTCAGATGAAAGAATAATTCTTCATTAAACTTTGTGATTGAAGACCTGTTTGAACGTAACCTATTCTGTAAGTTAAAATGGCCACATTTCCAGTCATGGAAACTGACACAGTTTCACTGAATTTAATGGAGCAAAGCCAATTTACACCTGCTGGGGCCCTTCATATTGTATGAAATGAATAGTACATTCTTTCAGGATGAGAGAACTTTTTGATCACACTCTCTGAAGTGAATGGGCAACTCTGAAAGCAAGATGATGGCAAATGTTTAAATCAATATTAACCCAAGTAAAATTGAATTTGGATCATAACATATTTTCCATTGAATGTTCAAGATGAAGTTCCTGTCCTGACATTGATAAGTTCACATCTACACACTCAGCTTTCAAACTGTGATCTAAAATATTTTATGCCAAGGCCAATTGTTAAATATATATTAAAAAAAAAAAACAAAATCAAAAAACCAAAAAACAAAACAAACTAACAACTACTTATTTTATATTTTATGTTGAATTGATTATAATTACTCTAGAACCAACATTCCTTCTAACCGGTATTAGGACATATTTTTATGCCTTGCTGCTAAAAATAACTTTCCTTGGGAAAAAAATCTATATAAGAAATGGGCTTTAGTATCAGCTGTGGATTCTAATTCCAAACACATAGTACTTCAATTACAGATTTGGGATTAGTTTCCAAACTGCTGGCAGTCCAAGTCCAATGCAGAACTTTCCAACATTACCTTCAGTGGCCTAGGAAAACTGAAGCAAGTATATTCACACAGATGTCAAAAGTGATTAGGCCAGATACTGTGCATTCTGTCTTTTTAATTTCCAGCTTTCTTCCCCTCTTAGATATAGTGGAATGATATCTAAGGTAAGAAAAAGAGAGCTGGAAAGATACTCACAAACCCATCCATTTTCAACTTCTGTCTGAAATTGTTTGCAATATTTAATTACCATTTTTATCATGTTCCTTCTTACCTGTATTGGTTTGATCTAAATGTAGCTGAGAGATGACAACTTATTTTATTTTTCTTTTTGAATATAGCGTTGAAGAGAAAGAGAGATGGAATGAGCATAACAGTACAGCTTCAAAATTTCATTAGCAATGTCTTTTGTACCTTTGTGAAAAATTGATGCAAAATTTTTTGGGCAGCAAAATAGGCAAGTAGCCAGTTGTGAAGAAGAATGTTTTACATTCACAAGTTTAAATGCATTGAGAAAGACAAAGGGTCTGACATGAATTTTTAATAAACACAAAAGCACAATAGAAGGGGATCAGGAACAATGAATGGAGACAATGCTTTCTGAAATTTAGACAGATATGGTAGTTTTCCCAATCTATTATTCGTTTCTCCTAGTATTAACTGGAGAAATTTTAAATTATTTATATTATAAATTAGTTATAATATAACTTTATATTATTGGTATTAAAAACTCAAAATCTTCTGACTGCCATGAAACCTTTAAATCAGACTATACCAATGTTTCACTGCTGAAACCCAATACGAGCTTAAAAAAATGACATTCAGAATTAAATGAAAGGGATTTTGTTCTGAAAGTTTTGTTCTGAAGTTTCATCATACACTAGATGAAATTTAAGAAGCTAAAGACTCTAAACCATTAAACAGTCTTACAGCTGAGAGCATAGCTTCTTGAAATTCCATCCAATTTCTGTACTTTCTGAAGGCACTTCAACTCACAATAGTAAAAAGCAAAAAAATTGAACACAATCAATTTAATTATTTCATTAACAACAAACAATTGAAGATTAGCTTCCTCTGTGGAATACAGTTAATCTTCCATATTATTTAATTTTTAGTAAGCTTGTTATGCAAGTAAGCATGTCATTTAGAAAGCTTTCTCACTTGTCTCTACATCCTCCAACCTGGTGGGATGGGGGGAAAATGAGGGTAAAGAAGTAACATCTGTGAGTTGAGATAAGAAGAGTTCAATAATTGAAATAAGGTAAAATATAATGACAATACTTCTAATAACAAGTGATGCACAATACAATTTCTTGCCACCTGTTGACCAATGTCCAGCTTGGCCCCAAGGAAAGATCAGCCCTTTCCAGGTAACACTCCTAAATTTTCACTTTGGGCATGATGTCCTATGCCATGGAATGTCCCTTTGGCTAGTTCAGGTCAGTCTCTTGTGCAACTCCTCACTGGCAGATCATGAGACACTGAAAAATCCTTGATTTATGTACATTACTACTCAGCAAAAGCTAAAACATCAGTGTGTTATCAACATTATTTTCATACTAAATCCAAAACACAGCACTGTACCAGCTAGTAAGAAGAAAATAACTCTATCACAGTTGAAACCAAAATAAAGCAGTAAGCTCTGTCAGCAGTACCTGTGTTGAAGCTTCTCTGACAGCCCTTTAATAAAATGTGCTGGAGCTTAGTCTTCAAGACTAAGACTATCCCTTGTTCAATTCCATCCAGACTGGATACTTGAATTGAGAAGTTACAGAAGAATAAGTTCCATGTTACAAAGAGAGTGGAACAAAATTCATTTATTCAGGAAATTTTGCTGTAGTAACTTCTTTTCCTAGATATGCCCAAATATTTAAAACCATATGACCATATTTTAATTTTAAATACAGTCTTCTGGAATTTTGCCTCTCAGAAAACTTTTGTTTCAAGAGAAAATTTTAAAAGCATATGCCTGTTCAGAACATTTCTAGAGAATATGAATGCCTTAGTTTCCTCAGTTCTTTCTGCAAGAAAGGTCCTTCTGTCTTGCTACAGGAATTCTTTTAGACATTCTTTTACTCAAACCAAATTGTTTATCTTTAAAGTACATCTTCTTAGTCTAAACATCATTATTTTATGCATAACACAATAACAGCATTATCTCAATCACCTTCCTATTTCCTGTTAAATTGAAAATATGAAGAAAAAAAAAAATTCCTGGAGTCAGAGCAATATTCAGATTTATGCTAACCAGACCAACTGCAGTGGAAGCTGCAGGGGAACATTTTTCACCTAAGTGAAAGAAATGAAAAGCCAAGAAACAAAGTGAGTGAGAAGAAAAAACAAAGAAACTAACACACTAGTGAACTGAATAGGGTAACCAGTGTTTTCTCCAAGACGACTGGTAAGCAGATAATTTCAGTACTATTAAAAAAAAAAAAAAAAGGGAGACTGGGACAAATAATACTGAGTTCCCTACAAACTATTTACTGAAATTCCAAATCACAGGTAGGATCTCTAGCCTTCACAGCTTGAGTGACTTCTATTATTATCCTACATAAACCAATTTAAAAAATGCAATGTGCTGGTTTCAAGGTTAACGAGCAGGAGGAATTATCCCCACAAAAACACCTTAGATAGATTCCAAGTCAGAGCTACAATTTCATAGAACAATTACAAGAAAGACAATAGCACAGAGACAGTGGCTTAAACTGCCCAAGCCAGAATATGACCTGACAATCTGTTGGTCAGTGTGGTGGTAGCAGTCTGATTGAAGGGTGGCTGCAGTCCTGTTGGAGTGATGGAATGTGATCTGTTTGAAGCAGTGATTCTGTAGAAAGGTCTGGCTCTTCTCTGGAGGTCCAGTGGTTGTTGACAGGACCTCTTGTCCTCTGGATATCCAATAGTGGGATCGTGGTGTCCCAAGCCCCAGATTATCTACAGGTGGGAATGTTTGGTACCTCCCCCAGGGTGGGGAATTTCACAATGGGGTGGTGTAATTCTGCGAGCTGTTCTAGGGAGTCCTTGGTGGTCCATTAGCAGGGATGGCCCCCTCAGAGCGGCAGCTGCTCTCTCAGAGGGAGATATCACAGTTGAGTCATGGCAAGGATAAAGAAGCAGTTCTCCACCCATTTTAACAGCTCATCAGAAGGTAATAAAGATGGTGGTAGAATACATTCTTTCATTACACCTTACACTGTAACCGAAGACAACCGTTTGACAAAAAACCCAAAAAAAAGACAAACACTGAAACCCCAAAATGAAAACAAAACCAACAAAGCCAAATAAAAACACAAACAAAACCAAAAAAACCCACCCTCTACTCCCCCTTTAATAGCAACACTTCCACTAAAACTGGTAATTTTGTTGCTGCTGTAAAATTCAACACTTGAAGACAAGTATTCCTCCATAATCTTATCGGTTGACACATATGCAGATTTCTGTGGGACTCCTATCTCATTCAGAAAATTTTCAGAAATTAATTATAATTAGGTAATTAGAAATTATCACAATGCCCATGTGTACATTTTGAAACTGAAGATCAATCTGAGAATCCTGTTATTTTTTACTATGCTTTTTAAACTTCATAGATATAATTCCATAGTTGTTGGTTGATATTTTTCATTATATTTGCTGAACTGTCATGAGAAAGCAAGACAGGTAAGTGAATTTTTAAAAACATACTAGTCATCTATACTTTATGTTTGAAGTGTTTTATAAACATTGCTATTATGAGATCTTTTGCTGCATGTTGCAAACTATAAAATCAAAGTTACAGCTAGCAAGTCAGGCAAATGTTTCAGCATGCAAAATTTGTTGTTCATATCACTCTTTAAAGAACTAGTATTTATTTACAATAATCTGTATTTTAAATATTTTCAAATTTTCAAGCTATTCCAATTGTCTTTCCCTTCTATATTTGAGGAAGTAGATAAAAAATATTGCTTTTATAAGGCCCAGTAACCTTGTTTGAAACAGTTCCTTATTATGTGTAAGATAGATGCTTAGCAAATAGAGTTTATTAAAATTAAATACTCACATTACAAAAAGAAAGTTGCTTAATAGGAGAACAGATGGCTAATGGGCTGTGACTAGCCACAAATGGATTGTGAATATTACAGCAAGAATCTATCAACAGATAGGAAAATGATTCTGGACAAGGACTGATTGCCTGGAGTCAGAACACAATCTAATTTTAAACCCTCTCATTTTGATTTTTACTTTTTTTTTTTTCTTTCAAATAATACGAACAATATGATGGAGTCACTTTGCTGGAAACAATTGAACAGAACTGACAAATTCATAATGCTTCAGAGCATGAAATCCCAATTGGTCCAATCACAGATACATTTATAATGCCTGTAGAGATATTATTGTAGTTACAAGTTATAGCCTTTCCCACTGTGATAACTACTTCTTTGAAATTGGCCAGTTTTTCAAAATAATCCACTCAACTTTCTTCAGAAGACCCAGAAAAATCATTTTTTAATCAGAAAGTTCTTTTGTAATTTACTTTTTTCTTCTTAAAAATGCACTTGAGAAGCACTCTAATAGAGTTTTTAACATAAAATAGTCCACCTAAAAGCTTTGTTCTCCGTGTCTGTTTTGACAGTTTTTTGTACCCAAAGGTCAAAGCAAATGTGACTAAATTCACACATAACCACCATATGCATAAAGAGCTTTCTTTTATACAATGAACACCAGTCTGCTTTGTTCCTATAAATTTTTGTAAGGATTTAAAATGTTGGCACAGGAATCCCTGACTATTTTATTCTTTCTCTCAGTTCTTAGAACCAAGCCTAAGATACAAAAGCTGTCCAGGACAATAAAGTACAAAAAAAACCCCAAAAAACACAGTAAGTTAAACAGCTAGATTCATTATAAATATTTATATGAATTTATTTAAGCCTGGGCTGAATATTTAATTCCTGGTGCTATTTCAGAAGCTGTCTTTCACTTTAGAGGTGTAAGAAACTGTTAATATTTTTCTAGTACAGAGATAAACAGAAGAGTTTCTGTAACAGGAATAAATCACAAGTAATTTCTCTTTGGACTAAATACTGTCCAGCAGAGGAATATCCCATCTTCAGTTATAGAATTTCAATAATGGGGAATCCACCAAAATCATACTTAATCCATGATTCACAGTTAAAATGTGTTCATCATATTTATATTTCACTTCTACTCTGTCTTAGTCTAAGTTTAACTTCCAAACATTGGCATTCACAATATTTTATTGCTATCTAAAAGATCACTTCACACTGAGCTCCCTGTAGACCAATCACTGAGCGGTTCTCTCTCAGAAAAACACCCCAAAAAACAAAAAAAAAAAAAAAGTAAAAAAAACCACAACCAGGAAGTTGGAGCTCATCAAGTTGTTTTTGGTTTGGTTTTTTCTTTTTTCCATTTTAACTAATGCCTCTTCTCTGTACCTTCTAAATTTTCAATACAGTTATTTTGAGCATAGACACAAAAAACCAAAGCATTTCCATTGGAAACAGAATAGCAGGATACACAGAGCACTCAGTTTTCTTACTCAGCTTACCTTAGTATTTACTGGTTTTTTTAACAAACAGTTTCATAGTACAAACAACTGTTCCAATAAACATCTGACTATCTTCAAACCATTGAGAGTTGGTTTGGTTTGGTTTGTTTTTGTTAAATATTCACTCCTATATTTTGTAAATGCAGCCTGTAAAACTTTTTTTAATGATTTAACTTTATATTAGGGAGTAGTTCAACTGCATCTCATTTTGCACATTACAAAGTCCAGGGAAAAATATATTAAAACCAATCATTTTGTTATTTTATCAAATTCTATTCACACCCATTTCCCCATATCCAAAATTTGGGTACCATACAACTACAGATATCTATTGCAAAAAAAGTCCTTAATTACAATTACATGTTTGAGAATTTGAAATTTCAAGCTAAAAAAACCTGAATTAGGAATTTTTTCTTTAAACTCCTTGTCCTCAAAACTCCAATTTGTCTTGTGTGACAGCACTATTACAATGTGAACTGTCAGGATATTGTTTTCTCTTTCTTTAAATCATAGAAGATCACTAATTACATTAAATGCTGCTAGCTTGCAAAATCAGAATATGGTGCTAAAATGAAGATGTAATAATGACGCTTGAGTGCTTATAACTATGGCATCACTTGCAACTTATTTCTTCAAGAGTCTGCAAAGTCCAGTCTAGTAATCAGTGCTGAAGTTTTAAAGACCTTCTACTGATTGAATCCCAAAATTATAGTTAGGTAGTTTGCTTGCAACAAAACCTTATAAACAAGCAAATAAACCAATCAATCAATCAACCAACCAACCAAACAACCAACCAACCAACCAACCAATTTTATGAATATCATGTGTATCAATAGTCTGGATCTTTTTTTCCCCACAGAAATGGAAAAATAGTGCACTTAATTAAGTAAATGATTATCCAGAAATGTTATACCTTCATTTTAATTTGTGTCCCCTAGCTGGGATCTTTTATTTTCTATTTATTTTTATTCTAATTATTCCTTATACTCATGGGAAAATATTAGATAACCTGCTGCTCAGGTCTGTTAGCAGCCAAATAAAATCTCATGAACACAGTAAAATACATAAATCCACTCCAAATAATAATAAATCACACAGTTTTACTCAGTTAAATGAGGGGTGAAAGTCTGCCAGAAGAAAGAACTTGGGCTGTTTTGAAAATCTAGATAATTCAAGACTTCTCATACATACTTGGTACCTGCCTAGTTAATCACAGATGGAATAGTATTTCCTATCCACCAAGCAATGCAGTCTAGTTTATAGATTATCTAATTATATTTGTCCTTTTAATATTTATTCCAGAGATACTGCTATTCTATGTCCTTCATCTTAGAACCCTTCTCATTCCAATAAGAGAATCAAAAGGTCCTTTTCCAAATATTTGTTAAATGCAGTTCTTAGGTAGCATTCTCCTATACTTATAAATATCCAAAAGGTTCTATTTGGTTTGCCCATGGTTAGCAAACCTGCAAAAAGAAGGTTTCTTTGAAGGCCAGCTCACAAACAAGGCTTTAAACTTTATTATCCAGAATGTTCCAACACGGTCCAAGGAAAAGGAGGATTAGACTAATTGAAGGTAGCACTTAACAATCAAACTGCTTCTAATCTTCAAAAGTGACCTCTGCTTCTTCATGCTTATCCATGGGTTTAAGCTAAAAATTTTTACACCCATTGTGTCAATGATCCCTTCCTATAAAGAGTAAAAACACATTCTCATGAGTATTGCAGAGCTGCCCTCAAAGCAGGAGCCTTATGTGAAGTATGGGATGGAGGAGAAAGAATCTCCTTTTGAAGACTTAAGGGTGAATCATGTGCCTTTCTCAGCTCACTTGTCTGAAGCAGCACAGTGGGAGAGGATTAGTAAAACCTAGCTCCTCCAAACTTTCTCTTTGAAATTCTAAGCTGCTTACTGTAAGAACCTTAGGAGTAGTCTTGCTCTCCTTGATCTTCTGTACTCTGCCCCCAGATGCACATGCTCAAGAAAGAGTTAAGAAAAACTTTGGCCATAAGGATACCTCAAACTTGCAACTAGCTTGACTTTTTCTCGCTTAGAACTCTCTCAATAGGGACTCAGAGTTCAGATTAGTAGTTGCTTCCAGTCTGCTTTCTTCTACAGCTGCAGGTATTTCCTGGAGCACACAGAAGTTGATGTTTCCAAGTCATAGACCAGGACAACTCTGACTGAAATAGAAAAAGCAGGCCAAGGGTTACAAGTAGAAGATTAGCTTCCCTTTGTACACCTGACACTGGCCGGAAATCATGAGAGAACAGATTTCTACTGTTGACACTAGGTGCCATTCCCTGCTCAGAATTATTGTAATGGAAAAATACTTCAGACACACAGGGCATCATAAAGGACAACTGTGGTAGTACTATGAGTTTGGTTTTGGATTTTGGTTTGGTTTGCACTTTTTGTTTATTTTGGTTTTTGTGTTTAGTTTTTTATGCGTGTGGCTTTGGGTTTTCAGGTTTATTTTGTTTTGTTTTTTTTGTTTGTTTGTTTGTTTTTTTGTTTGTTTGTCCTTTTTTTTTTTTAATAAAAGATCTTAAATCATGTGATATTCCTGCTTTTGGTATATCTGGCTAGTTTTTCTGGATATTCTGGTTCCAGACTCCCATCTGTGTTTTTTGCAGAGCCTACCTGCATGAAACTTGTAGGAGGATTTTGACTCAAATTCTCTGGTCCCTATACATTGAATTTTCTTCCTACTTCATAAAAAGAAGTATCACACATGCAAAACATTGCTTCAAGACCTTGACTTCACAAAAAAGGCAAAATGCCCTCCATTGCTTCATGTACAAAACCTCTTAACACAAAATGTTGGCTCCTCTGCCCTATGGACAGACACCCAAATTAACTGCTTTAATTTAAAGTCACATAGTCTGATGCTCCATTTCCTTCCTTATTCTTTTGTGACCCATTTTATTCTGTTGACTGAAAGGTGAAGCTGATGGTAGAGGTCCCAATCTGAAGAGAGAGGTCTTCATCATTCTTGGCATTTTGCATCTAAGGGCTCTAGGTGTTTTTTGCTCTGTACATCTTTTCAGTTTTATAGCACATCATGTGATTGCTTTCCAAGGAGCTTCATGTATTAATCACTGTCAACAAGTACAGAAAATCAGGTTGTTTTTCTGTCTAGATATATGGATGCACCATAGATTTCTTTTTATTGTAGCTCTACAAGCTGCTTTTGTTATGAAGTCCCACAAAGCCTGTGAAACTTTTGCTAAAGGATAGTCAGAAAAAGTTGGCTTGATAAGTGTTTCTCTTCCCATAGTTCTTTGAAAACTAAGAGAGTTTTAATTCAGTAAAAATTTTACTAAATTCTTCATTTTAATCACATAACAATGGTTTGTTCTGCATGGACGCCCACCCATATGAATTTGGTGTTCAGAACTGTTGTTCATCTCTTATATTAACTTTAGTGGGCACATTTGTTCCTGTCAATTGATAAATATTTCAACAGATTAATGTCAACGCTTTAGCATAACAGTATGAAAATTAATTGAAACATCCCAGGTGGTACAATGCAGGTGACAGATGCAAAAGTGACATTGAATAGGAAGGGGATAAAGAAGACAAATAAGTAATTTTTCACTGCATGATTTTCTTTTCAGTTTTGATTGGATGTTTCTTAAAAATCCAATAAGTTAATTATATATTCATGTAATTCAATACATTTATTTTAATTAGGTCAGAAATAAAAGTAAATCAGTAAGTGTAGCCAAAGGATTCATTATTCAAAAATCTATATTTGGCTTATTTTATTTTTCAGGTTCAGAATTGATCTCAAATCCATTTTCAGCCTATACCACTTGCAAGAATTTTTATTTCTAATGTACAAAAGTTCTCCAGGTGCAATAATCAGTTGTCTTAGCATTAGAACATAATCCTGGCTACACTTCTCATTAGTGAGCATATCTCACATGATATAAATCTCTGATGTCTCTTTCTTATTACATGAAACTATTTGAGATATATTTACTTCATTCTGAAAAGTCTGTTTAACTTGGGGATATTCTATAATATTTCTTAAATTAATTGATCTCTACTCCTTTGCGAGTTCATTTCAATTTCCATCTGATAGAGTTACAAGATAATATCAGACTCCAAAGTAATTTGTATTTCTAGTACAGTGGAAAAAATGTGGTCTGTTTTTTGAGAGCTTTTGGAATGGTTTGTTGTTGTTGTTTAGGTTTTTTTCAGCACAAATATTGAAGTAAATAGTAAGTAAATGAAATAAAGAAGAGAAATTAAAGAAAGTAAAGTAAAGAAGAAATATTTGTAACTGTTTTACATGGTACAGATCATTTAAAATGCTAAGGAGAAGTACTCTTACATTCCTTTTGAGCAGTTTTTGTGGTTACTCCATAGGTTCCTTTAATGATATTTTTTCAGTTCATGGTCCTGTCATGTGTATGCTGTTTTAGGATGGCTTCGTAGATTTTTTTTTTTAGTTAGAATGATTGTTCTGTCAAAAGCTACTTTTGCATGTTCTCTTCTCTTAGGTCTGCCACGTATTATCTTTTACTAAACATTTTTCTATTTCACTTTGGAAAGAACAGTCCATTGCCCAATGCAAGATATAAATGTTGTAATCCTTTAATGACAGTCAGATCCATTTTGATTTAGGATATGTATTGCATTAAGACTGACAATGCAGCTCAGAAGACCTTTCTAATAAACCACATTACTTTGGGATTGCATGATTTAATGATGATCTTTTTTCTGTGTTGCTAATTGGCATATACCAAAGTGACAAAATAAAGGATTAAAAAAGGGATAAAAAGGATAAAGTATTAAAACCAAACTCAGTATTTTGAATACTATAGCACATGCTATACAAAGTAAAAAATGTTGTTTTTATCATTTGCTTAAAGCAAGGGAGCTTTTTGCTTAAGAGAAATAAGAGAAATAATATAGTTGTGAACACTTTTCTTTTTGACATATGGCATTAAAAGAACAATGGCACTGAGTTTCAGCTATAACTTCCAGCTGCCTAGTTCCCACCCCTACCTCTCTACAAATCCACACAGTGTATATTCAAAGTGCAAGCCATTCATTCATTTCAAGTACTGAAGCACATTAGTGATTAATTTATTTTCACTACCTAGCACCTGGTAAAACAAATTAGTCAAGAGTAAAATGTTTCCATTCTTGCTTCATCTATTTGCTTTTTTTTCTCCCCACTGCATTTGCTGCAGGCTGCATATGTGAAAATTATCAGCCTGTTACTTTAGAATGACAGGGTATCCTGCACAGTCCTTTCCCAATGGAGAGGACTTCAGATTCTTCAGTTATTCCTTTATCAAAGATATTTCATGTCTATCACCTTGATACTTTTTCACATGCTTCTAGAATTTCCCATATCACTGAGAATGAAAATATTTCCATGAATGCAGTCTATAATCTCTGCCTCTGGTGAATGTTTGACTACCCTTTCTGCCAAAATGCAGCTTTAGGTATAAGGTGCAGCAGGATTACTGTGACTTCTAAGGAGTTTATTTTGGATGAATAACATTTCAGAATGCACTCCTGCCAAAGTGTTATCTGTGAATTCTGACTAGCATCACTCCATATATCATTTGAGTCTGTTACAGTTCTCAACTATTGTAGCTTGACTTTGGTTTCCAATTTTAGTGGCTCCTGGGACTTTTTATTTATTTTTTCTTCTCACCAGGTGTTTGTTCTGTGTCCTTTGTATCAATTGAAACAATTGTCCTCCCACTAATGTTTATATGATATAGCTTTTACCAGTTTCTTATTCCTTCTATTTACTCAAAAAATTGCTTTTCTTCTCATTACTTACTTATTGATAGCTGTATTTAGTGTAAAACAACCTGGGGACTAGATTTTTTTTTGAGCTGCAGCTTGAAAGTCCAACCATATAGGAGATGAAAATTAGAAGAGTGACCTATATTTGTATTCCATTATTGTTTTCCTCTCTATAGTAAAAGTATAGTAAATAAAATCTGAGTAGCTAAGCTTTCTATAACAAATATATTTCAAAAAGCTAAGGCATTCTCGGGATAGTACAATATAATATTTGTAATAAAAGGACTGAAATAGGCTTCTATGATCTCACCCAAAATTCTATGTTCCAGGAACAATTTTTTCAGCTTTACCTCCTGAATGGAAGATGTTCTATTCATATCACGATGACATTCATGCTTTTAGCACAAGAAGCACACAAATCAGTTTCATAATTTAGATTGGAATGCAAGTCTGTTCACATAAGAGTATTGAAAACACCAGAGGGGAAATCACTATTCTTTTTTTTTTCTGATGCTGACAGAAAATCAAATGGTGTAGGACACTTTTTATTCTAACAAAGCTGTTGAAAACAAACACTGATCGACTCATCTACCATTTCTGCTTGGAATTTCTTCCAAAAAAATCTCAAGAAGACTTTGGGAAAATATTATACCATTATACCAAACAGAGGATACAGTCTTTTAAAATCTCCAAAAACTCAACTCCCACTAAAAGTTAGCTGGAAAGCTTTTGTAAAGTGTAAGCAAGAACAGGGTAAAATTCCAGACTGATTACTTGGTTTTCCATATATTTTGAAAATATTTTCCAGCATGAAAATAATTTTTACTACACTCAAGACATTTAAATCTGGAAGCAAAAAAAAACCCACCATTATTTTGATTGTGATAAATTACACATTCCAGATTTATAGCAACTTATCTGTTTAGAAGTGCATATCAACAACTCAGTAAATTGTCCTCTAGTAAAGTGCAAATGTGGTCATCTCTATACTTGTCTACCAAACCTGCTTCATATTTTGCTATACATTCCTCTGAAAAGATGTTTAACATTTTCTCAACAATTTTCTAAGTGATAAGTCAGATTCTTGTTTCTTCTTCTTCTTTTTCTTCTTCCTCTTCTTCTTCTTTGTACTTATCCTGGTAAAATGTCAACAGCTAAGATTTAGGGCACACCTAACCTAAGCATGGCAGGAGTCAGCTGTTTGGGTTAGATGAATGGATGTTGGCTTCTGGAACTATCTCTGTTTGGTCAGGTTTTTTGTTGCTCTTTTGGGGTTTTGTGGTTTTTTTGTGTTTTGTTTTTGGAGATTTTTCTGTGTGGGGGGGGTGGTTTCCTGTGGGGTTTTTTGTTTTTGTTTTTGTTTTTTGTTGTTTGTTTGTTTGGTTTGGTTTTTTTGGGGGGGTTGTTGTTTTGGTTTGTTTTTTTTTTTTTTTTTGGGGGGGGGTCTTTTTTGTGTTTTTTTTTTCTGGGGTTTTTTTTTGTTTACAATACCAAAACAGTTCTTATATTGTTTTATTGTTTTAGGCACTATAGACAAATGTCTCTACATCAGGTCAGATCACTTGTCAGCCTAGACCTTAGCAACATGTCTTCTGCACAAAATTCCACTAAGGGCTGTTGGCAAAGCATATTTCCTGGGGTCATACATTCTAAACTTTAAGTCTTACATTTTCTTCTTACAAAGTCCTAATTCTTCCACTCTTTCTCAATCCTATTGGGCATAGGTTCCTGCCTACCCTATGTATGTTGTGGCTTAGTGCTCGTCTTAAATGCAGAGCTTTTTTCCCATTTCTTTACACAAATTACTGCAGCTAACATTCCATTCAGGGCGACTTTCTATTTTTTTCCATTAGGTGTAATTTTCAACTTTTGGAATTGCAATCCACGCTTCTTTTTGATTTTTGAATCTTAACATGGATCGCTATTTTGATAGGATTCTTCTAAACATAGTTTATACCTGAATCTATTTTGTCTGGATTAGTCACTGAAGACAGTTTAAAAAAATGTATTTCTCTGTCTCTCTGCATAAAAAAATGTATTTCTCTGAATACAAAGACATTGTTTGACAATTCTTGGAACTGGGAAGTGTCAACATTGGGAGAGACTTTTTGTTGCTAAATTCCATGGTGGTGGCAAACTACAGGAGAAGACAGGGACTCCTTGGGTTCTCTTAACTGGCTTCTGAGCAGCATTTAGCTTTTTCTCAAAGGCAACAGATCCTATTTTCTTTGGAACTGGTAACCTAGAAAGAGCCACCACACTTAACACTCATGTCTCAAGTTACTACAGATCTTACTGTTAGAAGCCTGTTCAACCTTTCCATTTCCTGCCTTTGGCAATTGCACCATGGGATACTCTTAAAACTGAACAGATGCAATAAAAACAGGCTTTTGAAAGTGCACTATACAGAACAGCTTTAGAAAAGATGTAGGAATAACAAGAAATCCTAGTCTTCATAACACTGAAATCAAGTGCATCTTAAGCATAAGTGGCTTTCCCATCCTGATCTGTAAGGGTGTAATGTAATTGCATCCTCTTAATACCATTTCAGAATCTTGGCTAAGGAAGTTTCTAAAATGGGAAAAATAAGCAAATAGTTGGAACAGTGACAGCAGTAGAATAAAAACTCATTCTGCACTACTTTTTTAAAACAGAGCCACAGGAAATGTGTCCAAATGGTAAGTAATTACATTATGAACAAAGCTTTACTTAAATCATATTTCAGCAGGAAGGTACCCCCACGCCAGTCATACTTAGTCTAGTGAGTCTTGCAGTTCTTAGAGGTCATTTAGAAGTGTTGAATAAATATTTGGAGGCACTGAATACTACTGCATAAGAAACCAGCTCAGCACGAGATAATGCAGGTTCATACCTGCTTTCATTGAGAGCAGCCCTGCTGGGAAGAGCTTGGAGGTGCTGCTTGATGAGAACCTTCACCATGAGCTGGCAATGTGTGTTTGCAGCCCAGAAAGCCAATTGTGTCCTGGGCTCCATCAAAAGCGGCGTGACCAGCAGGGTGAGGAAGGGAATTTTTCTCTTCTACTCTGCTTTCATGAGACTCCAACTGGAGTGCTCTGTCTGGCTCTGGGTTCCCCCAGCACAAGAAAGACATTGACCTGTAGGAGATAGGTCAGAGGATGGACGCAAATATGATCAGAGATCTGCAGCACCTCTCCTATGAAGACAGGCTAGACCAATTGGGATTGTTCAGTTTGGAGAAGAGAAGGACCCAGGAAGACAGTACCAGAAGGACCCAGGTACAGTTTTCCAGTACCTAAAGGGGATTACAAGAGAGATGGAGAGGGATTTTTTGCAAGTGCATATAGTGACAAAGCAAGAAGGAACGGATTTGAGCTGTCAGAGGGCAGGTTTAAATTAAATGTCAGGAAAAAATTCGTCACTGTGACAATAGTGAGACACTAGTACAGGTTGTCCAGAAAAGCTGTGGATGCCCTGTCCCTGGAAGTGTTAAAGGCCATGTTGGATAGGCCTTTGAACCACTTGGTCTAGGAAAGTTTTCCCTGTCCATGGCAGGGAGTTTGGAACTAGATGATCTTTAAGGCTCTTTCCAAACCAAACCATTTTATGATTCTATGATTCGTCCTTAAATACAATGTAGATCTTAAGATAATATTCACTAATATGGAAAATCTAAATAATTCTATCATAGAAACATAAAATCATAGAATAAGCTGCGTTGGAAGGGACCTACAAGAATCATTGAATCCAACTCCTGGTCCTACACAGCACACCTCAAGAGCACAGCCCATGTGCCCAGGGGCATTGTCCAAACACTTGAACTCTGTCAGGCTGGTGCTGTGATTACTGCCCTGAGGAGCTTTTGCCCCCTAATATCCAGCCTAAACCTCTCCTGACAGATTCATGCTCATTCTCAGAGTCCTGTGCCTGATCACAAGAGTGAAGAGATGAGTGCCTGCCCCTTTGCTTGTACTCATGAGGATGTTGAAGATCACAATGAGGTCTCCCCTTGGTCTCCTCTTCTCCAGGCTGAACAGGCAAAGCACCTTTCAGCCACTCCTCATACGGCTTCGCCTTATGTCCTTTTGCCATTCCCATGGCCCTCCTTTGGACACTCTTAATAATTTAGTGCCTTTCTTACTTTGTGGTGCTCAAAACTGCCCCCAGCACTCGAGGTGAGGAGTCCCCAGTGCAGAGCAGAGCAAGACAACCCCCTCCCTTGCCTGGCTGTGATGCTGTGCCTGATGCACCCCAGGACACTCCTGGCCCTTCTGGCTGCCAGGACACTGCTGACTCATGTTCAACTTGCCATCAACCAGAACCCCAACATCTCTTTCCACAGCTCTGGTCTCCAGCCTCTCATTCCCCAGTCTATACACACAACCAGGGCTGACCCACTGCAGGTGCAGAATCTGGTACTTTCCCTTGTTAAACTTCACAGTGCTGGAGATTGCCCATCCCTCTAATTTGTCTATGAAAATTTAAATCCTACTTTTAATCACCCCGACTCACAACTTCCCTTTGCTTCCAAAGCAATTCAGCTTTAAAAGATGTTAAATATCATCTTTGTTACCAGACATCTGTGGAAAATCTTCCTATTTATCTTCTTTTAGTTACAGGATTTCCATTAAAACAAAACCTCAAATACCTGATACTTGATACCTACCAAGGCTTTCAACCTTCAATATTTTCAACCAAATATTTCTCTAACATTGTTAATTAAAACATTCATAACGTCTCTAAAAGATAAATGTAGTAATACATTCCCTGATATAGGTTAAGAAAGAGAATCAAAATAAATTTACATTAAGTAAAAAATAATCTTTAAAAAAAATACCACTATGTGTTTCTTTACAGGTTAGACTTTTACTTTTTTAACACTGAAGAACTACCCAACGTCATCCTTCTTACAGGCTGATATGGCTGAAACCTGCTATTAATTTAAGTTTATTCCAGCATAATGAGTCACAGACTGATTTAGTCAGTCTTGGGCTGTATTTAAATTTCTTTCAAAATCCAAGTGAACAAACACCCATTATTCCAGGATGAAGCTGAAGAAAAACAGAAATAGTTTTGAGGATTGAATATAGGCAGGTTTTACTCACCTTTATACTGGGAAAGGCAGGGACAGGTCTGATTATTTCTACTGCACACAGAATATGAATGAACCAGGAAATCCTTATTGAATTTTAGAGATCATCTTTTCAACATCTCTGAGGAATAAGAGACTTCATTTAATGTCCAGTTAATATTATTAATACAATCATGAATAAGATACTAGATTTTATTTGAACAGAAGTCTAGTAACTCAAATGTGTAATACTCAGAACCAGGCTGAGAAATCAGGGCATTACTAGACGAGCACAAGTCAAATATACATCCAAGCATTTAATAAGCTGATAAAGTGTACTGAGGTATTGTCATACCTAACCATTAAATTTCTAGTACCTGTGATCAAAGGCCCTGCTAAAATTTCCTGTGGGTATTTCACCTTAAACTTGCATATTGTTACAGACAGACAAATCCCATTCTGTCCTGCTCTCAGAGCCAAAATCAATTCTAAACCTTTCCATCTTATCATTCTCATCAAAAGTTCATACAGAATGAGGCTGGACACCCTAAGCAACCCTAAGCAACCCTTGCCTTATATATTTAGGTTAGATATATCATAACACTTTCTTGGAGGGCTCTTAACACTTACTGGTGACACTGGCTAATAATACAGCTCATCATTCAGACTAGTGTAAATAAAATAAAAAGTAGAGGTTTTTGTCTACCTAAAATAGTACAACTAGATTAAATGATTCTATTATTGAGTTGTGTGCTACCTATATAAAGGCTTTCTTCAGAATATTAATTTCCATAAATCCCAATCCCAGTGCACATGTAAAGATTTCAGTGATTCAAAACAAACATAATCACTATTGTTTCATTACAGAATGTATGGAAGATCAATTTTCCAAGGAATGTGGCATTTTTACCTTCACTTTTAACACCTGTAATTCATACATGTGCCAAAAATAATCCACATCTTCATGACCAGAAAACTTTCCTGGTATTTCATGTATTTGTTTTTAAAAACATCCTTACATCAAATATTACATCAAGACACAAAAACATCAGGTCAGACAACTTTTTAATTAATTTCTTCTATTTATGCTCTTTTTATCACTTTTAATAGCTAAGTCACAAATAAGGAAAGCTTTGTATTCTGACTGTATTTTGGTCACACTATTCAGGTTGTTTCTATATATAAAGTCTAGAGAATGTGCCAGGTATCCTTTGGCATGATGTTTTCAAGAAGACAGTTATAGATCCACTAGGTAATGTAAGTTATTTATAGAAAATGGTATGAGATATGCCCAAAAATAAGAGCAAGATGGTAAGAGAATAGCAATTTAACAGATGAGACAAACTTCCAGACAGTCATGTTCATTTCCAGTTCTTCTTTACATACCCTAGTACAGAATAAAATAAAAGAAAACATCACACAGAAGAAGTAGCCAGCTCTTTTAAAAAGTAGAGGTATGAAAAAATCTGTAATGACAAATTAGCCCACTTGTGTTTATCTAGCATTTCTTGCTGGGATAATATTAACAGGGTGTTTTTAATAGATAAAAGTATTTAAAAATATCAATAATAAGAGATGGATTTTGCTCCTAGACAGTATTATTGTGGTATAGAACCTTAATTTTTATGGATGGTATTCCTGATTATTCATCCACCATACTGAGAAATACTTTAATTATTTTAAAACCTTTGCCTGTGACAGCTTAATCTCTTTGGAATGGGTTTCCTGGAGTCACCTTTTCCAGCTTTTACTTGGGAATGAATTTATTAGCAAGTAACATTGTTCTGGGGTTCATACTTGCAGTAATGATCAGTCTTTCCTGTTTAAAGTTAGGCTTTAAATCTTAGAAGGAATTAATTTATGATTTTGGGGGATGAGTGTAATGAAACATCACCTCTTCTAGCCCTAGTGTCTTTGATTTAATTGTGATAATGTCCTACAAATAGAACTATTTCTGGTGAATAACACCTAAACTACAGGTAACATGCCAATGAAGTTTCCAGGTTCTAACTCAGACAAGTGGAGAGTAAACCTGCAGATAAATAATTTGTATCATCTACAAAACATGGACTCTACTTCAGTCATAAATAATACCACTGAAGTAATTGGGGATTGCTTCTGGAAAATTATTCTCTGACTTGCACTTCAAAGATTAATTTGGAAAAGAACATTACACTAACAGTCAGTTCTGCTGTCCAACAGCCTGTAATTTTTCCACAAGTTCTCAGCTTTATCATCTTTTTCCTGAGTGAGAATCCAATCCTGATTTAATTCAGTGGGTTTAGTTCACGTAACACAAATATACAGGTATTTTCAAGAGTTATACAGTTTGAATGCTTGAAAGTTTATTTTGAAAGCTTCTAGTATTTATGTGGTTCAAGCTGTCAGCATTCCTGTCCAATAGCAGAAGGCTGAAAAAACCACATGGCCTAACCATATCTTCAGCCTGGTATCTCCAGTTTCCCTACATGCTGCCCAGCCGGTTTTAAAGCTGAAATTGTGGACATCAAGACAGTTGCAAGATCAAAGCCAAAGCCTTGGGAACACAGTCTAGAGATAAAAAAGCAAGAGGTAATAAAATTTACTTATATGAGGTCTCAACAGGGCAACCTCCTAATCAAAATACTAAGCTAGCCCTCCAGCTCACTGGCTTGTGGAAATTCTCCAAGGTAGCTGTAGGATTGCCAAAGCCTCATGGTTGTTCTGCAACCAATTCAGATTAACATGAATAACTTAACATTGGTCAGGTTCTTTGTTTTTCCTGACTTACTCCTACTAGCCAGCCCATTAGCCAATGCATCTATAGTGTAAACTCAGCCTCTGACAGGTTCTCCTCTGAAAATAAGAGTTGCCTCTTTTCTATTTATTCTCCCACTGACATCTACTGTATTGAAAAACAGCTTTAGCTGGAGTCCATATTCTTTCTGTCTGTGACCTGAGTTCCTGTGGAAAGCTTGATCTTTTGTCTGTATTTTTTCCTATACCTGATGATTTCAGAATACCTAGCAGAGCAAGCAGGTGTTTCAGAAAGAAATGTCATGTGAAAACAGCTGTTCAAAAAAGAAAGAAAACAGTTCAGATTTCCTAATGATTTTTGATTAATGACTTGAATTTTCCATCTGCATAAACAACTCCTACTTTTAAGACTAGGAGTTAATATACCCTGTGGTTATGTTTGTCATTACAAATCTCAAAAGAATACATTTACAAGGATTTTTTTTCCTTTTTTTTTTCTTTTTCTTTTTTTACTCCAATAGATTTACTAAAACTCCAGTTTTTGTAGATTGTTTGGATTCAGGAGCCCAGTGAGGGAGGCTTTGGCAGTGAGGAGCTACAGAACAGGACTCTGTTAGGAGAGGCTAGGATTGCCTTGCGCTGGACACAGATAAATCCAGACAATTCTATTGCCTCTGCAATAGACCCAGTGACATGACTAAGCCCATCAGTTCCAGGTGTAGCACCTTGGGGAAAACATGTAAGAAAGGGCAGAAAGCACCACATGGTGAGAGGAGGAAAGAACATAGGGAGATAGAAAAATAGGGAGATAGAACCCTGCAAAGCCCAAGGTTAGAGAAGAAGGAGGGACTCCAAGAGGCAAAGCAAACATTGCTTTCTAGGGTTGGAAAGGACTCCATGATGGGTCCAGTGACCATTTCCTCAGGGAACTGTGACATCTGGAAGGACGGACCCTGAAGCAGAATAAATGTGTGCAGAGTAGGAGTGCCAGAGAGAAGCTGTTGGGAAATGTCTGCAGCCCCCTGTGCTTTTCCAGGGACAGAATGGGTGGAGGGGGTAGGAAGAAAGGTTGAGAATGAAGGCATGAAGAAAAATCTGAAAGATAGGGAAGAGAGACATTTTGTTTATTATCTTTGATTCTTACCATCCCCAAACTCTTCTATTTTGCATTAAATTTATTTTCCCCAAGTAAAATCTGTTTTGCCTTTGACAGTAACTAATAAGCTATTACTGATTTTATCTTGACCCACAAGCTTTTTCATCATACTTTCTTCTTCTGTCATGTTGAAGAGGGAAGATGTGTGACCAGATTGGAGTTTGATGTTTAATCAAGGTCAACCCAGGAAAAACCTGTGCTAAGCTCCATTTTAGGAAACAGGAAATGAAATAACTTTTTCTAAATTAAGTTTTCAACCACAAGACATGTTCTAGACTCACATTGCTAAAAAACTGTGTACAAACAAATTTTTCATGCTTTTTGTCAAGAAACAAATTAACGTATATTATCAGTACTGTCCTACAAGTACAAGAAATTTGATAACATAATTTTTGTCTGTTTCTGAATCTAAGATAAATGGATTATTTTAGTTTCACTTAATCTAAAATGTATAAGCAAAGTTCCTTTGAAGTATATGTGGGTGCTTTTCTCAATATTGCCTAAAGTTACTTTAGGAAAAAAAAAAGTGTTTGGAGTTCTACAGGATTGGATCCAGAGGGTGCTGTCATTTAATGAGAGAATATACTTCACCAGCATATATTACCTTACTAAATATTTTTTCTGACATTTTCCATGAGTTATGATAATATTTTCTAGCAATTAAAAAAATGAAAATTGTCTTGTTCTTTAGATGCATTGAGCTTAAAACATGTATCATTAAAGAAAGCATAACTGTAAGTATACAAGACTTATTTCTGTTCCTAATCATCCACCACATATGTTATCAAGACCACAGACCTGCTACCTGAAGTTTGCTAATTTGACAGAACTATGTCCCTGAGTAGCAGCTAAATAAACTTTTCCTTTAAAGCTCTCCAGTGTCATTTGATTATTCAGTCAATATAGTTTTTATTTTCCTTGATAAATGT
The DNA here is from genome assembly GCF_037042795.1 of Molothrus aeneus. Classification (NCBI taxonomy): domain Eukaryota; kingdom Metazoa; phylum Chordata; class Aves; order Passeriformes; family Icteridae; genus Molothrus; species Molothrus aeneus. The sequence continues at coordinate 85,256,677 of NC_089646.1, forward strand.
ATAAAATCTTAAAAACAATCTCAGTTAGTTAATGTTTAAATTCACTGAACAAGTCTACCATGGATTGCATTATGTCATTTTTACGATGTAATTTAACACTGAAAATTATAAACAGAGAAATTATTTTTTTCAGATGTACCTCCCTCTATTTATTCCTTAAGGGTGTTTTTTCATCTTTTAAGCTGGCTTATTTTGTCAGACACTCATATTTCCTTGGTTCTAGTTAATAGGTGAAGAAACAAGAATCTTTTCTGACAATTGAGATATCTAGCCACTAGGATAATGTAAACAAGTATTTAAGGAAACAAAAAGAACTTCAGGAAAATTGACCATTTTAACAGTAGCAGATTTACATTTTAACAAAGTGTTTTCAATCTTTAGTAATAAGTATGTGCCTTCCAGCTACAGCAAATAATGATGTTGTTAAGTCTAGAATATTGATACAATATTTTGTCAAGTAGAATTCATTTCAGGACCACCTGGAGCCCTAATAGAGACTAGAATAGTTCCAGTCTTTAGACTGTTCTGGCCATTACAGTAGAAGAACTCAAATGAGTAATTTACACACTTGTCAACATCTGTGAGGTAAACATGCATGCCTGCTTTGGAAACATAACACAGTTCAAAAAGAAAATGCAAGTTTGACAGCTTCTAGATCTTAATTCCAGCTGCAATTTTATTAAATGATATTTAGATTCTACATTACTTACACATTTGAATTGCCTAAGTCTTCCTTCATGCCATTGCTTTATATCATATTTTTATTGTTTATTTTTTAATAACGATGATGAAAAATTATATCAGTACATATAGTACTGTATCTTTATTTGTCTAATGGACAAAGCTTTAAAAAATCAGTTCAAGTGAAACATTCACAGTCTTGTGACGTTACTTAGGATATGTCCAATTTTAACTCTGTTAGCTTCAATAAAGTTCATTGAAGCTGTCTAGAAATGATTAATGATGAAAGAAATTAAGGTGTTGGAAAGCCATACCTGAGAGAATAATTTATAATTATAGTATAAGACATACTTCCACGAGCTTGACTAGCAGGAGATCTAAACAAATGGTGAGGCTAGAAAAGTGGTGAAAGGATATCTAGACTTATCTATGGCAATGTCAGCAGGCCATGACATAGCTATTTAATACTGAGGCTAGAGACACCCAAATTTTAAATGTTCCATCATCTTGTGGGATACTCAAAACAAGCAAAACAATGGATACTACACACAACATGAAAAAGCTTAATAACAGAGAAAAAGTTGTAATGGGTCACAGTCCAATCTTATAATATCACCACATCACTGTATTCTTTTGTTATCTGTATTTAAGTTGAATTTTCTTTTGTACATTACTCACTCCTTTATGATGGCTGTTTCGAAAGCTCCTTTTTTCCTCATTACACTTCCAGCCCAATAAACAGTAGTTCAGATCATTTTGTTCCAGCAGTGTTTTTGTTTTAATAGCTATTTTCCCTCTTCAGTATTAGACTCTCAGCATAGGTTTTCTCTCTCAGTCAGTGTTTTGATTTTTGGTTAGCTCTTTGGACTTTGCTTAAATCCACCATTGCTTCACAAGCAGGCTGTCTCTCTGCCTTTTGGCAACTACTGCCTCCCCCCTCCAGAAAGGATGGTCTGACTTTTTCAAGTGAAGTCTGATCACAACCTTGCACAGTACCTTTCTTCATAAAGTAGCAATAAAAAAGGTGTTATTTCTAGACACATGAATATCTTCTTTCTATGTTTGAAGCTATTTCTTTATAATAGAAAATTTACCCATCCCTCAGTATTTCAAACACTCTTGGGTTTCATGTCATTTAGTTTTTCCAGTATTATAGTCTAAAGGTCTCAGTAACGACAGTACTACCAAGATATTTGCTATTGATCAACATCTACTTTTCTTGCTCTGGAACTAGGACAATCTGTGGGAAATAGCTGGTTGCATTTCTACTTTACAATGCTTTCTAAAAGACTGACACACATCTAAGAATGTCCAGCTTCTGGAAGATTAAAACAATTCACCACTGTATGAATTCTGAATTCAAACTCTTGCTCCCAGCCTTTTGGAGGGGGAATCAAAACACACCCTAAAATATTATCAAGCCTTTGTTTGATGTCTTAGGAAGGCAAGACTTTTTGGTCACTCTTCTTAAATTAGTTAGATTGTCAATACTGTTTTCTCCTCCATACTAAAAATGCTTTTTCAATGGTAGTCTAGATCCTCTTGGGTTTTTTGTAACAAAAGGGAAATACTATATCAGATAAGGCTCTGTAAAAATACTTAGTCTGTTTTGATGGTTTAATTTCCAGATTTAACCAGTATCTTTGCCTAGTACTCACTGAATTATGTACATAAACTAGCTTGGGCCAGCAAACATACTTATCTTTATAGTTCATTCCATTATGAAGCACAGGCACATCCACACAGTTTCTAGATTTAGACCCATATTCCCCTTAAATCAGGTCTAAATTACGGAAGCTATATGTTTAATACAACTGAAAAATTTCAAAGGTTTCACCAAAATATCAGCTTATTTTTCTTTTCCATAATCCTTCTATTTTTATATCAGTCAACTTCTAAGTTTTATGTGCTTTTAAACATTACACTGCCAAAATTGTGTGGTTTTATTTTTAAGTCCTCGTATTCCTTCAGTGATTTATTATGTTTTTTGTTGGTTTAGTTTCCTAAATGCTTTCATAATACTTTAATACAATATCTAAAAAAACCCCAAACCAGCAAAACCCCGCAAAGCAAAGTTAAATAAATGCAATCAACATGCAACAGCTATCTAATATTTTTACACTTTAATAAAAGGACTGAACAGCCATCTGTGGGGATGCTCATCTAATTGCCCTTCCACCCATCCACCTTACTTTGTAAAGAGAAAAGACAGCAGAAACTATAAAGTTACGTTGGAGTTGAGATTGCTTTGGTTTCTAGAATTCAGTCACGTGGGATGAATTTGAAAAATAAAATAAAAGTGATTATCTAAAGCATAATTAAAAAAACCCATATTCTCAAAATTCAATTCCCATCTGACTCTCACTGATAAGACAACACCAAAATAAAATTTAATTAAGACCAGGAATGTATACAGTTGATACTACTATTAATAAATAAACGGACCCCAATTCTCATAGTCCCAGGGGGAAAAAAAATTAGTGGTACATTTATTACTTTCTTATAATCAGCTTTCAAAATATAAAATGCAATGTCTGAATACCTTACAATGATTAACATGTTCACACCGATTTTCTGCTTCCTCCCTGCTGATACATTGCAACAATGAGTATTTTATTGTTCATTTGACAAACTACACATCCAGCTATTACAGACCACTTTGAAGCTTTCACAAAGTATGAGAGAGAACATTATTTTAAAGTACTTTCAGTGCCTGCCAATATGATAAATACATGCATTTACTGTCATAAATACAGGCAAGGTTTTGAAAATGAGGGATATTATAGAATGTGTTGCTACATTTTTGAAATTTTTTTGACAGTTTTACTCAAGGTATATGTGTCAAAGGGTGACTGAGGTGTTTTACACAGAGAATGAGCATTCCTAGAGAAACAGGGTTCCTTTATTAACCTTAAATATTCTCAAAAAAAAAATTATCCAATGCTTTTAAGAATGAGTTAGAATGGTTTTTTATTTTCCGTAGAATAAAAGTTGACTATACTACTTGGTTTTTCTCTGGTTTAAAAGCAAATAATAGCTTCATTTGCATCTACTTTGTCTCAGCTTTGAACAGTCCATTACATTAATGTGTTTGCTTATTTCTTTCCCAAGTCACCTTTAGTTCCTTTTCATTCCTTATTCATACTTGCATCTTGATATTCAATATGTAGTATAAGGCCAATCTCAATTTTTTAGTTCTGAAGGAGGAAAATTAATTCTGCTTTACACATGTATTTTCTCAATAAGATTATTTGCTTTAACTTTCCACTACTTGAAGTGTTAAGGGGGTTTTTGTCAGCTTACTTTTGCTTCTTCACTTTTCTGGCTTTCTATTTTGTACAAAGTGAAATCTAGTTTCTACCAACTGGAATTTGTATCTAGAATATAGTTTTTAGCAATTGGGAATTTTTTTTCCTGCTTTGAGAGGCAGACTGATGAAGTGTAAAGCAAAAAGTTTAAAACCAATTTATGTCATAATATTATTCCACTTAAAAGATAATCAAACTTTTAAAAAAGAAAGCAATTATTTTTTTTACAATTTAGGAGCAGACCTCATTTTTAAAAAGTCAGTGAAAAATTTCCATTACCCTTTGTGGGAAAGACATTCTGTTCTCTGTTGCAGATTACACTGGTCTGAGGACAGTGATTTCAAAAAGGCCTAGTGTCACAGTTGAAAGACTCAGGACATTTTTTGCATTCCTCAGCTGAAAATTCTGGGTGTTCTGCATGAAAAGTAAATTCCTTATGGGTGGTGCAAGTCCTGTGTAATGGCAAGTATTTGACATCTCCTTGGCTCCTAGAACTCTACTGAGAATATAGTTTCTAGCTTTTTTCCTTTTATTTTCATATTTCCATAAAAAATTACAGAGTCATTTTTTTCCTTTTCTTCCCTAACTGTATTTATAGGACAAAATGTCCTTTATGTTCTACTGTGTAAATTGTGAAATTTCATGACTCTTTAAATATGTAGTCAATTACAGATAACAATGGCTTAAAAGGAGTTTTCCTAATTTACAGTTCAAACAATTCCTTGATACATATTTTATTTACATATATTATCTACAAATAGGAAATAAGCATATTTTTAAAGTAAATAAATAAGATCATGTCTATACCTAAAATTTACAAAATCTTGGTAAATGTAGTGTCACATTATCAGCTTGGTCCATTGCTACACGTGGTGTTTTGATGCTGAAGTGTATGAAGTGAACAGATTTGAAAAAAGATTTCCTACTGTTTGGAGAGTGCTGAAAATATCTGTGCCTGGTAGGAAATGTGAGGGACAAAGTGTTCCTCTTCAGAACAATTTGTCTTGATTTAGTATTTTAAAGTGTGAGCTTTAATTAAAAGAAAAGAATCTTCAATGACTAATTGCTATTGACATCTAAATATACTCTTACTTAGTAAATAAGTGGCTAAAACCAGCTTTTAAAAAACACCTATTTCTTACAGCATTCCAAGGCATTGAATGCATCTCCCAGCAGGAGCTGATGTTTTAATGATATAATGCTGCACCTCCTATAAAGAAGAGCAATGTCAGGAAGCATTGTAGGAAAAATAATTTATGAAGACTTGAAAAGCACTGTACCAATAGATTCAGACAAATCTGACTTCCACTTAGGTTTTAAAGGTGAAGTTTACTTTCTTTCAGATCAATTGAGCCTCTTTTAATGACTTTTTTTAGCACAACAAAATTAGAACTAATCTTTTAATGATACTGTGATGCTAGTTCCATTGCTGTGTTCGGGTTCCATTACTGTGTTCAGAATACACACCCAAGATTTGCAAATAAAGTGAAAGTGCATTTAGGTAGGTATTTTACATTTATAAATATGTAATATTTATAACTGTCCAGATGAAATGGATCCTTCTTTGATAATTATTTCAATTTAACTTCATCTTACAGCAGCCGGTGGGCATCTTTCTTTATTAAGAAGTTCAATCAGTTAAAAAAAAAAACTTAGTATGTCTACATTTACAATGAACATGCACCTAGGCAAAAATAATGTGGAAGATGCACACTGTTCCTCTAATCTGCTCTGTATATTTGCTATCCAATACTGTCTGTAACCATCATGGCTTTAATCAATAAACCCCAAAATTATAAGTTATCCCACTTTTTGAACATAGCAGTATTTGAGTGACCCTTGCCTTTAAGTAACAATATTTTTCAGTCATCTTTACAAATTTTTTAATGTTTTAAATATTAAAATTCCACACAGTCTGAGGATGAAAACAGATAAGTAGTCTTAACTCAGGAAGAAACTATTTAGTTAGGTTAAAAGCAGCATAGATACTTGTGTATATATGAAATAGCAAATCTACACATGATAATAGCCCTTTTCAATAGGTATAGTTATAGGGAGAACAAGAAGCAGGGGAAGAAGATGGAGAGATCTTAACCAATCAGCATTGTTTAAATCCATCTGCAGTGCATTTCCTGTGCATGCTCAACAAGACAAAACAAAGGAACGCCCTTGATCAGCACGTGTTGTTGCTTCTGCTCTAGGGTAGTGTTAAGCTTGCCTTATTCACAAGTTATTAAACAAGCTTGGTGGGCTGGTTGGGGCTGGGATAGAATTAATTTCCTTCACAGTGGCTGCTATGGGGCTGTGTTTTGGATTTGTTCTGAACACATTTTTGATAATATAGAGATGTTTTTGCTCTTTGTGTAAGTTGAGCAAGACTTAGAGCCAAGCCTTTTTTGCTTTTCATATGGCCATGCTGGCAAGGAATTTGGGTGTGCACGGGAGAGACACAGCCAGGACAGCTGACCCCAAACGACCAAAGGGATATTCCATTCCATGTGACATCATGCTCAATACATAAAGTGGAGGATAAAGAAAGAAGTGAGGGAATGTTTGGAGTGATGGTTTTTGTCATCCCAAGTAACCATTACATGTGATGGGGCCCTGCTCTCCTGGAGATAGCTTCCTGTCTGGAAAGCTGAGAATTCATTCCTTGTTTTACCCTGCCTATGTGTACAGCTTTCACTTTCCCTATTAAACTTTCTTTATCTGAATTCATTAGTTTTCTGTTTTCTACCCTTCCAATTTTCTCCCCAGTCCTACTGGTGGGGGAGTGACCAAGCAGCTGTGTGTGGAACTTGGTTGCTGCCTGGAGTGAAACAACAACACATGGGTATCTGTGAGCTGACAACCTTGCTGTCATTTCCATCCGCCCACCTGCTCTGGCGTGGTGTCCTCCCCAGGCTGCAGGTGAGTTCTCTGTATCCCTGTGGACCTCCATAGGCTGCAAGGGCACACCAAGGCAACCCCATGGGCTGCACCACAGGCTGCAGGGGAATCTCAACTCTGGTGCCTGAAGCACTTCCTACCCCTCCTTCTTCACTGACATGTGCTGTTTCTCTGACATGTTCTCATTTCACTCTCCCCTGGCTGCAATTACATCTGCACAATAAATTTTATATTTTCTTTCCTAAATATCACAGAGGCATTTCCACCATTTCTAGTTGGCCCAGCCTTGGCCAGCAGCATGTTTGTCTAGGATCCTCAGTGGCCTTGACTCTGCCAGACATGGAGGAAGCTTCTGGCATCTTCTCACAGAAGCCACTCCTATATCCCCTCCCCTACCAAAACTGGGCCATGCACACACAACAGAGAGATGCATAAGGCATGGTATTCTGAAAAGATAAAACCTTTTATTTCAATTATCATAACAGAATTAAGACACACCACTTTTATCAGTTGTCCACAGCATTTAGCTGAGATTTATCATGCAGAATTAAGATAGACAGCAATCAAATATTCTTCTATTTCTTAAAATAATCTTAAAATAAACATACACACATAATGATTTTAATAATGAACTGTTTTGTTAAGCACAGATTCCAGTTCTGTAAACTGTGAACTTCAAGGGAAGTGGCCTAAAACTGATTAATTTATACACAGACACTGATATATCTCATTTGTGAAATAAATACAGTGTAGTTAGTGTAAATTACAATTACATTACCTAGCAATTTCCTCTAACTGTACCAGCTACCTGCTTCCCACATTCAATTTCCAGCCTTCCCTGTTTTTGCTTCATCATGGTCCTGTTGTCAGCATGAAAGCAAAAAAGTTGTCCTTTTTTCAGAAGGCAAATTGGTTATGTTCAGACAGCAAACAATGACAGGGTGGCCATTTTTATGACTAGCTTGTCTTCATAGGTTTTGGGTTTTTTTTCTGTGAAAGTCCTTGTTTGCTGGCACAAAAAAACCGAGTTATCACAATAATTCCCTAGTTAGCAATGTTTTGATTTAAGAAACACTACTATGAGGCTTCTTTCCCATAAATTTTATATGTGTATTTTTAAAAGACGTGTATTTTTAAAAATACCTGGAAAAAATGTAAACAAAATTCTAAGTACATACAAAAGCATGCAAAGTTTCAGTGAAAGGCCACAATTTTAAGAAAAATCTATCATTTAATGCTTAGTTTTAAAGCACAATGAATCAAGAATTATGACTATCCATGTGTCATAACAAGAACTTGCTCAATATAAACAATTTTGGGGACTGTATCTTACCAGACAGTACCAGTTAAAACTGTTTAGAATGATTGTTTCCTATAAAAGCACAGGTTAAAATGGGATCTCTTTTAAAAATGAAATGTAAATAAACAGATTAAATATTTGTCAAATAGTTTATAAAAATTAATTTGCACTTTGAACACATACTGAGCTTTCTGCTACTCAAAGAAAACTTACCTTATATTTACATTTCTGAAGCTCTCACAACTTATCAGAAGGCAAATTTAGAGTAAAATAACTTGAAACTTTAGACATCTTGGCAGTTGAAAGAGTCAGCATAGATGACAGAGTAATGAGCTTTTAAGAACTTAATCTGAGGCAGGGGGGGAAGATTCATCATTTATCTTAGGCTTTTGAAAGTGATTCTTCGCTGATATATCTTCCGATTTAAAAAATTGAACTGTTAAAGAGTAAGAAAAAGTTTTGTGTCCTTATTTTCTCTATCTTTTTTTTTGGTTTAAGACATTGATTAATTGATTACATTGGGAAAAAACTTGCTCAAGGGACCCAGCAGCTCTTACATTTCCCATTCTGACAAATAAATGATATAAAAACTGTTCTCACAGCTACTTAAGGTTGGTCCCATTTCCTATACAGTATTTCAAAATTATTTTATTGAGAAGAAATCGGACATGAAACTAAAGAGATTATGCTTACAAGGCAAACTGATAAGTTTTCCTCCAGAAGCTAGGAAGCACTTGGGTTCACTAAGAAGTCAAGGCAAGAAGCAGCAGTGGTCCTCTGCTACAAGAAAGCCCTGTGCCACTTGTACTACAGAAGTTCTGCAAGTCTCCCATCCTATTTGATGCCATATAAACATTGCAAAGGTCATTATCCTACTTTACAATCATTTAACAATAGAATAACAATTCTATTTGATGATTGATGATTGTTTTGATGATTCAGATGTCATTGACCAACAAGAAACTGAGTAAGAACTGAAAAAGAATGAAGTTCCTCAGGATGTAAGAGATTTAGATTAAGAACTACTGTAGACAACTGTCAAAAATTGAATAGAAGAGGAAAAGCACTTTTTCTGATCTCTTAGATTTTCTTTCTTCAATTTTTTAAAAATAAATCATAGTGGAGATCACGGAACTAAATGAGAAATGTGACGGTTATGAGAGACAAATTAGATCTAGACAGCACAGTTTGCAAAGAACGGCAATTACCAGGAAAAAAGTTGTGCTGGCTAGAACTGTGTTTAATTTTTTTAAATTTCTTCACTAGGAAGACCACCTACCATGAGGGCAAAATTTCTGATGCTACATTTCACTTTAACTAGGCAAGTTTTAATCACATGTATTAGTTTCTTATTTTTGTTGCTGACAAGAAAGTTATTTGTAGTACTAATATACATTGAAACTTCTCATGCCGTACAGAAGCAGCAAGGGAATACATTCCACACACTGACAGGTAAATTACTAACCATGAGCCATAAGGATGCAGTCACAGAGCTTTAACTTCTTGCTGCAATAATTTTACAAATTCAATAGAACTTTTTTAAAGAAGATAGCTGTAGGTAAAAGACAGCTGTAGGAAAAACAACTATGAAGAAAAGGACACTATTTGCATCTTATTGAAATTAAGGGGTAGATTTAGTATGCAAAATATTTTTTTCCTGCTGCACCTTTATTTCAAGGTACAGCATAAAAAGAAAAAAAACCCTCATTCTTCTTTGAATAGTAAAGGCATACAATGTGTTCCACCGTTATTTTTTATTTTTTTTTTTATAATTCTATGGAAATTAGAGATCAAATATCGATAAACAAGTTGTCCTCTGAAACAAAACAAAACAAAAAGGAAAGAGAAATTTTCTTGGTTTAATATACATTAATTACTTTAGAAGTTGTTTAATTTTAAATATTTGTATTTTTATTTTGAATAAGCAGATGTCTCTGTTAACTGTCACTATTCTGAGAAAAGTAGACAAATACTGGAAATTAGACTTGAAAGTTAAAATACAGTATAATAGGAACAGAGCTTTGAGCCATGTAGTGCTTGCAATGCACTGGCTGAGTTACAAGGAGTAAAGTGAATCTGTTTCTTTGCCTACTTGTCTTCAACAAAAGTTTAAAGTATTTGGAAAAAAAAGAGCATGACTCCAATCTGCTTTTAGAATAAAGCTCACTATTTAACAATTTGTTAATTTTGTTGTGAATTCATCAGCTCCCTTTCCCTACATGTTCAGCGATTGCACAATGTCTTTCTGGCTTCAGTATTATGGATTTTGCATCTACAAGTATTATTTGCTGCATTGTGATACACTTTAAAAAACTGCCTGAGCAGGTGTATGGTTGCTTGGGTCCCTGTGTGACCACAGCAGAAAGAAACTGTAAATAGCACAGAACTGTCAGAAATACTCTGCCTGAAATCTTAGAGAGCCAGTACTGAAAATAAAGGCAAACAGAAAACCCACAGTAATGATGGCATATGACCCATCTATGTTTCTTGAAGACACAAATAATAGGACTGAAAAGTAGGGCTAGCAACCTCTGTTCAGAGACTAAAGTAATGCAGTATTCTGAGCTACGGCCTAGGATCTCAAATTCAGACTTCATACCACAGCTTGGTAAACATACATACAAGGAGATCTTGTAGTTCTTTATCTATCATAGAAATACAATTTTTTGTTAAAAACATTATTATTTTTAACCTTCTTTAAATACAAATGTGTATCAATTGTATTTAATGTTCAGAAACTGTCATGTGGATTAAATCTTAGAGCTTTTTTCTCCTGGTAACTATAAGCTTATATAATTTTTTATAATATTTAACATTTTTTTGTCATTCAACTCCATCTGTTCCTATCTTGCCTCTCTCAACTTATCAGGTACCTTTTTCAGAAAACAGTACATATACTCAATGACTAGCAACTAACATGTCCAGTCCAAGATAAAAATTAGTCTCTCAGTGGTTTAAATTGCCAACAGATCTCTCATTTAAACAAATGAAAGATGGTAATATAGAATGATCAAATATTTCATAGTTCATCAGAATTACAAATTGCTTTACCAAAGCATAAGATAAATTTCAGCAAACTGTCCGTAAAATTAAGTTGTGCTTCACTTAAAAATAATCTGTAACCTGACAGGAACAAAATTCATATTATCTACCTGTTCCTTCCTGTCAGCCTAGGGCATAGAGCACAAATCCAAGCAGAATAAAATAATCAACACCAGGAAGATGTATCTGGCAGCAGTGAATATCTGGTATATTAGATCATTTTTCAGATCAAAAGATAGGTGTTTTCTAAAGTCTTAGTTAAGGCTAGAAATATTTCTCATTGATTGTATATACCTCTTGCCTTTGGACTTCTCCCTTTTCAAATACATGAAAATGTAATCTCTTTTTCTTGATGACTTATTTCCAGGCTCATGCTACTTCTCCTTTGTTGTCCTTCAAGAAGACAGAACTAACTCACACTTTCAGGGTACCTTAACTCTCAATTACATTCTTGGGCCAAATGATCTATATAACTCTCTTACTTAAGGAAACCCTTATACTGACTGCACATTGAGAGTGCAGTATTCCTAGTTCTCTTTCCATGTATACTACTTTGGGTACACAAGGTTTTGCAGAAATATGCACTGATAACAATTACTTGTTTCTGTATTCATTAGGATAGAATTATTATAGGTATTAGTTGGGTAGAATAGTCACAACTGCTGACAGATATTTTAAAGTTAGATATTTAACTCTGCTGATCTTAATCTGATATCAATGCCCTCTACTTTCCACATATCTTCCAGAGAAATAGTTGTGATGAGATACTTTATTTTAGCTCTCAAACTCATTTTGCTATTATTTTCATCTGTTAAAAAATATCCTTAATTTTCCCCAGGAACTTAGGCTTTTGGGTTTCCTGATTTCACTGGATGAAACTACTCTGCAAATCAAATAAATATTTGATCTGAATACTCTGGTTAAACATGTTAACATTTTGTGACCAAAAAAAAGCCGTATGCTTAAAAGGAGCTTGAAAAAACTCCAGTATCTTTATTTCAGTGTTATGAAATCCTTCAAATCTACACACATCTGAAAGATTTGTCATGAGGCAGAAATGGTTATATTTTGACATTGTTCTTGACTAAATGAATTAGTAATAAAAACAGGGACATCAGAATAGGTACTGATTTAAGTGCTAGTTAAGATAAAGTCTAGTGAAAGATTAAGCACCACACATTATTAATAGTCATATTTTTGGTATTATATGACAAATCCAACGCCAATAGAAAGTTCAGGCAAATTAATTAAGACTTGTTACTGACTTATGGCTAAGTATGAGATCAGCCACATAATCTACACATCCCCAGGCATGTCTTTCATAATATGAGAGGTCTACAGAGTTCAGGGTGATAATCTAGTTTAGGAGGAAGAAAATCACATTCATAGTACAAAGACAAAAATCTTTTGTTGCAAACTTACTATTTTGCCAAAGAATGTGCATATTTGTGTCTGAAGGTATTAGTAGATTTTTTGCTGCTGAAAACAGCTCTGAGGAAAGTCAATGACTGCACAGTACACACAAAAATAGTTTAAGAGATGTGATGAATGCAATTTTTTTTATAACTTTGATTTATCATAAAGATAGCATCACAGCATACATGAGAGTATTGATGTCCTCTCAGCACACAAGAGTTGAGCTGCAAAATCATGTGATGGACTCTATGTGCTTTGTCTTTGTAGCGATTGACAATATAAATTTCCATTTCTACTCAGCCCACACTCTTGCCCTCCACAGCCGTCTGGTGCTGGTTTAATCCAGTAAAACACCCTGTTGTCTTCTCCCAGATATGTATTATCCTGCACTTTTTTCCTACATCAGACATGCTGTCCTCCATGTCCAGCCACCAACCTTCACATAGAAACAGCATAGCACATCTATTCACATTTCCAGTATCATTCACCCACTGTCATATAACTGAACAGTCAATTTTTTACTTTCAATTTTGTACTTGTCCAGTCCTAAAGGAACCCTCAGCAACTGGACCCAAGAAAATCTTTCTTCAGTTAAGACAAGTGAAACGTAATCATTTAATGAAGCTTATTTTCCCTTACTCAAAGTACATAATTGGATGTTTCTGGCTGTCATTGAAACAATGCCACTGTCTTGGACACTAAAATGACCACTGGTCCACGGCTGAATTCTGTTTCGTTTCTATCTTATAATGTCAAATCAAGGGGAAAGCTTCCAATTGTTGAAAGACAGAAGAATTATCATCTAACTGTGTAGAAGTTCAGCACTGAGACACTTGGTAGCGATCATGGCAGGAATGAATCGGTGGGTAGAGGTGTAAGAAACAAAAGCTCATAACTTCTGCTGTCAAAGAAGTTGTTATAATTCATAATCATAAACAATTCTTGTTAAAAATTCGTGTTTTAGGTAGCTTTAAAATAAAATTTACAAAAAATCAACAACAAAGGCACTAAAAACCTCACATTCCTGCCCCCCCAGCCTTTTTTTTTTTTTTTAAATTTTTCAGGAGCCATTTTGGATTAGTGCATCTCCAGAAGAAAACTAATAAGTAAGGGTAAGGATATTTCCCTCGCCTGGCTACATTGACTATGTAGAATATTTAGCAGAGCTGGAATAAATGAAGAGGGTTATTATTAAATTGACTTCCCAGACAACCCTCAATCCCTTTCTTATGTCCAGGCCACAGGATTTTGTAAATAGTATGGTCCTTGTTTTAAATTGAAATTACTAGTTACTATATAAATCTTAACATCACAGCTTCTTTGTGCCATTTGTACAACAGTTGTGAATCCCACAGCACAGCTGTATAAGAAACATTTGTGTATTTAAAATCTCAATTTAACAGATTTTTGCAGCATCAACTGCCCTTTTCTCCCTCCCCTCTGCTTCTCAGTGTTTTTCTACCACTCTCTAGCACAGAATCCAAATGAAGTAACAGCTTGTCCCTGTTCTGAATCTCATCCTACAACTTATACACTACTACTGACATTCAGGCAATTACCTAGCTCTGCATAGAAAATTATGCACTATTTAATCTAATTCAGTTATTATGTTGCTTAAAAGCTATTCTTTAATGCATTCAAGAGAGGAAACTCCATCTTAAGGAACTAATTCAGTTTGCCAGGAATGTAGTAGCACACTACTATAGAAACTGTTATGGGTAGGGTTGCAAAACAGAAGTTAAATAACTAATTTCCAGAAGGCTTTACAACAGACTTATTTCTGTGGGGAAATTTGTTTTTTCTGACTGAGCATGAATTAACCTTTGAGTTGTGATGGCATATAAGGAAAAAAATAAAACTATTAATCCCATAGTCCAAATTAATTAGAGGTAATATTCAATCCAGGAAGCAACCTATCACTAATTAACATGAAAAGAAATATTTTAGCTTATTTTTGATTCTCTAGGCACATCTCCATTCTAGAATATTTCAGTCAAACTCTTTTCCTTTACCCTTCAGACCTATATTCTTGTGAGTTAATTTCTTTGGTATTTTTAATGCTAGACAAGAAATCACTGCAGTTAGTTTTAAATAAGACTGCATAAAAGAAAAGATAAATGGTTCTAGACAGCCATATTGCTTCTGAAGTACTGAACTGTGCTATAGCTTGACATATCCTTAAAACTGCTGCTAAATCATGAAGGCTCAAAAGTCAGAACAGATTATTGAAATGTTCTTAAGTGGATTTTTGACACCATTTTTACTTGAGCTATGAGGATATACCACAGCATAAGGTGACATTCAGAAGTGGTTTTTGACATGAAATACATTACTACTTGTCAGAATATGTAATGGAGATCATAGTATGTATAGACTTTTCATATATTACATGATAGATAATGGATTCTTTGAAAGCTTTTTATGATGAAGTACATTAACCTATAAAGATATGACTATATGCATTTTTAAAGTTATTACCTGCTTCATTAATAATTATTAAATACTTTGAACTATTGAGGTGATTGCATGTAGATTTCTATCTAATTTTCAAATAATAAGGCACATAATTTTTTTCTTTTACTGATTAAATAACCTCAAAGCAGCTGAAAAATATTATTTTTTTTTCATTCCATTCCTCTCTTTCTGGGTTTTCAGTAGATGCTCTATATTCTGCTTTGCAACCTGTGCATATGTGTTTCACAGTTTACTAAAATAATTATTATTTAAGCCAGCCCTGGTCCTTATCCTAACATGCAATGCCCCGAGACACTGCAACACTTAAATAAAAGGTCACATTTTTCTTCCAGTTACTGTTGGACTAAGCACTCCCTTCTCATTTCCTCAGAATGGGTTGTGGATGGTTTTCTAAATGGGTGGGAGGAGACAGGCCACTGTACATCCCTGATCCTTTTCCGCTTTGATTTTATATATATCATCAATAGCAGAACCCTACAGAAGTTAAAATCCAAACTAAACTTCTGCTTAATCATTTAAGCCACATTAACAGAACTGGGACAAATATCTACAGTCATACAATCTACAGCCATAAAATCTAGAAGTAGGAGAAAGCTTTCTTGAGCAGCCAGACTGAATCTTTAGAGGCTTCAGAGAGTTTAGAATAAAGTAATTTGCTACTAGCAAAGTTTTTCAAGGCACTTCTTACTAGCAGTTATTGAAATCTGAGCCACTGAAATTATTACTTTTAGAGACCTGGATTTTCTTTTCTCCTTAGCTACAGTTCTTTTAAATAGAGGAAAGTTCATTCCCTTGAGCTTGCTGATCAACAAACACAATTTTTTTTAATTAATAAATAAATATCCCTCTTACTTTAAAAAGTTGTTTTGTTACCATACTGAAGACTTCTGTTTCTGCTAAAGTCGTACTGCAATTCCTTTTGATTTACACAATACGTGCCCAATTTCTTTTCAATAAAGTTGAACTTACTATCAGAGCTCCATTTATTTAGGTTGTGCTGGTATGATCTCTACTCAGTAATATCTTTCCTTTAAGAAAATATGCTTCCATGCAATACATGTAACATACCTGAATTTATAAACATTTTATAATTAACAAGAGAAGGACAAAGCTGTAACAAGAGAAGGACAAAGCTCATTTTATAAGCGAATATGAATATATGTAAAAATCTTTGTTTGGTATTTATTGCCCATAGAGCCCAGTTGAGGATATTTACTTAACAACAAAAGATAATGGAACTCATCACCTTTAATCTTAGAAGAAATTTAGTTTATGATGATGAAATGCTAATAGCAACTTAATGACTTCAAACACATGATAGAATCAAGCAGGTCTATTTAAATCCCATTTTGACAGAGATTTTTTTTGACAATAAACATCCATTAAACACCAATAGGTTTAGAGCATTTTGCACCTTGCAGCTCTTTTGAAAATCCCTACTGCTCTCACAGTACATAACTTGTGATATACTACAGGCAGTGTAAATTTAAGATTTTATTCTTTCAAATGGCGGGTTAATGGGAATTGAATGGGCAAATATACTTCAAAGGACGATTTTAGTTTACTTCACTCCTGAGAAGAAAACAGAGGTATCTCATGCAGAGGAAGAATTAATACTGAGCACAATGTGTGAAGGCTCTTCACTGAAGAATTTTGAAGAGGAATTTCCAGAGGGGAGTCAGGATTTATTGAGTCACTACCCAAGTATTTGCTTTTCATTCAAGTGCTCCAGATACCCACTAGGCACATAGCATGACCCTTACTTGTTATTCCAGAAGGATGCATATCTTCTGCCAGCTCTGAGATAACCTTTCAAATCATCTGCTGTGAGAGCACACAAGGAAAAGAGCCACTTCCATCGACTGCCATCTTTGATGAAACATGACTGGGCAAGAACCTGAATCAAGAAAAATGAGAAATTAAGGAGAGCTGGAGGTCATGGTCACACTGGGGGTGGAGGGCTTGAAAAAATATTCTTGATCTATTTACAAATCTTCAATTTTAGGATATTTTAATTTCCCTGGGTGCTGGTGAAGACAAAAAAGACCTGTAAGGGGGTTTATCAGAGTTGACTGCCCCCAAAGCTTTTGTTGACTGCCTCCAAAGAGAAGAGGCAAGTTATAGTTACTAGAAACTGTGGCGATCCGGTCTGGTGGCTTGACCCAAGCTAACATCCCAGGTTCATTGCTTTGCCAGGGCTAAATTCCAGGATGCTACAGAGGGGCTTCTGAGGCTTGTCTACCTCTGTGTTGTATTGCTTTTCCATTTGAGCACTGTTGGTACTGCTGGGAGCAATGCAAAACATACTGAAAACAACCACAAATCTCTGAGGGCAAATATAAAAGGCATGTGGGGGCCCACGTTGCATCTGCTCAAGCCTGTCACTAAGGCAAAAGACTAGAGCAGAAGTGATATCATCCAGCAGGTCAACAGCTGTCCATGTGTGCCTGGTGTTGCAGTCAGAGCTTTGGCTGTGGGATCCTTTTTGTACCTTACAGCAAGCACCACCTGCTAGGGTCAACACAGTGGTTCACAGTAGCAGGATAAGAGCCAAAGAGCACAAGTTCAAATATCAGAAATTCTGATCAGGTATTAGAAAAACATTAAGGTGTGGAGTACAGGAACACATTGCTTAGAGCAGTGTGTAACCCCAGTCATTGGAGGCTGATCTGTGCACAGCCTTGAGCAACCTTATCTAATTAGATCTCTTCTGAGCAGCATGTTGGACTTCTGAAGGGTCTTTCCAATCTCCATGATTTTAAATGAAGAATGATGGGCACTAGTTCTGCATACCAAAAATTACTAGCTTTCCCTACTGGTTATTTAAAGTCTCAGAAGACTTCCTCAGATGCTTTTATTATGAATACCTAGGCAAGGCTAGATGAATCTCAGCCACAGTTTCTATTTTGCTTCTGTTTGAAACCCATAGGAATTTAGGCACCCAAAAGCCTTAGTTCTTTTGGTATTTTATAAGTTCAAATCTTATTGAAAATCATATTTTATATATATATATATATATATATATATATATATATATAATATTTTTATCATATCAGTATACAAATTATTCACCATTTCATTGATGATGAGAAAGGCAGGTTTTTTTCACCTGAGTCTTAGGAAGAGTTACACCCTAATACCTGTAAGGTTGTGTCACTTAAATGCTAAAAACAGTTACAGAACTAATTCCTCTTGAAGAAAAACATCTCTGTATTAAGGCCCTCTCTGGAATACTTAAATTCTTATTCTGTGCTGTTATCTCCTAATGCTTACTCATATGAATAAAACCATTTATTTGGTTAACTTTTTTGTGTTAGTGACTTATTACTATGCTGGAATTCTTGAGTAGTATAATGGTTGCTTTATATAATAACCTTTATAATATCCTTTTGAGATTTTTGATGTTGGTATAATTCTTCTAAGTTGCTTTAAGTACAGAATAACAGAGAGAAAAATTGTGAGCAGAAAAACATAAGACAGTAGAGGCAGGGGTGGCTTCTTTCTAAAAGCAAGATAAAAAGTTCTTGATAATTGAACTGACATTTACAGAAATACACCTTTTGGCAGTATTACCTGACCAAAATTGTTCAACCTTATATTACAAAAATCACCTTTTAATTGCACACTACATCCCTTTTTCAACTATATAATTCCCTGAATTATTATGCATTGTTATTTAAAAAAGTAAAAATCCTAAACTGAGAGTGGCAATGTTGATGACTAAATATAATAGAAGAATGTCATCCCTAATGCATGTTTTATTGCTGAGACTAGTAAGAATTTAGGCATACTCACTAGAATTTGAGATCTGTGTCTACCTGATGTAAAATCTAAAGGCCTAATGAAAGTCCCTAAAGTAACCACTTCCAAAAATGAAACCAAGTAGAAAATATTTGTTAGCAAACGATCTGTTCTTCCAGCTTGTCAACATGAGCCTAAATCCAGACTTGTTAAAGTTCTTTGTATGAGATGTGAAGAGAAGTCTATTTTGGCAAAGAAATTAATGCTAATGTTTTCACCTCAGCACATCTTATCACCCTGGTAGCCGGGCTTCAACTGATCTATCACCCCAGAGCCCACAAGTGTACTCTAAGATTAAAGAAAGAGGTTCCAATTCTTTTGCAGTGAGGCCTGGTTGAACATGAGCACTGCAAAGAAGTGTCCATGTCACCACACTTTATGCCAATAGCTGAAACAAGGGAAGAGAGCAGAAGAGATACACTAATAGAAAAAGAGTAGGAGAACTTTGAAGTAGAAGTGAATCAGAGATTGAATCAGAGGGCTCAATCTAAAAATCAAGAAGTTGAACTAAGACAGATAAAAGAGACAAAGGTGAACAGGAAAGACTGAAGAGGACTCATAATGATGCTGAAACACAGACACAGGAAGTTGATAAGCTGTCTCCATGGAAACTGCAGGCAAAAAACCTCTGGAGACTGGTAGAGAGGCCAGACCAACTGAAAAAGGAGCCCAGAGTTAAGGCTGTTAATGGAGAATATGAAGTACTACAGATCATGAGAGTGGGTCTCTAGGCAGGTGAGAAGAAGAAGAACCAGTCTAGGAAAATGCTGTTGAAGAGGAACCTCAGCAGGGATAAATGAATGTATCTTGGAAAAGATGATGGAACTTTTTGTCAAGAAATCCCTTTTGAAGGATGCCTACTAATGAGGAGTTCTTCTCTTGCTGGGTGCCTGGCTTTTATATATGAAAGATCACCTACTCTTAAGCATTTTCAAGGATATGATCATTGCCTCAGATTTGTCACTCATAATCCTGGAATGTCTCACAAAATATTTTTAGATGTTGTTCATTTGTAAATCTGAGCCTAAATTCATATTCTCTAGGAACTGGTTTAAAAACCAGCACATCTCAGAATAGCAGCAGCATAGATTTTTTAGTGGTAGTAAATAAAATCAAGAAAAAAAAAAGAGAAAAAAGAAAAAAAAAGAGAAAAAAGAAAAAAAAAGGAAAGAAAAAAGGGGAAAGAGAAGATGACTGGTGAAAATACTACTGTGAGGCATAAGACTCTGACACACAATTACAGATTCTTTATTCAAAGTGGTGTTTGAATAGCATCGGAACTGAAGTAAAAAAGTGTTGATCAGCTAGACTTCTAAGTGATCCTATTGTATCCTCTGTATGGTATCAGACAGATTTTCTGTAGAAAAATATATTTTCTAGACATACAATTAAAACCTATTTATTATTGTACAATATATTTAAAAGATCACATTAAGTTTGCACAAAAAGACTTAATTCTCACATATTCTAGAACATAGAATGTAGCTTTAACAATATTCTTTATATATTTTCTGTGTGTAGAAGACATAAATAACAAGTCTTATTTTATTTAATTTAAACTTGAGTCACTCCAATTAGAATTCTGTGCATGAATTTTCCTGTTATACTTAAAGTAGAAGGTTTTCATGAAATATTTGCTTTGAATCTCAGTGAAATATTTTTTTAAATTACAAAGTATTCTCCAAGCAAATAATTTTACAAGCAAACAAAAGAAACTAAGCTCCTTCTTGAAAATGCTCAGCATCAGTTATTTTCCTCTTGGAAGACAGTCCTAAACTTTTGCTATTTAGATCACATAAAATGTCTCTAATTTTTCAGAATTACTTTTTTCTCACCCATCTGTTGGGATACTGACCATCTTTTTGTTCAATTAATTTTCTCTCTTTCTCAGTCTGAATTACACTCTGTGTATTGTATGGATAGCAACTTTATTCTTCTGTACCTTCATTTAGATAATTTCAATATTCCAAGTTCTTTTAGACCTATCATAAAACCAAGCCTCAGAACAAAAGGATTTAACTTACTGTAGAAGACAATGCCTCGAGTCTGCAGGTTTCTCTTGGTTCAAGTACTTTGCCCTCACCACTGTTCTGTGCTCTGGCCCCTGACTTTTTTTTTTTTTTCATAAAGACCTAGGAAAAAAGAATAAATCATTTTAAAAGAAGGTGATGACTACTGAACTTCATCGGTGTCCCAGGTCCAATACTATTTGTATGAGATAGATTTTCTGCAAGATCATAGGCCAGATCAGGCCCATTAATGGTCAGAGGAAAAAAAAAGGACAAACAGAAAAAAATATAAGTACTAAATAGCAAACAACTTAGAAGAGCTCTTCTTTCTTCATGTTCCCAGGAGCAGGATTATGAGCATCCAGAGAGCATTACCACCAAATAGAGGGGTGCTCAATAAGCAGAGATTGAGTGATCATTTCTGAAGTGCAGTTCTGGCACTTCAGTTCCACCTGATCTGTGTGAATGAGTTCCACATTAATTGAAGCTGAGTTCTGTATTTTTTCATGTTGTATTTCATAGACCTGGATGTAGAATTTGGGCCCTTAAAGCACAATACATTATGAGCATTTCACCCGTGGGTAAATGCTTTATCTGTGGGATAACTCTCAGTGTTTACAGGATGTTATAAACTAGACAGATGTTATAAACTAGATGTTATAAACTATTGTCAGGGGAATTCGCTACCTGCCAAGCTACAAACCTTTATAAGCATCTGAAGGGGGTGGGGTGTCTTGTTGGGTTTTTTTGTTTGTTGTTGTTTTGGTTGGTTTGTTTGGATTTTGTTTGGTTGGTTTTTCAGTGGACAAACACTGATATTAGTCCATTGTTAATCTAGTCTGTTATGAAAAAGGTTCTAAAACTTGATTTTGTTTTTACAAACCTGTAGTTGAAAAACCAAATGACAGTTCCGGAACCAGGAGTGTTATCAGGTGGAAAAAAATTATCAGATTCTATCTTCCATAGGTTAGTGACTAGAACGTATCTAAACTATCTGGTCTAACCCTATTGGTAAAGGGAAAAACACGCAGCAACAGCAAAAGCATTACACATAACCTTTAGGGCCATTATAAGCTGTGTACAGACAGAGACACAGTTTTGTAACATCCTGCTCAAACACTCAAAGGTGAGCTTGAATCACCACATTCTCCAGTTCACAAAGGAGAGCAAGAATAATTTTTAAGACCTCTACACAAATACTCTGCATGAAGGAATGCGGGCCTGATTGCCTTTTATGGACCAACTGCTTTCATTCTCTTCAGTGATGCAAAAAACAGCTGCTAATTGGTTAGCCATTTTTACTGCTCTGCTGTGACACTGATATGCTTTAAATCAGCTAGAACTTACTGAAACTGAATGAGGCTTTTTATTTCCAGGAGTCACATCCAAGTTAATCAGTAACAGGTAATGTCTTTACTTCAAAAAAGAAAAAAAAAAAGCAAGCCCATCATGCAAATTGATGCTGACGTTCTAAGTAGCTGTAACAAGATCACTCTTTTGCAAAGTTGTGTTTTAAATTAATTTTAAAAAACTACCAATCAAAAAAAACAACAAAATCAAATAAACAAAGGGGGGAAAAAAGGAGGGGTAGCAAGATAGTTTTATATTGTTCTGACCCTTCTAGTCTTTCCAAGTAATGTAAAACATGTCCATCCATGAAAATTATTTGGTTTAACAAAAAGACAACTATGAGAAAAAACTGCATTATTCCATGTTCATTTGGGAAAAAAAGTAATATGTAGAAATGTGTGAGTTTGGAAAAATGTAATTATACAAATCCTTGGTTAGGATTATTAATTCCTTGGTATGAAAGACTTGATACTAAATTATATTTATTCTCCTTTTGACTGTTCAGCTATTTACAGATAGTGCTTATAGAAACTATAAAAACCTTGCCATATCCCACCCACAAACAAATTCTACATGCTTTTTCTGATGCTAAGGTATCATTTGGTTACTCATTCTCTTTTCATGTGTATGCATTTCTTCTGGTGCATGTACAAGAAAATCAAATAGATAATTGATTCATTAGCAGAATTTTGACCCAGACCTAAAAATCAAAATTTAATGTAAATTTTGTACTCTAACAACTTAAGACCCTGCTATGGGATATGGATTCCTCCATATTAGACATTACAGAAGTAGAAAAAAAAAAGGGAAAGGGTACCTGTACATCAGCTGTATATTGGTGAGATAAAATTTCATATCACCAAGACAGAGAAGCCACTAAACCGTGAAGCACTTGTATAGATATACACAAAACAATGCACAGGATAAACAGCCTATGTATTTGCTGTCACCTATTGCCATAAACTTCCATGTCCTTTATTGATTCATACAGGAAGTCTTACTGCCTGATAGTCTGAAAAAGAAGTGTGATTCATCTGGAGCTCCCCAAGCCTCTTCATATCATCAGCTTACTAGAAAAAATGTTTAAATGATGGAGGATCTTCACCTTCCAGGTAGACTTTATTGAATATTCATGCTGAAAAATGGTGCAAAGTAGATTCCTTAAATATCCTCAAGATGTAAGAAAATTAAAGAAAGACAGAATTATACATTTTCTTGTTATCAACTCTGTCAGAGTAGATAATTTAAACTAGACCAGTCAAGTTTCCTTCCATTATTCCCTTAGCAAATTACACTGAAGACAGAGATTCCAATTGGTACAGTATCCATGCAGTACATCCCAGGTGATGATATATCAGCTGTCTGCAGCAAGAAGTAATCATTGCACAGTGATTAAAAAACAGAATAATGACCCTGCTCTTGATGGTGCCTCAGTCATAAGGGATGACAACCATTAGTTTCTGGTGCTACAGGACATCTGGCAGTAATGACTGAACAGAACATCAGTAAGAGATCAGCTGCATGTCTGAGTGGTTGTGTCACTGCTTGATTTACTCTTTTTTAAACACTCTTGCATGGTAGCACAGGAATGCCTGGAGAAACAAGTGTTGGGAGGAAGGGGTGATAGATAAGGAACCCAGAAACAATAGAAGCACAGTCTGGAAGAGATTCATTAAGCTAGATAGGCTAACATTCCAAAGATGCAGAGGTTACTGAAGTGCAGAAGTCTAGGAAGAAGTGCACTAACAGCTTACGGGGGAGTAACTGTGTTTTTTGAAGCCAATCAAAATTATTGCCAAACATCTGGTAGCTGATGGCAGCTTAAACTTCACCCAGTAGACATGTCCATGAAATTAGCTCAAAAAAGAATAATCTGGAAAAAAATAAAAAAATGAAAAAATAAACAGATAAACAAAGTCTACAAAGCTCAGAAGCATACCATTTGCTCCTGGTTGAAATATTTTCTTACACAGTGTATATGCTGGGTATTTAAAGTGTGACCATGGCCTGGAGATGTTGTTTGCTTCCCATACCCCACTGGGCTGCAGGGACATGACATTTTCACCCTGCGGCAAGTAAACCAGCTGGATTGGTTTCTTCCTTGTTTTATTTTGTTTTTCATTTGCATTTCACATAACAAAAAAATACAAAATCCTCCCTTTCCAAAAATATTAGGAATCTTATTAAGCTCAGCCTATCTGGATTTTTTTTTGGACTTGTGACTGACTGCTTTTAAAATTCTGTGTCTGCATAGTAGCTTTCTCCTTTGTTACAACTTTTTTTTTCTTCTTTTATTTTGTATTTTTATTTCCAAAGCACCCCCTTATTTTTATCCAACAAATATAGTATTTCTGGTTAAAAGTAGTTTATAACCAGACCCATTGCTGGCTGATGATATACTTCAGGTGTCTCTTCTGTAAATAAGTGTGGCAGTTGAAAAGATAAAGAAAGCAATTTGATAGACAATTGTTATAATTTGACCTGTATTCTGAAGAGCGCAAACAAGTCTGCTAACTTCAAAGTACAAAATCACACTGAAAACAAAAAAACCTCTAACCTATTAAATATAATTTATTGGTTCTAAGAAGTCTAAATGGACTAGTCAGGTTTTCACTAATTTTGTGACTGAGGATTATTTATTTTCTTGCAATTTCATAAAATCTGTATCTAAAGTGAATTTGTTTGAGTAATTGCTCTGAGGGAAAAAAATCATTGTTAGAATGGGGAGAAACTTCTTACATTGCTTTTTCACTGGTCCTGTCATTTAATCATTAGTACAGTACCTACATTCATTTAATTCCCAACCTTTGCTACTTAACTTGTACATGAGGCTGTGGAGATTTACTGATCAGGAGGAACCTCAGAGAGGTTTAAATAAGACATGATGCTCATCTAGAAAGAATGCTGAGGATTTGACAAATCCAAAACATGCAAATTCTACCTAATTTTTAATCACTGATTGTTAAGTTTCATTTATGACAGAGTGGCCATTGACTTAATTGCAATATTATGAACTCATAAGTGGTCCTTGTTCAGAAAAGGCACGGGGATATGCCCTGAAGACTGTGTTGCTAAACATAAGATTAGCTAGCCTGTGAAGCCTCAGGAGAAAGCCATTAATTTGTGAAAATAGGGCTCAGATTGCAATTATTTTCTGTCTTTCTTGATAAAGGTGACTTCCCTGAGACTCCTCTATCTTCATAATGTGCCTCAATCCAGTTATTATAATAATGCATTTTCAAATTGAAAGGATGTTAAATTCTCAACTAAGCTCCTGCATTTGTAATCAAATATATTGGGATCCACTGACTTAAGAGCATTTTGCTAGGATGCTGTGTATATGAATCAGACGGGAAACTATGTGAGTGTGTTATAAGTTTAGGGAAAAAAATGTCCATTTTTGTGTATTTTAGGATAAAATGTAGTGCGTTTGTGTATACATATGGAACTGAAAATCTTCTGCATCTTTTTTAAAGGAGAAAAGGATAACTCTTGTAAAGTTCATCATAATGCAATCTCTGGCTGTTTTCCTGTTGAAATATATGAATTTAAAATAGTGTGAATTATAGTGCTAAATATACATTTGAAGATTATTTGAAAGCTCTGTTTTGGCTGCAGCAAACTTGCTAATCTAGTTTTAAAAACTATAGAACCGTATTTCTAGCTTCAGAAGATAATTCACACTGCTCAGGCAAAATAAATTCAGCTACAAACAGATTTTCAACAACCTTCTTTCATCTTAGTCTAAGAGCATTCAAAACCTATTAATCCCTGTTCACAATGGAAAAAAAAGTAGGAATGATTTTTTTATCTTCAACAAAAAAAGAAAAATTTCTGAAGCACATATAGAGAGAAATGGTGTCAGTCCATTTCAGCAGTGCTCAATAAGATTGCACTTGAGTAAGAGACAACATGGGGACCACTTGGCTGGCATGTGTATACCACAAAAAGGAGTTATTTTCTCTTCAAGTGTAAGTCAAAAACAAGACTATGCTTTGCAGCCCATTATCAAGCTGATTTCATGACAACTAAAAAGTTGAAAAAGCTGAAATTTCATTTTAGTCCCTGAAAAATTAAATTTTGTTTTTGCAAGCATTGCGCCATTATTATGCTTTTCTCTTTTCCATTCTACCCAAGAAGACTTGAAAAACAACTAAGTGTTCTGTGAAATGCATGGCTGATGAAACTAAAGACCAACTTGACAAGGCAGGGCTTGGAAGAAAATCTTACTAAAAATATAGTTAAATTACAAACTCAAGGCCCCAAATTTAATTTAAAGATTTCATGACAAATCTTAGGTGTTCCTTTTTCGTTTTATATTCATGATGGATACATGAAACAAGTAGCAGATATATTTTCTCTTACTGAATTTTATCATGAAAATTTAAATGTGCCCTTTGAACTGCACAAAGACAAGTCTGTATGTAGTTGGCTATGTGACAAGTCTCCTCTGGACACCCAAAAAGGAGCCTACAGTCACAAGGGAGGGAGGAGTAGGATGGGAGGCTCCCTTGGTCCATCCCAGGGACCCTCAGCCCAGCAAAGGCCCACCAGAAAGGCCCAGAGAAGCACTGCAGTACACGTGGCAGGCGCCAGCACAAAGGAAGAATTCCTGAGGAACAGCAGGACTTCCAGGCCCCTTCATGAGCTGTCACAGCAGAGCTACTGGCCATGGAACCCATCCTGTGACTTGTGGGGAGCAGCTGTCCATCACTTCTTGGACTAAGGGGTGCTGTTGTCATACATGTTATGGGGGGCAGGGCAAAAGCAGTTTGGGGTCATATCAGACTTAAGGGATATTGGGGAGAGCAGGTATGTGTATAAGAGCACCTGTTCCTGCATTTCTAGGCATGAGAATTCAATGGAATCAGTCACATGGGGGCCAGGGAATCCTGAGCAGCTGGAGTGGGGTGTGCCAGCAACTGGAGTAAGTCTGTGCCCTCAGGGGCTTGTATGTCTGTGTGCCAGCACCTGGGAAGCTGGGATCATAGCATTTCACTGAAGCTCAACCAGCATCTTGAGATACTTTGGTGCAGCATGTGACTGTCCTTCAAGCTCTTTTTCTTGCATTTTTTTATCGCCATTAATGTGCCTCACACATTTCTTACTCCTGAGGAGAAATTCAAACTTTACCCTCCACTGGCATCTGTAGCCTTGAAACGAAACAAGGGGAGGTTGGGAGGTAGATGGTAGCAATTCTGGTTGTTGGTTCACAATCTCCACTACATGAGGTTTCATGTCAGACAGTAGAGTTAACTCTTACAATATCACCTTCCTTAGCCTTGTCTACTTTTCTGTTTTTATAATGCTCTTAAAATTTCCTCACCAGCATTACAACTGAATACAGAGAAGTGAAATTACAGCTCCAAGGTTTGCTTAGAAATGGAAGAAAACTAGTTAACAGCAGTAGGAAACTAGTTAACAGCATGAACAGACACTGAAACAAAACTTGCTCCATATCACAAAAATCTATGGATAATTTTTAGTTGCTGGAAAAGTAAGTGATATACTTGACTTTTTATGATAGCTAAAAATAAAATTGCAGAACCTATGATAAAAAGAGAAAGAAATTCTTCAACAAATATTTAAGTTAATTCTTAAAAGATGCTTATTGATTACACCAGAATGTCTAATACTGATAAGTGGGGTTAGGCATCTTGTATTTCAAAAGAACCTGCATATAAATTCTCCATTGAAACAAAGAAGCAAGACAGGGTAGATGAAAGATGTTTAGGACAAATAGCAGACATTTGAAGAGGAAAATGTTAGGGAAAAAAGCACAGCAGTGTCTTGGCAACAGTCCTAGTTAAAAGCTTAAATGAACATTCATTCAAAATATCATGGTTATTAAAACAACTCCTTTATAATAATAAAGCAGTTTAACTGATATGAATAAGTGGGAAACAAGATCATTGCCTCTAAGTCTTTTACTTGCACCTCTATCTGTCCCATCATATCAAAAGGATTATATGCAAAGCTAATGATTGCCTTTCTTTCTAAAATATTCCGTCCTACTGCAATTAATACACAGAGTGCTCCTCACAATAACACTGGTGTGTGTGTGGTGAAGGATGACATTGGGCATCAGCGCTGTTCTCTCTAAATTCTGGGTTAGATCCTTCTAGGAACTCATCAACTCTTGCTGTAGTTACAATAGAAATAAGACCTCCTCTCATAATTCTGTACCACCAGAATAAAAAAAACTAAGACATGCAAATGAAACATCCTTACAATTATTCTGAGAATCCCAGTTTCACTTCTGTCTACTAAATAGCAATGGATAAACACTTCAGAAAAAGAGTGCTCATTTTAGGCTGGAAGATGCTGCTAGCAGAAGAACCAGTGGTGGTGATTTGGCTGTGCCTTAATTTGGAGTGAAAATCAATCCAGACGAAACAGACCTAGGTGTGCTTCCTGACTGAAAGTCCAATAGTCCAAAGATGTGTCCACACCATCTGCATCATTTGAAGCATAGCCAAAATTAATTGCATCACAATTGCATACCATCCAGTGTTTATGATCCCAGAATCACTGGGATAGTGGAAAAGGTATTTGTTAAAAGTGAAAAGGGGGAAACTTAAGCATTGTTTAGAGGCCTTATGAGGCTCACTTAGTGTTAAAGACAGATTTAAAGAACTCTCCCCCGATTTACGTTCTTAGCTAAGAAAATTAATCTGAATTTCAATGAAAGAAAACAAATGAGAATAATAGTTGGAAGATTAAAAATCCACATGCTCAGAATAATTTTTACTCTATATTTGGAAAGATTTGAAACAGTATATATATATATATATATACACATATGTATATAAATATAATATTGACAATTCATTCAAGAATCAAGAAAATGTGTTCATTAACTGAGTTTCTGAAAAAAACATACATTTCTGAGAGATTAATTTGAACTCATTCATAATAAATTCTCAAGTTTCAAACATTACTAGGAATAACAAACGACCCAATCTCTACAGAGTATGGTCCGAATATGGTTCACTAAAATTCATCTTATATTGCTTCCTCCTCTTCTTCTTCTTCTACTCCTTCTCCTTCTCCTTCTTCTCTACTTGCTCTTTCTTCTCCTTTACCATGACTGTCATTATGATCATTGAACAATTAATAATATCTGTATATGGGGATGGATTGTAAAATCTGAAAACCAAGAGAAATTATTGTGTACTTGTTTATGGTGGCATAATTTGTTGTTTTGTTCTTCCAATTTTAGCTAATGCAGAAAACAAACTTTTAAGATTGCGTATTTCCAGAGATAGTTTTTCTCTAAATTGAGCTATTCAATAATGGATCAAATAGCACAAAAATAGAGAGCAGGCAATGAATAGGAATTTGAAACTGATGTTCTAAGCCTCTAGATTTGCAGGCCCAAATTTTCATGCATTGTCTTCCACCAGTACTGAGGCAGAAAAATGTATCTGGCTAAGGAATGAGCACTGTTACAAAGAAACCTTCTAGATGGCCTGCTAGGAAGTGACTCACTTCCCAAAATGCTGTGTGACTAGAAAGTAAGGTCAAAAATCAATGAAAGCTGCTGAGAGCTCTCACTGAAAACAATAAAATATGAAAAAATTATGTCACTTTCTATGGACATAAAACAAAACTAACAAACCCCTTATTTTACACTATATTTCAAAAATGTAAACATTGGAATGAAGTATTTTCTTTATTCTAGCCTGATACTTTGTACATTTCTGCTAAGCCCCTTTGCAAGACTTGCTTCTATCAAGAAGTAGATGTCTTCACTAGAGCAGACAGAATTGTGATGATAGCACTTTGCAGTGCTGCAGACAGCCAATCTGTATAATCTCTGTTTTAATATGGTTTAGCTCAGGCAGCTTTTCCTAATCTATGTTCTGAGTCTGGCTAAATATTGGAACAAGAGAAATGTTATATTGTTTGAGTCTGGAAAGACAGATGGAGCTTTTGTATTTGCTGCATATCAGAATCTAGCACAGAACTACTTCTTCTGGTAGCTGTAAGGTAACTGCTGAATAAATCAAAGGGGAAAACAGGTCTGGAGAAGAAGTTTTAAATCACTTCAGTTTGTGCTTCCTGTAATTTTTGATGTTCCTCATTTACGAGGGCAAAAGCATTAAGAACCCTTAACAGAGTCAGTCTAGTCAAGACACTTTATCTTTGAAATAACATGCAAAATCTTCATGATGTCAGATTGTGAGAAAGCTAATATATCAGCATAGCCTGAAAAAACCAAAAAAAGGCCTCACCTTTCTTGTTTCTTATTCAGGGCTTGTTTGTTAGCAGAAATCTGGAATTTTTTTCAGTGTTTCAAATGTATTTTCCTCACCATCTTGAACTGTTATAGTCACCAAGGATATAACTACACCAATATCTTTGATTCCAGTGTTTACAGTTTTACAGTGTTTGTGTGTTACACCTTTTAGTGTTGAATTTTGTGAAACTAGTGATTCATATATCAGAAGAAATGTACAACAGGGACTCAATTCTACAGGTTTAGGTATACAGACAAAAATTATGTTTATTCCATGTATATTTAACCTAATGTTTCTGGTAGTTTCTCCATTTTTTTTTCCCCATCACCTTGCCTGTCTCATTGAAAATCTGATTGAACCATACACCAAAGATTCTATTATATCACTCGTACCCTAAGGCAAGATTAATAATACCAAGGTCATTTCTGATAAATCTGGATGCAGTGTGGTCTTCGAAATTTCTCATAAAGACAATGTAATCTTTAAATAGTCTTCTTGAACACTTAATAATCTCTGACATTTTCCTGTATATCTAACATAATATCTAACATTCTATTGCTGCAATTGTTTTCTTCCAAAGATTTTGAGAACCGATTATTGCCCTTGGCTTAAAAAAATCTTTAACTAACAGCAGACTCCATCATATCTCTTCTGAATTACTTCCTCAATTTCTTTTCCCTGTTCTTTACAATTTTCCCTGCCAGCCCCATACTCTAGACTTCTGACAACACAATTATAATTACATCCACTGTGATATATCCATTTCATTATTTCCCAAAATGTGATGACCAAAATGGGGTTCAGTACTCCTTGAGTATTACAATGTTTGATAAAGTAGAAGTCCTTCAACCAACAAACAATACTCTTATTAATTCATTCTATTATAATCTCTTTTTTTCTGACAACAGAATTTGACAGCATCTTGTGACTCATGAAAGCACTGGATGCAGCTGATTATTCTTTTCTCAGTTTAGAGTTGAATTTTAGTCTGAAAACATTTTAATTATTTGGTGAGTTAGTTATCAGCCTGCTTCTATAGAAGTGAATTTCCTAAGATCATGCTCCAGGTAAGTATGAGCTCAGAGGTCCCTAAATAGTTTTTTAATTTACTGCTCATCATGAAATAAATTTCACAGTAGGATAAAAATTTTTAAGATGTTTATGTTCTTGCAAGTGTGGCTCAAGTACATATCTAAGAAAAAAGAAAAGAAGGTAGAAATATTATAATTGCTGAAAATGCTTTCCCATGATCTATCATTAGACACCAGTGCATCTGCACACACCAGGCATCATCACCCTTCCATTCAAAATGTTTCAATGTTTTGAATAGACAGAAAAAAAGTACACAAAAATAAAACCAGATCCAATTATTTCTAATACTTACTGATTAAATATTTACTTGTAAGGTTATGGTTTTTATAGTTCTGGTTCACTTATGTTGGGGTTTGTTGACACTGACCTGAGCTGTTGTTCTAGATATGATTTTTAGGTCTGGCTGGGATGGAGATCATTTTCTTCATCAGTTTTCTTCCTTTTGCTCTTATCCTGAGTCCCCCAATGCCTCCCACTCAGTCCCACTGAAAGCTTGGCTGCCAGACAGACTTTTTCCACAGCACTACTATACTTGTGAATCTTAAATGCTATTTGGACAACTTGATTTTTTGATATCTCAGGAAAAATTAATTGAGATTTTGTTATAGTGCAAATATTTCTGTCACCAACCAAATTCCTCTAACTTACATGAATTTAAATTTTTTTTGCCACTCTGCCTTTACTCCAAGGGCTACTTAAGGTATCTTACCTAGTCCTATTTTATTAAGTTTGTTCTACTTCGGAAAGTTCTGAGGAATTCTATGCTATGTATAAGGGAAACTATAAAAATTTAATCCACAGGTAATGGGAAATCAATGTTGGTATCATTAAGCTGAACTTGTAAACACAGAATTTTAATAAGAATGTGAAATATATTGAGAGTTGAAAACATACAGGTGAATAAGAACATAAATACTTAGAACTGGCTGCTGTATGTATGGTATTTTGTTAAGAAAGAAGGAATATAAATGCTAAACTTTGAATCATTACTTCTTTCCCTCCTTTAAATAAACAAAATCCTCGTCAAGCTTAAGAACGGCATCATCCAGAATGATGGAAATTAATAAATAGAAACTGAATATCTCAGAAGGATTCAACTCTTATTAATCAGTTTCCACAGTTTAATTTTTTTTATGAGCTTACTCTTTATATAACCTCAATTCAAAAGAAGTACTAATGCCTAGATCATTCCAGATGTGAATTAACAAAAAGCAGAGGATTTCTTCTGAGTAATTATTGGAATTAATCTTTCCTAAGGCTAAAATTG
This sequence comes from Molothrus aeneus, assembly GCF_037042795.1. NCBI lineage: Eukaryota > Metazoa > Chordata > Aves > Passeriformes > Icteridae > Molothrus > Molothrus aeneus. The sequence continues at coordinate 85,289,550 of NC_089646.1, forward strand.
CATTACACAGAAAGTAACAAACTATTGCAAGTATAGTGTATATTCTGGGAGGCAAGATTTTTCTGAGTCAGGAATAAATGTCCTTGCAAAGAGAGAAGAGGGTAAAGCAATGGTACTGAAATTATTTGTTGTTAACTTTTCCTTACATTATTAAAAAAAAAAAAGATTCTATGCAACACAATGCTACTGATATCAAATTAAATAAAAGTGTAAGGTCAAACAGTATTGGGGGATATTTGATTGTTTAACAATTATATTTTCATTCCCATATTATCAAAATCTACACACTGAATGTGAAAGAATGTGAATCCTAATGACTAAGGTCTGTCTACATTAAAGCAGTACTAGCACAGGGACCAATCAAAAAGAAACTTTTATAAAAACTCCTTCACTGTACATTGGAATAGAAAAAATAAATTGTTTCTTCTGTAACTTGTGTTCACTGATATACATTTAATAACTTTTTTTTTTCTTTTTATTTTTCCTAAATTCCCTATTAAAATACAGCTGTTCAGGCTTTATGACAAAAAAGTCAACATGTCTCTCAACAATGAATTTGAAATATGCCACTAGTAGTTAATTCAGAGAGCTGGTGTGTCAGCAAACATCAAATTTAGTGCCATGTACAATAAGATTTTTATATGCATGTAGCAACACTATTTTTTTCCCCATTTAAGTACACTTTGAATTAAACTCTGATGCATTTTCTTCATGCTTTTCACTCACTGAAATACTTTGCAAATCTGTTTTTCAGACTTCTGTCCTTACTCTTGTAAAGCACTGTTATTTCTCTGGTTTCCTCTAGAATACAGTGTAGACAAATAACTGTGATACATGGCACTCCATAATACAAAGTCCATTCAGTTACAGGAAGTCTGTTCCATTTGGCAGATCCTTTTGAGTTATTCCTCAAAAGCTACATTCAAGTACGAACTTAACTATAAAAAAACAAGCATTGTGTAATTTTTAGATACCTATATTCTTCATTCAGCTGCTCTGAAGCCTAATGTGCATGGAATCCTAGACAGGGATGCTGCTAATAGAGACACCCAACACTTCCCCATTTACTCAGGAGTCAGAGACTGTTCTTAACAGTCATATTTAAAAGTATTCTTTGTCACATGAGAGCATCCAAAATAGACATCCTCCACTCCCAGAAAAAAGCAATACATTTGTTTTAGTCTTCCTAATTCATGTAGGAATCCTAGTGCTTTCTGTTGTTAAGAAGACACGTATGCAGCAGAAAAAATTTATTATGTAATATTATTAGGTATTATGTATTTAAACAGGTAGAGGCCTTTTGAATCTAATCCTTTACACAAAATTACAGTTTCAGAAAGGAAGTGTCATTTGCCCAGCGTAATTCCACATTGTTTGCCTCTTTTCTAGCATAACTTTAAAGTCTTGTTGCTGAAGCATGAAAAGAAGTAACAATTTCTGTAAGCACTTAGGCATGATTTAAAGGAATTATTTCTATTTTAACAAGTGTGCTTTACTGAGTTTGGGAATCCATGCAAGTATATGGCAAAGCTTCCACAGTAGGAAGCAGTACTTTGTACATCAGGACCATCAGCTTAAACTAGTGCACAATGTAGTACAGCGTAGCATAGTCTAGTCTAGCCTCCTATAGCCATTAAATCAAAGGTTTATTCTCTAATGAAATATTAAACTTAAAAAAAAAACATATCCTGGCAAGTTCTGCATTGTTGGTACAGGCAGCAGATGATTTTTTTTGAATTCCCAAAGTAAATTAAGCATACATTGATGGGTCTACAGGGGTCCAATAGCTGTACTCTTGGTAATGAAGGAAATGAGAAGGTAGAAAAATTATGGTCTCAGCTATATCTGGGTTGCTCACTAAAATATGCAGATAAATATTGTTGAAAAAACTTTTGGTCACTGCAGTTACATAATTTTGAGATATATTAGATTATTTATAATTTATTTTAAAAATATTATTTTTATAAAAGATTTAGTCTTGAATCCAGAATTTAACCATGTGAAGCAAACTCAGCAGACCCACTTACTATAGGGCAAGACTATACTGTGTTTTCAGGAAAGCTTCAAATTGCACCAAGATTGGGATGACACAGAAAGATAAATGCACACAGAAAATAAGTACAAACACATATGCTCCAGAAAGGTGCAAAGATGGTTTGTCATCCCAAGAGAAGTTAGTATTTTCTGTTTCTCGACCAGTGCTCACTACAAGATTTAAATTATAATTGAATACTAATCTTTATAAGACCTGACAGGGGTCAGGCAAATGAAATATTTTTCAGGAACAAATTAAATGTTAGGTTAATTAGGGGCTTATAAAGAAGTAGCTGGCAAAAAAACAAGTTAAATATCACAAAAATTAAAAATATGAGAAAATAGGTGCCTAATGCAAAAAAGTTGTTTAAAAGATGTCTGTAGCTGACTGAAAATAATATTTTCCGCAGTAAATCATCCCATCCTAAGACATGAAGGGGTGACATGCCTCTTCCATGGAAAATCATACCTGACACTGACCAGGGCACTTGAACTGAAGGGTTAAAGTAAGTTTCTCCCTACTAGATATTTGAAAGGAAAATATATCCCACTCTGATGTTGTGTGGGAAATGTTTTCTTTAATAATCTGGAGAGTTAATAGCTGCTGACAAAGTTTCTAGCTCAGGTTTTTTATCAAGCACTTCCGATAAGCAATCCATACTCAGGTGCATAAGTAATCCTTTAGAGGTGCTAATTTTTTTCTGTTAACTACGGGGAGTGTCTTGACAATAAGCTTAAAGTAAATGCCACCTTTCGGTGACTGGATGGAAATGAAAGGAACTAAATTTTAAGTTATCTTAGGACATAAATCCATTAAAATCCATGGCTGTGTAATTATCAGAGGCGTTAAATTTCATAATATTCTCCTTTTATATTTTTTTTTAGTATCATCACCACTCTTTGCATTGTTTCTCACTTGTTGAACATAACGGGAAGCAGATAATATCTGAAGATATCACTATTTTTCTTTTCTTCCAAAAATAAAGCAGCTTCTTGTTACTGGCCAGTGAGTGCAGGGAAAACAGACCTGACAGAGTACTACAGAAAACATATTAACTTCTACTGAAAAATGCTGGGGCAATATTTTCCTTATTACAAAAAATAGCTTATGATATGCCTACTAGGAATATGGTATGAAGATAAATATGTGCTGAAGACAAAAGTTAGAATACGTTAGGTAACAGTGCTTTTATGATGAGGAATATGGCATCTTTTCTACATGTAAGTGAATTTTGCAAAACTTGACTTTGAAGTTTAATAGTGATAACTACAGAAAAGATGTAAGGGAAACTAAAGGTAAGACATGTATTCAATAGAGCAGGAGGACAAGATATATGTTGTTATATCAACTCTCAAAATGCATGTTTTTCCAATTACATCAATGGCAATTGCACATGTTTTATATAGACAGAAAAGTTTAAGGTAAGCAATCCCATAAAAGCAAAGCAGTTAAAGGTTTTACTTGAAATAAAAATTCCATCTTTGGCACACTTCATTGTGTATAGGTTTAACAGCACAGATGGTATACTACTTTATATCCTTCTTTTTTGCTGTTATCTACAATAGTTAATTGAAATATGTTCTTTGTTTGATTTAATAGAGGGGAGGGAAGAATTCATGTGCCTTTAATGAAATAAACTATTTTCAGCACCAGATTCATAGAAAATGTTTCTGGTAATTGTAAAAGACAGCTGTCATAGGCACACTGCAACCATGATTCAAAGACACTAGGTAAGACATTTATGTCAATTAGATTGTATGTATTGTCTTGGCACATTATATTCATGGTTTTGTTTAAAGTCTATTATTTCACAGCTCATTGGTTTGCCAAAGGAAAAAAAAACCCATAAAATATTTTTCACCTTTGTAAAGAACTTAAACTCCAAAAGTATTCCCAACTTAAACCAACAACTATTAGCAGTTGAACCAAGGGCAGATTTTATCTTTGAAATATCAGGTTTTTTGTGTCTCGTTTTGATGGAATTTGGTATGTGTTATGTTATAGCTTCCCACCTGTGAAACAGTAAGAAACTCTCTTACAAGTAAATCAATTCTTGCTTACTCGTGGGATTTGCTCTGATCCTGGGTCAAAGAGGTCAGAATCTTGCTAATTTTTTTATGTAATAACAGAATTGATGCCTTTATAAGTATATTAGACTTCTTGAAACATTTGATGACAGTTTTATCCTACTACTAAATAATAAAAATCCTTATTAACCATAAATTATTAATATAGACAGATTCTCATGCTATTTCCTTCCCTCTCAAACTGAATTTTGAAGCCAATTGCAAAAATTTTACTTCAGGGATTTTCAGGGAGGTCATTAAAGGAATTTAATACACATATATATGTGATGTGAGTATAATTAAGTACATCCTAAAACAGGGAAAAAAGACCCTAAAACTTCTCCAACTTATTTTCTCTTGTTTTATTTCTAACTTTCAACAGCATATTTATGTTTTACATTTCTTTCGATTTGATCCTAAAAAATATTGTTTATTTCTCAGAAAAATATGGATTTTTTCTGTATTTTAGGAGAATTTCTTAATACATACAAGGTTTATAGATATTTACAATTACTAAATCTGTAAGTGTTTAGTGTTTCTGCAATGCTAAGAGAGAAATTTTTATCTTCTTCTGAACTTCTGAGCTGCATGTCTTGCCAGAAAATGCTTTTGTCAATCTTCGTTGGGTAACAAATATAGATCAACCTTACACAGGTAGTTGAACCCCCACATGAAACCACAAATACATGACACATTTCTGGTTTGATGGACTTCAGGGACAACTTTTCTTATTTTTTTTAGGTTTGTTTGAAGGCTTTCATACCTGCATTTTTATCCAAAATTATGGCTTTGGAAAAAAAACCCCTACAATATTGATAAGAATTTGAAAGTAATTTTCTACATGCTTGCATTTTTGGAAAGCAGTAAACATAATAAAACTGTATATTCGGGTGATATCTTACTTTTGCTGTTGCAGTTTCCATTACCTGTAAAATGGAATCTGAATCTGAAAAATCTTCTTATGGCTAACCTCTAAGTTTAACAAAATCACTCTTACAGAATACTCTTATTTGAGCAAGACCATATTATCCTGGCCAACCAGTGGTCCTCTGGTCCTACAGGTCATTCTTCAAGAATTCTGCATAGTTGAAGCAGTAATTTCTATGATTAAAAAAAAAAAAAAGATTAAAAAAAAATTGTTCCCATGAGCAGTATACACAATACTGCTCATGGGAACAAAATAAGAAATTACAGAGAAATAGAACCTAAATTAAAGGCTCTGTTAGTATTTGCTAATAAGCGTGCTCCAGGTATCAGCAGAAACTCAGAGGAATTTCTAGTACACTTCACACAGGGAATTATGGCTCTAATTCCAACATTATGAAAGTATTTTTTCCTATTTAAGTGTTCTCCTGCAATGTTTCCAGGAGTCAATTGTTAAAAATCAATGCTTATTTCTGTGTGGTGCCGTATTGTATTTTTAATTGATTCTAGATTTTAAAATAAATAGCAAACACTATCTGTGCTCATGTTCATGACATAAACAATCCCAGCTGTGGCATTCTTACTAGAGCACTAATATTGCATTTGGAATATGAAGCCATTTATTTTTGGTTTTCTGCCTAAAATATTGGGAAAATAGACATGGTTGATTTCTATTTTGCACAAGATTTATCTCTAATTTAAGACTGCATAACTGCCTGGAGGTTAAAAATGGATAACTTCAGTATAGTAAATAAAATTTGTATCATCCAAAGCCTCATTTCTCTTTCTGAAAATCCTTTTCCTTTTATCCCCTCAAAATTCTAAGCAGCATGTGTTTTTATAGGTTTTCATAACAGTTCCTGTAAGTTTTCTTTTAGAGTGGAACTGGTTTATTTTCCCTTAGGACTGGTAATGGTAGACATTTCATAAAAAGGAAATTGTCATAAAACTTCTGGTCCACATTCCTATACCTAAGAGTGCCTTGTTTACTTCTTTGTTCTAAATATAGAAGATTATCTAGTTCAAGTCATGAACTTGCTAGTTAAATTCAGTCCTGAGGCACCTTTTTATTAATAGAATAGGGATCATATTAACTGTAAACATCTTCTTTAATCATAATGTTAAAAATTTCAGAGATGCTATTACTTCAGTTTTCTGTACCTAAATATGTATAAATTTTCAGTTTCTGATTAGAATTTTAATTGTTAGACCAACTCTTAGGTCTTCAAAAATTAGAGCAGGCTGGCTTCTTAGGGTTTTTGCTGATAAGTCTTTCATCAGGATACTTTGTTCAGAACTGAACTAGAACTCTGTAACTAGTTTAAGTCCTTTAAAAAAATTCAAATTGTGGTGTTCAGAGTTTGCTATATGAGATCTGAGATTTGAGTAGTAAACTAATTCCAGTAGATAACAAATGCAGTGTGTGAAGAAGCTAGCCTTAGGGATTTTATTTATTGTGCTATTGGCATTCAAAGTCATGTAAACAATTACCTCTTTCAGCTGAATATCATCTAACATATGGATCTAATAGCTTTATGCCCATTTTAAATCTAATCAGTCTTCAACTTGGCTGTCATTAGGTATGAAAAAAAAACAGATTTGAAGCAAAACAAAATAATTCAGGTCTGAAAGGACATTCAAGGAAAAACTTGTGATATTTGCTAGAGAAAGACAAGTATTATTGGCTCCATTAGCAGTGCTTCTAAAGGGGCCACTGCACATTCCACTAAAAAACAGTTTAATTGCTAAAACTGGTGTGCTTACAGGGATACTTTTACCACTGAAAGATTTCACTTCAGTGGAAACATACCCTTGTTTTTCTTCCCTGTCCAGATTCAGATAATATTCTGGTGCAAACCTGCCTGGTGGATGGTAGAAAGGGGCTTGAGAAGGAGTGACCAAGATAAAAGGTAGTGGGTTCACAGACATCCTAAAGACTTTCAAAGTGATAAAACCACATCCATTTAATTGGTGAAGGCATTGTTGTCTCTGCCTGAAAAATAGACAGGTAAATTATAGCATATTTGTACTGAACCTTGTTTGTTTTTGTTTGTTTTTTTTTCTATTCAGGAGCAAATAACTTTCTCTTTGTGAAAATTTTTCTTTTTTTTTTTAATGGTATGAATTTTACATTTTATTCACTACTCTGATCATGATCAGAGAAGGTTCTGTAGTGGAGTAGTAGAGAGAATTTTAAGTAGTACTTTCTAAACTAGATGAATACTAACAACCAAGTATTTAACAAAGCCTGTGTAATGTCCTGGGAGAAGCACGGAAGGTATATTGGCTTTAGAAAATGAGAGGCTATATCTTGCTAAGTAAGTATTAGCTTTCACAGGTGTAAGCAGTGTGTAGTCTCAGTGAAGCTGCTTAATTTTAAAGGAAGTTCTATTTATAAAGCTAAAGTGTCAAGCAGAACTGTAGAGGGACTGAAAAGATCCCAAACTTATTTTGGATAAAATAAGTAAAAGTACATGCTGCCATATTTGTGAAATGAAAGCTTTATCTTAATCTTGACAGTTTTTATAATAGCTGTTGGAAAAAATTCTCTTTCAACTCTTAAGTGTTCAGAGAGTCTAGTTCTGGTTCATCAGATTTATGGCAGAATATTTGCCGGATTTATGGTCACCAGAACCTGGTCCATGGCTAGTAACAGTGGTCACATGAAGAAAATATAGTAATGGCCTTCTTTTGCCCATTCAACTTAGGTTTGTAGAAATCTTCTAAGATGAAATTATTCCATTCTCTCCTCAGTTGGAACATATTTAAGCCAATTTCTCACACTTTCCAGAAGAATATCTCCACCTTTTCCTTACTTTCTGAAGTAATCCAGATGAGCAAACACAAGCTTTATAAGTGTAGGGGTGAAGTGGGATAAAAAGGAAGGAGATTTACTTCTGCAAACTGGTTCCAAATGTATAGAATCTGCTTTATTGAAGACTAAGTTATATTGTGTTTAGTTCTTATGGGTGCTATGGATATGCCACCCATAATCATGGACACACAAACTAACAAGATCCTGACTAACACATTTTCCAACATGATAAATTGTTAATGACACCCTCTAAAGTATCTCTAAATTTTCAGGCAGTAATTTCACTGAAATGCAGATGGAAATTTATTTTGTCATGCATTCAAATATATATAAATCCATTTTCTACTCCAGATTCTGAGTATATGCTTATTTTTGGGAGACACATACAAAGAAACACCAGAATTTGAAAGAAATTTTTTTCAGGATTAAAACATCAGGTCCTGCGTATGACTGGAAAATTACTTGAATGCCTAAAAAGCTTTAAATGCTGGGATATCCACTGCAATTTCAGGAATTATAAGAATACTGGTGTTGCTTTTGTTGACAAAAAACCATCTTTTTTCCACAGTTGCTTTGTGACAAGCCTCAAAGCACTCCCACTCCTTAAAGCTGTAATTTTGCATAGAGCTTGGTCTAGCCTGAGCCCAAGTGCAGTGATATGTGGCCAGCTGAAGTACCAGAGTCTAAGAAACTATCTGGTCAAAAAAAAAAAAAGTTTCTGACATAAGACTGTAAATGATATCACATATGGTTTTAAACATCCTTTTGAGTACCATTTGTGAACTAAAAATTTAACCTCTTGCTTAAGCCAGAGAAAAGAAAAAAACAAATAAATTTTATTATCATTTTTATGTTCTATACATAGTTCTTATGTTTCCATTCTGCACTTTTGTCTTGAAGCAAAAAAGATATAGTTTTTTTTTATTAGACCAAACTGTATGCAGCACCCTGCAGGAAGAGTTGTGAGTTAAATATATAAAAATTTCTTTAAAGATACATTTTCAGCAGGATGAAGAATTAATAAAATCTTCCAGATATGTTGAATCTTCTCAGTGATTGGGTCACCTTTAAAGGTTATGCTTTATCCTGTTTTCTGAGTTTATTAACATACCAGTTCCCCTCTGAAAGCAAATCAATGATACCTGTCTCAATCCATCCTCCTATCAACTGAAAAATAGCATAGTAGAAGAAGTACATAAAAACAAATGTTACCAAAAATGCTTATCTTTATAAGAAGAGAAGAATTTTTTTCTGAATTAGATCTGATAAAATAAATGCTTCAAAAACATCTTGACTTTGCAACTAAAGCAAATAATGCTTCTTATGAATGAAGTAATGATTCTTAGTACTATTGCAGGAAGGGAAGTCTACAGCGGTATCTGTCATTTCTAATTCAAGTATTTTAGTCAGCTAAGCATGTAGTCAGGGTGCCATAAAGTCCAGTTTCTTCCAATGGGCTTTAGGACAGGAACAGTGGAAACTCCCTGTGACCAGCCAGTGCCCATAGCACCACTCCACCCAGGTGACAGCCAGCCAAGGACAGCTCCAGCTCCAGGGATTGTTCAAGTCCCTGGGTTACAGGCCGAGGACAGATCAGAATGTTGCGGACTGAAGATGCCTTCTGCAGCATTGCTAATGACCCCAGGGTCTGAAAAAGGCTCTTGCACCATGGGCCAGGGGCAGAAAAAACAGACAGTAGGTCCTACAGCGCCCTCAGGGCTCAGACAGGCAGACAGTGTTTGTTAAAGCCACAAAGCCTTCTCAGAGCAAAGGCAGAGAGGTAGGAGGAAAAGCAAAGGTAGAAGAAGACAATGCGTCTATGAAAGTGTGTTATTTGCAGACATTAGAATGCTTGTTTATTTTTCCTCCAAGGCTACTTTTACTGTTTACTTCTTCACAAACTACTTTGCTCCTCAAGCCATTACATTTTTTTTCCTTAAACAGCTTAATTTAAAATATATATAGCACTATCTTTTGTGCCATGCTGCTTAAATTATTTACTATCAGTGTAGATTATTGAAATGCAAGAAAAAGTTTATTCTCAGAGAAATTAAACAGCTATTAACAGTAAATTGGACTTCATTACATTTTCATAAGTCTTGATTTAAGATGATTATAAAATTAAAACTTCATTGCTATAAATGCAAATGTCTCCTTCCTAGCTTATTTTATTATTAGTTTACTTTTACAGCCCCCAGTCTTGTCAGAAAGTTGGTAGTTAGTAAATTATTTTTACAAAACACATTATATGTTTCTTTTACATACAGTCAGTAAGAATATAGGATACCTGCTGGTTCAATTATTTTATATAATTATGTGTTTGTCAGAATTTCTTTGGCTGAATTGCTTTTTTTCTTCAGTTGTTATGCAACTTAATGTCAGAAACTTTAATGAATGCTCTGTTTGGTTATCACAAATGAACTAAGAAACCCCAAATGCCTTAGACTCCCAAGAGCTCCATTTGGCAGCTGCTAGAGAGACATTTAAGGAGTAGATAATCGCCCATTATTTTTTACTTTTTTACACATCTTCAAGAATATGACTAATAATTTCACTACTACCAAATAAAACAGTGTCTCACTAGTGTATTTTCCTTGTGTCTTTGACAAGCTTTAAGTAAAATCAAGTTCCATTCAGTGAATTTCTGTCATATTTTCTCAGTTAAAAAGCTCTTCATGTTTTTTCAAGTAAACTTATCATACAAAGTAAAACTGCATTCATGACCATAAAATGAAATAAAAGGTACATTAATTGTGATTCAGAAAATGTGAATAGTATGTGTTTAGTAAAAATTTCCTTCCCTCTGGTTTCTGTTTTTCTTTCTTTCTTTCTTTCTTTGCCATTTTTATGCTTTGTACATCTGTAATTAGCTAGCAACCTAAGTTCACATTTGTAATGCCCAGATGAATGGCATTTTATGTACACATATATATTATATATATATATATATATATATATATGTGTGTGTCTGTGTGTGTGTGTGTGTGTGTGTGTGTGTGTGTTTGTGTTGCATATTTTAAATTCAGAGTCCCACAGTCTTCAAATACTGAATATAATCACCTCTTAAATTTCAACTGGTATTGCTGACAGAACAATTGTGACAACTGTTTTAAATTTCTATTTCATCTTAACACAAGCACAACTGGGGTGAAGATGATGCAAGTCATTAGACAAGGGCAATACTCTAGAATATAAAAATGTTAATTTTTATTCCTCTTGGCTCTCAATGCTTCCAGGCATGGGGCATCTGCATATTCTCTGTGATGTTCCAGTGTCCCATCACCCTAAGAGCAAAGAACTTTTTCCCAATGTCTACTCTAAGTATATTTTTTTTCCACATTCAATCTCTGACTCCTTATCATATCACTATACTCCTTGATGAAATGTCTTTCCTCATCTTTCCTATAGTATTCCTTTAGGTAGGGCAAGGCCTCCATAAGGTCTCCCCAGAGCCTTCTCTTCTCCAGGCTGAACAACCCTAACTCTCTCTCTATAGTCATAGGAGAGGGACCCCAGATTCTAATCAGGTTTGTGGCCCACCTCTGCACCTGCTTGAGAAGCTCCATGCCTTTCTTGTGCTGGAGACCTCAGAGCTGATGAAGTACTTGAAGAGGAGCATCACAAGAGAGAGAGAGAGAATTACCTCCCTGAGTCTCAGGCTGTCAATGGTCCATCTGATGCCCATTCTAGCCCAGGAAATGGATAACCTTTTGAGCTGCAAGTGCACATTTTTCAGTCATGTTGAGGTTCTCATTTATCAACCCCCCCAAGTGCCTCTCCTCACAGCTTCTCTCAATCCTTTCTCTGACCAGTCTCTATTTGTAGTGGGAATTGCCTCAATCCATGTGCAGGACCTTGCACATGTGTTTTCCCATAAGTTTTGCATGGGCCAACCTTCAAGCCTGTCCAGGTCTCTCTGGATGTCATCCTTTTCCTCCAGCGTGTCAGGTGCACCACCCAGTTTGGTTTCTTTAGAAACCTTGCTAAGGGTGCACTCAATTCCACTGTCTTTGTCCACAAAAAAGATGTGAAATAATACTAGTTCCAGTATGAACCCCTGAGGTGCACTGCTCATCACTGATCTCTCTCTGGACATTGAGCCATTGACGGCAAATCTTTGAGTACAAGCTTCCAGCCGATTCCTGACACACCAAGATGTCCATTGTCTTAGGTTACAATGTAAGATGTAACCAAAAGTATCTATTCTACGAGCGTTTTCAAAAACTGTTAAAAACAGGTGGGGCAGTGTTCTTTATCTCTTCCATGACTCATCCCTGATAACTCCCTCTGGGTGCTACCTCTGCCATCAAGTCTCTCTGGATGACTCATAAAATTCCATCATCCCATTGTGAAATGATCTGCCAGGGGGTAGGTACCAAACATTCCTACCTGGATACAAACTGGGTCTTAGAACACCACGAGAAGCACTACCCACTGGATTCCTGGTGGACAAGAGCTACACAACCACCACTGGACCTTCAGAGGAGGACCAGACCCTTCCACAGGATCACTGCTTGAACAGAACCACATCTGTCACTTAACAAGACTACAGCCACCATTTAATCAGACTGCTACCAACACCCTGACCAATAGGATGTTGGGTTGTATCCTGATTTTCTCAGTTTAAGCCAGTGTTTCCGTATGATTGCCTTTATCTTAATTTTCCTGTTAAGTTGTAGTTCTAACTTGGAATCTCTCACTGGTTTGTTTTCAAACTAATATATCCATCCATCAGATCCATGTTTCTTCATTTTTTATATTGCTGTTGTTCAGAACAGTTTCAAATGCTTAGCACAAGTGCTGGTAGATTGTGTTTGTCACTCTTTCTTAACCACCCAGTCTACAGCCCAACTGTAGAAAGCCACAAAATTTTTTTCAGGCATGATTTACCGAGAATGAAGCCATGTTGGCAGTCACCAATCACCTTCTTGTTTTCCATATGCCTTGACATCATTTCCAGGAGGATCTGCTCCATCATCTTTCCAGGCACAGATCAACCCCTGATCTTCCTTTCTTCCCATATTAAATATGGGACTTATCTTTCTTCTTTTCCTTATCTATCCATGTATATATGTATATATACATATATAAAATCTTTATTCATGCACACACATGCACACTACTATGGAAAATTTGTATTTATTCAAATATAGTCTAATTATCAGTGCTAGAAAAATACTTGCCCTTGAAGATGTTGTTACTTCAAAACTCTGCAGTATAGTAAGAAGTAAATCCCTTTATACATATAATGGAAACTTCTGATAATATACAAAAACATATTAATGAGAGTTGGTTAAACTATTATTTCTTTGATGTGTTTTGGGTGGGAGGTGCTATTTTTTTTCTTGAGCCTGTGACAAAATACTTCATGAGTTACTTCAATATTCCTTTAACCACATTTTTTAAGAAGTAAAAAACCCCAAGGTAATCCAGAAAAAAAAAAGTAACCAAAAGAAAAAGTGATATTTTCAATTACTATATGAAATATGATATAAAGACACAAACTTTTGCCCCAGACAAGTATTACAAACTAAAGATTGCACTGGGCATGGATTAATTATGCAGGTTTTCTACTTATGATAAACTTAGTTACAGAATGAAATGTCATAAAATGCTCAAGGGCATTCAGTCCAATCTTTGTGGTATACCGAGAGCAATAACAGTTTATATAAAATATTTCCAGTACAAAGACATTTAAATTTGACATATAAAATATGATGGGATATCACAGACTGACACTTCTAGATTTCTTTTAGGCTGGAAATACACTGAAATGTCCAGAGTCCCTCAGGCATATCAATAACAAGTTTGAAACAAAAAGAAAGATTTTCATGCTTTACACTATTGCAGGAGTGGAAGAGAAAAGCAGAATTTCTCGTGTATGAATTATCCCTGTTTTCTCTAATTAGGTTCATCCAGTTCTAGAAATGCCTCTTAGGAAAAGTTTTTAAGGTTTCTAATAAAGGTCATATACTCCACATACACTTATTCATTCTACGAATGGAATATTTACCTACTTAATATAATCTAAATGCTCCTTAATAACGCCTTGTGATAGCTTCAGTAAGCCTGCTAGCTGAACCATTCCACAGCCAAAATTATTCTCTGTAGGGAAAATTTATCTTCTGCTCCCCACAACTTTGATGTCTATTCTAATATGTCCTCATTGATCAGCTTAACCTCTATGAAACTTCTATTTGTATATTTGCATTTTGGGGGCTTATTTTACATTTGTCATGCATGATTACCAAAGGTAATCACTCTCTTTCTCAAGAAGATAGTACTAGGAAATTATCCACACCTCTGACAATAATATGCATTATTTATCTGCTTACAGCATTCACTGACTGGGTAATTTGAGGTGTATGTATGTAAAAACTAAAATCATACGGGAAGGGTCTACACATTCATGTAAACTTGGTCCCTCTATCTACTGAAATTTAGACATCCATAGCTAAGTTTTGAAAAGTAATTAGCATTATCTCTGTCTTTTTATTTATAAATTAATCAGTCTGATTTTCAAATTTTATGTAAACTAATTACCTCTCTGATTCACCAGATATGATACTAGAAAGAGGGATAAATATTATGTACTGTAATAATTTCACTCTTCATTTGAGGCTAAGGAATAAAACTTATGAAGTACATGTTATGACTGGCTGTACCCTAAGATGATCATAAAAGACAAGTGACTAAAACATCTAAGGTTCACTGAGAACCTTACACCGAGGTTCAGTGAAAGCTTCTCAGTGAATTATCCAGTCATCTAACAGGAATTCTTAGTCTAGGCTTTCACCAACAGTTTGTTGCAGTAGTATCCTAGCTGGATACCTGGCTTTAGTAATTGAATAATCTTTTTGGAGAATGGGATATTGAACAAGTTATCTTTTATGCAATTTTTTAAAATTTATTGAGGTTTTATTGAAGACCAACAGTTTCTATGAAAGTTCAGAAATCTTGACAGAAATAGAATATGTATGTCAAAAAACAATGACAGTGCATGTACTTGAAATCTACATCAGAGGAAAAAAAGTTTTACATTATGCATCAGTAATAAGATATCTGCAATGATTTTTCTAATTGCCCATAATGAGAACACCATAGCTAGAACAGAACCTCTACCTATTTTGACAAGATAGTCCTTAATGACATCTAAAATTGCAAGAAACCAGTCATAAAGAGTTAAAGTAGAGGCAAATCACATTTTTAGAAGATAAAAAAACCTCCACCAAACAACTTGTTTAAAATTAGATATATAGATATAAATTATATAGATAAATATGGATTATAGATATAGATATAGATACATAGATGATATAGATATAGATATAGATATAGATATAGATATAGATATAGATAAATATAGATCGATATAGATAAACATAAATAGGCATATCCATTGGGACCTCAAAAACGGAAGACTTTCTCATACCAAAACTAATAAGTTACATGCCTGATTTCTCACCTCTGTATCTTTCATGCATGTATCTAATTGATATTTCTGTGAAAGACAGACAACACTGTAGGTTTTATTTAGATGAATAGCATGATTATTAGCATGCTATTATTGTTATGTAATTAAAAATTGAAAGGTAAATAATCCTAACCTGCCCAAAGCTGATATTTTACGTTTTCAATACATAACTCATTAAAATAATTTTAATCCTACAAGACAGCTTACTCATTGGACTATTTTGTGTTTATATGCTTTCAAACTGTCACTGCTTGTAGCAATTAAGAAACAATACAACAATTTTGCCAAAAGTTTATCGTGTTTTGATTTGATGACACAAACTTTGTATGGATCTCCATAAGAACAGCTCATTTAGCTGTTCATGTGTGCATTGCCACTGTTGTGAAGCCCAAAGGTGCAGAATATCAAACTGAAGTTGGAAAGTGAGATAAGAATCTCCAGCCATGCAAAATACATGGCATTGAACAAATGGAAATGTTAGTCAAATGAGAATTATGTGACTATTAGAGTATGTGATCAGACAATGCTTGTTACTTGGGCACAACAACTTGAGTTTCTGCTTTTAGAT
Source organism: Molothrus aeneus (assembly GCF_037042795.1). NCBI lineage: Eukaryota > Metazoa > Chordata > Aves > Passeriformes > Icteridae > Molothrus > Molothrus aeneus. The sequence continues at coordinate 85,305,432 of NC_089646.1, forward strand.
GTTTTCTTGCTCAGCAAAATAAGTAAGATACACACATAGTGCCCGTGGGGTATGATAACACATCTCAAGTCCCAGCAAACCCGCAATATGCTGGGTTAGTACCAAAAATACTGCCTTGTAAGGTGTCTCAGGATTAGCACATCAGCTAATCCTGACAGTTACCTGGTCATGGACTTCTATACCACAACAAAGAGGAAAAAGCCTTTCACCCAAAATAGACAGGTGATCCATATTATTTGAGCAAAAGCTAACTGATTGGGATTACATTGACCAGAGTTTGAGAGAGGCACACATACAACAACTTCCTATGAATCATCTGAAACAATATTTTATGTCGGCAATGAAATCATCTACTTATAAGTGTTTGCTGTGAAAATTATGCATATTTTATCCCTGCATGTAGCAATTAATATGTGCGAATTATTCTATTGATAAGACAAAGAAAGTCTACAGTACTCTTTGTTCATCTATGATTCTCAGTTATTTATATCTAATACTTAAATATGATTGTAGTAACTACCCTTTCTGTACAGTTAAAATAGTATTTTTAAAATATATTTTTAAAGTAATTACACATTTCTACCATTTTATATATGTGCTGAACTTTTTAATCAAGGGATTCAAGTATATTAAAAATAGGTGTGATCAAGAAATTAGAATGTGATAGAATATTAACTTCATGAGTTTCTGAATCTTCTTATAGCCAGAAGTGAAGGATCTCAGCCTTTTCATTACTGCTGAAGAATAATGTACACTGCCTGTATTTCTTTAAAGGTAGGGTGGCAGGCAGCAGGGGGAGAAGCATAATGGAAATCTGCTTGTATCACTATAGAGATGGGTAGTACTGAAACACAACATCTCACACATGGGCGAAAAAAAATTGCTACCTTCTTAAGGAGAATTCAGTACAGTCATTAAATAAACTGATTTCTAGAAATATTATATCTTATCTGAGATTAAATTTTCTTTTTTTCTAGCTACTAAGAAAGATGGAAAACATCAGTTACAGAGGAAACACAAGTCAAGCTTTACTTTTATCTGGGAGGCAAGACAGAGAACACTACCTATCCTGAAATTCAAAATTACTCATTTTGCTAAGAAAGCACAAATCATTATGTCAATCACTGTTTGTCATAATTACAGCTTTTACATTATATTGGTTATGACATCTTAATTTCTTGTAGAAAAAAAGAAAGCTGGAAAATACTCTGGAATACAAGCAAGCATATTCTAAACTGTCTTTAAGTAAAGTTTAAAACTATTTCATTTTTTAAGAAATGATATTAAAGTGAGCTTGACCATCTGTCTAAAAATTACATTTTAGTTAGTGAAAAGGTCAGATCTGATCTTATTTCATAGACGTCTGCATTGATAATGAAAATCAAAGCATTTATTTATATTTGGTGTCTTTTTCTTATAACATTTTCTGCAACACATCAGCAACTCTTCAGATTCTCCCATACCTCTCAACTGCTTTACCAGCCCTACATTGCTGGGTGAAAACTCTAAAACTCTGCAGAAGCCTGTATCCCTTTGGAATTCCTTTTCTAGAATCATAGACCCATTTAGGCTGAAAAAAGAACTCTAAGGTCATCAAGTCCAACTGTTAACCCTGTAATACCAAGTCCACCCTAGAACATCTCTCTAAGGGCCACATATACATCTCTTTCAATTATGTCCAGAGATAGTGACTCAACCACTTCCCTGGGCAGCCTGTTCCAATAAATGGTAGTCTTTTCAGTGAAGATATTTATCCTAATATTCAATCTAAACCTACCCTGGCAAAACTATCCTTGTTCTATCACATTTTGCATCAGAAAAAGACCAACATCCATCTCACTACAACCTCCTTTCAGGTAATTTTAGGATGGTAGGTTGAGAGCTGGTACCCACAAAAGTTGCTCTGTCACTCCTCAGCTGACCAAGAGAGAAAAAAAGTGTCAAAAAGCTTGTGCATCAAGATAAGGACATTCATCAATTACTTTCATGAGCAAAAAGAGTCAATGTGGGGAAATTAATTTAATTTATTGCCAATCAATTCAGATTAGGACAATGAGATGTATACTCAAAGTTTGGCAATGCCTCCTCTCCTCTCCTCTCCTTCCTGGACACAACTTCACCCTCAATTTCTCTATCCTTCCCTGCCTTCAGCAGTGCAGTCAGATGGGGAATGGGGACTGTGGTCAGTTCATCACATTTAGTCTCTGCTCTGGACCCTTCACTGTCTTTGTTGCCCTTTTCTGGACTCTCCAGCACCTCAATGTCCTTCTTGTAGTGAGGGACTCAAAACTGATCACTTAAGGTGTGGCCTCACCAGTGCCCAGTATGGAGGCACAATCTCTGCCCTGCTCCTGCCAGACACAGTGATTTTGGTGCAAGTCAGGATGCCATAGGCCTCCTGGGCCACCTGGGGACATGCTGGCTCACGTTCAGCTGCTATTGATAAACACCCCCAGGTCTTTTTCTGCAGGGCTGCTTTCCAGCCACTCCACCCCAAGCCTGAAGCATTATACAGGATTGTTGTGACCCAAGGAAAGACCTGGCGCTCACTAAAATTGAGCTACAAACGAGTAAGGAAAAATACAAAAAGAGCTTTTCTTAGAAATACTGGTTCGTTTGGCTGTAACATGAAAGATTTTGTCTTGTTACTATGCTACTATATATGATAATGCAGTGAGGAAACACAAAGGCAAATATCAGAAGCCCCATACAGTTTATTTAAGCAGTTTGTATTTTCAGATATGAATTGTGATGGAAGATTTCAGATCTTAAGACAACAAAAAAAGTGCCTAAAGATCTTCTTTTGTGTAGTACTGAAGCTACTGATACAGTTCTAGCAGAGGAGAAAAAAATCTTTATGCTGTATCTGGTATATTATGAATAAAACATTCATGGAAGCCCCAGGGTTATTTTAGTTCAGATGATATTATAATACATGACAAACTCAGCACAGCAACAAGAATTACCATAGAACATAAAAGCATGGTTTGATTTTTTAGGTCCACTCTATTGAACATTCCTTTCGGTGTATTTTGTACTCCTGTGTTTGCTACTGCATGGAGAAGCAGCAGTTGCTAGCAAAATGGGTCAGAAAAAAATTGGTGAATTCTCCAGGGTGACATCCAGTGTGCTGTTTTGAGGAGATTTTTCAGAAGTTTCTGTACAGGACAAGAAGAGAGACAACAATAAAGGCAACTGAGACTTACAAAAGAATAAGTCAGTCAGGACTAAATCAGACCAGGTTTCTAAGAAATAAGATGAAAGATCAAGCCAATGGAACAGATAATTGGACCTAATTTCCCTGGAAGAAGATAACCCTCAGAATATGATTATTGCTGTTATTCGTTGTTCCATCAAACTTAATCTTCCACTTCAGAATCTCATATATTAATTGAGCCAGTGTATATACAAAGCTCCAAAAAGACAAGTGCTGTTAGAAACTGCAGCTGAGTGTCTGAACTCAGCTCAGACTTTGTTGCAACTTGGCAATGGCACAGGCAGGCACACTGACTCTAGGGGCATCAGGCTGCTGATCAATTTGTCTTGGAAAGTGGCCGGGTGTATGGTGGAGAAACCAGTGCCAAACTGGCAATACAAAAATAAAAGGTTAACAACGTTGCCTAACACTGAAGGAAATCTAAATGAAAACATGAATTGAAAGAGAGTTTAGAAAACTTAGAAAAGGGGATTAGCTTTGGAGCAATAAAAGAACAGAAAGAGAGAAATGCAAGTGACAGTGGATAGTTAGAATGGTTTACATATACTTTGGAAAAAAGTATCACACTATAAGAAAGTGCAAGTGTGACCTGGACACCAGGTTTTACTATTTACAAATACTAAGCTGACTAAGTATGTTCTTGCTTGTGATTGAATTCTCAGGTCGCTCTCAGGCTTTTGCGGAATTAGATACATGTCATGGAACAGCAAATTTACTATAAATTTCTTCCTTAAAGGCCAATTTGACAAGTATTTATTCTAATACAACTATTATGCATGTAGAGCAGGAGAAAAACAGGAGAATTGATATCACTACAGCACTAATGCATAAACCACTTGTTTGCATACCAAGATAAAAATACTGTGTTTTGATATCTCACATTTCTTCTAAAGTACAGAAACACATAAAGCAGGATAAAAGCAACTGTGGGGCTTTTCAAAGTTATTCCATATAAAACTAACCCTGTTCCTATTGAAAAATTCCAACTGTTTTCAGAGAATGCCAAATTAAATCAATTCTCAGTACATTTTAGAAGAAAGAATGTAAGTCTTCTATGCTGTACTATCTTTTTGACACAGTTTTACACTACCACAGCTTAACAAAAGCCAGGGAAGATGTGTATTTCAGTCTCCAGCACTGAGAAAAATTGAAGCTTATCAGAGTTTCTTGACTCCTTCTGAACTAGTCATTTATGTTTTGAAGCAACACCATTAATCTCTGAGAATTTGTCATGTCTAATTTCAGTAGCAAAATCTCCTGTCAGCAAAAGCTCCAAACTGTAGTAGTAATGGTCTTTCTTCAGTGAATGTAACCCTTTTCCATTATTACCATTGCAACTTCAAAAATCATTTATGCCTTCAACAAGCACAACAAAAACCAATACAGACCCTTTTCTTTAAAATATAGAGTAAAAAGGAGGAGCAGTTGTAAAAATGTGAATGTATTACATATCACTCACTGACTTTGCAATTATTAAAATTTCTCTACTGTTTATAATATTTCCACCACTCAGAAGAGAGAAGAGAAAGAAATCAAATTATATAACAGCATATCGGTCATTTCTCTGCTTGCTGGAGAATCTGAGGCTGCTTTATTTTGAATTTTCACTACATCAAAATCTCATGGCTTCAAACATATTTATACAGGAAAACAGAATCTTAGACTAAAAATTCATTGTTTCCCACAAGGAAATTCAGGAGAACAGTATGAAGCACAATATATCTTAATAGGCTGCCATTTTTCAAATGGCAAAAATGTTGTCGCATTCCACAAAACTTCCACTTTCCTCTCCCAAAACATGAGGTATGGGACATTCTATAGATTTAAAACAGAGATGCAGCACATCTGAGAGAAGTAAAATGCAGAAAACTTTACTTTTGTGAGACAAAGAACAACATTAAAGGCACTATAAAAAAACTGAAATCAAACATTGATGAGGAAAATGGCTCATCTCAAAGGTAGAGAGGCCTTTCAGAGAGAACAGGACAGACTGGAGAGATGAGCAGTCATCAACCATATGAAATTTAACAAAAGCAAGTTCTGTATTTTGCACCTGGAATGGTGCAACCCTGGATGTATGGGCAGATGGGGGAATGAGATGCTAGAAAGAAGTGCCATGGAAAGGGAAGAGGGGATCCTGGTCGATGGCAAACTGAACATGGGTCAGCAGTGCCCTGGCAGCCAGGAGGGCCAAGCGTGTCCTGGGGGCAGCAGGCACAGCATCAGCAGCCAGGCAAGGAGGTGCTGGGGCAGATGTGGATTTACCTCAAGCCCTATGTGCAGTTTTGGGTCACAATAGAAAAAGGGTGCAAAGCTGTTAGAAATCATCCAAAGAGGGCTGTCCAAAATGATGGAAAGCCTCAAGGCCATGGCTTGCAGAGGGTAGCTGATGTAACTTGCTTTGCTCAGCTTGGAAAAGAAGAGGCTGAGGGACGTCTTCATGTTGTCTACATCTTTCCCAATGATGGCAGTGGAGGGCCAGGCACTAATCTATGGTGACAAGCAACAGAACACAAGCAAATCAAATGAAGCTGCATCAAAGAAACTTCAGATTAGGAAAAGGTTCTTCAGTGAGACTGTGGTTGGTTTCAGGAACAGTCTCCCTGGACAAGTAGTCAGGGTGTCAGTCCTTCCAGATCTCAAGAAGCACCTGGAAAATGCTTTTAGTCATATGATTTAGTTTTAGAGGGTACTGTCAGGAGAAAGAAGTTGGATCCTTATGGATCCCTTCCAGCTTAAGATTCTGTGATTCTAAGATTCTAATGGACAATGATTTTTACCCTTCTCTCAGCTTTGACAGTGTAATGAGAGTTTAGATTGTGTGATTGAAATTGTTTTTCATGTCCTATAAACTCTTTGGATGACTATGCAACTACATGGAGTCTTACTGAAGCAGCTAGGATATTTTTCTCATGTAAACACAAATAAGAAAAAAAAAGGTTTTTTGCAACTAGCCCTCACTAGAATTTAAACCAAGAAGAGCAGCATTTGTGATGGGGCAATCAAACCCACCACATTTTGAGTATCTAGCCAGAGAATTTAATTTTGGATAAGGTAGCTAGGAAAATGAGATGCAAAGTTGGAAATTGAGCTTGTTAAAAGTAAGAAAACATGGTTTTAAAGTATGATATAGAAAAAATCCGAAATTTGAAAATATAATTGGTTTGTTAGGAAATTCACATTGTCTCTATGAGAGTAAGTCAGGCAAAAGATGATTTGGCAGTAACTTTCTAAACGTAGACATGAAACAAATCAGGAAGTAGTGTCACTCCCTGACTCTACAGGAGTAACAAGGTTGCAATAAATTGATGGATCCATTATTGATATTGCTCTTTTCCAAAGGTGTGCTGTAGCTTATCATGAGGTACAGTCACATTTCAGGCTGGGTTGCTCTGTGGCATATCAGATTCCCTGGCAGAAACCCAGCTACAGGAGAGTAGTTTTCTTTATGCATGCTTACTCCATCCACTTCAAGCACCAGTTGAATAAAATGGAATTATGCTGCTGTCCTGTTAGATATCCAGTTCACAATTTATACTGAGATATTTAACTTGTATGTTTGTAGGCGCACAGCATCTTAATAAACAGAAGACACAGGAATAGAAAAGCCCTAAGAATATTGGAAGATAGTTGCACTTTTTTCTCCATTTTTTTCTCCATTATCAGTTTTGCCTTTGTGAGAATGAAAGTGACTGGTATCAAGAGTGCCATTAATGGCAGTAAAGACAAGAGGTTTCAATTATTGCATCTGTGACCTGAGAGTTTGGTGAACTTTTATTTTTAAATCCTATTATGCCATAATGATTTTACCCAAAGTCTACATGTCTGTCTAAATAAATTTTTGCATAATAAATCACAGAATTTAAAGCAGTACTATACTGCTCAGTTCATTTGAAATTATAAATTATTTGTTTTAGAAAAAGATAGCTATTATCAACAATGTTGTTATATGCAACCTACCTAGTGTATCAATCATCACTAACCTTTCCCCAGTGCATGCTATTCAGGATATTTCTGTATTATAATTTTTTTATGGTTCTGAAATACGTATCTATGCATTGGAAAGAATAGAGTGTATTTAAAATACTAGTTCACCTCATGATTCCTGTCAAAATACTGTGCTTTTAAAACAGAGAGAGGGAAAGTAGTCAAAACACAACTGCCAAAATGAACATATTTCTAGCTTTATAAAACATTGCAGATTTTGGCCAGCTATTTTGCACTCAGCAAGGGAAACTTTGCACCATATGTCCAGCTCTCATTTAGAATGAATATTTATCTTATTTGGAATAACAATCATGAGAAATATCAAGTCTCCAGTTACATGGTAACACAACAGCTATCTTTGGGTTGTTTGGGGTTTTTTCCCTCCTTTTTCTTCCAAATCAACACTTTAACTCTACTTCAGTGAAAAAGATCTCCTTGCATTTTTAGACTTGTTCACCCTGTGAAATTATGAGGAGTTAACTTTAGAAATATCCTATTAAATTCCAAATATAGCTTTTTCCTATATTAATATGGAATACATTTTAATAAATTCTTGTGCTGATAATATTGCATAAAGAAGCAACAAACTCTAACACTTAGGAAAATCAAGCGTCTTTTTTTAAAACTTCTAATTAGATGCCCTACACAGACCAATATACATAAACTTCCAAAATTCAGATTGAATCCAAATCCTATTACTCAATGGCAGTATCCAGAATACCAATCAGAGCAACTGCTGGAAAAGGACTATTTGTAGTGTCCACATCTTTGCAGATTATCTAAAGTAAATTCCTTCATGCTGTTGTCACTGAGCTGTTACAGTGAGAATCAGCAGATGGTTAATCAATCCCAAAATGCCCTTCAGGAGCTACAACAGCTGTGTATGGTCAGCACGAGTAAACTCATCCAGAGTAAATGGGCACTGGGATCTGTGCAGCATGGAAACACAATGGTTTTCTTTCTGTGGTATAATAAAATGTGCTTGCAAACATTTCTTACAGTTTGAAATTTCCAGAATAAATTCAGTAAGATTTCTGTGGGAGTTTTATATAAACAGTCTATGTATACCAATCCAAAATTAATTTATTAGTGTGCATAATGTTAATTAAATTGAATTACTCCAGGCTGAGCAAAAGGTACCATCTGCAAATTACAGATAACAGCCCTGCAGTTGATAATCTCAGGAAATATTTGCAAGTTTCAAATAATTTATTCACCAGCACTTCTGCATACCCCCAAATACTGGTACATATATTTGGATTCAAAGGGTGGGGAAAAAAAGCCAGTATTAGACAATCCACATCCCATTTTACAAACCTCCCCTGTCCCTCACCCTTGATACATAGTTATTTCTGATACATAAAACACAGAGTTCACAATCTTTCATACTCTGACATCACAGATTAGGACAATGGCATACATCAGAAGAAGCTATGTGTACTTGGAAAACAAAATATTATGTACAGTAAAATATTCAAAAGCGTGTTAAAGTTGTTGTTCCAGTAAATATGACCAATTCACTTTTATTTTGACTTTTAGGTGCTCTTTTATGTATAGGTGTAAGACTGTGCTTTCATATATAGTATTTTAAATGGACGTGGTATGACAGTTTTGGCTAGGGTAGAGTTAATTTTTTTCACAGTGGCTGGTACAGGGCTGTGTTTTGGACTCATGCTGAATACAGGGTTGATAATATAAAGATGATATTGTTATTGTTGGGCAGGACTTACACAGAGCCAAGGCCTTTTTTTCTTTTTGTATGGCCACACAGGGCCATACAACGGCTGGGGCTTGTGAAAAGACACAGCCAGGACAGGTGACCCAAACTGACCAAAGGGGGATCCACAGATTCAAAGAACTTTTAAGATTGGAAGGGATCTCTGGAGATCATCCAGTCCAACCCCCCTGTCAATGGAGGGTCACCTGGAGAGATTACACAGGAATTCATCCAGCTATGTTTGGAATGTCTCCAGGCAGGGACATTCCATGAGGTCCCTGGCCAGCCTGTTCCAGTATTCTGCCACCAATAATGTAAAAATTTGTTCCTCATGTTGAGATAGAACTTGTTGTATTTTAGTTTATGTCCTTGGATTTTTTCTGCTTCTGAACCTCTATCACATATAGGATTATTTTCCCAAAGTGCTACCTTAAATGATTATTATTTTTTTTAATTCTACTATTTGTATGCTGTATACAATGAAATTTGGGGTTTTTTGAGAGAGAGATTAGTTTGCAGTCTCTCATTGCTTACTGTGGAGGCCTTCTATGATACTCTCTCAATGTTATCACACTGCTCTCAGTTATGCTTTTGGGAAAGAAAAAGATTCACGGTTTGCACTATGGAACTCTTTCACATGCAGCGTTTATTTTCCTCCTATGTTTCTGATCCTGACCTTCACTGGTAGCAATTACTCAGCCAAGCCCTCACTCATATTTAGCTACTTCAGTGTTTTAAATTAAGTCAATTTTTCCAGCCCCTTGATTGTCTTTATGCTATTATGCAATTATATTTGGCTTTTCTGGAGCTCCTCTACCCGGAGAGAATAGCTCATTCTTTTTATGTCCTTACAAGTGTATGTCAACTGTATAAAGATGCATGGATATATTTTTCAAGCAGAAGAAAACGTGTTCTCTTAGTGTTATAAAACAAGGTATAAAGTTAAAATATTGAGCTTTATTTTATTCCTGGATAGCTTACTTAAGAAAGAATAAAAAATAACTTAGTACGCTATATAAGAGTATTTCTGTGTCTCAAGGGTTTATCCCTCAGACTGACTTAATATACAGGGAGACCAAAAGAACTAAAGTACTCTCTTTATATTTTTGTTTTCAATTAGTGGCAATATTCAGAAAGTGGCAAATTTCATAGAGTACTTAATGAATTCTCTTTAAACGAGTCTCTGAAAAGAGAAACTGTGTCTCATTTCGACATGTTGGCATGTATATTAAAGCAAAACAGTAAAAGAAGAAGACATATAAAAGCAAAAACAAGAAACCAAATAAACAACAACAACACCAAAAAAAACCACCAAAAAAACCCCACAAGACCCCACATCCACAAGAAAAATTTGAATATCAATATATCAAAATTTATACTATAAATTCCTGTTGCTCATACAATTTGTGAAAATTATTGATTTGGTTTTGGTAGGAAAAAAGGCTGGTCTTTGTCCTGGAATTCTGGAAGTTAATTGAAGAGAAAGAAGAGAACTTAGAAAGGATAGTTTAAAAAAGCAAACTGGACGCATATACTAAAGCAGTATTGAGAATACTATATGTACTTATGTTCTTACACTGATTTCATTGCAAAGAATGTATGGAAATGTTCAGAGACCAGCAAACACCATTTTCTCCTCCTTTCTAGTAAACACTTTGAGACACTGTTTTATTATTGAGATAGCCTGCAGAAGAGAGGCTATCACAAAACAGAGAAATAAAGAATATTCTGCCATCACTAAAGCTGGTCAGAAGTGGATAACTTTAAAAGGAGAAGGTAGGATGGAAAACACTCACTCAGGTTTTCTGATGACTGAATATTTGCCTTTGTCTTAACAACACTGAAGTATTCTGCCTTATAGAAACGATAAGTGTTCTATTTTATATACGTGTTCTATTAATCCATGTTAGGAAAAAAATCCCTGAAAAAAAGGATATTTCCTGTCATAGAGAGTTTAATCTTGTAGGGTTTATAATACACAGATGTAATTCAAGTCCTGAGCTTTACAGAAATAGAGGGGAAATACCTGTTCTCTATCTTAAAATAAAAAAATGAATAATAATGCTGTTCTATGCTTTCATGGTTTTCACTCAGGGTTTCTGGTAGGGAAAGGGGGAAATAAAAACTCCTGACACAGATTTCTTGTATTTCAGCCTGACATTTGTTCAAGGAAAAACTTGTCCTAAGGGAAGAGAAATCTTTTGCATACAAAAACAGATAGCATGCCAATTCTAAACATTTGGTGGGAAATCCAGAACTATTCTCAATTTTAGCTGAAAGAAAATATGCATAGGCATGCAATAAGGATGGACTGCAAATACTTATTTAAGATGAGCTCAGTGAGTAAACAAGAATCCATAGATGATGCATGAAATGATTGAGTCTAAGGTTTGCTAGCAAAAAAAGTAATCAAAACCATGGCCATTCCATTTTTTCATCTAGATTTCTCATTTTCCCATTTGTGAAGTCTTCAAAAAGCCAGTTACAGCTGTCAAAACATAAACCAGAATTTTCTAGTTGGAAAACACTGCTTTACATAAACTAGAAATCTCTTCTTGAAGGAACTCATATTCAACTGCTAATTTAAGCACAAATATAATATGATAGACAGAAAAAACAATGCTAAAATCTCATTGACCAGTCTGTTTGATTTCTTTGTATTGTTTGGATTCACTTTCACTTGGGAGGTTAGAACATATGGAAATGCAATTGTACCAAGACACTGGAAAAGCAATTGGATCAGAAACATCAGAAAAGCAATACTTTCAAGTTTTGAGGTAGAACAGAGCCAGAAAACAATTTTGTGACTTAGTTTTGTCTTGAAACTAAACAATTATGCTTGTCTTCATTTATGTTGGAAAGAAAGACAATCTTCAGAGTTCTGTATACCCTAAACCCACTCCAGATACACATATAAAACAAGAACCAACAGTCTTCACTGTGACCACATCTGACAGGCTCATGAAAATTTGTGGTTTTCATATAGAATATAATTCTTCCAACCACCAGTAGTATGTCTGTTTAATCAAAACTATGTTTCAGCAGAATAACTAAGGTTTTGGAGGAATGTCAGACAACACCACTCAATGAAGTCTTCATAACGAAGACTGACAGCTGCTGCAGTAGATGAACCTCCACAAGCTTCATTTTTCAACACCATTGCCTCTTTTGCTTATATTTCTCATTGCACAACTCTGTTAAAAATATATCTTTGCTAACAGCTAATCTTCCCCTTTTACTTTAGAACAAATCTTGAAGGTGACGGACAGCCAAGATAAGCAGCCCAGAGATCTGACTACTATTTACCTAATTTTTCACTTTATCATACTATCAGAACTCATCTGTTTCTTTTGCTTTATATTTCTATTGTAACCTGTTAGATTTTAATAATGTTGGGGTTTTTTTCTTGTTTTCTTGGATAGAGTTAACAATCAAGATCCTGATTGGCAATGTTTCTGATGAAAGAAGCATCAACTCCCACCCATATGTTAAATCAAAGGTCTCTTTTTTCTTTTGTCTTTAGCACCAAAATTAACACACACCCAATCAAAGTAAAAGACTGGTAATTCAAGTACTGAATTAACAAAAGGGCTTTCTTGTGGTTTGTTTTTTAAAATGCAACATAGGAAAGAAGTAGGTATTTGAATACTTCCTGCTCTATCAGGTTAATCTCAGACTTTTTCAGGGCAGAAATGCTGAATTATTTTTGAGATATTTGCAAAGCATAAATTTGGGCAAAGTATTTAATTCAATTTATATTTATGAGTACTTCATCAAATTTTATAAAGTTTACTTCAGATAATTGATTTTCATTGAATACATTAAGTATTTTACTTCAAGAGCCAAAATTCATCATCTTGATAACATATTTTTTCTTGATTCTTTTTATCTAACTTATCTGCTAGAGAAGAATTATTTTATAATAGTTCACACACCAACTCTTCAAGGAAGGTGCTGTATTCACATCAACCTGGATTTTTGTTCCCAAGGTTGGAAGCCCAGCAGTATTGGTAAAGACAGAGATGAAGAATGTGTTGAAAACCAGCATTTTCAGTGTTGTTGGGAACAGAGTCCCCTCTTCCCTTTGTCAGCAGGCTAATATTTTCCTTCTGCTTCTGATTGTGGTTTACATCCTTGAAGAACCCTCTTGTAGTCTTTGACATCTCTGACTAATTTTAATTCAATCTGAATTCTAACTTCATGTTTGCATGCTCTGGAAATGCCTTGTAGGTCTCAATAGGTATTTGTCTGCTCTCCCATCTCTGGCACCCTTCTCTTTTGGGTTCTGGCAGACCCAGAAGCTCACAGTTGGGATTTCTTGCTCCAATTCTTCTAAAGATCACCAGCAGTTTTTGTGCTTCCAGAAGTGTTCTTCAAAAACTCCCAGAACTCTCTAGCTGCTTTATAGTTTATGGAAGATTGCCACAGAATCCCTCTCAGCTGAGCTCTGAGCAAGCTGAAGCTTTTCTTTTAAAATCTGCAATCTTTTTCTTGGTTCTCTCCTACAGCATGCTCAGCAGGATCCCAAACTTCACAACATAGTGATCAGTGCAGCCAAGGCCATCATGAATCGAGATAGCACAAATCAAGTTTTCTTAGTTTGGGCATAGGAAGTCCAGTAGCAACTCATTCCTTGTTGGCATATCTAATGTGCTTGAGGAAGCAGCATTTTACGCATTCCAAGAACATTCCAGGGTGAAATGTGATTTTTTTGGGTAGTTGAAGTCACCACAAGAACCAGGTTCTGTTGACCTGAAACTTGCTTAAGTGACCCAATTATTACTTTCTTGGGCTTATCATCTTGGTCTGGAAGCAGATGCCCACTGTAAGATTCCCCTCTGATCTTGACCCAGAGACGTCCAATAGAAGTTTTACAATTGCTGCTGTTTCCTTCTAGACACTTAAGTTTCTCCTTAACACAGAGCATGACTTTGACTCCTCCTCCTCCTCTTCTTCTTCCCTTGTCTCTCTTTATGTAGCAGCCTAGAGCCATCCACCATGATCCACCAGTCATGTGAGTTGTCCCACCATGTTTCAGCTATTCCTACAATATTATAACTTTTTGACTAGTCCCGGAGCTCCAATTCCTCCTGTTTTTTACCAGGTTGCATGAAAGGCTACTACTTGAGGCAGATGGTCTTCTGGTTCTCATCTTGAGAATCAGCTAGGTAGAGCTATTGCTGGTCTGGTTGTCCTGACTTGTTTCCCACTTGGAGATTTTCTACTTTGGATTTGTCCCATCCCACCCAGTGGATGCAGGGGAAAGTAGTTGTACATACTGGGTGGGGGGGTGTGTGAGAGAAAACACAAAGTTCTCAGGAGGTTTAATGAAAAATAAATTTTACTTGCAAACTTGAGAACATCCAGATAAAATAAAGCACTTGGCAACTTTGGAATATCCAAATAGAATATGGCACTTGGCAAGGTTTTCATTGGATATTTATTGGACATTTACATCAGGTTTACAATATATTTAGAGAAGAAGTGGGGGGGGGAGGGGGAGTAAGAGATTAATGAGAATAATTGTATAATTACTCATAATGTTGATTGATTTATACAGAGTTGGTATATAAGAAATACTGAATATTCATTATCATGTAAATTTTAAAAAATATAAGTTTTTATTCCAGACATTATAATGCTTGACTAGTCCAGTAAATTTTTACTCTGCACTACACCTAATGTGATGCTTTTGTACTTCCTAGGTGACAGCAGATATAGTTGTTTCTTGTTTTGAAGTCAAAGATTAATAGCAGTCAGCTTCTTAGCTGTGAAGCACATCAGAAGAGCTTATTTTAGTGTCACTCCAATACTTTTCACCACAGAGAACATGGCCTTGAAGATGGAAGAATGAACAAGAAGAGGAGCAAAAAGAAAAACTACTGATTTTTAAGAACAATTCTCAGATCTCTCACACATCTGGATGTGTGAGAAAGGATGGCTTTCTAACTTCTGCTAAAGAAAAAAAAGATTGGTTCTTCTCTTAAAAATAAACAAATGTTTTTAAAATTGCTAATGTCTTTTCTTTTTTCCATTTAAATTCTTTCCATTTTGCAGTAAACAGGATGCACCTTTAAATATCACAAGTTTGTACATTGAACTTAAAAGCCAACACTTCTTTTTCTTTTTTGCCACACACTATTATCACTAACTTTTAGCCTTCTTTTATTATATTATACATAGATTTGAAGGGCAAGTGGAAACTTAAATTTAATTTCTGTATTAATGTAATTGGTATAACAGCCTAACTTAGTTTAAAAGCTATAAACACCACACACTAATTATCTATTTTTCTGGAGTACAAGTACTTTCCCCCAACAGATTTTCCTGAGAAAATTTAGCTCATACAAAGTTCACTGAGTCTTGTAAGATGGGTCCATTCCTTGTAATTTCCACTTATTTTAAACCTGGGTTAAAAGCATCTGAATAATACAGGGGTAAAGGCCACAATACATTAAAAAATACTTCTTGTACCAGGGCTATTAAGCAGTAAGTGGTAGCAGCCCAGTAAAGTAAGAGAGAAAATTAAACTACCATAAATGAAGGATAATAGATGTCTGACAATGTCATGTTCCATTAAGTGATTTACCCAGCGCACTCTCACTAGCCCTGCAACCTCTGGCATTGATTTCCATAGCAACAAATGGAAATGTTACCCTCTGGAGCACATCCAGCAACAGGGAGAACAAGCTCAACAGTGGAGTTCAAGAAAAAAAAACCATTATACAAGTCTTAGTGTATACTTTACAAGACATAATCACATGCTGGACAAGCCTGTTTTGTGAAAAAGTTTTTTTCATGTTTTGTCCAGTTCTTGTTACAGCTTGGAAGGAGCATATATTGAGAAAAGACCTACTAGCCCAGGACAGAGGCAAGCTGCAAAGTTAATCATGGAGGAAAATGTATTGTGTCACATCACTATTTCTCAACTTGGTACCATTATTAATTCTTCTTTTACATCAAACACCACCCTCCATGGTGAAATTAGGGAAACTTCATATCTAGCACTTCCTACCATCTGCCAAACTGGCGCAATCAGGTCATAGGCAGCCTGGTATTAACTCTGCTCAAGGTAAGGAATGTAATATCTTTTATTTCTGAGTCACACAAGCTATTTCTCTACAGCTTTGAAGTATAGGAGTTTGTATTTATCTTACAGAATGAAGACTGCTATCCTTATTTGTCCTGGTGATCCCAAGCTCAATCCCAATTGCAATAAATCATGTGTTTTCTGCAAATAGCAAATATGTTCAGTAATTACATTGGATACTTTTATAATTCATTATAGCAGTTTCCAAAAACATAAAGAATCCTATCATCCAGGAAAATCTACAAAACAGACAAAAGAAAATATTTCCATTCTTTGTGAAGTCTCAGGCTGTTTTGAGATTTCTGAAGAATATTTGTTGATTCATTATTATGAGACAGTATTTGTTGTTTGTAGTTAATCAGATGCTGCTACAAGCATTATCTTGGATCTTTGTGCTTCTCTGTACAGCCTTTATAAAATACTGGCATTCTGTCAGCTGCACTCTGATGTGGCAAGAAGTGATGAAGAACGGTGTATCTAAATAGAATAGATAGTTTTCAAACACACACCAAAAGTTTTTTCAACAATAACAACGAACTTCTTTGTCAGATGCTGCTACACAGAGTAAAGCCTCTGACATTTGCTTCCTGGCCTTACTTCAGTGATCATCACTGTGGCATCCAGAGATTAACAGTTTTCAATAAAAAATGGGCAGAGCTTCTGTGGCTAATGCACACTGAACAGACATAGCAGGCAGACAACAGATTCCCCAGGCTAACAGTGAGCCCTCCTCACAAACAGAAAAGAATTGTAAATATTGCAGGAGAAATGTTTTAGTAGGTTTCTGCCCTGTTGATTTAACTTGGCCTTTTTGGGGGTTTAAAAATGAAAAGGAGAACAAAGCTGTGAGTTGGGCAGTTAGAGCATTACAGTGTCACAGACACATTTTATGAAAAATCTTTTCCTCAGGATTTTTTTCTCCTGAGAAGCTGAGAGGCCTCAGGAAGTGTAAACAATAATTATCTGCTGCTGTGGAATGCAACAGGTGGATCTTTGATTGGTCTCACATGGTTATTTCTAATCAATGGCCAATCACAGTCCAGTTGTCTCAGATTGTGTGGTCAGTCACAAGATTTTATTATCATTATTTTCTTTTTCTTTCCTTGCTAGCCTTCTGATGAAATCCTTTCTTCTATTATTTTAGTATATTTTTACTATAATATATATATATATCATAAAATAATTAATTAGCCTTCTTAAACACGGAGTCAGATCCTCGTCTCTTCCCTCTTCCTGGAACCCCTGTGAACACCACCACATTACAGATTTCAGAAGTCACTGAGGAAGATCAAGTTATTAGGACACACATGAGATAAAAGATATGTGTTTCTGGATGATGAGCAGTTTCTTGCTGTTTTTTCATTTCACAGGAACTCTTCCCCTCTTTCACAGGGAAGAGTTTCTTCCCTTACTGAGTTACACTCAGATGATGTAATTTATATGCATGGCTGGGAAAGCATATAGGAAACTGCGTATCTCTTACTGTATGGCCTGCAATCTTCAGGAGACTTCTATTAAACATTTAATTTAGAAGCTGAGGCATCTAACTCTCCATTATTTTACAAATGATTTGTAGTCATTTTAGTAGAATGTCTTTAGTCTTTCATTCCAAAAATACTGCATTGGACTTTTCCTTTACAGCCTCCATACTCTTATTCTCTCTTTTAAAAAAATATTCAACACTTTCCAGTTCACCATTTTATATTGATAGACTAATCTGCCTTTCTACCTTAAATAGAAACCCTTTATGTTGCATAAAATTCTATCACTTCAAACAAAAATGTCATTTAATATTGAAGATTTTAGTATCTTCTGATAACTTGCTTAGTATCCCTTTTTGTCATGCATCCAAGTAATTTATGAAGGTTTTGAAAAGCACAGGGCAGAGAATAGAGTCATGTGGAGCCCCACTAGTGACAGGTTGCCAGTCTGTCCAGAAGGATTCTGGGAGATTCACTACTGAAAGCTTTACTGAAACCCCCAAAAAATTATATCAATTGGATTTCCAAACAGAAAATTTCCAAAGGGAAATTGGGTTCAATAAGCAGGACTTTCCTCTCAGTCTGTGAACAATGACTGAGACGCCTTTCAGGTGTTTTTAAATACCCCCAGAACAATCTTTTACATAACCTACCAGGCAGAAAGTGAGACTTACAGGCCTGTAGTTTACGAGGTCATCCTTCTTGCCCTTTTTGAAAACTGGGACACTCCTAGCCAGTTCCCAGTAACTGGGACCTTCTCAGATTTCCCAGACTATTAAAAATTGCTAAGAGGGGCCTTGCAGTGGTGCCAGCCAGGTCTTTAAGCATTCTTGGATTAATCATATCAGAACCCATAGAATTACAGGGATCCAGGTGGAGCAGCAGATCTCTTGAAACCTCAGGGTCAGCTGATATTCTCTCACTCTCACAGCCACAGTCCTCTAACTCAGGGCACTGACAACCCCTTAGTGCTGGAGACACAGGCAAAGAAAGCATTGAACATCTCTGCCTTCTTTATGTCCCTGTTTGCGGGATGACCATCCTCATCCGGGGAGATGTAATTTCTGCACTGCCTTTTGCCATTAATGTATTTAAAAGCCCCTCTTGTTGTTCCGTCCCACAGTTCTGGCCAGCTTCAACTCCAGTGGAGCTTTGGCCATGTGAATTTTCTCCCTGTGGATAGCAGCATCTCTGTATTCCTCCCACATTACTTGTCCTTACTTCTATTGGGCATATACCTTCCTTTTTTGCCTTATTTACAAGAGAAGATCTCTGTTCAGCCAAGACAGCCTTCTGTCTTGTCTGCTTGACTTCTGACATTTTGGATTGCCTGTAGGGGGTGGTTCAGAAAAAGTGACCAGCACTGATGGATTTTAGTACCTTCAAAAACATTTTTCCAGGGAACCTTACTTACTGCTTCACTGAGCAGCTTGTAGTCTGCTCTCCTTATGTCCAGAGTTGAAATTTTCCTGGCACTTTTCCTCCTGTCAAGAGAGATTTTAAACTCAGTTGCTTTGTTGTTGCTGTAGCCAAGGTGGGCACTAATCTCCATTTCACTCACGAGACCTCCTCTGCTGACAAGCAGCAAATCAAGCAGTATATCTTTCCTAGGCAAGTCTCTAAGAGCCTGTACCATGAAGTTGTCAACCCGGTGTTTTAGGACCCTTCTGCATCTGTTCATGTCAGATGTGATGCTCAAAGTCAATTTCCAACAAGTTGAAATCCCTCATAAGGACAAGGGCAGTTGATGGAGAATAATTCCTTGGCATCATTGTCCTGGCTAGGCTGTCTATATTAGACTCCCACAATGACATCCCACCCGTATAATTTGTTTGTCCCTTAATCATTACCCAGAAGCTCTCAGCCATGTCATTAACAACTGTAAGCTCCATATGCTCCAGACCTTCCATTATCATTGCAACACACCCCTGCCTTTTCTGCTCTGCTTATCCCCCCTGAAGAGCCTGTAACCATCCATCATGGCCCTCCAGTCACAGGGCACATCCCACCAAGTTTCACTTTTGCCAATGATGTCCAAACTCTGAGACTGGGACAAAGTTTTAAGCTCCTCTTGTCAGCTTCTTTGAGTTGTCATGAGTGGGAGAGTTATCTATAATTTCAAATATTATTATATATTGATATATTTGGCCATTTATGGTCTCAGTTTTTTACATGGGTTTCTCCTCCATCTTAGTCTTTCCATTTGATCATCAGATTAGTCTGATCTGTAGTATAGCTGTACTTGGACATAAATAAGCCTGAGAATTATTAAGTTGGGCATGAGCTTTGGTATCTATTGCCATATTTCAGTTTCTGTTACTTTTGGCCTTGTAGGTGCTGTGATGTGCAAATCATATCCACTCAAGCCTGCAGCAAAAGTTGCCTAAAAATTGCTACTACTACCAATAAAAGTAGAAACTCATGATTCTCTTTTCTCGTATCTAGGACAAAAAATGTTTTTCCAGACAGATCTGAAAAGAAGATGGGACTTTACTTTTGAAGTAGATCTATCATAGTCTACTATGGTGGGGAGGGTGGGGGAAATGGAAATTAAAAGACTATGGACAATACAGCATCTTGAATGCATCATAACAAATAAATGTACTCCAAATCATGTGTATTTCATCTCACAGCATTTGTAAGCCTTCCAGCTATGAAGCTGCTGTAAAAGCAAAAGAAAAAAAAACACCCTTGAATGTTTTTTTCAACCTAAAGAGTTCAGTGATACAATCAAAGCCACAAGCTGGTCTGCTTTCAAGTGGCTCTTGAAGAACAGTGACAAATCCAAAGACTCACCAGGAGAAAGGACACATAAATTCATAAAGAATTCTTACCTGCTGTTGAGAGCAGTTATGAGCAGAATGCCACTCTGCAGAAGCAAAATTATCACTTTTTTCACCTTTAGCAAACAGAAGATACTGAAAAAACCCATTGCTTCACAAAGGGGATTTGTGTAGAGATGTGAATTGACTGTTCAAAAGAAATAAAAAAACAGGTTGTTATATGTTTTAACTTTTAGGGAATCAGTGACTTTTTAAATTTCTCACTGTCATCGTATAAACATGCTGTCTTTAATGCTGCCAAAGCTTATTGAAACCCCTGGTAGGTAACTTCACAATACTCCACACACCATGAAATTCAATTACATTTAAGAAAATTAGGGTTGAGTTTAATTACTTGTGTGCACTGTTGATGAGCATATGTTCTTTGTAAAGATGTGGCTTGCAGATGTCCTGACATTCAGATCAAATGAATTTGCTCACATTGTGCATTTTCTTTTGAAATTAATTTAAATTATGAAGATTCATTACCTTTCTGGGGGGAAAAAAAATCACAATGATTCAGTGAAGCTGCAGAAAAAAAAGAAAAAAAATATCCCATGTACAAAGCATGCAAGAAAATTCCACACGAATGATATATTTCCGTTTATGCACAATCCCAGAGAAAAAAAAAACACAAAAAAGCCCACAAAAAACCACAACAACAACAACAAAACAAAAAAACCCCAGCCAAACAAAGAAAGAAAACCCCAAAAGTTTTCTTCCTTTTTCCTATTTCATATAAAATAACCAGATCAGTTTTACACAATAACCTGGAAAAACATGATAATAATTGCTACTTGGTTTATACATAAGCATATGTATTATTTTCTTTAAATAAATGCATTCTATCCTCTTCTCTCAAAAGAAGAAGCACCACATCCTCAACAAGTAAGTTCTCCTGTCCAATTGCAGTTCAGACAGCATGTCCCCAGTTAAATGTCTCATTATGTTTGTTGCTAGCTGACAAAATCATGAACCTTCATGTTGAATGCATGCTATAAAATTCTGTTATGCCTTCAAATGCAATATAGAGATGACTATGCATTATCTATTAGAGCTGAAATCCAACAACGAGGACCTGCACCTTTCTTATATGATATTCGTTCCCTAGCTTCCTCAGGGTGTTTTCCATAAGGACCAACATTGCTTGTGCTTACTTCCTCTGAAACATTAATTTAAGGATCAATGCTGTATCCAGAGACCTCCTAAGAAGAAGGATGTTTCATTGACCTCTGGCATGCAACAGTGGCTTATGAAACAAGCAGAGATTTTTGGACCTGCTAGACATGGTGTACATACTTTTTGCAGGGTCATATTTAAAAATTACTGCCTTTTATAGTTAAAAGTTAGGCTGAAAAAATACACAAGCATAAAGAATTGTTCTTGACAAATGCTTTTCTTACCAAATAAATGAGAACAAATAAATTAACAGAATGGTGAAGAAGTAATGATTAAAGTTAGAGGAAAAATACTTTTTCTGAAAGAGGCCGAAACAGTGTCTAAATACTATTTTATTAAGACATAATAGAAAAGAGGAGGTAAGACAGGGAGGGGGTAGAATGGAGGTAAGAGGGAAAAACAAAGTAACAACATATTTTAATTTTACAGCGTGGATCCTGTCTGCCTCTTGGGAAGTGAGACATTATAGAATGTATTCTTAAATCAAGTTTACCAAGTAGAACACAGTCTCTGCATGGCTGGCACTATTTTCATTTAAACAGCAAACAGTAGAAAAACAAAAAAAGTAAAATAAGTCAACTCCATAAGTGATTTTTCATCTCCCACCTGGCATTGTCATGACTTAAACTGATCACAGTAATGAAAATTTACATAGGAGGCAGTGTTTATTTTAAACTTAATTTTATCTCAATAGCCTAGTTCAGGGGGCAGAAGAGGGAATGAGGAAAAAGGGGAAAAAGACCTCATAGAAAAAAAAAAGGTTGGGAAAGACTATAGGACATCCTTGTCATCAAAGGAGTACTGTTTCTATTTTCTACCTATACACTGGTGATAAGCCCTCACTGCACCAAAAATAATATTTCAATAGAGACAGTTTGTCAATCCTAATAAACCACCTTTCCAACATTTCTTTCCCACCTAAGTGACCCCAAAATAATGTAACTCTGGGGCATTAATTCTGTAGCACAGCATTGTACATGTCACTTCAACAGGAGGCTAATAAAACACTGTGAGATATCATACTGGCTACAGAGGTACTACAGTTTATTTGAGGAAAGATATTATGCCTGCAATCATAACCCAGCAGTTGTCTGCTCTCTCTCTCTTGCCAGTCCATCTCTGGTTCAATGTGTCTGAAAACCAGGGAGATAAGAATTAATTACATTGTTTTTTCACACAGGTGCAATTTATGCAGCCTTAACTCTTACAAAAGGTCATATTCCCCAGCTCACACTCCCTCAAATAGTCACATTTCTTATAAAGCTATTGCTCCTTTTCTCCAGAGATTTTGAAAAAATTTTCTGCCCACTCGTCACTTTTCCTCCTAATCTGAGTTCTCTTGTAATGTTTTCTGTAGATTGAATATACAGTAACACCAGGTCTTTAAAATTTTCATAATTAGAGTATTGGGAAAGCTTACCCCACCCAGAAAAGGCTATGCATAAGTTTGTTGACTATCTAAATTTCTCAAATTTCATTGTCTTAAAGAGCAGCATTAGGACTGGAGATACAAAAGATACTTTAAAGTGTGCTAATCTAAAAGAGGACTGCTCAGCTGCCTTCTCATCAAATCAATTTCCCTTCCTTCCTTCCTTCCTTCCTTCCTTCCTTCCTTCCTTCCTTCCTTCCTTCCTTCCTTCCTTCCTTCCTTCCTTCCTATTGTAAATATGTTTTCTTAAATTTCTTGTTGAAGTAATGAGGGAAGAAAACATGGAGACTTAAAAATAAGCACATTAGTACATAAAAGATCTCTGATTTACAAACATTTTAATCGTTTTTTCCCAACAATGTTGGAAAAGTTGAAGTGGTTGATATGTGGGTTCTCTATTAAACGATTTATAATTTCAAGCAGGGAAAGTGGAATGTATGTCCCCACATATGTAGCACACCTGATGGATTTCTTCAGTGTACTTATACTGGACTAAACCACCATATTACTTTCAAACTGCAAAATATGATTAAGACCTACCTTTGCTTAGACAGACTGAGGCCCAAACTGACCAGATTTCCCAGAACTCACTTCCATAGAGCAAGTCTATACCTATGGTAAATATGATTTGCATCAGTAAGTTGAAGGGAGCTTACCAATCATGGTCCCTTTGTGGTCAGTCTGTTTAACGATGCCTTCTTATCTGTTCTATCTTGTATTGCCTCTTTCTTCTTGTAAAGGAGACATTAGTATTTTGTTGTACTTCACGTTAGTGAGTGTGAATCATTACAAATTTCTGGAGAACTGCAAAATTGTATGGCAAAGTCCTGTAATGATGACACACAACTAAGTCTTCCTTGCCCTGTAAAATCCTCTGAGCTGGACTTTAAATCTTAGAACATATTGTTTTGACTCAAATGAAAAGTACATTAAAGCAATATATTTAGCATGTATATAGCTTTTCATTATATTGAGCAATACTAAGAGGTTTTAAAAGCTATTTTATAGCAGTGAATCTTAGAAGCCAATGGAAAGCTTATTTCAGAAGATAGATTTTGTTAGATCTTTGTGCCAAATGCTTTTTGCTGTTTGAGGAATATACTTCTAGCTCTTTCTAAATAAAATATTTATAACATATAAATCTAATTTACAGTTTATCAATTAAATTATTCCATAAACTTATATTTAATATCCTAACAGAAATTTTACCTTTAGGAAATATCTAAGATACATTTATTGATACTGAAATTACAGAGGAATTTCGCATTTGTCACTGTAACTTTACTGTTTACATGCCCCTGGAGCCAGAATAAAATGTATTTTTTGCCTTGAATCATAGAAAAAAAAAAAAAAACAAAAAACCAAAAAAAAAAAAACCTCCAAACCAAACCAAACCAAACAAACTCAGATTATGTTTTGGAGAGGTTTCTTTTTTTCATTAATTGGATCAGTGCAAGTCAAATTGGCAGTGGCAGATTATATTGGGAATTATTTGGAATGGAGCAGAACAGAAAGAGAACATAATTCTGGCTGGTAAACACCTGGTAAGCTTATGTAACTTATTAACCATATAGTTCTCATCCTTCCTGCTCATTAGAAAAGAACAAATTAACCTAGTCAAGAAAAGGAGAGGATATTATATGAAAAGAATACTCATTAATATGCATTAGACAAAGATTTTAACTTGAAAAAGAAAAAGAAGACTAATATTATAGAAGTCTACAAAATCATAATTTGTTTGGAGGAGGTAAAGAGGGAAAAATTATCATACAGAGGTTTAGTATTTGCCTTTCCTCCCAGCATAAGTACTTATGAGAAGCCATTAAAATTATCAGGCAAAATATTTAAACTGAAGCAAAAGAGAAGTACTTTTAATAATGCACTAATGGTAGAACTGCCTGCATGAGCAGATTTTGGAAACCAAAAGTGTAAATGAGGACTAGGCACATGAATGAAAAACAGGTCCATTCATGACTAAAAAACTTTCTGATCTGCATATAATCTTTGCTTCCACAAATCCCTAAACTGCTGCCAAAAACTGGGAATATATAACCAGACTATAGGTTAGGATTACTCTACACATGCCTATTGTCTTCTACTCCTGCCCTAAGCAGCTGCTGCTGGCATCTACCAGGAACGGGTTGGTAGGCTAGCTGAACCACCATGGCAATGTCTCAGTCTCATAGCTCTAGACTGTGACATATGAATTAATTCAACTAATTTAACCTGCCCATGAACTTAAATGAGTGCATTAAAATAATATAATTTTCCTGTGCAGTAAAAATTCTAGTTCAGGCAGAATTTAAGCCTAGTATTCAAAGTCTGTCCTTCCAGGAATACCAGGCCAATACTCAGACTGTCCAGACAGATGCACAAGTTATCAAAATTTAAATCCTGAAGTATGAGAAATGGCAAAAACCCCAAAGCACACACAAAAAAAAAGCTAGTGTCACTTGGTTTTCCAGAGAAAATTTTCTGGTGTAAATGGCCCTTCAGCATCACTCTTGAGGGCTGGGTCCAGCTTTGAAAGAAAATGCCTGTGGATAGCACAAATTTTCCTCAGTTGAATACAAGTTTACAAATTTTGTTGCTTGTCTTTTATTTTTCTTTACAACAAGGACATGCGATTTTAAATTAACTGCTCTTATACTTCATAACACCTACTTTTAAGAGATAAATTTGCAATGAGTTATTAAAACAAGACCAAAAAAAAAAAAAACCCAAACTAGAATGTTCTTACTAAAATACGTCAGTCCATCTGCCCAAACTTAACATGTGTTCAGTCCTAAGGTGAGCTATAGATTTGAGTTATTTGATCTCAATTTGAAGAGATGGTTCTGTACCCTTGGCTAGCATATTTCTTTTTATATCACTTTAAATTGAGTTGTAATCTTCTGAGGCAAGTCCATTTTGTATAAGAAAATTTTAAAATCTTCTGATTTCACACTGGTTTAAATAAACCTTAGAGTTGATGGGTAACATTCCTTGATCATTTTATATATCTAAAATATAGATTAAAATTACTTTCTAATTTGTCATGGTTGGGTATTATAAATTTCAAATAGACTGTGTGGGTGTCAACCTTATCATTGCTCTCTTAGCCTTAATTGTCAAAAGGCAGGTGGGCTGAGAGGCCTTTAGAACACCTGTGGCTGGTAGTCTTCAAAAAGCTTTGCAGCTTGCAAGAGGATTCCTTTGTACTTAACCGGCAGGGCTGGCTGGAGGGAGTTTCCATGAGTGTTGAGAGTTCCTTTAGAGGCCAAGTGACAAGCTGCATCAAAGGGAGAGGCCTTTCCTGCGTCACTGTTTTCCAGTTTTCCCTCTGTCTTTGAAGTTTTATTTTTTTCCCAAAGGTGTTTGTGACTCTTCAGTTTTAACTTCAGGTATCATTGCTCCACTTGTCTTGAGGGTTACCAAACAGACTGAACTTCATTCATATGCCATGAGTGACTCTCTTACACTTTCCACCTAATGTTTGACTTTCTGGAAAGCTTTCACCCAAAGCACTGCTGAAGCTTGCTGACTTTATCCAAAGCACTGTACAACTGCACTCTAGCAGGGAAATGCAGTTATATGTTGGGGTTAAGATGCTGGAAGTCATGCAGGTAGTCAGCAAACACCAGAATTTATGAAGGATACTGTTTAATGGGGGTAAGGATGCATTCTCTACATCAAGCTTCAAAGACTTTTCTGATGTATTTGTGAATAGTGAGCCCTCAAAACAAAAGACGCACATTCAGCATCAAGTTAAAATTCCCTCAGTTAGGCACTCAAGTGATCCAAAATGAAATAAAATGAAGCAAAATACACATATGGAGACTGACAAGTGCTAAGATATATCATAATAACAGCCTCTCATGAATACACCAATAATTGCATTTTGTTTTCAAGAACATTTGTGTTGATGAACTTCTCTCTATATATTGGATAACTAAATTTGTTAGCTTGTTTAAACATGTATTTATGGCACCTCTTTGTTACTTGGCCATTGATTTTTTTTACTTAGAGGGAAGTACAAGGAGCTGACAACATTCAAATCACTGAAGTTTAGAATTAAGTTGCTAAAAACGAATGCTTGACATGGTGGCATAAAAAAAAGAAAAAAAAACAGGACAAGATGTCTTTGTCACACAACAGTGGCAATCAGTTCCCAAGCTGCTGAAATAAATGAAAATTTCAGCCAGCTGTCAGGCTATTAAATTGATTCTGACCAAATCAGGAATTGGGACAGCCACAGAAGCAGGTGAAGGCCAAATGTTTGCCTGGTCCCAGATGTCTGTAGACTTTATCCACAGTTAGGGTCAGGCTAAAAGTCAGAAAGTATTTGTCTTGCCTCTGTAGACTTGCAGCAGGAAGACAATAAATCTGCTTGTTGACGTCTGAGGTGTTGAGCAGCACTTGGTGTTGCTAAAGATAAGTTAAAAATTAGATGTTTCTGCATTTCCTAAAACTGGAGATTTAAGAAGATACTTCAGGAGATCACAGTCTAATGATGTGATGGGAAATAAGAAAGAGGGCTTTGTAAAAACCTAAGAAAATGCCATTCTTTTATTCAGACCCATTGCAAAATATCATTTCTTGTCAAGTTTAAAAGCATAATTTCTCACACTCTTTGGTTATATTAAAGTGACTTTTGAACTGGAAATGTTCAAGTCATCAACAAATATGTTTGGATCATGCTGAGTTAGGTCTTTTTTGGATGAAGTTCCTTAATATTTAGATATGAAAAAAGGTCAGGGAAAGATCACAGAAAGGAAGTTACTCAATCCCTTACATTTAATTTGCCTCAGGAAGTTTAACTGCCAGAATTCTTGGTGTCCTGATATGTACAGAATGGTATGAATTTTAAAGAAACTAGAGACTTGAAAAAACTCACTATTCTTTTTGTGATTATTTGCCCAATTTCAAGGAAAACACATTCAACATTCAAATTCCCATTTGATTATCACAAAGCTTTAAAAATCCCCCTTTTCCCAATGTTTTCCATTTTTTTCCATAGCCTGCAGTCTGAGGGCACTGCTTTACATTTATCATAAATCCGCCAGTTCAAGCACCAGTATTATTTCCCTTAACTCTTTTGTGTCAGAGAACTTTTGAAAAACATTGTGCACTAATGGTGCTATAATTGTAAGAAGGAGAATGACAGTGGATATTTTTATCAGGGAATCTGAAGAAGCAAACAGCAGATATCTATTACATGGGTAAAAAAGTCTCATATATGAGTTAATGTAGTTGTTTGCAGTGAAAATTACATGTTCAACTTATATTCCTTAAAGATCTCTTATCTACTCTTCAGACAAAATATTTTAGGGACATGCTTATGACAGAATTATTTCAGAACACCAAAAAGAGTAGGAAAAAATTAATTAACACACAGATCCATCATGAATGTAGTGGACACAAGCTGCATGTGTACTCTGCCCACTAACAGGAAACTCCACACAACAGTGTTCAATTGCTTCTGCATGCCTGGGAACTGTAGGTGGTTGAATGCTTACCCTACAGCAGTTTATTACTTCTTTAGTGCTGTGCATCCCTTCAATAGCTCTAGACTTGGTTTTGGAGACTCACAGTAAGCAAAAAGCTCAATGAAATGCAATATTTTGTTAAATTCTTCATTTCTTTACTCTCTTACCTTCTTAAGCTCTCTTTGACCAGGATATTTGAAAGCCTAGTTTCTTTTGCTACTGAATGTCATTAGAGTAAACTAATTTGAGGAATTATTCTTCTGTCTCCTTTTATTCCCCCCCAATTGCATTGTGTTGGGACTAAAGTATCCCATAACAAATACAAGGATATCTCAATATCCCAAGACAGACACTAAACTGGGAAGCATTTCAGACAGTTGTATATCCTTCTATCATAATAGGGGAACATTTGATGATATATTCTGTCCTCTGCACAATGTGCTCATTTCCCATGAACTCAGAGAAAAACTCTGTGGGATCAGTACCTGAAAATCAGATCATGCCAACTTGAACAAGGTCATAAGTAAATGCCTAGCTTCAGGCATGCAGTTTTAATCTCTGAGGACTCAATTATGTGCTCAAATGTTTGGCAGAATTAGGTTTATAATGAAATGAAGAGAGCTTAGTTCCCCTTTTCCTCTTCTTTCAGAGAAGCTTAAAAAGATATTCTAGGAGAAAAGTAGTTCAATGAAAAAATAATTAGCATTCATAATTGCTAATATTTCTTTCTGATTTCTGACAAACTAAATCCTGTAATTTGTGACTATTAATAAGGAAATCAAGGTATTTATTCTCTGAAACACAGTGTGTAAAATAACATTTAATTTTGAATATTTTGAGACATGATTTAAGATTTATTTAAACATTGATATTATTCATTTTTACCAAAGTAGAGAGGGAGTGATGTTCAATTGCCAGTCAGATTGACCATTAAACTGCTTGTTGAGCAGAAAATAGGTTTCCTGTGTTACTTTGGCTTCTTTCGGAATGAAAAATACTCAGTTATGTATGTGGGAATTAATACATTTTTTCTGTGTAGTTTAGTTTCCCTAAAGAATTTCCAAGACTGAGTCAATTTGGTGCAATTCCAACACAAATGCTCAAATTCAAAGGGCTTTTATTGGCTGTTTCCCTACTTTCTTATTCTAACAAGGCGAAAAAAATACTGAAATCTGCAAATCTTAACACCTGTCACTGAAACTCAGTTTTTTGACATGAAAAAAAAAAAAGAAGTTTCAGGTTTTTAGTAAGAGCTCTTTAAGGATATACTGCAATGTTCATTCAGGGAGAATGAGCAATGGCTGGGCAGACACCACCTCTCTCTGACCCGTGCAACTGGCCTGCCACCTCATCCCAAACACATCCAGTGGCCTGAGCTCTGAACTGAGCCTGCTAGCCTCTGTCTGTGTCCATCACTGGTGTTTTAAAACAGCCATCCATCTCGGTTACATCAGCTCATTGCTTTCTGACAGACCTCACTGAAAAGGAGGTTCTGGCCTTTTTGGCACATGTAAAAAACTGTGTAAAATATGCCATTAACACCAAGGAAACAACTTGGTTTTTTTACTGTCCACACCCTCTTTTTGATTTCTCCTTGACTGCATTACTGAGTCATTTGCCTGTTTCCAGCTTCTTTCCTCCACTTCCTCTGGCTACCAATACACGCCAAATACAACCATTATCAGTAGTGTCACACCACTGGTTTTGCTGAGGGCAGACCCTGCACTCCTACCTCTGTCCCCCTCACCTGGTTTTTATGCCTGCTTGTGGCCATGCTTCTCAGCCCCCGTGAGTAATCTGACTGCAGCAATTTGAGGTAACAAGCCTATATAAGTTCCTTTTGGAAACGTGAGAAAGCAAAGTGTTTATAACTTTCTTTGCTCCACTGAGTTCAGACACTTGCTGTAAAATTAATAGCTGGCGTCAGAGCTAAAAATAACTGCACTTTTTAAAACAGGCATGTCCCATCTTGACATTCTTCATTTTTAAAGTGTATTACATTTTGTCTGAGAGTTAACAACCTTTATTAGTATCCAATGGCACTAAGGTGGTGTTATTTTTTACTTTTTTTTTCTTGGATCTCTCTGTGGCATTGTAGAGAGATTTCAGTACTTTTCCACACAAGAACTATATGTAAATATATATATAAATGGGAACACTTATATATAAACATGTAAATATATATATATATATATATATATATATATATATATATATATATATATATATACATTAAAAATGAAACTTTTGCATTTTCAAAAGGTAACCCTAGTTAGAAAATAACTGTAGAATTCTCTAGCTTCACCCCTGGTAAGAACTTAAAATGAATGTGGTTTCACAGCCTTCAGAGAGACTTGAAAAGTGAGATGTTCAATCCTCTCCTTGCATGAGTTTAGCCATGGGAATGGGTGAGAAAAATCAACTGAACGAACAAAGAGTGCTTCCAGCTGAGATAAAATGTATGGAGATAGAGGGTGAGAAAATACAAAATTAAAAGTGTTCTGTCCTTTCAAGACAAGGAAAGTGTGAAGAAGAAGATCAAAACAAATGCCACTAGTCCTGAAAGGCACTCAGCATGTTAATTTTCACTGAGACCAGTATGAGCTTTGCATCATCTCCCTTCAACAGAATTGGGGCTTATTTCCTCTCATGTCTCAATGGAGGGAAAGCTTCTCTCACTACATTTCATTTTTGGTCTGCTCTTGGGGTGTTGGGAGTCCAGTCTAGCCACTATGATCTGTTCCAGTATAAATCATGTGGAGCAGGAGAGGAGGTATGGCAGGATCAATCCCAGAAGTTAAGTTGATTCACATTCTTCCTTTATTAGTATTTTGTTTTCACAAATGTTGCAGCATATCCCTGCCTTCTAATTCAAAAATGCTTCTTGTTCTTCTTAGACAGATAATTAGATATGGGCATAACTGTCTCTGTATTAATTTTCTTTCTATAAGGAAACAATGCCTTACATTAAAAAAAAAGGAGAAATAAGAGAGCTACAAAACAGGCTAAGATGTTTTGTTTGTTTGTGTTTCTGCAGAATAGCTTAGAAAATATAAGTACAAACTTTTTCATCTTCAGGACAACAATAACATTCCGGTAGACTTTTTTTATTTTCAGATTCAATTAGCTGGTTCACTGACCCATGAATTTTGTGTGTCTAAATGATGCATCTTGATTTTGACCAATCTTCACTTGTATTAAGTGACAAAGATAAACCAACCAAAATGTAATAAAAAGTTTCAAATTGAAAAATGAAAACCAAAACTCAAACCCAACAAAACACTTAGATAATGAGGAAACTATTTAAAGAAATGAGACATGAAATTAGTGAATTTTACTCCTATTATCTTTGGAGAGTGTATTTTTTTGCCTGAATTGCTATAAATGCTCTTAACCATAGTATTATCCAGTCCTTCAAGAAAAAAAGATAACCTGTCAGCATACTTCTGTCCTATTGACTTTTCCTCTAGTATGTTAACACCATTAAGTTATTCACTAAGTGATTTAGCAAATATTTGTCATGATTCCCTCTCATTCTCTGTATTTCTTAGATCATGATAGTTTATATTTTTTAGTTAATAGATTCATAGAGATAAAACTCCAAAAAAACAATAATATATGAAAAATTATAAAGGTTTATGGAAAAAAAAACAACAGTCTGCTTTGGATAGCACCTCAAAATTTTTGACTTTTGTATGTGCTCGTATTTTCTCTACTGTTATTTAAAGTAGCCCTTACAGGGCCTGTTTTCTTTAAGAAGTTCCTCTTCATGCTCATGAATTTCATCTTCTTGGATTCAGTATTGACCTAATATTCAGCTTAATGTTCTTCATCCAACTTCATTTATCTTGCTTGAGTAATCAATCAATTTGGCAGTACACGGAAGAGGTCATCTCTGCACTGCTCACCAGAAGCCATGCAATATCACCAGTTTCTTCAATCAGCAAACAAGGTTTGGCAGGGCTACTGTGACAACAGATGTTTTTGAGGGTTCTGAAGCAAAGGTCTAAGTCACAGAGTTGTAACTTCACATCATTGCTTATGAATGTATTTTTCTGTGGATAACTTAAAGAGTCTGGTGTCCGTGTCTGGAAATTTTTCACCTATCCCAAATGGGACCAGAATATCACTGAGATGATAATGCTGAACATTGGGAAAAAAAAAATCAGGGTTAAGTAAAGGGAGCTCTCCATTCTCTGGTAGCAGGTGACCATCCTCCAGGGTCTGTAAGCCTGTTGTGAGAGTATAGCTGTACAGCCAGCCTGCTTGTGAACACACTTGGGTACAAGCCAAAATATTCCTTCAACAAACCTCTACTGTGTTACAAATAGTATATAAGCCTTTTTCTCTTACTCATTTTACAGTGGATATGCACAACTGGGGAAAAAAGAGGCATATTATGTAATTAATTTTGCTGTTCTGCCCTGTTCTGAGCCCTGCTCTTCACTGCAGCCATTAGGATGAAAGTCACTGTTCATACTTGTCTGCTATGTAACTAAGCATCCCAATTTACCCAAAACCAAAATCATTCAAATGGCCAAAAACTGAATAGAATCTGGGCCTGGAGCTATTCCAGGAGTCATCTTTATGATCTATTAATCTTTATGAAGTCACAGTGTCTTCTTACTGCTGCGGTTCAGGAATGGTATGGGTAGATCAGCTGGATTTGTGACAAGTCAAAGAAAAACTTTCCACCAATATCTGTGCCCCTTTTAGAGCAAGGAGTAGGTAAATAAACTATCTATAGGCATACCTGCAACAGCCTTGGGAGACTAAGTGCAGAATGCCAGTAGTACCGGCTGCTAACCATTGCCACAATATCATTATATCTACTCACATGTCAGCAGCAGTCTGATAAGTAATCCAGTAATTGTAGTAGAATTTAAATCTGAAAGAGTATTTAGACTTTCTTATTTAAAATATACATTATTATTAGCCTCATTCTGCCTTTTCTGCTGGAGACAGAGTGTAAAAGTTAAATATGAGCCCAAAATACTTCCCTGTGGACTGTTGAAGCCTAAAACATAAGGGGGATAACGTTGCACACACCAATGCCCAGATGGCTGTGGAGCCAATCAAGGATTTTTGGTAATGACACAGTGTGAGAAAGAATAGGATGTGGTGGGAAAGTGGGAGCATATGAAGGTAGGGCAGCCCTTTTCTGGGACAGATATCCTTGTTCTGGCTCCTGGAGACAAGCCCAGAACAATACAGTACAAGTGCACAAGTGAGGTTGAGATGCAGGTACGGACTACATGGGAGGATCAAGACCACCAAAGACCCTTAAAGCCCTCAGCCATTTCTAGAAAGCGATGCCTCAAGATGCTGAACCTGGAACAGAGACTAGACAGAGCTAAGAGAATAAAGTAGGTATTTATTGAAAGGCCTTAAAGGATATACCTTGGGCAGTAAAAGAATGTGGCCAGGGCTGCACCCAAGAGGGACCCAAAGTGATCAGAAAATGGATGACTGGTCATGAGGTTTCACACTTTTATAAGTTCTGGTCCATTAGCATATTGGGGTTAATTGTCCAATTATAGCTTCGGGTTATGAAGTCCCATCCTTTTTGTTCGCTCCTTTGTTGTTTATACTGTCGGACCTGAAGGTTGCAATGGTTGCCCTTGGTCTCAAGCAGGAAAAGGATTGTTTTGTCTAACTACCCTGTGAAGAGAACTTACCTAGGCAGCATAGAATCTGAGAAATAAGAAAGTTAAAATTTAAGGTGTTAAAAGGTCTAGAAGAATGGACTGAACATGATAACTCATTTGCAGAGAAAGTGAGAAACTTATCTCCAGGGTGAGGAAAACTTCTCCATGAAAAGATACCCCCTTGAGGGCTGGGCGTGGATGTGCACCAGGGCCCTGGATGGCCCATCAGGTGATCAGTTCTGGAGTCAGGATTGGTGATCTCTCTCTTTCTCCCTTTCCTCCTTTCTTTCCCTTTCACACTCTTTTATTAACCTCTCTAGTTGTCTTTTTAGTTTCAACTTATGTCTTTATCTAAACCCCACTTCAATGTATTTATGCTGGTGCCTAAATATTTTTAGCTTTTTATATATTCTTTATGTATTTCCAGCTTTGCAGACTGTTAAATGCCTAGGTATAACTTATAGTACTTTTCTAGCTTTCTTTCTCATAGTGAACAAACATTTATTGATGCATTTTAAAAATTTTGCTTAGTCTTGCTTGTTTGTTCACCAAGGACATTTTATTTTGCACCACATAATCATAGACATAATACAGGTAGGGTAGGAGACTGGAGGGAGTGCTTCAATGGGGAAAAGCCCAGGGGGAGATTACTTAACCAACTGCTCCTTTAATTGGACAATATTGGCTAGATATTCAAATTCTTGATCTTATAAAATCATACGGATCTAATTCCTAGCGCAGTTTTTCACCATACTGTCTACTTGAAGGCTTTCTAATAAAGGTTTTCTTTTATATTATCAGTCTAATGTTGACTGGAAAAATTGTGTTCTATTTCTAGGCATCAGTGGTGGGAGATCAAGGACTAACTTTTACCAATTTCCATGCCAAGTGTAATTTACTAAAAAAACTTTGTAAACTTTTGCACACCTTCTGACTTTTGAAGTTCATTTCAACCAAGAGCTCATTTCAAACAAATCTTGTGTGCTCCCTTCCCATAAAGGTGGGATGCCACATGGACACACATACTGAAAATAAGCTTGAAAACAGCAGGAAACAAATGGAAGGGAAATAAATGTTAGCACCTTCTTTAGTGTTCCATAAAACATCCTTGTTTGTTGTTACAAGGCATAAGAGCATACTTGGTTTAATTCATGTAGAGAACAGTCTGCACAGGGAGTTGAAGTAGGGCTGGTCTGGCATAAAAAAGACACCCTGATTTTATAAAGGTATATAAACATGGTTTGGTGAACTGAACACACTGACCAGATAAAATTCATTCTATTGAAAACTTTTTTTTTTTTTTTCCACAGAGCAACTGCCTTGATCAGGTACTTTTGATAGAAATGTAATATACCATGGATTTTTCTTTCTGTTTTTTTAATCCCAACTGCTTTTAATATGTAAAACCTATTCTATTTTCTACTGTTGGACAAAATTACATCACGTTCAGTAAAAGAAATTTGAAATTCATTTGATTTTTTAACCACTGTTTCAGCTGATATCTTCTCCCTCTCTGTTTCTCCAGGGAAACTTTTGATTTTTCAGTGCTCAGTTTATATGCTAGCCTATTCCCAGCAGAGCTTTTGATTTTCAAATGGAACATAATGTAGAAATCCACAAGCTAGGTCCTAAGGTCCCAGAGCTGTGCTATGATGAGACTGCACTTCAGTAAATGAAAAGACCATATTAGGTGAAACATAAAGGGTTGTTTCTAGTGCAATACTGATTTTGGATCCTGGAAGTTTGGCAGTGGTATGACAAGCACAGGTAAGTCCTGGCAATTCCTTCTTTGGATCAAGTCTCTATCTGCCTGGTTGAATATTAGACATTTATATAATAAAGCTAAAGTGTTTGACACCATATCACATTGGGCTTTACATGGAAAATCTGGAAACTAAAAGCCGGAGATCTCAGGAGAGGTTTACAAAATAGGATGACCAATTCAATGAGCAATGATTTTCAGTGAGATCTGAGCTGTTCTTTTATCAGAATAAGATGTAGGTAAAAAAGATTTTGAAAAGTATGCTTAATTCTTGCAATAGGCATTGCCACGTTTACCGATAAATA
This sequence comes from Molothrus aeneus, assembly GCF_037042795.1. Lineage (NCBI taxonomy): Eukaryota > Metazoa > Chordata > Aves > Passeriformes > Icteridae > Molothrus > Molothrus aeneus. Next base: position 85,341,537 of record NC_089646.1, read on the forward strand.
AGAGATATGACAACTTTACTACCTAGGTGTCCTTAGGAAGTCCCATGGAGAAATTAACTCTACTCTCTTGCAAGTAATTTGACACAGTTCTACTTTGCACACATCATAAAAGAAAAGATACTTCTAGCTATGACACCTGATATGCTACATTATATAAGACTCCCTTAGTATATTATTCAAGGGATATTAACTTAAAAGATCTTCTCTACTGCAAGTCCAAATAAATTTAATATTATCAAGGTGATTAATCCACTCTCAACAATAGCCATAAATTAATTCAAAGGCACATAAAATGAGTAGAAAGTGGGAAGAAATGTTAACAATACTGAATTCCCATCCTGGAATCAGCAACAACATGTGCTGTCTCACGTTGTCAATTCATAGCTTATTAGGGACTTGGATTTAAAAAGCTTTTCAAGTCAGTAATTTTGGAATCCATCTTTAAAAAATGAAATTAACATTATAAACTTATATTGCTTCAGTTTCTAAATTATTTCAATTATGTTTTAACAGGTTCCATTCCAGTATCACTTGAAAAGATGACAAATTATAAAGTGTTCTGAGTAATTATTGACTACAGTTTTTCACTTTGTTTGATACTTTATGTTTTTTAGAGGTTGTTTTTTGTCATGGCACATGAGATAATTTTCAGGTACTGTGTGGACACTATTTGATGTTGCCTTCAGTATTTTCTGAGTCTTTAAATTCCTCTCAGAGTCTAGGGCCTAGACCCATTAAGAAGCTCTACAAGCAGCCCTCACTCACAAAACCTCAGGGACAGATTCAAACAACAAAGCACCCAACAGAGGTACTGCGCAAGGCTGAGAGTGTTGGGTAAAGAGTTCTTAATTGACAGTCATGGTAGTGACAATCCCTACTCCTTACCCAGCACACGAGACTGGATTATGTGCCACTGAGTCATCCATACTGAGCAGGTAATGTTTTGTCAACAAGGCTTCTCTGCTTCACTCTCATGAGTGTGGTGGGCCTTTGGTCAGAACACTTCTCTTGTGTGACCATGGTCACAAGGGTTTTCAGGATGAAGAGACGAGAATGTTGACTCCATGATCAGAAGGCTTGATTTATTATTTTATGATATATGTTACATTAAGACTATACTAAAAAGAAATAGAAAGGAAAAGGTTTCTTCAGAAGCTAGCTAAGCTAAGAATAGACAAGAATGAATAACAAAGATCTGTGTCTCAGACAGACAGCAAGAGCCAGCTCTGCCATGAGTGGTCAGTAAATCCAAACATCCACAGGAGACCAATCACGGGTCTACCTGTTGCATTCCACAGCAGCAGATAACCATAGTTTACTTTTGGTTGCTGAAACTGCAGCTTCTCACAAGGAAAAATCCTAAGAAAGGATTTTTCATGAAAGATGTCTGCGACACTCTTGGCACTCTGCCTCACACTTAAATACCTGGATATTTAAGTTTCTGGCTGTGATTCCTGATGGACTTTTGAAAAAGAAAGCCGACTGCATCTTTAGATTTAGAATGTTTGGTTATTGTAAGAGATGAACAGATGCATCAGAAAAAAAGGTGTAAATACCATCATATTTCTGATATTGTGTGTCAGAATTTGAAATGGGAGGTAATATTTATGCATGCAGCAACAATCAGCAATAGTATCAGAGGGGAGTGGGCTGCATTAGAAATAGTGGATTTTTTTTATATTTACATGCAAGCTGTGAAGAGAGAAATTAGCACAAGAAAACTGTAGTAATCTATAACTGGGAACAGTAATCCTAGGTATCCCTTTAGCTAGCCTTACTTTAATCTTAGACATCCAGGCTAAGAAGGATGTATAGATTCCAAGCAGAGATGAATTGTTCCATCAAAAAATAAGTTTTCTCTGACTGCCAAAATTATCACAGTGCTGTGGTAATAAAGCAATTAGTGCTGCAATAAATTTTGCTTTTTCTATGATAGCAATACAAGCACAGTACCAAGAAACAAGTTTTCTTACTCATTTGATGGAATATATGCAGTGCTTTTACGTTTCTAAGAAAAGAAAGAAGCCAGATATTTTTTTAAGTCTGCCATTAGTTCTTCACAATAATAGATTTTATCAGGATTTAACTTTATTCATTCACTCTGCTTTTCCAGCTATCTTTGTGTGTGATCTTAGAGCTACTGCAGCTTCTCAACACCTCTGGCAGGAAGACAAAAAAGGGTTTCTGCCTCTACCATCTTTCTTAACTTCTACCAGATATCACTGAGGATATATCAGATATATATATTTATATATTCAAGAATTCTGTTATTAATGGCTAAAGAGAATCTTTCTAAGAAACTGGTGCCCATAATAAGTGTTCTATTCCCTTTTGTAAGTGCAGGGGTTTTTAAAGCTTTTTTGATTCCTGTCTAACGTCATATTATCAGTCTTCCATGCAAGGAATAATCCAGTCAGCTTTTTGGCTGTAACAGCAGCTGTTCATCTAAGTTATTATATGTGGTGTAGAATACTCTCCAAAATCTTCTTTTAATGTGGCAAAATATGTAAAATAAGAGTTAAGACATTAAAAAATTAAAAAAAAAAAGTCCTAGGTTATCAATGATGAGTGCCTTGCTATTTTTTATTCTGAAAAACACACATATGTTAAAATGGGTTATAAACATCCTTACTTCAGATTTTGTGTACTTCTATCCAGTCAAGCCAGATAAATACAGCTCAGGATGTCTTTTTGTGTGTAAATAAGTTATGACAGAAAAATGTACTTTGCATAAAGATAGGGAAACAAACATGAACATATACTCTTCCATTGTTTGTTACTCTACAATTATTTGTTTTGGTTTTCAGTGTTTTATGTTGACTGTTCAAACAGGTTTTAGAAAAGGATTTGTTTACCACAGAAATATAAAAGCAAATTAAGAAACCCAGCAAGACCAAAGACAATTTTTGGCAGAAAATATTTACTTCAGCATGCTGTGGATCTGTTTCAAATATATTGAATTTTTCAGTTACACATTTGTAATTATTTTCTTCCAAATATTATTGGAATGTCTTTATTGGGGCTTAACACCAGCCAGAAACAGCCTCATGCAGCTGTGCTCTATCCTTCCCCTCACTGGGATTAGGAAGAGAATAGCAAAAGAATTGTCAAAAAACTCTTTGTGGGTTGAGTTTAAAGCAGTTTAATAAGGAAGCAGAAGCCACGCACACAACCAAATCAAACAAGGAATTAATTTACCACTTCCCATGGGAGACAGGTGTTTAGCCATTCCCAGGAAAGAGACACTCCATCACATATAACCCTGACTTAGGAAAACAAACACCTTGGACATCACCCTCTTCTTTCTTCTTATCCCCCTAGTTGAGTATGAGTCCATATGGTATGGAATTTCCCTTTGGTCACTTGGTGTCAGCTGCCCCGGCTGAGTGCCCTCCCATCTTCTTGAGGACCACCAGCCTCTTTACTGGTGGAGTGGGGTGGGGTGAAGAGCAGAAAAGACCTTAACTCTGTGTAAGTGCTCCTCAGCAGTAATGAAAATGTCTCTGTTTTATCATCATTGTTTCCAGAACAAATCCAAAACCCGGTTCTATAGCAGTTAGTAAGAGAATTAACTCTACCCTAGCCCAAACAAGCACAAGCTTACATCACCTACCATTTTGAGCATGTTCAAAGTTCCTCTACTGCACCCCAGAGATCATCTGCTGAATAAGTTACTATAATAGAAAGTTACATAAATTATCATTTAATTGCTAGATCTCACTAATAGAGTCTTTCCTTTTTGTTGCATTATATTTCAAGTGCATTCAAAATATTTTATCTGCATGTTTTGTTTTTCATAAATTTAATAAAAAAGTAATCTTATCTAAACAAGTGTGAATGAAATAATATATTTCAAGAAGAAAGAAAAAACCCAGAAGCATCATTGCTTTTGTTGCCTTTCTTCCTGTGAATCTCTACACCTGTCTACCACAAAGACTGAATTCTTGGGCAGCCTCCCCTCCATCATCCCCAGGGTAGTCAGGGGCCTGATGCAGAAATACAGCAGCTTCTCTCCTAGTGCAGCCCAGAGTATGATTCCTCTAAATGTCCTGCTTTTGGCTTAACCATGTTTTTATTCCATGGTAAATCAAATCGCGTTTAGAACTGAAATACTTAGGAAAGAGATAAGTGTCATTGTTGTTTATTAGGCTTGATTGAGGCTTTTCATGACCCTTTTCTGGTTTCCTTGGATTTGGTCTGGTGTTTTGCTTCACCACACAAAAGCTGGTTTCCTAATAATTGGTCACTGTCTTTCCCTGGAAAAGTTGTCACTATCCTGAAATCTTAAACTGGCAGATATTTTCTAGTGTTCATTTGTTTATTTTATGGGAACTACACAGACCATATTGCCATCTTTACTCTGCACAAAATATGTATTTTTCATGACAGAGCTTTTGAAATTATTTTTTGCCTCCCTTCATGGAGAGAGGTGCTATAGCACAGAAAATATGCTAACAGAAAACCAGCTCTGTAAGGGAGAAGAAACACAAACTCTAGCTCCCTGTGGAATATTACAGTGATACATACTAAGTACTTGCAGAACTGTTTGAAATCTTTACATTAAAAAAAATCTATTACTTTTTGTTTGACTATTATGCAAGAATTTTATTTTCAAACTTACTCTACATTTTTATGATTTAATGAGCATCTGAACTCCCAGACATATTGTTGGTCAGAGACTACATTCTGACTGTTGTTAGTTAGTAAGGAGTGTGCAAACATTTTCTTTTTCATGTTGCCTATGTTATTAGTAACATTAGTATCTGACTATAGTATATGGTCAGGAAATCTTTCTTTTAGCAAAGGCTTACTGGGAAAAAAAATGGACTTCATTTTTAATACTTATCTGTGTTTCTGAATGTACCACAGGCTAAAATTGCTTGGGTAGCTCTTTAAATACATATTAAAAGACACATTATATCGCAAAGAGAATAGAAATTTATTCATCCTTGCAAGTGTTTTTCTCACACAGTAACATAAAATAGTTAAGAAAATTAATCATTCCCTCTTGAAAGACAAAAATATTCTGTTGGAACCACATTATTCCAAATCCAACATGTTTGCACCATTTTAAGACTGATCAAATTTGTATTATATCAGTGCTATGGTTTGGGGGTATAGTACTGAATTATTTCTTAAAAACTTGAAAATATCTATTTTAGAATAAGACAAAAAGTAATTTAGAACTTGAAATGCATTTTCAAGTTTAATAATAAAGTACTCTTGCCATAAATACAATTGACCCAAAAACTCATCTGAATGACCCAATTGACCCAAAAACTCATTTTATTCACTCATCTGAATTCAAGAACATTGAAATTGTGGGATTCCATCATACATTTCTTATTGCTCTTCATTATTTTATTGAACACCGATTGAATGTACTGAAACTCTATAGGGATAGAGTTTTTTTAAGAATAAAGAAATACTACAGGGAGCATAAAGTGACAGTTGTCTGGGACAGTGACATCTGTGGCTATATATTTTGTTCATCATTTAGTTTAGTGATGCCCTAGTTTAAATTAGGGCCCCGAGGACTACCTCCCTTCCTAATAGAAATTTAAAGGGATCACTTTCCAGCATAAGTACTTCCCTACTGACATGTCAGAAGAAAGATGTTACTTCGAAACCATGAATATTCCTCTATCAAAGTAGATTAAGGACTTAAAAATGTTTTCATCTGAATTTTGTATTTGAAAGCAGATTGTGAGGGTTAGGCTGAGCTACCCTACTCCACAGATAGTAAGCAAATCAAATTCTGTGGAAGAACACAGGTGTTGTCCTACTTCTAGCAAGTATTAGCTATTTCTAATCCAGTAGGCATATTTAAAAATAGGAGTGAGTAACAGATAACGCATTTGCAGAACCAAAAATAAGAATGCTTTCAAATACTAGGAAAAGGAGTGATTTTTAGTGTACTGTTATATTGCCTTCATCCATTTTGAGGCAGATAAAATTAATCTCATTACTGTGATGATTTCATAGGCAATCTAGATTAATGTTTACTATTAGCAGACACCAGCATCTGGGAATTTCTGGTTTGGGAATACAAACCTTTATTTAGAGAACCTACACATTTACATTTCTTATTAAGTATCTTTCAAAAAATCAGTATAGCAATTAAAGCACATGATAGTGTAATCTTTAGTAATTTGCAATTGGTCTTCATTTGCAAGAAAAATACTAACAAGCTTTCCTTTTTATTACAGCTCTAGTTGGACAAACACTGTGTCAGGAATGTAAAAGCCCCAGGCAACCTTCAAGGATAATTTTTATTACATCCATTTGAAAAGAAAAGGAATGAACTGTTTGTACATCATAATATACACAAATACTAGCAAAAGACCTTTCTTACTTGCTTGGTAACTCATGCACAGCAAATTGTTTTCCTCTGCTCCAACAGATATCATCCATGTAGGTTTGTTTAAATTTCAATATTTTTAAAAGGTTCATTTTCCTTATTTGCTTTATAACATTGCCTGAATTACCAGGATAAAGGTATTGAATTCCTAAAAATATAAAATTCCCATTGAATTCCTAAAAATATAAAAATATAAAATTCCATATTGAATTCCTAAAAATATAAAAATTAAAAAAATAATATAATAAACTTTCTTTTTCATATTCCAAAGCAGAACCTATAAAATTAACTCATAGCAATTTACAAACCTGAAGAGAGCTCAAGCATCTCTACTGTTTATTTCTTTAAGACGTATAAATTTATATGTATTATTAACTGACTCATGCAGTAGGAGACCAGATGGGTTTGTATTGCTTAGATTTGCTGGAGGAAAGCTGAAAGAGGAACGATTCCTAAGTGTAAATATGTCCTGAAATGAGTCCATGATAAGGAAAGGAACTGAGATCTAGCTTACTACTTTTTTCATTGCTAACTATAATGGTCTTACTCTTGGGCAATACAGTTCTGTGACTTGTATATTGATATATTGTTATGCTCTGATCCTTTTTTATCTCTCCCAATAAAGTAGATAACTTCCATTTCAAATCCCTTTTTCAGACATTGAATAAATGGAATCTAGAGAAGCTGTAAAGATGCCTATTTCTAAACCATCATCCAGAATGCTGACAATTAGTACAGGTAAACAGCAACATATATCAGAAAATATTTGCAAGTTCTCTAGTTTCCAGAGCTCTATTCAAGGAGAGAATAATGTTGACCAATGACTCAAGAAATTATACTTTCTATTAAGTAAATAATTCAGCTGTGTTTTATTCCATTTAAATAACCCCATAAAGTGCATTATCCATATCAAAATTAAAAACAAACAAACAAACAATCCATTATTACTGATAAAAATTATTATTTTTGTCAAATTCAAACACCTGCAGCTCTTCTGGAATCTATCACTGACTTTGATTTGCCAACCTGAAAGATGAGGCATGCATTTCTTATTCTCATCCTGATTAGGACAAAATGAGGAAAAGTGTACAAAAAAAAATAAAAGTGGCTCTTTTTCAATGATTTTTTTTTGAGAGCAAAAGGAGATTTCTGAGACAATAAGTCAAAAAAAGCAGTTGATATAACTGTATTTGCTCATGTGGGGAAGTACCTTTTACAGATTCTAATATCCCTGAAACAATTATGCTTCTTGTTCAGAATATCTCCCTTAAATTCATCTCCCACCTCCTTTGGCTGGAAGGTGAGGACCAGCTACCTCTGTGGCATGGTGTATGCCCACAGGGAAAAGGCACCATGCCATCTATAGAAAATTAGATTAATTGCTGACTATTTCACTTCAGAGTACAACTCAATGATCCTTGTGGGTCCCTTCAAACTCTGAGTTATCAGTGATTCTGTGCTAGTAAATCCTGTGATGTCTCTCCATCTCAATTGAATTTAAAGATATGTGTCAAAAATCAGGAGCATTTTTACACTGGGTCTTGCAGAAAAAAGGTAATAATATTATCTCATGGGTCCCATTTGATATAATTGACTTATTAACTGATCTTCATGAATGGAAATATTATTAAGAAAAAAACTCACAATACTGAAATTATTTTTTTCAATGGTTTAACACTTGTGGGTGAGAGCAGAATTAGGTCAACTGCAGTACATCTGTGACTAAACTGCACTCTGAAAATTAACTTTTAAAAGAATATACAAGTGGATTTGTAGTTAAGGAAAGCAGAAGGAGCACAATGTAAGTCTAATAATTTGCTGAGAACTACATTTTAAAAATAAGGGAAAACACATGAACATATACTCATCTTTGTCAGCTTACAGCAAAGATGTTTTACCAACTCTTGTAGAGCTTACCTACTGTTGCATAAGTACAAAACTACTGGTATCATCTGGCTCTATTTTATCAGAGAAACAGGACACTTTCTAAGCATCTTAGCTGAAATCATATCTTAACATTTATTCTTTCCACCAAGTCAGTGAGTCAGAGTGAGTTTTATTAACAGTAAAAGAGATTACTGCAGGTATGGAAAATCCTCCTCGATCTTACACAGATCAAAAAGAAAATGTTTATGCATTTATATATTTATTTATGCATTCACTGTCGATGACTACATCTCTAAGTGAACATTTTCCTGGCTGTGAGAACAGGAAAGACAAACCCTCATTATTGTGATTTATTTGTGGAAAATGTAATGTGACAAGGCTTGTTTATTTTACCATATCTGTTTTTCCTTTCTGTACAGTCAAATATAACCTCCAGTTAGACTTGTCTTTGAAGTTGTGTGATAGACCTGAATGTCACTTCAATGACAATGTATTTTTGCAATGCAATTTTTTAAGTTCACCAAAAAGTACGTTGTTTTAATACAGACTATCAGAAAAATTGTATGTGAAGGCATATTTGGCTTTTGGTAGCATAGCACATAGTCATTTAAGCATCATCGGCTGATGGACCTCAAATACTGCATCTATCTTTTAAGGTAACAAATATATATACCCAAGCTTTCTATCTAAAGTAAATTCATACGTGATTTGGGTCATCCCTAAATGAGTGATGAAGTTGTATGTTGAGTAGTTTGTTCATCAAAGGTTTAAATTGCTGTCTTATGTTTGAGAAGTCACAATCTCATGTCTCTGGGTAAAGTAGGGAATCCCAACAGAAAGTAAGATTCAGATCCATCAATACAAATGAGATTTGAATAAAGAAAATAAAATTGGCAGCTGGTTGGATAAGATATTCCTTCCTTTCAAGAGCAAATCATCTTCTTAAAGGTAAGAAACAGATATCTATAGATATTTAAATCACTGTCCAGTAATGAATAACTGCAAAATACATTTGTAAAAGTTGGCAAAATACTGGATGAGTAAACAAATAGATGGAAATACAGAGAAAAAATATTGTAAAACTTTTGATTGTAAAATGATGTTCACAGAAATTTTAGCAAAAGCCTAATCTATGCTGGAAGGGTGAGCTTACACCATTCAATTCCACAAAGTTTTATATTTTAAACTCATTAGTTAGAAGGAACATTATGTAACAGTTCAGCAATAAGGCAATACCCTGAAGTGATAATATTTGACTAGTTTGGTTCAGCTAAGGTAACTCAATAAAATAAAAAGCAACTTAATACAGTAAGTCTAACTACTTGCTTCTGTTTCTTTATGCATGTATTTATTTTTTTACTTATTTAAAGGCAGTCATGCTTTTGTTGTACTTTAGAGACAGAGCCTAAGAGCAATCCCTATTTTTTATCTTTCTGGTTGGATTACTAGTTAGTTGGCTCATCAGTTTTTCCAGATGTGGAAGGCATGAAGGTCAGACTTTTTCAGAGTCTTAGGAAAAAATTGATCTTCAGCTGTGCCATATATTTTCTGGTAAACATAACTATCTATGAATTACAAAGAGACCCTGTACCTGTTGGGAAAATGCTCTCAATGTCTTAGGAGACTATATAATCTAGTAATAATTAATTAGTTGACTTAATCAGCCTGATAAAATTTGAAGAGTACATTTCACCTTCATTTGCCTAATCTACTTGTCTAGGCAGGTAAATTAGGAGTTAGGTCCTCTTTCTTTAGTCATCTCATCACAAGCTGTTCTGGTTAAGTTGTTTAAGACAATTCTTCCACAGATGTGTAGATCTTTACCCTCTGAAACTTCACCCAAACTGTGTTTAAATGCTGTATCAGAACAAAGTCGCAAGCCCAGTTCCTTAACCAAATAAATCTGGCAGCCTATTCCCACTCAGTAAAACCAATTTGAGACTCACAGATAATGTTGCACTTAAACTGTCTATATAAAAACTTTCTGTCTTTTTTTCCCCTGCTTTTGTCCTTGAGAGAGTTGATCCAGTTTGTTTTTCAATAGCTATTAAGAGTACCACAGGTGGTGAGATGAGGCTTACTGATCAGGATGGGGGATGGGGACATTTCTCCTGCCACTATGGAAATGGAGGAGAAAGCTGGAGCATAGGCTAGAGATCAGGGAGGAGCCATGAGCATAGGGGAAGGAGGGAAGATTGGAAACTGGTGTCTTGAATGCCCCCCTTAGTCACTGGGACATGCATATATTGTCCTAAAAACCACATTCCTCTGACATTGCTTCAGCTTCCACATGTTATGGATGAAGCAAGAAGCAAGAAACACTGTCCCAAATCTGAAACTTTACAGCATGATTTTTTTTTTTGAATGCTGTTGTTGGTGTGGAAACCATGAAAACATGTAAACATATCTCTGGAAGACTCACCAACTGCTCTCCATACATGGGCAGCCAGTCCACACAGAGCCGACCCTGAGCAAGTTCAGGAAGATTATCTGCAATTTAACAGCCATGGTCATCATTTTCCCAAAAGAGCAGTTAGTTGAGAGCTGGACGAAATATGACTTCATCTGAAAACACAGAATTTCTAGAAGGCTGTGAGTAGCTAATGGGACTGTACATTGTGAGGTGACAGAAGGTCTATGCCATTAATTTGGCCATCTGTGACACTAATGTAGAATCCATCAGCACACTTTACAATTTTCCAGGGCCTGTCCCAGGCACCAAAATCATGTATCAAACATACACCAGCTTAGTTTCAGCTCATACCTCAGCCTAAAAAAATCCAACATCTAACTCTCTGCTCTTCCAGCTGCTGTTTGGTAGTTGCCTGGATGCAGCAGACAATCTGTCCCACATGTCCTCCTCCTTTTACATGCTCCCCTATGTGCATCCTCTGCATTCCTGGACATTACTTCTAAATAATTTCCTCTTTTCACAAAATGCTGCAATCATTTCTTTCATTTTCACTCTTCATTTCTGGTAAGTCCTTCCAAACACTTGAAAATGAGCCCTTCAGTCAGACTTCTCTAAGACATCAGGTCTCTGGAAATCTCAAATGTCGGTAGCAGAACCAGTCTAACAGTCTAAAAATTCTTTTGGATATCTTCTGGAAAGTCTGTTATACTTTTGCTGTCTCCAAAAAATATATACCTCTCTTAAAATCTACTACTCTCTAAGGTCCAGGAGGAAGTAGCAGACATACGTGACAGTGAAGAGTACCTCTAGGACTGGCACTGTACCACAGTTGTGACATGGATGGTCAATAAGGGCAACTAATTTCCAACAATCCTTTCCTAAGAGTATAAGATACAGGTATGCAAGAAAAATCAGTCCACTGATCCACTAGGATCACCAGAGAACAGAAGATGCTGAGTAGATGCTCATCCACCAAAGGAAAAGGTGTCCTGTGCATAGACTTCTGAATCAGAAAACTGGTGGCAATACTAGGAGGAAATAAGGGACTTATTACAATACTAAAAACAGCATGAAGAAGAAGTGGTGCATAATTTAAATTTTTAAAGTTTCTTTGTGCACCACAAAAATCTCAGAGAAGGATGTGTTGGGAAGGATGTGTCAAGAATTATGGTTCTGATCTAGTGGAACAGCACCATTTCAAAGGAAACAGCTGAAAATCAACGGGGTTCATTCACAGTAGTCTTTCACTGGGGCTACAGCTCCTTTTTTGCTTTGATAACTTGGACAGAATTTTAAGTCAGTAAAGCATTGACGAGATGTTTCTAGTACTTTTAATATAAGAAATACTCCAAAAGAATAAGAGGCCTTTAAACTTAAAAAAGATTAGACTGATGGAAATATAAATAGAATTTTAAAATTTTTTTAAAAAGAAATTAAAAAGTCATATGGAAGAGATATCAGAATATTATATAATCTATCCACTGTGTCAGTGAAGCCACGTATTTGCTTCCAGGAGCAATTTCAGTATACCTAATGGCTTTCTGAAAAACCCACAGCATCCCTCTGGTCCCATGATAAAAGGAATGTATGTCTTCAGGATCATCCCTGGAATGTTCTTCTCCCTTTGCATGCTTGGTGCTTCCTATGGGAGAAAGAATTTATGTCTCTGTTTACAGCAGTGCTCTTGAACTGCTTTTCTTTAAGAAGCAGCACACAATGGAGGAAACAGAAAGTAAAACAGATGCTGTTCACTACTGTAACCATGGCATCTCTGTAATGAGGGGAATCATGACTTCTGGACAGGACTTGCCATTTGCAATGTAGAGGAGGTGGTCTTCTCTGAGGGGCCAGTGCTTCCCTATGAGATTTTTTCCTGTCTTTTTGGACACTTGTGCCTTGTGGAGCTGTCCATCTCTTTTGGTTTCGCTCTTGTAAGTCAAATCCGAGTGTTTGAAGAGTGATTATTTGCACTTCTGAATGGAGCAGAGTCAAAATCTCAGTGGCTATAGGATAGATGAGGAACAGCCCAACCTTCTATTATGAGCAACCTCATATGAGCTCATCAGATATTTGTAGGCACTGCTCTGTTGTCTGTCTCTCTGCAGCACCACTGAAATGCTGAGTGCATTTGTAAAGCACTCATTGTGATGATGGAGTTGGACAATCTGCTCATGAAGCCTCCTGCTTCCATTTCCCACTTTTCTCCAATGCCCACTGCTGCAGAAAGGTGTGGAGTCCTTAGAAGAAGCAATATAATTTATAGCAGACAGGTTGGTGGAAAAAAATTCAGCACAGGCCCCCTTTGAGCCCTGCCTGAGGGTATATGCCCAAGGGGCACAAGAGATGTCAGGGAGATTAAGAGACTGAGTCTGCACAGTCAGATATGTCTCACCTTAATCAGATGTACACCTTTTTTTAGTTTGGTCTGAACACCACAATGTTTGATGTGCAGGAATGAAATGTTGTTTGGGGACCTGTGTCTGGGAGTCCAAATGCATTTGAAGGGACATGAAAGCATGCTTACAGTGATAGACCTCAAAAAAAAAAAAAAAAAAGAAGTTGTGTGTCTATTGCTTTTGATGGGCTCTAAAAATATTTTATCTTTTTTTTTCCTATGGATTTAATGACAGGGTTATGTATTCAAGACCTGCTTCTCTCATTCTGAGAAAAAAGAAGTGAAAACTGAAAGCCAAAAGTGATAAAAATATATAAATTTCTTTATAAAGATTAATCTTAACATTGCTTAGATTGATCTAGAACTTAACACCAGAAACAGGAATACAGAAGAATTAATCTTTGGGTTAGTAAAAAATCTGGTGTGAGCTTCTGAATACAAATATCAAGTTGAAATCTTGAACACCATAACAAGGAAAAGTCAAATTTGTCATGGTATTGTTCTGTGTTGTACTTGGAACACTGAAATTTTATTTAAAGATAATAAGGAAGACATGAAAGCATTTCCATGCCACTAAATAAAAATACTCTGGGACTGCCTTAATCTTCATTAAGACACATACCAATACCATCAGTCCGAGCTTTACAAAGTGTGTTCAAATAGCTGAGAAAAAAAGCATAAATGAACTGGAGAAGCACTGTAAAGAAGACCTAATTTAGAAAGCAGTCTGTGGAGACAGTACATAGCGAATCAGTAAAGTATTCTGTTAACATGTGTAAAAAATGCTGCATGATGGAACAGCTCATTTCTTTACAGAAGATCTCTGCAGAGATCTCCATCTGTGCTGCACTATGTCCCCTTCCATCTGACAATGCAGCTTTTAATAGTCATATTTCCAAGATGTTTTTGTAGGTCTGGTAACAATGGAAGAATTAAAAATGTTTTCTTCTCTTCCCTTGAACACGTTACTTCTGGTTTTTTTTCATTCTTCTCTTAAAACCTTTTCAGCTGCTCATCTAAAAAGTTACTGAGTGAAAAATTTTAAAGCCAATGAAAATATATGGTCAGGATGTCACAAGGGCCAGGTGGCAACACACCAGTCTAGCCAGGAGTATGGCAGTAAGGGAACACTGGGCCAGGTCCAGCCCTAGGAACTGAGCACGTCACTGGGATGGGAACCAATCAGAGTAGGCTGGGAAGGGGGCCCACAAGCGGTCCTGGCTCAGAGGGTCCAGGGACAGAAAGGTCAGAGCTGCAAGGAGTTGGAAACTGGCCCTACTGTGGCATCACTGAGGCAAGTGCTCATGTCCTGAGAGGGGTGAAATGGTATCCTGGGCTGTGGTCAGGATTAGGGAGCCCTAAGGGACAAGAGCAGTAGGTTCTTCTGTGTCCTTATGGCCTATAAATACACGTTCACTGTACAGAATCATTGTAAATAAAGATTGCAATGTTAGAAATAAACATTTTCATAATATTTTCAAGTGCATCTGAATGAAAGCACTAGTTTCCCACACAATTAGGTCTTCTCTAGGAACATTATTCTTAATGAGACGCTTCATAGTGGTTTTCAAAAAGCTTCAACTTCCTGTGGAGTAGTGTTATCCTTCCTAATACCTGTACTAAAATCTCAGAACTATGAAAAGTGATTTGCAATTCATTAGTTTTATCACCTCTTCAAAAAAAGGTTGTTTTAGAGATCAAAGAGAGATCTGAAATCCCAAACATCTGATAAAATTAAAACTAATGCTATGTTGGAAGATAAGGTCTGGCTCCAGCGTAGGACAACCTATGCACATCATAAGTATCTGACAGAGTCTAAAAGAGGTTGTGTTGATAATGAGGTGGCAAGGGAAAACTCACTTAATCCTCTCACTTTAAGGTGTCAAGAACTAAAAGCTTTTCTATACTTTTTCCTATTCCCACTCCTTTGGAGTAGTGTTTTGATGTTGAAATGGGGGATGTAAAGAAAGGGAAATAAAGATATAATCCTTTTATCTTTCATGGCATGATGTAAAGCAGAAAAAATGTTTTCATGTCAATATTTCTTTCTGATAGACCAGTATGAAATATAATTTTATGTCATATTTTTAGTCCAAGCAAGCAATTTACATGATGATACATGATATAGATCTCCAAAAACAAGGGCGTGGAAGGATGCATTCTCACTGCAGAAAGCTCAGGATATATTGTATGTTAACTGCCTACAGGTGAAGGGCTTGACAAAATGATTTTCTGTAAATCAGTGAAATGGTAAGATGTCATAAGGAACCTGAAGAGCATGAACAGCATTTGGTGCATGAAAGGCTTATAAGACTTCATTGACTAAGCATCAACTTCAGAATCAAGGCATCAGCAAACTCCATCATCAGCAGTACTGCAGTTCTATAGAATTCTTTAGCAACTGAAAATGGTCTCTAATTAGTGAATAAATAGCAACTATGAATATGCAACAGAAAGTATGCCAGCAAAATTAAGGGTTGCCTCTTATTGATTTTTTTGATCCCTAGTAGACTGTCCCAATACTTTTTTCTAAGTAGAAAATGACTGTTGCAATTTTCTGGCCTTGGCTTTAAACGTATAATGATTTCATGGCAACAATTATTTTTATTGCTGTAGTAATAGTAAGACCTGTTTGAGCTGTCCAAAGTACTTCTCAACAGTTCTGTTTACTTCTCAGTCCAGAAAAATAAAGAACTTGTCTTGACAAGTATTGTCCACTTTGCTTGTAATTGTTTTACAGATCTAATTTTCATTTTTATTACACATTCTGCTCTGCATTTGGGTCCTGGCAAGCTAAGAGAATTAAGGAAATATTTCTCAAAAGTGTAAAATCTTTCATTTCAGAAATAATGTTGTAAGTATTGCCAGTGTATTATGTGCTTCCCAGCAGATGATCTTACAGGATCAGTCTCTTTTTTGTAGAAAAAACTCAAAAAATCAATTGGTAGTTTAGTCCTATTCTTATCCCGTACAAGGTGACTTCCATTAAGAAAATAGAAAAATGCATTTTATGACTGTGGCATAGTAATTCTGGTACAGTTTTTCACTTAACTTCAAGGAAATATAATTATATTTGCTGATATAATAATCAGCACCAGATGTGTCAAATGTCTTTGATTAGAGAATGAAAGCTATAATCCCTGTTGTTTTCTGTGAGTTTATATTAGACTGCAATCACAACAATTTAAGGTGCAATATAACCCATTGCACCAGCTTTTCTGAAGCTAAATTATGCCTTGACTCTAATGAGACTGTGAATGCAAATACAGGTACCTAGTGCTGCAAAGCAAACTTTGAGGCCCTTAACATTGTTTAGCTAATAAAAAAAACAAACCAAGAATAATCAGTATGGGTCAAATGCACATGTTATTTTCTGAAGCTTTCTTAACACAGCAGAATTTATTAGGCAAAATCTAGCCAAGAGATTTGTCTTTGTCTGGAGCTGCACTGTTAATGACAGACATTGAATACACATATTAATTTTCTACAGTTCTCACAGTTCAGGACTTTTTTTTTATCCCAGCAGTTTTCACTTTCAAAATTCAAGTGTTTCACCATGTTACAAGTTTCTCTAAAAGGAAAAAATTGAAAAATTTTTCTTCCAGATGCCTTTTCTTTCATTCTTCCTTCTTTTCAAAAGACATAAGGAAAGAATATATTTTAATTTATTTTAAAGATTTCCCTTATTTATCAGAAACATTATTTGTCCTTATTTGACTATTTGGGTATGAAGTCTAGAATGAAACCCAAAAACCTAAATGAAGTTGAAGGAATCACACTGATTGTTGGAGCTGAGCATTTTTGTCACACATTTATTATTTTCCCTTCTTTTGTTCGCTTTTTGTTTACATGGTAATTTCATTAATCAATTTTTGCACGGATTTCATAAGCATTGCTGCATTTCACGATGTATAATAGATGACATTTTTCCCATGGAAAATATTGATTATTAAAAAAAATCTTAGAGCTGAAAATTTTGTTTCATCCAAGGTTAAATTAAGTTGGGATTGTGTACTGGGTTTGCATGGCCTGGGTTTTGGTAGCAGGGCTACAGGGATGGCTTCTGTGAGATGCTGCCAGAAGCTTCCACCTTGTCTAACAGAGCCAATCTGTGGCAGGACCAAAGATGAATGTGCAACTGGTCAAGGCAGGGACAGTTAGAAATGGTGGCATCAGAAATGTGATAACAGATTTAAGAAGAAAGAAAAAAACAAAGTTTTTGTGAAGTTGTAATCGCGGCCAGAGAAGAGCGAGGTGAGAACATGGGAGAGACAGCTCTGCAGACACCAAGGTCAGTGGAGAAGGAGGGGGAGGAGGTGCCCCCAGGCACCTGAGGCGGGATTCCACTCTAACTAACCCATGATGAAGACCACAGTGAGGCAGCTGTGCCCCTGCAGCCCTTGGAGATCAACAGGAATGCAGACCCACACCCCATAGAGGACATCCATGCTGGAGCCTGAGATGAGGCTGTGACCCTGTGCGAGGTCCATGGAGAGAGGGGCCTCTTCTCTAACAGCCTGTCCTTGAAGGACTGCGCACCATGGACGAGTGCAGTCCCCACACTTTGGCAATTTGTGAGGGACTGCTGCCCGTGGGATGGAATCATGTCGGAGAAGTTCATGGAGAGCTGTTGCCCATGGAAGACCCTCCAGTGGAGCAGGGGAATGATTCCTCTCCCTAAACAGTGGGGAAGCACCCTGTGATGAACTGACCATAACGCTCCCCCATTCCCTGACTCTCTGTACTGCTGGAGAAGGAAGCAGAGATGGGAAGAAGGGAGGGGTGGGGGAGAAGGTGTTTTTAAGCTTTTATTTTTCTTCTCATTATCCTACTCAAAATTTCCATGCACATTTACAGAAGAATATAAAAAATCTGATGCTGGAAGAATGTATCAGTAGAATTAGAGCTATGTTTTTTCTGCAGTTTGCCCTTTTTAAGGTACACCAGTAATGTTCATAATGTTGTCTTTTCAAAGACTGAAAATGCAATGTCTAAATTACAGCTGCTGTCCACAGATTTTTCTGTTTCTTTCTGGCCTGATCCTACCCATGAACACCATTTCCTTACCAAGAAGCACAAAAAAGACAAAAGATATATGCTTATTTCATATAGTGAAATAGCTGTAATGTTTCTTATGTTTTATCAATAAGCACTGTAATTACTTGGACTAAAGGTAAATGTGTCCAAATGTTTTCTCTGTCACAAAAAAAGAAACAAACAAAAAAAAAAAAGAAAAAAAGATTCACATATTTTATTCTCTAGTGACAGTGAAGTTCATGGAAGAAATGCATGATATTTCCCTGAACTCAGACAATCCTAGAAGCTTAACATACCACTAATTAAACTACTGTCAATGAATAATTCTGAAAGAAGCCACAGGGAAGTGTCTGAGATCAATTACTTCTAGATTTAATAACTTAATAAAAATTGATGGTGCATGTCTTAGGTATCTCCCAGACAGCAATGTAGTCAAGCCACTCTTGTAAAAGACCATGTCTAATCCATGCCTTTCTGACTTGAACACTTTGTCATGGTAGAGTTCTCACTGTTCTTCGGTACCTTTTTTCCTTCTTTGCTAAGACAGAAATCATAAATTCATTCCAGCAGGCTACAGTATCTGCAAATCAGACTTTATGATATATTGAAACACATGAAGACCATCCAGAAAAAAACAATTCATGAGAGAATTTAAAATGGTAAAATATTTTTTTTTTGTCAGAAAAAGATTGGTAAAACCCATATTTTGGTAAGTTGAAGTTTTCAATAATACTTTCAAGGAGAAATATTCTTAAAATATGTATTTCAATGAATTCAAACATTTTGTTTACTTTTTATGCAACACAGCACATAATAAATATGTCAAAAATTATAGATTTTTTCTAGTAATTGATTCAACATGTTGTTATTACTGAAACAAAATTATGATCTTATTAAGTTTCAATTACATATTTTGAATACAACTGTAATATGCCAACATTTCAAAATTCTCTGTGTAATTACTATATGGTCTAAAGAAGGCCAATGAAAGTGACATTTGAGTTAAGAAAGCAGAACAGTGAACTAACCCATCTGGGAAAAAAAACTCTGTGAGGGAAATTTGCAGGGAAATCAAATTATACTATGCTTCAAAAATATTAGATTTCTGGAGATATTTTTTTCCTCACATTTCTGAAATTTTGGTAAGCCAACATTAAGAAATACCCCTTTCAGTTTTATGTATCATAGTTTTTCTTTTCTCCTGTTACATGGCCAGTGGTTCAGTGGTTATTTTCTCAAGCAGGCCTTTTTCATTGTGATACAAGATAAGTAAACAATTAGCAGCAGCACTCCCCAGTGTGTTTCATGATATTCTCGTTGTTGGTGTGCTGAATTGATTCAGGAGTTACATTATTGCTTTGAATAAACACTTTCAGATGTCTTATTATCCCAATCTTATTTATTCATTTATTTATTTAAAGTTGAAAAGGTTCTTTTAAAAGGTATTCAAGCAAATTTCTTTGAAACCATCTTAAAAAGAAACAATTCCAAAGTGTTTTTTCTAATTAGGAAATCTTGAAGTAATCCAAATTATTGATTTAAGTGCAAACAGATAAATTTCAAAATGAAGCTAAATAAGTCTTAAAGGTTGATGGTCCCTTGGTAATGCAAAAAAGGGTCAGCACAATTTCATGAGAACTAGCCAATTATGTGATTAGGAACAGTCTTTGAGTGATGTTCACACAGAAAGTAAAGAATCTTTCTTGCTCTCTGCTGCAGAACTGCAACTGTCTTTTTCAAATGTGGAGGGATTTTTTCAGAAAGCAATCTGATAGTCTAGAAAATCGTTTAAATTTTATTTAGAAATTAAGTTTAGTAATACCTTTATTTTTTAAAATTACCAATTTTATTTATTAACATTTTCCTTATTATTATATACTTTTATACCATAATAATACATTATATTAATAGCATTGTAGTATTATGTAATAATGTGTAATGCAATTATAACATATGTTATATTACATTATAAATATTATATAAAATAACAATTATATTAATAATATTAATATTTGATGAAATAATGTAATTATTTGAAAACAAAAAAAATTGAGGAACAATTTTTTATACTTTTTTCTTCTTTTTTTCCCCTCTTCTTTTGCTCCACACTACAATTTTTCATATCTAAACAAGACCACTCTCAATTACAGTGGCAGTTATTGATACCTCTTGTCTTAGTCCTTTTGAGTTCACACGTTTTCAAGTCATTTCAAGAAATATGATAATTGAGGATCTAATTAGATTCTAATTTCATTAGGGTGTGTCTCTCTTTTCACACATATTAAGAATCATTCATTCTTAGGACTTAACTACTTATATTCTAGTTTAATATGATTGAAGTAACTCTTGAAACAATTATCATGCACCTGGAAAACAGTCCAGTAGTAGCTTCCACAGATTTTATTTCTCTCTCTCCCTTCTCACTATCATCCTCTAATTCCACTTTTTTTCCAAAACAGGGGGCAAAAGGGACAATTATCATGACTATAAGATCATGGCTTCATTTTGCCTTAGGTTGTAGCACTAGAATACAGAAAAGACTAAGTAATTTTAACTAAAATAGAAAGAAATCTGAAGCTTTGTCAAATTTCTAATTTTAGAGTTGAACTGGAGCTCTAAATGCTCAAATTAGATAATAATTATAAAACCAGTTTACTGTTAATAATTATAAAACCAGTTTACTACAGTTTACTTCTGGCCAGTACCACAGAACCTGGCTAGCAGTTCTTCAAGAAGCTATACAAAATGGATAAGACACAGCTTGAGCTGTTCTTTGGCATCTTGAAGACAAGGAGAAATTAGTAGAGTGGAAGACCTAGTAGCAGACGATTACAAATCCTCCTCTCAAGGAAATGCAAGTATTGGAATAAAAATTTTTAGATCGGCAACATTTGAGAAACACCAAATAAGGAAATATTGCCATGTAAAGATCTTAATCCAAGGACATATATAACACAGTTTTAATCAGTGTTAAACCATATCATGAAAATAAAAAAAATCTGGCTCCATCATTTAGAATTTAATTTCTGATTTAAACTGACTTATGGGCAAATATAGATTATCATTGTGAAATCTGAGAGGGCATTTTCTTTTGCTCTATGTAAAGGTACTGAAAACTGACCCTGTCTCCATCTTAAAAAATGTCTGGATAAGATGTAGAGTGAGATATACACTGAGCATCATTACGCATATGCAAATATTTGGCACATTCAAGTTTAAGTTGCTTTCATCTAACTGCAGGCATTTAATTGAGATGCCTGGCTTCTACAGGGTCTCTCTAGAGTCAGCAGAGAGAAGAAAGCATGTCCTCCAGGTAATTCAGGCCATCAGCCTCATAATGTGGAAGCACAGTGATTACAGGGATAGCTTAGGGTGATGAGGGTCCTCTATGAAGTACTTCATACTTCAGGTTAGATTGACTATATCCCAGGGTTATGTTTTAAACAGAATTTATATAAAGCCTAAAGCAGCTTGGTCAGATTTAATTAACTGAGCAACTCATATAATATACACTGTATATTTAATAAATGTGCTACCTTTATGCAGTCCTTTTGACTTGCATTAGAATATTCTGATGAGTCATAGATTAAAAAAATAACTTATTTTCACAGATCTACTCTCCCTGCACTGGCGCATCATCATGCTCAAGGGGTTCATGGCAATACACCAAGAATTCTTACCTTTCTGTAGCAAAGTCTCCCTGGTTTGCATAATGGATTCTGTCCATTGTAATGCCTGTGTCTAGTCATCCATCTTTTCGGTCCTAGGCATCCCCTGCCCAAGCACCAGAGGGCAGAAAAAATTCAACTTCTCTTTCAAGAAAACCTCTGGCTTTTGCCCTCATATACAACTTCTTTTTTTGACTTGACTTGCAGTCTCTTACAGTTAAATACAGTTAATGATTCTCTTAAACTACAAAAATTAAGACAAAGGTAATGATGAAAACCTGTCAGAAGAATTATCCTTACATGTTTTCCATCTGTTGATAGATACTCTAGATACTTTTGATCAAGTCCAAAGACACATACAAGCTTGCTTTTAACAAGAAAGTAAAAAGTAGAAGTCAGAATTAGTATGCAAATTCTACTAAGAAAAAAGATAGCTGTTCAAAATCTTTGCTGTTTTTTTCCTTCTTTAACAGCAGGCACACATTTTAGAGGCTGCAAAGTGGTATAAAGTGAGGAGCTTGGGAAGGTAGCATACACGTCCACCTGACTGTATACCTATACTAAGCAAAGGCTGCTGCAGCTTGGCTAGTTCTGCCAGACAATTTGTGCAGGTGATTGGGAGATAGAAAATCTCCATTTCAGTGTGGAATTTCTCTGTCCTACAGCCATTAGAAAATTCCTTTTTTTTTTGCTTTCATCAATATCCATTTGTGAAAGATAGTATCAGTATCACAATAATTTCCTGAGGTGTAAAAGGATATTTCCTAATGACCTGTATCCTCATTAAAGTCCTTCTGTATTGACACAGTTGAAACTTTTGATGTTCCCTTTTTCAGAACAATGACAAAAATCAATAGAAAAAGAGCCATGTGTTTAGATTTCAAAGATGAAGTAAGTTGGATCTTGATTTCAGTCCATAGGAGAATCCTGGCCCATGAATCTTTGGAAAGATTAAAATATAAATAGAAACTAGATAATTCTTCCTCTCAAAATAATTATCAAGTCCTCCATAATTTCACTTTGTCAAGCATCAGATGCCATAATAAGAGCTAAAGAAAATCATAATGTCCGTGCATCCATTCATGCATGCATCCATCCACATGCTTCTTTTTCTATTTATTGTGTGTTTCTAGTAGATACTGCAAAAATAATTATTCTCACTTATCTTCTGCCTTGATTGGAATATTTTTGAAACAAAAAAATATAATATCTTTATGTATTACAATAAATATCTCTGTTGTAGTGCGTTTTTATATTTTGTAATACTTTGAAGTAGTTTTGTTTTGTATTCCCATATTTTTCCCAAATGGTTTATCCCAGACTGTACCCCCCTCCCTTTACCTGTGTTATCCCTTTCCCGGGATGAGATCATCCCCAAACCCCCACCCTGGCTCTCTGTCAATCACTCAGCATCCCATCCCTCCATCCAGAAGTTTCGGTCCAAGTTGTCGAGTGATCAGCCAGAGGCCAGGGGTCAGCCCCCCAAGCCTTGCCCCATACGCTGTCCTATATGTCTATCCCCCAGTACCCATCCCTTAGAGTCACTTATTGGTTGGTAAAATGTTATCTGCTTTCGGTTTCCACCTCCCTTTAAATGTAACCTTGGCACATCTCCCGGGGCTCTGGGCAGGAGGCCCCCTGAGGTGCAGGAGCTCCTTTGGGATCCTAATAAAACTTTGGATTAACCCCTGCTCAGAGTCGGCCCTTTCTCTTCTACCGATGTCTCTGGTATCTCTTGTGCTGCACAGGCGCCAGCCCAGGTGCCCTCAGTACCCTCGGGGCACAGAGAGTGTCTGCCCCCAGCCCAGGTGCCCTCAGCACCCTCGGGGCACACACAGAGAGTGTCTCCCTGCCAGCCCAGGTGCCCTCAGCACCCTCGGGGCACAGAGAGTGTCTCCCTGCCAGCCCAGGTGCCCTCAGCACCCTCGGGGCACAGAGAGTGTCTCCCTGTCAGCCCAGGTGCCCTCAGTACCCTCGGGGCACACACAGAGAGTGTCTCCCTGTCAGCCCAGGTGCCCTCAGCACCCTCGGGGCACACACACAGAGAGTGTCTCCCTGCTGTCAGCCCAGGTGCCCTCAGCACCCTCGGGGCACACACACAGAGAGTGTCTCCCTGCTGTCGGCCATGTTTGGGCTCCTCCCCCCGGTGTCTGCCGACTCGGGACTGGCCCAGGGTTCCTGAGAGGCTCGCAGAGAGACCGAGACATATCTCAAAGACAAAAAAATTACATATAGAAGGAAAGACAGCAAAAGAATCCAAAAACTAACTTGTTTCTTTTGTTTATTTGTGGGTTTGGGGGGAGGGGGGGTGGTGTGGTTTTGGGTTGGAGTTTTTTTGTGCCAGTATATTTAGGACTTGGTCACTGGAGCATTTTTACAAGGTAGCCCATGGAGATGTCTAAATCAGGGAGAAGTGCAAATGTAATAATAAACCACAAAAGTTTGCTGTAGTTTTGTTGCATTGCACTGGAGCATGGTGAGAATTTCATAAGCACTCTGGGTGCTCTCAGAGCAAGAGGTCTAAGAGGGATAGCACACCTCTTCTCCTTTGTCCAAGGACTGTCCAAGGACTGTCCCCAGTGCAGATACACATGGAGTAGTTTTTGTCAAATCGTTACATTTCCAGTTGTGTACACACCACAGGACAGAACTCAGCACCCTCTATAAACCTGCTCAACAGGTGCACAGACGGCCCTGTTTCCATGGTTATACTGTTGTTCAGTGTCACAGACAGGGGGTTCAAATTTCCATCACTAAATGCAAACTTCAGTTGTTCCATAACCTGTGGTGTAAAAAACCCTGAAGTCATGGATCCCAGGCCACAGTCTACCAACCACCTGTTGTTTACAGATACCCATAAAAGAATGTAGACAAAAAATCCTACAGTCTATCAAGCCTGTACTCGCATGAGACATAAATTGCTCTCCTCAAGTACCAGAGGAAATATATCTAGCTGTGCTCCTCCTGCTTGCAAGAAAATAACTGTGTAACTCTTTGTTTAATCCTGGGAAAGTGACTTAATCCTACTGTGCATCTACTTTCCAGTCTGCTAAATGCTTTGAAATGACAAGGATTATCTATCTCAGAAAAAAAATACTAGAATTCATTAGTGTTACAAAACAGTTTGAGTTTATTAAATAAAAAATGATAATATTTTGCTATTTTTCTGTCTTAGATTGTATTAAAATTGTAATAATTTATAATTGAAATGTTAAAATATACGGACAAAACTTAAATGGATGAAAACATAAACCTGGAATATAAATAAACAGCTATAAAAATGTCATTTAGAAGAACTGATTGAGTCATGAAAAGGCACAGTATGCTTGTAAAAATATTTTTAAAACAGCAGGAACCTCATTTGGCTGCATTTCCACAGTAATACCTGTTGGTGGCTTGCTAGGAAAAAGACATTTTCCTTAAAAAAAAATCCCTGTTAAAAATGAAAATCCCTCGAATGTGCATTTGAGAGGAAAACAAAAGTGCAACATCTGTATAATGTGGAACTCTATCTAAAATTAGATAAGAAAAACAATCTCTTGCTAAAGTATTAACAAAGCAACATGCTGTTAAAGCAGGTTTATGATACAACCTGAATGGTTTTTAAAATATGTTTCAAGGTTTTCAGGTGGTAGAAGACTCTGTAAAGCTCTTAGCCACTTGGCCTGAGCACCAAGTTGATTCTAATTTTTGTTCTGGAATTTAGAAATGTCAGTTCATGATATTTGAATAGAAAGGGTAGAGATGGAAAATTTATCAGAAATTTAAGGTAAATACCTAAACTTTTTTTAAAAAACAAATTTTGAACAACAAATACTTTAAAATTAGTAATTATAGTTGTGTGATTAACAAGAATAAAATTCTCTGTTGCTTCTAAAACTTATCACTAAAATCTTATATGTTTTTTAAAAATTTCTACCAGTACAGACATAAAAATACAAAGAAAAAAAAAACTATTTGAGAGATCAGCAGTTGCTAATATTCAATAAAACCTCTCACAGACACTTTTTCAGGATTAATACAGGAAGAATATTTTCATCCTGAAATATACTATCAGTCTGTATATGTATTCCAGATTGGACAAAATGTTTGTGATTATGATAATGAGCAAAACAATACTACAGTTGAGATCTGGTTTCTGACTATTTGTGGAAAAGAGACTGTATGTGGGAGATGGATAATTTAAACTCTGTATTTTAGTGGCACCATATTTGTAGAGTTCATCTATCAGTAATAAATCTCTGGTTTTTTACAGAAAATAAACAGATCCTCTCTCCCCTTCCTTCTATGAAAATGCTCTAAAAGTTCTGAAAACTAATTATCAACCATTTTATATTAACACAGGAAAAAAGAGAGATGCCAATCATTTACCTGGAATAGTCACTGAAAATATGAAATACTCACTGATTTGAAAATTAAAGAAAATCTAGTTTTTCTTGGTACCTGAGAAGGAAAACCAGCAGCAACTATATCCCAAATTAGCATTGCGAATAACTGATTTTTACATGAGTACCTCTACATTTACAGATTTAAATTTACAGCTGTAGGCAGTTTCAGTCAATGTAAAATCTGATGAGAACGCCACAGGTAGGGTTACCTTTAAGCCAGCTTGTATGAATAACCAACCACTGAAGGTGTATAGTGTTTGTTCAACTAAAATCTTTCTAAATCTATTGCAAACTAAATCACTAGTCAGGAAATTAACAAAATTACTATTTTTTAGAAAGGATGAACATTAACAAATCTTTCAGTGAATACTGAGCTTAAGAAAACCAAGCATGAATATCTTTAAATACTGCATTACATCTGGCCTCTACTCCAGGCTTCTACTGTGAGAGCTGGATATATGATTTACATATCCACAAAGAAATGGTGATTTCTATGATTGAAACTGACTATTCAGAGGTGCCTCATTTACTAAGAGATCTGTATTTACTAAATCACAGAGGCTGAGAAAGCCATGGTGGAGATATGAAAAAGCTCTCACATTTAATGATGAATGGTTTGGATAAGATTGCTGATCACTATTCAAAATAAGGGCAGCTTTACTGCAGTGGTGAGAACGTTAAAGTTCTTTAGCAGCAAAATACTTTTTGGGAAATAACAGTCCTATCGACAGATTTTATTAATACTTGCAAAGACACAAATAAATAATTTGTATTTATATCAAACTTCTACCTAAAGAATTACTGAGTTAAATAATTATCTCTATAAAGAATTACTAGCTTTTTCTGGCCCTTAACACACTTTGTACCAACATAGCTATAGTTATACATCTATATCAATATATTCTATGATATTCCTCAGGTACCCATATTGGCTATTGTTTCATGGGCTAGCATTGGACACAAGTTCCCTCATCCCTTTCAACTAATAGATTTTTGAGATTAAGAAAGTTTGAACACTTATGTCTCATTTTATTGATCCTGAGTTTGTGGCAGTCATATATATTTACTGAAAAGCAATACTCATACTTTTGCAATGTAATACAGATAATTGTTAGTTTATTAGACACAGATAAAAACTGTACACAAAAGTACAGCTGAAGAAATTGCACAGAGTAGCCTGAGAAGATGTTTTAGCATATTTGCTGTTTACTGGCCATTGCTACTACCTTTGTAATACAGCAGGATAGAGGGAAAGATGCAGGAAACTTACACATTCTTACAAGTCAGTTCACATACCGTGATCATTATTTTTTTCATTATTTTTGAATGCCTACTCGCTTATCTAAAATAAAAGTCTAGCTGCAATGAATTTCAGTAAACACTGTCTTCTTATTTTGTCATCTTTTTTCATTCAAGTACAAAAATGTGAAAATGGGCTAGCTTCTCCCACTACACTGGTCAGCTCAAGTTCTTGCCAAATCCAAAATTAAATGCAGTTCACTTCTCTGCAGGAGACTGATTGACCTATCGTGGCATTTTTTTATTGCACATCTACATTGTGAAATGTACTAATCCCAGTTCAAGATTCTTTATCACCTTCACAGCCATCTATCTGACAGGAAGATATATAGAGGCAAGCACTGGGTAGCTAAGGTAAAATATGAAGATATTGATTTTTCAGGTTGTAGCTGATTAACTCACCTGTAAAACCCAAAACTCATCAGGAACAAAAAAGGTTCAGGTCAAGTGCCCTCATGTCTTCAATCTGACTTGTTATTTTTGGATGATAAAGAGGAAAACATTTTTATTTCTTCAAAGGCTGTGTATTTATTGCCTTTCTTTAAAAGCTGTAGTAGTAGTATTTGATAATATATCTTTTTCTGGACTGTAGCAAACACATACAAAAAGACACACTGAATCTAAAACTAAAGTCAAGTGTTTCTATATAAGGGGAGGGAAGTTCCTGTCACCTTTTTGTTTTTGGGAAAAATTATACCCACATGTTCAACACAAAATCCAATTTGTTATTAAAAATTGGTCCTTGAGAAAAATCCTTATGTCTGGTGTTTCTGATAATCCTTAGATTTAATCACTCCTCCCTTATTTTTTTCCAAAGCAGAGGGAAAACTGAATTCTCAGTAAACACAAGGGCAATGATAATTTGACACTGTTCTTGCACTTCCATATTAAAAATGTTTCCTGTTGGCTTGCAATAGCAAGGAAATGAGGACCAGGATGATGTTATTGTGACATGTGGCTTTTAAAGGCCAGCCATGAGCAGAGAAGATTCAGAACTATCCAGAAAATTACTACCATCAGAATGAAGGAAAAATGTTTTTCTCCAGTCTTATGATGAACTTCAAAAACAAGTCTTTGATTAACCCTCCAAACTGACATATCCCTGCTTGATAATTTTGACAGTAATATTATAAATGCAATTTTGATGCATACAATACCTGGTAATATTCTGATGCCCTTATTGTGTCTTCTAGTTATGGCATTCCAAAATAATTTGTAAGGAAAACAAAGGATGTTTCTTTTATAAAAACTTAGGTTGTTCTCAAGATTTTGTTAGAACCTTGTTGCAATTTTCAAGTCTGGGAATGATTAACACATTATAAAGCTCCCTGAAGTCAGTAGATCAGTCTTTCAGAGAGGTATTTTATATTATATGACTGTAGGAAGTAATTCAGAAGAAACAACATCTCAAACATCATAGGCTCAAACATCCATCCTCATCTAGATATTGTTACTGATCTTCTCTAAGAGATTATTGGCACCATTCTGGGGCTGGCAGCTGAAATGAACTGACCATTCCAAGGAAGGAGGTATCAGACTGTCAAGCTGCAAATCTGCATGTGATCTTCCTCAGCAAGCAGCATTCTGGTAAGTACAACAGCAGGCTGAAATGTGAAAAAGGTCTTCAGCTCTAGATCTTGTTTAAAATACCAAATCAGTCTTCATTATAATAAACAGCCTATATTGCTTCTCTATTTTTCTCCCTCCGCTCTGCTCATCAGAGATTCTTCCTCTTTTGCTGGAATTTCTGTAGCATCCTCCATCCTGCGAGCCTTTTTGGAGAAAATTTGGAGAAAAAATATGGCAATTTTGGAGAAAAAAAATGGTCCTCACAGTAAAAGTAAGGCATTATTTGGGACTCTTTTATCATTTTATCAGGAAAATGTGAACCCCCTTAAAGGGGTAAAACGCAATTTCTAAGTATGATATTTGTACAAGTCTTTGGATGGCTTCTCTTTCCTGCCCTATGCAATATTTCTGATAGACCCATAATACATCACAGAATGAAGAGAAGAAGACAATATTTCATACATTCAGACAATCTGTTTGATATACTTTGGAATTTCTTTTTATGTTTTACTTTGCAATTACCTAGTACCATACAGGTTTTTCTCTGTTTACTGTTGACAGATTGGGTTTGTGTGTGTGAACTGTGTGTGCATCCTGCTGTGACCTGTAAAAAAGAACCCTCCAGACAATTGCACGTATTTAAAAACAAACAAAACATGCATTAAGCAAAGCATAAAAAGTGCAGTGGCAATCCAGCAGTGTCTAGGGAATAGGAAAATATAGGCATCCAGTCTTGAATGTGAGAATTATAGCTGCTCTGTATTTTTTGAAACTAGCTGAATGTGCAGAAGTACAACAGTGAGCTGGAGTTTAATAAACAGGAAGAGTGCAAAGTAGATGATGAGGAATAAGTCAGCTGTTCTTAGGTCAACACACAAGAGATGGAAATCTCCCAGTCAGGAAATTTTCTGATGAGAAATTGTTAAATACAGGATTGCCATCTGAGCCATATGAGCTTTATGATAGGGCCATATTTGAAGAAAAGCCAAGAATATCTCAATGAAGAATCCCTGAAGATATTTAGTAAGAGCCTGAATGAGAGATGTGGGACTCCAGGCGGCTTTTCAAAATGCAGTTTATTGTATCCAACATGTTACAACAGTCCAGGGACATGGGTGACAGAGCCTGTGCCTGCAGCTATCAGCTCCAGCTGCAGACGAGCCTGAAGACCCCTTTGTTACAATGCATCATATACTTTTCTTTGCTGAGCATCTTAATACATAAGAACCAATCTATACCTTTGCTTTTACCTATAGCCTATGGTAACTACTATCATTACCATATTCATGTTGCTGTTCTCCAATTACTAAAAGTTAGTAAATTACGGTTTAAGCTAGAAGTTGTTTTTCAGTTTTCTTGCAGTGGAAAATTCTTTTTTCCTACTTGCAACATCTTGTTTGCCTGTGGAATCTTTTTGCTTGGTAAAAACATCTTCCTTTTTGAGATGGGTTTATCCTTTGCTCTAAGCCATAAAATCCCCTTCTAACTAACATACGCTTTGCCTTCTCAGTTATCCAGTAAGACTGGCTCAGCAATTCTTTTCCTCTCTATCAAAACTTGCTTTCAATTATATTCCTTCTTGAGATTCTACATTCAAAAATCTTTCTGCCAAGCATACATATCTGTTAAACTTTCTTGTCAAACTTTCGTCCTTCCCAACAATATTTTGTATATGAAAAGGAAAGACACCTCATTGTGGACACTTAAGCTGGAAGAGCACAGCTTATAATAGTCTGCAAAATACTCCTTTTCTGTTCCTTTTCTCTCATGTGGAGTCAGTTCTGCAATTAAGTAGCATAAAATATATTTCCCCTAGACTGCTGCACAAAAATCAGTCAATATGAAAATCAGAGAACCATTTTGTATTAATGGAAGGGGACTTTAGTTGATGTTGTTCTTGCTTGTATTTTTATTAGCTGCTCAGAATAAGGGGAGAAGATTCAGGCTGTTGCCTGAATTCTGTTTACCTCACTATGGACTTAATAATTTATGTACCAATCTTGGCCTAATTTTTTTTGGGCCTTAAAAGACATTAGGATACATAAAAATAATTTTCGTTGAAATTTTTTCAGCTCGTAACAATGGCAAGCCATTCATTTATTTAACTGGCTTTCATATATGTGTGATTTCTCTGAAAAAGCTTTTGTCTCTTGTGAGTTGAGGCAAGAAAGTACTTGGAAAAACATTATCGGAGAGAAAGAGTTGGTCAAAAAGCACCAAACATATAAAATATTCACTAATAATAAAAGAATCTCAACACATTCAGTGGAGATAAGGAGTTCTCTACAATGCCCTGTGAAAAATTTACTTATTCAAGATACGAAACTTCACCTCAAAATAAACTTTCCCATAAGTTACCAAAAACTGCTGTCAATTTCAATGTGCCAAATGGGAATGCTTGTTTAGGAGCCATATATCTGGAGTAAAACTGGTGATTTGAGTGAAGATAGGTGTTCAAACTGGCTTTATTTTAAAATCGTAACACCCTGCTCTTTCCCACCCTCCTATGCTAAATCTTAATACTTTCTAGTAAATATTGACAAGTCAGTGTTTCCCTATTGCTGACATGATAGGTTCTGAAACGCATGAACTAAAATACAATTAAAACATCCCATTAAAAGAAGTATTATTTTTTAAAAAAAATTCAGCTATTTTAATTCTTACAGTAGAATTCTCTTTGTACTTCAGAGAGTTTAGTTTAAAACCTATGCAGTTGCATTAAATTCTGGTTTTATGGAGGAACATTAATTTGAAGTGCATTTCTCCTTTGATGTTCCTGACACCAAGAGCTCAATTGCTTGAAAAGATTCTTAGTCACATATTTCTTAGTTCAAATAAAACTTATTTATTGTGTGTTTTTTAGGTCCCTTAAAATATTGAGCAGAAATATTAGCAGAACTTGATTGATTCTTTTCCCCCTACACTGTTAGACACCTGAAATATCTCCCCACAAGTTTAGTGTGAAAAAATGGCTATGGATGGACATTATGAGAGTGTAAGGAAAGACAGATGCACTGATTAAGAAATTAGGTATTCATTGTGACATTGCCACAAACCTTATGTCTTGCCTATCTGAACTTGTAGCATTCATCAGGACTAGCTCATTGATATGTCAGTTGGATATTTCATGTTTAAATGCACCATGCTACAAGCAGTCCTGTAAATCTTGAGCACTTAGCTATAGCTGAAGGAAAACTCTCAAATCCTGTACAAAATGACACCAAAGTTGTCACTGTCTAGGTTAACAATGACAGTGGATATTTAGCTACATGAATTTTTCTGGCTTACCATCTGTCATCATGTTCTGCGCTTTCACTGGCACATAAAAGCTGATTAGTCCACATCAGCAAGTGCTGCTTTGAAGAACAAATTAAAATACACCAAAAGTTATGCAGTACTTTAATTGCCTCCCTGGAATGCATCCAAATTAAAATATGTTTGCATGGATAAAAATGATAAAACAAATCTCCAATGGACAGCAGAACAAATCCATGCTATTTGGTTAAGGTCAGAGAGTCTTGTCCAATTGGGACACAAAACACTTCAAATCCTGCATTGGATTTTGGGCCCCCAACTATAGGAAGGACATTGAGGTGCTTGAAGCAAGTCCAGAGAAGGGCAACTGAGCTGGTGAAAGGTTTGCAGCACAAGTCCCATGACAAGCACCTGTGGGAACTGGTGTTCACAACCTGGAGAAAAAGAGGGCCAGGAACCATCTCATCACTCTCCACAACGACCTAAAAGGGGGCTGTATCTAGGTGGGGATCTACGTCTTTTCCCAGGCAACTAATGACAAAACAAGAGGAAATGGCCTCGACTTGTGCCAGAGAAGGTATTCACCAAATACACATATTAAAGCCCTATGTGTAGTTCAGCTACTTACAGGAGCACAAATATTCCTATGTTTTTAAGAAAGTTACAGCTAATTTTTTAAAAGTGTAATATCTTCTATTGGCAAAGTAGACTCAAAGAAACTAAACCAGAGAGTAAAAAAAAAAAAAAAAAAAAAAAAAACAAGGCAACTAAGGAATTTGTGCTACCTAAATGTTACACTTCTAAAGTAAGTAGCTAAACATTGTGTTACATACATTATTTGTGCATAAACTTTTAAATACAAAGAACATAAGATTGCTATGGAGACAGGCATAATATGATACACATCTAGTTCATCCCCCTTTCTGTCATCCCTTTGTTTTCATCTAGTATGTATCACCAGTGTTAATCTTTCTATTTTATCCCAGCAGCATGAAATAACCACAATAATTACATTTGGGCCTGCATTTTAGAAAGCAAGTTGCTGAAAATGCTTTTTAGTATTTTCTTATTATGCAAGTTCATAAAATGCAAAATTACTATATCTCAATCTCCTTTTTTTAAAGTCTGTCAAAGATGAAAAAAACCAAACCACAGTAAAGCTAGAAATTATTTTCACCAGAAATTGATCTAGAAATAATTTAAGTTCTAGTAGGAAGACAGAAATTTTACAAAGAGTGGAACCTATCTGGAAAAAAAAAAAAATTATATATTTATAATACTTATGTGTGCATTTCTTCCCTTTCCCTTAGGCAGTAGGTGTTTGCCATGAAAACACATCCAGATTGTCTCTATATATTTATACAAGTGCTGTCACCTCTATGGTTCGCCTAAGTATACCTTTATTGGTTTTATGATGTTCTTGCAATCCTGGCTTAGAATAAATACTTCTACTCCTCACAACTACCAAGATAAAATCTTTTAAGAGAAGGGCTCTCAGCTGCTGTTAGCAGTCAGTGCAGAAGGCAGTACCACACCTGGTCTACAACTGGAACACAATGATCAAGCATACGTTCCTGCAAATATTTGGTATTTTATACTGGATGTCTACAAAATACTTAATGTCAAGATGGCTTTTCCTAATCTTCCAGTACTTTGGGGTATAAATTTTGAGTATATGCCAGGTTCCTTTTGAACAATGTTGTGACAAGAATCTGTGCCAACAGAACTTGGGTAAAATATCTTATCCATGCAATTCAGGTGTCAGGTATTCCTACTTTTTTGAAAGAGATTCAATGATGTGGAATTTGCTCAGCTTTAGTATGTATAGCCATTCTTCCTTTTTTCATTTTCCTTCATCATTTCTTTGTATATGGAGTGGTTTAAATATTCATCTAAGATCCAGACATTAACTTATTTCATTCCATTCAACCTTCACATTTGAGTCTCAGTGGTAGAATATATGCAAGATGCAAATGTTTTAAGGGCTTCCAGAATATATTAGAAACAGATTTTTGATTAGGCTGCAGTGGTCATGATATGGATGAGTGCAAGTGAAGCGTGATATAAACAAAAGCATAGTGGTAATGTTTATTATGCCAAAACCTTCTACTGTTTGACCCCTCCTGGCTCTTTTTTTGGTTTTATGACATTCCACTGGTTCATATCCACCTCTTGAAATGTCAACAATACACTTTAAATTTTAGAAATTTAATCAACTCTCCACTGAAAGTATGGAATATGACTCTCCTATTTGATATGTTGCAGTTTGCCGCTAGCTCATTTTAGATTAGTTCTCATTACTAGTTGGGCTGTGAAAGATACTTGTTAAGCACCATATGCTCAAAAGGACATAAGTCTTAAGATTAAATTCTGCTGCCTCCTCTTGGCCAACAGTTCATTATAACAGACCTTGTTTGCATGCATCACCAAGTGCTCTTGCCAGAAAAAGGTGCAGTAGCATTTTGTGGTTTATCTGCCAAAAATCCAAAATAAATAATTTCATTTCAATTTGTTAGTTCCAAATTCTTAGCATTGATGCAATGATAATAAAGAAAAAACACCCTAATAGTTTTGCAGGGATCAATGGCAATAAGGCCTTCAGGCTGCATGGAAATAGAAAAGAAGCTCCCAGAATAAGTGAAAATAATCTTGAAGTCATATGTTTTCTGCCCCTTTAACACTAACCAGATCCATTTGATATATCAATGTTTTCAAAATGAAATTCAACATGATCCTGAACCAGCTGTTGTTCATATACACATATTTGGGCATATTTTTCAACAGTGAATTACACAGTAAGTACATTTAAAATTCCTTTTTTAAGGATAAGGACAGCTTTCTTATAGAATTGGACAGCCGGGCATTTATTTGGCACATTTCAGTGAAGCTGAAGGAGATAAATTAAGTCGTGGCAGTAATAACCATGCTCTGTCCAGGCACTAAATCCTGCTTCTCAGCAGGACAAAACAGCTTGGGGACAGTTATTCTAACATGGCCATGCTGTTTCAAGAACCTGAGCTAGCTTATTAAAGGGTAGTAATGGTACAGCTTCATGGCACAGCAACATCACTGGTGCACTCAGTCTTCATCTGCAGACTACTCAGTCCAAAGAAGGATAGAACTAACTTTAACTGAGAGTTTCTTACACAGACACTATTATTGTGCTATGTTTTCAAGCTTAGCCATCAAAATAATTATTCCTTTCAGCACTAAGAACCTTATTAGACCTGTCATTTTAAATCATCCTTTCACCCCTGTGCTACTACAATTCTTATCAGAAGATTCTCAAAACACCTTTAGGTGGGTGGGTGTGTGCTTCATAATGAAAGGACCTTTATAAATACCTTCAGAGTGTTTTGACAACTTACAATTACATTAATGTCAAGTCAGACAAACAATACCTACTTGCTCCCTACAAAAAAGAAAAAAAAAAGCCTACCTAGAAACGGCAGAAAGACACCTAACTAACATCCTCTTGTGTTAATGTGTAGGTCTGAGCTGGAATAAAAGCTGTGTTCTCCCCTCAACACCACGGCAAGACTCAAAGCACAGCACCATCTGACACCTTGTCAAGAAGTAAGAGCCATCTGACTTCAGGATGTGGCAAAGCCCTATTGTACCAATGAGGAAGATAAGAGCTAGTTCCAGGAATCCTGAAATAGTTCCCTAAGAAAGCAATCTATTATGGTTAATGCTGGGATTGTTTCTACAGTTTTCATTCTAATTTCTTTACCACAAATATGGATAGAACCCAACATTTTGACATGTAAAAGGAACGCATTTTAAATGAAGCAAACAACTGTGTATAAGTATTTGCACAACTCCTCTTACAATAGCCTAATGCAATTCAGGATAGACTTTTAATAACATGAGAAACATAAAGACATGTCAGCCAAGTAAGGCTGGCATTTGGGGGCAATATAACAATAAGCTCATCCGATGTTCTCAAAGACAGAGAGGAGGATTTTGAAGTTATACAGAAAAATTGCAATGCAACAATATTTTATGTTGTTTTAAAACGAGCAAAACCTACTAGCCTTAAAATTTACCATTTTTAAGACTAATAAAAACAAAGAAAAGACAAAACACACACACAAAAAGCCAACAAAACCAAATAAACAAACAAAGGAAAAGAAAAACAGAAAAAGAATAAAAGAAAAAAAGATGACACTAACCTTCATTTCATCTCACTAGTATTCAAGTGCATCAGACAAACTTTTACATTTCTTGGATGTTCTTTGTTTCATTTCAAAGTCATTACCTCCAACAGTTTGATTAAACAGTATTCTGGGTGGTGAAAATAAATAAATAAACATGCCAGCAAAAGTGCTACTTACAAGTATTTCTACGAAATTGAGTGAAATGCAAAGTGGAAGTCAGATTCTTCAACGCAAATACCTGGGGACAGAAAGAATTCTCTCACTTCAGTCATAAAAAAGGTGGTAAACTAAGAGAAAATCAGTGGTGCCAAGCAACAAGACAAGAGGCAACAGGCAGAAACTGATGCACAGGGAAGTTCCACCTGAATGTGAAGAATATTTTACTTCTTCACTGTGCAGGTGACCGAGCACTGGCATAAGATGCTCAGAGAGGTTGTGGAATCTCCCTTACTGGAAATCTTCAAGAACTGTCTGGATATGATTCTGTGGAATGTGCTGTAGGATGAACCTGCCCTAGCAGGGAGATGGATCACTCCCAATCTTACCCATTCTATCTTCAGTGAAAAAATAAAAACAAATTTCAAAATGTTGCCCAAGACAAAAGAGACTGCTTTAGAAAAGAGAGTGTACTGCACAGGAAAAATTACATAATGATTCATAATTACATGAAGGACACTCACATAATTAATGCAAAGACAGTCTGCAAACACCCTTAATCCTCCAGTATGTATTAAGCCTGAAGAAAAGGAATCACTGTTACAGAAAATGGGTAAGCTTTAATCTATATCTATACTGTCCTTGACATTTTTTCTGAGATTCTTGATTATTACCAGTTCACATGGTAATGCTGAGGATGTGCAGAAGTTTTATGCTATAGGATAGTAAGCCTTTTAATGAATTTAATTTAATCTTATTTCATTTGTGCAAATCATCCTGCAACAAATACTGAATTCTTTGCAAATAGTGAGTATAACTTTTAAAACATATTATGCAAATAAGATTTCAATCTGGCAAACATTACAAACCAAACATTTCAATATTGCCTGTAATAATATGCCTGGATGAATAAAGGGAGGTCTATACATATATCTATTTATTATACTTAGGCTAGTTCACATTTTTATCTTGACCTCATGGTGATGTCTCTACTAAAATGAAATATATATTTTCCTCTCACTTTAAAGGAAACTGAAGAGAAGAGAAACAGCTGCTGTGGAGATATTGCATGATAGATGGCTAAACTGGAGATTATCTGAACCTAGGTCAGCACCTAACCAAATGAGAGTACTATTTCTGCTACTTGATCAAATGACTGAAATCTCAGATAACCTGGAGAAACACTTATATTACAGAATAAAAATTACTCTTCTCATCTGGAGTTAGCTTAAACTTCATTTACAAAAACGTTTTAAATAACAACTCATCTTCTTCCATTAAAGGCAGTAGCACTTCTGTCAGAAACATTATAGAAAAATAAACAATATGAAAGTGATTTAACGTAAAAAAGCATTCTCAATTTTTTCAGCAGCTTTAAAGAAACTGCTGTAGATTTCTTTTTAAACAGGGTATTAACATCTCAGAACAAACTCACTTTTAATCACTAATGATATGAATTGGGTTCAAAATGAAAACAGAGAGATGAAAAGAAAAACTTATTCCATTACTCATTTCCCAATATGAGGAATTATGTCTCAAATTTAATTGCAAAGTCTTGATAATTTAGCCATGGAGGTCAATATTGCAATGTCAAAATTTTCCAATAGTTATCTCTAAACAGGAAACAACATTTTCATCTGTCATTAGCATAGGAAATAATTATGGAAACATCATAAGTAGGCCATTACTTTATCATAATAGTTGTCACTGCATATTTTGGTGTGTGTGATTTTGTTTAAATAAGAAGTGATGCTATTTCTTCATATTTTACATGTAAATGAATATGTTATGCATGTCATAGTTTACATGCATAAAAAAAAGCTGTTGGCCACTGAACATCCTCAGTAACTGAGAATTCTGGTGGGAAGGAACAATGGACAGGACACTTTCCGGTGTGTTCTGATCTCAAAGATTCCGCATAAGCTCCTGTGTTTCTACCAACAGTCTCAAAAAATAGCAATGGGCTCATTTGGCAAGTGATGTTAATTGTATTCTCTTTGAGTTCAGGAATTTGGAGAGCATTTCTATGTTTTAAATTAAGCCTCCTCACCAGGGACCAACTTCAGAAATGGATTGAAGGCATTGGAATTATATAAATAGATACCTTATTCTGACTTATTAATATGCATATTGCACTAATCTAAACTCCCCTTATATTCTCTTTAGATTTCCCCAGGCAATTCTGTATTTTTTTCCTCTCATTTCCATAAATTTATCAATATATTACATCCCACTCTTTAACTTTGTCCAGTGTATTCCCATGAAAAAGAGTGAGAATGTGTTTAATTTCTAGGCTGAAAAGTAGATGAGCAGGAAAAGGGACCCAAAGGAACAAAAAAGCAATAGGTAAATGATATAATTACATTATGCATCATCTAATTGAATTTGTACTAGTTTCTAAGTGTACTGGCAACTTACATATGTATTCTTTTAAGTGTAAGTAAATGGAATGGATGAAATTATGCTAAAGACCTCTAAATGAATAGAAATCTAGAAACTGAATTTTGTAAGTCATATAAATACATTAAAGCTCTTGAAAAATTTCAAACCCATTACATTTTAGAAAATAACATTGTAATTGATCACCTCAGAATACCTTAACATAACCTCTTGACTTAACTCTGGCTGCTTTCTAAAGAACATGCTGGTTATCTATGTAATATATTAGACTTTCAAGAATGTGACATTTTATCTGGTTGTCCTTGAGGAGGAAATTACAGACTGTCTACAGGGAAGGGCTGAACATAACTGCAAAATATTTTTAATTAATATGAAATGAATCTGGTAGTTTTTTGACACCAATATAATAGTTGCTCAATTTGTGCATGGGTAGCAGGCATATACGTGGATTCAGAGAAATTAAAACTATTGGGAGTTATTAAACATGTGACCATATGGAGACATGTACATGAAGGCTGAGAAAGCATTTAGAATTTTTTTTGCTATATCCTTGCCCTTTTCTCTTTACTTTTTTTGGTCATCTATGTAATGGCCACTGTCAGAGATGAAATACCAAAGAAAAGGAATGAGGTTTTAGTCTCACTCACCGGAGCTGCTCTTACAGGTTTTTCAACTTTCCACATTCAAGTTCATGGATATCATCATATCCATGATTCCTTCAACAGAATAGAAAAGAGGGAGAAAAGAGTCAAAGAAAATCCTGAAAATTTAAAAAAGCCTTATTAAAAGGAATGCTAAATTCCATGGATGCCAGCTAGTATTAAAACATTTTTTTTAACTGTGAGCTGACCTTAATGAAAGTGAAAACCAACCAGAATTGTAGTCATAGAATGGTTTGGGTTGGAAGGGACCTAAAAGATCGTCTATTTCCAAATCCCTAGCCACAGGCAGAGATGCCTTCCGCTAAAGTATACGTTGCTCAAATCCCCATCCTACCTGGTCTTAAATACTTCCAGATACAGGACATACTTAATTTCTCTGGGCAACCTGTTCCAGTGCCTCACCCTCAGAGTAAAGAATTTCTTCCTAATATCCAATCTTAACCCACTCTCAGTTTAAAGCCATTCCCCCTTTCCCTATCACTATGTTCCTTGCTAATTTTCCCTCTCCATCTGTCGTGTAAGGTCCCTTGAGGTACTGGAAGGCTGCTCTAAGTTCTTCCCAGAGTTTTCTCTTCCCCAGGCTGAATATTCCCAACTTTCTCAGCCTTTCTTCATAAGAGAGGTGCTTCATCCCCCTGATCACCTTTATGGCCCTGCTCTGCACCTGCTTCAACAGGTCCATGTCCTTCCTGTGCAGGGGATCCCTGAGCTGGATGCAGTACTCCATGTGAAAAAATAAGTATCATCTTATATTTTTTTAACTCATTCAAATATAGAGCATTCAATTGTTGACTATAACCCTAGCTCTAAACCCACATGTGGTACACATATTTGGACAGAGATAGATCATATACATGTGTGTTAGCATGTGTGCTAACATATATCAGCAAGAGTGCGCATATGTAATGCGTTGTAGTCAATTGCTAGAATAAAAGCAGTAAATATTTTTGAGATCTGGCTTTGAAATTTCATGTTTATGAAAAATAAACTGCATATTGTATTATTACTAAGAAGAAAATGCTTTGACAGTTTTCAATAAATCCCATTTGATCAGAATAGTAGATTTCTAATGAACTGTTAGGGAGGGAGTAACTGTCCTAACGAAACAGGATGTCCAGATTTTTTTTTTCTGTTTTTAAAGATACTTCTGAAATTATACCCCCAAATGTCTCATTGCCAAGACAAGAGACACACGGTCTATTTGGCTGTGAATTACGTATTTGAAACGGCTTAGTTATTGTATAGGTCTCTAATGAAAATAAACATTCTGATTTTATCTGGAAACATCTGTTTTCTGGATGAGAAAAAACCTGAAAATCTTTTCTATATCTCTTAAAGAAAGGATTATGTCCTGATAAACTACCATTCAATGCATTGTAACCAAAAGAGGCTGTTGAACTTGTACATTTATGGATTTATAGACCTTGTCAGGATCATAAAGATGAAGAGAAATCCCTTGATTGCTTTATGTATATTTCTCATTGCCCTTCATGAACAAAGTTATTGAGAGATAGGTTAAATACTCTTGACCATATTTGTGGTTTTGATGTTTTTATAGGGTATTGATACCTCCCAAAATTTTCAAAAGCATTTACAAATCACAATGAACTTCCTAAGTAAGTTAAGTTCAATCTTAAAATTTATCAATACTGAAGAACAAGACCTAAAAAAAAAAAATTATTGAAAAGGGAACTAGCAATAATATGCATCTGTCTTCAAAATAAATAATGGAATGAGTTTAAAATCACAGGATCACAGATTGTTTCATAAGGGATAAGCAGAAAAGAAAGTATGTTTTCTATGACAAAAAATAGAAAAGGTTGCTGTTATTTTGATGAATAAAACATTAGTTTTATTCAGTGCTTTACAAAAAGAAGCAGAGTTACAGTATTATTCTCTAAAGTAAATTTCCATTAAACTCTTGTTTTGAACATGTAAAAGCCAAAAGTTCAGCAGGAAGTTGAATCTGTTACTCTCTCCTACCTTTCTCCGTAGTCATCCAGTAGAGGAATTGCAGGTCCAGTGTCACCTTACATCATACATTGAACTTAGTTATTCCCATGGCCATTGCCATAATAGTCCTCCATGAAGAAGCCAGAGTGATAGACACGCACAAAAGGTGTTACAGCTCACCCCTGGCCGGGAGTGCCCACTGAAGAGCCTCTCTCTCTCCAGTGCCCATAGACAGCAGTCACAGGGCAACCAGGCTTGCACCTCTTAATGAAGTGTCTGAAGACAAGTGTGGGGAATACAGGGTGAAGACAACAGCGCCTCAGGATAGGAAAGGCTGCCTAGAAAGACCCACACAAAACTACTAGTTTTTGTTTTGCACAA
Source organism: Molothrus aeneus (assembly GCF_037042795.1). Classification (NCBI taxonomy): domain Eukaryota; kingdom Metazoa; phylum Chordata; class Aves; order Passeriformes; family Icteridae; genus Molothrus; species Molothrus aeneus. Next base: position 85,383,521 of record NC_089646.1, read on the forward strand.
AGACCAGTCTGAGAAGCTAAAACTGCTGGGAAGCACAGCAGTAATTAGTCATGTTACATGTGTTCTCAGGACACAAATGGAGCAATCTTAGACTACTCCGTTGACACCTGATGGGGCATTTTATATATAGAAGCAAAAAAATACATTCATCTAACTCAAAATTTGTCTAGGAAGAGTACAGGATACTTTTTTCCCCTCCCAAATGCCTTTATCTGTGCACTTAACTTTATGACATAACCTGTGTGCACTCCCATTACTTGATAAATTGAGAGGTTTTTAGAGGTCCAAAGAGGACTGCTGTTGACTTTCAATGTAAATCGGGCACTTTTTATTATCTCCCACCAGATCTATAAATGTCCTTACTTGTTCCATACTTTAAAGAATATAGGGTTCCCCAGGCATTGGGTCATTAACTTAAGTGTTCTCTTTTCTTGCCCTAGATAAGGGGTCATGGTTAGTTAATGTGGATATTTTTAAGAAACATCATTAAACATTCATCATGACTTATTAAAAGGAGCCAGAAGCAAAATAATATTTCAGATGCAAAAAATGTCCAACCTTTAACACGTGCAAGAATGGCTAAAGTAAGCTTTTTAAAGCTTTTTTAAAATGGCTAAATTTAATTTTTGAAAGTCTATGATTCTGGTTTTCATTATTATTCTACATTTGAAGACTCCTTCCTCCACAGCCTAGTAGGCACAAATTATTTACAGTCTCAGGCCTTCCCCTCCCGAGTAAGCAGAGGACAACAAAGTTCTGCAGTGATTTGGCCTTTTGCAAGCAAAATACTGAACTTTGAATTGATTTCATGGCAAAAGCAATTTACAGCAGAAAGATCTGATAGAATACTGTAGAGCTGACACTTCATGAGCATTAAAATTTCTACTTCCAACAAATTAAAAGCTGCAGTTGATATGCATATGTCTTTTCTGCATAGTATTTTCCGCCCCCACCTTTTTTTTCCCTTTCTTCCCGTGGACCAGCAGTCAAATGCTCAGCCAATTAGCAAGTATTGAGAACTGGATGATTTTCTGCTCTTAAAATTTAGCTGTTCTCCACAGCAAAGCAGAGAACAGGTGCCTTTACATTGTTAGATTACTGCATATGGTGCTCTGTCACTTTCCATGTTTCAATTCATGCTGCAGCTCTAGAAAAGAAATCGTTTGGAATGAGCAATCCAACAGAATTCAAGAGTTTAGCAAGTGCTTCCTTCTAGTCAAAATTTATTATTGTAATTGCTCAATTAATAATGTCTCTACAATTTGTAAAGCTCAAGGTTCTGCATACAAATCTAAGACTCAAAAGAATCTACACTGAAATATTGCTGAATCTTGTTTTAATATACTATTCAGGTGCAAGCCTGAATCTCATGTATTCTAATAAAAGCAGGGTCTATATTTGCTTAAGAAAAAGAATATTATGAATAATACAGCCATTTTCCGTACCATGCACAAGAGTATCAGCATAGGGAACCCACAGATATGAGCAACACAGTTCAATGTGCTCTCATATGTCATATAAGATTATAATACTGACTGGATTAATAACAGTCTGGTTTGTTCTGCAATGAAGAAGCACCCTAGGAGGTGGTATAACTTGCCAGAAATTCTGTTGCATTATTCCCAAATGACATATAAACTGCTAAGCAGAGTCGTTTATTAAATATTTTAAAAAGCTGTTGCCAATGTAAAGCTATAAATTGAAAACTGAATTGCAAATATTTAGTATGCATGAGACTAGTGCAAAAGAGACATGGTATAAATAAAGAGTACTTGAATACTGAAATTATGGCACTGGGGCGAGACTGGACATTAGTACAACATTTAACCTGGAGCTCTACTCCTCTTTTGCCTACAATAAATGCAGTTGCTCTAAGACATTTTTCTTCCTTGTTTTTTCTCTTTTTTTTTCATAATTTATCTTATCCAAATCCCCCTAGATATCACGTTTTATTTTAGAGCTAGTCAAACTATATTACAGTGTAAATATAGCACTTATCTTCTGTTTGCATATGATTAATTAATAAATTCTGATTTCTGGCTATTTTTGATAAGTAAACATTTTCCAAGTAGTTTATTGATATAAATACCATCTTAAGATTGTCCATGAAATTTCAGCTTTGACAGTTCACAATTGACTGCTTTTGGTCATATGAATTTGTTTTTCTCCTATCTTGGAATTTTTAAATATTTGAAAGTAGGATGATGTGGACTGACAAATTAAACCACAAACACTCAAGCACATCTTCTACTGAGCTTCTTATAGGTTAACATTTGCTCTAGACTTCTTTACACTTTCGAATCATCAAAAACTTGATAATTCTTGGACAATATAAAAAATACCCACAACATTTGCATTATTCTTTGAGAAAATGTTTGTGAAGCTCTTATCTTAATTTGATTAGTCCTTTCCTACACAAAATGTCCTCGTTTGGTTTCTGAATATTTCTCTGAATATTTCTATCAATATTATGTAGGCAAAAGATATTCATATTTCCCTGTCACAAACTGCTAGGTTGTAAGGGAGGGAAGATTTGCCTTAGGATGGGAAATGACCTTGAGTTAAATAAGGCATTGGTCCAACCCACATAATTTCAGCTGCTTTGATGAGGCACTCTTATCCAGACGCTGCTGGTCTGAGCTCCATGCTCTGCTGACAGGAGGCAAAATCAAATTTTGCTGACCCGAGGAGATGGACAATTTTGGGTTTTTTTCTACTCTTTCTCCTACAAGCCCATCCCCATCCCATCCCAAATTTGTGATCTGCTCCCTTAAGGGTAGGAGCCTTTCTGTCATAGTCTTATTAAGCGAGCTCTTTGTCCACCTGTCTGAGCCACCCCCTGCAGATGTTTCATCTTCCTCTCTCCATGTCCATTACAGCATATCAATACTCATTGAAGACCACAAAACTGCTAGCTTGAAATTTAGATTTCTTCCTTGTAGAAGTGAAAGCATGAGCAAAAGATAAGATGAATGATTGTGATTTATGCCAATTAGAATTTGGAAGAAGGTCAGAAAAATATATTATTGCACAGGCAACTGCAAACAGACTGTTGAAATAAAATCTACTACTTCCAAAAAAATCCCACAAAACTGCAAAATAACTAAACCAAACCAAACCAAACAACAAAAAACTCCATGAAGAAAAAATCCAAATATTTTGTTGTGATATTTAGCATGAGATGGTACTCAAGTTGGGAATTTTATCTCCTGGTCAGTCTGTCCAGGTGGTGATGGGAGAACATTTTAAGGGTCCTTAGCCATACCAGAAGAGACTTCTCATACTGTTAGTACTACTAAATTTTTATAAGCAAGCTGAACTGGGATCCTATATGACCACTCCAGGGAATGCATGATCCATTTCTATGAATTAACCTAAACTATAAACAAAATATTTTAATTTTCTGTGCACCAAAGATTGGTTTATGTGAGCATGTCTGCAAGTACAAAAACAGTTTCTGCAAAGTATTGACAAGCAGCTTTGCTGTGTACTATCTAGGTAATTCTACAGCAAGAATTGCCTGGGGAAGTTTCTGCAACAGCCAGGTCGTCCACTCAGGCCGTTAATCAGCATGTTTAAGCATATAAATCATGCCTGGTAATTGGCTTGTGGACAGCAGGAACTGCCTAGGGGAATCTACAGGACTGTTTCAAATTCCCACCTCAAGTGTCCCTTGTAACCATAGTTCCTCAGGAAGCCAGTCAAAAATTCAATCAGTGACCCTGTCTCAAGTCAGCCCATTGTTTAATTGGTGTGGAGAACAGCTGGCAAACACCTGGCCCACCCAAGGAGGTGATGAAAATGCACACTGCACAGGCACCTGAGCACAGTCCTGACAGCCAGCTGCTGCTCTATCTTCAACTTCCACTATGTTATCATTAAAACAAACTCCATGGGCTTTTCCACACTACATGTTTGGGGATTTGGGGCACAGGTTCAATTTCACTCTCTGAGTGTTGTGCTTTATTTAGAAAATCTACTCCATTGAGAATAAATGTCTACACCTCGATGGGATGAACCAGTTTCTATGTGACCTTTGATTCAGCATCTTTAAGCTATGAACAGAAGAATACTAGAAATGAAGCAATTTATTTTGCTCTGGAAGTTTCCAGAAATTATTCTGCCCTTTTTCCCATTTTCTCATTTGCTGTTGTTGAGAGAATGAGGGTAGAAGAATTCTGTATAAAACACAAGTGAGACGTCAACTATAGGCTACAATTTGCAAAAGAGTGAAGAAAGTGAATAATTCAAGATGTACCATGCTTATAAGACTTTGAACAGCTCTAGACACTGAGTATTTCCTGTTGAAGTGCTCTGGCTCTTTGGAAATTCAGGTCATCTAAGGAGGTGCCAGTGCAGCAAATGCAAATAAAAAATGCAAATAAAAAAAGCATTAGGTATTTCTCTGAAGTTTTTATACACTAGGTTTGTTGGTTTTTTTTCCATCCTTCTTTCAGTATGCTATCATTTAGATGATTTCTCTTTTTCTTAATCTCTATAAAACCTTTCTAACATACTAAGGCATTTTCTCAGCTTATTTCTATCTACATCAAGCATTCTGTTGTTGTTGTTTTACATTTTGACACATACGTCAGATAAATATCATTATTAAAATCAAAGTATCTTGTATACCAACTCCTGGTAGTTGATACAGAGATTATTTCAATTAATTATAAATAATATCAAATTGGAAATGGAATTTTGAAGGTTTCCAACAGAAATTTTCTCATTTCATGTGAAAATCTGTTTTAACATTTGGTACACTTCTAGTTAGTTTAGCTAATCTGAATACAGTAAGTCAGATAACTGTTGGGTTTTTTTTTTTTTTCTTTCCAAGACAAAGAGAAATTTATTACAATGAGATGTATTTATTGCACACTTGGATGACCATATAATAGGTCAATCTGTAGACTTGTAAAAATATGTCTCCATAACATGAAAAACATGTATTTAAATTTATATTTGAATTTCTTTGCAATGATACCATGATCTATAAACCGTAATGTGTTTTGCAACAGGCTAAATAATGAGTCGCAAAACACTATCTCCTCATGAGCAAGTTTTAGAAAAAACAAGTAGGGGACGCAACATGAGCTGGAGTTTACTGCTCTTCAAAAAAATCCTCCAGTTTTTTGAAGGGACACATCAATGATAGCATATTTTGGGGGCAGAAGATGGGAAGTGACAAATTCAACATTTGACTTGCTTGGTAACTTTTAAAAGAGTAATGTGAGGTGGTTGTACCACTTCCATCCTCTGAAGTTAGTATTTTCCCTTTAGATATGAAATATTTCAATATTTACTGGGCCTGGGATGTCTTCCAGTTGAGAAACATCTAACAAACAGCATTGTAAAATATGAAATAGATTAGAATTAGAGAATTTCACTCAGGAGATGGAAGTCATATGTTTGAAAGCCTGGTGCTAGGCTAGGCAGAAGAAAAATGGGCACAACACATCACTTGTGCATGAGAAAGGCAATATTGCCCCCCTCGTGGACTTTCCAATGTAAAAGTGAGCCAACTTAGATATCCACCAGTAAGTAAAATGTATTGCCATGTATTGCCATTGTCAAGGCTCTTCAGTACTTGCGCCCTACAGCACAGTCTTGCACTGGGTACTTGGAGTCCCTGCCATGGCTACAGGGAGGTGTTAATACATCTGGATGTGATCTGGGATGCCTACTAAATGCAAGACATATGCTTTACAAATCCAGCCTCTCTACAGAGTTCAGGTACTTTATGCACGTTACAGAAAGGTGAGCCCCTCCTTATGGGATTCAATGTCCAGATCTTTTCCTTGGCAAATATGAGCAAAGCCCACACCTTTGCTCTGTTAAAGGACACAGGTATATTTGTGTACAGAAGGAGCAGAGGTAAAGAAATAGATATTATCAAACATTTGTTGCTGTGTCTGTTAGGTCAAGATTCTGCTGAGTGGGATAGATAGAAAGAAGAGACAAAATATTCCTAACTACTGCTTAAATAAATTATCTTGGAGTGATAAGAGTTAAAGATGTGAATTACAAGCCCTTTTCAAAGAAAAGCTTCTGTGTTTTACAGGGTGTAGTTAATGAAGGACAAAATAACAGTTCTTGAGGGAGAAAAAATATTTTTTCTGGAGTGCTGGAGTGTTCCAGGCAGATATTTGTACCTGTATTAAAGAACAAATTGTACTTACCTCTGTCTTCATGAAACACTGCAACTCCTAATATGTTTCCCTACCCCCCCCCCCCACCCCAGGTAATTTTTTCATTAAATAATTTATTAATTATTTTTAAAAATATTCCTGAAAATATTTGGAGTAATACTTACAGGATTTTAAAATGTATTTATACAGACATAGCTAGGCCTTGGATATTTTCAAGATAGTGGCAATGTTGGCCCACTTTAAATTTCTGTCCTTCAAACAGTACCCAAATGTCTTTGTATAACCACACAAAACATCAAAATTATTACAGCACTTATTACAATAAACAGCTACATAAAAATCACCACTTGGCTGCATTTTGGGTCTGGAACAACCATCAAATGTAACAGCTGCATGGTGTGCAGAATAAAGCACATATAGTATACAGTGATACAAATCACTTTCAGCTAACTTTTTATGATATGCCTCTAAACAGTGTTTGTGTCTGAATTTGTAATTCGTGTACTGAACAGATGGAATGAACCGAAATACTGAAGTGCCCATAAATTGATTCATGCCACCTTGTGATTGCACAGTGTAATATAATTTGCTCACCAGAGCTTTGTCTTGGTAGATAATGTCCCTCATTTACCTTTCCCAGAGGAGAGAGGTAAAGGGAGGAATTTTTTATAGCCCTGATCTCTATTAAGGGGCAAGTCCAAGGAAGCAGCTGCTTCATTGATCAACTTTAAATTACAAAGTGGTTGATAATCATAATGCCAAGCACTCAGAAAAAAACATAATTTAAATGTTTCCCAGAAAGCCTCAAAAAGTTCTGACAGCTGTGAACATTCTCACAAGAGTGAATATATCCATGTCTTTTGTTCAGTTTCTCAGCAACAACTACAGACACCTTCAATGCCTCTAGATGAAGAAGAACCAATTTAATCAGTACAGAGAGGCTGAGGTCCACTGTGACCAATATTTAAAAATGTACTGCCACTTAAATCAGTGACAAGGACTTGACATTCCCATCACTCTTTGTCCAGGTGAAAGCACAGATGTGACTAAGAAGGTGTGGGCTCTGTTCTTGGCTGCAGCACTGAAAGAGACATTTGCTGTTGGCACTCCACATTTCAGTCTTCCCATCTGTAAAATTTAAATAATAAATTATACTTTTCCCAACAGACATGGGGCCTAGTTTGCTACCACCTCAGTAGATGCCATGGTAGGCTGGAATATCCAGTAAAAAATTACCAAAAATTAGTATTATTTATCCATAGCAGCTAAATTATCAACGCAAAAATGGCTAATTTCCTCATTCTGTATTGCCCAAAACCTTCTAGTGAGCCAAGAGTAGTTACAAATCCATCCTGCCAACTGCTTTTTATGGTTGCATCTTGTGTCCAAACATTTGTGAAAGTCAGCTGGCTACAGATGCTATGTTACTTAGAAAGACAACTGTCCTGAATAAAGGCAATGCAATGTTTTCTTACTCGAGATACCACTAAAATTATTATTTTCTAAATTATATGACTCCCTAATTTGCAACAGGAAAGAGGTTATAGTCCTCCTTGACAGTAGCCTTACAGGCATTGATCACTGGCTTTGAGTCAGTCTTTAGGGTGCTTGCATGTAGAAGTCAGTCCTGTATTCTTTGGTATACATGAATTTGGACTAAAAACATACAAGAGCATATATATTTAATGTAGTGGAAAATGGACAATTAGGTGTGGCATTTCAAGATTTTCCCTGAATTAGAGAAAGTGGAGATCCTGGACAAAGATCTGTAGTAAGAGAAAAGGCTACATCTGCCATTCAAGTTTTTATCTTGGAAATATTTTGGGCTTGAGGTTTTGTTTTGTCCTTTTCTTAAAAAAAATCACTGCAGGTCATGTTCTAATCTGATTCAAAGAATGGAAAATACTGGATGGGCTATAAGAATTGGAAGATTTTGCCCACTAACCTTGTTCTGCCTCATATTCCAGGTTTTCAAGAGAGTTGAAAACATGGCAGACAGCTTACTTTAGCTGAATAGCTGAAAAGGGAGCACAATTTCTACATGCTACTGTGCAACCACAGCCAACACGTAAGCACTACACTCTCCCTGCCCAAGATGGACAAGGCTGAGAATCAGAAGTGTAAAAGTAAGAAAACGTGGGGTTGAACTACAAACAGATTAATAATTGAAATATAAATCATAACAAGATACAAAGTAAAAGGAAATAAAAAAAAGTTGGGGGAGGCAAAAGAGGAAAGGAGAGAGGAGGGAGGAGGGCAGTGGAGAGATGGAGCATGAACCAGCTCTTTTTCTCAGGCTTGAAGCAGATACATAAAATAATGGAAGATTCACAGCAGAATGCAAGACCACTTAGCACATTGTAAAGAAAAATAGTTTTTTGAAGAAAAATATCATAACAGATGACAAACTGTGTGTGCTATAGTTTGTTCAAAAGTAATAAAAAAGTAAGTAGGATGAAATAGACAGCATAAAACAAGAAAAGAAGCAACTTCTATTAGCAGAAAAGGACAATTAGGATGCTTAAGGATAAGAAAAATGAAAAATGAGTAGAAAGATCAACTTTACTGAAAATAAATACAATTGGAATGGAATCCTTGACAACAATTATAAAGGAACTATAACTTCCAGTTCAAGGAAACTGGAATATACAGTAAGTACTTTATATACATCCATGTTATTCATTTTTTTTCCATATCAAATACAGGATACATAGGGAGATATGTTTAAAATACATTACAGCAATTTAGATCACAAAGATTTATTCCAAGGCACATGAAGCAATGCAAATTGAAGGTCTATTTAAAACTGCTGGCCATTATTACTTCAATAAATAATAAATCAACAATTTGCCAACAACTTCAGCATGCACAAAGCTAATGCACAATTCATGGACCAGCTGATGCATGACTCTCTGTGCTTGAATTTTGAGAGATATATTTACATGCCAAAGAATATACTCTGCAGCTGAAAAGAAGGAAATGCAGGAGTTATGTAAAACTTAAGAAGAATTCAGGAATGCATTGAACCAGAGAGAGATTAGAACACTTAGAAAAAAATAAGTTCAAAGAATCATATCTCACTTTTCAGCCTTTTACCAATAGGCATGAGAAATGCTGTCCACGTGAGTAGGTGGCTCCACATTTTTGCACTCAGAATTTGTGACAATTTTCCCCTCTGGATCGTAACAATGGTCACTGACAGCATTGGCTCAATACCTTGGCTGCCTTAATTTGGGAGGGCTATGACTGTGACATTCATATCCTTCTACAGGGACCAAGTGCAGGTGGATCACAGAGTCCCAGCCCTACTCTAGTCCCTTCTCTGCTGCGCTTTTGAAGAGAGGGCACTGTATAAAGATAGAGGCAGGAATCTTCATCACCTCTGTAATGACTCCAGGGATTGATTTAGAGAGAGCACAGGTGGCAGAATACAGGTAGGCCTCTTTCCCAGTGATAGTCTGCTAAAACTTTATTTCAAGGAGTGATTTATATATATACTTTTGTTGTTTTTTGTTTTTTTTTTACTTAAATTACAATATGAACTTCATGAGACAATGAAAAAAGAAATCTTTCGCTGTCGCCTATTTAGTCACCAATTAATATGTTGGACATTTTTTGGGTTTTTTTTCCCTAGTATTATGACTCAGGGAGTAATTTTTAAAATAGTAATATGTAAAAGAGGAAAGGGACATGCAAAATAAATTAGGGATATTTATTGTATTTTTAAATAGTACAATGAAAGAATCTACACTCATAAAGGACATAAAAGAGATATATTGAGAGCTCCGTCTTAAGAAATATTTTTATTGCTAGCAATTTTTGCATAGATGGGACTGGATTGGCAAAAGCAAGTTTTAATCTGAATCTCTTTACACATTGTTAACATTGTGTCCTAATAAAATCATTAAGAAAAGGAAAAGTTTTTCTTCTTGCTTGAAACTCATGGGCCTCTGCTTCCCCCAAACCTGTATTTAAAAACCTGACATATTAGTTATGAATAGAATCATAGAACCATTTAGGTAGGGAAAGACCCTTTAGTACATTGAGTCCAGTTGCACTGAACCCAGCACTTCTAATTCTACCTCTAAACCATGTCAATTAAATACCTCTGGGGATGGTTTCTTCACCACTTCCCTGCACATTCTGCACTAACGCCTGACAACATTTTTCACCAAAAGATTTTTCCTACTCTCCAATCTAAACCTCCCATTGTGCAATGTGTGACCATTTCTACTGGTCCTGTCCCTTGTTACCTGGGGGAAGAGACTGACCTTCAACTGGCTACAGCCTCCTTTCAGGCAGTTGTAGAGATTGATAATGTCCTCTTTGAGCCTCCTTTTCTAGAGGCAAAACAGCCCCAGCTCCTTCAGCCCCTCCTCATAAGACTTGTGCTCCAGCCCTTCACCAGCTCCCCTGTTCTTCTCTGGATATACTTCAGAACCTCAAAGGTTTCTTGCAGTGAAGGGCTCAAAACTGAATACAGGTTTTGAGTCACAGCCTCACCAGTGCTGAGCACAGGGGAAAAAAATCACTATCCTTGTCCCGATGGCCCCACTATTTTTGATACAAACTGGCATGCAATTAGCCTTCTTGGCCACCTGGGCACACCCTGGATCATGTTCAGACAGTTTTCAAGAAATGCCCAAAAGTCCTTTTCCAATGGGCTGATTTCTAGCCACTCTGTCCCCAGCCTGTAACACTGCATGGGATTGTTGTGACCAAAGGGCAAGATCTGCCACTTGGCTTTGTTGAATATCATCAATGGCCTCAGCCATTGATCCATGCTGTCCAGATCCCTTTTTAGAGGCTTCCTACACTCCAGCAGATCAACATTCACACCCAATTTGGTGTTGTCTGCAAACTTACTATAGGTGCGCTTGATCCGCTCATCCAGATATTTGCCAAAGATATTAAACAGGGCTGGCCCCATCACTGAGCCCTGGAGTATACCACTACTGATGAGCTGTCAGGTGAATGTCTCACCATTCATCACCACTCTCTGGGCCTGGCCATCCAGCCAGCTTTTATCCCAGCAAATAGTGCAGCTGTCCAACCCATGAGCAGCCAGTTTCACCAGGAGAATGCTGTGGGAGTGTCAAAGGCATTACTGACGTTGAAGTAGACATCCACCACACCTCCTCATTCACTAAGCAGATTACCTTGTTATAGAAGGAGATCACATTGGTCAAGCAGGACCTCTCTTTCAGACCCATGCTGGCTGGGTCTGATCCTCTTGTTGTCCTGTATGGGCTGCATGATGCCACTCATGATGATCTGCTCTGTGACTTTCCCTGGCACTGAGGGGAAAGACTGACAGGCCTGTAGTTCCCTGGATCCTCCTTTTGATCCTTCTTGTAGATGGGTGCCACAATGACTAACCTTCCATCATCTGGGACCTCCCTGGCTGGCCAGGACTGCTGGTAAATGATCAGTGAGCACTTCCATCGGTTCCCTCAGTATGCATGGGTGGGTCCCATCCAGTCCCATAGGCTTGCATGTGTGCAAGAAGTGTAGCAGTCCCAAACCACTTTCCCTTGGATTACGGCAGCTTTGTTTGCTCCCTTCCTTGCCTCCTATATCAGGATACTGAATATTCTGAGAATTGGTCTCATTATTAAAAACTGAGGTAAAGGCATTAAGTACTTCAGCCTATTCCTCAGCCATGGTCACTACATTTCCCCTTGCATCCAGTAGAAGATGTAGATTCTCTTTATCACTCATTTTGTTCCTGATGAATTTACAAAATTTCTAGTGTCTTTTACTGCAGTATCAGGATTAAGTTCTAGTTGGGCTTTGACCATTCTAAATTTCTACCTGCACAACCTCATGACAATCTTATAGCCACCTTGAGTTGCCTGCCCCTTCCTCACTTCTTTCCTCTTTTTACCTCAAGTTTCAGCCAAAGCTCTCTGTTCAGCCAGACTGGTTTTCTTCCTCTACAGTTCACCTTTCAGCACATGGGGACAACCTGCTCCTGTACTTTTAAGGTATGTCCTGTGCCTTTTTGAGGCATATCTAGTGTTCCAGGACTCTTTGCCCTTCAGTAACTGCCTCCCAAGGGACTCGCAACCAGCCTTCTAAAAAGGCCAATGTTTGTCTGCTGGAAATCCAGGGTAGCAGCTCTGCTGAACCCTCACCTTACTTTTCCAAGAACTAAAAAGTCTATCATTTAGTGATTGGATATGTTTTAGTTTATTTCTTTTCAGGGTAAGGAAAAAAATGGCACATGCTGTTTGACACATCAGAAAACAGGGAAAACAAGAGATTCCAAAGAGTAAAATGGTAATATCCTCAGTGATGTGCTGGATAAGTGCACACAGAGCAGAGGAAAAGGACAGCAGTCCTTGAGGTACATGATTTAACTTGATCAGCTCTAAATGTTAGTCACTGAACCTCTGTATAGACACGATTGACAGAAGTGACTGTTTTTCAACAAGGTAAGTAAAAAAGTAATCGATCAAGCCTGGGCTAACAAGTGGTTACTTGGGAATCAGTTGGTTTAGAAGCAAGTTACTGCTCCTGCTCAGGAACAGATACAGTCAGGGTCATCCCAAAGTGGTAATTGTCCACTTCCACTGTCTTATGTTTCACTCTTTCCTCTAGCATAACACCTTTAGTTTAAGAAGTCTCCTATTATAAACTGTTTGTGGGCAGAAAATGGTCTTGACTTTGATGAGCTGCTGTTGTGCATCACTGAAGAAATGTTCTGATAATTCTCAGCTCTGAATATTTTCAGTATCAAGAAAATAGCTGGAGTTTGAAATTACTTTTGTCACCAAATATGCATAACCTATACAGTCAGAGCCAGTTTCTCAACAACTGATGAGAATCAAAGTTCTGATTTTCATCACAATTACCTGTATCTTAGTTATAGGGTTATTGGTATTCACTGAGGTAGTGAGTTAAACAATTTCTCATAGATACCACTAAAACTCACACTACTATGCAGAAAGCATAATTTGATTGACATTGCCAAAACTTGTGTTTTACAGCTGCAGATAATCTGTTCTGTGCTGCACCTACATCAAACAACGTCTTTATTGGCTCATAAATTATAAATGTTGAAAAAAGAAACATGAAGGCAGAGCAGAAAATGCAGTTAAAGAGCCCTATGTTGGTAAACAGCAGTAGATAACAACATGCTAACTATGTTTCCAGAGTGAATGTTTCAGATATCCAACAACGGCATAGCACTGCTATCCATTTATATAGTTTAAATATTTATTTCTTCTGCATTGAATATTCTTTTTTTCCCCCTAAATTATCTCTGGTTTAAAGCAATAGCAAAAGTCTTCTAACATTTTTTTTTTAAAATAACAGCAGTAACCATCAATTTGTCTCATGAGAGCAAGGAGATGGAGAGGTTTTTCAGGGCAAACCCCAAGAATTTACAGGCATAAGTCATATTGATTATTATAGTCTTAGTAGGCTAATAGGACTGTAATTTTGGCTTGCTTTCTATGCTGTTATCAATGGAAAGTAGTACAAAAGTTGTACTGCTCAGCAAATAAACAAGAACAATTTCAGAAGCATAATAAGAAAAGCAAGAGATAAGGTTTATTGAGAGTTTGGGTTAAGATTTTTGGAGATGGATGGATTACAAATTTAGCTCTTCTAAACTAAGTCATTAAAAATGATGCACTATTTCTTACCACCCTACAACTTTGTTCTCATAGCCATGCTAAATTGTCAGAAGCATATATATTTTTTTACTTGATTTTTTTTTTAACCACTACTATGTTTCTTGAGGATTCTAACCACTACTAATATTTCTTGAGGATTCAATCCTGTATGCCAGGATAAATATCTGGGTTATTGGATGGTTGAACAGAGATAGCAGAACAGTTTGTATGATCTTCAAATAAATCCAAGAGTTTTTTCAGTGTGTGCCAGGGAAGTCACTCCCACTTATGGCACTTCGATGTCATACCAGAGATCATACCAGAGTTGCTCAGGGTTACCTCACAAGGGAAAGAAAAACAAGTTTGGTTGATTTTACACCCATGATCTACATATTCTGCAGGATGGAAGTGAAATGCTGTTGTCTGTGCAGTGCATTTACCTTCATCATAATTTCTATTTGGGGTCAGGCTGTCCCAGTTTATGTTGAAATGCTATTAGAAAGAGAGAAGAGCTTCAACCTCTACACCTTTTAAACAAAACACTGCAACTGCACATAAAAAAACCCAACAAAAAAACCATAAAAAACCAACAAAAAAAAACCACTGCACAAGTAGCTGGCTGCTTTGGACTCATGTCTGTAGCAGTCAGAGAGATTCTGAGTTATTAATGAAAACCAAGATTCCTATGTATGGAGCAGTATTTTAAATTGTCTGTTGCACTAGAAGTTTTACACTTAGTAATGACTATTCTAAGAATTAAAAGAATTTCTAAACACAGATTTAATTTGCCTAAATGAGCAACTTAGCAAAGACAAATAATTATGTATCAAGTTTTTCATGTCAATCCTAACAGGTCACTAAGTTAAAGGGATCACCTCCAGAAAAGTTCAACTTAACAAGTAAATTTTTCAGTGTCCAATTAGGACCACTACTTCCCTTACTTTCAGCAATTATTTAATTGATCATGTAAGACAGTTATTGCTTTTGAAGCAATAGGTACTTGGATTATTTTGAAGCACAAATAGGTCCATATAATACCACCAGAATAATTTTCCTTATGCTATGCTCTGTGATGCAAGATCTCACGTCTTGAAGAATCCTGTAATTTATGCAAATATGCCAGTCTGCAAAGCCTGTGAAAGAAATAAGTCAAGAGTTAATTTTCTTCAGCTATCTGGAGTTTACTAAACATGAATTTTTTAGTTATTTTGGTAAAGTTCTATGTGACAGTAGTCCTCGCAATATGTCCACAATACCCTTCAGGAAGGTATTGTTGAAGCAGAAAACATTCATTATTTCTTCTTAGTCCATGAGGTTCCAATAGAACAGTAATCAGCAGAAGAAAAAGTGAGGGCTTTTCCTCCTTAAAAACAAAACCACTAATATGGCTGCCTGTCTTCTTTCCTATTAATATTATCTTTTGTTAATGTACAATATTTTCAGTAAATACAGTATGCTCTCTCCATTCCTTTGCAAGGAAAAAGCAAAAAAAAATCCCAAAAACATGTTATTGTCATTAAGTTAATATTTTTTTCTGCATTTTTGCTATGATTTGCTTTTATTTAATTTCATTTTTTCAGGGAATTTATCTAAAGATTAAAACTACATTCAAATTAAAAAGCATAATTTTATATAGAGGTAAGAGCACTTGGTTTATTCTACAGTTGACTAGCAATAAGGTAAAAAATGCAGTACAATATTATTACTATACTAGGAGCATGGCTTTAAAAACCATTAAGGTCTATTTAGATTTAATGAAGTGAGAAAATGTGTTTCTGGTATTGGTCTAGCACCCATAAAGAGACAAAAGAGAAAGCTTTCTTAGCTGCCAAGGCAATAGCCAAATACATAATAAACATGCACTTGCTGAATACACACTCCATTTAGAAGAATACTAAGTCCTGGACACATTCAAAAACACATCTATAAAACGAAGGATATGTGGTTTCTCACCTAAATTTTACAAGTAATCTTTAGATTAAAGGGCATTCTGTTTACAGACTTTTCATAGGGTATAACTAAAAGGACACAGCTATTACCAGTTAATTACAGTGAAATGACAGACAGATGGTCAGATTCATAGGTGAAGGAACATATTGAAAATACACACACACACACACACACACACACACACATAGATGATAGATAGATAGATAGATAGATAGATAGATAGATAGATAGATAGATAGATAGATAGATATCTTATGTAAACACCAAGATGTACAATAAATCTAGAAAATTAAGTTTGGCAACGAAAACTGCTGACAATGTACATACCCATATGTGCATGTATTTTTATATCCACAAAAATGCAGTTTCTTTTTTCAAAGTTAATATGGCCTTACAATACCAGCTAAACTAAATTCTACCCCATAAAATAAGTATATGGCAATAATGAACAAAGACAATATTTTCACCATTGATTCTAGGAATGTCTTAAGCATGAGTCCTACAAAATATAACACAGGTACTCTATAGGACACTTCAAACTGATCCCCATCAACATAAAATCTAAATCTGTCTGTGCAAAGGTGTAATCTGACTTTCACTATGTCCCTGCTATGTGTCTATATGGTGTTTGTGCTTTGCACTCCCTCTCAGCTTATGAATTGGTGCAATAAAGATATAAAAATATGGTGTGAAGAAAACTCATTATGTATTCTTTGGTTAGAGATAAAATCACATTCCTATCTGATCTTTACATTAGACATTAGAAACACCACTGGAGCCAACAGGACATATTTTAAAGAAATCCACTGCTGAGCAGTCAGACTGTATGCCTGGTGAGCTTCTCCAGATCTTACCACATTTTTGATGAACAAAACTGGATGCTGCAGCTTGAGTTACTGTTCAGCTCAAAACAGCATCCCTCCTGACCTATGCCAAAGACTCTCAGTCGGCAGTTCACCCACCAGAGACTACGGAAAATAATTCACCACAGAGTATGCACATTACAGCTTTTTCCCCCAAGCCAGTCTGCAAGATGCAATGGCCACAAACAGCACAATGGTATGTTGAGGTAGAACATAGGTAAAAAGGTTCCTTACCAGCAGCATAATATAGCATTGAGCAAGTTTCAGAGGTGAAGAACACCCACCTTGCAGATTTCCAAGACTTGGAGGCATGTAGCCACAAGTGAACTAATCTAATATTGGATAGCTGGAAAGGAGTTTGGACTGCATGACTTCCAGAGGATCCTTTTATGGTTGTCTGAAAACTGTGTGATGACCATATTTTTGATCTATTTAAGCAGACTCAAAACACAGGAATAAGTTTTTCAGGTTATACACTTCTTGCAGTAGACTTTATTCTTCTGCTGATTGAAAGGGACATTGTTAATCAATTTACAGCTCCTGCTATGTTGACATTAGCAATAAATCCACAGTGCAGTAAGAACAATGACAAGATTGTCGTTCTGTACTCCTAAGAGGAGTTCTGACTTGAAATGGGGGAAATAAGAGATGAAGGCCCATATTCATCACAGACTTTCTACCTAATTTATACATACCTTAGGCCATGCCTTCAGACATTCCACCTGAAGATCTCTTGTGAATGGCTTTTTACGTTGTCAGATATCCTGCATGTAGCCCTTCTCTGTGGTGAATGACAACAGAACTGATTTCATACGCATGGTGCACAATGAAACCTGTTTCATAGATCCATGTATCTCTACATCCTATGATCTATTTAAATTTGGCCAACTTGTATAGCAGTCAAAATAGCAACTGATTGCCCAACCCTCTTGTACCAGCCAACCTCTTATGCCATTAAATTGGCACATAAATACCTGAGGAAGTGCTGATTTCTCAACAATCACTATATATGCAGCAATTGCTTAAAATATAATCATCAACTGGAGATGGAAGAGGAGAAAACCTATTTGCCCAGCCAAAATGCTGAAATATTTTGTACATCATACCTTCTGTAATCTGTTAGGCAAGTTGCAGGAAACAAAATACTTTTTAGAACCATTATAAATGTCAGACTGTAAACAGCTGGGCATTTAGGCCAGTTCTGGTATTAGTGTTTACTCTCCTGAAAGAATAATTACTTTCCTAGAGGAAGTCTATCAAGATTTCAATGATGAGCAAATTGATTTTGTTTGTGCTAGGTATTGCAACAGTGCTGAAATATTAAATCAGAACAAGAAACTATGTAAGGCACATCTTTTCAATTGCTCCTGGATTTTACAGTTCAATATTTTTAAATAGATGTGTTTTGATACCTTCAAACTACATAAACATAGCTTTACTTCTCTTTTCTATCATAAGAATCTGTAGAAAAACTACTATATTTCCATTTTTGTCATTACTTACTGGCACATCGTTAAGTTTATTATCTTAAGCTTCAAAAAGACAGATAAAGAATTCATTAGACCTCATCAGACCATTAGAAAAGGGTGACTTTTTCCTCCTCGAATTTTTAAAAATTATTTATGACTAGTAGTATTTTCTCTCTAGTGTGCAAAACAGTTTAATTTACTTTTCAAAATGCATGCTTTTCTCTTTTATCAGCATTCTTGCATTTGCTTCTGATGCTATAATGTCCGTCAAAGGTGTAGCATTAAAAAATTACCTCTTAAGATAGCATTACAACTCAGGTGAAGATTAAAGAGCGTGACTTTTGAAATATTCAATTACTTGTCAATGTTTGTGAGTCAGTAATCTGCCCCAGTGTCATCAGCAATCACACCTGTTACCTATTTTATTTTTCAGCTGAAAAATTACCAATGTTTGCACGTGAAGTAATGCTGCAGAAACTACATTGATTTTCATTCCACAACATTTTGACTTGAAATAAGGACATGTATTGCATTTGTTTTTCTTTTCTGTTCCATCTAGCCCCCTTGGGGTTTCTTAGGTAAAGAGGATTTTGAAAGAGAACATTTGTCTTAGCCAGCTGGAGCCAAGGAAGTGTCATAAACCACGCACATTAAATGACATAATGCTCCATCCTATGTGATCTCTCCAGCACATAATGCAGACAACACTTGTTTTCCACTATACCACAGTCTGGACATTTTTCTATGCACACAGACTTCCTACTACTTCAAACAGTATCAGGAGACAGGTAAAACAGATTGCAAGAGACATCTGATGCAAAACTCAATGTGGCTGAGCAAGCCTCCAGTACTACTATTGGTTTTCTGCAAAATGTAAGAGCAAGGACTTAAATCTTCAGTAGATAATCTTTAACAGGTTAAATTCTCATTATTTTAATTTAAATTATTTTTAAAATCTCAAAGTTGAAAAAATAAGATTTTACCTTAATGAGATATTTCTCTCACGCGGCAATGAAAGGCATATTGAACAACACATAGATCAGATCACTCATCACAAGTAAACCGAGATCCAAGGAGCTAAAAGGATTGGCAATGGAATACTGTTTTTATAAAGAATATTTGATAGAGTATGGCTATAGGTACACATCTCTGTGAACTGAAATCTTAATAAAATATTTTATTTGGTTCACAAAAACATTAAGAACAGTTATTTTTTAAAACCAACTAGAAATTAAGCTTCAAGTGGCCACTTGCCTCCCCCTGTCCCTCCAATGAGAAAGGGGCAAAAAGGCAAAGATTATGGGTTGGTATAATGATTTATTAGAAAAATAGTAATGAGATAAGGAAACAAACACTAACACCAACAATACTAACAAGAAAAGTGTTTAAAAGAGGGTTATTTCATGGAAAAAATGCTCATGCAATTCTGACTGACCCAATGCTGCTGCAGCCAGCAACACATGAGCTCCCAAGACAAGGGAGAAAATGGTTGCTGTTACCACAGCCAGTTCTTTATTCCCTCAAGACAATAAGGAACAATGCCAGAAAATTGTCCATACTCACACTTCTCCCTGAAGCCCGAAACAAGGAAAAACTGTGATGGACAATCCCTCCAAGCTGGATCATCTTCATGACATCGCCCCACCACTCTGTGCCCCACTTTGCTCCCCAGATAAAAAAGGAACAGAAATGGTGGTGGTTCCACATCATGTTCCCTTTTTCTTCCACCAGAAGCATGTCCCCCAGAGATTATGTGCATGATATAGAATAAATAACCTAGACATGCCCACATGGATCCAGGCTCCACAACCCCCTCATAGCAACTGTGACAAAATTAACTCTGACCTAGCCAAAACTATGAGAAGAAGACAGCATGGCTGCACTTGGATAATATAGTATTTCATCTGAGTTACGTTCTTTAATAATAGAACTAATGACAATAATTGCTCTTTTTAAATTAGTGGGACACCTTACCCAGAAATCCATCGTAGATACTGCAGAAACTGAAGCAAATACAACAAATACCCAATTATTTGCATTTTCTCTACAATGCAAGTAACTATGTCTGAAAAGGCACTAATATTCCTGCTGCTATTATTTCTTGAAATCTGGATCTCTTTGTCTGCAGCTGTCAACAATGCTATTGCAGACTGAAAGGATAAACTTTGGAGTGCTACTGAGAGAAACTTGCCTAGGTATGGCATTAAAACTTGCTGGTTTCCTAGACATCTCCTCAAATATTCTGACAGACCAATTATTATGATTAAAATTTTGACCTGGCATAGCATTCTGGCACTTTACTCAAAATTCCATTTTGCTGGAAGTGTCAGGAGACCACAAAGGCCTGCCCTTATTTGCTTGCAATCTAAATATAATATAACACTGATTCAGATAGTTGAGGGACTGTCATAGCACTAAGACAATATTAGCCAACATGACAGCAAACAGAATAACATTTATAGAATAATTATTATTCAGTGTTAACTTAGCATTTTGGATTGGTGCTAAGGGCTTCCTGCCATTTCTTTTCCTTCAAATGGAGCTCTTGCTATTACTGCAATTCAGCATCATTTATGAAGTGCATTTTGCCCTTAAACCCAAATTGAACATTAGCATTTTGCAACATTACCCTCTTATATGTTCCAGTATGAAGTGAAGCCAAAGTAGGTTCAAGGGATGAGGGAATCCAGCTCATAAAATGTTAATTATTGCTCCTATAAAAATGTTAATTAACTCAACTCTAAAATGCCAACAGAAATATGAGCATCATGTTCATTGTGAACTTGGAAGTACTGGTGGTCTGATACGTCCTGCAGAGAAATAGCCACATTTACCTAACAAAAAGTAGATCAGGATTATATATTATAAAAATGAATAATACATTTTCTGACTTAATACCATGTACATAAAAGAAGTAAGTCTCAGAATACTGAGAAAGGAGACTTTGTCTCACTTCCCCTAAAAAAGTTTCTGAGCAGCCAGTGCAGCAACTGCACACACCAGAGAAACATTATTCCTACTTGAAGCTAATAATTTCAGAGCAGATCTCTCAGCAGCCACTGAAGAGTCAACGAGGTATACAGGCTCCTGTTGGTTTCCTGTTACTCAGTTAGACACTTTCTTCTTGAGTTTAACTTTTCCTGTTGATATTTATCATGATTTGAACAGTGGCATGACCCACAGGATGCCCAGGCACTTCAGTGATTAATCAGTGCAACTCCTTTAGTCCATGAGTAGTGTGAGAGTTTTTGACAGACACACTTGACCTCTTGATGTATTTTTTTTCAGGCTGACTAAGGAGCAACAAACCTCACACCCTGTGGTGAATCTGTGAGCTGGAAAGCTCCTGTTTCACATATAAGGGAGTAAAGGTGCCTTGGAAAAATATTTTGTAGCCTGGCTTTGAAACCCTAAAAATGAAAGATAGCCAAAGTACAAAACTAGACTCTAGAGCTAAAATAAAGACATCTAATGTGTCTATATTGCTGACTAGCAGCCAACTACTTCACTCTATAAATATTCCCATCAGGATAAGCACAGTTTTGAGCTCTCCCTGAAATGCAGCAGAGCAATTACTCTCCCCTTGAGCAGAGACGACTCACAATGTTTGAGTTTCCTTACCTGAAACTGAGAGTTCTTCCTTGTCCAAGATGGAGAAATACCTTTACTCACAACAGATCTTTGTAAGTGCCTGATAACACTGAATTAATACTAATGAAGCCTTACTAATCCATGTATCTATTCAATAATAATTAGTATAAACTTTATGCAGATATATAAACCATTGTCCAAATCTATGACTGAGATTGGACCTAGCCAAACCTAGGCTGTTTAAGGAGTAGAGAAAGCAATGGGATCCATTTTGAGCCTCATGACTGAAAGGAATGGTTTTCCTTATCCTTTGCATCTCTGGTCTCTGTGTGAAACTCGATTCTAACTCAATGTGCCCTTGTGTGTTTCTTCCATGCAGTAATTAATAAGGTGGACCTCACTGTGAAACTTAATTGAACCTTGGTAAAACAGTAATAAACTTTCTTAAATTCCATTGAATGTACTGAACTCTGTTGGATTATTGAAGTCTGTCAAATTATTATTTTACATCCATAAAACATATTGCTGCTTAGCTCTTTTGGGTGATGAGCCTTTCATTCATTTACAACAAATTGGGATTGTCAAAAGTATGGCAAGTAATATCACAAATTATTTATAGATTCATGAAATAAATCTGAATCCCAACTTTTCAGAAAAATGTACTTGTGATAACTGACATGATTGGGAAGCTGTGGAAGAACAGCCAAATGTGGACAGTGGGCATATAAAGGATGGAATAGGGAAAGGAATTATTTTTAAAATGGCAGGTACTTGCTAAGAAGTTGCTTATCAGGAGAAGAAGAATAATAATACAAAGGAGGAAGACCTAAAAAAGGAAATAGAAGACAAAACAGCAACTGAGTTACTACTGTATTTGAAAATTGAGAAGCTGCTGAAATAGTTACAGGAAGAAATGTAGAAAGAATAAAAGTTAGAAGAAAAGGTCAAGATTATGCTTATGGAGGCTCCTTATCAATCTAAGACTGTGCAGATTAGGAAATTAATAGTATCCCCTGAATTGTGGGATGGAAGCATATAGTGTGACATCAATGAGGGTAACCAAAGGGAAGATCATTCTTTGTTTTCCAAAGTCAGGCCCATCATTAAAACGGAACACTCTGACAGACCTCAGGGTGGTGCTTTGTGATACACTGTGTGAACCACTCCAGGATCTGTTACCATTGGCAAATTTACTAAAAAAATGGCAAAAAGGTGAAATTGAAACATAGTATTTGTGGCAAGGCTGCTAAAAAACACCTACTGAATAATGCTGAGTGAACATAAAGCAAACAAGATCTGGGGTCCAGGATATGTCTTAAATATAGGACTCAAACCTGCATATGGGGTGCCATTGTATCACTAGCAGGGTAGCCTATGGAGCAGGGAAAATAGATGCTATGGAGCAAGATGAACCCATAAGGTGTCTTAATGAGTTCTCTTACGGCCACCACAAAATTTTCCTGCATACAAGAGATGCATAAACAAGAATCCAATTATATTCTATTATCTGCTACAACTGATTATGTGATGCTAAAGCTACTACTTAGAGGAGTCCTAGCAGTTCTAAAACCTACTTATCTGTAAAATGGCATGAAATTAGAAGAGACTCAGAAGACAATGAGGGATTAGATGTTAATGATCCCCACAAACAACTCCCTATCTGGGCAGAACTAATGCATGGCATTGCAAACCATGCTTATGAAATAGGACAAGACAATCCATCAACTGAAAAACAGACCCAAGACCCTGAGCAGGTGGTCAATGAATCAGTGGTTGTGACCTCCCACTGCAGGAATCACCTTTGCCCAAGTTACTGCTCAGTTTTTCTGACTCCTGGTGGCTATCATCCAGGCAGACCATTCATTTCAGTATTTTTTTCCGTCTTCCTTAAAACATAAGATTAACTTAGCATAAAACATTCACAATGCAATTGCTTAATTATAACTGCCTAGCCACAGCTAGTGATTGACAACTAAAATATAATTGTAAAGTTTTCCTCAGGTCTTGAGGGCTTAGATCTTGAGGGGCTAAATGTGACATCCAGCCCCTGCACTACCTGATTCAAAGATTATTAATGTACCACAATACTTGATTTTTCCTGCAACACAAATAAGGATTTCTGAGGCAATAGTGGTCTTGGAAAAACTGCACATTATTTCCAGAATTCACAGCCTGTAAAATTCACTGGTTTGGCCAGTCTAAAAATCAGATAGGAAGTAGAATTTAACAATTGATTATCAGTGTTTAAATGCCAAGAGAGTCCTACTAATGAGTGCAGTACCCAATATTACAATTTCAGCAGCCACACTACAAACAGCCCCACACTCATGGATGGCAGTGCCAGATGTGAAAGATATATTCTTTGTGGTCTGCTCACAAGAAGAAGATAAAGAAGAATTTACTTTTACTTTGGAGGAAATGCACCTTTAACAGACTCCAAGGATATGAACATTCACCTACAATTGCCCATTCTGCACTTGCTGAACTTTTACAGTCTCACTCCCTCAAGATGTGAAACTGCACTAACATGTAGATGATATTCTAGTCAGAGGATCTTTCCCTGTAAATGTGAGGGAAGCAGCAGCATCAGCATGACAAGAACCAAAAAGAGTAGAAGTTGTGATCTCATCTGATAAATATCAGGGAGCGAGTAGAAAGTAAAGTATTTAAGTACTTGGGGAATAGTGGGCACTGCAGTGTTTGCTCTAGATATCTGAAGAAAAATAGAACAGCTGCAAACATCCCAATCTAAGAAAGAGATACAACAGTTGATGGTAATTTTAGAACATTTGCAAAGGTACGTACCTGGATTTTTTTATTATTGTTCATCCATTATATTAAGTTTTAAATAAAGGCAAACTCTGGAAGTGGAAATTAGAATATAAGGAGGCAATAAAAACTCTGACTGTAGAAAAGCATATTAAAAGCATGTTAGTCGTTTGGATCAGTGCATCCTCATAACATTGTAAGAACCAAATAGGGTTTTACTGAATACAGTACTTGCTTATTTCCAACTGGTCCTGACAGACCAAAGAGACTTTTACTATTCAGCTTAACTGTGCTTAAATAGATGGACTTGGATGTTCTGAATAGGAAAAGGGGCTTTTTGTCTTTAGTCAAAATAGTGAGACAAGTTGAGAAAACATACCAAAGACAGCCTGTACAAAGCAGAGGACCATTTAACTTGCTAGAAGCAGTCTTAGAGAGGACTGCTCTTCCAGAAAGAGTTTCACCAAAACTCACAGGCAGAAAATAGTGGGCTTATTTGACAGGAATTTGAGAGGAATGAAAGTAATCAAAGGACATACTAAAGTTTCCAAATCAAAGATACTTTAAAATTCAGATCCATTACTATTATACAAACTTTGAAACCTCACCAATTTCCTATTCAGTGAGGGAAACCTCATATTACCAACTTCAGTGAGAAATTGGTAAAACCAACAGAAGACATTTGATTCAGTGGGACCTCTACAAAAAGGTTAAACAAGTCTGCTCCATTGAACATTACCACTGGCAAACAAATAACAAAAGGAAAAAAAAGGCAGCATAAAACTAGGAGAACAAAGAGAAGTTATTTTAGCAAAAAAAAGGAGCAAAAATTCTATATATAGTTTCCCATACTGGGTGGGCTGTTTAAACAGAGTGTCAATGCAAACCTCTGAAATGGGAAGTAAGCAGATCTCCAGTTTGGAGAACTCGAGATTGACAAGCATTACTAAATACAGCCAGATAAACACCATTCAAGATAAGATAGATGAAGATTCATGCTGAGAGCAACAAACCAGCTGCACAGTGGAACCCAAAAACAAATGCATTGACTAAAATTAGAAAAGTAAAAAGTGTGAACTTTTAAAATTCCAAATGGCACCTCTTTGGAGCATGGCTACATCAAAAATTAGGTCACACAGGTAAATAAGTACTTTATTTTCCTGTGTAAAATAAAGGTTGCCACCTAAATAGAAAAACTAGTGAAGTCATGTCCTTAATGTAGAACAAAATTACAATCAGATCATCCTGCTAAAGCAACACTCCTACATATCAAACAAGAAAAAACTTTGTGGTCAACATGGCAAATTGATTACATCAGGCCAGTGGTATTCTTTCCCTCTGAGAGATACCAATATATCCTCACAGAAGATGAAGTAGTCTCTGGCTTGTTTATGATTACTAAGTGACAAATGGCCAAAGGACAAAATTCAGAATGAAAGCTATAATTTTGGTTGAAGAAGAAATTCAATGAGCATTTCATACCTCATATTATCCTCAATCAAATGGGATGGCAAAAAATGCTAATGGCTTATTGAACAGGAGTTTTAAGCCACCAAGGCCCAGTGGGATACTCGATTTTCCAAAGTATTACATGAATTGAGTAATTGGTATGGGCCTGCAGGAAGCCCTGTGAGCTGAACATTCTTTGCAAAGGAGGGAGCTTGATGGCCCATCTTCTGATCAAAGAAAACATTTGATGGCATGACAATCAGGAAAACCTGTCATAGCAAATTTACCACAAATCAGTATGGCAGCTATTAACAGCAACAGTAGACCTTGTGGTCTACTTGCCATGAAAGCTACTGATAGCAGAGGTGCAAAACTTCATGGCAGACCTTTCTTTTTTTCTAACCTGTCCAGCAAAACCTGCAACCGTTCTATTTTAACCTACTTGCTTTCCCATTAAAACCCACCTGTCTCAATCATCCATCAAGAGATCAGCCACTTTTGTGGTAGTAGAGATCACAGAATACTCTGGTCAGGTCAGGAGGTGCAGTACAGAAAGCAGAAATCAAAGAAACCCACAGGACCTGGTCACCTCTGTCTTAACATGTATAGTAAAGCCCAACATACCAAAATTGACCAGTGGACAGGAAGAATGAAGATATCAATCTGATCACAAAAATCAACCTTACAATTTGCCTATGTGTTTATAGTCTGTGTCCAGGAATCTGGACATGGGTTGGAGACACATTTGCATTATAGATGGAGAAACTGCCCTACAGTACGATCATGATACTGCTGAAGGACCTATTAAACTTGTCCTTTTAGACAACTGCACACAGGTAACAACACCAAGGTAAACCCAGCAAGGGATGGCAATGCCCAAGAGGAATGTAGACATTTGGATTCATTGTGGGAGTTTGTGTGCCAGTTTACTGTCAAGATCATGGTTCAGGTGCCACAGTGGGCACTGGGAAGTTTAACATTTCCCTTATTCCCACAACTCTACTACAAAAGCAGCCACACCTATTGCCTATCAACATAGTTCCTACCATAATAATCCCAGAATCAAACAAACCTTCTCCTCACAAATTACTGAAATTAGACCTTATTCAATTAAATACACAGGTCAACAGTGTGTGTTTAATTCATCATGCTCCCTCAAATGAATGAAATTACCAATAAAACCTATTTGTTCACTATACTTATGTATGTCCCATGCAGGATGGTTGGAGTGGTTGCATGGATCAACCCCCACCTCTCCAAAAAAATCAAGATATGTGACTGATATCTAAGGAGTAGGATTAGGAGTATTAAACAGCATGGATGCTGAAGTTTTAGCCTACAAATGTGCTCTGCAGCAAGTAATTTACACAAGTTAGAACATCCATAACAATCCTTGTTATCACATTGGAAACTTACCAATAGCTCTTATATGATGTATTTTCCCAAAGGGAAATAAGGAAAGGGACCACCAACTAATTGCAAATGCACTATGTGCAACCCAAGTTAATGTCTGTCTCACTCTCCATTGTTTTCAGGCTCAGTTGTGGGTACAATCTACTGTGGCAGTAGATTTGTAGGAAAAGGTGAAGAGACCACCTTACCCACTGTAAGAGGTAATCTGGGATAATGCAACTGAGTTTGAAAAGGCAATTCAAATCCTGGTGGTGTCTAGTCAATTTTACCTATGACTCTACTGACAGTAAATCTACAACTTTTAGTATAAATATCCAATGCTTTGGTATATACTACATCCCATATCACTGGGCTGAAATTAAATCCTTATGGAACTGCACTCTGTACAATGGAATACAGAGTATGGGCTCAGCAAAAGGGAAACAAGTAGGAGACTGTTGATGTTGATATATGTGTTGAGTGGGAACAAGGATTTGTGAAGGCAATGCTATTAAAGCCTTAGACATTTGTCTTGACACTGAACAAGTATTTGCCATTTTGAGATATATACTGACACAATCTCTGAAACTGTACTTGTGTATATTAGAAATGGATGTGTTTGTTATGAGAACTGTCTGTGATTTTATATTTCTAGGCAATATCACTGTAGATAGAAGCAATCACTCAAATGTTTTTAGATTTAATTTTACTGAAATTATAGGCTGTGACTTTAACTATTCAGCTCCTTCCACTTCTCATCAATTACTACAATCTAACTCTACATCGTATCAAGATTTACTACCTAACTCCATTGGAATGAATCTTACACTGTTAAGAAAGCTATTACAGCATGATGATCTCTACTCACTGCAGAAAAAAAGTTCAAGAAAACGGACAAAGAATATGTATTACTGCTCACTATGAAGCAAAATAAATATGCCATGTCCAGAAGACTGCCAATGATAGAAAAAATTGGAGGGATAACTTATGCAGATGGTCACTAACAGCAACAAGAAACTTGATTCTGGGCCTTCATTCCATTTTGATTTTGTTAGCTCTAACAATAAGATGCTTTTTACTTACAATCTTTCCATGCAAAGTTTTAGTACTTAAGAAAGCAAATGCTATGCATTCTTTATATGAAATCACCCAATAATGTAAAAAACCCTATAAAATTCATAGTAATATTTTACACTGTAGGTTGTTTTCTTACCATGTATCCTCAGGTGTGTCAACAGGATATATCAAGTGTATATAGTATAAAGACAAGAGGTGAAAACACCAGGACTCTATCAACATGAAGTAGGTTGACTCTAGTCAGGGATGGAGTGTGATACATACACTTTACCCCTCACTGCACATTCTAATTCAATGTTCTTTTGTGTTTCTTCCGTGCGGTAATTAATAAGCTGAACTTTGCCATCTAACTTTATGAACCATGGTAAACCACTGTTAATCTTTATTAAATTCCATTGATTCTATTGAACTCTGTCAAAGTATTACCTCAGTAAAACTTCTTGCTGCATCTCTCTTTTGCATGAGGTGCCTTTCATTCCTCCACAGCAGAGTTGTAAGACACCAATGCAGCAGACCATGAACCTGCAACCAAATGAGATCCTGGAATTTTTAGTTATACTCAGCCCTAGCAGTATCAGATGAAGAGTCAGACAAATTTCAGGACAAGTACAGCATCTACTTCACATCTTGGGCATATGAAATTAATTTATGCTTTTCCAATTACTTTAATCAGAGCAAAAACAGACCACTAGAAATACAAAAATAACCAAGTGACTCAACAGAGGATTTTTTCTTCTTTTTATTTCTTCGTAAAAAGAAATGGTAAGAAGAAAGACTAAAGGAAGGAATAAAATAGATAAATAATGAACAAAAGATATTTAAGTAATTCTATGAAGTTTTTTAACAAGAAAAGAATTATTTACCAAAATCAATCTGTTTTGCAGCATATTCCAGTGAAACATATACACTTACACAGTTCAGAGAAAAAAAGCTTAGTTCATTATTTTAGGCTAACAAAAGGGCAACACTGAGAAATATCTCGCTCATATCACTTAAAGAGAAAAATATTATGATAATCAGTTGTACTAATAACATCCTTACAAAATGCTTTAACTTTCAAAAAATGCTCTTGTTTCAAGGAGATGCTAAATCAAAAAGTAATTACAGAAATTTTTCTTATTCAAATGAGGCAAAAGATCATCTGTATGAAGTGGTACAAAATGTAATTAATATCTGCCTCTTGCTCTTTGCTTAGTCTTTTTTGTTTCCCATTTCATTCTGATTCATTTTTAAGAAGACACTAACTTGAAAAACTGAAAAGCATTCTCTCACAACATGGAAAAATAAATTTCATTCTCTTCTTGACAGCACCAGGCAGAGATGTTGACACCCTGAATATATCACTGGGTATCAAGAAAAATTGGTAGTAGACAAGTTATACTGAAAATATATTTACCGCTACTTTGTCATGGCTTGTTCACTGAGCACATGGAAGTCATTCTGTATCACACCTTCCTATTTTAAGGCAAAACTGTTTGCTCATTTAACCAGTGATGATGTGGCCGTCACTGCCTTGTAGATTTCCTACTGAGTGGGCAGACCACCACTTAAAATATTAGCCTTCTTAGTACAGGGAATAGAGGCCTAGTAGCTCTCATTTCTTCTTGCCAAAGAAGAATGAAGCACTGCTTGTGTCAGATCAAAGATAGAAAATTTCCCTTTCCATCTGTCAGCCTGATATATTTCATAAGGGTTAAATAATATTTTTAAAAACTCTTACCGGTGTTTGCCTTTTTTTTGCAGGTCACACACTTCAGCTTGACAAGTTTCCTTGTGTTTGGTTTTGAATGGAAATATAAGTGCACAGTCAAATTCAAAATGGTTTGTCTGCACACATTACCAATGACTTAAAAAATGCTCTTCCCTTAATGATGAGACACAATGAAGCTTGAAACATGTATACCTTTGAAAACAAAGTCTCGCGTTTAGCTGTATACACATTCATTGCTAGAGCCTGGCCTGTGGAAGCAGTGCTAAGAAAAGAGTCTAGACAGAAGCACTTTCTTCAAAACCAGACTGGACTCAAGTACCCCAGCATATTACCTGCTTAAGGAAATCTAGATCATATACCCAATGAAGAAAGAAAAGAACAGGTTTAATTAGAGAGCAAGACTAGTAGAATATCTATCAAAGTAGAGACAGACCTCAGTGCAGAGTTACATGTAGTCTGATTGTGAAGCAGCAGCTTGGACTAGATAGTGAAGGATGGAGACAGCAGAAAGGAGCAACAGGAAGGAAAGCAGAAGAAAAGATGTACTAACAGCTAGTCTTTGACAGAATGAATGGACTGGAAGAAAGAAGAATGTGAGGAAAAAAGGAGTGGCCACAATGAAGAGCCAGAAAGAATACCCATTTAAATCTTTGGATGAAAAGATGAATTTCAAAGGTCTCTTTCCCTCATGGGAAAATATCCAACTTAATATTGGCAATTTCTTCCCATGCAAGTGATCTCTTTTGAGAGAATAATCATTACTAGCTACGTATTACAAAATATAATTGTGGAAGCATAAAACTTTCAGGCCATTATAGTTATGTATGTTTTGTCATGATTTTAAATAGGAAACTGAAACACTAATATGCTGGCTGACTTTGAATTATAATGTCAATTAGACAAAGCAGGCAGCTAAACTCCATTTCTATAAATGTGACTACAGGAGAGAATGAATTCTCTGCTGGTATTAAAGATAAAATTTTGAGAACTACCAGGCTGACCCAGCTAGCATTTACTGTACTCTTTATTGCACAAGGGAAAAATACTTGCAGGTTCTTCAAACTGTGAACAAAATGAGCAAATCTGGGACAAATTAGCCAACTAAATCATTAAAATAAATCATCAAATTGACTCCCATCTGCTTGCACTGCATAGATGGAAATAAAAAGAGCAACTCTTCCATTCGTTTTTCTCAGGTTCCAAATAAGTCCAGAGAGTCCTATACTGAGTCAGACAAAAAAACAAATGCATAGTTTTTATAAATATTTAGTGATGTGCATTTAGCACTTTGTGGGCCCTATGAAATGAATTCACAGCAGTACTAGTCAAGTGTTTTAATTACTGTAATGTCTGCTGTAGCAGTAGTCATGTAGTAGAATTTGAACTTAACATGTGGGTACAGCCTCAGGAGCAGCCCTGATTATCTGGGCTTTGCAGCTTTTGTCAAAAGTCGTTGAAAATTTACCCAACATTTTTCCATAAATCTTTTTTAAAAGTGAAATAAAATGGGCAAATGTGTCAATCTTCAGAGTATGAAGGCTAAAGAAAAGCTAAGTCATTACAGAAGAGTAAAACTAATGTCATTTTGAGTCAGGGCTAACGAATGTGGAGATTTTATGCTCAGCACATGAGTTACATACGTCTTAAAACATTCCACCTGCTCTTAATTAAGTCAGAGGTTACCTAACTTGTGGGAAGAGACAGGATAAAATTGAATTGCAGGCTGTGGGGGGTACCTGCAGAATGCCATGGCAGGCAGCACAGAGAAGCTCATGGCAGCGCAGAGAGTCTGTCTCTGCCTGACCTTGGCAGAAGACATGCCAGTGGCACAGCCCCACCAGAGAGGAGCCTGCCAGAAACTGCCAGATGGGTGAACAGCGCCTGATCACCCACAGAAGGACATTGAGAGAGCGTTGCTGATGTGGCAGTGTGGGATAGGTCACGTAGTGAGAATTACCATAGAAGGAAGCACTGTGCCTTGAAAAAGTGTATAAAACCAGCTTGTTTCTTTTGAATAAACAAATCAGATTCCCTGCTGGTCTGGGCCTCTGTCATGGTCACTCACACTAACTAGTACTACCTTACAAACAATAATCCTGAATTTAATCCCATGCCCTACATCCAGAATCCCCTTCAAAATTAGGTACATGTTCTTTAATGTGTAAAAAAAAAATCTAAGTATTTGCAATACTTATGATTTTTTTTCAAGTTTCTAAAGGTGCAGCCAACTGTTTGTCTTTGATCATCTCAATACAGTGTTTTGTTTCTGCCCATCTCATACTTTGTGATCTTGCCCCTTTCTTCAGCTAAACATCCCTGGAAGCAGCCAAACCTTTGCAAGCTCAGCTTTTTATGCCATTTACAAGTAATATCTGAAGAAGTATGTTCTAGAAAACAGGAAATATCACTCATGCATAGAATTAATAAACAGATTTTCAAAAAAGAAAATGTGGGAAAAAGGACAGATTAGTCTCCTTTTTTCCTAAGACTGATCCAAGGATAGAGCTCCTAGGATCTGGAAGTCCAGATAGTAAACAGATTACAATTTTGACAGCCTTTGTCTTTCTAAGTCTGCTTTCTAAGTCTTTCACCTTTCAAAAAATCCCTGAGGAATGTTGCAATTAAGCCAGTCAGCATGTCTGTGGCAGGAAGAATGTTTCAACTTAATATAATTTAGGCAGAGAATATTTCCGTACAAAATCACATTTTCTTTCCAACTTAGCCCAAAAGACCTACTATAACCAGTATTGCAGTATTTTTATTTAATCAAACATTAATATTCACAACTTAAAAGTTTCCTCTATTCATGTATTCTTTGATATTTTTTCCCACAATACTTACTAGCCTTTTAATGCAATCTTTAGTTTTACAGTCCTATCTCATCAGCTGTACTTCTGAGAAATTCCTATTTTTCAATTAGTTTGCCTTTTCCTTATTTAATTTTAGAATTAGCAGCAGAGTATAAAATTCAGAATGAGTACAGGTCACAACAATGTCCATGAAAAAGAAATAAAATTAAATAGAAATAATGAGATATTACATTAAAAAAGACTTCATTGCTTATTCAGCAGTGCTTTGTCATAACAACAGCACTAAAAATGGTAATGTTATCCATGTGATCAATAGACCCATAAAAGCAGTTATCTTAGATATATACCAAAATATATTAAAACAATTGTGCACTGAAACTTCTGGGAATATTAAAACACTCACTGGCAACTGCCCAACTTGCTTGTTTAGGAAATAAAAACAACTGGAGATGAATTCTTGAGTTGCAAGGAAAGGGAACAAAACCCCTTACTGGTGATTTTTATTTGTCATTCAATGATATTCCAACATATCCTTAGTAACAAAAAGACAGCTATAGACTAAACAGAC
The DNA here is from genome assembly GCF_037042795.1 of Molothrus aeneus. Lineage (NCBI taxonomy): Eukaryota > Metazoa > Chordata > Aves > Passeriformes > Icteridae > Molothrus > Molothrus aeneus. Next base: position 85,416,941 of record NC_089646.1, read on the forward strand.
AGAAATATTTGATATTCAAAAAGCATCAACTATGTTTCAAATATGTATAATTTTTAAATGAAGCTTTATTATTTTAGAAAGTTAAAGGAACAGAACAAACATTTTTTGTCTCTTGTATTTGAGAATCCAGTTACTAAGCCACGTGTCTAGACTTGGGATTCTGTAGATGTCTGGCAATAACTCAGTCATTACATTTTTAAGCACCAACATTCAGCTAGAAGCATCTCATTGCTGAAATCATAACAGCTGCCAGAAAACAGGTCAAGAAGAGGAAAAGTGGAGCAGAGAACAAGGTACTATTGCCAGTCTATTCTCTAGGAATAAAGTGAAGGCAAGCAAGGAGAATCTAACTACACAGTGAACTTGCTTCCTCCTTCAGATGATCTCTATTCCTGAGCTCCTGTATAGAGAGGTCTCCATACAGGAGGAAACACAGGTGAGGTTAAACTGATTTCCTTTCCCTTCTGAAGGGAGGAGGCATTGAGATTTCCTAAATGCCTCCTCCCTTCAAGCAGCAGAGAGGCAAAAATCACCAGACCTCTCTGGGTTGATATGTACAATCAACACAGCCATTCTTCTCCAGGGGAGGCTTGTCCTGAAGAACATGAATATAAGCCATTCCATGCCAGCCACCCCTGAGGCTTGTTCACTCCCTGGTGCCTTCACAAAGACAGCTTTTACCTTTCTATGAAAGACAGAATGCATAATTTAACACCTGTCTTTAGGAGTTTCATCTATTAGATCAATTTCCTAAGTTCAAACTCTAGTGAAGAATGTTATAACAAGGGATGTAAAATCGATGAAAGCGCATAAGTTTGTCAGGGCTGTGCTTAATTATGGCCATATAGTTTTGCAATTTGCTGAATTAAGCCCTAGCCGATTTACAGTCCATCCCATTTTCTTGCAAATTTTTTACTTTGGTATACATTAATTATACCAAAAGACATTTGGATCAACAAGAAAGTGTCCACTTAATAACTACCTGACTTTTCTGCCTGTAATTCAAAATTTGCCATTGCTAGGAACCTGCTTATTTTTTCAGACATTTGTATAATTTATCAATGAAGAAATATTTTTCTTGCATGTCAAATCAGATAGTATCTTGACACCAAATGGTCTACTTTTTGCTTAAGCAATCTTCTGAAGGTTTGACATTGCTACTAATGCAAGGCACCCGATTTCATTTAACTATCCTCTGCAGATGTAATTAAGTACTTCCAAATGTTTTTCTTAATTGCATTCCTTAATGTTCTGAGTGATGTTTTGCACTTTTCCTTCAGTTATGAATTGCATTTATAGCTTCCAGTAATGCCATTTATCACTGCAATTTGCTTAGCTTGAAATGTGCTACATTAATTAGTTCTTTCCAAGTCTTTTGAAAGAAATGTCAGGAGATCATTAATTCTATATGGGCAATTTATTATTGCTTAAGAGAATTACATATTGTAGTCTGTTTCTTTTAGAAACTTCTTTTAGAAACTTATTTCAGTATTTCCCTGTATAAAAATTATCTTACATGATCACCTTTCATAAACCCTCCCTAGTGAGTACCATTGTAAATTTTGTGGTTATAAAAGGCTCCCAAGCATTCAGCAGCCACTCCAAACAAATAGCACAAAGATTTTTTTTTTGTAAACTGTTACTCTAAAATGAGTTCACAAGGCTGTATATATCATAGGAATATTTCCATGATTTATTAGTATGTAACATGATGAAGGTACACCATACAAAGAAACACAGGGAACTAATAGCAGAATTGTTCTTTTTACAGTTAGTTATCTGTAGAAGAGATGATTGATTATTTCTTTCTTGATTTAAAATAAGAATACAAACCTGGTTCTGCATTCTCCTGGGTTTCAGCTTTGTGTCCTGGTGTAAGAGTTTACTGCTTGTCCACCTGCTTGATTTCAAACACATCAGTTGTCACATTTAGTGCCTTTAAGCAGAGGAATAAGTCTTAGTAAGATCACAACGCTCTTCACAACATGTTGACTCTGGTCCAGGGGAATTTATGAAGCCATCTGTTCCCCTCCTGAAGAAGATATGAGAAAGACCAAGTATTTTAAAAACCCTAGGAAAAACTCAACTCCTGAATCGACTGACATTCATACTGTTATAATTCAAAAGGAGATCTAAGAAATGGTGGAATAATTAAGTGAATACTAAACTTGAAAATCAAGATGGCAATTAAATATGAATAGTATTACCTGCTTAAGGAAGATTAACAGAGGTTTTCAGGTTACGCTGTAGATTTGAAGTGGGGGGAGTTTCAACTCTTTGGGAAATTAGCAGAGCATGAGCTCATATTTCTCATAAGAGAAAAGGCACATATTTCCTTCTAAAATGCCTGTTTAGATGTCCTTGATCATGCACTGTAACAGTGATTTGACTAGTTTCTGTTTTATCAAACTGTTCCAAAAGGAAACATACTTTTCTAAGGGTATTTTTCTGTTTGTTTGTTGGTTTTCTGGTTTGTTTTGGGTGTTTTTTTTGTTTTGTTTAATTTTGGGGGTTTTTGTTTGGGTTTTTGCCTTGTTTTGTTTTGGTTTTTGGTTTTTTGGGGTTTTTGTTTTTGTTTTTTTTAACATTAAAAGAAATTAACACATCTTTATGTTTCAGTAAATATATCTTGGTTCTTTTACTTGTTTTTGTTAATACAATAACTAAAGCTTGGTTGATTGCCTATAAGTAAGAGAAAGCTATAAAGCAGAAGCTGTTTAAAAAAAGCATATAGTCTATTATCAGTCCCTTTGAACTATTATTTGAAACACAATGACACTACAGTACATTAATTACTTCTAAATGAGCCACCAGGGAAAGAGCATGTGTCTTTGGGAGAAATGTTATGATTCACTTTATAAACTTTAGATTTCACACCCTAGAAATAGAGCAATTAACCACTTTCCATAAAGAAATCATTTCTTGTGAAAATAATAATATATTAGGAAAACAAAAAAATATTTTAAAAAACAAACACATTAAAGGTATATTTCAAGTTTATAAGTTATCTAGAAGTTTATTTTCCTTTTTAAGTCTAAGTAGCAATGTGGAGTTTATTCATTTTACTGGACTCCTTAATGATAAAAGCAGTATTTAAGATCTTTAAGAATCTTGACCCCTTTCTTCACCTTGACGGGCAATGGGACTGTATCATACATTTTGTGGATCAGAAGGAGACTTTCTGAGTTGGTCTTGGTTTTGCAATATGAGTGCTGTCACATTATGACAAAACTTGAAGACACAATATACAGACTATGCAGTTTGGGATATGATAGATTTACTTGATTTCACTTCAGCTAGTATGAAAGAAAACTTAATTTTTTAAGACATCAATTATTAAAACATAGATATGAATAAGAAAGTTCTCTATGATCTATACATGATTGTTCAAATAATAACTCAGATTCTGGATTACACTGAAAACTGTCTCCACTAACTTATTCATATCTCATTTGCTTTATAAAAGAACAAAACCCCAGTAACATTTGACTGGAATTCTTCAGAAGTAAGCCTGGAATGGGATGAAAACTAGGAAAATACTATTAAAGAGATTCTGAGTAGGAAAGAAAATTCGTTCTTTATATAAGAAACAGAGCAAAGGATTAAGGAATTAATCAAATACCAGAGTATGATGAAATAACAATTCAACACAGAGTCCCTGGCCCTACTCCCTGGGCTTTTCTTACTCATAAAAGTAGAAACTTGCTTAGATTAGGACAGACTTATTTAGTTCTTACCTTCCATTTCCTTTTCAGGTTATTACTGTCTGTAACATAGTGTCCTTGCAGGCACCTCTTGTCTTTTTCCTGTGATATACAGGAGGAAGCAGCAGGCTAAGCAACAATAGGATATTCCAATTACTACTCTCTATACACAGTATCTAGCAATAATAGAATATTATTATGCTTTTCTTTCTATCTATTTTAAGAATGGATAAGATTGGAATCTCTGCAGAGGGTTTCCAAGCCAATAGGTTTTTTTCAGAGTAGAGTTAAGAGCTAGATTACCTCCTGGGGGCCCTTTCTAAACCTGAATTTTTATGATTGTATCAATGCTTTGAAGACCTATAGATTGTGCCTTGTTCAAAGTAGAATATTCTCTCATCACTTGGACAACGTTTGAGTAATAGCTGAAATTATAGCTACCTTTCTATATTAATACAGCCAGCACTCTTCTTGACCTTTAGATATTTTGCCATTATCTTCTCTGGAATGAGAAACAGTTTTACATCCTTCTGCCTCAGCAGTACGTCATTACCATTTGAAATCTCTTATAGAAGTAATTAACAGAAATTTAAGGAAAGAAAGTCATCAACATGTATTTTGCTGTGATTCATAGCTACCATTGCAATACTTATGTGTTTTAATAACACAGAAAATTGAGGTTAAATAAATCCTATTAATCAAGAAAATTGATGATTACTAGTGTTTTTGGTATATGCAGTTTTTTCATGATTAAAGGGTTTGCAGGCATGTTACTGGTTAATCTCAATTCTTTTTATGCTTCATCTACATATGGAACTCCAATTGCAACTATCAGTATGTATAAACCACAGTCTTCAGTAAAATTTTTAAATATACACATGCTTCACAGACCATAATGATCAGCTTTCAGACTATCACTGATCCACAGACTGGAAAAAGGCTACTTCTTTTCATTGATTAAAAAAAAAATCCTTATTTGTACAATTTAATCCTTTAAACCTTTTAAATTAATAAACATTGAAAATAAATACTGTCAGTCCTGTCTTAAATGCTCATAATGTTTTAAGAATTACCAGCAATAGAGTATCTAACTTAAAATGTAGGTATTCTATATGAATCTTTTATGCATAATTCCTTAAACCATTTCCCAGCACCAAAACAGGTCAGTATTTCAATTTATATTTAAAAGAATGAGAAATCCTTCATGTTCAGAAGTGATGATTTTCCATTTAAGTATACCTTAATACTACATTTTATCTTGTGGAAAAATATACTGCAGTATTACAAAGAATTTATGTTTCAATATTTTCACTTATCTCTTACAACACTGAGCTACAGATACTGTTTAAATAAATACGTGCATTAGTACCTCAAAACATTAGACATATTTTGACCCAGATACTGCTCTAAGTTCCTTTCTGAAATAACACAGGATCTATCTTCCCCCATATATTATATACATACTCAGACAAGACAAGGTTGATTGAAAAGATAGGTATTGTAGAAAGATTTTTTCTTTTTCCTTCAATCTTTCTGGTGTTTGAAACAGTTAATATCAGCTAAGAATGGCTTTGCAAACTGCAGAAACAGCATGAAGGAGGATCCCAAAAGCTACAGGCCTGTTATTGTCACTTTGGGGTTGGTAAAGTTATGGCGAAGCAGTTTATTCTGGGAAGTATTGAAAAATACCTGAAAGACAATGCAGTAATTGGTCACAGTCTTCATGAGAGGAAAGTCCTGCTTATCAAACCTAATTTGCTTTTATGACAAGGTAACCCATTTTGCTGATCAAGGGAAGCCAGTTGATGTGATCTTTTTCAGATTTCATTAAAGCTTTTACTAGTGTCTCTCACACAGTCTATCTGGAAAAAATGTCAAGCCCACAGCTGGATAAACACATCGTGTGATGGGTGAGCAACTGGCTCACAAGTAGGGCTCAAAGGTTTGTAGTGACATGGGGTGGCATCAAACTGGTGATCTGTCACTACTGGGGTTCAGCAGGCCTCCATCTTAGGCACTGTGCTCTTCAACACCTTCATAAAAGACCTGGCCACAGGACTGGAAGGGATATATTCATCAAGTTCACAAACAGTGCAAAGCTGGGAGGGGCTGTTGACTCCCATGAAGGTAGGGATGCCCTGCAGAGAGACCCTGACAAATTAGAGGGCTGGGCAATCGCCAACCATATAAAGTTGAACAACACTCAGATTCTGCAGGTGGCATGGGGCAATCCTGGGCTTGTGCATAGACTGGGGAAGGAGATCCTCAAAAGTAGCACTGTGGAAAAGGGCCTGGAGGTCCTGGTTGATGGCAAGTTGAGCATGAATGAGCTCTGGCAGCCAGGAGGGCCAGGTGTGTCCTGGGGGGCATCAGGCCTGCTGAGCAAGGGAGGGGATTGTCCGGCTGGTCTCTGCACTGAGGAGGCCTCACCTTGAATCCTGTGTGCATTTTTGGCTGCCACAATATAAAAAAGACATTAAACTATTTGGGAGTGTCCAAAGGAGGGCAACAAAGATGGTGGAAGGCCTTGAAGGGAAACTGTAGTAGGAGGAGCTGAGGTCACTTGGTCTGTTCAGCCTGAGAGGGTGAGACTGAGGGGAGACCTCATCACAGTCTTCAACATCCTCATGAGGAGAAGAGGGGCAGACACTGATCTAATCTCTGTGGTGACAAGGACATGACCCGAGGGAATGTCCTGAAGCTGTGTCAGGGGAGGTTTGTGTCATATACTAGGAGGAGTGGCTGGACACTGGAAAAGGGCTCCCCAGGGAAATGGTCACAACACCAAGCCTGACAGAGTTCAAGAAGGATTTGGACAGTACTCTCAGGCACATGATGTGACTCTTGGAGATGGTTCTGTGCAAGGGCTGTAGTTTGACTTGATGGTTCTTTAGGTCACTTCCAACTCAGTATATTCTGTGATTCTGTGAAGTTAAGTCTCAGGCACTGTAAATGTACTGGGCACAGGTGAAAGTCACCCTCAAATTGAAAACCCTTTCAATTTGTCAATTCAGTGCAAAAAGTGCAGTTCACTTCAGTGCATATTGATTTAAACAAGCTTTTATTTCAGCACACATTTTTTTACATATCTATTATCACAGACAATAATAATTTAGATATTTTATAGCAATTTAACAATAATGAACTTTTCCCTCTTTTGTTAGATATAGGAATTATGAAAATACCAATCTGCATAATGTGGAAATGATATTATCAGCACTTCTCTCAGCTTTCTAGCAAAGTGACAAAAAATGTTGAACAATCTACAAATTTCAGCACTGTGCTTTTGAACTTATACTAAGGGAGGAAAGATAGCATATAGATAATATATAAACTGTGTGTATATATGCAAACAGATCTTTCTTATTTAGGAACATGAGGACAATATAGGATTTTGGGGGTCTCCACAGATGATGAATCTGGACCATACATTCCATAATTTGAAATAATTTCTTGGGATCAACATTCATTTCAGAACTTTCACAAAAGCAATTTTACAGAAAGCTCCCTCTAGTCAGCCACTGGGTAGACAGAATCACGGATGTCATCTTTAGCAAATGTTAAACAGAATGTCAATGCCTGTGCAGTGCTGTTGGAGCATGAACTTGGACAACAGAAGTCCTGGAGTTGATGGCTGGTTTTCATGGTTTAGGAATGGTATTCCCCAGTCTAGAGTTCACCCTGAAACATTCCAAACCACATGCTACTTGGTCTTCCCCTCCCCTCTCCCCTGCAGCAGGCTGGAGAGGAAAATTTGGGGCAAAAATTGGAGGTAAAGTTCACAGGTTAAGATATGAACAATATTTTGAAAACAACAGTGAAATAAGACAACGGACAGTAACAGCAATGATGCTGAGGACAGTGTACAGGAAAAGAGGAATGTGATTCACACATGATTGCTTACACCCAGCAATACCCAACCACTCCCTTTGCCACATTCCATCACCCAGGAAGGAGCCTTTCCTCCTTCCCCAGAAAATGATGTGAGGTGATACAGAATAACCTCTGGGTCCTGCCATGCCCCATCTTGGCTACTGCAAAAATTAGTGCTGTCCTGGCCAGAACCAGGGCCCTGGCAAAACTAAATAGACAATAACAACAAAAAAAAATCCCACTTTGCTCATTTAGTTGTTTTGGTTTTTTATGCATGAGTCCTTGCAAATTCATCTTTGAAAAAATAAGCAAAGAAAAATGTGTATTTCTGTGATAATCCATTCATAAATAGAATCAAGCATCTAATAAAAAAGACTTATTTATTTGAAGATCAGTGATTTTCCCAGCAGCAAAACACATAGATGGGACACAGTCTTTAATTATGGTGCTAAACAAAACAATCTAATACTGGACAATAATCTGTTGTGTTCAAAAAAAGTTTTATAAGACTTTCAAAATTGCAATTAGATTAAAATTAGCCCTAAGTCTCAAAAAAATATTTTGCTTCATAGGAGTATAATAACATTTGCATAATACATTTTATAATCCTATTTACAGTATATTATTTAAAAATAATATGAGACAAAGTACAGATGAGAAATTTAATTTTTGACAACATTTTGCCACTTGCTTTGCAACATCTATGGATTCTTCAGCACTGTAAAATAACAAACTTTTTAAAGAGTTTTTCTGAAAATATATTCTTATATTATGTCATGTTTTCTTTGTTAATGTTGTAGACACACCACAGAAAGCCAGGGATTGCTAGGGATTAATGGTACAGTATTTAAAAAACATATTAGCTAGAACAGCTCAGTTGATGCATTCCCACCTTAAAAACAGTAATGAATTAGTTTTATTTTCCAGTAACTAAAGATTAGACAGCTTCCAAAATCTGTGTATCATTTTCAAAATTATAATCTTTGATACATGAAAAGGGAATGTGGAACAGAAGGAAGAAAATTATTTATACAGTTGTTCAACAAGGAGGGTTTTTTTCAGAAACTGTTGCAGTGGATAATGCATGAAACGACATAGAATCATCTAGGTTCGAAAAGACCTTTAAGATTATTGAGTCCAAATTTTAATCCACCACTTCCAAGTGCACCATTAAATAATGTTTTTAGGAGCCTGCACCTATCTTTCTTGCACAATCTTTTAAATATCTCTAAGGATAGAGGCTCAACCACTTCCCTGGGCAGCCTGCACTGCATTTCCAGCAGACATCTGGGTGTTGAAATCCTGCCTGAGAACAAAGACTTCATCTGCCTGTTCATCCTCATTGGGTGGTCTGTAACAGACTCCCACCATTCTCAGGCACATCCATGATTTCTAACACATCAATAAACCTTGTGTCTTTCCTACCACATGAATATCCTTCCCCTACCTCCACTGAGATGACAAAGAGACCTGAGACCAAAGGACCTGGCTAGAAAATCATACCTCAAACACTGGCATGCCTAGACTTATCTCTAAAGACCTTGGGCTTTTTTCTCTTTCCCTCTTCAAGTTTAAAGTTTTTCAATGAGCCCTGCTAACTCCTGCAGAAAGGTCCTTTATTTCCCATCTGTCACCAACAGGTCTGATCTTGTGTAGACCAATCCATGACCAAAAACCACAAAATTCTGCTGGGGGACACCAGGCTCAGAAACAAATCTTCTGATTTGTCCTGCTTACTCCCTCATCATTACCTGCAGCTGGAAGTATTCGGGAGGACACACACCCACAAATACCGTTTCCCCTGGTTATTGCTCACAGAGATTTTTTAGTTATTCTGTCACTAAGGTGGATCATTACTGTGATGCTGTCTCAAGATACGGCCTACAACTTACGATAACATGAGCAAACTTAAAAGATGGCATGTGCCTAGGGTGGGTATAAAAATTGAAATGATGATTTGTATCTGGAAATCTGTATCAGAAATGTATTGTGCTTGAATCTGGAAAAGCAAACTGCAAAAGGGGTGTTGATAAGTACAGAGCCTACAAGCATGTAAGCAAGTAAACTGCAAGATTTAATTGCTAAGCCCTGGCAAATTCAGTGTAGAAGCAAGACTAACTTTTAAAATTAATTAATTATTTTTTTATTTCTGAGTAATCTCTAGTATTTCCCCTGAATTAATTTCTTATGCCTCTTAAAATATTTCCCAGGAGATATAGCCACCAGTTACAGGTTAGACATAGGAATACCTGCATGAGAGACCACAGACCTAGACTGTATGATCTAAGGGGTCCTTCTGACCTTGAATATGATTAGTTTGCAGAAAGTGTGCATTATGTTTCAGCAAACAGTAATAGCAAAAATACTTCTGTCGAAAGCCCACTAAAACTGCAATTAGTCTGTAGATTTCAGCCATGAAAGAATTAATTTCAATTGAAGATGTTTATTTGAAATGCTGACAATGAGTGCAGTCTAACAGGTGCTCCTATAATTAACAGCACATTCTGAATGATGAAATAATTTGGAGCAGTATTACTTCCATTGCAATTTTCACAGATCTTAGGCAACTAAAATAACCCTTTTGGATAAAACTGCTCAATGTTCTTATTTTAATTTATTTATAAGTATACTCATGGGACTGTTCTCTTTATCCAGTTTGTGCATTGACATTTGACTGTATTGCTGAGTTTTACATGTTATTTTCCTTTTCCTTTCCAATCTACACTACACACTAAATGCTTTTAAACTATATAAGATTTAGATATACTGTTGGGGTTTTTCTGTGGGGTTTTTGTCTGTTTGTTTGTTTGGATTTTTGTTGTTGTTGTTGCTGGTTTTTGTGGTTTTTAATTCTAGTGTTATTACTCTGTTCTTTATAAGTTTCTTTTACTAAAGTAAGAGGGAAGAGGCATAAATATGTTTATAAATACATCTAGGTGCAAAGACTATTGGGAATTCAGTTAAAACCTATCTGTATTTGAGTATGTGTCTCATCAGTACTTAGCAGAAGAAGCAAAAAGCCAACAAGAGAAGTAAAACCAATTTTCTTTTGCTGCTTTTCAGGGATCTGATGAACTTGACTTTTCCCAAGCACAGGGCAAAGACACCAAATAATTATATGAGAATACAAATACTCAAGGGACTCAACTTGGACTCAAAAGGAAAGATAGAACTCGTCATTAGTTAACCACAGGACTAGCTGCATACATTAAAAAAAAAAATCTCTTTTCAGAAGAGTCTGAAAGACTCAGAGGGAAAAATGTGAAGTAGATAGAACCAGAAGACCTTGACAATTCTTCATGACCTAAAAGTGTTTAAGCATGATATTCTTTCTCAGCTGAAATACAACTACAGGCATTCTATTATTTAATTTCTTCTTCTCTCCCAGCTCCAAAATGGTGGCTGAATTTCAAACCTTTTTAAAGTCTGTATTTCAATTTGTGTACCAAACCCAGACATAAAACATAATATAAATGCTGACATAATCCAAACCAGGACTGCCCATCTGTTACTGAGACTTTTGATTCCGGTATTAGTCAAAGGATGTAAGTGTTCACATCATAATATTTCTAGTACTGGGAAAGAGACAACACTGTGGAGCTACAGATTAAAGGGATGGGTAGAGATACAAAGCTAGAGACAGCACTTGAATTCTACTCTGATACAGGTAACTTTAGGCAGCAGCTTAAATGAAAAAAAATGCAGAAGCTTGTGAAGGGTCTGGCAAGGGAAATCCTTGCCAATATTAAAAGAAAAAAATGTTTATCTCTGATAGTGTATAGTGAAATGTGAAAATTGTACAAAATTTGTCTTGCTATTGAGCTCCAAATCTATGAGAGACTAATAAGCTCCAAATGTTAAGATCAAGTTTCTGTGTTAAAACTCAATCTAATGAAAAAATAATTTTAATATTTTGTCTATATTAAAGAAAGTTACTTAGTCTACAATCAGCTCTAAAATCACAGTAATACTTTTCTTCCCACCACCATTTTGATACCAAACATTATTCTATGTAGCAACTGTAGATTTTCGTACAGATGTCCATGAAGGATGGTGCAATGCATCTTTCTCTTCTTTTTCATCTACTGCTTTGAATCTACTTTCATCTGTTTTCATCTACTACTGGGATTAATATATTCTGATATCCCATCTGCCTAAAGTCATTATAAGCAATAGAATTTGACACATATCCTGGACTCCAAGACAAATTAGATTTTTTATTTTTCCAGCCTTTCAGAATTACACCTTACAAAGTGGGCAAAGGGAATCCCTTACAATATACAAACAGGCACAGGTATGGCAGCATTAACAGCTAAACATTGAGGAATCAAATATTTGTTCTGATTTTAATTAAAAGTTGCTCTTTTTACTTCCATTTATTCATTCCAGTGCTACTGAGTCTGTCCTAAAGAAAATTTTACCAGATTTGATAGTCATAACCTTTACTGATTACCCTTCTAATCCACATTTAGTAAGTATGCTTTATCATTCCTTTCTTGCTTTCATCAGTTCTTTGAATTTAATACTAATTTGCCCAGCAACTGTCAATAATATCTTTCTTCTGGGTTTTTAGAGTGCTAGTTTATGGTAAAGTTTATGCACAATTGCCAATTATACTGAGTAACAAGTGATTTATTCTGCTGAGATAATGATTACAAACTGCAATTGCTATTACAAGTAGTGAAATAACTGTGTCCTTAAGCATTTAATGACAGTTTTCAGTATATTTCACTAGACTCAACTGAAAATGGATGCTCTTAGGCCCTTAGAGTTATCTTTCTTCTATAATAGCAAATACCTTTCCTGTCAAAGAATGGTCATGGCAACATGCATATGATAATGTCTAAATTCAAGTGCAGTGGTCTTAAAGCTGGTAATGTATTCCCTCTGCAGTGCCAGACCAGAAAAAAGTGGGACAGAGGGTGAGAGAAAAAGAAAGAGGAAGGGAGAGAGGGAGAGAGGGAGGAAGGAATAGGCTGTGGACTCGGCTCTCAACTGTTGTTACTGTCTCCTGACAAGCACAAAACTAACTGTTCTAAAGTGAGCTTCCTTCTCTGTGCATTTTTGGTTAAAAACAAGCACATCTCTGTAAATCAATTTTTTTTTTCCTAATTTTAAACTGAAACAGCAGGGGAAGAGACTCCATCCACAGGCAGCATTAGTGTTTGTTGGTACAGAATTACAAGCAGCACCATCCCTCAGCTCAGGCAGGAGATAACTTTTGCAGTCCCTTTTATCTGGGTTACTGGAAGTCCTGTGTGACTCAGGGACAGAATGGAGAAGGCACAGTCATCTAGGCCTTTAAGCATGTTACTTGAGCAAAAGGGCAGTGATTCCCCACACACACCAGCATGGGCTCCAGACACAGCCTGACTTTTCCATACAGTCATCTCTGCAGAATTCATTGGTGAGAAAACTGCTGTGTCCCACCAGTTTGATTTCTGCTCTGATTCTGCTCATTCTGGAAGAAGAGCAATAAAAAACCCAAAAAACCTAAAAACCTAAAATACATTATTCCAATGAGGATAATTTGTTTGAGTTTATGATGTCCTTCTTTCCCTGGTATTTAGTTGACCACAAGTGAGAAACAGCATGTGAATAAATTTTATCACAATGGGATGCATCCTGAACACGTTACCAGAACTATTAGGCTAAACTATATAACTGAAAAATACACTGTGTGGCAAGCTACCTGTCCTCAGGCAACTTCCTACAGCCAAAGCCTGTTAGTTCTTGTTGATTTGCTTTGGAAAGATACGTCTTCCCAGTCTTTTCCTTTCTTTTAACTTCAACTATAATCAAGCTGCTAAGACCAAACTACTAACATCACATTATTAATGCAGTAATACATTGACTTTCTGCAGTTAAGATCTGATTATGAATTGTTCAAAAAGAGTATTATGACAGAATTTTTAAATTCAGTTAGTAGCTGAAGATACCAAAATGGTCTTAAAAGGAAACAGAAGTTTTAAGCACATTTCAAACACTTTCTCAGCCTACATGAAGGGAAAATAAAGACCAGAAGGAAAGTGACAGCAAAACTGAATATACACAACTCATCAAAGCCCAGAACATAAGACCAAAGTTTAGGTGATTAAATGCTAATTAGACAATTAAAATCATTTTAGATCCAAACAACAGATTGCATTACTGGGAGCAGCTAAGAAGATTTTGGTTCATCAGCAGTTCCAGAGCTACGACTGGAAAACAAAAAATCCCAGAGGCAGTAATAGCTCAGATAGAAACCATCCTTCTGCAACAAGTCTGAGAAATAGGACAAAGAAGAACAAGAAATGCTCTGTTGTTTGTTCATTTTTGTTTTGTTTTTCTTTTCCCATGGTCTTAGTACTTTCAAATGCTGGAGCCACAGCTACCTCCTAGCGAAACTCTGGCACCTCACAAGACCATCACAAAGCTGGCCTTGCTCCCCATGTTTTAAGATGGAGAATGGGCATGGGAAGAGAGGCACATTGAAGGCCAGGAAAAGACCTGGCAAAGAAAGTACAAGTTGATGTTTACTATATTCCTCTTTCTACAGAATTTTAGACGCCATAATAAGGGACAAGATTTGATGAAACTACAGAGTTTTTTGGACCATGAACAATCAGAGACTTGTTCAATTTTGTATCAGAATGCTTAAATTCAACTGTAAATCCTTTTCAGTACCTTTTGCAGTTTTCATCTATCTTATTTTGGCTTCCCAGGCACTTACTGAGGATGCAAGTAAATAGTGCATGCATGTCTAATGAGCCTAGTGAGTTTCCTGAAGCAAAAAAAAGCTCTTGGAGGCAGGAGTACAGAGGAACACAGGAGAAGTCTGAATATTTAATAATTAAGAAATAGGATAGGAAGGGCAGGGTAGATTATAAAAAGAAGAGAAAGCCCTACAGACCTCTTAATCCTACCATGGTGTGTATCTGTAGCAAACATCAGCACCATACAAAACCTTAGATGTAAATTTGTATTTATTACAGTAAAGAAAACCTGGTGTCACTCCTCTATATCTATCACTCTTATTTCCACTCTTTTTTATACTGCCAATATCACAAGATAGTTCTTTTTTCTGACTTTGTTATATTTATAGATTGTTATGTCATTGGGATTTTTATACCTATCTTGTCCTAAAAATCTTCTGAGTCATCATCACTGGAGAAGTATGGTGCTTCATGCTACCATTTAGTGATGGACTTGGCAGAGCTGGGTTTATGGTTCAACTTGATCATCCTGAGAGTATTTTTCAAACTAAATGGTTCTATAATTCTATGATTTTCTGTCAGTACAAAAGCTGTGGATCAGTCAGAATGATCTCTATTCAAAATATGACTGGCTTCCCCTCATAATAGTAATCTGAGATTAGTTCAGTTGGTGAGAGCTTGGTGTTATTAATGCCAAGGTCATAGGTTTGAGCCCTATATGGGCCATTCATTTAAGAGCTGGGCTCAGTGTTCCTTCTGGGTCCCTTCAAACTCAGACTATTCTGTGATTCTGTAAACACCATGAAGCTGTATTTGTGAAGAAATTATTTTCAATCATTTCAGTTTATGGACCTCTAAATATTTCCCATGACAATTGTGGAATTTAATTCTGCAAATTTAATACAAAGCTTTGAACATGTCCTATAGATTTCCATGTACCACAAATAAAAGATTGAAAATCTCAGACTTATACTCTAGCAAAGCAGATCAATAAATCTGACCACCAACGGGTGCTTCTAGGAATTTTAGTACATGATTTCCATTGCTGCAGAAGCAACTGCCACTTCCACATCCACTTCAAAATTTGCTTTTTCAGGTATCTCTTTCACAGAAATGCTGAAGGCAGTGAAAAGAAATGTAAAAAAAAGGAAGTGTTTTAGCCTCCCAGTAAAGCAGTCACTACTTGCATACAATTTTGCCACAATAATTACTTGCCAGAACTGAACTGTGTTAATCATGGAATGTTTGGATTGAAAGGAACCTTAAGGATCCTCTAGTCCTAATTCCCCTGCCACTGACAGAGACACCCCCCACAACCCCGGGCCACTCAAAGCCCTGTCCAAACTGGCCTTGAACATTTCCAGGGATGGGGCATTCACAATTTCTCTGGCTGGAAACCTGTTCCAGTGCCTCACAACTTTCACAGTAAAGAATTTCTTCCTAGTATCTAAATCTACCCTCTTTTGGTTTGAAACCATTATCCCTGTTCCTGTCACTACAGACCTTTTTGAAAAGTCTTCTCCAACCCTCTTATAGGCCCTCTTCAGGTAGTGGAAGGTGCCATAAGATCTTCCTGGAGTTTTCTCCAGGATGAACAACACCAACCCTCTCAGTCTGTCCTCTCCTTCCACCCCACACCACAAAAAAAAAAAAAAAAAAGAAAAAAAAAGGCAAAATTTGGAAAACAAATTAGGTTTTTGCAGTTCTTTTTATTAAAAGTAAATTCTTTGACTTGAACAACTGCTGAAAAGATCACCAGATGGTGCTTTGTACAACCAGGCTGGATATGCCTGATAGCCAAAATGGCTAGCAGTTTACAGTGAGGTTCTTAAATCTGTACTTCCTTTTATTGGCAGAGCATATCAGTGTTACCTCAGCTGATTGGACAGTCGCTTAGAATACTTGTCTGTTATGTTAGCATGCACAGTGTCTGTGCATGAAGTACAAAATGTTCTTTCAAAATTCAAGGAATGAAAAGCTAAGAAAAACAGGGAGCAGGAATATTTTTGACAGAAATTTACAGATGAACACAGACTGAAAAGCTTCCTGCTGTGCCCTAAAGGCCAGCTTACTTAACCTTTGCAGTGCTTGGACTTTTACCTTCAGGAAAGCCTAGAAAAAGGTAGAAGGTACCAGGAAATCCCACTGTGTCCAAGAAGGGAATTATTCATGCTGCATACTCAGACATATGGCATGACCTTCTCAACAGAATTACAAAGCAATAGCTGAGAATTCAATAAATAAACTACCAAATTTCCTATAGAAATTGTGCTTTTTAGCATGTAGGGATAGAGCAATATTAGGATGAAAAAATTCTAAAATATAATCTGCAAACTTGAAAACATAGTCTGTGTACATTCAGCATCATGCTTGCTTTTTTTGGTGACAGAAGTTATCTTTCTCCTTTTAGCTCAGAAGAACCAAACAGACAGAATAGAAATGGAACTTTATTTCTTCCTTCAATTCAATTTAAAAGTCAATTAAGTTCAAAGCAATAGATTCGAGATTCCCCCATGGAAATCATTTTGAGGCATGGAGGCATGGATGGCAGTGTTGAGTGAATTTGTAGCACAGGAGAGATCAATAACTGAGTGAGGTGACAATCTGTGAATGCAATACAAAAAAAAAAAATGAAACTAACGTCCGTGGGTACTTGGAGGAAGGGAGAGATGGGTCTTCAGGAAGCTGTATATAGACAGCCCTCATGATAAGCCATATGGGTTTCACTGGAGCTAAAAGCATTCCCTTATGTTAATCATTGTCATACTGAGAGACTGTGTACACACAGATAGGCAAGCAAAGGAGGACAGGATATGGCACCTAAAGAAATGTGAAACCACCATTAGTGTCTCTGCTACACAGCGGTGCAAGGATAATTAAAGCTTAGAAGCTTAGGTATTCATACTGATTATAGCTCTGTCATACATTTCTCCCCTAATGTTTGATTTTGTTGGCCTATTTTACCTATGTTTTTATTGGTTTTTTGTGGCCTCAAGGTTTTTTTTTGGGTTTGTTTTTTTTTTTGGGGATGGGGAAGCTACAGGCCTGGCTCCAAGCTGCTAGAAGCTTCTTCCATATCCAGCAGAGCCAATCCCTGCTAGCGCCAAAGATGGATGTTGCTGCTGGCCAAGGCTAGGACAGTTAGAAATACCTCCATGATAACATATTTAAGAAGAAAAATAAACATAAAGTTGTTATATAGCTGTGATTCCAGCCAGTGAAGAAAAGAGTGAGAACACATGAGAGAGGAACAGCCCTAAAGACACCAACATCAGTGGAGAAGGAGGGAGGGGAAGGAGGCTATCCAAGCACCAGAGCCGAGATCCTCTGCAGCCTGTGGTGCAGACTGTGCTCCTGCAGCCCATGGAGATCCATGGGCATGCAGAAATCCACCTGAAGGCCACGGAAAGCTCTTGTTCATGCAATGGATTCACTCTGGAGAAGTTCATGGTCTCCCACAGGAGTGACCCCATCCCTCCAGTGCAGGAGGGGAACGACTTCTTCGCCCTGAGCAGCTGGAGAAATCTAGGGTGATGAATTGACCAAAACATCTATGTCTCCCTGTGTCCTTGCACTACTGGGGGAGAAGGTAGAGATGGAAAGGAGGGAGGGGTGGGGGGAAGGTGTTTTAAAGGGCTTATTTTACTTCTCATTGTCCTGTCCTGATTTGGTCAGTAATAAATTCACTTCATATCTCTGAGTTGAATCTGTTTTGCCCATGATGGCATTTGATAAGCAACCTCTCCTGTTCCTTATCTCAACACATGAATCCTTTGTTCAGCTGCAGAGGAGGAGTGAGTGAGTGGGTTTTGTGGGTGCCTGGCATCTGGCCTGAGTCCACCCATGGCAATGTTTGATATCAGGATCAACCTTTCAAAGTCCTTGTTGCCATCAGGGGAAACACAAAAGAAATTAAAAACAGGTAGCAGATGCCCCAAAAGAAAAAACGAGTTGTAGCTTAAGCCCAGCAGAATTATTTGAAAATATAGAGCCTTCATGCAAAATAGAAAGACTAAACCTGGCTTTTTAAGTTCTTACAGTTATGAACTATTTACATGCTAAATTAATATGAAAAAATATATCTTCCATTTAATATGTAAAAATATGCAAATATCTACACCACCATGTCTTAAAAAATTAGCCATAATAAAATCTTTCAAAATATGGTTTTCTTACAGCTACAGATATTGTGCTATTTTGCACTTTATTTCAATGACTAGTTGTGTTCAATATATCCTAAAAACCCCACAAGTAACTAAAGAATTCATAGACAGACACATTTGCAAATGGTAAACACTTTCCGATTTATAGGTATTATGTTGCCTTTTTGCTCATATACGTCACATGTCTTTACTTCTCTCATTAATTATAAACTTGTTGTAAAAGGACAAAAACATTACATGGGATGAAAATAAACTTCACAATCAAAGTGTAATGGCATCATAAAACCAGACATGTAAAAAAGTTGAAGAATTTTCATAATAAATCCCAGAGTTATAGTTCTGAATCTTACTTTAATTAACATAATTAAATCTAGTAGCTCCTTTTAGAAATACTATATTTTAGCTGAAAAAGGAGCTTAATCTGATGTTTAGAAATACTGCAGACAGTAATACATCTGCACTAAAACCAAATGACAACAAAAATGCATACCAATTCAGAATTGTCATTGCTTGTACTCCTGGCCAAATTCCAGCTTAGAATTTATGCTCTTTTTATATGTCTTTCAATATACAAAAAACCTTAAAGGAATACATGTCACTCATACCTAGTGTACTGCACTTTGTACAAGCATAAAATGCATCTGCAATGTGGGTTCCCCCCCCCCCCCCCCCCCGGTTAACTAGAACAGATATTTGGTAGATTTTAAAATAATCTTGCAACATAAAATCCACAAGTGTACACATGCGCTTGACTTTATACTGTATTTCATACTTTCTTTAGCAGGAAAAACCCCTAAATGAAATGCTCTCCCTCTACATAACTTTTTCCTTTCTGAGCCTTGTGCTGTGACACACTTTGTACTACCACTGCAGTATCTCTTCTTGTGCTAGGCTGGCTTCCCACTTTTGCAGGTTCAGGAAACCCTTGACAAGCTGTTGCACCATGGCTGTGGGTAACACCCCATCATATAATCTACCATACAGTTATGTTTCCATCACATGGACTTCATTGGGGAAGAGGAGAGATCTGCAATTTACATTTTTCCATACAATATATTCTGTTTAAATGAGCTGACATCAAAAAATGCTGTGTAAGGGGAGATGATGTTATGTTCCTTAAAGATCAGAGGTTGTGAAATTATGAATATTTCAAGTTCATGGCTTTTGCTGAAATCAAATGCAAGTTGCTATCTGCTGCAGAAAACTGGGTTGTCAGTGCTCTATTAGGGCTCCATTATGGACTGCTATCCTTGATGAACTAATCAGAGCACTGTAAAATGACTCCAGTTATCCCTGATTATCAAACTAAGATGGGTTCAAAAATGAATGGGCCAAAGTCAATAAAAATGTCTCCATCAAAATGCTCTTTGTTACACCACAATCAAATAATCTCTACTTACAGCATGAAGAGCATATCTTGAAAACACATGCTTAAAACTGATCATGTGAAATAAATTCAACAGTCCCAGTCATGGAATATGTCTTAAGTAATCACTAGATTAAAAAGCTTCAGCTTTCTAATAATCACAGACTTTGCAGAGTTTTGGTGACTTAGCTTTACATTCTGCCTGTTCTGTTATCTTCATTTTTATATTGTATTATTTAATTTGTTTTCAGAATGGAGAGTATTCTTTACATTAAAATAATAGACTAAAGAAAATATTAAAAAAATCAGTTTGGTCATAATAATATAATAAATATATTTTATGGCTGTATTACAATAAAGACAACATGCCTTTGATCCTTCACACCACAGCCATGCTTTCTAATGCAAGGTATAGTAGCTAATGCATGTTAAATAACACCATCTTGAGAAAGATTCAAACCTAGTGAGTTTTGTCTTTCATTATTGTCATGAGGGATGCAAACTTAGTCATTTGTTTGCTTAAACAGTGTGAATTTAAGACATTGAATTACTTCTAAGTCTTATATGATTTATGAGACTTAGAAGTAATTTTGTTTATGCATCAGGACAGCCACTTTTGTATTGCAGGAAAACAGACAAACCATGAGTATATCTATATCATATCAGGAAGGGCACTTCTGCCACATAATTTTCTTTGCATCCTTTAGTTTTGCAATTTCTTTCTCTACACAACACCAAACAACCTAAAATTCCCCAGTCATCAGTGCAGTGGTACACCAGAAGACTACAGAATGAAGAGTTTGCTATCTGTGTGCTAGATTCCTTCTCAGCTATATAGATTTCACACTGAATAGTCTATGAGCACCTATTCCCCAGCTATGGCAGAGTGGTGATGATTACTCAAGTGCCTCCTCTGGACCAAGGATACATGCAATAATTAACCTGTGTAAAAATAATCAGTGCAAAGTCGATTAAAGAGCATGTTTTTAATATGCATTCACTCAGAATTATGTGTAATATTGCTTTTCTTGAAATATTATATGCTCTTGCTTGGGAACTATGTCTTTACTGAGATATGTGGAAGCATATTTTACAGTGGCTTCTCCAAGTGCACATTCTGGATTTGGCTGCTATCAGTGACTAATGAACTTACATAGCAAAACCCTACAAGAGTACAGGAGGACTTGGAGCTGGGAAATGCTGCACAGCATGCCATAATCCACGTGGAACAGTTTGTTCAATGCTGTAGCAGAGGTTTCCAGCAAAAATGTTTCTCATACATGAGATAAGAGTTTGCTATCATTTTTTCTAAAGTTTCCATCATTTATTCCATAATTCAGTTTACCAGTTTAGAGTGGTAGTTGCTTTTCTTACTGAGATCCAAAAAAAACCTGACACCCTCACAGTACACAATAGTTAGAGGAAAGGGTTCAATAAAACAAGTATTGAAAGAAAACAGATACAAGTATAAAAAGGTAATGATCAGTTGTAAAAGCAACTGGCACTTCTGTGATTTTTTTTTTTATTTGTGACTTGCTATCTTTATTTCAAAAATTCACATAAGCAACAGGAAGTTATCATTTGTATTTAGCAACAGGAAGTCATCATTTGTATTTGGGTTCCTGAATGTGTAATAGGGTTTTTTTTTTTGTTGTTTTTTTGGGTAGGTAATGTATATTAATGTATATTTATCTGCCTAGAGTAATGTATATTAATGAATATTTAATTTCTATTGGTTTTAAATTGTGGAACTTCAAATAGGTACAAATACTGAATTCTTATACATAACCACCTGATGCTGAGCTAATAGGAGGCTGTAGTTTGAAATTTCTGCACAAACTGAATGAGCCTCTCCAATGATTTACATCCAGCTTTGAAAATTATATCTGAATTGTTCTGAATTTCACTTTTAATATCCTTGATTGCATCAAGTTTTTGTTTAAACAGCATATACCTCTAGAAGTTTAAAAAGAAAAATCTCCAACAAAGCCATAAACCATAGTTAGGAAGATCACACAAAATACTGGGTTAATTTTGAATGAGATTTTTTTCATGCCTTGTATGCCACTACCAGAAGAGATTTCACAAGCGTAGATTAGAATAGAAATGGGTGAGCCCGAACCTTTTATTTTGGGATATCCAATATTTTTCTGTCATCTGAACTTTGAACCATGCTTATCCTTAGTCACATTTATACATGCTGCAATTTACTTTAAAACACACTATTTAAAGTTTCCTGCAAACTTTCCAACATTTCTGTGCTTTTTAAATAAAACCATTTATGCTAATAGCAAAAAGAAGGCTAATATATTTTATTTGCCCATTAATGACTGAATTCTTTAGTCAAATTGGCTATATCCTGCTTCCACTTCAGTGAATACACTTTTTTCTTGATTAGGAAGATGTGTCCAATGTTTTCAAAGACTTAAAAGAACATTTATTCAGGGTACCCTTCTACTTGCAATAGTGCAAGCTGTTTCTTACTACATTAGTCTAAAACATATATAAGATGAAGAAATCACACAGTAATTTTTCAGCTACTTCAACACTGCCATTAGCAATCTTAACAGGTAAAAATTGGTGGGAGTCACTTCTGTCTTAATGGAGACACATGGGCAAAACCTAAGCCAGCCCTATATTCAGCAGTGTAACTCGGCTACATTAATAGTTATTCATGGATCAATCAGACGGTTATGTCATGGCTGAAATCAAAGCCGTATCACAACCTCACAAAAGAGGTAAAGCAGAACATAGCCATCCCAAAGACAAGAACATGGTGGGAAAAAGAGAAGGAGGAAGAATGTGAGTCCTAGAAAACCAGACCTGTTCCTGCCTGCTGGTCCTGAATACAGAACCATGACTGGGTTATGTTTCCCCTTGTTGGTCAGACAATATCTGCTGCTCCCAGAGCTCTGAACAAGACAGTTAACTTTCCAAGGCTCTGGCAGAGGAAAAGCAAACAAGTCTGTTTTGCTGCCCTAAGAACCTGCTCATGTCAGTCATTCTGACAGATGGCTCTAGTCAGACTATCATTATCTACTAAAGTGGACAAAAAGATTATCATTATTCATGCTGGAGCTGTGGACTTGTATTAAATCACCAACTGCACATGACTGACCTACATAAACAGACTTCAGATTTAAACTGGGTTAGAGTTCCTTTCTACTTGTTTCATATGAAGAATATTACAAAAAACCCAAACTATCATAAATTGTCTGCAAGTAAACCCATTACTAAATTAAAAAACCACTATAATAATAAAATTGAACAAAATTAGAACATAAAATACAACAATAATAGGAAACTTATAATCTCACACTATCACTGCCAAAAAAAAAAAAGCTGCAGTGTCTGGAATCAGCCTCTTCAGTTTGTCACATATTAAAGAGAAACTGCAGCTACATGTGAAAGATTAAAACAGGAACTCTCCCTGCACTTACAGCATGCACCACCACCTATCTTTATATTCCAGTCTGCAGCAGGGACAAAGGAAAGCAGTTATTCTTAGGCCATAAGTAATAGTTATGAAGTAGGATGCTGAGTGATTAATCAAACTTGCCACAGCTCTCTTAGTTTTGGGCCCTATACTCCAAAGAAATCTCCATCTGTCTTATTCTAACCTTTTCCATGCATACAAAATGATATGGGTAGACTTGCAGCTGCAGTCTCCAGGCACAAAGCTGAGTTTAAACCTAATACTATAAGAAAATACTTTAATGTAATTTGCCAAGTACTACCACAACTATTTTGCAGATAGGAAGTGTATGTGATTTTGCTTTAGCTGAGCTTGCAGATTTCCAGTGTGTTCTCACAAATGTTCAAGCAGCTGAATATGGAGTGCTGACTAGTCAATAAATGCTGGTCACGAATCAGGCTGGATAATGGATTCAAAATTGTATTCATTTTTGAAGCTCGCTGATTCTAATTTAGACCTCAAGAAGGACTTAAGAGCCCTTTTTTCCTCACTCTGTCCATTAGGTCTAATTAAAAAGGCTACCACTTACAGTATTGTCCAACCAGTGATTTTATGTAAATATTTACAGAAATCAGACTTGTCCAGAGAAAGAAGAAAAAGATTAAACTATTGCATCAATTTTCAAGAAACCTTTTATTTTCTGATATCATGACAGTTTTCAAATTTACATTCAGCCCACATACAGAATTTGCAAGCAGAAAATATCTAGGCAGATGATTTTGAGTTATTATATGTGGTTATATTTTCAAGCTATTTTTCAGGTAAGTCTGCAAAATGAACTAATGTATCAAAAATTTATTTACATCTTCCCAGTTCTACAAGACTTAAAGGCAGATGACTCCTCAAAGTTGTGGATCTGGGCCTGTATCACATTCTTAATTGCCATTTTTAAAATGCTAGCAAATCTCTAAATTTTCTAGTATTGAGGAAAAGCTGGAAAATTACCTGTTTAGCCTTTCATGAGAAATAAAAGCAATAACACAAAATATATCTTTTTTTCCCCCCATTTTTTTTCTAAACTGCAAAATGGCCTTATAACTTTCAGCAGGATGACAAGCAATCATCTGGTGACACAGGAAGCTGGCAAGCAGAGATTCTGGCCAGCTGGCCAAGAACATGTCTGGCTACTGCCGAGCTTTCCTGCTGTCCAGCTTCTGGCTTCCTGACAGATTTCACCATTCTCCCCTGGCCAAATGCCTTATCCTCTTGCTGGCTGCTTGATTTGCCACAGCTCTGGGCTCTGTGTGTCCGGCTGGCTGGTACAAAGGGTTGAGCCAGCTCTCCAGCTCCCCAGATGCACAGGCACCCATCTGGTGTTTGGGATGTCCAACAGAGAGAGGGGTCAAAATGGACTGTTAACCTTTGCCAGAGATTCCAAACTGCTGATATTTACTTCCAATGTAAAACAAACTAAAGACTCCTCAACTTAGGATTGTCTATAAAAGGGCAATTCCCTGTTTCACCAGCTCTGACTGAAGACCTAACAGCAGAGAAACAGACTGGAGTGCTTTTCCACTTTCAGTAGTATTCTAGTCCATGCAATGTTCAGTCAGATCTTCTTTGGAATAAAATAAACTAGGCTGAAATTGAGGTAAGAAAATTATTTTTGAAGGTCCATATTCTACATCTCTTTATGGGGAGGCAGTGTGCAAAATACACGATAAACAATAATAAAAAACTTGTGCATGTACTCTCCTGCTTCAAAGAAAAGAAAAAAAAAGGAAATAAAATTAAAGCTCCAAAGATCTCAGATTAAACCTGAGATAGAAAGACTGCAATGCAAAAAGGGGTCCTGATGTTTGTGTAGAAAGCCTTTCTTCAAATTAAGTCTTCAGAATCTTACCTCTATATCAAAGGCATGCAAAAACATCTTTCAGTGGTCTCTGTATATATGTATACACACATTATTTATATGATTTTGAAAACAACCCTCACCATAAGGTGACAATTCTACTGACCTGGCTGGGCTTCCCTCCACAGTAGTGAAGATATCCAAACATACTGGTAAGTGTATGTATTTAACACTGCATCATGCATGACTCCTTCCGTGGTAAAAAAAAAAAAAAAAAAAAAAAAAAAAAAAGTAGAATGGAGTGTAGACTAGAATATAAAAGAAGTTTTGTATTTCTGCAATGACATTCTTGAGAAGTAAGAAAAACCCCATGCAAGCAGTAAGTCTAATGTTCTTCCTGCCTGAACCCACTCCTGCTGCCACCACCCAAAAAAAGCAGTGGTGAGAGTTTGTGGAAGAACCCAAAATTATTTTTCCTGGCAACAAACAACAAAACCCAAGAGACCTATAGCTAGAAGGACTTAGATGCACTAAGCCATCCTACTTCAATTCAGTGCTACCATCTTCAGGAAATTAGTTAATACCTTCAATGGAATAAAGAAGACAGTACTTAGGGAAAAGATCATGAATGTTACTCACAAAGGACAGGAGAAAATGCAAGGTTTCATCAGTCTGCAGAGAGGATGATCTATAACTATCCATAGATTTATCCATGTTCAAGCTATGTTAAAATCTCCAGTCCCTCTTCCTTCTCCCTGTACTACAACACTGAAATATGGGTTCTTGGAGATTCTGGGATTGGTTTAATTATTTCAGTACTCATAACCCATACTAGCAATGAATGTTTACAAGAAAGTTACGCAATAATTTTCCTAGGCATTGAATAATCCTACAGTTTATTCAAAAACCTAGATCGAACCAGATCCATAAAATTGACACATTCTTTACACTGAGTCTAATAAAAACTGTGAGGAACAGTACAGCTTTATTAGTCATACTCTTCCTTGGATGAGTTTAGCAGTTGCTTAGTACTTAGAAGTACAGATGAAACCTTCATAATTTACACGCTCCCTTTTAGCAAAACAGCAGCAGGTTTATTTCATTATTAGCTCTGAACATTTTAGTGAGAAATGGTGGGGGCTGACCCTATTCCTTATGGACCCTCCCACAGCTCAACCCTAGGGAAAGGTTTTCCTGCTTTTTAGTAGAAAGGATAAAGGAGGCTATCAGGGAAAGAATTTTTCATTTTCAGATCTTATCCCATCAAGCACAGGACTGGATGACACTGAATTGGGTGATACATAACCATGCAATGTCACATTCTACATACATTTATTAGTCAATGTTGGGTAAATATATTAAGTAGCAAGGCATATTCCTGTTTACTAGGCTGTGGAATATGGAGCTGTGGAGGAAAATCCTCATATATTTTAAATAAAGATGAAATATTTTTTAATAAATTAAGTACATTTTTACTCTAGAAAATGTGGAATCCAAAACTTATGAGGGTAAACATCCTAAATTTTTAGATATGTGAATAATTTATAAGAGTACTCAGCCAAGCTCATCTTTTCCTATTGCCTTGGAAATCTGTTACATGAACTAAGGGAAGTCTTCTTAGCTGAAAATGGGTGTGTGGCACAACTTTCCATTTTTAGGTGAAACTGACATTTCATTACATAACCACATTGCATAGTGTAACAGTGTGGCATGATGAAATGATGAAATAGCCACTCTTAGATGCAGAATTGAAGTACATTGAGCCAGGAAAAATGTTGTTAAATTTTACAGTAGTTATCCCCTTTCCCTCTCCTCCCAACTTCCTTCCTCCCCAAAAGAGAAATCAATAATTTTTCTTCTGAAGATATTCAGCAGTGTCATCACAAATGTTATTACAGGCACCTGAGAGATCCTTATACCATTGTGTCTGGTAAGGAATGAAATGTTTGCTCTATGTATTGAAATTTTTAGCCTGTTTTACTGATGATTTTTTTTAATACCTGACTTTTAATCTAGCAGCTCTTCTATTTTCCAGCCACAGAATGATTTTCAAACACCTATCCTTCTTTCTAGATCAAACTGACAGTTTGCAGATTTTCCTTTTACCACTTTGAATGGCAATATGAATCACAAAGATGAAAGTTTGGGACTTACTGTGTTGGACAGAATTTAGAAGTCCAGAAAAAAGCTCATTTTGAATTCTAATATTGAAGGCTAAATTTATAATGAAAAAACAAAGATGAGGATAATATTGATGGCAACTTCACAGGGAAACTATGGAAAAGTTTTTTTCAACTTCCTTTAAGACTCAGTTAAGACCTGTTTTCTTCAGCAGTGTAGGATTAGGACCAGTACACATTAGCAGTCTTAACTCACCATGCAAGGAGCTAGTGAAAGATATCAGTACATGGCAGATAGTCAGAATGGATTACTTTCATGTTTAGGCAAAAACCTCATTTTTTGTCTAGCTTCAGAAAATGCATTTTGTAGTTCTGAAAGTTATTTATTTGTTAAAAGACAGGACTAAAACCACAACACTGCAAGAAATTTCTGCCAAGTCATATGTATTTCCACTTTTTCCTTGGGGGGGAAAAAAATCCCCACTACTTTCCTAAATTTGACACACACTCTTCACAAAGAATGTTTTATAAAACAAACAGCTGTCCCAACAATTTCTCACAGCAAAAGTGCAGTGTCATAGACAAATTAAGCTGTCCAAGAAAAGTAGTTTAGAGTAGAGGGATATCTGTACAAACAAAGAATTAGGAGCATGTCCAAAGCAGGCTGTAGTAAAAAGATGAGGTCTTGCATACTTGGTGGGGTCCATGGAATTGCATAGGTTGCCCCTTCCATGGAGCACTGTTGGCCTAAAAGTACTCTATAAAAGAACCACAAAAAATAAAATTGGTGATATTTACTTGCTTCAGATAAATCTGCAACTCAGGTGACAACACAGCTCTTAAACTTAATGTACTATCTTTCAAATTTCTGCATGTTATTGTCTTTATACCAGATTGTATCACCAGATATATGATACATATGTGTCAGGAGAGGTTTAGGTTGGATATTGGAAAAGGTTATTCACCCACGGGGTTGTTGGGCACTGGAACAGCTCCCCGGGACAGTGATCACACCACCAGCTTGGCAGAGTTAAAGAAGGGTCTGGACAATACTCTCAGGCACAGGGTGTGACTCTTGGGGTATCCTGTCAGGGCCAGAAGTAGAACTCAAGGACCTTTGCGGGTCCCTATCAGGATATTCTATGATTCTATAGTTAGGAAGTCAACAAGAGGGGAAGAATAAGGGAAAGTCTTGTCCATGATGAGCACATTTTTTTCAAGTCAACATTATTCAGAACACTCTGAGTTCTAGTTTTTGCTAACATATTTTGGAAAAACTCGAATCGTTAACTGATTTTCCAAATTGTTTCCAATACTGTTGGAAATACCATTCATATTGGTTATTCACCTTCCAGAAAGAATAATTTCAATTTCTGAAGCTATGAGACATTTTAGGAAAATAGGCATTTTTAAATATACATGCATGCATATATGCACACATAAATATATATTTATATGTATATAAATATAAAGAAAAAAATAAAAAAGCTACATGAGAATGAGAGATCTTAGTTTTACCACATGTTACTATTAGCTCAAAGCAATACAGAAATTTTTCATGTTTTATTTTATTTTTGTTGTGTTTTAGAAGTATAAACTAGATCTGAAACTGCAGAATTTTTCAAAAAATAGAAAACCCAGTTATGTTCTATTCTAAATCATTCTATTACTCTATTGTTTTGTGCCTTTGTGATCAACAATAACTTATTCATTGTCATTGTCTTCCTTATTACACATTGTATCAGCATATATGCAACTAAAATTCCATTCACAGGACGCAAAGTATCATATTGTCAACCCAAATCCATAATCTGAAGAAAGGCCTGAGGAAAATTACTGTGGTGTTTTACTGTTAGTTTACAAGAAGCTCAAAATGACCCAGCAATGTGCACTCCCAGCCCAGAAGGCCAATAATATCCTGGGCTTCATGCAAAGCACTGTGCCCATCAGGGTAAGGGAGGGGATTCTGTCCCTCTATCCCACGCTGGTGAGACCTCACCTGGAACACTGTATCCAGCGCTGGGGTCCTCTGTACAGGAAAGACATGGGCCTGAGTCCAGTCACAAAAATTATCAGAGAGGACTGAAGCACATCTGGAGTTAGGCTGCTCAGACTGAAGAAAAAAAGGCTCTGGGGAGAGGTTATTGCAGCCTCCCAGTACCTGAAATGGCAAGTAGAAGGACAGAGAAGAACTTTTTACAAGAGCCTGTAGTGAGAGGTCAAAGGGAATTGCTTTTATCTGGGAGTTGATTTGGATTTGGTATTAGGAAGTGACACTTTACTGTGAGGGATATAAGGCAATGGGACAGGCTGCCCAGAGAAGCTGTGGATGTCTACTCCTGGAAGTGTTCAAGGCCAGGTTGAATGGGGCTTTGAGCACCCTGGCGTAGTGGAAGATGTCCCTGCCCATGTCTGGGGGATCAGAAGTAGATGATCCTTCAGGTCCCTTCCAATTCAAATCATTCTATAGATTCTATGATCTTTAAATGTGCTTTTTACACAAATATCATGCAGAAATGTACTCACTGCTATTCACATTTCCTAAGGACATTATAATTCAAGTTATTCCCAACAAGACATCTATTGTTCTAAGAAGTAAAACAAACCAACAAAGTGCTGTGTCTGAGTTCTCACCCATACTACAGTCAAAATGACAATACACTGCATGACAATACAACAATAGACTCAAAATCCTGGAAGCTATAGTTACTTTTTTCTACTTTGAAGAAAGCTTATCTGTCACAGCTATTTATATAGTTCATCTGTTCAGAGGTAAAATGCTCTGAGATCACATATGGTAATTTTGTAATTTCATTTTATTTTTTGAAAAGGATTATCTTATGACCCCCTAGCAAATTCTCAATTCCCTCCTTTCATTCAGATTACTTTTGCATTTTCTTTTTTATCCTCCCTTCAACAGGTCTTCACTGACATGCTTTATAGAGGAGGACAATCTAGGGTAGTTAAATTTCAGGAGAAAGGTAATTGAATTCTAATGAGCAAGTGGGATCAGCAAAGATCATTTCAGGTGATAAGACTTTTTCCTCTTTCAAACTAGCTGAAGTTACTCTTTCTTCAAATGCTGAAGTTAAACTGAACTATTTGAGCTCCAAATTTCTATGAACATGGGGAAAAAAAAAACCCTGATTTCCTGCTCTTTGGACACCTGTATTACCACAGCTAGCAAGGGCCATCATTGATTATGATGATATCATATGCCTACCTACAGATATTTCCTATGGTCCTGTGAAACTCAGCATGTGAAATAACATGAGTTCCAGTTCTGACAATCTTTATTTCTAGTGCTAGATATTTTAAATATATTTCTGCAACTACAGAAACATTGTTGAGTATTTAAATGTGTGCATATCCAGAGACTCTAGTGCTTTCTCACTGTTCAGCCTAGGATGTTTAGCATATACTACATAAGGGTGTCTTATTTAGATGAAATAACTGAGCTTGTTTGGCAGTTAGTTTCTTTTATAGATGTGGAGCCTTGTCTTTTTTTCCCAGCTTTGTCATTTTTTCCCCCACATTTTTACTACTTTGGCTTCTTCTTCTGATGTCTCAAGTAAGCCTAAAGAAAATTATTTGCTCTCCTCCTCCCACCCACTGTCAGCTTAGTGAGATAAACTGGCATGCATATTAAGTAGTTCAGAAGCTTAAAGGAGCTGTAAAGAAAAAAAGTACAAAGGCAAGAAGACTATTTGGTCAGGGTTGGTAAGGGAAGAGCAGGCTGTAGGGCAGTTCTACTAGTTGTGCAGATAAGATTTTACACTGGTTAAGCTTTTCTTGTCTCAACACCCTTCATGCATGCAAATAAAAGTTATCGGGGTTTTATTCAAGCAAAGAAAATGAAAATGCAGCTATTTGATGTATCTAAAATTAAGTCACTTGCACCTGTGGCTTTAGGTAGCTGTGACTAACACATTCTCATCTACACTGCAATTGTTTAAAGTACTGATAAAGCAATCTGGTGCTCTGCTGTTCCCTACAACAAAGATTACAATTTTTTTTCCATCTGTAGAGAAAGACAAAGGGATACATTCAAACAAGCTTTTAGGCAGAACTCATTAGGGCACTTGAAATAACCTTTGAAAATCCTTAGAGAACTAGTTATCAACACTTCAAGTTTCATTTCTCTCACCACATCTGGTATATCTTTTTTTTTGGTACAAATAACTTTGATAATTATTATTAAAAGCATTTACTCTCAAGCGTAAAATGCTATATGGCTGATTAGAAGGCATGTCAGTCCAGTGGTTTTTTTCCTTCCAATTCTGAGACTCAGACATTCGCAGTATGAACCTATACCCTTATTATGTCAATAGAAGGCACACATATGAAGAAATATTTTCCTATTAGCATTGATTAATAAGTTTCCTAGCAGCTAGTATCGATGCACTATCCCAGATATTAATTTTCTTGTGTTACACTACTCATACTGGTGGTGTTAATTGTTTATACACTGAGACAAAAAAATACATCAGCCATTGAGAATGGTTATACTTAGGCTTCTTAGCTTTATTATAGAGCCTGTAAATCTTCTAACTCTAAATGCACACAAGATCACAGAAATCTTTCAGAGCAGATTCTCTGCAGCAGTAAATCAATAGAGCTCTACTGAAATCAATGGAGCCAGCATGATTTACAGTAGCTCAAGGTCTGCCCTTTCGATTGCACCCAGTGATATAAGAGACTCAAGAGGGTTATTACAGTAATAATCAGGAATATATTTTCCAGTAAATTACAGTTCTTTAAAGACAGACTGAGGAAACATGCATAGGTATTGCACTATGACACAGAGGATTAGCAGGGGGTGCATGCAGTTCTTCAGTCAGACTTTAGCTACCTGTAGGTAGGCACCAAACTAGGCACCAGAACTGACTTGGGTCTTGTTCGTGCTACAGCCCATCAAAATACTTACATTCAAATCTCCTCTGTTCTGCCTACTCATATGAACGTAAAAAAGTGCTTGGGGAAATCAATTTCCCCTCATTACAAAAGAACCCATGGTGCAGACATGAAACTCCCAGGCTGACAGAGGAGTTCTATCACCAGCCAAGGTGCTGAGCTTCCTCTGTCTCTGTTCTCTCGAGGCAAAGAAAGGCAGCTATGATCTTTTCTCATCAATCTCTACAGGTGAGTCTAAATTTTTGCTCTGATTGACAGTGCAGGGTGATGCCTTAGGATTTTAGCTTTTATATTTTTCAAATTCTGTACTGCATTAGTGCATAAGTCTAAATCCATATAGAGTGTTAGTTTACTGTCTTCACATTTTGGTCAGACAAAACAATGCCTCTAGACCCGAAATTTAAGGACACTCTACTGCTTCACCCCGAAAAGTAGGGAGGGGAGCAAACTGGTTGTATATGACTTCATTACCTGAAGGTGTAACTGTAGGATTAACCCCTGATGTGTAAACGGACCAAACTTTTAATTGTCTGTGTATCTATTGAAGGCCTTTAATAAATACCTACTTTTTATTCTTTTAATCTTGTCTAGCCTCTGTTCTAGGTAGCCATTCCAAGGCATCAAGGGGATCCTTAACTTGAAAACTTTAATTGCCTAAAGCCAGCAAATTCAGCCATCCAGTGATGTGAGAAATTTGTATAAACTGTGTTTATTGGATAAGCACAAAGACTTAGGAGACTTAGAAATTTGTATTATTTCACTCTTAAAACAAATGTAAATGTAGAATAACTTTAGAGTCAAGTAGACCCTGTTATGTAATCACCCTTGCAGTTTAGTTAAATGATATTTCTGTTTTTGAAGATATTTGAACTAGCAATTTACTGCTTTCAGAACATCCCCTGGCAAACTAAATGCACTGGTGAATACAGTTGAGATGTGGCACTGTAACATATACTCATGGCTCTGCTGTTCATTCTTCATATAGCTCTTCTTTATAGCTTCGAGGCACAGAGGAGCCAAATATATCACTGCAGGTACTCTTCTTAGGAATGTTGCCAAATGGCTTTAAGTGACTGTACGCCTGCTTTGCTGTCCAGGCCATATCTTTCTCCTGGATGATCAAATGACCAGAGATCATCTTAAAAAATCTCATTATAAAAGGCTTTAAAATATATTAAATAGAGAGGTATGACATAAAATGTGCCCGCACTACTGCAAGGTTAACCCTGGTGGAGTCTTTTGATCTGGTTTTATTTTCTTTCCCAGTAACATAAACATAACTACCCTGAGCTGGAGACATAAATAGAGCAAAATATGAGAAAAGAGATAACATTTTTCCTGTAGCTGGAAAAAGAAGACCCTCTGTTAAGTGCAGAATCTCTGTGCTAGAGCTTGACTATGTATGTTATAAAAAAAAAGAAAAAAAAAGAAAAAGGAATCTTTCTATTTGCTGTTGACTAGAAATGGTCAACATAAAAATAACAAAGAGAATTAATTTACAAGACTTTCAGCTCAGGTGAATGCACTGCTTTTGTAACCCAACATTTAGCACTTTATAAACTTACAGGTGACTTTGAAGCTTTGTTTTTGTAAACAATTTGGCCGTTTAAAATTTGTAATAAAATAAGGGATTATTTTCTCCTTTGTTAGTGAGCCTTCCACATCTCTTACCACACATCTTGACAGGATTAGGGATTGGAGAGACAATGTTTAATTACTTTCACAAGCTGTTTAATGTTTGCAAAGACTGCTTAGAACTGTGGATGAAAAGAGAACAATTATCATTTAATTACCTAATCTTTAAGAAAACAAGTACATGTTTCATCTTTAACCGTATGAATGACAGATAGCACAATACTATTTGGCTCAAAAACCCTCAGAAATCACTTATAATTTATTATCTGATATCAGTTGTATCAGTTCATTGCATTAATACAAGTACACCAGAACAAAAACCACTGTGTGCAAGTTCTGTGATATATTATGCTCTGTTAAAACTTTGGTTTTTTGGTAAGTACTATGTACTGGAAAAAAAATACAGCCATGGAGAAGAGGAACAGAATTTACACCCTAAAGTTAACAATGGAAAAATAAGTTACATTGTTTTAGTGGATAAAGTAATTAGATATTCTCTGTTATTTCTTACGCTGATTCAAAATCACTGTCCCTGCTATATTCATCAGTAGCATTTTGAAGAAGACATTAAAAGAAATTCACTGATGTGCCTCTTCTAAAGCTGAGGAGATAGGAACATAAAAGAATAACTATTTAATATATTGCTAATGGCTAAGGTTCTTTCTTTTCTTTGGACAGAGATATGTAAACATATTAATTCATAAATTCAAATGTTCAGGTAAATAATTAGCAATAAAATATATAGTTCTATTAATTCTAGTACAAGACTGTATCTTGAAAAATCTGCCCTAAAAGATCTTTAAAACATAGGACCTTTGTAGCATTTCTAAGGCTGTACTACATGAGTTGTGATTATACTTTAAAAAAATTTAATCTGTAGGAGGTTTTTCTATTTAAATACTGAGATTTTTAGCCTTATTAATGGACTAAAGCAGAAAACTGCTCGAACTGGAGAAAGAGGAGGAAAAAATCAGTATTTCCCAGACAGGACATAATTTACTTAATCCCAGTCAGCCTAAGGATTTCTGTAAAATTTTTTGTTGGTTTTTTTTTTTTCCTTTTTTGCTAATATGTCTTAAGGTGTGTTTACTCCATTCTAGAAATTAATTTTAAAAATTTAAGATACATTTGTACCTTTATGGGAGTTAAAATAGCAAGACTCTATTACAGATTTAGCTAAAATCTAAAAGCTGTGAATTTTTGCACATATTTTTGGCATGAAAACTGTCTTTACTTTGTAACAACACAGGTATATATTTAACGATAAAGTCACTGATAGTGTACATTCCTATAATAGTGAAGAACTACCTTGTATTGTGATGTGTTGACCTCAGCCAGCAAACTAGACACCCCCACACCCACTTGCTCATTATTCCACTTGCTCCATCAGGATAGGGGACAGAACAGGATGAGAGAAAGCAGAAAAACTTGTGGGACTAAAATGTAGTTTGTAAATGTAGGAAAGGTGATGGGTGGATTTGCAAAGGCAAAACCCTTCCCACAAGCAGATGGATGCTTAGTCAGCCTCAGAGCAATGGACATAGAGGAAGACAAAACCCCAACCCTCCTTACCCTCATTTGTTGCTGAATGTGATATTATATGGTGTGGAATATTTCTCTGAACATTTTTTTCCACACTTATCTTCTTTTTTTCTTTCCCCTCCCCCATCCCATTGTGAGTGAGCTTTGCAATTTCTCAGTGCTCCTTTTCCTTTGTCTTTAGGCCCATACATGAACATCCTGCTCTGTTCCTGTTAGGATTCAGGAAAAGCAGACAACTGGTTTACTGTCTCTTTATCAAACCTCCATAAGGCATGCCCGAGGAGCATCGAGTGGAGCACCTGGAGTTCTCTCTCTGCCTCTGCTCTAGGGCAGCCCATGGTACACAAACAAGTGAAGACATTAGCTTTCTCAATGGTAGTGTATTGTAGAGTTTCGGCTGTTGTTTTTGGTTTTTTTTCTTTTCCCTAAATATATGGTCTTTGAAATATGCTTACTGTTTGTTTGCCAGAAAATCCACTACTGCCATGAATAAAATTTATTATACCACTAGAAACACTACACTGTATTCTTCATTTTTACATGGAGTCATGGTTTTTAATTAAAAACAATATATGCGTTTCTTATGAAGTGCAACATTTGCATCACGGAGGGTCACCAGCAAAGACTCCAGTACTGCTGTTTGCATGGTATCAGTGGGAGGCCGGCTTTCACAGCTCTGTTTACACTGATAGGGATTCAAAATCACACACGTAACTGCCTTATGTCCTCACTCTGATTTTCTGGTAGTATTCTGTCCTAATTTTACCAGTAATCTTACAGACATAAGTAAATCTGCAAAGAGTCTGCGAAAGCGTCTGCGAGGTTTTCTCCATCTCTAGTTACTCTCTGAGTCATTCAGTCTCCTGGTTTCTGAAAATATATTTTTGCTGCATCATAATCATTACCTTTCACACTGATAAGATGCTCTATATTTTTTCCCTTGCTCTCCATTCCTGAGTAAATTTCATGGATCAGGAGAGAAAGCATACACGCTTTCTGAGGTGAGGTGTTTACTCATCCCAACAGAGTACTCTAAACTAATATACCCTGTCAAGACTTTCCACTTCTATTTATACATACTTGAGATGCTTCCACTTGCTTTACAGACAACCAGCAATACTGCAGGCCTTTCTGCCAGTCATTCCTATTGAAATAGCGTACACATCTCTGAAGTGATGGGAATACTAGTTTCCCAAATTGAACATACAAATGTAAATTCACCTACCTCAACAGAAATTTAAGTCTTCCACCAGGCAGTGTTGTATTTTCTGAATGCTTGATGAGTATCTTCTTTCACTCTTATACAATTTTTATAGTAAAAATAAAAGAAATACCCAAGTTACCACTAAGATCATTCTGTTACCCTATCCCTGTCTTCACCACCAAACCCTTCTGAAAAAAAAGGAAAAGAAAATAAAGAGAAAAGTACATTGAAAACTTGCAAGTTAATCTATAAATACAAGGGCTTTGGGTCCTCCTCATTCATTACGGCAAACAAAAGTCTTGTACTTCTGTACACCTCAGAATATTGCAGACAGCCAGAGACCTTTATATGCCCAGCCACTGATCTTTATACTTTACCGAACCAAACAGCTATATTTGGTGTGTTCACATCAAAAGAACATAACATATACTATACCAGACAGAGATCTAGCTGGCTTGGTATTCTGTCTCAAATACTGGTCACAAGGAGATGGTTAAAACAGAAAAGAACCAGAACCAGTGAAGGACATTTCCCATTTACATGTATGCCCTGCCAAATATTTTCCATATGATGTAAGTAGGATGTATATTACTACTTCTATGAAATAGATGGCATCAATTCATATTTAATATTCTTAAGTGGCTTTATCTATCATGGTTTTGTCCAGTAATTTCTGCATCTAGGTATCCTTTCACTATCTATAACACTCTCGGTCAATGAGCTCTACAGCTCTACCATCCACTGTGTGAAAAACCATCTCCTCTGTTTTGTCTGAACCCAACTCAGCTTAGTTCTGTCTCATTACCTAAACACCAACTTATTTTAAGGAGTTTCATCTTTTGCTATGTATGTGCAGTTAGGGTCCTTCATTATTATCTATCAACTCATCTGATGCTGAGAATCCATTTGTTTAACCCTTGTTCATGAGATTGTTTTGTGAGGAATAGATGAAAACAAAATCATGATGTGTGCCATCTCTGAGCCCAAGATTCATGCCCCATGCTGTGGTACCTGCACTGCTTGTGAGCAAGCATCAGCAAGTGGGAATGCCAGGAAGATAAAAATGAAGCCTCAGATCTTTGTCTCCAGTTGTATCACAGTTGTCCAAAATTTCCTAAGTCTTATAGCAAAAGCTATGATAATAGTTTTATTGCTTTGATGTGCAGTGTAAAAATATGCAGTTCCCACAAACTGCTTGCAGTCACACAAACAGCTTGCAGGGCACAGCTAATGATATGAATTACATTTGTGCAACTGTATCTTGGTGTGACATCAAATTCATGGGAATCCTGGGTTAATCTATCCAACAGGAATTGCAAATCTATAAAACTGAGTTTCTTCAAAAAGAAACTTCTGAAAACACAAGTAACAGTCCAAACTGCTGAATAAACACAGGCATCATCAAATCTATGTCAGAGCTTTTTCAAAGGAATAAAAATAAATATTTTATAAAATGCATCTACAGCATATGCTGCATCTACAAATAAAATTCAAGCTCAGGTTTGGGGACATAAAAATTATATTGCAGCAAAGGGCTTACTCCCTTAGAAAATAAGGCCTAAAAACAGTCCAGCTACAATGAAAAAATGCATTATTAGTCCCTAATGCATTCATCATAAAATAAACCTACTCAGCTTTGAGAATATAGCAGTGTAATTAGCAATGAAAGGAAACCGGTTTTGGGTTGTGACTGCTACAAGTCCAAGAACACTATAAATGTATAAATGAAATATTTTAATAGCTTGCTATGTTGATCCCAAAATATTGTAATGTAGAAATATAACTGTGCATGTCTTTTCAGAGATGAACCTTCCATTATTTCCTTCATTTATCAGCTATAACCATTTGGCAGACTATGTTGCTCCCCTCTAACAAACAGCAGGTTCTACTATTCCTTTAAAGTCGACCCTTTCAGAGAATAAGGCTGTCAAAATTGATTTTACCAGTAATATAGCTTACCTACAGTGAGTCAAATTCCAGCCTGGAGTACAAGATATCTTCTGAGGTCAACTTCCCTAAAGTGAAATATTTAGAAATCAGTCAAGATATTCTGAAATCAGACTACATTTATTAACACAGTCACCCTTTCTTCTTCTTCATAAGGATACAAAAAATCAGTAGAAAAACATCAGCTAGATCTGTTTCTCCATAATAAAAATGCTTCTTACAAGTGTAATACCAGATATTTTTTGATTAGTCAGTGAAAGAATGAAGACATTGACAAATAATCCCTTGTGAAGGCTATAAAATACAGAAATATAATTCTGTCTCTCAAAGTACTCTTACATTGATCCTTGAATTGGAATTACTTTGGAGGATATTCCAGAGACATATCACTGTCTACTTGCCCTATTTCCCTAATAAGAATTCATTCTTGGCCAGAGTTAGAGATGCAATGGCTGGCTTTGGTCTGACATAGCCAAGCATTCTTAGAGCATGCTTCTGAAATTCTTCAACTCATTGGTATCGCACACTGAAGCAATTACAAAGTTTAGCAGGATAACTTCAAAAATACTGAGCTTATTCCGAATCAAGAAATTCTTTTCCCATCTTATGATTAGAAATATCTTCTTTTGGAACCTCCTTCTGCAGAGTATCTGCTCCATACTTGACATTCTTGTAGATCTCGATGGTTTTTGACCTGAGATTAGTGATTTGAA
This sequence comes from Molothrus aeneus, assembly GCF_037042795.1. Classification (NCBI taxonomy): domain Eukaryota; kingdom Metazoa; phylum Chordata; class Aves; order Passeriformes; family Icteridae; genus Molothrus; species Molothrus aeneus. Next base: position 85,456,084 of record NC_089646.1, read on the forward strand.
AGGAAAGCAGGAAGATATCTTCCTCTTTCCTCTCTACTTCATATCAGAATAAGCTTATTCTTTTGAAGAATTTTTTGTTTTATAACAAGAGATGATAATATGGTGAGAAGGAATTAGATCCAAGTCTCTTGACTGTTGAATGAATGAGGGGAAAAAATAAGTAAAAGGGGAATCTGAACCTAAGAATACCCCAGGGGAAGTTGCTGAACTTACTTCCTTGTCTTAATGAATCCATCTTTTCTTCCATCCTATGAAGCTGTTCTTGTCAGAACTGGCACAGGCATCCCTGAACAGAGCTGTAGATGTCAGCCTCTTCCTTGCTCTTTCAGGATGTTGTTTTTTTTCCCAAAAGCTTCAGGCTTTTGACACATATGTCATGTAAGAGTTTAAACAGCAAATCCCTCCTTCAGCCCTGACAAGGCTGGAAAAGGTCAACTTATTACACACTTGGTGGGACAGAAGGAGATAAGTCAAACCTCTCCTTTCTTAGTCATCTTCTTTGAGTGCACTGGAGGACTCCTCAGTCTTTTTATTCCTGCCCTTTGGACCTTTTCCATGGGGATCTTTCTTGGAGCTGGATACTTGTTTCTGGTTTTCTTTGTTAAATCTTTTCTTCTGTGAACTAATTAATATTTTTCCTGGTCATTCTTTCATACCTTTAAGGAGAATGAGAGGAGTATTCTCCACAGAAGCAAAGAACTTCTTTTTCTCTTTGTATTTTTAAGATAGAAGATGAAGAGGTAGCAATGACAGAAATATGCAGCAATCACTACTCTGTGTGTATGTCTTTGTACACACTATCATGCACACAGAGATTATCTCTGTGCTGAGATTATTTAAAACACCCCAATTTGTCTACACTAATGAAAAATAAATCTTCCTCCTATTCATTACTTCACAATTGAGTGCAAACTGCCACAAAATCCTAATTGAATCGTAATAACAATAATATCATAATAACAATCATAATATTATATCTGCTTTGCAGCAACTCAAAAACTTCAACATGAACAATACCTTGCACCAGGGAATGCATTTCAGGACATCCTGCGGTTCTTTCTTTTGGGAGAAACCTGCACTGAGGGGCAGGAAGGACAAGAAAACTGGTACTATTTACCATGTGCAGTCATGTGAACACCCTTCTTTTTCCTTGGCAGCTTGTTCAACAGCATTCCTGTCAGTGTTGGGGGAGCCACATTTAAAATCTGTATTGCCCATTTTGATGGTGTTTGCTATTTTGTTGCAACGGTGTCTGAGAGAACATGCTCAAGAGAAATGTTTTTTTCAGACAACTTCAAAACAAAATTTGACAAGGTACTATTGAAGAGCAGCAATTTTTACAACGAATGCTAAAATCAGTTCTTCCATCTGTGTCCTATTCAATTTTTCTCATGCCACAGCATGGAACTAGAATGATGGCAGTGTAAAAATAGGTCAACATATGGAAAATCTCACTTACTGAAACTGAGTACACACACTACTTGATCAATGGGCAGCTGTGTAAGAAGACAAAAGTATAGTGGGAGCAAGTATAAGACTGTCCTTCACTTCATCTAGAAATATCAATTTTTAGAACAGAATATAAACAACAAAAGGTATCTAAAATAAATAACAAAGGCATCCTCAAAAGCCATAAACCCTTTACCTGATTTTAACAGGGTTGTGCACTGTTGCATGAAAGATCCCAGCTCAAATTCCCTGAGCACTTACTAGGTTTTTTGTTTTAATGAAAATTGTGGGTTATTTAAGATGTGGAGGAGAAAAATCATTCTCAGCTAGTGTAGAATTATTTTATATAAAAAAGAAATTAATAAACCACACTAAGTATCTCCCAACCACCTTCAAATACAGATATTTTTTCTAATGTTACTTCAATTTTTTCCCTTTGGCAAACTTGAAAGCCTGATTTGTTCTGATGTAATTACAAAACAATTCTGGCAAGACAGTAAAGAAATTCTATTTTCTGACATAAACTAGTTACAGAAAGTCACAGAGAAATGAAATCTGTAACTGCACATATGTACAGCTAATAGCTTCAGATGGAAAAAATCTTCAGTCTCTGTGCAACCAGCTCTCACTCAGGGATCCACACTGCCTCCTCACCAGCAAGCATTCAGCAAAGATATTCTGCACACATCAGAATGATGTTGTACTATTTCACCCAGTCATTGCAAGAATAGCTTATCTCTAAAACAATCTAGCATAATCTTTTCATTCTACATAGTAATAAAAATAAATAGTGCAAAAAACCCCAACCCAAAGCAAAATAAACAAACAGGCAAACAAACCCCCAATCACTTGCCATGCACTTGAAAGTAACTTCAGGCTGATTATTTTTCAGCATTTAATTCTATAATATATTTTTGAAGAAAATGAATCTTCATCTCTACATTAACTCAATTACTTTCTGTCAGTTCCTTTTGATACCTGTTCCTTGTAGAAAATATGCTACTTTGTCAAAAAATCTCTTTCACCTTTACTAAATATTGATAACTCAGTTAACTCTTAAGAAAATAATTACTTTGAAATAGAATAACTTATTTTCTGGTAATGGTTCTACATATTCCTTTAAAATATTTTTGAAAATATTTGAAAAATTACATTGAAAAAAGTTCAGATAAATCTTTACCATTTAGATTGTCACTTCCTAAAGAGATTTATAAGCAAGTTAGAACTGATATGAAACAGTGTTACCAGGTCAGAAGCTTTCTGGTTCAGCTTCAAATTACGCATTAATCACACAAGTCTAGACACCCCTGGACAGGCATTGTATTTTAAGCCTTAAACCTTCATCCCTGCATATTTTCATCCCCACAGACAAAATCTGAAGATGGTACTGTATCAATTTCTTAACAGACAATCTGAAACCAGACTCAAGATCATTTACCAAAGGTAATAGACATGTAAAAACATTAGATTTCCCACATACCTGCTCAAGACATAAATATTTTAATTAAAAGAGGATCATTTATCCTCCTTAAGAGATTTTTCCTCTTAGTTATTGCAATGCCCTGGCCTGCTTGGTGGGTTCAGGGGACAGTAATATGATCTATTCTGAGCGGTGTGGGGGAGAAACAACAAAATTCTCAGGAGGTCCAACAAAAAAAGTTTCACTTGCCAGCTTCAGAGCATTAAGGTAGTGTAAGCTACTTGGTAAATTTAAAAACAACTTCCAGACAAAGGCACTTCACAAATTTTAACGCAGCAAACTTTTTCAGATACTACAAGGCCCTTACTAAGGCATTGACTGGAAGTTTTTTAGTCTGGTTTACAATATATTTTGTGAAGAAGTAGTTGGGAGAGAGAAAAAGAAAAAGAAAAGGAAAATAAGATAAAAAGGTATATAGTCACCACTCTGGGACCCAGTGTGGTCTCAGAGTCTTTTAAATCCAGGATAGCCGAGCACACCACTCTAGAGGTGTCACTGTTTTTTTAGCTGCTCTGGTCAACTGAGGCTTCTCCACTGGCATGGGTCGCGCCTGGTGTTTAATGTGTCCCACAGGACCCCCATGGTCAGCTGACACTATTTTGGGGCTGGCTCTACTTTTGAGGCCAGTCAGCCATTTTGAGGCAGGCCATGCCGCTGGACACCACCATTTCAGTCTGGACCAGTGTCTGACTAAGGCTTAAGGGGGCAGAGTGGAAAAGTGCACATTAAATGAGATTTCATGGGGAAAATCCTGTGGCTGCAGTACTATGATGGATGGTTATAGGCTCTTCAGAAAAAATAGGCAGGACAGATGAGGTGGAAAGGAAGTGTTGTTCATAGAGGAGGGGCTAGACTATATAAAACTTGCAGCTGGGGATGGTTGATAGTCTCTAGGTAAGGAGGGGAAATCTACCCAAAGTAGGCAATCACCAACCATATGAAATTTAACAAGATTAACAAGATTCTGTGCTTGGGAGACAGTGTAATGTTGGATATATGTATAGACTAAGAACTAGAAGTTGGAGTGCAGCCTTACACAAAGGTGATTGATTCTATGCTCAGTATGAATCAACAATGTTGCCTGGAGTTCAAAGTGGCGAACCAAATCCTAGGGTGCATTAAGTACAGTAAAAGTAAACAACTTTCACACAGAGGGTGATGGAGATGAGAAAGAAGTACCCACATAACACCTGAAATTCATAAAATTAATTGTTTACTGCTCAGAGATCTTGACGGTGAGCTTGTGGAATGTCCACAGTTTCTCCTGTCCCAGCTGATGTTGGGTGCAGAGGTTGCTCTGCTATCTGGGAACTCGCCTGGTGCTGCTCTGACAGCCGTTTGTGTGATCTCATGGAAAGCAGTCCAGGTGTGCTAGTGTCATGAAATATCAGACCTGTCACAGGTTGGTCCACATCCCTCAGTTCTTCATCTTAAGGTGGGTCCACCCCTGTGGGCTCCATATCCTTTTGTGTCAGATTGGCACTTGTAGACTCACCATGCTTTGATGGGTAATATGAGTGGGTCTCACACAGCTCTCTGATAGATTGACACAACAAGGCCCCTCACTGTTCCTTGGTGGATCCATATTCATGGACTCTACACCATCAGTCACACAGCAATCATTCCCATGGATGGTGCTTCTCCTCCATCAGTCCTTTGGCACACCGACACACCTGGGCCCCATGCAACTGTCCAGTAGAGCCACATCCATTTACTGCACATCGTTGGTCCCATGAGAAACCACAAATATTCTCATGCGATTCTGGGTGGTGTTCCACCTCCTCTGATTCCACTTTCTCCTACTGGGAAGTGACTTTCTTCTTTGTACTTCTCACAGGAGCTACTCCCACAGCCCCTGTGTACAGGGACCATGCTCCACCTCCCTTCCTGAGCCCATGAGTCTTCTCCATATCCCGTGCCTGAGAAGATGGTAGTAACAACGTTCCTGGAGGGTTGGGGTCCTATGTGATCCTTCCCTCTTAGCTGGCACCCTGCAAGGAGCATGCCCACCTGCACTCATCAGTTGCTGAGGGGAGGACAAAGCATCCAGATGTCCCACTGACAGGAAATGGAGGCTCAGTCAACCTGCATAAAGTCTCTGCCTGCACTCCATAAAAGAACTGCTTATTGTTAAATGTTGCAAGGGCTCTTGTCCCCTGGCCCTGGCCCTGGCCCTGGAGTGTGGAGAGATGCCGTTTCTTCTGCACAGAGGGAATGGGAGGGCCTGACATCCTTTGGGAGGCTGTTGCATTCTTTTGAAAGAACCTTGTTGGAGACCATGGAGAGATGACTTTGGATTGTAGAGATGGTGGTGGTTCAGTCTGAGGCGCACCCTTGCTCTGTTTGTTCTTATGAAGAGCAAAGCTTCTCATCACTTTATTGGTCTATTTCTTCCCCATTTCAAGGAAGATTTCTCACATTTTTTTTGAAGAATCAGAAGCAGCTCCTGAACTGCAGACTTCTGGCAGATTTCCAGGAATAAGCTCTTGCCCTTCTCATCTGCCAGAAGATGGCTGGAAGCACACAAAGAACAAGGTGGTTTGAGTGACTAGCCAACACAGCTTCACCAAAGACAAATTGGGCTGGGACCAACATGAGCCTCACTTGAGGAGGTGATAGTGCTAGTGGGACAATGGTAGAGCAGTGGCTGTGTGGTGGATTGACCCTGGCTGGACACCAAGTACCCACCAAAACTGCTCTATCCATCCCTCTGCAACTGGATAGGGAGAGAAAATATAATGAAAGATTCATGAGCTGTAATAAGGGCGGGGAGAGATCGTTCATTAAGGGGAAAGGATTATCATGGGCAAAACACACACCACTTGGGGAAATTAATTGAATTTATCACCAATCAAATCAGAGCATGATAATGAGAAGTGAACCAAATCTTAAAAACACCTTCTCCCCACTCTCCTTGGTGTCCATGTCCTTCCCACTGGGAGCATAGGGGCATGGAGAATGGGGTCTATGGTCAGGCCATGACTGGTTGTTTATGTTGCTGCTCAGGGAGAGGAGTCCTTCCCTTGCTCCAGTGTTGGGTCCCTCTGACAGGAGACAGGTCTCTATGAACTTCTTCAGTATGAGTCCTTCCGATAGGCTGCAGTTCTTCATGAGCGGTTCCATGTGGGTGCCTTTCCACAGGATGCACTCCTTCAAAAACAGCCTGCTCCAATGTGGGTCACCCACAGGGTCACAAGCCTGGCCAAAAAAACTGCTCTAGCCTGGGTTCCTCATTCCATGGGTTCCAAGTTCCCTTCCAGGAGCCTGCTCCTGCAAGGCTTGGGCTTCCCAAGGAAGTGGTAATGTCTTCAGCTGTTCACAAAGCATTTGGACAATGGTGTAAGATGCATGGTTTAACTTTTAGGTTGCCCTTTGTGAAGTCAGGAGTTGAACTTGATGATCTTCATGGGTCCCTTTTGACACAGGATTTTCTCTTCTGTGACTCTATTCTATGATTCCATACGTCTTTTTTACATTTTTGTCCCTCTTTTTGCTATTCTTTTGATGATGTTAAGCATCACTTCAGGAACCCTGAGGAAAGACTAAAATAATGAACAGATCTATTTGAACTATAGTACAAAACAAAAAGATTATATGCAATTCACCTTGAAAGTAGAAGCCGTTATTATTCTTTTTCACGGCTATTTAAAAAGTTTTTTAAAAAATAGAAAGCTGCTGAAGTAATATCTTCACCTTTAGACATTGTCCTAAAGAAAGTGATATGTTTGAAAAATCATCAGAAATTCTATTTCCCACTTTCATTGTGAAATTAAGAGAGCTTTTGCATTTTGAACTCTAGCCACACACTGCAGCAGCAGTCCCCTGGATTGTTCTGAGCCTTAAATAGGTGTGCTTTGGAGAAAGTAGAAGGAAAAAAAATCCTTCAAAAGATCTCACGCTAATGACATTCTAAACTTTTAAGAAGTTTTCTTTCCATATTTATTGAAGCCAGACATTTAATTTTGTATTCATGGTTCCCAATGTATTCATGGATTCCTACGGGAGATTTGGATATTTCTTTGCTTGGACAATTGTGGCTGTAATTATCTATTATTCCAGCAGCCTGAACCTTTTTGTGAGCACATATTATTAGTTGGTGGCAGTGCTCAAATGTTATCTGACATTGGCAAAGAACAATCTCTGGGCCTAGCTTTTCTTCATATATGCCTGTATGTGAATCAATAATAGCTCTTCAGAACTCAAAAAGTCTGCCCCAGAGTGAGATTGGAGTAATGAGGGAAAAAATCAGACTCCCCAGTTTGAAATTTTCTTATTAGAGAGACTAGTTTGTACTTAAAAGTGAAAAGTTTTATTTTATTTTTTACCTCATCTGTGAAAACTGTGGGTCTGCTGATGAGGTTGAGCAGGGCCAAATATAATCATAGTCCCACCCAAAGGGATGTGGTGGGCTTCAATACTTCTTCTAATGCATCTACATGCAAAGCATGTGCCACACTGAATTATATAGTATTTACCCTGTCAGCAAGTCCCAGCTGAGAGGTCACTGGAACTTTGCATATTGTGGCTTCGTTTCTAAGACATTTTATGTCATATTTCAGTTAAACTGTTAGAAGTCTTTTAAAGCTAAGTGGAGGCACAGCATTCAGGAAAGCTTGTCTTTATCCTTGGACTGTACACCTGTGCCCTTGAGGCTAAGCAAGCTGTTTCTTAGGGATGGGATGCTTCCATAGGAGGGGTGAGGCACTCTCCACAGCCGGTGAGTGCTGTGCAGTAATGCATATTTAGTCCCCTGCCTTGTCTGAAACTGTGTGGCTGCCCAGCTTCACAGAAGTCCACAGACCTGCTGCATGATCATAGGATGGGCAGTTTGGAAAACTTCCAAATTGTGATTCAATTGTGTATGTTGAAGAACTTTCCTGTTCCTCAAGCCAGTCTACACCTAATCTGTAGGGAATACTTAAAGGACAAGCTTTGTTAAGTTGCTGCAGTTTGGTCATGTGCATGTCCAAGCATGTATAGTTTCTAGTAATACTGAGCAACAAAACTCCTAAAATCACCAAGGTTCCTTCAAATCATTAGTCACTTTGAAGAGTTGGCTGATAGGACTGAGAGTAAGGCATGCTGTCTCTTCCCTTCAATCTTTACTTCATCTCTCTCAGAGATAACACACTTCTGCTCTATAAAGAATATTTCTTTAGAAATAAAGGGTTTTCAACAGCACAGTGAACTACATGCAAATTCAATAAAATATTTATCTTTATGTCCAAGACTGAGTTAACGTAAGCATATGTAATTTTTTTTGCCCTCTTACATTTTTCACTGCCAATGAACCACTGATCCTTCAGAACCTTTTTCCTGTATTCATTTTAGCACCACTGAATTTTAAATGCTTAGAAAAATATAGAGAGAGCTTGTACATATTTATGATATATTCTGTTAAACTTTAAAAATGTATCATCTTGAAAATGCAGTGGAAACTTAAGCTTCAGATTTATGATAGTAAAATCCATATCCTCATTTTGTGTTCCACATTAATTGAATTCATTTCAAGATTTCTGAGTTTGGACATTAAAAAGTGTTGTGTAAGTATGAAAACACATACAAAGTGGTTGCATGAGTTTTATACCAGGAAATTAATGTGGAAATGCCCTCATTGTTTCCTCTGGTTTTGGCCCCTTTTAACTGATGCCAGTTAAGACAAATCACAGCCAGTCATTAGAAATGTAAATAAGGATCCTATTGAGAAGTATTAAAGCTCTGTTTCCCACCTTGCTTTCTGAAATCCCAAGCCATCAAAAGTCCACTTGCTGTGTGCATGATCTCATAATGAAACTGTGCTTTAAAATGAATTGCAGGAGTCCATACAATTCTGTTTTCTGCAGTGTTAATTCATTAAAGTCTGGAATTAAGTTGTGCAAAGTGTAGAACAACATGGCTCTAAGTAACCTATGAAAAAGATAGGTGTTGAAAGGGATATGGAAATCAAAATTGACTTTGCATCTGAATTAAACTCAATATCATGTAACTTCATTATAAAATTTCCCCTCTCTCATCCTCCATGAAAAGTCTCTATTCAGCCATTATTCAGCTATAATATTTATGAGGGAAAAAGAAGAAAAAACCGGAAAAAGTAAAACACTAATAAAAAATAACAGCTTCTGGTGGTATGAGGACTGTTTGGAAAAAATGTTACAAAAAATCTGTTACAAAAAATAAGTGCACCTCAAAAATCCATATTAGTTAAAGAATAGAAGAAAATGTTTGAAAAAAGGTCTCAGAAAGAAGAAATTGTGTGTGGCTATATAAAAGTTTTTAAAAAGCTTTAGAATTTATCAAGCTGAAGTGTAAATGGGCAAAAAAGAAAGTAACAAACATTTACTGAAGTAGCTTTTCATAGCTATAAACATTTTCAGGGTAACATTAGAATACATTGTGTGCTGTGTACTTATACAGCACACAAGTTTTCGCAGAGGAAGTCGTTGCAGTTTAGTCCTAGTGAGGACTAAATTTATAATCAGATTCAAAACACATCAATCAAATGCCGGAGGACATATACCCTGGGAGTGTTAAGTACGGTAACCCAGAGAATCTCCAAGATAAATCACTGTCTGCCAAGATCTTAAAAAGTATCCCAAGGGAAGTTCATACACCAGGGATACACCTACACTTGCTAGTAGACACCACCAGAGACAGCATATTGGCCAAAATAAATATTTGCTGTGACTTGCACTATGATTCTCTGAATAGTAAAATGAAAATCAGATTTTCATTTCAGAATTCCTTCTAGACTTTATGATTTATGTTTTGAATGTAGCAAGTAAGGCAAAATGAAATCATTGCATTTGACAACCAGTCTTGATAGAAAATAGATTTCTAGGGGTCAGAGTGATTAATTCCTTTAAACACCATTTGGGCAAGTGAATTTAGTAAATTTTGATTGTATCTATATTTTGAAGAAAAAAACCCTATCACAGAAAAAAAGTCCTGTTGGTTATTTGGAATCCCAGTGAGCCATCCAAATGAGGTCGATAAACTGGTATTGAAACGACAGGTGTTAAGAACAACCATCATCTCCCAGTGTTCACAGAACACTTTGACCTTTTCCTCTGATTTATTTATTAATACAGCTTATTGAACAATCAGAAGGCAGATTCAATATGTAAAGAATACAAAGGATATACATTTGGCCTTCTTCAGTCATTGCAGTTCATATGTATCTTTAACTTATGAAAGACAAGAGTTTATAAGGGGATAAAATAGCAAAAGAGATCAAAATATTGTGCACTAAACAAAATCACATTGGATCTCTTTTTCCTGGCAGTACACTAAAGGTTGTGCTTTTTAGTTTTTCTTTATCACAAACCTAATAGATGAGTCCGGCTATAAATTAATATCTAACTTTCAATGAAGTGGCCAGTTGATAAAGTTTCCCAAATTCATTCATGTAAAAACTGGGAAGAAGAAAACCCAAAGAACTATAAAAAAGATAAAGCTTGATGAAATGAAATTTCTCCTGAAATTCCATTTGGAGCAGAATATAGGGAGCTTGGCCACTTCATATTAAAGATAGTGGCAAGTACCACCATTTCAGTAATAAATAATGTTGACATTGTGCCTTTCAGCATGCAGAAAGTTATTAACAGATGATGAAATGCAGTCAAGCTAGAGCAGCATAATAAGCAATTGTTTAAAATTTAAGGCACTTTAGGTATCTGTGCATACATTTGCAAAGATAAAGCATGCTAGCTTAAACTTCATCAGTAGAGGTTTTATTTAAATCCTGCACCTCACACATTTAAAGACACATATCATCTTACATCTGTTTATATGATCAGCTTCCTAAAAAGAGTTGTCCCTTTAAAATATGAATTAGACCATAATCTATAATATACTGAGGCTCAAAGGGCACCAGAATTTGGCTCCAGGTTTCTTAAGTTATTGTACTGAATTTGAATTAGAGAAAATTAATGCCAGCTAAAAAATATACTGAGTTTATAAACTAAATAGAATAACACAGGTTGGAAAAGTCATACATATTCAATATTAAGAGAGAGACAGAGTGGTGTATCTGTCAGTCATGGTCAAACTGTGAGCAAGATCTGTTCAATTCAACAAGCTGAACAATGCAAATTGTTTCTAAAGTATCAAACACCTTGCAGGAAGAAATTGCTTTTCAAGTCTTTGGGTTTCTCTTTGAAAGTGCGGTACTCTGGTTTCTTCACTGAGTTGTAGAGGACCATCTGATGTAAAGGACTTGGAGAGAGAAGAGGCACTTTACAAAAAACAAAAGTGCTGAAAAGCCTCTCTACACTAGTAATCAATAGTTATTAATGTATTAAAAATTCAGGTCAAATGTTGTTTAATTTCCTTAAACACTATATAATGTCAAATAAAAACTATTCTTAATCCTGTTAAATTCTCCAGACTGGTAAATATTGTGTTTTAAGTATATATGTATTGTAATGAAAATATTAATGTCTGAATGATCATATTTAATCAGCTTGAAAGTGAAAAAAAGTTCTCAAAACAAATTATAAGATGCAGAATTTTAATAGTTCTCTGCAACTGCTTCAGCTCTCCATGTTCATTAACATCACACTAGGAAAAACTTCACTTTCTTATTTCTTTCAACACATACATGACAAAATCATGTCCTCCAGCTGGTGAACATCTGTCATAGTTATGTGGGTTCATCTTAGGGGACACAGAGTTTCTCAGCATTACATTTCAGAATTATATTTTGCAGTCCTAAGCAGTGTTACTGGTGACACTAAAAATAGCTGCTGCAGGTCAATGAGTTGCGGAGTTTCAAGGGTTTCTGATTTCCTGCTGTCTAACATTTTTATTCTTTATTTCAACAGCCATGAAAAGGATAGCATCTCAGGCCACGTACATAAAAAAGTCAGCTAACAAAGCTAATATTTACACTTCTAGGTAAATATCATCACAATGCCAAAAAAATCTTCCTTTATGAATATCCTCTTGCATGACAAAACAAAGTAAATACTTAGTAGAAACATTTACTAAACTTAGGGCAAGACAAGGTTGTGTCTAAATTTTCAAAACTACAGATGACATGTGAATTGAGGGAAAACTCTGATGAAGCTAAATATTCATACAGGATGGGATTTTTCTTTTCCATCAAGAAACTGGAGGAACCTTCATTTATAAACAGAAAAAGAAAAAAATGGTACATGCAGCACCATTCAAGTGCCAGAATTAGGTGCTGGTCAAGTTAGGTAGCTGTCCATGTTATTGTTGCTGTCTCTTTATATGCTTGTGCATAAGAGTAATACAAAATATACTTCTGACATAAGCAAGATGCTTGCAAGCTACATTAACCCTAGGCAGAGAGGGAAAACCTTAGAGGTTACTAGAAAATAAAAAAGACAATGCTTAAGTTGGCTTGGAAGTGCTCATTTCATTAAAAATTGAACAAGAGAAGGTTTTTCTTGGTAACAACAATATCGATAAAAAGAAAATCCCACAAAAAAATCTTCAAACAAATTTCTGCTGTGATATATAAATAAGTTCAATACAGAATTCTGAGGGACTTGACTAAAAAAAAGTAAAAAAGAAGAAAGGTGACTGGGGAGTTAAAAAGAGGCTAAGATCTGTATAATCCAACAAACATAGCTACTTTCTACCTGAAATCAAGAGTCCCTACTTAGCTCCTTGCCCCTCCACATCTTTAAAAGACATCTAGGATGCTCAGAAAAGGTGATTTTTTTTTCTCCTTGCTTGCTTGTTTCCTTGGGTTTTTTTTCCCCAGAAGTGTTTTTCTAATTAGCTGTTTTTTTAATTTTTTTTCCTTCTTGCTGTGCAATCTGGAAAGCAAAAGCATGGTTTATATGGATGCTGTTCAGAAATTCAGCCCTTTAGCTACTCTTTTTTTTGGTTGATATATTGCATCTCTTAGACTGCAGACTTGCCAGCTAATATTTAAATTAAACCTGATAAGCAATTTCCACGTGGTGTCATTTTTACAGAGTATCCCAAATCCCTCTTACTCTAATGAGGGTCTCTGCTGACCTCTGTCACTTGAGATTTATAATATCAATGAAGTCAGAAACTAAAGGTGTGCTACCATATTAATATTCCTGAATTTCTATTCTAAAAGACAATACAATTTAATTGTGTTTACAAGACATTCACTTAGATGATAATTCTACAGAAGACTGACTTTTCAGATGGACCTTCAATGAGCTTTTTTGATTTGTATAGGGTAAATTATATGTAATCAAGATCCCTTTGAGGCCCTTCAATAAAAGTATAAATTAATTTTAAAAATAATTCTGAAGTGATGATGGAACTCTTTCTTTAAGAAATATGTAAACAATATCTGTAAATTTGCATTTATTGTCATACAAATTAGAACTATATCTCACTCAAAGCTCATTGAAATCAAAAGAAATCATTCTATCTACTTTAACTGTAACCTTAATTTTTTTTCCATACAACTGGTATTAATACAATGTAAAATAAATGTAAGAATAAGAGAGATCCAGGAACATCTTTTCAAGAAGTTCTTTCACTTGTTGTGGTCTCATCGTTGCCAAAATGGGATAAAAATATTCTGCGGTTATACTTTTCATGAAATCTGGGCAAAAAATACTGTGTAACGATTGCATGAAATTCACCTTGGTACAAAGTTATTGCATTTTTCATATGGTGTGCTTTTTTTACAGAAAGTGAGTGCATGGAAGAAGGACCCATACAGCTTCAGTCATGCAGAATTTCAGTACCTAGCCTGGTTTACGAAACTGATTATGAAAAGTGCCTCTGTTTAGGGAGAGAAGAAACATGTATCTACAGGAGGACATTTGTCACCCCACTGAGAGAACCATATACTACACACCTCAGATTAATTGTAACACTTGAGGTAAATGTTTACAACTAATTTATTCAAGATGTGTTTTCCTTAGAGACACACAAGAGAAACTTCCTTGTTTAATAAATGGCTCATGGTGTATGTTTCAGAAGTCTGCTCTGGGGTAAGGCAACTCATAGCATGTATTTTGTTGACTAGATGGGTGATCATCAACTATGGAAAGAGTTCAGGGTGAATAGGTGAGACAGAGACAGTAACCTAAGTCACAGGAATCTTACCTCTCACTTAAATACCACAATGTAGGAAAGATCTAGCTTTTTTTAATTGATTCATATTGATAAATCAGCTCAACTATAAAGAACACCACAATCTTAGATTGTTTAAGACGTGCAGCCTTGAAAATCGATATGCTTATCATTTGGTGCTGGGTGAGTCAGCTGTATTTTTTTCCATCTGGTAGTTCTGCTGGTTTTATTTTAAAGATGAGCAATGACAGCAAAGACTTCGGCACATATTCAATTCTATGTACAGATAAAGACAAGAAACGCAATCTATTATCCTACCTTTTCGCAGGCTTTTACTAATTTATTCAGAATTACTCAAGACCTAAATTTATTCAGAATTACTCAAGCTCCTACCAATGATTCTACCACCAAATAATGTACAGCTAGGGTGATTGAGAGATATGGAAGAAAAAGAGAAACAGAAGATGTACTAGAAAGCACCTACTTGGTTTAGACACAAAAAGTTATAAAAACTGAAAATCTTGAGAAATCAAGCACAATTTCATTTCAGGTTAATATCATCAGTATATATCTGTGAAAAATTCAACCCAGTGTTATAAAAAAAGACCTGCTACTACCCTGTTATATAGTAGCTGTGGCTTCTCAAAGTCCAGAAATTAATGTTTCATTATTTTATTTTTCTCAGACATTTCAAATAGGAAATATAGTGTATAGAACTCATTTTTTCCCATCCATTTTATTTTATTCCAGTTAAAAGTGAATAGATTTTCAGCCAGTGTTCACTGGCAGACTACAAAAAAGGGTTTAAAGCTTTACTGATTTATATGTGTTGAAAAATATGACAAATTATATTTTCAGAGCAAAAATATAGAGATTCCTGGTGATACATCCTTGCCCTTTTATAAAAATGAATGGTTTATCATGTTCAGACATGATAGTAAATCAAGATTTTAAAAAATATTGCCTTATATCAAATCCAAAGTTACATGCTCCTAAGCTGTTAATGAACAATTTAACAGCAGAGAAGGACAGTGGAGCTGGATAAAAACATTTCATCATTTGAGCCTGACAACTTTGTGCTTTCAA
The DNA here is from genome assembly GCF_037042795.1 of Molothrus aeneus. Classification (NCBI taxonomy): domain Eukaryota; kingdom Metazoa; phylum Chordata; class Aves; order Passeriformes; family Icteridae; genus Molothrus; species Molothrus aeneus. Next base: position 85,471,136 of record NC_089646.1, read on the forward strand.
GACCTAGGCAATATATGAGGAAATATATGGCCTTCCAATCTGCCTGGAAGCCCATAAAAAGGCTTGGATATCGTACTCTTCTCAGCTTCTAGAATACCATTTGTTCAGCATCATTTATTAATCATTTGATTAAGCTAAAAAGAGAGAAATCACAAATTTTTAACAGCAGTGGACAACTCCAGTGCATGATCATGACTCACAAACTGTAGCTGGCCCTGGTGACTTGGGAGCTTAGTTCTTCTTCATCCTTTAAAGGAATGAAGGACCAGCGTTTGAACTCTGTCTACATATCTAAGGGCTCTCTATGAAAACACAGGCATAATGTTTTACTAAACACTGGGATTTGTTTTGAGGGGTTTTATTTGCTCTCCAAAGATTTCTTTACCTTTTCAGTTTTATGGTTAGGATAGTATCCTACCAAGTTTCTCATGGAACCTTTCAATTTTTTTCATAAGTTACCATAGTTTCCATTGTTTGATAATATAGCTCATTCAGTCCCAATACTGTGCTGTTATTCTAGTATTTAATACTTGAATAGATGTTTTTTCCCCTTAAAAAAACAAAAAAAGGGCAAAATTTGCATCCCCGTAATTTCCTTGCATCCATGTGCATACAAAAGATCACAACTTTCTGAAATTAACAAGGGAGAGGTGTTTGATATAAGCTTTCATGAACAATTAGAGGATACCAAAACTAAATAAATCCCACTCCTACTTCTTAAGTACAATAGTGACATTTTCAAAAGAATTTCAAACTGACAGTGTAGCATGAAGTAAGAAAACAATTAAGTTTCCAACTCTCAGACACATCACAGGATATTTACACATGCAGGCTGATCTGCCTTTATGACTTTAAGCATGGAATGACAGGCATGCTGCTGGCCTGCACTTTCACTCCTGACATCCCCAAAATGCCAGAGAGCTCAGATCTTGCTATTTCCCTTTTGATTTTGACAGACAAAAATCATCTGGAAGGTGTATGCAGACATAGATGGGACAGAAGTTGAGAAATGCTTAATATCAGCCCAGACTTCTCTGCGCAACAAACTGGTCAGCTTCTTCTACTGGCCACTCTTACTGCATGTGTCTTCTACTGACCACAGGGTACATTTGCCCCAGCTGTCCACTCAGCTCTGACTCTTTCCAGCTATAGGTACTGGAGCCTGACAAGGACATTTTATCTTCTTTTCCTGACACTAAGGCCTTTCCCCCGCCATTCCCATTCATTGCACTACATATTAATCTAGGACAAAATCATCACCCTCAAATATTTATGACTTGACCTCCCCCAGCTCTCTCAAGGTACCCCTAAATCCTCTACATACACATCCTGAAAACACCAGTGCAGTGTCATCCTCTCCCTCCTCTCTCTGCTAACAAACAGTAACCATCTATTCCCATCAGTTATTCAAACATTCTCTTAAAATCATATATTTTAATTTCCATGACCCTCAGATACCCATCAGCTACTTCTAAAATATTATTTGGTTTGTATCCACCCACTCTGCATAATTCCTCATTCTTCCCTTAGTATTTTATTAATATGTACTGTATTTCACATTAGCATAGTACTGCTCAAGTCCAAATAAAATGGTTGAATATTAGTATTTAGCTAAATTATATGTTCTTATATATCTTACTTGAAATTTTGCAAAGATTAAAGTTTTAGTCTACAGAAATAAGCTGTGCCATTTCCCAGTGCCTGATTACAAGAGATCTCCTTCACTGACTCAAGTTCTTGTAGATCTTCTCAAAAGTTGTGTGTACTCAGTCTAGGGAAAGATGGGGGCAGGGAAACGGACAGAAATTCAGTCAACTACAGCTGGTAGAATTGGGCTGAGTTAAAAGTAGATGGTGGGACTGTTCAATTTGAGGAAGGGAAGGTGTACTCCAATTGGTACATGACATCCAATTCTCAGAAAGCTGATACTCTTCTTATTGTCAAGGTTGAGTAAGTTTAATATGCAGCTAATAAAACCAGATTATTTATAATTTAAATAGACTATCTAGAGCTCAGTTTTCCTAAACAATCCACATACATTGCAACAACGAGTGCATAAAAAAATTCCCACTAGAATGATATACAGCCTATACGAGAAATTAACAAACTTAATATGTCCTGACATTTTGTACAATAAAAGAGCAGACAGAACTCTCAAACTTCACTTTATTTGGTGACTACAGTTCAAGTAGATGTATTTTTATTTTTGACTAGGGCATTCGATTTAGGTTTTGCAGCTGTAAAGAGGAGAGGGGGAATAGTGTGACTCTTCCAAAATTGTGCTGGATTTCACCTATGTAAAATAAAGTGGTTTCACCAACTAGGGACAGGATCCAAACTTCCTTTGGTCTATGTAATCTCACAGTACTGTATTTCTATTACATCTACAGTTAGCATTTACCTACTCTCATAAATCTGGAGTAATTCTATTACTTACTTAAATTCTGATAGCAGTATAATTGCAGAATTTCAGCTGCTTCCTTTATAACAGAATAAACCACAGAGAGTCTCTGATTTGATTTTATTTCACCCCACCTAAATGTTATTATTTCCTTAAATCTAGGATTTAAGGTACTTTTTTGAGGTATTTCGTTTATAAATAAAAAAAACCATATTTATGTTCTTATATTTTAGCAAACCACAAACTATAGAAGAGATAAATTTCCTTAAAAGCACTGAGCAGGAAGAAACTGATTTCACTGGTCAGGGAAATTAAATAACTAAATCTTCTCAGCATTGTGCTTTTCTTGGAGGATTTAGAAGGTCAAAAGAGGTTGTGTTTTGGTTGTTTTTTTTTTTTTTGTTGGTTGTTTGGGTTTTTTGATGTTTTTTTGGGTTTTTTTTTGGTTTTTTAGCGAGGTTATATGGACAACCTGCTGAATAGTGATGTAATTTAATCTTAATTTTGTCAGGTCTCAAACTGTTTGTGCTAGAGAAGATTCCACCATTACTGAAAGAAGGACCACTATGTTGTTTACTGAGTTTTGGCACATTTCTGTTTCTTTCACAAGACATCCCTGCAATGGGCAGCTGCCCCAGAGACTGGAAGTTCATTTCAGAAGCAAGTTGAAACAGCAAAATTGATAGACAGCTCTTTTACCTGAAATGCTGTCTTTGGTATGAAAAGGAGAGCAGGCTACAAATTAAAGTGTTGCAGCCTCCTTGGCTTGACGGCAGTACTAGCAATTTTCAGATATTCTCTGTGTGTGCATGTCTATGTGTGAGACAGAGAGAGGGGGAGACAGACAGACAAGGAGAGTGACTGGAAGCTTCTTGATTAAAGAAAACCCCTATAGTATTATGCTCACAGCAGGCAAGCAATGAGAAAAATAGCAGAAATTCAATCTATCTTACAAAATGCCAATTATTTTAAAGTACTGATTTTCTACGATGTGGTAATAGGCTGGCACAAGCAGGTTCAGCAGTAGTTTCCAAAAGTGACAATGCCAAAATATATTTAAAGAGATTTCTTTGCCCTTGTCTCAGCGTCTGTATAGTGGTGGAGCAGCTCACAGCTGCTCATAAACCAAGTAACCTCCAAGTAAATTTTTAGCCTTTCATCCCAAAATTAACTTATTCAGCAAAACAACCTCTCTCAGGCCCTGGAACATGAGAGTTAAAGCCCCATCAGTCTCCTTTAGCAATTTTCATGGGTATGCTATCCTATCAGCTTATCAGCACACAAGCAAATCTTATATTTTCCTCTCTTAGACAATTCTTAATGTTTGAGCATGCCCCTTCCCAATACTCTCAAAGTGTGAGAAAAAAGGAGAGAAATAACAAATTTAAGACTAATAATTTAGCAATCCAAGAAAATCTGCTTATGCTTGTATAATTTACTTTAAGTAATGCACTTTCATGGTTTTGCTATGGGCTTTGAGAAATTTCTCTCCAACTCATCATCTTCTGAAAACCTTAAACCTAAACAAATTACTTTTTTTTTCCCAAGAAGTAAAAGTTCATACTTGCATTGGAGTAAGATTAATCCTGATGTCAGTAAAGTAAGTAACAATACATTTAATAGGCAAAATCTTAAAAGTCAAGAACTTGTCTACATTGAAGAAACATTTAAATGTGATACTAAAATAGTAAATCTTTCCTACAGTTTCTACTCACTCTCCTTCCCTACCTTCTCCTGAGCCTTCTAACATGCACTACAAACCTGTGTACCATATTTTATAACATTTTTCTGATAGTCACTCTCTGAGAAATTATGACATGACTACTGTCTTCAGTCTTTTTTTTACTGATTTCAGTCCATTGAAAATAGGAAATCAGAATTTGGATGATAATTTAAGGAAAGTTTTTTAAGTACTATCCTTGCACTGGTAAAATGGTGTACTTCAAATAATTTCTAGAAATGTTGGTATTTTTCTTTAGTTATATTTTAGTTTGACATATGTAACGTCATACAACAACAAAAAAGTTACAGTAATGAAACACAAATACTGGTTTATTGCTGTGAAAAAATATATTATGTGTAAAACAAGAACCTATGCACTCTGTCAGTTGCACCAAAACAGACTTGTTTCACAGATCAATTATGCCTAAACAATTATTTAAGAAGCTTTTTTTTGTCTTGGCTGTTAATTAACACCACCCAGCTGAGATGTCAAAACTGAGTGAATGAAAACTCCCTGTCATTTACATCTAGTTTAGATTAAAAAGACTTCCTAAAATCACTGTTGGAAGCAGTTTGAAACTCTTGATTAAGGTTAATCTCATAGATTTCACAGTAAAAAAGTTTAAAAGTGCTTACATAGGATAGATGGCCATTGCTAATTAGGTAAGAAAAATAATTCAGGTCTTTTGTAACTTCAGTAGGCTTCTATATCCTAAAATATACCATCACAACAACCCTACTCTCACCCTGACACACGTGCTACTTGAAGACTCATTGGTCTTGACAAGCAGAGTCAGTTCCTGGTTCTAATAAACATACACTAACATAAGACCCAGAGAAGGATCCCCAAGTGAAGACTTTGTTCCACATCTGCATATCAGCGTAAACAGATTTTAAAATATTCCATACAAGAAATTTGCAATGAGACAGTTGCTTTGGAAAATTTCAGCAGTGTTACATAGTTCCTGCAGCTCATGGTAAATGCTGGTTGTTAACTCTTTCAGTTGAAATAAAAAACGCATGTAAAAAGCCACAGAAAACAGCAAAGTTCTATGATTCAATTTTAAATAAAGTGAAATGAGACCTAAGTTCAGCTCTGAGGTCAAATAACAGCTTCCAAAGCTTTTATTAGTATTTTCTAACACTAATAAGCTAAAGGGAACAAATTTCCTGAAGGAATACAGCAAAAATGACAACCCAAAGGGTGGGATCATTCACAAGAATTATCCAGCTTCATAATCACAGCAGGAATCACCTATCTTGTGCCAAATCTCAGAGGTTCTCATTTCTACTGTGTCCATTCTGTATTGAAATTTCTAATGAAAGAGATCCAGGACTGAAAATGGGGAATAAGTTGAGCAGCTTTTTGATGCAATATAGCAGCAAAACTGAATCAACACAGAATACATTTCTTAGATTTCCAAATACAAGAACCTACTGGGTTCAGTTGCTATGTAGTGCTAAATGGAGTGCTAACTGAAGAATTTGCAGCTGGTCCCTTATGGAGCTAAGTGTGAAGAATTGCATGCCTGAATCACAGCAAGTCTACACCTGATGTAATTAGTTCTGCACCCCATTAGTGTGGCCCTCAAATGAATGTGACTGCACAGACTGTACAAAATCTGTTATTGAGAAAGAACCTTTTCCCGGCATGGTGATGCTCTACAGAGACATCCACTTGATGGCTCAGCGTCAGCTCAAGGTCTTAAAATGTGGCATGAGATGATATGCTAGGATACTTGTCACAGAAGAAAGAAAGAAAGAAAGAAAGAAAGAAAGAAAGAAAGAAAGAAAGAAAGAAAGAAAGAAAGAAAGAAAGAAAGAAAGAAAGAAAGAAAGAAAGAAAGAAAGAAAGAAAGAAAGAAAGAAAGAAAGAAAGAAAGAAAGAAAGAAAGAAGAAAGACATATTTTCAGAAGTAAAAATGAAAATTACTGGTTCCATTTGTTTACAGAAAGGGATCCGACAGTAACAAAAACCTTCAAGGCAAAATTAAGTATACAGTGTAAATGGAAAAGAGGTTACTTTATCTAGGCTTTTTTCATTTTAGGTGGTTTCACAACAGGGCAGTTCTATTGATTTTACCACTCTCTAAAGGAATAATCAAGTTTTTCAGCAGATAGAGGGTCCTGAACCAATCTCTCCTAGCTGATTAATGCTGAAATTTGGTGAGTTTTATTCTATAATTACCTCCTGGCAACCCTTCTGGACCTTTAGAATATTGGCTAGGTTCTATTTCTACCTAAGATCTTTCATAATTATACTTTTCTAAGGAAAATACACAGAGAAATAAAGATGACAAGGGAGACAAAGAATGCCGCTTTGAGACATTTCTCAAAATAATAGTTCAGTATCTGTGTAAATGAGAAACCAGTTGAAGGCAAGATCTGTGAAAGAAAGGTGCTCAAAGACAAAGCAGAAAAGATGTCTTGCTGGAAAAAAAATCATAACTTATCTTTCATTTGCTCCAGGATTGTAGGGGAAACATAACAGGAAGACTATTTTTTTCCCCTATGGCAAACAGTGAAAATACACTAGAAATAAGGTCTCACGAGAAGAGTTCTTTGAAGGAAAAGTCAAGAACATTTTGAGGTCAAAGAGTATTTCTCTAACATTTCATAGAGGCCAACTTCCCCATGTAGACAAGCATATAATTACAGCTGGCACCAATCAGCAAACAATAGTACACTGGGTTTTTTGTTCTTTTGTCATGCGGAACAGAGGCTTCATATCACAAAATAGGCTAGCTTTAAGCAATGAGCAGGTCCATATTCATAGCAAACAAATCATGCATTTCAAAAAAGTTTTACCTTCCCAAGATCAAGCAAAGGACTAAAAACTGTGAATCACAACAAAACCAATTTTTTATCTTAGCTTTGTAACACCCTCATGGTAAAAGAATAGAACAGACAACACTCTTTCACAGACAGAGAAGAGAAGAATAAAGCTGGCCAACTTCAAAACAGGACTTTGGAGGAATTTCAGCAAAGTATCCTATAGTGAAACTGTGAAAAGCCTTCTACAAGTATGTGAAGTCCCCTGGCACGTTTTGTCTCAGTTACTGCCCTCCTTCTTTCTGAACATATTACTCACAGGCTGCATCGAGATCTATCTGAACATATCTGAAGGGCTCAGCTCTGTAGTACTCTTTGTTGCCTCCCTCGCTAAACTCCACAGCAAAGGAGCTCAATGAAGTACCTTCACTGGAGGAAGTAATCTTTTCACCAGACAGTTGGACCATGCACAAGAACATGGGATATGACATAAAATCTGTTTGGGGTTTTTTTTGGTTTGTTTTTGTTTTTTTACCCCAACATGACTGCCTGCCTAGCTGATGAGGTAGATTATCTGGAGAAGAGGAAAGAGCAGGTTTGCAAAGCAAAGGATTAATGACATACCCAGAGATCTGCATGAAAAAGGTTGTGAAGAGTGTGTCAAAAAACAGACAGTCTGAGAAAAGGAAAGCCAAAATCTGAGAATAGATAGAAAGAGAAAACATCCCAGGCACTCCACTCTCCATAGACTTGCTAGTCAGAAGGGGTGGGCCAGAGAGGAAGAGTAATTAGAGATAAGACATGGCAGCTAGTTTTATTGCTACAAGTCAAAAAAGCTTAATTAGTCCTGCACTCAGACAGGATTAATTAAATGTCCTAAGCATCCCAACTCCACTATTTATTTCTGTATGGAACATCAGGCCTAGAAATTTGTTAATTTGGGAAGCATGCGATCAGTCAGGGGAATAAACCAAGTCTTGCGGATCCTAGATTAACATGAAAGCACTGACACATCATCTTGAAGTCCAGCTCTTCTCACCCCACTGAACATGCCTTTTTTTTTTCCATTTTAATCTTCTATGCTACCAAATGGGGCAAACACTAAAACTATCCTGTTTCTGTCAGTTAGAAGCAAAACTGTAAGACTGAAAAATGAAATAAACCACAGAAAACCCGTTCAAAGCTCCATACATCACCAGATAATACTACAACAACTCCATGTAAGCACAAGATTATAAAAGCTCATGCCATCAGCATCATCAGGTTCCTATAGCAATACTTATGATGCACCATCAGACTTCTGGTTCAAAAATATGGCTGCCTTGTTCCTTCTCACTATGCAACTCCACTACAGCCTCTTCTCTGCTCATACTTCACCTTTATCAGCAAGTCATTTCATCTGAGCTATTTAATGAAATTATTTTATTGGTGGTGCTCTGACATGCCAGACTGTCAAGTGCATTGCTGCAATAAGGTCCCCTAATGAACAGCATGATCTCGTTAACATGACATACTGTGCCCAAAACAGAGCCTAGTGCTAGTGCCTTAAATTCCCTTGAAGCTTTAATTGTAGAAGACCCAAGTCCAAGAATTTGTTCCACTCAGTTAGTATTACAGAAGGCACTATTCTTTCACTGCCTGAAGCACACTACCGCAATGAGATGAATTAGTGTTTAGCTGGTTCATTTACCCAATCAAATATTTTGACTATAGAAGGTACTGTCAACACATCAATTACATTAAAGACTATTTGGAGCCTTGATTATTGCCAAGTACCAGACAATATTTCCTTTTAAATTTCACACAGTTTTCAGTGTGAAAAATGTGTCAGTGTCATACCTGTGAACTTGGTACCAATAACAGCCACTGCAAAAACCTGGTTATGTTCAGCAAATTATTTTCCCTTTACTAAACAGTCTTTGGCAAACTGACCACAGAGGCCACTTTTCCTTCAGCCAGATATTTCCCTGGCTGTTAAGGACCTGTTACTGTCTGGCATTATGTTATCTCCCTATGTAGGAGTAATTTCAGTACACAGAAGGGTAGGCAAAGAGCTGTGCTTCATCATCTTGTGTTCAGACATAAAGTTTGTCCCATACACTTTGATTTCAAGTCTTCCTTACACCCTGAAGATTAAGCATGTGATATTTTTGGTTAGTGAAAAATGTGCCACCAAGGCGTGGTTTTTTCCACCAGCCGTGAAGATTCACTGATCTCTTTTTAATTTCTCTTTTAAAGTACAGAGGAGATCAGTGACAGCAAATTTGCCTCATTTGTGTTTCCCAGTCCAAGACATGTGTACATACAGCATCACAATGAAGCTCAAATTTTCCTTCATTATTCCTGTTGTGGTCCTTAAAACCTCTTTAATATAAAATTTAAACTTGGCTTGACAGAAATTATCCTGGTTCAGTCTGATGAAGTGCTCATTTCTGATGCCCCAGCTTTCTAATTTTCCATATTTTTTTTGTTTGGATTTTTTGTTTACTTTTTCTTTTTTATTATTGTTGCTTGTTTGTGTGCTGAGGGTTTTGGGGGGGGGCTAGGCTTGTCAAGGAGAGAAGCTTCATTTTAATATTTCTTAACATGAACATTCAATCTAGTTTTTTAGAATGCTTTAAAATTAAATTTACAGTTATTTTTCATTAAACATGCAAAATGACAAACCCCATTTTTAGATCATATAAAACAATGTGTCTGTTCATCTGAAGTAATTTGACCTTTAATGATTTGACCTTTGTTTTTGTGCTGCCAATGAAAAACAATAATTCATAATTAATTAATATAATTTCATTATAACAACCTCTCTAAAATTACCTATTCTAGTCATTCTTAACCCAATTTCTTCCAGACTTGGGTAAACTGAAAAACATATTCAAATTTCCTCAACATTTCACATATTATACAAAGGGATGTGTGCAAGTTTATACACTATATGAACTGCATATATGGGATAAAATTTATTTTTATGTACAGCTTCACTCACTTGTGTTTGATGTAAAATCCTCTTCCTGTTTTAAATGCACATGTTAATTTATATGTGAGCTCCAAGACAGTCTTGCAAAGACTGTCACTAAACTTCAGGCTACCTTTTTTTACCATTTTCCCTAATCTAACCTTACATCCTGTGTTTTGTTTTTTTCTCTAACTCAGGCAAGATCAATTAAAATCAGTAATCTTATTTCTGCAAAATAAAGTGGGAAAAATAATATATGTGAATGCTACAACAATTTTTTTATTGATAAAAGTATATATAGACCAGTGTTCCTGAGTGATACTTGATGAAAAACTTCCATGTAATAAAAAAACCAGATTTTTTTTTGTGGTAAATAACATGTAGAGTGAAATGTGAATGAATATTCTTCTGAGGTTTTTTTCCTGCTTATTCCATAGGTCATCTTTCCATCTTCTCCTTCAATGTGCATTTGTGAGTGAACATAAGCTATTTACAGTCAAAAGGAGAGTGTATGCCTTTCAAGTTTCAGCAGGTTGTCATTCTTTTAACACATTACAGAACACAATCCAATTCAATAAAACCTAGTGAATCTTGACCTGGCACACTTATCTCAGCCTTACTTGTTGCTCCTGATGGGAAAAAAACCCAAACCCCTAGCTTTTGCAATCATGTTGGGGTTTGGGATTAATTTTTCTTTCCTCCTCCATCTGTTAGAGCCTCTTGGGATGGTGGTACCAGAATATGACTTCTGTTTTATTATATTGTTGTTGCTGTTGTTGTTGTTGTTGTTGTTGTTGTTGTTGTTGTTGTTGTTGTGGCATTGCTGCTGCTGTTGTTACTTCCAGAGCCTTTGATGGTAACAGCTATATTTCTGGGAGCTTTGAGTCAGAACAAGGTCCTGCTAATATAGTAGCATCTTTACTGAAAACATAATGGTGGGCCTACTAAATGTGGTCTCTAGTTCTTTAACTGCCTGGATTCCTCCAACAGGGCTCTTTCCTCAGTTTTCTTTCATATGACCATCCTCCTAAGATGAAGGCAACAGTACCCTACAAAGGATTTTCGAATTACTGAAGTTTAAACTCACTGTGAATTCTACCTTTTAAACTCTTCCACCCATGCCCTCAGAACCTTATGGAGCCATTTCTCTGAAAAGCTTTCTAAAATCTCTCACCTTTTTACTTAAATGCCACAGACCAAACAAATGCACTGTTTGTGCCCTTAGAGCTGTGTACTATTTTTCTCCTGGTTTTCACATGAAGGGAGACTGGAGAAAAGACAGCAAGAAAGGATTGCTTTTTTACTTTTCTTTCCTATCCCTTTTATCTGTTTGCCCATACCTCCTTTCTTTATGCACTGTGTCTTCCATCACAGTCTGACCCTGTGAAGATACCAATAATGAAGATTTTTTTTAGAAGAACTAGTATTTTATATATAGCCTCATACTGGTCAGATGAACAGCAGTTTTTTCTGTGCCCCATGAGGCAAAGTTAAAGTGAAGACTGTGGTTTTCTTTTACATCTAACAAGGGCTGTAAGACAGGAGTCACGAGCTAGTCTAACCATTTTGCTTTGAAGCCTTTTCAATGTAGAAAACTCATAACACATCAAAGTGACAGTTTCTCTCTTAAAAGAAAATGAACAACAACTGGGTTTATATCCTAAAATTTGAAATAACTGCAGAGATTCTAACCTAAAAACTCCCTTGCAGAAATGGTAGGAGATAACAGAGTTCAGTACATGAAAAACATGAAACCCAGTAATTCTGAACTGCTACAGATATTTTAGCCAGAAGTTCTCTGGCAGTCACTTACAAGTGTGTCAGTGAGTGTGGAATCAATGTCTCAGGTAAAAGAAATTAAAAAACAACACAACAAGCTGGCAGGAATACAAGGTGTACAGTGATGTTGGCTCACTTATAAACCTGGTTTGCTACATAAGTTCTGGGGACTGTGAACTCCGACTCTCATGGCATGTGCACGCACTCACATGTTGCTGGCTTTCTCACCACTCTGAAGCCTCTTAGAAAATTTCAACCAAAACAGATAAGAAAATGAGCTTCCAAAGTTATGAGGTTCCCTCAAGTTTGGCAAAAGAATGCAAGAAAACTCCTAACTGGAGGAGAAGCTGAAGGCCATCCTTCTGAGGCACTATGGAAAGACATTACAAGAATGTCTCAAGAGCAGTAACATCTCTGTCAGTGCTCTCCCTCTCAGTATGGGGTGTCAGAAAACCTAGCCATATGAGGCTGAGAGATAAGCAGCAACCAGCCTTCATTAGCTTTGGGGCTAAAACTACTTCCTTTATTTGTTATGCCAGCAAGTATGAGCATCTTTAAATACCACTGGAGTGTAGGTACTCTGTATGCTAAGGGCTATACAAACATACCAAAAATTGCTTATTCCTGCCCTAGAGAGGTTGCCATTTCCCTCACTGAGATCAGAGAAAAACAATAAAGTTTTAAAACCAACCCGCATGCCCTTGGGAGATACCCAGGTGCAGCTTTCAGAAAGATGTTGCACTAGACATTAGGGTGAGAGTACTGCTCAGACCCCCAGAGCCAGCCCAGAGGTGCATACTGAGCATGAGGCTGCTTTAATCCCCTCCTGGCTGCGCACAGAAACAGCAAATGCAGTGGAGCCAGCTGAAGTCTGATAAGCTTAGTAGCTGATATGCTGCCTGCACCTTATCAAAGAGTAGTTTTGATAACTCTAAGTCACCAGAATCAAGAGAGAGGGTATCAGTAACAGTCATATAAAGAGAATTTCTTGCCCTTTCATTCCCTAAGTAAAAGCCAAGACACTCAAAGAGATCATAACGAAAATATACACTGTAGTTATGCAATTATTTTGGAGTTTTTTCTAATTGAAGTTTTTTAAAACTTGATTAACTATGAAATGTAGTCTATAAAAGGGAAATAAAAATAGCACAATCACACACTGTAGATTGCATTGGAAGTCACAGATCACAGCAATACCTAGGGTTTTATGTACACAAAGTATTTGTTTCTCTTTTATTAGACAAATCACACAGGGACAGAGGGGTTTGCATTTTCTATTTGCTTGTTTCAGAGTTTACACTTTTTTGCCCCCTTATTTATGCAGTGTAAAAAACATTCATAGCTTTTATTTATATAAATGTTTTCTATTAAAATGGCGTGCATATAGGGAGAGGAAAAATAAACTTAGTCCTACATTCTGACTTTATGTCAACATAAAGAGGTGTGCTTCTGTATCTAAATAATCTAATGTGAATTAAGGTAATTTTTAATATGTGAATTTGTTAATAATACACAATGCTTTTATTTAACAGGATTAAGTACTCCATGAAATGTGGTAAAAGCTTAAGACCATGTCTATGCAGCATTCAGAGTAGCTGTATGTTAGAGGAACTTGCACTAGCAAGAAATCATTCTGCTTAGGGATGATTGGTTAAATTATTAATACATACATATAGCCATGATTAAATTAAACATACTGAGAGGAATGAGAGTATATGGAACTTTCTTCAACTGCCTTTGATAGTCCAGAACGTGACCTTCAGTTAAGCATGATGATATGTCAGTACACCTGGATTCACAGCTGCAATATAAAGAAAATAATGCAAAATAGTAGGAGTGTCTCCTGACCCAATTGGTTCTTACCTCTCTAATAAAAATACCCAGGTATGTGTTACATTAAGAATTAAATGATTACTGATCTACAACATTTACAATGCTTTGAAGCAAGCTAATTAGCTCAAGACATAATAACCTGTACTAGAAAGTTAAATTGTTGCCTATATGCTTTAGAATTATTGGCATTTTATTCATATTCATCCCCAAAAAGTAGGGCAGGAAAATGCTGCTTTCAATCAAGCCAATTCACCATAATTATTTCCTGATTGACAAGATGCCTGATTACAATTTATACTCTATCTTGCTAATTTATGAAAGATCTTTTAAAAGTGAGTTTTTTGCCTTCCAGTGCATTAGAAGGTGATGCTAACCCTACTTCAGAGGTTTCTTCTGCCAGTGAAGTCCTAATTAGTTTTGGAATCTTCTTATGTTATTTGACAGTCCATGCTTTTCATTGGTTGGCCGGATGTTTTTTTCATGGTGCCTCGTGGTATACTTTTTTGGTTTTTATCTACAAAATCTTTTTTTTTTTGGCTCAGCATGCAGTCAATAGAACACAAAAATATCAGAAAATTGGATCATTAGTAAAAAAGTAAGAGTACTTTCTTTTATCACAAAAAAGTACTATTTTCTTAACACATTTTTTTTCTAGAATCTATGAATTAATTACATTTGAAGATAAGGCAAAAGTTCTTGATCTATTCAATTCCAGTCTTTTTGATTCAAATGCCAAAAATTATTGTTAAGATATTATTTATAACATCTTTCATAATAAGGAAAGAGCATCCACACAGTAATACTAAGGAAACAGTAACAAAGTAGGAGAAAATAGCTGAAATAAGAAAACTAACCCTCCACCTTTTTTTTCTGAGCATCTTTTTATGTCTTCTGTGTTCATTTGATATGGAGAAATATTTGTGCATACACTCCCAGTCACTTCTGTGAGACCATGATTTTAACCTTAGGCTCCAGGCCAGAGAAGCATTCAAGAGTTTTGAGTTTCACCAAAATCAGTGTTGGATTACTCACAGACCTAAAGATTTGTGTTTAAGCTTCTACCTGAATCAACTGCAGTGTTCATACCCACCTAGAGGCTGTAAATAGGTATTGAGAAAGCAGGTAAAAATGTCAACCATTAGAGCAGTACTGCTCTCTTATTGTTCAGATCATACTGTAGAAGGCTTTAACCTTAGTAAATTAAGCCATCTGAGACTAAATTTTCCATACCCAAATACCTGCCTTAATTCCCTCTCCTATCACAGCACACTTACATAATGACTATAACTCAAGATGAAACACAGCAAAGTGCTGATTTCTCCCCCTATCTCATTGCCTTGATTTCCATGCAAAGAAAAAGAGATAATTAAAAGGAAAAAGAAGAGAACAGGCATCAATTTGAAAGAGTCCTTCAGACTCCAGCTTACCTGGGAAACACCATGGCACATTGCAAAAAATCCAGGTGAAATCATATTTATCTTGTTCTATCCAGCTCTAGAATGACTTAGTTTGCTGAGTGGTCACTTCACACCCTGCAAGTGAGACTTCACTTTAGTACGGGCACTTACTCTCCCTCAAAGAGGCACATGATCCTACAAAAATACTTTCTAGCTACCAACAGCTGAAAATTTTTATTTCCATATGCACAGTGCAACATTTTGACTCTGTAATGGGACATTCAGAGCTCTAAAGCGAGCCTAGCTAAGTCATTCAGAGCTGTAAACCAAGCCTATCTAGATCTTCTTCTTGTAGGTCTTTTCTCACAGATAACCCAAACATCTGGATTTTATTAAAATAAGTGTAATTCTAGCGCATTTCTATTTTAAATACAGAGACTTCAAAGCAACATGATGAGAGAGAATATGGGCAAGTGAGGCAGATTTAGAATCAGTTCTCCCTGGGGCCGGCACATCCTTGCAGTTGAGTACATGCTGCTAAGCTTTGCTTCAGTAAAATCTGTAGTTTCCTGAAGAGCAAACAACAATATTCATTTCCTGAGGAGCAGCCAAGACTGTTGTAGGCAGAAAAGCTCCCCTGGTACCACAAGAGTAGCAGGTAAAAAAGGTACAGAGGTGAATGTCCACACAGAAGAAGGAGCAGAGGGACAGACAACAGAAGATGATGGACAGGGAGCTCCCTAGAAGCCAGAGGATGCAATCTCCTTGCCACCTGGCATTTTGACACAATGTGGTCACACTTCTCTTGAGATTATATAACACAACAGTGAAAATACAAAGAAACACAAATACTACCCATCACAGGCTTCCTGGAAATGTGATAACAGTATGTAATGGCCATGGTGGTTAATAAGGTTGGGACAATTCTCCCCCTAATAAATCTTTGCCAATAGGGGGGGAATATAGCATACGCTCAGCACAAGAAAATGAGATACTGTCTACCCTGGCACAATAACTGGATTAGGATACTGAGAGACAACAACAAACATGAGCGGCAATTGTGCAAAAGAGAGAGGAAAAATGTTGAGATTATCATAACAGACAGGATAAGGAAACTACAATATAAGAAAGCTATACACAGAGGAGTATTTTGTGTGGGGCTGGGGACAACTTTTACACCACTGAGCAGCAAATTTTAGGCAGGAGTGGAGAACTATTTTACTGTTAAAAAGAATTTCCCAAAGAACAGGAAGTACTTGAGACTCACAGTATCTCCACTTCAATTTACCTTGCAAAATGTATGCTCCATCTGCCGAGGTAAATAGCCTGCCTTTACAGAGGATGATGACTTATTACAGCTACCTGCATGCTCACTCTTTCAGCTTGACTGGCAGATATCAAAATGTACAGCGAATTGGAAAACTTATACTGAGTATAGTATGGCACATTTTCAGAATTTCACTTGATTGAAAATTATATTCTGTTTCTTTTTATTGAAGAGATTGGAAATCACAGAAAAAGATCAATGTAAAATTATAACTAAAGGTATGATATAGCTGCCTGACAAAATTATTGTAAAAGAAAGAAAAGGTCAGACAAAATGTGGCCTACACACAGCTTTAGCTCAATTTCCTTAACATTTTACAAATGTTCAAAAGTGGACAAATACATTAATGAATTTAGAACATGTGAAAAGTAATTAGAAAAATGTAAGTGGGTAAGATATTATAGTAAAATACCATAATTGTCTTCAAAGGTGAATTTTATTTTTATAGGCAAGTAGAAATATAGTAATTTTTCAGGAAAGCATAAGCTTTTTGTTTGTGTATTAAAACCACCAAAGAAGAAAGTATTATCAAACAATGCAGTTTAAATGAAGTTAAGTTGAGATTTGGGCTTAGTTATAAAATCCCAAAATCAATTAAAAGGAAACTCAAAATCAGAATTCAAATCATTGAAAACTAACATATATGCTATATTGATAATGTAGGTAGCTTTAAAATAGTTTGTAGAAATAATTCTGATTTGAGCCCAGAAAGTTATTGTGCCTAAGGCAAAACTCATGCTAATTTAAAACCAGGTACATTAAAATCTCCATTATCCTTTAATCTTTGTTAAAGACAAAATTTATTTCCTAGGAAAAAACATAGAAAAAATTCAAACTAACATTTTGTAAGAAAATGTCAGTGCTCATGAAATTTAGTCAAGTGTTCCCAGCTAAAACCCTTCCCAAGACTCTAGAAATATCAGGGGCCTTTTTGTTACTCAGTCATGCTCATTTTTAAAACAGAAAATTGAGTCAGAAAGCTTCTTAGTTTTATGACTTACCCAAGCTTAGCAGAAATACATCTCATACAAAAGTCAAGGGCTACGTTGATGGTTACCCTTTTTTCCTTTCTTTTTTTTTCCTTGTATACATGAAGAGGTCAAGGGTTTTCCAAGGGACAAATTGAAACAGTGTAACAGCTTTCATTTTAACAGAAATATTGAGAAAAAGAGTGTGCAACTTTTATGCATAGCCTAGGCACTATTTAATTTTTAATGGCTGAACAGTTTTAAAACACATTTGCCTTTACATTATACAGTATAAGCAAAATCCTGTCCATTTCCCCTTATTCCTGCATGAAATGAAACCTAACACTTCTAAGTGATTTTATGTAAGACACAACTTACAATTTGTGAGACTGAAAACCTGAAAAGGCAACAGATTTTCCTCAAAATTGTATGTTTTCACTGTTAAAAGCCAATAAAAAAAAAAAGCTGGGGAAGTTCAACATAAAAATACATCTCTTTTAAACTTGTGAAAATCCCTGAAAAAATAGTAAACTGAAAGAGCAAGAAAAACAAAATAACATGTGAACAACAAATTGAAATATCCTCTAAAACACCTTGACTTGCCACTTGAAGAAAAAGCCAGGATTACTCTTTTCCACATCCAAGAACTCTCCACCACATGTACAGGTACCAACCCATCCTTAGATGGGTGCAGCCTTTCTGTCCTGTGCAGCATGGTATGAGCTGCACATCTCAGCAAGGGAAGTGTCCAACCTGTCTTTTGCAGGCCTGGGACTTTTCTTACAAGTTTAGAGAGCAAAAATGAACTGGCATTGCCATTCAAACTCCCAAGTGCTGCAGGGCCACAGGGAACAGGAGCTGAGCAATCAGGTGAAAGATTACATCTTACGAAGGGGCCATAAATAAGAACTCTACAGGTCTGACAGGGCTAGCACTAGAAGTGCTGATAGCCAGCGACTGTAGCAAAACTAAA
This sequence comes from Molothrus aeneus, assembly GCF_037042795.1. Taxonomy (NCBI): domain Eukaryota; kingdom Metazoa; phylum Chordata; class Aves; order Passeriformes; family Icteridae; genus Molothrus; species Molothrus aeneus. Next base: position 85,489,264 of record NC_089646.1, read on the forward strand.
AGTACAACTGAAGGAAGACTGACAAATTTAAGATGACACAAATGGGGAGAAAGATTATATGCAATGAGGTTTCTCTCCTATCCACTTTCACTGCTCAAAGAATCAGGAAGGAAAGGGGAAAAAAAAGCACTTTGTAAGAGTTATAAGATATTTTTACATGGATATATCATTCGCTGTAAGAAAAACTGGTATTGTTGTGCCCCTTCCTGTTCAGGGCTGAATTTAAATGCTTTCAAATTTCTTGCTCATTTGAAATGCAGCAGAGATCTATAGACTTATTGCTGTCCTATATCATGACATTGCAAAATATGCCAGCACTTCCTAGGGAGGCCTACCCACCTCATTGTGAGGCTGTATTTAATATACTGCCTCTTATCAGCTACAAATCTCATTTGTCACCACAGCTCTTAAGGTTCCTGCCTTCCACTGAGATTTCTCCACTTTCCCACAGTCTGTATTTTCAAGAGACGAATCTCATTTTGTCGTCTTCCTGCCCATCTTTCTAATCTCTCCAAGACCTTTTTATTATCTTCTGTACTTAGTGTTATTTTCAATGGCTCTTGAGTTAGTATAAGTATTCAGGCATTCCATTGAAAATCTGCTGTCTTTTCCTAATAATTTAAAAAGATAATTAATAATAATTATTAATGTGAGATTTTGAAAAAGTTAGACATAATTTCCAACAGCCTTTCTCTTGCCTCTACCTATTGTTACCAGTATGAAAAAACTAAAAATCTCTTCATAGTTAAGTCAGGGTCATTTGAAATAGAAATACCATATAATAGGAACATGTATGAAAGGAAAAAAAAAAAGAGTAGAGTTTTATGAAATATTAGAGGAAAAAATTTCCGGGATTTCCAGGTATGTCCTCTTTAATTAAAAAGATGCTGCTCTTGTTGAAGAAGCTAAATATGCAGTAAACCTATACTGCAAGTCAAGAAGAGGGATTTAATGCAAACTAACATCATATCAGAGCCATATGCATAATGTATTCATCATAATAGAATAAAAGCTCAATTCCTTTCCTTATCTCCTCCCACTCAGGGAGAAACTGCTAATTTCTAATAATGCAAAAAATATAAGGTATTACATTTGAACATAGATCCAAGCCAGGTACTATGAACCCCTTCCCACGCAAACATGGAGAAGCCCAAAGGGGTTCTGGCAAGATGCTTAGATTCCCATTTCCCAACACCTACAGATTAAACTAAACTACCAGTGACTAAACTACTTGCCAGTGTACATTCTCCCTCACACAAGTTAAGTTAGCTATGAATTTTTTTATCCCAGGCCTTCTGGTATGTGCAGACTGTGTTTGGGTTGACTGCAACTGCATGTTTCCATATCATCATATAACCAGGACCATGTCTATTACACCAGATACCTTAAAGAGGGGGAGAGATATAAGACATGTTAATCCCCCTGACAAAACTACAGCTGATAAAACTTGGAGGAAATCAGTACTTAAGCTTCAATTTTCTTAGAAAACTGACAGTCACTTTCCCAAAATTGATGCTGTAACATTAGTCTACATGAGCAAAATCCATATTACATATTATTCCACAAGGGTTTTTTTCAGGTTTTGAGTTCAGTTTTTGAGTAATCACTCTTCCATTTAATGCTGTGTTGCTCTTCACAAAAGGTGTCAGTGAGGATTACCACTTGCATTTCTGCTTGTGATATCATTGAAATGTGATGATGTAAGAATTTATCCCATTTGTACAACACTTAAATGATTGTCCTAAATGCTGCCCTCTGCAATCCATCTCTGCCAATCATAACTGATAAGATAAGTGAAAGGAGCAGTCCTAGTGATGCATGGGACTGCCTCTTCAGTGCAGTAGGAAAAAACAGCAATTATTTTGAACTAGGCAAACAAATTCCACAAAAAAACCTTCACATTAAGTTCTTTTGGTTGGTCAATTTGATTTTTTTTCCTTTTTACTCAGCCATTAGCTTAGGAAAAACAAATGAACTAAACCCAAAAGCAAAATCCTCCCCAGCCCATCTGTTTTCAGCACAAGTTTTGAATATTTACACATATGCTTTGATCCTAAATGCCAGCTTTTGGCTCAAAGATAATTTTTTAAAGCCAGAGTGTAAATATTCATTCAAGAAGAGAAAGGCTGGAGAACCTTTATTCCAGCCTCCCAGCATCCCAGGCATTGTGAGGAAATGTCAAATGAAGCAGGAATTACTGCGTCAATCCCAAATTTGGTGATAAAGCAAACTGAGCTTTAGAATAGCCATGATGGTAGCACTACTGGTTTTTACCTTTCAGATTTTTTTTTTTGCAATTGTTTTGAATAGCGACAGAGGACTTCCATTTACTTCTTTCAGGGTTGCGAATGCTTGTTCGAAAACAGACAGTAACTGCTCTTAATTACAATGAGAAGGGAAGAGGTAGATGGACCAGTATTTCAGGCTTAAAGATTGAGTAGAGCCTAAGGTGCACAGTGTCATCTAGAGGCCAAAACCAGCTCTTCACAAAAAGCTTTACAGTGAGGGTCTGAGGTTTTTTTCACTTCCTCTAATAGTCAACACTTTTGTCTTCTTGGCTGGTCACATAAATTATCTCTACAAATATCTTGAACTGGAGACCCACTGCAGTCATTCTGAAAGTCTGCACTCACACCTGCAGATGAGGGCAGGAATGCATCGCTGCAAGGTACACAAAAGTGACTGGGCTGTGTGTAACCAGCCTCAGGAACTATTTTCTCCTTACATCTCCACAAATACTTTTGAGCACAGGGATCAGCCACTGTTTGTCATCATGAACCGGAAAGATGATTTAGTTTTAACAAATTTGTACCGACTGAGATGGATTCCACTACATTTTAAACTGTACATTTATGTCATCATCTCCTTTTTTCTTGGAACATCATATAAAACTGACATTCAGTAAACAGGACATAGTAAATCTGGACAGAAATACTGCTTCATTATTGTTATCAAAGATGCAAGAGAAAAAAAAAAACACTTTTTTTTTTTTTAAGCACTGGAATATGTTCCAACAGAGGGATCTTAACTTACTAACCAAATGAGAACATGAAATATTTGTATCATCCCCAGTATTAGAACATGGCAACCAAAAGCTGAATTTTCAATCTGCATGTAAGAGGGTATTTCTCACATATTTGAATGTTGTATTCTATTCTTTCCAGAAGAATAATCCCCCGTTTAATATACACAAAAAAAGCACAACACACCTGACAAATGCCTGACATGGAGTTAAGCAGAGTGTTTACCGCAAACAGAATCTAGGCAGATTAGTATCATCACACAAAGAGGAAAAAACATTGGCATAAAGGAAATTATTCACACAAAAATATTTCAGACTTGGTGCAGGCTTGGTATAAACCTCATTTGTTTTCTGCTGAAAAAAAACCCCAAACAAACAAACAAACAAACCAGTTGGAAGAATGTAATAAAATAGTGTGCAGACCCATTTAGCAGTAGTACAGGTAGTACTGACTCCATCAGACCGAGAGAAACCCAAGAGAGAGAGAAACACAGAGAGGGGGAGAGAGAGAGTGAGAAAGTGGTGGAGCACTGCACTGAATCAGAAAAAAACTCTTAATGTACCTGTACACCTTTGGAAAGAAAGAGAGGGAGGTGAGCCAGGCACATTTTTATTCCTTCTTAGCACTGAATAATCACAACTCCTGCCCCCTAAGGATGGAGTTCACCTGTAATGTATGAATGAAATCTGGTACATGGTGGTCCAATCCCCATTTATGAGAGAAGGTATCTAATGACAAAAGAGTATAGTTTATCTGGGAATTCAGGACCTTTGTGAGAACTAAGACTTTCTCTGTTCTCAGTAGCATCAATGTAGTCACCTTTATCTAAGGTAAAACCAAGTTCAGTTACTCCTTCAACCTAAAACAAGTATTACCAACCCTGTACCTTCTTGCATCTTGCATGAAATCTATTTATATATTCTTTTTTTATTCCTAATAGCATCTGCAATAGTTAAAAGTAAATGGCAATTCAAACTTAAGTGTCTATAGTTCCATAAAAATTTTTTTGTCTGCAATTCAAACCAGCTGGAAAGAAGAGTAAAAACTGGGAGAAAAAAATTACAAGAAATTTGTCTGCTATTTCCCCTTCTATTTAAAGTGCAGTTAACATGGCTGCCTAGAGAAATTGTCTCTGTTGGAAGAAGGAAACCACCTACTTGTCTACTAATTCTGTAGTTCAACAAGTAAGTCCATTGTTGATATAAACATAAATATTGAACATATATTATTTTTAATGCTTAAAAAAATGTGTCTATAGGAGAAAAAAAATATGTAAAACCTAAAAAAAAAAACTTTTAGAAGTAATAAGAGTTACCAGAAAGAACAGAAATATATATTCTATTATAAAACATGGAAGCAAGAAGCTATCAGCACATTAGTCTTCCCCCACATCTTCAAAAGTACAATGAATTTTAATGTAAAGTGTTAAAATTTAAGAATGAAAGTGCTGAATAGAATTATTTATAGAAGTAAAGACGCACAGGCAGTAATTCACTGAAAACCCACGCCTCCAAAGACTGCAATGAATGTGAAGAAAGGACAGTGAATTTATTCTATATAAAGGATCATATATTTTATTGCTGAGAAGATTTCTTCTTTTCTTAAATTTGATACCATTAGGCTCTTACTTCACAAACTCAAAGTGCAAACTTCATACCCTGGTAGTTCTCTAACATTAATGTGATGTCACATTAAACAAACTTGGGTACTTTTCCAGTTTGTTAGTATTTATACATTCATTTTAAAATGATGTTTTGATTGACTCCTATGCATCCAACAGAGACTTTTTTTTTCTGTCCTCTCATATAATGAGGCCAGAGCACTGTTAAAGAATAGCAGGAGGGCAGTATTTAAAGTAAGTCACTGGCTGGAAAAGTGTTTTGATGAGGAGTACTAGGTCTCTTCCCATAGAAATAGACTTCTCACTGATGATTTAGCGGTTAATGTCAAAGAGAATCCATGACACACAGAATGAGTGATTTGCACAGGCAGCAAGATTCGTATTTTTGGTTTTATCACACGTATGACTTTTTGCCAATAGCTTCTTCTATAATCCAAGACAGTAAATACTCCTGAGAATTCAGCTTGCATACATATGAGAAATACAGTGATCACACAGTCTTTTCAATATTTTTAAAGCAACATTCAGAAAAGAAAAACAGAAGCTATTTAAAGCATAGAGATTAAATCAGAGTGTGCACAGAAAATTTCTTTTATCTACCAAAAGAGCAATTCAGAGACATGATTAATTGTTGCATGTAAAGGGCACTAAGAAAACATTACAAGAAAACATTTCCATTCCAAACAGATCTATTTTTCAGCTCTCAAAGCAGACTATTATATGCTGCAGGTAATTGAAAGTAAAATAATGAGATTCACAGAAGGCCTGATATTTCTATTTTATATCTGAACATTAAGGGCTTCCAACACCCATAGCATTGGGTCTACAGTATATAATCAACCACTGGCATTCTCATTGGTCATCCAGATATTTTAAAAATCATTCATCACATTCTGAATAATTTATGGTTTCAGAGCAGAATTCCAATCAGGCTTAGCTGCTGAAGTTCATAGTCTAGGGTATTTATTTCAACTGTATAAAAAGTCCAGTTTACATTAATATGCTAAGCTGAAATTACAGGGAAAAGTCAGTTTGGGTGTTGCTGCTCTAGGGGTATAACACAACACAGATCAGAGGAAAGCAACTGAAAGTAGTCAAGTTCTTAAACCAAAACAGATATCAAAACAACAAGCAGGAAAATGAGAGATTTCAGATTAGTTTCCAAATAATGGAAAGAAGCAGTTACCTTAAGTAAATAGAAGATACTACACAGGCTAGATGGATTGCAATTACATTAAGAAAATCCACTGGAAAAAAATACTAACACACATTTCCCCTCACTATTCCAACCCTATGTTCACACTTATATTGAAGTAATGGAATGGTAGTCCAAAATAGTTACTTGAAATTCAAAGTGAGTGACAAAATAGCTGTTGTTTCATTGACTAAATTGTGAAACTGACTAAAGTTGTTTTTTTTTTTTTTTTTAATTTGAAATAACTTTGATTAGCAATTTTTGTAAAATTCTTTTCCTATCATGTCAAATTATCAAGGTTTAACCCCAGCCAACAACCAAGCACCAGCAGTGACTTGCTCATTCCCCCCACCAGCAGGATTAGGGAGAGAATTGGAAAGGTAAAAACTGGAAAACTCATGGGTTGAGATAAAGTCAGTTTAACAGAGCAAGCAAAAGCTGCACACACAAGCAAAGAAAATCAAGGAATTAATTCACTGCTTCCCATGGACAGGCAAGTGTGTCAGAAAGAAGAATAGACAGGATACCAAGTATAGACATTGTGTATGTCAGTGCTAACCTCAGCACTCCTATCTAAACTTTTTCAAACTCAAAACAGTGTAATGCTTTCTTTATTTGTTGCTTGACATAGAACTTAGTCTCACTGTCAATGCACATCTTGCTCTCCGGAGAGGTAAAATGGCTTCTTACAGCATTTCTCCATGTTTTGCAGCTGCTTTTGGGAGAGAAGATTAAATATAAAATGCTTTTAGTAATGAAAAAAACCAACAACTTTTCTCTTTACTGTCTGCCAGACCCTGAATGATTCCTTGTACAGCAGGGATGGTTTCAATCAGAGAGTGCAACATTCTTAGCTAAACCTTGTTCCTGAAAATATGTTTTCTCATTTTTCCATGAAATTACACTCTTACCCTTCCTCATGGCTATGATAGATATAAAGAACATCACTCTCTTTTTTGTAATTTTCACAGAAAACCACTGTTATGAAATTTCTATTATTTTTGCTTAGAATGCCCTCAAAAAGTATAAAATTTACTTTTAAATACTTTATCTGTGGGCTGTAATATAGCTCTGTAATATGATTGCCCTTTTCATTTCATGTGCACAGTAATTCAGAACAAAAATATTAGAGCTCTACACAATTCCATGGACTTAAAACTCACTCCATTCTCTAAGGTGGAGATCTACTTATTTCCTGATATATTCTGACACTGAAACAATAAAAAGTCCCCACCAAATTATGTCAATTACACCTCTGGAAGTCTCTAATAAATTTTATATACACCGCTGTGGGTCTTTTAGGGCATTTTTTTAAATAAATTAAAATATTTGTTAAATGGTTAATTGTTCTTTAATTAACTTTATTTTGCAGAATTGAATTCTATTATAACTCCTTTACTATATATCTTTCATTTAGAAGATACCTCAAACACATTTATCAAGGTTTATTTCCACAGTTGAAGAAAGGATGGTAATTTAAAGTTGAGCATTGACTTCACACTATGAAGTCAATGTTATGATAGCAAAAGTATTTCCTTATCTGCTACCTGCAACATTTGACAAAAATATTATAAGATTTTTTTTGTCATTGAATACTCTTGAAAATTTATTTTTCCCACAAGTGCTTGCCAAGTCAGATCTTGGCAACTATACAGACTGTATTAGAATAGAATTAAAGTGAATGCTGGAAGTGATCACAACTGAAGCCATCTTCTGACGTTTAAAAGTTTAGTGGATTTTGTTGTTACTGAGCTTGTTTGCTTTTAAGATTTTGAGGCATATGTAACCAAAAGACGCTGCATAATGGCTCTAATTTTAATTTTCTTTAGTCTTTCCACCATTTCTTGAAATGCCACTTGACCTTACAGTTTTGCATGCCAGAGAGAGATGAAGGTAGTGGAATATCTCCTGCTGTTTTTTCTAATCTATTAATAGCTATCTAGTTTTGTCAAAAACCATCTCTATTTAACAAAACACAAAAATCAATAATATGTATTTTGATGAAAATGTGTTCTCAGAGAAAAAAAAAAGCCACAGACAAGCTATAAAATTATAGAACAACTTTTCCTGTTCCTGTATTTATTCTGTTGTGCCAACAGGCTTCAGCAACAAGAAGAAAGTGTGACAGAGACATCTCAGGACATCATTTCTGCTTGCAGAGGTTTTATTTTTCATTTTCTGAAAATTCATCAGTGTTGTAGAATTTAAACATTGGCAGAACTAAATTAGAGAATTACCTTGCTAATTCTTTTCAAATCCTTCAATGCCAGATTCCTTAAGAATTGATTAATTTTTGTAGATAAATAAAAAACGGTAGGCCTGATGTCTGATGGGAAATAAACCAATCAGCATCTTTCCCAACTTATCTTCTACTGTCAGCTCCAGAACTTGGTCCTGAGCTCTCTGAAGAATGGAGGGAAATCAGAAAGATGGGAAGCACACTGATCAGGGTGCTGGGTGAACACTGCAGAGCTGAAAGGCACTGGGTGGGTGCCATGTGCATGTTGCAGGCTCTTGGCTGCAATGTATGTTCATTACCAACCACCTTGTTTCTGTTAAGTTGCCCATGTGGCCATACCTATGCACGGAATGCAGGGCATGATGATTGAAGGGATCAGTATCATAGCCAAAAAACAGCCGATCAAGAGGGAATGTGGCTAGCTATGGACACAGAGGGGCAGGTGCACACACTCATGCTCCCCCACAACCCCTCCATCACAGTGTTTTGCATTTCAGTAGTCTGGAATCCAAATAAGTCTTTCTTTTGCATTTAGGTCCTCTCTAATAAATGCCTTGAACATATATCATGAGTCTCTGTTCTGTGATACCTACTCCCAATAATTTTGAACTAGAAAGTACACTCAATTTAGAGATGTGAAAACAACATTAAGAATGTTTCTGTAAGCACTAAATTAGTTTTTATTCAAACAAATCTGCTTTCTGAATCCTTGCTCTCTTTTCTACCTATCTAAATCAAAGCCAAGACCTTTTTTGCCTAGAGATGCTAAAATGTTTATTCTTGTCCTTATCCCTGTTTGCTGTAGTTTACCATTGATTTTCATTTGTCATCCACTGTCTGCATTCATAACTCATAATTCATAACCACCTCTGTGAAACTCTCAGGTTTTTATAACATACTATATATTTAATATGAGAGAGATGTTTTTATTCCTACTACTATTTCCAGCAAGGACATTAAGGTTTTATTCTGGTTGTACCAGAATGCATTGCTGACAAGCAGAAAGGCACCAATAAATTATTCAGGTCATTCTAAGTGGATGCCAATAAAAACCTCATATACAACAGCATTTCTTTTGGACTTTAGCATTTGAGGCATTATTCTAGTTTTAAGCATTACTTTTTGATATAATAGATTCATTTTTCCTCCCCTTTTCTGCATAGGTAGAGCTCAGTGCATTTAACCATCAGGAAAGATGAACTAGAAATGATTTGAAAAAAATGCCCTAAAGTAAAAATAAAATCATCATCATTCAGTTCATTCTCTAACAATAAGCAAAGAGGGGTCTTCTGCACAAAGCACTACTGGGAAGTACTTAATCTCTCCAGAATCCCAAAAAGAGAAAATGTTGCATGGCCCATTAAAATTAGGCTACTTCTCTTTTGCATTCTCTCTACTTCCCAAATTTATAACAATTTAGGGTCACGATATTGTGGACATTAAAGCTTACCTTTGGATCAGTCTGCTTCACTGTGGAACAGAAGACACGTATTTGTTGGTGAGTGGTGAAAGTCAAACATTGCATTTCTCAGAATGGACAAAAGGGAATAAATTAATTATTCAAGGATATGGTCATAGAATATTTTTATGTTCACAAACAGGAAGAGATTATTTGGCAGGGTAACAATGAAAAGCAAAATGAATATATGATGAGTCCAATTTATTGCATAGACACCAGCAACAGAAACATGGTCTGTTTCTGGGGTGTATTATTCTGCAATATAACACACTCATGAAGACACGGGCCTAACCTGGGGCTTTGCCCTCAGTGTCCTCATATGTGATGCACTACCACTGAAGAAAGAAAATTTATACTGAGAAATTGAAAGTTCAACAATCATCAGGTACCAACTTTCTAGGGATCTGTGTTCATGTTCTGGACAATATTTTGTATATACATATTGATAAGAAAGAAAAATATATGTAGATGTTATCAAATTAAGGTTTAACTTCAGAAAACAAAATTAGATGCTTATAAAGCAGGAATAAAATTATTAATATTAGCCTGATTATAGCCTCTCTTCATCCTCTGAAAACCCAATTTTACACTTGTTCAATAAAAAGGTTAAATTTTCAAAAGCTTTCTGAAATACTAAGTGCAATTTTGAGCTTTGATGCATGCTTTAAGACTCATTTTTTAGTATTCCATAGTCTCAGTGTTTGATTTTTAAGTTTGATTTCTTCAGAAATATATTTTAAAAAATAGCCTTAGAATAGTTGACCAGGCATCACATGCAGTGCCAAAGACACAGAAAAGTATTTATATCTCCACTGAGATGACAAAAACCATTGTATTGTAGACACAAGAAAAGACAATTACACACTACAAGGCTAGACTCTAATAATACTTCAGAAACAAGTGTTGCTCCATGAACAAGTATGGTGACAAAAATAGCTTCACATTAGAAACAAAGGCGCTTCTAAAATGCTTCCTTGAGTCTTAGTTTTCATGATTGATAGTCTGGCTCAACTGTCCGAAGAAAATGTTGATGGCTTGCTACATGAAATCAGTCTTTGATTCACAAGCGTTTCTGCTTGTGTTTCTTTTACTTTTGATATCTAGCAGACACACTGAACCCTATTGTCAAGCTCAGAGAACTGATCTAAGCTCAAAAATTCATGCTAAATTCTGGCATTAACATCACTGAATGTAGCCTTCTTCTCACCCCACCAAGCGCCCATCATTTTAAATTTTGGGTGTTTTGTTTGTCTTTGACCACTGAAACTGGGGATAAAGGGGGAAAGAAAACTTTCCTGTCTTGTAATATCTTTATAAATATTTTTTGTTTTCCTATAAGTGGATTTCTCTCCATTGCTAAGAGAATCTACAGTATCTATGCTGCTATGAATGTTGCATTCTTTACCAAATTACTTGTTGGGCAGGAAATTCTTAAAAATTAATAAAAATTTTATTACAGCAGTTCTGATAACACTTCTCACACAAACTTCATTGTCTTAAAAGGGAAGATATTTGTTCCTGAGATTCTCTTGATGGCAATGTTTTAGCTACACAAAACACTGCACCGACTATAAAGTGTAGGTGGTAATTCACCAGGAACCTTCTCTGTGCCTCTCCAAGAGTACAGCATGCTCTAGCTATGAAAAAACACCATGTTTTAAACTATATATATATTGAGAGTTGTTTGAAAATAACACATATAAGTTTAATGGTCATTGCATTCCATCGATTCTTTCTACATACAATCTTACCATTAAACGTTTTTCATATACAGCAATTAACATTTGGAACAACCAGATAGTTTAGCCCAGGGATCAACACATCAGTGTTGGCTCAGCTAAAAACAAAAGCCTTGAATTTTTTCTTTCTTATTTCTATCCTAACAAGCGTAACAGCACTTTGCTCTATAAATCACATATCAGCACTAGTGGCACTAAAGAACACAGGTTTAATTCAGTAAGCTGTCTTCATGAGGAATTACCACAACAGTCAGTATGCCTCGCTTCATGAGGGCGTGCAGATCATCTTTCTTGATTTTCAGTCACCATCTAGATACCCATGGGGTCAGATTCTGAACTAATATTAAAGCTAAAAACCAGCTGCTGGTGTAGCTGCTAAGGAATTCAGTTGTGCGCTTACCACTGATTCCGAGTTGAACTAATATAATGACTGTTAATTCTTTGGCAGTTCATAAATACATTTTCTTTCAAATGCTTGCACAAGAAAATACATAAAAACACCTGTGACAAAAACAATTAAAATCAAAAAATAAACACAGAAAACGTAACTGCCTAGTGTACCTTCACATGCATATTTTTAAAATTATTCTGAAGTAGATTTAACTTAAAATTATTAAGCAAAAAGGAATTAACAAGTCTATACAAGTAATTGAATTGGCTCAATTATTAGTAAAACAGGCAGAAGATAATTCTTCCTCATTCTACTGAAATGACTAAATTGGCAAATGAGCTGAAGAACTGGCAAGGTTGAACAGGTTTCAAAAAGCCTCTACTGCTTTTAGAGATCAGGATTTAATTGCTTATTTTCGAATAACCTGCATCTAGATCCAGTAATTACAGGAAATACACTCAAAATCATAGGGAAAAACAGCCAACAAGATACTCAGAAGAAAGAAAATGAAAGCATACTTTGTTTCAAAAAGTGACTTCACAGCACTCCCATGTGAATGAACATCTAAAGTTAACTGTTATCTGCTTGTATAAGCAGCCTGGGAAAAAATGCAACTTGGTTTCAAACATGGCAGGTACTGTCTGTTTTGTTTGATAATTTTCTCCTCTGACCATTCACATTGGCTTTAAATCCTCTTTGCAAATGAGGGGAACTAATTCAGCAGCTGAAGTAGGAGCAGCAAAAACAGATCTTGTGTTGTATTTCCTCTCAGAAAAAGCTGCAGAATGCAGGAGGGGAACTTTGCCAGAGAGGGCTCTGCCTCTTTGTAAACACAGTGCTGCTGAATTTGCGTAGTGCTGCCTACAAAGGCTAAAACTGAATGCCATCCTCCCTCCAAATTTAGCTGTTTTGTTTGTTTGTTTGTTTTTAATTTCATTGACTGTTCTAGAAAGCTTTTCAATTCACGCAGTCACAGAGCTTAAATGCCAGCTGTGCTATGAAACAACTACAATTTGAAAGAGTTTTGTGGGTACTTTCTATGTGAGTGTATCCAAGGAACACAACAAAAGTTCTGGGGAGGAAATGGTTTGATATTCCTGAGTCTTGGGTTACACAAAATAGGTTGGTAATTTGCCCAACAGACCAAATAGAATCTGCCTGCTCCTTACCACAGTCTGCAGAAAGGCATGAGCTTGTTTGTTTTAAGAAGGAAATAAAAACTCAAATGTGGTCTTCCATGCCCACTCTCAGACTTATTTGCATGAACTTAATCTGTATCATCTTCCAATATTAGACATGAAAAAAATTCTACACAAGTAGTTACGAGATAAAAAGTGCATTTTTCCCATTCCATCATAAAGCACTAGATTAATTTGTTACATGAGCATCGCAGGAGACAGGTGAGCTAGAATAAGCTGTCTGCTATTAAAAACTTGGCAAGGGAAAAATGTATATTGAAAAAGAAAGTGAGTGAAATCAGTGTTAAATGCTGCCCATGGAATATTGAGGGATGATGAATTGCACTTCTTTCATTACGGCTCTCCTATGATATCCAGATAGGAAATAAAGTTTCCAACCCTAGTAATTGGAATGTTTGCAAGACACTAAAAGAAGATTCAGAGATTTCATTTCCTCTTCTTCCTGAGTTGCCATGCTCTGAGAAGGGCTCATTCCTAGAGAAATGCAGATCGTATTGTTGACAACACCATCTTTAAAATAGATTTGTGGTCTAACCTGCTTACAAAATCTGAAAGATTGGTGCACTTTCAAGGTCCTTTCCAGCCATAGGCAATATACAAGTACTTGTTCTGCTGCCCTCATGCTTACAGGAGCTGCCAGCAGTCCCGTCACCAAAAACAGAGGGGAAAACCCTAGTCTGCATTTCTTGAGAAGAACTCTGGTCATATCAACCACTCTCACTCGTTTTTCATTACTGTCTAAATCCTAAATCTAAATTAATTATTTTAAAAATATTATTAGCACTGAGTTTTCATAATAGAGCTGCATAGTTACAATTAGAAATATTTTTCAGTATTTCAGAAACAGAAACCTCATAACTGCTGTCTTATTTTAAAGCTGGACTGGTTTTAAATGTCACATGTTTTGGAGTAACGTCTGTCTCTTTCTCTTGCACCAAATCTCATCATAGCCTGACCTCTGAAAGCAGTTCAAAGGAATTTTTTTGTTTTGTTTATTATTAATTTATTGGGAAAAGAGACATATAGATGTATCCACTTTTCACTGTAACCACTCACAGTTTTTGCAGACTTGATATGCCTGCACAGAATATGGAAAATTAATAGGGTTTTTTTCATTATAGGAACAAAATCAGCCAAAGGTTTGAAGTACATCTAAGTATAATTCCACTCCATCACTTAACAGAGCACTACAATAGCATCTGTAAAGATGACGAAAAAGCTTTAAATTTTAAGAGAAAGAAGCTTTATTTAAAGATTAATGTGAAATAACAATGAATTTTTTAAATTGAGAAATCTAAAGTGACTTGTTCCAACAGACTAGAACTATATGGGGGATAACTGTCCCTGCCCTTGCCCACTGTGTCCTTGGCAGTGGGTCCTTACTTCCTGGTTTGATTTCAGATTAATCAACGACTTCAAGTTTTAGCAAATGCTATCCAGTCATCACTTGTCCCCAGAAAGGTTATTTTCTTTGATTGTGATAACTGGCTTTTGAATTCTTAGCAGTCCCTTTTACTCATTCTAAGAAATTTCTCAGTCCACAGACTTCCAGACCTATTTGAGGAGGCTGTTCACCACAGCCTGTGAAAACCTTTCTTTTTCGTGTTGTTTCCACAGGAGAAGTCCCACATTCCTTCCACAGGCACTGACATTTTAAATTTTAGTTTTTAATTTTAAAGAGCATATAATATGAACAGCAAATTAAGCATAAAATGTCCATTTCTCAGTGTCTGTAAGACAAAAGCCTTGAATATTCCCATATATTGTGATATATATGCTACTGGCATACAGATGTTCTAGACTTTCTTTTTTTTTTTTTTTTCTTTGAAAACCTCACCAAATAACCTGTCTTGTCTTTTATATTGAGGACTTTCCCAATCCCCCAGTTAATCTCTGCTTCAGGCTCAGACTGGTTCATGGTCATAGAATACTAGAATCATTACGATTTGAAAAGACGTCCAAGATCATCAAGCCTGTCTTTCGAGCAAATGCCACCATACCCACCAGAGGTATTGTGAAGTTCTCATTCCAAAACAAAATTTTGGGAAAAATCCATCATGTTTTAGTACTCAACACACAGATATAAAGCACCTTGCAAGTTGCTTTTTGATGACATTAGTTCTGGAAAGTCATTTTTTGGGAAGTAAGAGATAATAAGTTTTAGCTACAACAAAAAGAAGCTTCCAAATACATTGTTTCTATTTTCAATTATGTATCTATATGTTCAGTATACACTTCTTTCAAAAATAAACTCTGCGTACTTGATGACCAAGTGCAAATTCTACTAACAATTTAATGAAAGTATTAACCTGGGAAGTTTGAGTTAATGGTGTTGCACATTTCAGTTCAGCTTTCTTTTTTAATTGTATTTCTTAAGTAAATCAAATAAAAAATAAATGAAGAGTTATATATTATTGCCTGGCCTCCCCCAGGCAGTATTTCCATGTCCATTAATGCTGCTGTATATATTATTCCAAGGTGGAAGTCAGTTCAGTTGGCAGCATATCAAGAACTGGGCACCAGTTGAGCCAGCCCTGATCCACCACAGCCCACACAGCCTGACAAGGCCAGGCCAGGCCCCAGATGTGGCCGGGGAGGGGAGGGGAGGCCATGGGGCCCCGGCCAAATCTGGGCTGGGCCGTGGGAGCTGACACCTTGCTGACACTAAGGCCTGCTCCCCACCGCCAGCCCAGGCCAAGTGGGGCCTGCTGGGCCTCAGGAGCAGCTCTGTGCTGGTTTCACACTCTCCCCAGCATTGCAAGGCCGACCTGCAGCTCAGCTGAATTCTGCCACTGCTGAGTTTCACCAGAAACTGCTGGGCAGGGGGAGGGAAAGCCATCAGCCCATGGCATGCTGCTGCTGAGTCATAGACTGGCTGCTGAGGTCCCAGCTTCCCCTCCAATGCGGCCCTGAAGAATCTTCCACCGTAAACAGTTCCGGCCACAGCCCAGCAGAGAATCACAGGCCAGCCACAGGCCTGGAAGAGATATTAACTCTTTCACTGTACAGATGAAACTTGCAAAATAGCAATCCTCTCTTTAGTGAGGACAGAGTGAAGACATGTAGGGAAACAACATGAAGACACCAAGGTCAGTAAAGGAGTGAAGTCCCAGATGGGAGGAGAATGAGGAGATGCCTTAGTCTTAAGGTGAAATTCTTTTGGTAAGGCTATGGTGATGGACTGTGATACACTAGATTA
Organism: Molothrus aeneus; assembly: GCF_037042795.1. Taxonomy (NCBI): domain Eukaryota; kingdom Metazoa; phylum Chordata; class Aves; order Passeriformes; family Icteridae; genus Molothrus; species Molothrus aeneus. Next base: position 85,505,329 of record NC_089646.1, read on the forward strand.
TCCCTTTAAATAATGAAAAAGCATGGGGGGATGAAGTGTTCAAACCCCAGACATGAGCAAAAGCATCTATGCTGAAGCTGAAGTAGCTGTGATTTAAATGAGAAGCTTGAACAGAGGGAGATAAGAGTGATGAAGACCCTTTAGCCCCAGGGAAAGAAGAAAACTTCTGTTCCCAGAGATGAAGATGATCTCAGAGATCGACAAAGAGAACCTTTGCTTCTGAACCGCTCATCCTTAAAATAGTACCCCACAAGCTGATCTGGCCCATAAAATCAGCTGTGGGAAGACTGTAAAAGATGGTATGGACTTCATGATTGCAGGCGGCTGCCATTTGTGGAAATTAAAAGCCATGAGAGAATTGTTTTTTGTAGAGAAGCCGCCATGGCATGGTATGAGAGACTTCTCTCCCTACGAGAACTGATGAAAGACTATTCTAGAAGTGTTGAACTGATTAAAAATCCCAGGTTTTGTCTCTTTACATTGTCAGAGGGAAAGAAAAGAGACTGGGAGGGGGGAGGAGAGGTGTTCTGAAAGTTTTATTCAGATTCTTCTTATTCTTTCTTTTAGTTCTGTTAATAAAGTTTTCCTTATACCCTTTTAAAGTTTGAGCCTGCTTTGGTCTTCTCTTAATCCTATCTCACAGCAGAAAATAAGTAAATAATTCTAGTAAGTGCACTTTCATTGGGCCAGCACAAAATCCACTACATTATTTGGTGCATTGGCCAGGAAACTCAAACTGGCAAACCAAAACCACTACATCAATCACAGAGGGTCGGCAGCATTTAGAGCTTGTCTGAATCGCTAGGTGACCAGGGGTTTACTTGATGTCATAAGTCCTCATACTACATTAGTCCAGTTTTGCAGAGCAATTTCAGTGAAATCAAAGCCATATAATAAGCACCAAGCTGCCACAGCACAGTGGAGAAATGCCCCTCACATTCTTACAATTGGGCAGATGGGGGAACTACTGTGTTGCAACATGTATTCCCTGTGGTTTGATGTGTGGGCTTTGGCACATGGTGAGCATTTTTGCAAGGAAGTATTTTACCATAATTTAACTTTTATTGTAAGGCATGACACATCCTTTCCAGCTAATTGCTCTATTTCAGCTTTTAAAATGAACAGCTCTTTCTCTCTTATGTTTCAGCTCATCTATTGTAATGATGTTACTGCTGCTGTTAAAGGTGACCTGGAAATGATCTTAGATTATTTGCTTCCTGCTTCTTCATTTTTTTACAATGATTAAAAATGGCTAAGAGATTCTAGACTATTTCTAAATCACATCCCCTCCTCCTGCTCCACTCCCCCTTTCTATTTTTACTTTATATATATGTCATCTTTCATGCTCCAGCTTTACCCAAGTTTGAAGTGCACATGATATATCCCTAGCAGATATTTTAAGTTGAAGAACTAATAAAGACTTTTAGGACAAGACTCAGCCCTGTTCCATGATGTGCTACACAGATCCTTATGAGTGTTGTGCTACTATCAGAAATTATCTGGCCTTCATCACTTCTGCACTGGATCTAAAACCCTGCAGTCATCCACTCACTTGTTAGATTCTTCACTTTGTGATTGAAGATTTTGGTATTGATTTGCCTTACAGAGGGGTCAAGATGCAAGAGATGCTGTCAGAAGACTTACAAGCCTTTGCTGAAGGGGAGGAAAACTGAGCACCCCTGTATTAAGATATCGATATTCAAGACAAATAGAACTCCCCAATCTCCCAATTCTCTCCAATTTATATAACAAGATAATACCTGTGAACCTTATTAAGATCTATTCTTTTAGGTAAAGAGATTCAGAAAAATTTCAAATGAGAAGAGGCGAATTCTAACTTTGTGGGGAAAAAAAAAACATCCAGAGTCCATAGTTTTAAAAGGACTACTATGCAAAGATGTTCTCTCACCCAGAGCCAGGTCAGAGGAGCAGCTGCATCTGGGAATGGTGACTATTCCTTAATCTTTCGTTTTATGTGCAGAATAAAGAGATCAAACCAACTTTTAAAACACCTGAGCAACATTTTTGTTCGGCAAGGAAGAATAGTGTTCTGTCTTTCATATCTGTTAAACTGATGCATTTACTAGAGGTAAAGTCCCTGCTGGGAGTGTAATGTGAAAATCCACTCAGTGTGTGTGTTTCTTTATAAACTTTAAGTGCTAGTAACTTGATTAATTTAACTTTGCTTTTCCCTTCAACCCTAAAAGATGAGAACATTTTGAAATGTACAGTGAAAAATCTTGGTACAAAAAGGATTTTATTCTGTGCAAAACCAAATCAGATGACATTTTTTTCATAGAGAACTACGTATGCTATAATCATGGGGTATCACCAGATCACGAGGCTGCTGAAGTCAAAAATAATTTGAAACCCACAGGTGGGCAAAGATTAATATGCACCTTTGGTTCTATAGAGTGTTGCAGAGATGACAAACAGACAAACAGATTAATCAACTACTGGATTAATAAGCAATTGATGTATTCAATATGGCTGGCTCCAGCAGTACAAAAACATGCCACCAAAACAAACAATAAGAAAGGTTTGCTGTTCTCAGGAGAAATCTCCAAATCCTGCTCCCAAGTGTCAGACTTATACAATTAAAAAGATTGTATTTTAATCTCAAAGAAACTATTTGAGCAGCAGAGCACTCAAAATAAACAAAATACCTATTATGTGGATCAGGATAGATAAATTTAAGATTATTAGCTCAAGAAAAGGTCCTGTTAATTTCTGATTAGATTATACTTGTCATAACACAGTTTAAATTGTGATTCTTCCACAACATCCCTCTTGATATTTCCTGAACAAAAAGGAAGGCTTTAGGAAAACTTTTGACACTGTGCCCGATGACACTCATGGACTAGCTGCTGAAGCATAGGTTATATAACTGTACAGTGAGATAGTCTGAAGTCATCTAAATCATAAATAAAATACAAGAATAGTTTAAAAACAATTCCTATAAAGTGAATTTTAAAAGTAATCTATGGGTGATCAAAATATTTCATTTCCCACAAAAAGAAAAAAGGCACCCATGATTTTAAGCTAGACTCTTAAAAACAATGCACCAGTTCAAATTGAATCTGAGGTTTAGTCTGAAGAAAGAAAACTGAGACTTTACCTCATAAAATAATAGTTTGAGGTATTTGGAATTTTTAAAACCAATAAATTTTAATAAAAAATCAAACAACTGATAATCTTTACGTCTGTAGTCTGCAATCTTAAATGTGATATCATGTATCTACAAAACAAGATTTCAAAATAAATCTAAGAGTCTTCTATAGACTAAACTGAGTTGCAAATTAGAAATTTAGTGATTCAATACTTCTTTAATTGGTAAAAAATTCGAAGCAGAACACACTCCCCCTGCCTCCATAAGTGCAGCTAATAAGTTACATTAGTTTCTACTAGACAGGTTTCTTTACCAAAAAGAATAATGATTTTTTTTAATAACCACTAAGAAATTTATTATAAAAATATTAAAATATCATAAAATCTTCCAATGGGACATATTGATGGAATTAACTGGAGATGGTGAATTCTGTGAACAATCACACTCCAATATGGACCTCTTATTCTTCAGAGCCCCAGTAAAGGGAAATATGTTCACAACAAAGATTAAAAAAAAACTAAGAAAATGGTTTTTACAACCATTGAGGGAAGTGTTACTAGTTTGTTGTTCAGGTTTAATGCGTTTTCCAAATGCTTTAGTCAAAATCTCGATAGCCCTCCATGTTAAAATCTGTTCTTTCCTGAAGTTATTTATGGGATAACTGATGGCACAGATCATTTGTCATCAAAAGCACAAGATTAGACACAAAAATAAAATGCTGACAAAACATACTTCAACAGCAATACTCGGAATGGCAAGTGTATAATAGAACTTTTGAAGCACTTTTTTTTTTTAAATCTTCCTCTACAAAGAATGTGTTTTCTTACTGACACCGGTAATATTAATTTCAGAGAGACCAGGAGTGCATTATAGAAACTGTGACTGGAAAGATGGCAAGGTTTTGTTTATTGGAGTATTTTCATCTGTCTACTTTTGACAAGGTCAAAAAACTCCTCTAATTCAAATTTACACTTGGCTGCTGATGAAAAGTAGCTGTTTGCTTTCACATAAAGTAACCCACAGTATCAGGTAACAAACATTTGAAAGCATTCCTACTAATAACTGAATTCAGGACAGCAACTAAGCAGAAATATCCATCTTTGTCAAACACTGTGCTTCCGAAGTGTTCTGCTAATCACTTGTAAGCACTGAACACACAACTCACTGAAGTCTCATTCTATTGTTTGCATTTCAGATTAACAATAATTCAAACAAACAAGAAGACATTTTAGAAAGTGTTGCAGGACAAATCTTTAGAACTCTCCCTTCTTAAAAACACCCAAACCAACCAAACAGAAAAACTCCAAAAACAAGAACAAACCTCTAAACTAGAAACCAATCATGAAAAACACACCCAGAGAAGGAGCTCCTTTCTTATTTCCCACCATAATTAGTGTCTGTCAAGAAAAGTTACAGAAGCACTGTATTTTGTGGTGGGTGAGACATGGAAACCCATGAGTGAAAAAGTTTAAATCCTTCCAAATCAGCACTTATAAATCAGAGATGCCACAAGCCCAGGTAAACTAAGCTATCAATCTTTGCTCCTGCTGACAGAAATTCTTTCCTTGTCACAGAATTTTTGAAGGGGTTTCCATCTGATTCCTGTAGACTATTACCTAGATATGTCTACTAATGTACTGTTTAACAGCAATAAAGCTCTTGACAAGGTGATGTTAGATAGTCAGCTAATATTTACACATCACAGAAAATCAGTACTAACTATTTTTTGTGTTTGTGTCTTTGAAAGTAGCAACTACTCATATGACAATGCAATTGATATTCTCTATGGGCACACAATATGTCTGTGTACATTTTATTCTCATATCTGAACTTAAACCAGTGCTACTCTATGAATGCACAATAAGAATAATCTGTCTCAAGCATTAAAAAGAACATGCCCTTGGATGTTGTTCTATTCCTTTCCTATTTATCTGATCTAGCAAAGACTTTCACAGAAGTGATATTCTTTTATTAGAATTCATTAATAAATTATGCAACTGACATCTGAAATCCCAGCAATAGTCATTTGCATGACAGAAAACTTACACTGGCAGAAGTTCTTTTTCAACAAGGTCAAAAATCTCCATCAGTTAGTTCTACATCAAGTCAAGCTGGTGAAGCATTAGGGCTGTATACTTTCATAGTAGAAATCCTACATTAACATAGAATAACCATTTTGTTGTACATGCACAAGTGATGTAAAATATGCATTGAAGGTGACATCTGAAGAAAAAGAACAGCAACAGAAAACTCTCTTTCCTTTATTGCTTCTGAACAATGGACTTCGCTATGTCCTCTGAGGCCCTGTCATTGGCTTTATATTATAGTTTTATTGGAAAAAAAGCACCAATATAATTTTAACTTACCTTTATTATTACTTTCATAACCATTAAATCAACAGATTATTTTTAATAAAACTGGAATTATGTCTTGCAGTTTCAATTTACTTTTCACGACTTAGAGAGTTCTTTTAGCTGAGTGTATACTCTTTGCTAGGCATGTCCTTTGATGCATAAGCCAAACAAACCTAGCATATAGGCCCACAAATTGAAAGTTTAAAGTTAAATCATGGATTCTGACATGCATCACAGCTGATTAAAAAAAAAAAATGAGAAGGGCTTGAAATAGTTTCACACAAGGATTTTTCTGAAAGACCTCTTCTGTTTTTATAACCATTTGCTTCTCTAACTCCTCTTTCACTTAGCTTCTGAAAAGAGATGCATTTCAGAGATGGGAAAGATAAAGGATGGAAGAATAAAAGGACAAATTAAGTTTTTGTATCCTATAAAGTACTCCAGAGACCATCTTTATCTCATTCTCAATGTGAAAAGATGCAGTAAAGTAGAATTCAACATGAGTCCTATATGAACCTATACAGGGTTCTTTCCCTTTTGTAGTGTAATTCATTAAATCATCGCCTTGATACATTCTTCTCCATAAAACAGCTGCACAAGGTTTAGACTTCTTGTTCACTTACAGTCTATAACAGTCAGATTTATGTAAAGGAGAGGTTGGGAGAAGCAAATGAGAAAAGCAAAAATGCCCAAGCTCTGTAGTTTTTCTATCAGAGCTCTGCTAAACGAGTCTTAAATAGTCTCCAAAATTCATCGTATTACATTTTTTACTGATGTTATCCATTGCCTAGAAAAGTTATGAAACAATGAATGCTTCTCTTGAAGGGGACTCATAAGTGATGCCTTAACTCTAGCACACAGTAAATCACAAACAGCCCTATGAACCTCTAAAATAAAAGTAGTTCTGTATTTTACATTCCACTCACTGTGCAACATATCCCACTAAAGCCTGCCTTTAGGTTAGCCTGCCAACTATTTTCAAGTCCAAATACTATAAATATTTGAGTGCATGTAGAGTAAGGCCTTAAAAAATTCTACATTACTAATCATTACATAAGTAACTTTTAATCAAGGAACTCATCAAGAAAGTAGGACAAGGCCAGTCCGGTCAACCTGAAGCTGATTATCACACAGATGTGTTATCATGCACTTTCTCAAAAGGTTTTGTTTAGATTTGAGAGCAAAATTATTTCTAGTATCAAACCATGTGTGTCCTTTTTTTCCCGTTCAAAACTAAAGCTAGCAACTGTGATTAGAAAATGAAATGCAAATACTTCTGAAGAAATATGATGAGGGGAACAACTCCATGATTTGTCATTGCCATCAACAGGCCTACACAGTACAGTGCAATTACTGCCAATGAGGTGAACAAGGCTAGGTACAAGTGAGGATCTTTGCCAGGCAAAATTTCTGTTTGTATAATTTCATTCTACTATGCATAAACACCCTTCAGAGCAAAAGAGTCTCACCTCTAGAAGGACAAACTTCTAAAATGCTATCCAACTGCAGATAAAAATTGGATAAAATAAGACACCTGCTTTCTAATCTAACAGATTGGTTGGAGAGTTTATTTCTTGGTTTTCAATGTTGTGCAGCAGCATAACCTGGGTTACGACTTGGGTGAAATGATTTGAAACTGCAAGCAAGTGTGGTGAGAAAACAAATACAGTAGAGCTCCATCAGGTGAGAAAAGCAAAATTAAAGACAGAAGCAAGAGTGCTAAGACCGAGGTGGTCAGTAGCTCAAGGATTCCAGGGGTAAAATACAAATATACAAAATGTTAAGGAAAGAAGCAGCTAATTGGAAAACTGCTCCTCATCAGCAGAGATGTTCAGCCTATGGGATCAAACATAGGATGGGATCAAAGAGACCAGTCTTCCCCTCTAAATGATGACTGCCAGGCTAACCCAACTCATCAGGGGACTTAGTGGAGGGTGACTATCATATTAATAATTTACCAGTATCTCATAAGTTTCTATTATGTAATAATTAATTGGTTACCTATTGTATCATTTGAAAATTTGTACTTTGCATTCTCTAATGGTGCAGAACTGCTTTTTAAAGAATGCAGATAGGAAGGGCAACATTAAATGAATTGCAGTTGTTATTTGTACCTATCCATCTGTGAAGCTGCCTAATGTGAGCTGGGTTAAATATGCTGATGTCATTAGCACTTCATGGTTTGAGCAATGGTATTGAAAACTCAGTTTCAGTACCACAAAAACTAGCAGCATTGGTACACATAGAGTGTACCAACTACCTCCTACAGTGGTAGTTTCACTTGAAAATTTATTTTCTCTTTAAACTGTCTGAAATACATTAATTTTTTCAATTACTATGTACATGAGAATTCATGGTAAGGCAAGAGGCTATATGCTGAGACAATCACAAGAAAAGTCACTGATTGAAATGGGTTTTTTTTATATCCACAATTCATTGCATGTCACAGACATATCATTGGAGGAGAAAAAAGTAAACTCACCAAAAAAATCTCCAGACACTTAACCACCTTACTTATTTTTTTTTTAATTCCAGAAACATAGTTCACCAAACAAAAAGTTTTCCAACCATCATAAGTATTTCTTATTTAGAAATTTGGCAGGTGCTGAGAACTGCAATGTTTGGCCCAGAAACCTTTGTCATTCATTCAAACTAAGGGAAATCCATTTCGTAAGCAGAAAATCAGTGGAAACCATGGATTTGTAGATCTCCTACAACATCTGTTTAACTAGAATTGCTGCAGTCAGAAACCTGTGCTATATTACATCACACAATTTGAGCATTTGGCTCCACCCCGCTCACCAATACTTAAGCCTCTGCCATTAAAGCTCTTACCATTCACAGAAATCAGTCTCCCTCACTTTTGGGGTAATACCTCCTCTGACACCCTTTAATTTCCTAAGGCATAGGAAACCACCATGTGCTCCTGATGCAGAACACCACATCAGTTTTCCTCCTCTATTTCCTGCTTTTTTTCTATTCCTCCTTACTCCTACTGCTCCTCTCATCTAAAAGTAAAACTGCAAGATAATGGGAAAACAAAGAAAACAACTTTTGCTTTTCAGTTAGTGCTTTCATTCTTCTTCTTCCTTTTCCCCTCCCTGTTCTTTGGATGTTTAAATGTTTCTATGTTCTGCTCAACTCTATTGCTGTTACCTCTGTCTTTCACTGTCAATGACCTCCATGTCAGGAAAAAAATCAGCTCATAGACATGAAAGTCTGAAAATATAAATATACCATTTTTACCTCCTTTTGTTCTAAAATACTTTCCCTCTTTAGAGACACAAACCCTCTTGCCCCAAATGTAAATCTTAAAAGATATCAACAGGTTGTTCTTTTGCCTTTTAGATAAAGTGTCATTAAGTACACAAAAAAATTATGAAGTCTGTGCTCCTCCCGTCTTTTATTTCAAGGCTTTAAATGTTTTTCAAGATAAAGCAATAAAGTTTTATTCTTTTTGCAATTTGTTTTTGATCTGCTGAGACAAAATAAAATATTTGCAGTATTTACCCCAAATTAGCTGTAACAACTTGGTCTAAATAAAGACTGTTTCGCATCAGTCTATTACAAAGAATGACTATTTACAGTATTTTAAGTGCTACTCTTTATTCTCAATTCTACACCCTCTAGAGAAACCAAGCCAACAATCTGCATAGATATCAAGTTTTAAAACCTTATTTGAAGGAGCACAGAGCTAATTTTGTCACAGTATCTCACCATAAAGGTCAAAATTGACAAATTAGAGGATAATGTATTTTCCACTGGTTGGACAAAGGAATAGTCCTCAGAAAGCAACCGGAGCAGCCCATCAACTTAGATTTCCAAAAAATCACAGCTACTCTGAATGCTTTAGGTAGCAAAAGTGATTTATAGTTTTCTGCAGGAGGTTCTGAGTTGTAAAACATGAAAATATTACACTTACACAACTCTAAAAGGGTGAGGAAGGCTAATGTAGTTGCTAAGAATACAAAAGTGGATATTAAGATGTGGAAAGAAGAGATGCCTCCACATCCCTTCCTCTACACAGACTCAACTATAGTCATGACCATTTACATATATGGTACATCATATAGCCAGTATACTAAACCATTTTAAATTACTCTCTTCTTCCCCTGTCCCTTCCCAACACCATTTTTCTAAAGACATATCCTTCCCTTTGGTTTAACCTGCCCTCTCATTTTCTACATACATACTCAATTTCTGAACTGCCTTTGAAGTATTTTTATATCAACCTTCAGCTCCACCCAAGATTTTTATTCTTCATTGCCTAACAAACTTCTGGCATCAAGGTAGAAATGTGACACTGTCCTTGCAAACAAGAACATTGAGCTTCATTTTTACAGCCTCTCTGTAGATGGAGACTTTAAAGACCGGGATTATCTTGGACAAACTTGTCTTCCAAACCGTCACTCATCACTGCCTTGCATGACTGGCACACCTAGTCTCCCGCAAGGAGGAGAAAGCACTTTGACAAAGATGCTCATGTCACTGCTAAGATGAACTCACAGTGTTCAAAGGGCTCCCACTGAACAGCCCTTTGCCCAGTCAGACATCCCTCCAGCTGACACCCCCAACAAGTCACAGTGTTTAGTGCTCAGCTTTTACTCCCCTGGTTCCAAGTAGGCAAAATAAAATGGCTGCAAGAAACATGTTTTTCCTGAGGAGTATGAGCAACAAAGCAACAAAAACAGAGAAAGGAGAACCAAGAGATACTGGTTGAAGAGCAAAAGAAGCAGAAAGGCCAAAATCAGATTTGTTCTGGAATTGCTCATGCCAATTCAAATCATAGTCCAGGTTTCCTTCACAGAGTATCTACCATTGCTGTTATCTGTTACTCTGTTGAATAGTTTCCGAGATAGCTAGGAGTATTTCAGGAAAAGGCGGAAACATGAACTCTCTTCACAGCACTGCAGTTATCCTCATAGACTGACAGATTGCCTAGAAATTTAGATGTTCTGTACAAAGCCAACTCATGTGAAAATTAATGCGCTATGCATAACCCAAAGGGACATGTCATAACATCACCCATAATCAACAGTCAGAAGCATAATGCATTAGTTGTAATGTTTTATGGAAGAAGTGCCTGGTAAGATACAGAGGGAGCACTGTGTATGGTAATGTAAGAATATGTATTTCAGTGCAATGCTTAGTGTAGAGAAGAAAAAAATATGGGCTCAAAGCAGAATTCTTGCATCATTTCCCTCTCACATCAGGAAATTTCAAGTTTAAAGGAATATTTTGTGTTGAATACCAAGTAGATGAGCCTCTGAACCACAACAAAACATTCTTTTTTGCATAAAAGACTTCAAAATAGACATAGACAGTAATACAGATTTTAGATGCTCATTTCATCCTTTGTATTGCCAGGTCCCTGAAGGTCTCTTAGTTGTTTGTTTCTAAACTAAAAATTAATCCACTTTCTGAAATCTTAATATATATAGTCAGTGAATTCTCCTCCTAAGTAAAATTTCCTCTAGATTCAGACATTATTTCCTGCAGATGTCTCTGGCAGCCAGCTGCATGCTTTAGCAAATAGCATCAGGGGTTACCTGATATCTCAAGAGACAAAGCAGCCGAGTGATAAATCTCTACAAATGGAGACAGTTGCTGTACCACAGAAGAAAAGGCCAAGTTTAACACTAAAAATCCTGTCATCAGACACATTATTTTCTATTCTGCAACCCCACAGCCTTGCTATCTTTCCTCCCAAGCATGTAAGACCACTGAAGAACAGAACAAAAAAGTAATGTATATCATCTTTGCAACTGCAACTTGGGGATTGTACTTTCACCTTTCTGACTTTGAATGTACTCACGTGGAAAAAAGTAGGAAAAATAAACACTTACTAAACAGTCAGCTCATAAGAGAAATAGACATTTATGAGAGCTTCTAAAATCATGTGATTTTCTGACTTGAAACTTCCATCAAATTTGACCTGAACTAAGATGAGTTAAAGACAATGTCATAAATCTACTTGTTCAGAGTGTCACTGCTGTTAGTATAAGTTCAAGGGAAAAGTTTTTTGCAAAAAAGTTTTATTTTTTCTCCCTGGAATTAGCTCTTGAGTAGTTCATGTTACACCCTGGGTCTTAAACAAAAGTGGACATGGGGCACATGACCAGGGAAAAGCTCTTTTGCTAAATCCTGAAAAGTGGTGTTTTCTCTATTGAAAGAAAAGTTTTCATTATCACGACATGGTAATTTACATCCAGGCAGCCTGAAATGCAATTGGTCTCAACACTTCAGCAAGAAACAGGTACTTCATGCAATGGCTTATTTAAAAAGCATTTACTTAAATCCCTTAGACACTATAGTATGTAAATGTCAGTTTCTCATCTATGGAAGTTTTTTTATTTTGTTTCCTTCTAATAGGTGGCTGGTTCTTTTTTTTTTTTTTTCTTAATTCACTTTTGAGCTCTTTATCTTTCCTTTAACTCACATACAGGTTTTGGCCATTTCTTGGACACAATTTATCTAATTTTGTTGAAGTATTATTAACACTTGTAGCTATCCCAGTTATCTGTGAAATGGGTGATCTCCATTGAAAATGAGGAGACCAAGGGGGAATGGAGAATTTTACCACCTAGGTAAACAGGGAACTAGCAATGCCATGGAATAATTTTACTGTGGGGCTTTGAGTAACTAGGTCTACTTTGGAAATGATAAATGTTCCTTTGTGAAGAGAATACTGAAATTCCCTTTTGAAAAATATTACCTCCTCAGGAAATTGGACTAGAATGCTTACAGTGAAATATTTTATGAATGGGACAAAAATATGTCTTGATTTTTAAAATCAGTCCTAGAAGTATAATTAATGGCATTATGAATGGATTCTACGAGTTTTCTCTCACAGTTAAATAAATAAGCATAACAATGTCCAGTTGCCCTTAGACAGAAGATAAAAACTCTATTGTATCCAGTTTGTACATACACAGGAATTAATTAGGTCCCCATCTACACCATCTTTCACCCTAAGGTCTAACTGGTAGACTATTCTAAAGCTTGTTTATTGCAGAAAAAGGCAGTGCAGCAAATATGTGATTAACTAGTTCCATAGCATGAGAGAGACCATAAGAAAATATTTAAGTAACATATTGAATACCTAAAGGATATTGTTCATTGAAAGAAAATAAAGCATATTAAATAAAGATATTTTTAATTCATTCTTTTTATAATAGAAATGAACAAGATTTCCAGGAAGCCAGACCTTTTCACAATGACACCAAAGCCAAATGTCCTATAATAGTCAATAAAAACAAGAGCATATTCAGTTATGTAATTTGTAGCTGGTATGTTACACCACAGTCTGGTAACCTTTGGCAGTTACCTAAATAAAACATTGCTTTTCTTCCATGAGATTCAGGCTTCAGGGAATATCCTGGAAGTAACAGGTCCAATATGCATTAATCTAACCAACAGGTAATACTCATCTCTAAAAAAGAATGTCAAAACAAACTATTGACTTCTATACCTTACCTAATTCTGTATACATTATCATTTCTATGGATTATGGACCAAATCTTTTATGGCCAAAATATTTACAAAACAGACAACTGAATTAAAGGCTGAGAGACACCTGGAAAATAAGTTTCCTTTCTCAACTGAAGGGCAAAATCCTTAGAACAGAGATTGTGCCTATTAATACTGGTAAGTGAAAAAAAAGTGTAAAATATAGTATGCACCAAAACATTTTCAACATTTACAGCACAATACTAACAAAAATACAATTCAATCTTTCATAGAAGACACTTTCTAAAGATTTAAGCTACAGCTTCTTACAGGATCAGAATAATGGTTCAGGAACAGGTTGACTGAAAAAATGACTCCAACTATTTTAGAAGTCATTTGGGACACCATGTGTCTAAGAAAGCTAAGGGGATTTCACGCATCTTAAATTAGGTGTCTGTTTCAAATTAGACCAAATAAATAGAGGCCTCCCTTAATTTAATCCACTTTTATAAGCATGTAGAGGCTGGAGTGTAGTTTTTCCCCCATAACTACCTCACAATATTTGAATAGGTAATGTATTGCTCCTACTCTGGCATAAAAATTGCCTTTAGTTTTCTGTCAGTATTTATCAAATATATCTCCTGGTGATCTAACTATATTGATGGATTCAAATCAAATGGTCAAGTTTAAAACTTGAATGATGTATATTGAGTATATTGTTCTTTGGTATTTTCTGTGTCTTTTTTCAGGATTGAGGCACACACTTCTGCATCTTTCTCATGAACTCTTATGTTAACTAGTGAAAATTTTTTTCTTCTTAGCTAATCCACTGAGGTAACCTGATGTACCAAATAATTTTTCCACCCCTTTAAATTGAATGAGAATATAATTTAAAGGAGGAGTGAAACAAACCCTAAAACCATCACCAAATTATCATTATCAACTCCCACCTACATCTGACTTTGATCTTGAAGTGAAAGAGCTTCCTGTGGGCAGATAAGGATCACCTACATAAGCTTTTTTGTGAGCTCCTTTACTAAATCTTCCTTGATATTGTCCTTAAAACTATTCTGGAATATTTCTATATTCTATAAGCAAAAATTCTGAAGTCACACAGCTATGAGGATAACTAAAGTATATCCTCAGTAGGCAAGCCCCATTGACCTCATTGTTCCCTATCTCCTTTTGAATCCTTCAGTATGAGGAGAGGTCTATCGTGCTATGGAATTTATTTCTGCTCCACACAAAGTTAAATGAGACCATTGCCTGGCTGAATGAAAATATGTTTCATATAATAAATTTCTTGGATAAACTGAAAACCCTTGTTACAAATTAATCAAGAAATGCCAGACACTTGGGGCTACTGAGTGTAGGGGCATATACATTTTATTATGAAGCCTAGATTTAAAACTCTAATAATCTTAATAAAATAATTTTGTTTCTTCCACAAAATAAGAATATATGACTAAAAACAAAGAATAGACCTGAAGGTATTATCCTATTTTAGATGCCTGACTGCCCTAAATAATTTTATCCCTTGCAATATTATTAAGTGTGCCAGTAAAATGCAAAGAATTAAATCAGTGAAAGTAGGAGACAGTACAGATTGCTAATGTTCAGGATTAAAGGAGTCCTGCTGTAATAAATGCATCCCTATATTCAATGAGTAACAAGCACAACAGAGTTAAAACTGCCCTACATTGATTCCACCCTGAAGGTAAACCAACTACATTGTAATGCTATAAATGCCTGCCTGGAAAAAATCGCTGTCTGGCAGCCAAAGCCACTGCATTCTAGTGACTAGTATTCAGTTTAGCTTGAAGAGACAAAGGCTGAATACAAATTTTACACTGCTGGAGGTCAGTACTGAGTAGAGACAGCCATGTACACTTTCACTACATAAAGAGAAGGGCAGAACTGTGAAGGCTCATACAAAACCTTATATCTATTACAGCATATGCAACATCAAAAGAAAAAGAAATACCTTAAGTCACCACACGATATCATAAGTTGAAAATAAAAATCCTGGACTTGTTTTGATATTTGCTCAGAAACATGAAGTCTTAGGTGCCCCAAAAATAATTGTATATTTAATATCTTCTCTATGCCAACTTGCCCCAGATTATCACTGTCCTGTCTCTTCAAAACCCAACACCTGAGAAACAAATTTCTCTGCTTTATCTGGGATTCATGGGGGGTGGTGCACTTTGTTACATTAAAATGGGAATGTACATGAGGTTGTGTCCACTTTCTGAATGGAAACTTTGGGGCAAATTTCACAATATCTTTACTGCCTGCTGGGTGAATACATGCCACAAGTTTTTCCAGTTGCTGCCTGCAGCCACAGCACCATGCCAGAAAAGTTGGACCCTCCGTCCACAAGTCCCAGCCACTGCCGCAGTTCCAGCTGCCTGCCACTCTTGCCAAGGAAGGGTTGGACTTGCAACTTGCTGGGAAGTTCCTTCCAGCAATATCAGCAGCATTGGAGCCTTTTGGACAAAAATATGGATGTTTTCCCAGGTTTTGTTTTGTCCCTGTGCCCCATTGGTTGTTGATTGCAGGAAGAGAGAGTTGTGCCACCTCAGAGGCTTGGTTGCTGTGTTGTTGTTACTTTCTCTCTCTCCACAGCATGGTCCAAAAAGGGCCTTCTCTGCCATGTTTTTTTTTGTCTTCTGGTCCACACAGTCTGCTATGGTGGCTGCCATCTTCAGAGGAGACGGCTTCTCCGTCATCTTCTTTTCTTTGTTCCCAGGGTGACCATAGGACACATTGGAATTTAATAGTAACTTTAAACAATAATCAGATCCATGTGTAAAGGAATTCTCTTGTGTCTCAGATAATATATTGTCATATCCTATCATATAAATGGTTCTTCTCTGCAGAACTGCTCTCCAGCAGATCAGGACTCAGCCCGTGCTGGGACTTGGGGTTATTCCTCCCCAGGTGCAGGACCCTGCACTTGCCTTTGTTGAACTCACTTAGGTTTCTTTCTGCCCAGTTCTCCAGCCTAAATATATCAGTGCAAACTTCCATATCTATATCAACATTATTACTTTTAATTGAGCAGCTCTTAAATTGAGCTAGTTTGATAAAATGATGGAAATTCTTCCAGACGGAATTGCCTACACAACAGCTTTAAGACTGTAACTGCATTGGCAAAGTAGTACCAGTCCATTTCCTGTCAAGAAAAACATTAACATCTGTAAAACAGATCTAGGTCCATGGAATAGAGACTTTAATCTTAATCACTATTAATCTGGTCAAGCCTGCTGAGAGGCTATGTAGGGCTTTCCTTCAAGGCTTTAGACTTCTGTGAAGACAGTCAAGTTCCTATTTTCTTAATAAGAAAAAAAACCCCAGAGGACATTGTTTTTTCTACAGGCACTTTATTCTTCATTTATTGTTCCAGAAGATAAGTGAATCTTTATCTTTCTTTGAAATGGGAATGAAAACAAACATCATATGTTAGAAGAGTACCTTTAAAAAAAAAAGCTGGATTTGAAGTACTAGTGATACCCCAGCAAAGTAGTATAACAAAGACAATAAGTCATGTTATAGTTATAGTATATTAAATTACAGTATTATTTAAATAAATCAAATATATTTTACATTGGACATATAGCATGTATATTGTTGAATGACTATAAGAAACAGTTCTTCACCTGAGGAGCTATCAGAAAGTTTCAGCTACATCCAGTTTTAGATAATATATGTGTGTGCATGCTGAAAGGAACTCAGTCACAAATAGTCAGTTCTTCCAAGGTAGAGGGCTTTTTTTCTGTAAATTGCCTGTATTTTCTAAAAATCCCTATTAGTTTCCATTGTTTTGGTAAACCACTTAGGACACAAGTCTGCAAACAGAGAGTCAGACATAAACTTTTAAATAATGCAGTGTCTGCATTACAGGCAGACTTAAACAGCATTAATGCCACCAATCTCATGTTTGAATTTTTAAAGCAATTTGTATCAATAAAAATTAAACTGAAGTAGCAATGAACCAACTAAGCAGTGGGTTCTGTCAGAAGGAATAATATTGCAAGAATAATCTCTTCAAAATAAAGTTTAAATATTAAAAACAATAGCCACCCTAATGACTATGCGTTTTCTTGTTAGCACAGTATGAAGGTGGCTGCCAAATTCCAAAACTAGAAGCTTCACAGGGGTTTGGCAGGTGACTCTTGACAGAATGTCACATTTAATGTAAATCAATAAATATTTGCTTTAAAATTTAACCATTAAGGACCACTTAAAAGCCCAAGAACTTTGAAATTAGCATTAATAGAGTTCTCAGTTAATGAGACCAACAAGAATTCTGTAATAAAAATTACCAATACAGAGGAGGAAAATCTTCAGATGTTTAAGTAATTTTCAGGTTCTGAAATCCCAAACAGCAGAGGAAATAGAGATCAGAGTATTTTACTGATCTGAAAAAAAAACTCTGACATAATAACAAAACAATCTTCTGCCATAGGGACTGGTCCAAAGCCAATTCATGTCACTGGCAGCTTTCCCTTATGATTTTGGTGATCTTAGGAACAGATTGGAATGAGGCTAAATCCTTTTTTTTCTAACATAATCTATGGAGACAACCACAACACAAAGTTAACTGGACACAGAGGACATTATGTAGTGCAAATGATGAATATACTACAGTTTAAAAAAATGTTTTAACTAAAATGAAATTTAAGCAATCTCCCTAGAACAGCTCTAATCAGTTTTGCTTCAGGAAAAGAAGGTACCAGCATATGCCATAAAAAAAATGGGACGGCAGAAAATAAAAAGGCATGTGTTTCTGTGAATGTATTTGGGTGAAAGAAGTGGCACTGCACAGTATGTATTTGTAGATTAGGTTCTTAGAAGCATATGAAATATTTAGGAGCAATGAATTTAAATGCTATTTCTATATTAGGGCAAATTAAATGTTGAATTTTTGAGACAGTTTAATGAAGTTGTATCTAGTTCTTTGTCACACTCATTTTTCAGAATACTTTTTTCTCATCTCTTTACAGTCTAGATATTATGCTGAATGAGCACTGTCCTGACCAAAGAAATTAGCTATAAAATTTAGTTATGAATCACAGGTATCAATTACCACTGGGCTCAAACCCAGCAACTAGCTCTATTTCATTATACTGCAAAAATTCCTACAGTGCCAGGAATGGCATATGTTTATTATCTTAATGATGAACTATTAATAAGATTATTCGCATCATCTAATATTTTATGTGAGGTCCCTAACTTATTCAAAATACCCACGTGGTCTTCCAAGATTAATTCTTTCATTATTGCAGAAATAATCCAGCTGAGGTGCCCTGGACAAGCTGATTTTTACTTCCAACAGGGAGAGCTAAGAGAACAGATTTAGTTTTTTTGTGTTGGGTGGAGAGACACCCAGTCACTAGCCCAGATCTGATGATACATTTATAAACTGAGATGCCAGAGCGTGAATGAGGCATACATATCAGCAGCTAGAAGTGAAATCCACCTTGTTCAGCCAAAACACAGCCTTTAAAAACTTGATTCTCGTTCCAAATTAGTGTTTATTAACACGTAACTGATCATGGCATTTTGCTTGTCTTCTGCATATCAAGCTGACTTCTTCCTCTTGTGTCAATAAGTATTTTAGAATCATTGTAAAAGACATTATGCATTGGTGCAAAATCAATTTCTTATTATTAAGCAGTGCCTTTTGCAGGCTTACTAGTGAATGTAGTTAACATAATTTTACTCTAGGGAAAGATGCTTAATTACTTTTCACTTAGAAGCACTGACTTACTACATATACCAATGTCAGGTGAGAGCTCAGAGGTCCTGTGCCAAAATTCTTCATCTCATTTTGCTTGATAAGTGTGTCTCAATCCTTATTGAAAATGACTGACTGAAGAGTCCTCCAATTCTTGTGAGGACTATTTTATGACTATATTGACAGAGCTAGTGCTGCCTTGCTTATTAAAGACTCATCCTGAAAACCCCAAGACAGTCTGCGCCATACTGGACATCAGCAGAAGCTAAGAGAGATGAAGCTTGGAGCAAAAGTTATAGAAATGAACCTCAAACAATGCCCAAGGTTGGTATTGCATTTGAAAGCATGAGTAACTTCAACCAGTAAAGAAAGTTTGCAGAATTATGCAAACAGAGATGAAGTACCTAGAGCAGCTGATTTATAGTCAATGTGATGTTTATGAAATTACACTTTCATTGTTCAAAGGAAAGCATATGTGCTGAAAAAGCTTCCTGAACTGGTTTCCAGAGCAGGTTTTTCTCCATTTCTCCATTTCTCCATTTTCTAAATTTTTTCTTCATTACTAATATAAGTCTATAGCATACAACAAAACACACTGTTATACAATTTATGCCAGTTCTCCAAATGGGATGGAAGTATCGTACACTGCATAAGATTGAATCAACTGTAAAATAGTACCTATATAAAACTTCACATTTTAAGAAATCAAACTGTTTAACAAATTTTTCAATAAATATGTATTGTCTCCATGGTGTTTCAAATGAAATAAAAAAATTTCTCTTTCGGGAAGAAGCATCAAGAGTTCTTTAAAGGAAAACCATAACAGAAAAACAACATTTTAAAGAAGAAGAAAGGTGGTCTCTACACTTTACAGACATAAGCCATCCTGCATCTTGTTTTTTTGAACTTCATATTTTCCCCTGTTTCTATATGCCTTTAATTTTATGCCCCTTACATTTATCTTTAAATAATCCAAAATATCAGGCCCAGACTAGAAGCAAACTATTCCATTGCCAAGAGCAAAAGGACTACTGTCTGGTTTCAGCTGAATGCAAAACAAACAAAAATGCACACTAAAAATCTATCTTGATTTGTCAAAAAAAAAAATCAACTAAAAAAGGAGAAAACCAAGATTAATTTGGATCCATAAATGAAGATGTCTGAGTTCTTAAAAAGATTCCTTAATTTTACTAAGACTATGGAATCCAGAGATGTGTCATGTCAGATTTGATTTTTAAAACAAACTATCAAATATATGGTTCTATAAAATACAGCAATTTTTTCAATGAAATTTTACCTTAGCTTTTGGGGTTGTTCAGCCTGAGGAAGAGAAGGCTCAAAGGAAACTTTATAGCAACATTCCAATACCTAAAGAGAGCCTAAAGAAAGCTGGAGAGGGATTTTTCACAAGAACATCTAGCAACAGGACAAGTTGGAATGGCTTTAGACAATAAGAGGATAGGTTTGGATGACATATTAGGAAGAAGTCCTTTACTGTGAGAGGGGTGGGACGCTGTACAGGTGGCTGTGGATGTGCCATCCCTGGTAGCACTCAATAACAGGTTACATGGGGGTCTGAGCTACCTGCTCTAGTGGAAGGTGTCCGGGCCCGTGGTTAGGGACTTGAAACTAGGTAACCATTGAGGCACCTTTCAACCCAAATCATTCTATGATCCTGTGAACTGAAAATGAAGAAAGAAAAGAATGAGTACATTTCTGGAGGGCACTGTTTCTAGAACACAAAAATTCCAATGACTCAAGATGTTTCCATTTCATATCTTCCCCACTGCATAAGCCAAAATATTAGAATTATAGAACCATGTACGTATAAGTGATAATTTGCAAAATAAGATTGTGTCTCAATTTCAGTAGATGCACTACACAAATTCAAAGGAGTGTCAACACATGCACATTCAGGAAAAAGAAACACATTGCCACATTTTAACATGTATTGCCTTTTTAAGAATGTTCTTAGTAATGAAGACTCAACTGCTGGTAATGATCCTGTGTCGCAGACATCTTTCATGAAAAATCCTTTCTTAGGATTTTTCCTTGTGACAAGCTGCAGTTCAGCAACCAAAGTAAACAATGGTTATCTGCTGCTGTGGAATGCAACAGGTGATTGGTCTCCTGTGGGTGTTTGGATTTCTTGACCACTCATGGCAGAGCTGGCTCTTGCTCTGTCTGAGACACAGATCTTTGTTATTCATTCTTTTCTATTCTTAGCTTAGCTAGCCGCTGAAGAAACTTTTCCTTTCTATTGCTTTTTAGTATAGTCTTAATGTAACATATATCATAAAATAATAAATCAAGCCTTCTGATCATGGAGTCAACATTCTCGTCTCTTCTTCATCCTGAAAACCCTTGTGACCGCAGTCACAATTGGTGACCCCCGACTGAGGAGGACAATCATCACTTGGTGAAACCACCAGAGGAGCATTGCTGCACTGGGTAAACCCCGAATGTGTGGCATTGATGGTTGCTTCACAAGTGACCACAGAAGTGGATTCTAGCCAGGAGCTGAAGAACTGAAGATCCGAATTTGGACAGAGTTCACAGCAAGGCTGACCACAAAGGGAACCTTCTGAAAAGCCTCCAGGAAGATGTTCGGAAAGCTCAGCAGAACCATGCAGATAGCCAGAGAGTCCTGGACACTGTCACAAGGTACTGTTGGTTTTTCCCCTCCTAAAGATGAGGTCATTCATAGTTTGTGGCTGCTCATCTGGAGGACTCCTCCCCTAGAGGATGAGGTTCCATTCTCCCCTTCAGAGGAGAAACTTATTGCCCTCTGGCAAAAATGGGGTGAAGAGGACAGAATTCTCCTGGTGGAGACAGATCTCTATGAGTTTTTTCGATGGGCAAAGCTCTTTGGTTTTTTTACGAATGTGCTATATGCCCTCGATATGTTTGTCTGGGAGTGTATGGGCTCCATTTTCCAATTCTTTTTATACCGGGGGTTCGGATGCCCCTCGATTTATCCAACCTTTTTGAAGCTCTTTCTAGTCTTGAAACGGAGAGCAGCTGTTTTTCCCTGGATTGCTAACTGCAAGGGCAAAGCCCCGTTCCCCCCAATTCCGGGGGAAGACCCTTTGGAGGGGGACGATCTGCTGCTTTCCAGCCCCCCTGAACCACAGTGGGGGGGCGAAGTTTCACCCGCAGCCGAAGTTTTTTTTACTGCGTCTTCGGAGCATGCTCAGACGGAGCCGTTTGTTCCCCCCTCCCGTTGCTCTCAGGGGGGATGGGAGTGGGCGGCGCTGCCCCGGCCAGCGCCACGGGCACCGCCCCAGCCAGCGCCACGGGCACCGCCCCGGCCAGCGCCACGGGCACCGCCCCAACCCGCCCCGCGGGTGCGGGCGGTTCCCCCCGCGGCCCGTCCCGTGGCCGCCCCTCCGGGGGAGCCTGTGGGCGCTCCGGCCGCGGTTCCGCCGGCTTCCCTGCCTGCATCTATCTCAGAGACACCGCTTCCCGCGGCTGCGCCGATGTTGCTGGGCAACAGCGATCCACCGCTCCCCCCGGCCGTCCCGCCGCCTTCTGCGACTGCGGTTCCGCGGCCGATGTCAGAGTCCGGTGCAGAAGAAGCTGCCGACCCCGTGCCGCCCCCGCCGCCCCCGCCGCCTCCCCAGGCGGCCCCGCTGCCCGCCCCTGCGGGGACTCCGTTCTCCATGTCCGCGTCAGAGGCTGCCTTGGAGCCGGCGGCAGCAGCAGAGGCGCCTCCTGCATCCAGCGTGACTTCCTCCCCGAGTTTTTCGGGTTGTCCCGGGGCTGCCCCTACGGGGGGAGCTGGGACAGGGGAAGAGGGCGTCAGCCTGTCCTTCCGTGGAGGAGGCATGGCCCGACAGCTGGCTGTGGGCGCAGCGCGACTGCCTGTTTTCAAGATCAGCATTCTTGGCGGGTTGGGGGGTGTTTGGTCCGGGTTTTCCCCCTGGGGGATGCGAATCTCTCTGCCGCCCCTCGCGCGCCCCAGCGGCGAGGGGGAGGTGGGTCCCGAAAGTTCTGCCCCTGGTCCCCAGCCCAGAGCGGGTGGCGGTGGTGCCGTGAGGCAGATGGGAGGAACACCTGGTGCATTTGCATCGCAGAGGCAGAGGGCACAGCAGGAAGCGAGCATCGCTTGTCTGCTGTGGGGAAAGGACATCCCCAGACCCGAGACGAAGTTTCTCGGGACAGCTTCTGTCTTCCCATTGCCGGCATGCCTCGGTGATTTTGGGGAAAGGAAGCGTTTGGTCACCCCTTCTGCCATTGTACTGGCAAAAGGGTGCGGGTCTGTGCCAATGCAGAGCCTGCCTCGGGGGCTGGGCCTGGGCTGTCTGCCTTGGTTGCTTGGGCCAGGGCCACCTCCCAGCCTCCTGTTGAGTTTGGGGGCTTTGCTTCCCCCTTCTGGTCCTGGGCCACCTTTCAGTGGGCCAGGTCTGGGGTTCCTGATCCTTCCACATGGGCCAGGGCCCCCAAGGGCCTCTCTCTGGCTCCTCTGCTGCTGCTCTTTCCGACAAGACAAAAAAAAAAAAAAAAAAAAAAAAAAAAAAAAAATTAAATTGAATAAAAAAGGGTGAAAGAGCTGGCAGCAGCTCAGAGGCATTGAGGAGCCAGGGATTGGCTTCAGCCCAAGTTGTTCAATGAAGGGCTGTGGCAAGACATTTCAGAAATTTTCTAATTTTCTCAAAATTGTTTGAAGACTGTCAATGGACTTTTGATAAATATTGATGGACCTTTTTCTGTAGCAAGCCTGTTTCAGGACCAAAAGAAACTTTCAGATATGGCAAAGAGGAACATCTTCAAGCCATGGACTTTTCCTGAAACTCAGCTGCTTGGACTTGAATTTTCTTTGCATTGTTTTTGCATTTTCTTATATTATAGAATTGTTTTAGTAATATGATAGAATTTTATGTTCTACGGGTGAAGAAATTCCCAGTGCATTGCACAGGAGCACTTGAGTGGAGTTTGATTGGCAACAGATAACCTGTCAAGTGTTTGTCTTTTTCTTCGGCATGAGTACAGCAGAGAAAATTACAAACACTTTTTCCTTTTAATTTAACTAAATAAAAAAAGGTGACATGTCGCAGACATCTTTCATGAAAAATCCTTTCTTAGGATTTTTCCTTGTGACAAGCTGCAGTTCAGCAACCAAAGTAAACAATGGTTATCTGCTGCTGTGGAATGCAACAGGTGATTGGTCTCCTGTGGGTGTTTGGATTTCTTGACCACTCATGGCAGAGCTGGCTCTTGCTCTGTCTGAGACACAGATCTTTGTTATTCATTCTTTTCTATTCTTAGCTTAGCTAGCCGCTGAAGAAACTTTTCCTTTCTATTGCTTTTTAGTATAGTCTTAATGTAACATATATCATAAAATAATAAATCAAGCCTTCTGATCATGGAGTCAACATTCTCGTCTCTTCTTCATCCTGAAAACCCTTGTGACCGCAGTCACAATCCTGGAACCCAGAATCTACATTTCTTATAATATATTGTATAAGGATGTTACTAGTTAATCAGATGGAGATTCAATAATAATTTAGTTTAAGCTGTCGCTTATTGCTTATGATTAAAGTGATTATAATTGCACTTCTTTAAGATAAATACAAATAAGCAGTATGAACATTGCATATTGCCATAAACTCTGAGAAAAAAAAAGTTTCTACTATTCTTGGGTTTCTAATACTCAATAAGCTCAAGTTCAGTATTATTCTTCAGCTATTGTAAGAGATTATTACATTTTCTGTTCAATTATTGACACCTTTATTACTTTGCTCACTAAACCAACTTGTTCTGCACATGCTTCTTTGGAGCTAGATCCCCAGGAGGCATTCCTGGATTCATGGGAATATTGCAGTCTACAAACCTGCAAAAGATTCTACCTTACCTATATAAATTAAATCTGCTTATCTGCTCTCCACCATAATATAGATATTTCTTACCATTCCTATAGTTGCCTTCCATTTAAACTGAAAAAGGATGAAAGTTACCAATTTTAAATACCTATCTTACACTGAAAGCCTTTAGAGCAAATTCTCCAAAAAGCTTTAAGAGGGTACTCAATAAATTCTTCTGCAAGAAGAAAGAAAAAATAAATGTTCCCTGCAATGGATTTTCTTCCCTTCTCTTCTGTAATTCCAGTGGAAATGATATGTGATTAGAGTTTACTCACACCTTTCCTTTCATTGAAATGCAATGTTGCATTTTCTACAGAAGAAATGTGTCCTTGGTCTCTCTTCATTTGCCATGGGCACAGTCTTTAATAAAAATTTTTAAAAACCCAAATCCAACCCCAAATATGCAAAACTACATCATGTTTCCTACTGAAACAGCCTACTGAAGTAGACCCTTCTCATCAGAAAGATATAGGTCCAACTAGAAATAGTTAAAGACAGGTATTTGTTAGCTGAGTGAGTCACCGAGTGCCTCAATTTTGTGTTCAAATTTACTTCTGTGGAGCCCTTAAGATCAGCCATGATAAAAGCAAAGATCAAGTACCTTTGGAGTTTCTGGGACCATAAACATATCTGAAAATGCCATGAATTTTTCTTTTATTATGCCTTAGCTTTGAAGAATGCCTTATTTTTGATGACTGAGTATTATGTGCAGAGCTCAGATGAGGAAGTTGGAGTGGGGCAGCTTTTAGTGCTTTTTCCCACTGTATCAAGCAACAGCTACTCAGTCTTTCCTATGGACTCCTTCCTTTTGTTGAAAATAAATTGATTTTTACTCAAAAGCTGATTTTAATAGCTCATTAGCTATTTCAAGAAAAAAGCCAATCAGCCAAACCATTCAAAGTATTTAATTTCTCCAATAAGCTATACTATACTACAATTCAAAGTATTTAATTTCTCCAACAAGCTATACTATACTACCACAGACATTTCATGTATGAATGCTTCATAAATGAAACTTCCTTGTTATGAAAGCTATCAGTAAGATCTTTATTTGCATCACAACTATGACAGAGCAGTGTCATATTATGTAACCTAAAATATATCTTAAAAAATCATAAAATATAAAGTTTCTTAGTAACAACCAAATTTACTATTTTATATTTCTAATTACTTTAGAGACATTATAATACAGGCAAATATTTCCCACCTAGTCTGTCATCTTTACCTTTTCAAAACCTACAAAATAGAAAAGTGTGTTTGCATCTTGCTGCAGTTTTTTTTGGAATTTGCTAATTATTTTTAGCTTACCCATCCAGCTGGAGTAATCCAATTGTTGGATTAACCAAAATAATTGATATTACTTGAACTGTCTTCAATACTCTCTTCTTTTTATATCCAGTGATTCCCATTGACTACTGTAGATGATGTTAAATATCAGTAAGATGATGTTAAGTGTCAGTATTTCCCTTACTCCAATTCAATATACACTTGGGGATCTACTATGCCCCTAATACCTCCAGTACTTGCTTTCAGCCCCGGTGGAAATTAATTGCTCTTTGGCTGTTTCTCAAATTTGCCCCATTGCTACATGCTCCTTCCTACCTGTTCTTACCCGTTTCTTGTGTGTTATTGTCTGATACTATCTTGTCTGATAAGTATTCATCTCCTTACTCTGCATTAGCACTGATTTTATATTACTAATTTCAAAACTCTCATTTTTTCTTTTAAAAAATACTTGGACTTTAAAATGGTATTGAATTTAGTGAGTACTTTGGACACCTTACCCAATCATTGGATCATTATTTTTGAGATCTGCAAAGGAGAGCAACATGCAAAAAAATACCGAAGCATCCCATTCTTTTCTTTTGTCCTCTCCCCTCTCCAGTTCATTTAATTTCCTATAATGGATGTAATCAGCAGAGATTCAATACTTCAGAAATTCTGACTGCCCTTCCACTTCTGGTACCGTAAGCATATTTCCTCATTTCTCATTCACCAAAGAGAAATTTATTCCAGGTCCATTTCGGTGAGTGCTAACATTGAGCTATTCTGCTCCACATTTCTCCTTCCATACTTACTCATGGCCATGATTATTAAAGTCTTAGCTTTATATTTAGTCTCTATAAATTCAGAAACCTGTCACAGGATTCACAATATTGGCTGTGAAATTGCATTTCTAAACTTCCAAAGGCAAGGTATTTTTACAATGAGGGTGCTAAAATACTGGAACAGCTTTTTCCAGTGAGGTGAGAGATGCCACATCCCTGGAAACATTCAAGGTCAGACTGGAAGGGTCTTTGAGCTACCTGAACTAGTGGAAGATGTCTCTGCTCACTGCAGAGGCGACATTTTACGTCTCCTAGAACCCAAACTATTTTATGATTCTGTAAAAGTCACCTTATGCCTTCTTATGTGAAGGTTCCTCAGACAGTTATCTTTTCCATTAAGATCTTGTTGTACATAATTGATTCTTCCTTTATGTTTTGCTCACATTGCCCCTTTTCCCATCAGCAAGGAAGAGTTGGTCAACATGGTCAACATTGTAGGTGAGAATCATTCAGGTTCACAACTCTGTCTAGGTGAATGGACACACACACACACACACACTGGAAAAAGAAAAGTAGAAAAAAAGAAAAAAAAATAAATCTATTACTCCCTAAAGCAGGCACTTCTCTCTCTGAAAGTATGATCTAATACCAAATGTTGAATTAAAAGACACAGCACTCAGGAGAAAAAAATAAACTAATTTCATTACTACATGTCCCACAAGATACATAAGTATTTACATTTGAATAATAATGTTAATATTAGGACAACCATGGCATAATCAGTTGTGCTTCATTACACCATTTTACTGTAGCTGCAGCATTATTTATTTTTGATACAATTACAGAGACACTTAGCACTTTGAAGATAAAACAATTTTTCATTTTATGTGAAAAGACATTTTTTAATTCCTTGTTGGCTAAGCTATTGCAAATATTAAATCTAAAATCAGTCAAGTACAGTAAAAGATTTGAGCAAGACAATTACAAAACCCATTTTAAACATCTGTACATAGAAGAGTATTCAATAATTCAATTTTTTTAGTAACAAATCAAGGTTAACAAGTGGGCAATGTTGCAGAGACCAAACTTCCCTAGAAACACTCTTCACACTAACATCTATTCAATCATAGAATGTCCTGAGTTGGAAGGAGCCCACAAAGATATGTCCTGAGTTGGAAGGAGCCCACAAAGATCATTTAAGTCTAACTCCTAAGGTCAATCATGCTTATGAAAGTGAATTTACTAGCAATTCACAACAAATACATTCGTACTCATTTGGTCTTGCAATAGAGCAATATGACAGTTCTCAGAGGTATTCTGCCTCACATACAGTCCAGAGACAATGTAGATTTACTGATTCTATCAAAATCAGAAATTTTACACTAGTTAAAACTACTATGTAGAGTGCAAATAAAACTCACACATTGTTACAATGTACTTCTTCAAGATAACAAATTTTAAGAAACAGAATTGACAAAAGTAGTGTTTTAAGCTCTTTGGTAAATATACATTTCCAAATTCAACTTGAATATGAGGCTCCATTCTGGATGTACTGAATGATGTTTTACAAATAGAATGTATGCTGCATAAAGGAGGCCTTCTATCTTTAATCTTGCATTAGTAGGAGCTGCTGTGATGCAGTTGCCACTGAGAAGCCTCAGTTCAAAAGCAGGGAAGGGGCAGAGGACTGGAAGAAAAGCACTTCATGAATATCTCTCCTGCCAGGACCAATCATCCATCCTTTATTTTACAGAACATGTCATACAGTGATGAGAATAGTATGTCCTGTGTCAAATCAATGAAGCAAAGACTTAGCCCTGTGCTTCAGCAACCATCATGAAAGATTAATCTACACAGCATGTACCCACACTTCAGTACAATTATATTCCCTGGGAGAAGATATTTGATTGTCTCAACTCCAGGCAGCGCAGTGGGCACCCCCAGGCAAACTGGGGCCAGCTGGGATGCTGTAGCCCCAGACAGAGTTCAAAATAAAGCTTACTGACTATCCCCCCTTCACACAGAGTTCTATAATGTCTCAACAGGTTTATTCTTTGAGAATTTGTCCTATTACTTAGGGCTTCAAAATGTAATTAAATATCTATTATTATAAATATTCCTAATTTTTTGCCATATTTATCTACAAAATATTAATTAGTAGTGGTGAAGGTGTGGTGCAGGTATCAATGCACAGTTACATCATCTTTAGCCCCTTACTATGACAACTGGATGTATTTTTTTAAATAAAATTGGTTTACTAGATAAATGGACATTACCTTTTCCATCAAGAGTATCACGTGCAAATTCAGAGATTGTTAGCACATAAAACTGGTATTTTAGTGTTTTGGAAAGGACAGAAGACACAATTTTCTAGTCTGGACTTAGTGCTTGAGAAAATAGGAAGAAACTGAACACTTCTACTTACCTTGTCTGTTTCTTTAAATATAATTCAAAGACAACCGCAATATTTTTAATTTTGTTTCAATGGTAAAACCTAATAAGCTGTTTTCCTTCTGATACTTCATTAAGCACTGTAAATTAAAGGGAGAGAAAGTCATAAAGGCTTAATTTAAGTGTCAAAAATAGTCTTGGGCAGAAAAATGAGGATTCACATAGGCAACTTGGAGACAACACTGCAAAATAAAATAGTATCTATAATATGCTTGCATTCTACTGTCTCTCAGATATAGTTCTGGTTGCCTATATACTTTCCATATCCACTTGCAATGAGCTGCCCATTACTGACAGCTAATGACCACTAGATCACTGAAGTGTCACTGTACAAAGTCTGCTCCTGAATTATACTACTGTATATTTCATGCTAATATTAACGCATTTATATATTAGCATTATATACAGTTTGTCTATTTATAATATAATGATAATGATAATAATAATAATAATGCCATACAATACAATAACAATTGTACCATATTATATGTTAGCATTATATATAGTTTTAGTTTTTCTCTTGCAATCTTCACATCCAGGGTAAACCTGATCCTTATTAATATGAGCTGTCTGCTTCTGTGACTGGATTGTCCACCTCCCTCTGAAAAAGACTTAAGTGCAAATCAGACAGGACAAGTAAAACCATTATTTTCTGACGCAGTTCTGGAAGCAGACACCTGCAAAAGAGGTTTGTAAATTATAACTTTCAAGAACAACCAGAACCATGTGCTTGCCTACAAGCTCTGAGTAAAACATGAGTAGGAGAGGGCTGAAGGTTACCCTGTACTGCAGCCCTTGTGATTAGCTGGGTCTGCTACAGCTGATCCACAGGTTCCAGGTCCTTTCTGCCACTTCACCTTGCTGAGTGAGCAATGCCTCCTTTAATTTCTGTTAACCCCGTTATCAAAAGGAGCCCTTTGCTATTTAATGATGCAGCATGGCTGCAATATTAATCTTCCTGGAAAAAAAAACCAGCTATTCTATTCCTGCAATAGTTACTGAATACTGATTTTTACACCTCCTGGCACTGCTTCTTGGTGGGAACTGCTGACTTTAGCAATATAATTTGAGCCAGAGGTGGGGTCAGAAAAGAGTAGAAATCTAATGTCCCAAATTTTGATGCTGATTAGAAAAAAGAAAGAATTGTCTTTCTTTGTAGGCCATGCCATATTTTAGACTAAAATGTAGCAAGCTGATGGATAGGAGCAGATCCCTCTGTGACTTCCCAGAACTATAGGAAGAAAAGGAAAAACAACTGTGCAGAACAGTTTGAGTAATGAGGGGCCTTAATTAGAAAGTGGAACTATGCTTCTAGCATCCATATAATTTTGCCTCGTTTCCACTAGGAAATGTATCTTCTAGTTTTTCCTCCAGGTTGTCTTCCAACAAAGCTCTCTGCTTTTGAATACGACTATTAAATTAAACTGCTGTATATTTAAGACTTAAAGCTTATTTCAACACATTATTTAAGTATGTGTTAGTTCTAATCACATGGCTTGTCTCATTTGATAATGCATTAATGGGATATTTCACCCGGTCACAGTTAAATTCTTTTGAAGCGTTTACCTTAAACCTTTAAGTCAGGCATAAGATGAGACTCAATCTTTATGTATTCTCCTCATATTTTTGTTTTGTCTTCTCTCCTTACTTCAGAAAAAAAAAAAATACAGCAATTGTAATTCATTGGTTGTCAAAAAATTCCCATTCCTGTTTCTTTTCAGATCCTGTTTATTTCTATTTCCCTCTGATTATTTGCATTCCTTTTTAATTTTTTTTTAGATTTTTTATTCAAAGCATTGCAATGAGGCCTAAATACACATTTTAAAATAATTTTCTGGACAAATAGGGTATTTACAAACTCTTGTGACATAACAACATACCCCCTTAATGTCAATGTAAGACATTTACTAAGAGATACTGATATAGGCCAAGATATTGTTCATCTGCCTATGTTCTGATTCTTCAATGTCTGAAAAGCAGAATAAAATAAAACAAACACTCTGAGACAACCTCCTATTCTACTGAATTTGATACATATTTGTTGTGATACTTCAGTGCCAGAAATGTCCAGAATCCTTTCATTAATTGAGATAATTATAAAAATATCCTGTTTGCTTCATTTTTGAACTTGAACAGTGACATCTATCATTGAAAAAGTTTGCTGGTTGTACATAAGAAAGCCATCTGAAAATTAAGCTAGTAAATATTTTATATTGTAGCCTCTTTGAGTGCCTTTCAAATTCTCAGACAAGCACAAAATCAAAGTAACAACCTATCCAAATGGGAGTAAAATATGTTTTTAAGCATTGCTCATGCTTTCAGAAAGAACATTGCTCAAGGCTGTTTCTGAATCTATGTTCACACACACACACACACATCTCTACCATGGGTCATGCAAGAACTCCAGCTGGGTGGAGTTAAAGCAGCTTAAAGTAATCTGGCTGAGAAAACTTCTGTGAATAACTAGTGGCTTTAATGATGTTTTATTTCAGGTGCAACCATTACAAATACATCTGTGGGAAAAGGAACAAAAAAAACCCTTCATGAGCACTTTCTCTTACTGAAGAAAACTATTAAATGTGGAATCATTCACTGAATCCAAACAACAATAAGATTCATGTAATTGCTAAAAGGATTGACACCTAAAGCTACAATTCTAAAAGTGCTGGATGAAATGAAAACAGAATAAAATACTGGTTCCTATGTTCTAAAGTCCCCTTCGAAAAATCTGGAATATTTCTTTTTGAAATGGTGTTCAGGCCTAAATCCTGATTTTCTGTCTCCTATGTTTCTGTGAATAAAATTTGGAAAGAAGATAAAATACGTAACTTTAAAAAAGACTAGGGAATTTCAACATCTGAAGTGTCCTATTTTTAACTAATGGCGTTCATGGAAAGGAAAAAGAAATAGAAAAAGAAAAGAAAGTTAGAAAATAACTATTCATTGCAATGATTGTTAATTAAACAGAGTGAACATTGTACTCTTTCAAAAACTTTTTTATATTTATAAAAGAGTTTGATAATTTACTGTAGACTGGAAGTCAGTATTACAACCAAATTATTTTTCTTAATCTCTATATGAAAACCGACCTCTCAATACAAACTATGTTTCTCAATACATATAATTTCTCAATAAAATATAAAGTGAAGGAAAAAAACCAGATCATAATGAAACTCAGCCTCTAATATATACACAGACACTTTATGCATTGCATTGGAGTAGTTGTTTTCTTTCCTGCCATTGGAATATTTAAGTTTTGAAAGATGCCCAGCAACTTCCCCAGTAAGTTTACGAGTATTTCCCCCCAATGTATCGTTGACACACCAGTACTGGTAGTTAGTTAGTGATAGGCTTGGTGTTGGAAATAAGACAAATTGAAAACCTCTAAAGTAGTAACAAACTGAGAAGCAGAGTCTAAGAAATGAATAATAGTTTTATTGCAGTGGGAAAGGAAGAATTGATTTTGAGACTACAGTGTTTGCTTGCAATTCTTCTCTATCTTCTTCTAGCATATTGACAAGTAAAAGTAGCTCGTTACATTTTGTCATCACACCAGCACTAAGGCTTAGTCCTTAGACAGTGGACCATGCACAAGCAACATTCTTTGCAATCTTCCAAGGGTGCAAATTACCCTGAAGCTTCTAGGAAGAGCAGCCAGTGTGTATTTTGCACCTTCCCAAGCCAGCAGAGATACCAAGTTGTGAAGCAGTTACCTTTACTCTGTCTTATATAAAGTGTTTTATATAAAATATAAAGTATGCTGAGGCACATTGGAAGCAAAACCTTGATGTTCTCTTTCAAGAGCACATTAATGAAAACTAATGATTGAAGTATATCGTGAAGCTTCCACCACTAAAAAGTTATGATGTCAGCTAAACTAGAGAGTGTTTTGTTCTGCCACTATGGCAAATGCCTAGTAATCACCTAGTAAGGTGACTTAGCTTAACTGTCTTTTGTCACAGACCACACTAAGTGTCATTATCCTCAATTTCCCCTGAGCTAAGAATGCAGCTACTGTGACCCAGTTGATGCATGGTAACTAACTGCAAGCAGCAGCCTGAATGTGAACTTGACCTATCAGAACTTCATTTTAATGCCCTTCTTCACAGTTATTGCTCTGGGAATATTTTAGTTTTCTGCAGGGGAGAAGAAGGGTTGGGCCATTTTCTTGTTTCTATTTTCACAGGAATACAAATGCACAGCTATTCTGTACAGCTGCTGTGACATGTGTGCCATGCTATTTTAACTAGCAGCAGAAGGACTGTTATTTTAGAGGGGAGAAAATGTTCACACTGTGCACTGGATTCAGAAGAAATACAGCACAGGACTCTTGGGTCTGCAGGCTTAAGAGAGGATACGTCCCAGATTTTCTTACCCAGACAAAATAGCAGGCAGTGCTGGGGAAGTGCCATGTGCAGGGCTCTGGTGAGGGCAGCCCTCAGGCTCTTCTTTCTCCAACCTCAGCTCCACGTGTGATTCTTCACCATGAAGAAGAGATAGGTCAGGCTGCAGAACTCAGATGCCCACTCTATCTACCCTGTCAATGCAGCAAAATTTATGAGCCCTGAAAGCTGCTCTGTAAAAGGTCGTGGCTGTCGGATGTGGAGCCAGACCATTCCTCACATCTGTGCCTGCTGTTTGCATAGTGGGATGTTTTCCTCACTAATACATAAGACAAGGGGGATAGCTACATAGCTCAAATGGAAAGGAATTTCATCTGACATGCTAAAAACACCCCAAAGGTTTGTGGACATCACTGGAAAAGGTGAAGGAACTTGGAAATCAAAGAATCTGTTATAAGAGAAAATATCACACAACTTCAATGCAATGCATGGTCACCATCCATTATGAAGACCATTACTGTAACAATTTTCAGTAGGTCTCAGGTACTTTGACTTTTAAAGTGCATATTTCACCTTAAAAACTGGAGATTATATTTCATTTCCTTCAGTGACACAATGATTTGTTTGTCTTCAGTATTATTCTTCAGGCGCTGTTGTCTTTCTTTATCATATTCAATTTTCATTAAAAAAAAAAAAGGGAAAAATAATTCTGGATGGCTGATATGGCTAGAAGTTATTATTTTCTGAAAATGAAAGGTAATTTCATTTTAAAACTCATTGTGGCATTTACCCCAAAGCTATTGAAATGTGTGGAAGGAGGAGGGGGTAAAATTATCTTTGTAGCTTTCTAGTTTCATTACTATAAGTTTCAAGAAAAATAAATAAACTTTAACAGCTTTTTACTATGGAAACAGGACATTTAGTCTCAGTGGGTATCCTGAATGCTGCATTTTAAATTTGATTTTCTTTTTTTTTTCAAATGGGCCTGTGGGGGAAAATTATCAGGATGAAAGGATAGGTCTGGAACTTCAGAATCATTTTAACAGCAGTTGCCAAACTTTTGAAGCCTCCATGAAACACAGCCTATTGAAGAGTACTCTAGCATTGCTGGCTAAAATTAAAAGAATTTAAGATAAACAACTAAGATAACTGTAATGCTACAGAAAAATGTGATAATAATATTAATATAAAGAACAAGGAGAAAAAAAGGTCCCAGTGTTATGAAAGACTTAGAGAACACTTTACACTTTTCTAAAATCTAAAATTCAGGGAGGGACTTTAGGTAAAGCTTCTTTGTGCATGAAAGAAAAACACCAGGCATATCTTCAAGTTTTTGAACTAAGAGAAGGGTAGAAAATGCTATAGCAATGGAAAACTTTTGTGCAGTGTAACTGCAAGCCCATGATACATGAGACAGTCAATGAAGTTAGCCCTCCAGCAAAGCAAGGGCAATCCTGGGCATTATTTCCCTTCTCCTGGTAGACTTTAGACTGCTTGGCAGAAGCCACAAGCTTTATCTGTCACTCTTTTCTAGTGAAAACCGTGTTTCTTCTGCAATTCAAAGTATCTGCAAGCTGGGGCTTCGAGAAAAAGAGTCTTAAATGTTGCAAGTATTAATCTGAAAAAGATAAACACAGAAGCTGTCAGAAGCACATTGTTTCATTAAAACCAAGCAACTCCAAATGTTCTTCTATCATACACAAATTATCTACTTGAAGTTTTTCTTTTTTCTTCAAACAATATATATCTGCCTGTAAAAGGTCTGTATACAACTGCTGAAACCTTTAAGTATTTTTCATTTCTTCACTTTTGCTTTTTGACTACATAAACCTGCCAAGAAGCAAACAAAATCAGAAAATCATAGAATGAGAGGACAGCCCAGGTTGAAAGGGATCTCCAGAGATCATCTGGTCCAAACTTTAACAGGAAAGAGAACTAGATAAAATTACCTGGCCCCCTGTCAAATTACATTGTGAAAAACCTCCAGTTAGAAGGACTCCAAAAATTTCATACTGAGATGAAATCTCTCCCAGTGAAGCTTGTGCCTGTGACCACTTCTCTCTGTGGGTCCTTGTAAAGACAGAGCCTCTATACTCTTTCTACCAGCCCTTTAACTATAGCAATATTATGGTGAAGTTCTCCCCTAAGCCTTCTCTTCTCCAGAGTGAAAAGGCTGTAACGCACAGGATGCACATGTTACTTTTACACATGGTATGAACTTGTTACTTAATTGTACAGTATTTAACGATAGGGAAGAAAAACAAAACAAACAAATCAAAACAAACCAAACAAAACAAAACAAAACCAAAAACCAAAAAACCCAAGAATTATTTTCTGGAGCAGTTAGCTACAGCTAGAGATTAAATAGTAAGTAATAAGTATAAAATTCCTATCTGGGTGTTTTTGGCAGTTACTTCTCCATCTCCCTTTTCCTATCCAGCCAGGCTGACTCCACAGCAGCCTACACCAGTCAACTACAGGTTGCTAGAGCCCTCTTTTCCTTTTGCAGGAGAAATTCATCCTGTCCTTTGTGCCAGCTCTGAAATTTATTTTTTTTCTTTCTTGTATAGAGAGACATATCAAAATTTTGCTTTTTTCAGGTTAGTTTGATGGATTAGTACACTGTGTCAGCTCCAAATTCAGAGGTAGACCCCCCTAGTCATCATGAACCAGTAACCATTGAACAAGCAGCCAGGTTTGTTTGTGTTGCTATTGAACTCCCATGAAATGTTCAGCACTGAAGTGCTCTTTCTGCTACCCACTCTCAGAAAAATTATTGATATAAGGACAGAATCCCTAACCTCTGTAGTTTGTGCCATTGTGAATTCATTGTAAGTTTGTTTCCTGACATTCTTATTTCTTTGCCCTCTATGTTCAAGTACAGAGGTTAATTTGGTAATAAAAACCATGCTGAAGGATCAGTGCAAAAGTCTATCAGGGAACTACTGGCACTCCAAATATGTTGATGATAACAAATTTTAATTGCTTCAGAGTGCCAAATGTATGTCAGCAATTTTCCTTAGACCATTGTTATGCATCCAGTGTTTCAAATGATGATTTTGCAACTAAGGAGAATAAGCACTCATACTGTGGTTTCAGAAATAAAAAATTGAGCTAGCCTTTGAGAACAAATATTCTGGGAGTTTTGAATAGCATTATACTGTCTTGAATTCAACAGGGATAGCACTAGGACTTTGTATCTGACATTTAATTTAAAAAATAGCCTGTGCCTTAGAGGAAAAAAAAAAAAAAGAGAAAGGCTGTGCTTAAAAGTGTAAATAATGATCCAGACTTCCAATTCCTTTTCATTGACTACACTATTAGTACCTGGTCAAGATACTTTTTTTTTTTCCACATTGTGATTATAAACGCTGAAACACAAGAAGTTTGAAAATTATATTAAGAATGCAGTCATCCTTTTCTATTCAAAATTTGTTGGTATGATTAAAGTCTTACTTTTAACATAAAAATGAAAACCTCTAGCACAAAACAGAGGTGCCTGAGCTAGATCAGATACTGGAAGAAAGGTTCCTGACATCAATACAGAGCTCAGGGAGAGCTACATACGCTTGTTCCTGGGGTTAAATACAATGATTGTCAATGGCCTGAATAAAGGAGTCTGATCTTTCAGTCTGCCCAAAGTCACAAAGGGCTGAGGCAGCTACTGCAAGAACTGAGCTGTTGCTTTATTGCTTCACACTACTTAGTTGGTCTAACTAGGATTTCACTGTTCCTTGCTCAGCTCTTTAAGAATGAACCTGAGCTTTCCATGTCTTGTGCAGATTTTTCAGAGCAAAATCTTTAAACAGCACTCCCACTCAATGGCCATGCTGTGAAAGTGGCATGATAAAAACATAACAGTTTCACTCAAAGTCAATGTAATCTTCTTGGCTCATACGAGCTCTTCATCTCTTGATGATTCCTTTTTGTACCAATGCTGACCCATCTTAAGTATTTTCTTCATAAATAGAGCATTTTTGCTGAGTTATTTTGCAAAAAAAAAAACCCACCCTAAAACAGCAGTACCTAGATAAGGTGTGTGCACCACTAGCTCCATCACTAGTTAAAGATAGGATTCTTTATTTCTCCTCTTAGTCATCCCTCCCTTTAGGAAAAAACAAAAAACAAACCTAACAAGCAGAAACCAAACCAACACCATTAAGCATTTAAATAATGAAATAAAATTCACAAGGGAGGAAAAATAAAGCAGAATGCAGATCACAGAACGAAGATTGTCTTAGTCGACAGAGTGAGAAAGACTGTTACTCCCAAAATTGTTCTGGCCTCCTCCTGGAGCCCTAAACTGCAATTTCTTTAAGGCAAAATGTTTGCAATGGCATAAGAAAATGGATTTTTCTTTTTTCTGCAGAAAGAGTTACTATCCTTTTCCAGCCTTCCTATCCATCTTAGGGCTAAATAAGAGTTCACATGTCTACAGGGCACTTTGGTCAAACAACTCTATGTAGCAAATTGTCTTAAAAGATTGACATTTGTGCTTCACTGGGAAACTTTCTGGTTCAGTTCAGAAAAGCAACGACTGATGAACTTGCACAATAATAGTATTTTTGTCTCTGACTCCAATTGAAATCAGACCATCCAGGGTAAAGAGTAATGAAAAATCTTTTTTCTCTCAGTTATCTAAAATGCTTTGTTTCAAGTCTGGTTTGAATTTTATTTTTAGAGTTTGGACCAGATTTTGTTCAATCACCACTGGTTCTTCTGGCTATAATCCCTTTGATTCCTACATGTACACAACACAGACAAATCCTGGAAAGGTCACTAAGAAACAAATTGGCCAAGAGAAAGTTTTTTAGCCTCTTCCTCATAAAAATGATTTTGTTTTTCTTCTCCTTGCATCTTACATCAATTTTTTTATACAATATTCACATGTTGTCTTCCTTTGCTATTGTCATCCAGTATTCATACAGCTGCGTAATATCTTCCCACTGTGTGCATTTTACCATGAAAATTGTATTTCAAATAAATCAATAGCATATTTTAGGCAAATTCATATCTTGGAATGAGACCCACTTACTGTAAGAGTTAATTGACTACTAACAGTGGATTAGGAATTATGAGTGAAATCAGTTTTAAAATTACATAAATTAGAAAAACTAATATACTCCCAATGCACAAGTCTCTCACAGCTCTATTTTCCACAGCCCCTAATACAAGCAAACACAAAATATATTTGCCTTACCAGGCATTTAGGAACAGAAATATATTGGAAGACATCAGGTAAGTTATAAAATCTATTTTTCTCCTAAAGAAGGTGCCAGAAATTGGTTTTGGGTTTTTTTTTTTTTAGTTCCTATGACATAAACACTGTTTGCTTCTCTTCATTTTGTTTTAAATCCAGAGAAAACATCAGAAAAACAGGAGATTAGGCCTGAAGGTAGAATTAATTTTACAGAAAAGCATTTTAAAAATCAGTAATTAGCAAATTAAAAAAGGAACTTTACATAATGGTTCCTTTATTAAGTGAGGAATACTTTTGATTGCTTTTATCTGTAGATGGCAAAAATGCTACAGGAAAGTGATATATCAGTCATATGCACAGTTCGCTAATGCAATCTGTGTGTGCAGTATTGGCTTAGTACTTCTGTGACAGTTCTTCAGACTAAAGCTACAATGATTTTTATATGAAAAAATCCAAAGTTATCTGATACTTGAATTCTGTGCAAATTGGTCAGAGGAAAGGAAATTTCTATTTTCTCATTTTGCTAAAAACATCAGTTTAACATCAGTTAGAAAGTAGCTAACAAGATAATAAGTAATTTCATTGTGGACTTTATTGTAATATATAGTATGCCAAATTCTGTAAACTTTTCTATGTAAAACTATAGCATATAGGTCTGCAGGAAAAAAAATATTTTTTGGTAATATAATCTATATACAACTTTCCATTTGTCTACTGCTGATGCAGGAAGAAATTCCTGTATTTGTGAATGTTGAAGTCAGTAGTGAAGGTTCCCCTATTGTTCCTCCATCAATTTCTGACCCATTCTCACAGGGGTGAGAATTGTACACAGCTTTTTTTTCATCTCCATGGGAAAAAACACATGCCTTCAGCTTTATGTAAGATTGCTGACAGAGGAACAAATGCTGAAACTGGGAATGGTCACCCCCACAGAAAAGCATTCTGATTTTTTCCTCTTCTCCCTTGCTATACACTGCATACACATGTGTATTTTTCTTTACTATGGACCACCAAATGAAAATAAATTTCTTGCTTAGAAGAGTCAGCCTGATTTCTAGGTCACCAGATACACATGGTGAAGAGGTGCACCCAAGACTGGGGAGACGAGACAGATGAGTTTTCTTAATCTGGATGTTTCTGTCCCAATGCGATGGGAAAGATTTGCTGGGAAGATGACATCTCCCTCATGGAAAAGTCCAAAGCAGCAGCAGAGCAGCAGTTGAGATCTGACTAGTCATATCAATGCAAGTTTAGCCCTGTGGTGAACCAGGCCTTTGGGATGCAGTATCAGTTATTGGCAAACAGGTACTTGCATCCCAGTTTGAAAATATTGCTCTGTCCATAATAGAATAGAAAAGAGCAAAGGTTATTGCATGCAGCTATGGGAAGTAACTGTGAAAAGGTTTAGCACTTATTTCCTCAAATTCAAAAAGCCAAGTTGTATGTACACAGTTTGTGATATTTTGCAGAGGGAGTAGAGCCAGCATATCAAATACTAGTAGTACTAACATAAGTCTTCACTGACCAAATTGCTCTACATATGTTGTTCTAAAACCTTGATGAAATATAGCAAAAGTAGGTCTGCACAAAACTGCAGGCACCATCTGTCCAAGGAATTTTGACAATGTTCTTTGCTTTCTTCAGCTCCCAAATCCTGTGGTGAGAGTCCCTGGGCTGATTGTCATTTCTAATTATGAAACAATGCCTTGACAAAAATATATGCCAGCCTTTAGAAAATCTGTATATAGAACAATTAAATATATCTCTAGAAACCTGTTGGATATCCTTGCTTCTTGTTACATCAATCACACACTCCTTTCTTTTTTTCTTTTTTATCTTACGAGCTAGAGAGTACACTTAGCAATATAGTTATAGATTGACAGTTGTACTGCAGAATTGCTTTGAAAAATCAATTAAAAAGTAATAACTAACTTTAAACAGACATACTTTGATTGAATTGAGTGATTCAAGGAAGGTAAGTTGTTTTTTCCTTTGTGTCATATAACAATTAATTGACTGTATCTGAACTTCCATTGATTTGGGATTTTTTACTTATCTAGATGTGATCAGTGCTCTTAAAGACCATTAGAAAGTACTACATGAAGGATTTTAAACGGCTTATTAAAAGAGTTTGCCCCATAAATTGTGTTTGCCTTATTCTAGGCATAATCAGAAAAATAACAGCAACCAAAAGCATGTGGTCCTGGTCCTGCCTAGTGCACCCATTGTCAATGCAGCCATAGAAAATTAGCACCAAGACCCTATTGCAAGAAAGTAATTGTGAATTTCTGAGTATGGTCATAACACTGCTCTTCACTTCTGTTCCTCATCAGTAAGTCTGCCCCAGAAAATAGTTTAGTTTCTAACCTATCTCTTACCTGTGTCCACTTGATGGTTCTGTCAGACCAAATACTAGTTTACAAAATTATCTGCCTAAATGTTCCTCTGGATTCTTCTTTTCCTATTCCCCCTTCCTATGAGATATATTTTGCTCTCTTCTCCAAATTTCCTTTTTTTTTTCTTCTAGAGGTACATTTTTCTACAGTATTTTAATCTTATCCCTAGCTTGCTGCCTCTGTTTACAACCATCTTTTTTTTTTCCCTCTTTAATTGCATTGAGAGGGTGGAGGTTCTGTTGTGCTGTTCTCTGCCTCACCCACACATCCTTACATGTTATGAAAAAGTGGGAAAATGTAGCTCCTTTTTGCAGTTTTTAATGTCATGATTTGTTTAGTCAATATGGAATCCTCATCCCACAGGATCCACAAAGAGTCAAAGACCTCCTCTTTACAGCTCAACCCTTATTATCTCCTCACAATACACCCATGAGATATCATTCCTGGTGTCTTAACACAAGATATAAAATACACCCCATGTCTTTCACTGTTAAAAATAGCAGAGACTACCAAGGAAGTATGATTTGTTTTTTAAAAGCCTAATTCTTGGAACAGATCTCTCTTGCTGAGAGAACAGTCATGGATAAGAACGACTTTTTTGCTGTCTTCAGTACTCACTATAATGATCATATGAGGATATTTTCCTTAACTCATCTACATATAAAAAATCCTCAGAAGTTGATGTTCAGCTGCTTATTAAGAAGACAGCTTACTCCCACTACCTGGATGTATATGCTGTTTGGAAAACAACAGTACCTAGATATGCTATGCCAAGTGATGGTTTAATACCAGATTTTTTTCACTACAATGCACTTTGTTCATTAAGACCCTGACTGATCATGTTTTGGAGATGTGCCAAGGGCTATATAGAATCAGAGAGATGGAGATAATCCAAATTTATAACCATGAAAACCCCTCATAATCTGTTTTTTAAGTTATACATATGCTTTACTTTTTGATCTTAAAATTCAGGTGACTAACTACAGTCTTGCATGTCCATTCCTGTTGGGGCAAAGAATTGAACTCATCACTGAACTCCAGTTTTATTCTAGAAATACTGCATTCTTCATTATATGCCCCCTTGAGGACACATGTTGCTGCTGGGCCTTGGGGGATGCTGAGGCTTTTCACAGAGTGCAGCTGCAGCCACCATTTCCATGGGTTGGAGTTGCTGGAGCTTCATTAATAGAAGGAGGTGGTTCAATCAGTCAGCTGGATCTGGGAGATCCCCAAAGATTCAGGTATACCCTTGTCATTGTCACCCAACCCCCTGAACCAACACAAAGCAGTTCTTGCTGGGGGACATTCTGGCCTGTTTAGGTCCTCAGCATCAGGTGAGTTCGTGTCTCGTGTGGTAAGCCTAAGCAAGAGCTGGGGTTTCAGCTCTATCTTCACTCATTGATATTTAAAATTCTGAGTCAGGACTTTGAATCCTTCAGGGGCCACAGGAGCCCAAACTCTGCAGGACAGAATTAGTCACTTTTTTGGCAGTTTGAATCAGGGCAAAGAGCAAGCAGGGCAGCTCCACAGGGGAGGCTCTGTTGGGATCCATGGTGGTCCAGGCATGGAGGGTGTCCTCACACACAGGATACCATCTCCCAGAGCCTGAGCAGAGTGTGCTGCAGGTGATGGTCCCTACAGGAGGCAGGGATGCACCCCAGGAAGTGACAACAAAGCTCAGGGCAGGAGTATGTCCCAATCTGGACTGAAAAAAACAAAATGGACCCCAAGGGGACCATATTAATGTCATCAGAGCCAAGAACAAACAAATCTAGACAGTTTAGAAGCTGCCTCGAAGCTGTTTGGCATACATCAGAAGATCGCACTGCATGAAGGCCTGAGGGGTAGCAGGAGGAAGAGGTAGAAGGGATAGCTTTCTCCCTTTCCCCATCTTTCCCTCCATTTCTCTGTTCTGACAATACTCCAGCAGCTTCTGGATCATCACCAGCAGGGAGCTTAGTAAGCTGAGATCAGCCCAGGACTCGTCAGGACACCAGCCCAGGAGGTGCTCAGGGACAGCCAGCTCCGGACACTCACCGGACCAGGTTTCAGCAACATTTGGACAACTTATCTGATGAATTCTAAACTGTATTCTGAAACCAGGGAGAGAAGAATTAGAGGCTGTTCCACTATGTTCCAAGGCACACAAGCCATTTTTGGAGCTAGTATGCAGCTATTTCTGGAAACAGAAAAGGTCGGTGAATAAGTCAAGACATTCAGCCATTAGTGGCACATGGAAATTATTTCAGTGTCTTTCCTTTTCCCAAATGAAAATAATAAATGCTTATTTTCACAGACTTTCATTTTGAAAAACTATTAATTGTGCATTTTCTTTGCACTAATAATGGCTTTGTATCTGAACTAACACTGGATAACCAAATGCAAAGTGAATCCATATCTTAAGAACTAGAAAGATTGCTTCTGTACACATTGTTGTACAAAGCTGACATTTTGACATTTGGAGGTTAATTATCCAAGGTTGTTAAGTAAGCAAAATTGGTTTTCTTTTTCCTCAGAAAAAAATTAAACATCCACAGTTAATTGGCAACTTCTGCATATAATTTCAGCTTTTATCTCTTATTCACAGTCAAACAAACTACATCTAGCAGGAAAATTAGTAATTTATAAATATATTTTACTCTTATTCTCTTCCAGATAACAGTGTATTTTGGTAGTGTATCATGGACCCTCATTCACTAACAGGAGCCATTTTTTGGAATTTATTCTGCCATTAGTGTATACAAAACACAATAGAAAAGACTTCCTTTTCTTCAATGTTCTTTGTTATACCATACCTAAAGTGAGAGTTTTTTTTTAAA
Source organism: Molothrus aeneus (assembly GCF_037042795.1). Lineage (NCBI taxonomy): Eukaryota > Metazoa > Chordata > Aves > Passeriformes > Icteridae > Molothrus > Molothrus aeneus. Next base: position 85,549,105 of record NC_089646.1, read on the forward strand.
GTTACACAGAAACTTGATTTTGAAGTCTACTCTCATAAAATTATTAAAGAGAATTTTAAGACTGATATATGTATCTAATCTAAACAGCTTGGGGTTTAAATTGTAAATTCAGAATACTCTTAGCACTTTCTCAGTAAGGTATAGGTTGAAATATATTCACATAAAAGAGCTGTTGAATAATTCTAAGAAATGAAAATATTTGAGGAAGAAGTAATCATTTGCTTACAATTAATGAACAGTAGAAATTCCTGTGTTTATGAATAGATTTGTTTGCTGCACATAATTCCTCTGCATTTAATCAAAAAATACCTATCTATTTTCAGAATAGTTCAGGTGACAGCATAAAAAGACAGGACACTCTATTTCTAGGGCTTTTAAGAAAAATTATAGAGGTTTTTGAATTCAAAATAATAAGGGATTGCATAAATTTCCATGTAATCACCATTCAAGTCTAATATGACAGGAAGTTGTTTTAGGTCTCTTCTTATGTGGCATGAAGGAAGCAATAAATTCTGTTTTATGGAAAAGAAAAAGTAAATCCAGCAATCAGGATTCAGCAGTAAGCTTCTTGCTACAGTGGCCTTTAGCTGTTATAAATCACTTAGTGTGTTTTAAATCCATGGACTTCTAAGGGAACAAAATGAAACGTTGTCATTCCTTTTTCCTGGCTGGTTTTATTTCCTTTGAGGTCTGTTAAGAGTCCTATGATCTTGATTCTCTTACATGGAGGGTTTCAAATTTATCAATAACCATCTGTTGCTGTCATTCTGTTTCATGGCCCAAATCTAGAATCTCCAATGCTAGTCCCAGTGTTTGCTGACATTTTTTTCATTTTCAGTTCTCACTGGGGCTATAATATTCAAAGATCAGGGAGAAAGTAATGTCTTTGATGTTTTCAAAGGCTAGAAAGATATTTCTCCCCTCCCAGTGTTATGAGTTTCATTTGAACACCTGGAAAGAAATCTGAATTTTATAGATTTATCTAAACAGTGATCCACTTGAACTGAAGTGGTTCAAAAAACTTCTAATAAATATAGCTTTTCATGTTTTTTGAAATTGTTAATTCCATTGTACAGTGAACAGAGTTTACACATAAATAATAAACAACATTTAACTATCATAAATGTAATCCACCATTGAATTCAGGTCTCTCTTCCCAGCCCACAGTGTATGCGTATCTATTATCTCCCCATCAACATAACTCTGAGAAAGGTGGGAATTCAGTGGGCTTCCTGCCAGGTTACAGTGACTGAAAGATCCTTCAAAAGAATAAGAAATATTACAGACTCAGTTCACATAAGTGTCCCAAGGCTATGTTAGATTTCACTCCAATGTATCTTTCATGCACCTCATCTTCCTTCAACCTCATTGGGATTCAGCACTGCATCGCATTTTATGTGCATAAAAATACACTGCCTTCATGTTATGATGGCATAGGTTACCAGGAGTGATTTATTATACACCTTTGACTACACCTCCCTTTCCAAGACCACTACAAACTGCTTTTACAGACATTTCACCCAATTTAATAGGGGCTGGTACAGCTATAGCCCCTGCACAGACTTCTCACACATATCTAAAACAAATCACCAAATATACTGGTCTCTGCAAAATAGTAACTAAGTTCCTATTTAAATTTTCTGCTTTTCTCTGTGCTTATGCAGCTTCTCCTAATTGTGGGGTCACTCTCTGATCAAAGTTGACCCAATCTTGCTTTGTCTGGTTGAAAAGACAAACAGCAAAGGACAAACCATAATATTAGCAGATTCTGCATTGATCCAAGGGTGCATAATTACTAGTGACAGATCTGTCAACTACAAGAGCTGAACAAACCTGGTCTGAAGCAGAAGTGAACACAATGGTCTCATTTTTGTCAATTTAGTCAATGAACACAGTGCAGAGGTGAACTTTTATACAGCCCTAAGATATGTCAAGGTGAACCCAGCCAGCAAAGAATCACCCAGACGGCCACAGAAAAGATTCTAGATGCCTTAAAATTTGATTTGCTATGTTTGCTCAAACCACAGTCTTGGGGTCTTGCTTATGTCTCCAGGAAATGTTATTATCTCCTTAACAATGACATCACAAAGTATCCACACCTCACCTTACCTTACCTTATCTGACCTGGTGATCATTCAACTGAGTGACTGATGCTGTTCCTGGTCTGTCTCTAATTCATGAGCTATTTTATCAATTTATCTGAACGCATTCAAAGAAATCCATTAAAGTGAGGCTACCTCCATCTTTGAAAAAAGGAAAAGGTCCATTCAGATCCTGTAACAGAAAGTTTGACCAAATGTGACAAAACCAGTAAAAAATTCAGAAATTACTTATACCCAAAATTACTTATGTTGGGCACTGTGGATAGCTTTGAAAAATTAACTGTAGCATAAGAAATATTAATTAAGGTCTAAAGAAGCTGAAGTCTGTGAAGATGTTTTGTGACAGCTCCACAAAATTAATTACAACAGATTAAAAATCTAGCTATAAAGTAATTCCCAGCTTTTGATTAGGACTCTAATTCCAGCTACTACTTCAATTTTTGGACTGCAGAAATGTCATTGATGTGGACTTCTAGCTACTAACCCGTGTCAGGACTTTTGTTTCTATCTGTGCTGGTGGTATTTTTGGAGTTACACCTCTGGAATAAAACTTGGGCGCTTAGTTGCCACAGAATAGTGCCAGGCACCACCTGGTACATGACTGCCAGCTTCTCTTCCTGGCCTTTTTTAAAATCTAACTTATCCCACCAATTACTGCTATTCAGATTCCCCATTTTTTTCTTTGCTTCTGATACCCCTATGCTGATCCCAGTTCTTATCTGACTGAACTTCGGTGCCAGTCTAGTTATTAATTTCATCTTCCCTGTGCCTTGCCTGCCCAAGTCAAACTGGTTTTCTCTCAAGCTATCCAAGCCTAGCATGGCCTCTCTTAGAAAAGCCAGATGTCTTTCTCGATTCTTCTCTCTCTTTGTATATTGTCTTGAGCAAATCTAAACAGAAATTTACCTAGGAAGTTCTGCCCTGATCTTTCTGTCTTGAACCGTTCATACCCAGTTACTTTATGGATATATCAGAACAATTCTGTGTTGGAGTCATGCAAGATTGGACAATTCTCAGAGGAGATGGATTATTTTTTTCATCTGACAAACATTTAACAAGCATATAACATTTATTTAGGATTTAATGTTTGGACAGGAGCAATAAAGTTCAGAACCCTAATACCCTGGAAAGTTTTAGTTCCTCCGTCAAAGCGAATTTTTTAGTGAAAACTTGCATATGTTGTTCTTACCATGACCTAAGTAATACATTCTTTTCCTGATTCCATTCTCAGAACTATAGGAGTAATTAGAGGAAATTTAACAAAAATATCACATGGCAGACACCCACTGCGGAAAATTACAACCCAAATATCTCAAGTCTGGCGGTCATAAGCAAGAAGAACTGAGAATTAAAAGTCCTCCTAGCAGAAGTATCAGCCAAAGTAAATATCTGAAAACACTATCAGTTCAGTTTCTAGGGATTACTATTGCAATCTTTTTCACACTTACAGTTCACAAGTTAATTGTGTGAATGGAGATTCAAGTCTATTTTGAAATAATTTATTTTAAATAACTGCCTTCTGTTTTTTCAATTTTGAAAGCAGCTTTCAGTTTAGTTAGCAGTGAAAGAGTATTGGATTTATTTACAGTTCAACAACATTTAAATCAAATTATGTCAAAAGTTTGGGTTCAATCACTTGGTTTCAGTAACATGATTTAGAATAAAAACCAAAGAACAAGCTTGGGGTGAAATGAATAATCCCAAATCAATCTAAAAGCAATCTGATTAAGCTGAAACTATTTAAGGATTAGCGATTGGTATGTACATAGGAATATTAGAGATAGGAATTACTTTTACCACATTTATATTTAAATTCTATTAGTGGATTTTTTAATCAACTAGCTGTTACTGAAAAGGCTAAAATAGAAAATAAACACATTAGGTTCATCACTTGCTTACTCATTTCTTACTGTGGATGTCTTATTATAGGTTCAAACACTCTAAGAAATATTAACCTCTGAAAAACACAAAGATAATTTAATACTTCAGCATATATAAAATTCAACACTGCAAATAGAATGTTGTTTGCAGTTTAATTCCCATTCCACACAGATAAAAAATACAGAAGTTACATATGGACACATGGATACAACTTACATACAAATATGGAAAAGTGAGTTATATTAGCATGAGGCTGAAACACTGAGCTCTAGATTCTTCTTGTGAAAGTGTGCATGTCTTGGGTGATTTTGGGGGAAAAGATGCACTAACAGAAAACAGTTTAAACACAGAAGCTGAACTAAATGCAGTATTTTAAATCCACTGAGTTGCTAGTAGGAGTTCTTTGAATGCAGTACAAGTAGCACTGATCCAAGTAAGATAATTTTGCACATGTGGTCCAAACACACTGCAGTATAATGCTGTACCTTCAGAATAAATGCTAGTGTAAGCTAGAGTTCCTGAGCTGGCTAGAAACTGGTATAAGGTACAAGAGAGAAAAACTGCTGTCTTTGTGTCAAGATTCAAAGAATCTATTCCCTTTTGAAGGCAAGAAACCTGAAAATCTGTTGAGAGAAGAGTGATAGACTGGGGGGAAAAGGTGAAGCAATACAATCCTACAAATCAGAAAGCTTTTGTCTTCTTTTAACTGTCATATGGACTCTGTATTTACTTAGACCAGGCTACAAAATTCCATTTTATAACTAATGATCCAGCCTAATGAAAGCAAAAAAACTGCATGGCAAAATGGAAAACCTCAAACAAACAAAGCCAAGATTATAAGAAATTAGTGCAAATTACTTTTGACCAAAATCCTCAATTTGAAAATAATCCTGTCTCAAGGACATCAGGTAGAATTCAGAGTGTGTATTGAACATAGGCAGCAAGGTTTTAGGAGCAGAGGACAGGCTGGGGAGGTCTGCAGTGTGGCATCCATGGGAAAATAGTCAGGACTGTGTGTGCCACAGGGCTTTTATACTGTCACAGTCTAAGTGCAGGAAAGTCTGGGGCCATCACATCCTGCCGTATGTCTGAGTGTCCAGTGCCCTGGCTGGTCCGTAAGTCCCTGTGCCCTTTTTCCAAAAGGTTGGCAGTTTATGGCCTCTTGCCTGGGGCTCCCACCACCCAGAGCTCATTCTGCAACCCACAGTACACCTGCACACTGAGATATATTCCTCAACACTTTTACATCAAGCAACAGAGACCAGTGCAGAAATTTTAAAGAAAGCTGAGGCTGTGCCTGCTCCAGAACCAGAAGCACTATGGCTATTTCAGCACAGCTTTATACCTCAGCAGGGAACCTATATTGGAGCAGAGATCCAGGCAGAGGCACTGATGTAGAAACCATAACACTACTCTCTTCACTACTGCATGGACTTGCAAGCTCCCGTGGTTACTTGCTGAGTTATTTCCACACAGTCACTCTCTTTTTTGCAGCATAAGCAGATCTGAGAATGTCCCTGGTGAGGAACAGACCAGTGGTGCACCCCAACTTTTTCATCAGTACAAAGTGTAACCTCTCCACTATCAACAGGAGATGGAAGTATTCACAGGTGCTGTACTCAGCAAAATGTAGACCTGGATTACACAGTAAATCATCTTGTATAGAAGAATTCTCTTGTATGTTTTGGAGAGCAGTAAAGAAACCTAAAAGTCACACAAACCCATTTCTATCCAGCAGTGAATCAAATGTCTCACCTAAGCACATTTGAGTGCTGTGCTGTAAGGAAATAGCCTAGACTTCATATCTTAGAGTTCAAATCCAGTGTGATTAACTGACTTGATTTTTCTTTTTCAATATGGCAGAGTGACATATCTAGATAATATATGCCACCACAAACTGGGTTATAGCCAGAAAACATTAAACAAGAATGTATTTTGTTTTGCTTCCATAAAAAAATTCCCTAGTGTCTTGCTGGAGATATGACATTTTATACAAAACAAACAGCTATGATTAAGGAACAAATGGTTTCTGCTTAATTCAGTTTTAAGGCTCATCAATCTTTTTTTTTCCCCATTAGATGATTTTTTCTCAGCTGAAATTTGAAAGAATAATCAACGAGCACTGTAAAAAATGTTGGTTTTTTTTTCTTTCTATGGGGTTGTTGCTATTTATAATTGTGCATATAATAGACAAGTATGACTCTAACATCAGAAACATTAGGGAAGCTCCACATTCCTTCATTTTTAGAAAACTGTCTGGTCTCTGCACAGTCAATGTACAGTAATATGAAATGTAGGCAAAAGTGATAAAACATCCCCGAATCCCAAAGTAAAATCTGTAAGTTTATCCAGTATAATTTGAACTGAGAATGGGTCTTGAGCTTAGCGCCACAACCTAGACACTAAGCAGATCTTCCCACCATTTCAGTTCCATGTAGACTAAACTCTTGACTTGGACCTTGATTTGAAAAGATATCAGTTCTAGACACCAAGTCTATGATGTCTTCCCAATAGTGAAGGTACTCGGTTTTAATTTTTTTATTGTATTTGGGTTTTACCTGTCCCCTTTCCCCATCCCTTCCCATCTCCACAGTATCTTGCTCTCAGTTTTTTGCACCAAACAGTAGATTGAAAACATATCACATTCCTAGAAATACTGCATCAGTTACTGTCAATTCCTAGCTACTCCAATGGGTAATATTAATTTTCACTCACCTCTCGACTAAGAAACAAAGCATGCTAAGATGAAAAAGCTGTTCTTATGATGGAAGGCGATTTTTTTTTCTGAAAAAGATCTGGATATTTCTAGAGACCAATGTTTGAGACAGGATCATGTGATAGTGACTGATAAGTAATTCAGTGACTTTCAATTACATAAAACACTTAAAATTTTAGGTATGTAGAGTGGAAGAGAGCATAACACTATAGTGTTCATTTTGTATTCAGCAATGAATATAGCTGGAATCCATAGCTGAGCTCAGTTTAAAGCTTTGGTTAAGCAATTTTTATTTATCTACAAGTGAATATTCTAGAAATAGAATTCAAATAGTAACTATGATACTATAAACTCTCCTTATCAATAGGAACAAAGTAAATGAAAGGACTAAATCTTGAGTGTATTACAGCAACCACTGGGAAAGAGCAAGCTACATTAGCCAGGCACAAAACAACCATACTGAAGTTATGTGTTTTGGTTGCTTTCCAATTGAAATAATGAATCACCAGAAAAGCACACTGGGAAAAAAATTCTATAAAAAGAAACTACCATCTAGAAAACAGATCTCATAAACAACAACAACAAAAACAAACAAACTAACAAACTCCCCCAAACAAACAAAAAACCCCCACAAAATAAATTTCCAAAACAATCACCCTATTTTTTTTTCTATTTATCAATCTAATTTACCCATTACAAGTCATAATAAATTAGTAAAAAAAAAATCTTTCTAGGTCTATTTCATAGAGAATTGTTAATGCGTCAGAACAAAATCTAGCTAAATTCTTACCTCTTTTGTTGTATTTCTCCTCATTTTCTTTGCATTGTCTTATCAGGAATATCAGGTCTTTACGAGGATAATTTCCAAGTAGAGTGCTTCCAGTATGTTGCTGAAACACACATAGCAAACTCCTTTAGAGAATTATGTGTTATTAGAGACAGAAGAAAACTGTGGCTCAAAGTAAATTCAAAGCGATGGGTCCGTCTGCTTCAAAGTCTCCCTGTAACAATCTACAACACTCTGCTAGTTCTCTATTATTCTAGGAGGAAGAATCTAATCATCAGCCCCATAAATCAGCATAGTGGTAATGTAGACAATGGGACTCTGCTGATTTATATTGAGGCAGAGTCAGGCCCAAAGCTTCTATTATGCTCTGTTCTGAATCAATAGACAGAAAAACGTAACAGAGCAGGAAAATACTTTACAATGTAATTTAGCATAAAGAAAAGGACACAATTTTGAGAACTATTGTATTGACTGTGTTAGTTTTCCTAATATTTGAAACAGTATTTAGGTTTGATACTTGTCTGGGGAAAAAGGAATTTAAAACATCAGTCTCCCATCTAGCACATAATTCACAAACCTCTTATTCATAGTACATAAGTCAAAGAAATTTGAGTTGCTTAATCACATGCTGGTGTTACAGGACACAGCTGAATTTCCATCCCAGCTATAGCCCCTCATCATCAGTTGTTGTCCCTCACCCATCATCAAAACTGTGGTCAGAACTGACACTGTAATCTGCAGCAGCAGAGATGAGAATCTGAGTTGGAATGATCTGTAGTGTAAAGGTCTACCTGTTCACCTCTAAAAATGTCAAAACTGGCATAGCCTTAATATTTCTCTTTGCTTGACAGCTCCTGTAGAATCAGAGAGGGTCTAAACAATTCTGAAAAATAATGATTATTGAAACCCATTCTTTGCATTGTGTGTCTTTAAAATATCTGAACTGAAATGCATATTTCTGCATTTTCTAGAGTCTGTTACCATCCAGATTATCTTGTTCTAGGCAAGATGCTCAGAAGACTCACATGTTGGACTCATAGTTCTATTTCCAAATTTTGTCACATGAGGAAATATAGGCTATCTTCTTGAGAATTTGTCTTAAGGAATTATATTCTCCATTATGTTCTCATTGCATGTCAGTTAATCAAAAACACATTAAATTTGCTAATGTTAGTAGTATTATGTTAGTGAAAGAAGCTGAGAGAAGAACTAGACCATGTGGATAGCGCTATTTTTTTACCTGGTTATTAGCGCATACAGATAGTCTAGTACAAAAGAACCAGTGTTACATCATCCTTCAACACAGATTTAAAAGTATTTGGAGTGATATAACTATATATTAGGGAAAGAAGCTTAACTAAGATCGGGATATATTTTCTAGATAACTTCCCAAATGTATTAAATTGTGGCCTTGTTACTACACAAACTTTCTCTCTTGCCCAGGATGCTAACGTTTCTAACACCAATAAAACCAAAACAAAACAACCCCAAAACCAAAACAAACAAAAACTCACAAGCAAGCAAACAAACAAAACCCCCAAAACAAATGAACAAAACAAAAAAACCCAAATAAACAAACTCCAAATAAAAACAAAAACAAAACAAAAAGAAAAAGCAAACCAGTATTTATTTTTTGATTGATCAGTTGTTGAGCTTATTCACATCCAGCATAAATCCAGATAAATTCACTTGTATCAGAACACTTTAAAGTGTTTTAAAACTAGAATCTGGTTCATTTTCCATTCTATCATAACTCAGGATAGGAACAGCTCGTTCAGAGCTCTTGCTTGTTCTGAACTCTCACTTTGTCATCTTTTCTACTTTTAGAATATTGTCTTTTTCAGCTTTGCTTTTTGGGGTTTTTTTTCCACACTGGTTCTCCCTGCTTGGAATAGTTCCTTGTTTCTGTACAAGTCTTCTTCCATTTTCTGATATTCATTTACTTGCTGGTTTTCTACCACCAGCTTCATATATTATTTTTGTTAGCAATATCTTTCATTAGCTGCTAGTAAACTTTTATTCTTGAGGCAGAATCTTCAGACTGCAATGAAGCTGCTTTGTTCTTGACAGTCTCTTTTAAAGAATCGCAGTTCAGGGACTTAAAGTTCTTAGAAATTTTTATTAAATTTTGACTATTGCTCTTTTGAAAGACTACTTATGGTCTATTCCTGCCATCTTTTTCTGTCTCAGTTCTGTTTCAAAGTAACAAAATGGCTGAGGCTTTAGGACATTTTTTTCACAATTTTTTTCCCATGTAAAGCCAAGTTATTAGTCATCAGTAAATTTTAGAACAATATTTTCCCTATCATCTGATTTAATTTTATCTGCTATTTATAGATAACACTGTAATATGTATGTATTCATCTTGAGAGAAGCATCTGCATTATTTAACTACAGAGCTTTCAGTAAAATGTGTCTTTAACACTGCCATCCAACATAGCACTGCAGTGTAGTGTAGTATAGTTTACACTCATCTGCCTCCTTTTGATGTCCCTTTATCCATGCAAACATTCTCAAACACATGAACAGAGCTAGTACTGCACTGGAACTGTTTATTTCACAATGTTTAAAATGAGAACTTTTTCCTGGTTTTAGTACTAGATGGACTTATATGTGTAAGATATTACTATAGTTATCGAGTTTTTTTCTCTAGACATGCCTTCCTTATGCTAAATTAATCTCTTGGAGTATTATTATTTTAAATTACCAAATAGTAAAAACTTCAACCTTTAGTAAGCCTCAAGATCTCCTTCATGTCTCCTGCACAACTAGACTAAGCTTAAGAGATGTATTCTGCAATTTTCCTGTGATTAATTAAAATATTCAATTACTCAAGTTTTGGCTGCCTATTTTTTGTGAATTAATTACTTGGTATGTTTTCTTTTTTCCTTTTATGTTATTAAATGCAGTGACAGAGCTGACTGTGTGTCAAGGCAAAGAGCATTACCACATCTGAGGTAGTCATATAGTTACAGTGAAAAATATAATTAGATGGTGTCAGCAAAAAGCATCAGGTAGGCTAAAATATCTTTCTCTTCTCTTTGTATAATTTCATCACTACAAATAATAGCAACTGATCATTATAGGGGTAATTCCTTGGTAAGGAGTGCAATCATGTGTCCTCATTTTCAAGAAATAGCTATCTTTCATACAATGAGAATAGTTTTTGGTTTCAATTTGTTTGAAAATCCATGTTTACAGTACCAATCCTTCTTTCTTAGCAGCCTAAGATGGAAGAGTTTCTCTCTTTAGGTCCTGCTTTGGTGTCATGGTTTAGGAATGGTGTTCCTTAATTCAGTGCTCCCACTGAAAAGCTGCAAACCATGCTCTGGTTGCTACCTCTTCCCTCCCCAACCCATCCCTGTGAGGTGGGATGGAGAGGAGAATTGAAGGTACATAAAGTAAAGATCATGGGTTGAAATAAGAACAATTTACTGGAAACAGCAATGAGATAAGAAACAAAGAGTAACAGCAACAGGAACAATATCAATAAAAGGGTGTACAAGAAAGTGAACGACTCACACAAAAAAAAAAAAAAAAAATTCACCACACAGGAACCCACAATACATGAGCCATGGCCACACCACCTGGAAGAGATCCCCTTGCCCTGCCCCTGGCAATGATGTGAGGTGGTACAGAATAACCTCCATGTCCTAGACATGCCTCCCTTCTGGCTACTGCAAAAATTAATACTGTACTGGCCAGAAGCACGACTATTGGCTTATTAAAAAATTTGTATTACTGAATGTTTCTTGGCTGTTCTGGGGTCAGAGTAAATCAAGCCTCACTGGTAGGAGAGAACTTAATTCCTTCTTTTTAAACTTTCTGGGATCTGAATATGGCATGCTTATAATTGTGTTTTTGTACATTGGATGCACTTCAGCTGTTCAGATAATTTCTAAGGAGCAGGTGTTTTGAGATAAGGAGACTTATAGTGAAAATGTGGTTACTTGACCACATTCTCCCCTTTCTCTCTGTCCTGTACCTCATTCCCAAGAAAAAACTGTTGAAAAGGTAAGAACAAAAGGGTATTCAGATATTTTAGTCTATGTGAGCTCACATTATTTAAAATTATGTCTGTTAATAATTTTAAAAATATTTATTTCATTAATAATCGTATTAACTTTGCATACAATTGAAAGAATATTCACCCCCCAAATAATTTACTCTCTATTGCTTTTCTAAGAAATCTATGTGCAGTCAGTATCTTGTACTAAGATTTGATTTCTTTTGGGGCCTGCTATTTGGTCTATGGATTTTGGCATAATCTCATTTCAACTGCTCTCCAGGGTGCTTATGATATTCATGTTGCTGAAGTTATTCCAGAAGGCCATGATGAAATCTGAATGCAGGTCTCTGTACATCACACACTTCTATGCCACAGAATAGGGATGAGATATCAAGATTTTAAATGCACATTGTGGAATAAATCATATCTCTTTTTTAAGATAGGATTCTGTCTATAATCTTTATGAGAAAAATTCACATTGAATAAATATTAACTCTTTCTCCCTTTGCCTAATGCAGAATGCTTCAGCTTATGTATAATTCACATCTTATGGTTTGTTTGTTTGTTACTCTTCAGTGGAAAATTCAATAAGAACCTAATTAAAAGGAATCGATGTAGTATCACAAAGCTGAAACAAAAGTGTAACTTCAGAGACAATAATATTTTATAAACTTTTATTTTTGTGATTTATAGTTAAGGCAAGTAGTAGAAATAAATATTAAAGCTTATTTTTAGCTAATGAAAGATTAAGTTACTTGGAGAAAAATTACTTCATTAGCTCAAAAAGGGACAACAGTGAGCACAAGCAGAAATAATATAAGATAATAGAAAAGATTTTGAAAAAGTAAAAGTGAAGCTATCTGGGAAAGTAGAAGAAAAGAATTATTAGTTAAAAAGAGCAATTGCATAAATTATTCCAATACCGTTCCTATAAAAGCCATCAGAGTAGTATCAGTAATATGCACATTTTATGAAGCAGGTGCTATTGAAATGATACTATAAATTGAAAAGAAAGAGTCAAATCATTTGCCAAGTGATTAAAGTGTTGCAATTTATTATACTTTTAATGTAATATTTTTGTGGGATATGAATAAGTTTTACAACATGTAATATAGCAATTTCATTCCTTGCGATCAATACCAACTTAGCTGTAATAGCCTCTTCTAAGATTTATTATCATATTTTGCATCTCATACATAGATAAAGGTAGTTATGAAAAGAATAATGGAATTGACTTGTTTTAAAAAATTTTAAGGGCTTCTAGTGAGGAAGGAATACTTCTTTTCAGGTACAAGATACTTTACATTCCCACATAAGGTCTACTTGTAGTGTTTCTTCTCTCATTCCACATAAAATTAAAATTTTCTTATTGTATTTATTTATACCCTGAAGTCTGATTTGGAATATTTTGTGACCCTAGTACCATAAATATATATAGCTACATAGATATATAGAGAGAGGTAGAGATACATTATGTAGATAAAACAAAACGGGAAGGGGAGAAAAGGAAAAAGAAAAAGAAAAAGAAAAAAGAAAAGAAAAGAAAAGAAAAGAAAAGAAAAGAAAAGAAAAGAAAAGAAAAGAAAAGAAAAGAAAAGAAAAGAAAAGAAAAGAAAAGAAAAGAAAAGAAAAGAAAAGAAAAGAAAAGAAAAGAGAGAAAACCCTGTCACATTAACTTCCATTCTAGATCCAGATTTGTTCTAGTGTTCTGTATTTTGATTCCATCTTATCTCTTACATTCACTGTAAACAGTATCATTGAAAATGGAGTCAGTATAATTTGATGATTATGAATATCTCACACAATTAAGCTATAATGTGTGATTTGACTTCCACCTTCACTTCTTGTGATTCATATTATACTCTGCAGAGAGATTTGTTGATTGATATGAGACAATTTAATCAAAAATTGAGGGTGTCATCTCATAATAATCAGTCCCAGAAAATAAATCTTCAGGAAAAAGGCTGGTAGAGCAAAATCATATCATGGTGAAATGTTTTTTGGTTTTTTTTGTAAGTTTTAAAATCCACACTTGCTTTTAGTAAAGAATCCAGTTACTCTACATGTCATACTGAAGTTCTACATTATCTATACACCCTTTCCGGTTTCCAGAAAAAACAGCTCTGAGCAATGATGTTGATTCTTATGTCATGACAGTTCTATCAATAAAGTCCAAAAAGGACCTTCTTTAACCGTGATCAACAGAATGATGTTTTACATCTATTTTGAACTTAAAGCACTTTCCCCTCTCTAATGAAAACATTTTACCTATACAAATGTAAAAGCCACAAAATACATTTTCATTGTCAAATCTGTTCAGGTTGACTGCCTGTTCTCCAAGTGGAACTTGTAAAGTGCCACTAGGGTTTTTTTTTACTTAGGTAAAAGCAAATATCTTGAAAAAAATTGAAGTGTCAGAGTTTCCCAACTTCTAGAAAGAGGCTAAGGTGTCATTTTGAACATACATATGTTATCCCACGCTACTTGAAAATATACTCAGAAGTAAATTTGCCTTGAGACTGTGAAAGGCATGAACAGCCCCCACACATCCACGCCTAATTTAGGAGGCTAGTCTCCACTCCCAGTGTAGACAGTGCAGACAGATAAGTCCTTCAGGCATCATTTGGAGTGCAAACTCAAGAAAGTATTCACTGCATTCAAACCAGCTATCTATATTAGCCAGCTCATTGCTTAGACTCCATCTGAAGTCATTCAAAAGGAGCAAGCACATGGACAGGGTACATGGAGCAGCCCCACATTAAGTTGCTGCTTGCAATCTCTCTCTGGCATATTATGAAGAATGACATACTATGAATGAGGCATAAGCTTCTGCAGAAGAATAATCTTTCCCCATTTTGTTACCTTCTTAGTTAATTTTCAATTAGTTAATTTTAGGTAAGGTTTGTTTGGGTTTTGTTTTTTTTTTTCTCAGCAGCCTGGACCTAGACATATTCCACCTATGCATCACAACATTGCCATACTATCCTTTTGTACTGGAAACATACCTATTTTAGAAAAGTTATTTTGTTTTTGAAAATAAACCGTCATACTTTAGCAGGCTTGAGTACTCAATTGATCATTCCTCAATATGAACTTTGGAACTGAGCACATAAAGTCAGATTTTAGAAATAGGAGATTGAGTAGTGAATAGTACAATGCTTTTTCAGTATGCTGCCTTCCTGTATGCGATATTTTAAGTATATTAAGGCTTACTCCCAATAGAAAAGATAAAAAATACTAATTAGCTAAACAATACCAGACCTATTGATAGATTTCGTTTTGTAAGAAAGCATCAGTATTCTGGCAAATGCAACTCAAAAAGTGTACTAGGCATTATATACAGAAAATAACACTTGGCTGTTATTCGTCAAAACAAAATTCAAAGTGCTTCATAGGAAAGGGAAGTCTCAAGTGTCATTACTCATACAGAGTGCAGAAATCGAGGTATACAGACATAAGGTGACAGCTTACAAGAAAAAAAAATGTAAATGATGCTGCAAATGCAATCTCAAATCCCTATACAATGAACTAATGTCTACCTCTTTCCTTGATTTATATTGCCTTCTTGGTAACAAACATATGCATAAAGCATGTATATAAACCTTAGACCATGTTCCCCCTTTGCCCCTGCTTGTCTTCCCTAACTTTATAAGTGTAGCTTACAGGATAAATCACCAGAGCAGCTTGAGACCTCCAAGAGGTTTTTTTAGAACCTAACTGAAAGTTATAGCACCTGACAAGAGAAGAAGGAAGGAAGAGAGAAAGAGGAAGAGAAGCAGGGAGACAGAGAAAGAGAAAGAAATAAATTTTAAAAAAAAGCCAAAAAATTCTGATTTTGTTGAGGTTTTCTTCTATTTCTCATTTCAACACTTTAAACCAACCTCTAGCTAAATATAACCTGATGTTCCTGTTTATCTCTACAGGATATATTTAATGAAATCATTACATATTGTACCTATTTAGGGACTCTAAATTCCTCAGTCCTTGAGAAAATAAATTGAAAATCTATTAAGGAAAATGGACTGTTAAAGCACTGCATACATTGAATTTATCTTTTTTTTTTTCTATTTATTGTTTACACTTTTTCTCATTAGATTTAAGATCAGAGACAGTGGTATCTAAGTTACTAACCCACTGGCATGTCACTAGCACATATATATATATATATATTTATATATAATTTATTTGGTACTTAAACTATCCTAATCATGTTACATTGCTGAGAGGTACACAGACTAAATGACCAGAGGAACATATTTTTATTATATTCAATACAAGTACTTCCAGTCAGAGTGTTTCCAGCATCATCATATTTAACAGCCTTAGTGGATAACTTGCTTTGCCAGTTGAGCTGATATCACATATTTAACACAAAAATTTACAAACCAGACAATTGAACAGACATAGATACACAAATTCATATTCCAACTGAGTGCCTGTTCTGAATTTTGTATATTTGCTTGTAAAAAATGCCATTTGGCATTTGCAAATTGCACAGTGTTTCTCTGTAAGTAAGGTTTTTCTTCCTGTTTAATTAGATGATTCCTATAATTAAAATGATAATCAGAAATAGTTACTCACATTACATTCACATTTTTTCTCTTCAATATGTATTATGAGGGATAAAATGGATATTCCCTTCAACAAATCACCTCAGCATCCTAACAGGGATGAAAAGCATTAAATGAATTCCAAGTTTATGGAACTGGGAAAAGACTTCACACTCTATATCCTTGCTGTCTTTTTTGGGAAGAAGCACTGTAAGGTCAGGAAAAAAACACAACAATATTCTGTGGAGTCTGGAGTTGTAAACACTCCAGTAAAAATCACAGAGAAATTACAGGTTTTTAAAATATAATAATAGCAGATTAAGATTCTTTCAGTCTTGATATTGACACCAAAGAAATGTGAAATATTTATATTTTAATAAATATAAATATATGAAATATTTATATTTTAATAAATAAATGCATTATATATTTTTATATATAGAACATATATATTAAATTGCCCTTGCAATACTTCCTGAAAGAAAACTAGCTGATGAATTGCAGATTCACAGATTCAGGGGGACCAGTCAAAAACTTCTCCCATGGGAATGCGTAAAAAAGTTCATGTGGTACCCTTCCTCTGGGAGAGTTTGGCTGTAGTAAGCTGGAATCTTTTCAGGTAAGAAAGTGTGAAATAGGTAATACGTGTGAAAGGAACTACAGGGTAAAAGAGAAAAATTTTTGTCCCCTTAACCATTTCTCATACACAGTTTTTCCACCAGTCCAATTGTAAACTTTTTAAAAGAAGTTTTCTGTAGTTTATGAGAAGTTTTCATCTACAATCAAAACAGTTATCTGTTATATTTTCTACCTCAGGGGGCAAAAAAATGAAAACCAGAAAATAGACTATTTTCATAGGACCTATTCTTTATTCCAGAGGATTTATTTCATTATACTTCTGCAAATGAAAAAATATTTTAAGAAAAAAAAAAAAACATGCTTTAATGACACTCTCTATCCATTTAAAGTTTGCTTAAAAAATCTTGAAATCTAGATAAAGTGATGTACTTTTCACACGGAGACTGTGAAACTATTTTGCATAGGGATGAAATCACATAAGAGAGTACATCTAGATTTTACCAGGTGACTTTGAATTCTTGTAGGTCACAACAGGATGACAGTAACCTATGTTTTCCTTACCTAGTGCTGTTATATGACCCTCTGACTAAACTTTCCATTTAGAATGATGGCCACAAGAGTGTAGGAGGCTAGGAATTGTGAACCCTGTCCTACCAGCATGATTCTAGTTGCTGAAGAAAAGCTTTTTTTGCTCAAAATTAATCTCTCCAATAGTGTTCTCTTAAATGCTCACAAAAGCAGCACACTCATGATCTCTGGATTTTACTGTCCAGATAGTATTTTCACAATTCCCTCTTTATAGGTCTCTCAGAATGCTGTCAATAAATTCTAGCTCATTTGGAATGTAACTGCTTAGGTATTCATCCAGATTAAAAGGACCCTTATCTTTTGAACCTAGCTGCATTGCACTGGCTTCCCATTTGACAGCATATTGATTTTTATTTGTTATTAACTGCCTATTATTGTTTATTAGGTAATGTTCCATCATACCCTTCTTGGCTGATAAATACTTGCTCTACTGCCTGTTTATACTGATCCACTTTAGGCGACCGGCTGCTGACGATAGGATATTAGCATTTTATGGATTAAAATGCTAAGATTATTGATGGAAATGAAAACTCAAGTTTGCATCAATTTCAAAAAGCAAAGAGAATAACCTATGGCTGATGTGTGGTGAAGCATTAAGCCAGTCTATTCGAGGAAGTATTCTGGACCATACATTTCTTAAACATTCAGTAGTTTGTGTAGTCCTATTCCAATAAATACAGAAAACTTGGAGAAATATCATTCTTGTCAAGCACTTCTATTTCCTTTTAGATTTTATCTACTGAGTTTACTGGAGACACTTATTATCTTTTTTTTTTTTCCAGCATTATAACGTGCAGGAGTAGAAATCACTGTGACAAGTCAACCCTATGAACACAGGTGACTTTTCTGTTAATTATTACAGTTACAGTGCTATTGGTCTGGCATTCTAGATATAATATGACCTGGTATTAACCTTTATATAGAAAACTGTTTGGCCAGGTGTTTTTTATCAGATGTCTGATATAGTTAACAATGGAAGTACTTAGGCACTTTGCTGAAAGGTGAAAGGAAAGCACCTGGTACAACTTGAGCCTTAACCTTATACAGGAAAGAATAACACATTATAAAACAAAATATACTAGTGAATGAATTCCTATAGAAAACTGTGCTAGAATTCTTCTCATTGGCATTAAAGATTTATGCGACTTTCACACCAAGTAAAAATTTCTAGTGTCTTACTACATATTCTGAAACTGTATGTAATATAATTACAAGGAATCAGAATTTATCAATAAGTTGACAATGCTGCTGAAGCTGGATAGACTCTCTCAATATTTTTTGGATAGCTATGCTCACTGTTTAAATCTTTGTTTGGTCTTTTCAGAGGTTTATCTTGTAATAATTAAATACATTATTTTACCTTTTGCTTTTGCTGGAGAATGAGAGCCTCTTTGCCTCTTCCCAGAAAAAAACCCAATATTATGCTTCAAGACTAGGTTTTAGAGAAAGTGATATCAGAAAAAATAATTTTATAAGCCTATTTTAATGTCTTACAACATCATTCATGTAAATTTCTCAGAAAGTTTAAGACATATACTCATTAATTAACCTCCATTATACAAAGGGAATATGAAGAGACTGGAGAGGAATAACCACAGGAACCAGTACCTGCTGGAAAGCAGCTCTGTGGAGAAGCATCTGGGGGTCCTGGTGGACAACAAGCTGTCCATGAGCCACCAGTACACCCTTGTTCCAGCAAGGCAAATGGCATCCTGGGTTTCATTAGGGAGAGTGTAGCCAGCAGCTTAAGGAAGGTTATCAATCTTCTCCCTCCACTCAGCCCAGGTGAGGCTGCATCTGGAGTGCAGTGTCCAGTTTTGGGGTCCCCAGTTCCCAGAATTAATTTTTTTCCAGGTGAAAAAAATGAACTAATGAAGAGTGTCCAGCAAAGTTTTATGAAGATGATTAAGAGATGGGAATATCTCTTTTATGAGGAAAGGCTGAGAAAATTTGGCCTGTTGAGCCTTGAGAAAATACATCTGAGAGGGAACTTCACCAATGTCTCTAAATATCTGAAGGGAGAGTGCCGAGAGAATGGAGCCAGGCTCTTCTTGGTGGTGCCCAGCAACAGGGGCATTGGGTACAAACTGAAACACTGAACCTCAATATGAAGAAAAACTGCTTTATATTGAGTGCCTAAGAACAGGAATAGGCTGCCTAGAGAGGTTGTATAGTCTCTTTATCTGGAGGTATTAAAAACCTGCCTGGGCACAATCCTGTGCAAGCTGTTCCAGAATCTGCCTTAGCAGGGTGGTTGAACTGAGTGAGCTCCAGAGTATTCCCACCCTCCAAACCCTACCAATCCGTGACTGTGTGAAATACAGAAACAACAACACTGAAGTTGAAGTCGATACAAAATAGCACACTTAAACCTCAGTAGAAAGACAGATTTCTCATCAAAAGTCACGGGCCCCTCTCTAGAGATTAAGCACTGTCTTTGTGGAAAATAAGGTGACAAACTATGTGAAAAAAAGAAAATAAATAAACACTTCAAAGTAGCATCACTTATAATTTCTCAGCATATCATGCAATAAATTGCAGATATATTGATACCCAAGACACTTCCTAACTTCCACATAGTCTGGCATGACTTACTACTGCTTTACTGTGACATTCACTCATCTGCTTGCAAATTGAACCGTTGTATGTCCACACAACAAGAAGCCAAGGCCTTTAGAGTATGCATGCTTTCCATTATATTTTCCTGGAAAAAGGAAAGATTATTTTATTTTACATAAATATTATTAATATGTTTTCTATAACATGTTGATTGCCCTTCTATTTCCACTTTTCAAAAGAGAAATTAAAACCATTTAGAACCCTTTACATTACCTGCAGATCTGAACTAAAATGTGGATACAAACACAGTTTTGTTGACATGGGAAAGCCTTTAATATGGAAAACTGGTATGCTGGGAAAAGTTTCTGTAGGAAAGTGACTTCAGCTGCAACCTTTCTGGTTTTCTAAGTACAGTGCACAACAGCTTTGTCAGACCCTTCTCAAGCCTACAAAAGTGTCATGGGTAGCTTTTGATTTCTAGTAGTGTATTGACTCAGTGAATCCATTCTGGAAGTAACTTGCGAAATGGGTTAGTTACCAGAAAATTAAAAATAGATTACTGGATTTGAGATAAGTCCTGTGATATTGCTTTTAGATTTCTGATTAATATAATCCAAAACTTCCCATCAAAATCCTTTTTTACCTGGCACAGACACACTTGTACAATTAAAACATATCCATGGAAAAATTCTTGCAGACAAACATCATAGGGGAATAAATGTTGTTTGAACAAAAATTTTTAAAAATTCAAGTTAGTATTTAGAGATAATATTTGCCATTATTCATCCAGTTCCACTTGCTATTTTTGACACTCCCTTTGAAAAATTATTTACTGAAGAATCATTCCCTGATGCTAAGAGTGGGAGCCATTAAACTATTGTCCTTTAACAAAGGGATCTTGGTGGGAGATTGCCTGTGCAATTTTCCTCTCCATTTTTATGACCTGATTTGAGGGAAGCTTATATTAGCTTTTTGATATCCGTCTATATTTCATTCCTACATTATTGTTTGGCTTTTGGTTCAAGGGCCTTATGTCCTCTGCATATGACTGTTTCTGGCAAATAGCTGCCTCAGTGTCTTAGAATTATTGCCTAAAACTTAGGAACTGCTGTAATGGATTAAACAAGTCATTTTTCTAAGCAGGTCAGATCTGCTGGTCTCATATTAATATTGCTGAAAGAAGTAGGTGTTCAGAATTCAAACATGTCTGAATTCAAGTCTGTCATGATTGATGTTTTGCATAGCAAAGAAAAAGAAAATAAAGAGTTTTAAACTGTTCCCTTTTAGCCTCAAGATTAACCATTTTTAACACTTCTCTCAAATTAACCCTGTTAAAAAGCCTAACTAACCCTGTTAGTCCATTATATGGACTGTGCATTCATTGTTTTGAGGGTTACTTCTTTACTATTTATTCTGGGAATGAAGTTGAAGGCACAAATGCAGACGCATCTTCAATGAGCACTAGAGTATCCAGGGAACAGCTAGAAGATGATGCACACTTAATTTTTACATTTAACAAAATAACAGAAAACAGTAAAGGCAAAATTACAGGGAAAGCAGTCTTGAAACATTCCGTTTCCTGTAAATTTGAGAAAATAGTTTTGGTTCCTTTTGTTGTTCCTGGTTTGTTGGGGTTTTTTTAAATTCTTCCTTTAATACTATCTTTTTGTTTGTTTGCTTTTTGGGGTTTTTTTAATCCAAAAGAGGTGAAGCAATGCCTGTCTAAATTAACAGCAGATATGTTTGGCATCAAGACAATAAAAATCTGGAAAAAAAAACCAAACCAAAACCAAACAACATCAAATATGTTGCACATTGCACTGGGGCACTTTGCAGTAATGACTCTTGACTTATGGCCAAAATCTTATCATTGCAAACAGCCCAGTGTAACGTGATACAGCATATTCTGATTTTTTTTTTTCTGGTTGCCAAACTAACTGTTGAATACCAAAAAACATTTATCAGAAATCAACAGATGATGCTTCTAGTTAAATTTGCTACAGTGTTTGTTGTGCATTTTATTCTTGTATTATCAGTGGATGTTTGGACTATAGGCCTTCAGACACAGTGCACCTCTGTTCTTTGATGAATTATGCCATTTTTAGGAAATTCTTTTTAAAGTTGTGATGGTTTATCATCCTTTTTGGAGGAAAAAGATTCACTGGAAGCAAAGATACTTCAAGGTTTATTTCACAGTTGGGAAACAAACTGCACCCTGCCTCTGTCACTCTCCCCATATCTCTGTTTCACACGCACCTGATCCGTTTACATTCAAAACATGACAAACAAGCCATGGATATGATTCCAACAAGGAAAAAATGATATTCTAATAAAGTGCTATCATAGTCCCATTGAAGCAGTGAAGAGACTCCCAGTGGTATCAATACAAATTGAGATGAATTCCCAGAAACCTCTTCTTCCCTGCATTCAGGCTCAGCAAACATGAAGAGGGGTATCTGCAACTGAGAAGCAGAATTTAAAGAGTTGACCATATATTTGAAGATATAACAGATACCTGATAAAGGTTTCACTTTTAAAAGTCTCTGAATTTCAGCCTTCCTTTTAAAGAAAGGGTTATTTGCTCTTATATTTCTTCTCTCATGAATAGAATCTTGAAAAAGTTATGTAGATCACTGAAGTAATCAGTTTGGTCATCTCTAACTTATATTTACATTTTTATAAGAGTCACTACAAGGTAAGCAGGGGTAGAGCCAGTCACGTGAACAGCAGCAGATATAGTGAGACTCTCTTATTTAGTTTATTAATGTATTTAGTTTATTTAGTTCTCTTTTTCTGACCTGATGACAAAAAAGAAAGTATTTTTTCTGCTCAATTACACAAACTCAAGTTCAGTGTGGCCTCCTACTGTCACCACTGCATTACTAATACCAGTTTGGCTTAGCTGACAGTGCTTTATTTTAACAGAGATCTTGATGTATATCCAGAGAATTAAGCTACTGCTTTATATACAGGAACTGTGTATGTATCGGAAAGCCTAAAACACTTGCTCTGATATGTTTTATAGCACTGTTCAAAAGGAAAGATAATTCTGTTCATTTTTATTTTGAATTTTCTGAAAATATTGGGCACTGTTCTAGAGACTTTCTTCTCCAATTGTCTTCTGTGAGAGCTGAAAAGCCTTTAGGGTATCTTTGAAAAAAAAAAAGAGTGCATGTCAAAACATTTTAAAGTTGTTTGCCCTTCCACTTAGAGCAAAATAAGGATAAATGTTTGTCTATTCCTTTATGTTTTTCATTCTCCTTCTAAATTCTTTTCTCTCTCCCTCTCCATATTTCCATAGTTTCCATAGTTTCTCACTTTTATTCCTGAAGATATTATTTTATATACTCCTTCCCATCTACTTTCAGAAAATATCTGCAAAAGACTGTCAGTTTTGTTTGTTTCCATATCCTAATCATTGATTTCAGCAAAATATGGCCCGCAGCTTGACTCTTCTACACAGCTTACAACATATTTTTTATAAGTTTGGAACAACTTCCAGCAAGCAAAAGTACATATCTCCTGAGATATATTAGTCATACAGAGCCTTGCTCATGATACACCTTAAACAATTTGTAAAGCTATTTATCTAAGTGAAATCAACCAGCACAGCATTTCATACTGACACCAATATAATTGCCTGAACTTGAAAGTTAGAATCCACTTTTTTATTTGCAAACACATTGTATATAAAATATGGAATGAACAAAAAGTCATTGAAAAAAATCTATGGTTTATTTAGCCATTGACTAATGGCCACATGCACTAGAATATGAGTGCTCAAGGTTTGATGGTAGCATAGGACACAAAAACACCTACATCACATTTCCTTTATTCGAATATATTTAGTATAGTAAACAAATGTGATATTTTACTGATGCCCTCATCCATGTAGCCCCTTTTTCAAGGACAGTTGTTAAAGACATGCAAATCTTTAACTCTTTCTACTCAGTTCTCTTAACCACTAATTAAGGGAGGATTGCAATATATGCATAAATACTAAATATGCTAATTATTCTAAGTTTTGTTCATTATAATGGGAAATTTGGAACAGAGTAATTCAGATTTAATTACAGATATAACATCAAAAATATTTATTTCTTTGATGGTAGCAACAGTACACCACTTCAGGCCTTGATTAAACTCATCTTATTAACTGTAGTACAGAACACATGAAACATCTATTGCAAGGACCTGCTAGTTTATAAAATTAGGAACAGATCCTTGAGGAAGGAAAAAACTTACTACCACTGAAACAGATGTAACTTACAGATGCTACAACAATTTTCTCAAATTACAACGCACTCCTTTTCTCCATTAATATGTTTCTGCAGCAAAAAAATATAAGCTAATTTTCTGAGCACTTAATTTAACCATTTTTCTATTAAAATACACGGAGGCAAGTTTTCAATACATTCCATGCATTTCATGTAGTAGGCTGATACTGCCTGTGAATATTGCAGTAGCAGCATCTGTAGGATGGGGATTCCTTGTGGTATCTTCCCCAAACTGACAGATGCTCATTATTTCAATTCCATCACATCAGCATTAACATTTCAGAAGAACTGTGATTTAGTTGTATGAGAAGTTGAAGGAAAAAGGATTATCCTTCTACTGTCACACATCAGTAGTTTTCAAGGGAAGAATCTAAGAAAAGGCAAGTCTTCTTCATGAGGAACATTTTATTTTCTCATAAATAATGGAGGTAGATAGAACTCCTCTGTGTATCATACACCTTCTTAACATAATCGTTAACCTCTGTGTTATTAGATTGGATAAGAGGATTTTTAGTTATTTTTAGTGACTTTTTAATGACAATGCTTGTCATTAAATGCTTGTGTTTATGATTTTCTGTTTGTTTGATTGATTTAATGTATTTGAAACAGACTAGGATATAACATAAAATCCATCCATATGCATTGTACTTTGCAGAATATGTGAATGCTCATTTTTTTCCGCACTGACATTCTTCTAAATCAAGCAATATCCCTATTAAGCTTTAAAGAAATAACTGTGTTATAAAAATTGGTCTGGAGAACTGGTCTGTTAAATAATGAATCTTATTATATTTATGTACACTTAGCAGTGAACATTTTACACCCACATAACTATACAAATGCATAACTCAAATTTTGATAAAAAATCTGACTGAAATTTGAAAGGCAGAACAGGCTCAATATTGTTGGTTTTCCTCACTATTTTACTAGCTGTAGTAATCTCACTTCTGTGGATGTGGTGAAAAAATTAATAGATATGGAATTGTACCTACAAAAAAAAGACAATTAAACCAAAACATAATTGTAAAGTGATCCTTATAATAAAATATCATCTCACATGAAACCTACCAGAAGCAGCAGGAATTTTATCTTCTGTGATTCTCAATACCAACAATGTTAGCTATGAACAGTGAACACTGCTCTGCAATTCTGCAAAATCATTCATTATTTTCTGAAGAAGTTTAGAAGGAATAGAGAAGAAATTCCAAATTGCAAGGAAAAACACCATTGAGCTGAAAAAAAGTTGTGGGGTATAAAACCTGGAATTTTTCTGATATAAAAAGATTAAAAAATCTTTTGACAGCTGGCTAGTACATGTATGATATCTTATCTTTTCAGAGGCTTGTGGTCTCATTACCCAACAATGTAGCTCATACTGGCTTTTCACAAAAGCTTCCAAATACAATTGTTCCATGGACTACACCAAGAGCAATGGAGTGCAAACCGAAACTGGAAATTTTGTCATCAGACTTAAATAAAAGCCAGAATAGAGAGGCTGCTCCTTTACATTATCCTTAGAAATATATTTAAAACATCTTTCTGGCAGACAAAACTTCTTTGCGACAACAAACAAGATTCTGGCATATGACTTCTTCAAAAGACCTTCAAAAACCTCTTGTGAAACCACACCCTCTCTGACATAAGGAAAATTCAAATAGCAAGTCAGTCAGTTTGCCAGACATAAATTATGTCATTCGTATGCTGAATATTGTAATGAACATACTATCTCCATCTATTTATGGGTTATATTTACAGTTGCAAAATACCTTTGTCCCTGCACCTACACTACCTTCAGTACTAGGGGAACAGCCATGAACAGAACCAATACTTTGCACAACAGTTCCAAATCATCTGTGTGTATCAATCTCATTCTTATTTAACTCAGAGGTGATTCACTGTTGTTTTAACTAATCAGTACATTTTTCTGAAATGTTAGAAGTTTAAGTTAAATCTGATTATGTATCTGAAGTATCATTTTTTTTTTAAAAAGTAGACCAGGGAAAATGACATAGCTGTTCTTAGTAAAATATTAAACTGCAAATCTGTGATTCAAAAGAAGCAAAATAGGTAGTGCTGACAAAAAAAAAAAAAAAAAAAAAAAGAGATACAAATTTGAAGGCTGTTTAGTTTGTTCAGGTGGTTTGTTCAGGCTGCCTAAGCTTTAAGCTTTTCCAGCTTTGCTGCATATAGATTCTGTCTTAGATTGCAGAATTCATTAATGGCTCTTGTAATCCTCTGACTGCCTTTCTGAAAACACTGCATTTGCAAGAAACTTCACTGCTCGCTGCCTACCTATGGGTGCATTCATGCTACATTTCAGCTCAGGTCAGAATTACGCTCCTAGTGTGTAGTTCCAAAATGTCACCACTCAACACACCTCAGCTGACATTTCAATGCACATACTGTATTTATTTCCTAAAATAAATTTGTGAAACTAAACCTGGAGATTCTCTCTAATGGGATACAGCCATTTAAATCACTGGTGTGCAGGACCAGTCTAATATAAGTTCAAAGTACACCATCTAGAGGTACTGACTGCTGGTATTCCACTTCACATGTCTGCCTCTGCTGAGCTGCAGTGCTGGCTACTCTGGGGCCTTGAAGAATTTATTTAGGGCCTGCTGTGTCATTTCAAAATCAAGGAGAACAAAACCCAAAGGATGAGCAGTTTTCTCTCCACTAGTAATACAGATTATGAAAGCGAAGCTCATGTTCTGCCTGTCCATCCCATCTTTCTAATTGCATTAATATGATTTAACAATAATCTAAAGACACTTTATTTTTCTACTTTTGTTTCTTACCTCCATTTCGACTTTCTTGCTTACCAACTGCAGTGATGGGCAGCTCTCCTAAGCGACCTTTCAACTGCATGAGTTGCTGATTGATGGTGTGTTCAGTTCAAACACAGATGAGCACAGCTTGACAAAAGAATTAATTGATAGATGCAACAAAAGCTGTGGCAATCAGATAAATGGACTATCATCCCCCTAAGGAATTTTTTTTAATTGACATAAATAACACGATATTGAATTTATGAAGCTTATTTTAAATCAAAAAAATTTTTTCAAATAAAAAAAATCAGTTTCTCTATTCATCCCTCTTTTTACTTTTTACCCACTAAGGTATATTAAATTATTTTAATTCACAAGTTACTTTTTTACAGCAATAATAATTCATTAGATATCTTAATTCACAGAAAAAATTCTGAAGTCTTTGTTCAGGTTCATTCATTCTAACACTGAGGTGTCAGTAACATTGCCAAGACCGTAATAAGTAACAGTGAAGACAGCGACAATCTCAAACTAAACATATCAAGATCAACTATAATAAGCCTAATACTGACAAAAATTTCCTTATATACGTAACAAGGAATTTGTCACCACTTTGTCACCTCAGAGAGAAGCACCTCTGGGACCAAGGCCACTGGAGCTGGCTGGCCCTGTCCATACTGCCTGGTCTCCTCCTGGTCCTATGTGGTACTTCTGTAGTGCTTAAACTGAATTATAACATGGGATGGAGGGTATCCAATTCCAAGTGCCATAATAATAATAGTACTTTATTATAAGAGGACTTATTCAGAATAGAATTTGCAGTCTGATGTTCATGTTTTGCTTCATGTGCACAGTATGTGCACTGTGTGTAGACATTTGAGGATATGGAAGACTTGGTGGAGGGGACAGGGCTGAATGAGGCACAATCATATATGCCCGTTTTTTCCTATAGGGATAAATACATATTACAGTTAAAGTTACCTTTTTATTTTATTTTTTTTTAACAAACAAACTTTGGAGCAATTTTCTAATGTAAATGATGGGGACAAGAAAATAAGTAGATTTTAATCAAATTTTAAATTGTAAAAAAAAATATAGATCTATATAAGAGCTGCTTGCATTCAGCTCTTATGTATAGAATATCATATAAAATAATATAAACATAAATATATAAAATATAAAATTAAATATAATATTCAATAAAATAAATTTTAGTATGTGGCCTGGATCATACCTTCCTGCCCTGCCTTTCTCTGCTTCTGACAGTTTTTTCTTTTTCCCTGGTATCTTCTCCTTTCATTGTTCATCTGTGCCCTGAGCCTGGCTTTCAAAGAGCATTATTTACTGAGGTGAGTTCAACTAAAAGTTTGAATGGCATTTCAAAGGGATTCAAAGTGGTTCCTCTTGAATGGCTTCAGGTGAATAGTTTCACTTTGTGAACAGTTTTAAGAATAGTTTGTTTTTTTCTTTAACCTTTTTATTTCTTTTCTCTCTTTCTGACTGACTTTCACTCACTACAGAAGTGCAAAGAGACAACTGGTCTGAAAGGAGCACAGTGGCAGAAGGGGAAGGGGGAGGAGACAGGAAAAGCAAGAATTCAAAAGAAGTGGAAAAGTAATAATTACAATAAAATTTGGCAACAAGGTCCTTATAGATACATCTACCCAGAAACTAGAAAATTTCAATAAATACTTACTTTTATGTTACTGGAAACATTTTAATCTTTAGCCTTAGAGTAAAAGGAAAAATTCTCAAGTGACTAGAGTTTGCCTCAGAAAATTTCTCCTTACGTATCTTTTCCCAGCTTTGTAACTGAATCTAAAGCAGTGTTAGGTCACAATAAAAGATCAAATGTAGCCAGGATAATTCGGAAGAGCATAAATCAATGCATAGGTTTGGTGTTTGAAGAAGATGATATGAGCTTGAACTTTCACTGACATTTCAAACTTGTAATGTACTGATTTAACAGTTGCTTACACATGTGATGAATCAGCATTAACAGATACATAGGTTTCTTACATCTGTTCCTAGGCATCATTGAACCATTTACGATTAGCATTTGTGTTCAGGTTATAGCTGGCCAAATAACAGATATTAATGTCCTTAGTAGGATTACCAAAGTAGTTTGGAATTTAGTTGTCCATTTCCTTTTGAAAGTATGTCTTAATCTTTCTGTTGTAATTAATACTTCAGAGTCAACTACTCTATTTACAAAAGGCCTTTCAAAGTTTCAAATTTCTTTACTCTTTTTTCACAAAACATTCAGTTGTTCAGGTTGCTGATTTTAAATCTGCGTATCTTCTGAGGACAGGATATACTAAAACATCTGACAAGGGAAATATAGGAAATTTTTAGCAGGTACAAAAAATCCACAGAGAATTTTTATGGTTATAAAATATACTTGGTTTTTGTTTGGTTTTTTTTTTCTTCTAAATCACAGATTGCAAACTACTGAACATCAAAACATAAAAAAATATTCCTATTGTGTTGCCATTCATTCAGGAAGAATAGCAAAGGCATAACAGTAAGGACTTAATATTATTCCCTCTCAACAGCTAATAACAGGGTTTTTACAAGAACAGCAGTCTGCACCATTGCTGACAAAATCTTGTATTATGTCAATATATTCTTTATTTATACTGGCATACAATCCCTTTCTGGAATGTCTTAGCCATAGATAATGAGGAAAAAAATCTGACTTTTTCAAAGAAAACTACTAAGCCTGCCAGACTGCAGCATCCAAAATTTTCGTCCTTCATTCAAAGTCCTTTTGAAGAGTCCAACCAATCCCCACACACAAAAACTGTAATAGCCATTTTTGAGAAGCCTGATCATACTTTGCATTTTATAGCCTGGGCTCCTTTCAGAGCAGTCCAGATGCAGCCTTCAGGAACTAATTCTGGCTGATGTAAAAGTCTTCCTGTATGGGATGTGCATGTGATACTTCCTTAGGTCAAGATGGTGAACTGAGTGGCAGGTGGGAGGCAAGGAGGATTAGGGATTA
Organism: Molothrus aeneus; assembly: GCF_037042795.1. Taxonomy (NCBI): domain Eukaryota; kingdom Metazoa; phylum Chordata; class Aves; order Passeriformes; family Icteridae; genus Molothrus; species Molothrus aeneus. The sequence continues at coordinate 85,578,928 of NC_089646.1, forward strand.
ATAGGCTTATGGTATGAAGAATATGGGTAGCAGCACCATAACATGGATTCAGAATAAGAGCACACCACATATGCTACACTAGCTACTGCTACAGTTCAGAGGAGTCTTTTAAATATCAGGATATAGGAGCAGTACCCAACATAAAAAAAAAATATTGTGTTCACTGAAGTATTTGAAGTTGCTTGTCTCTACCAGCTTGCATTCAAATGTCCAGATTAGCAGAGCAGGATTCAGTGAGAAAATGTGCTTTGTAACTTTGGAATGAACATGCAGTTTAATGAAAAATATTAATAGAGTATTTGTTTTAGCCACGGCAGACAAACTAATTTGTTAAGTGAAATCTGCACACCAAACATTTCTAAAAATGCAGCACTTGACCTAATGCAGTATTATTTAGGAAAATCACTATTCCTTTACATCTTGGGAAAGATAAATTGAGAATTTAAAATGCTTTGTTAAACAGTTTTCTTTCTTAAAGATTTGTCCTGTTCATCAAGTACTATGTTGACATCTTCTATATATTCATTATTTTCTCATTGTTTTTCTTAACAGCTTTTAAATGTTGTTTCAGGACTGTTGTTTTACTGACAGAAACTCTTGAAGCAGAATTGTTTTTCAATGCACTTCTAAAAGATGTTCATTCAAGGTGAACAGCTTGGATAGCTTCCCCTCTGGACTGATTGACAATAATGCTGAAGAAAGGATTTGCTTTTGAGCTTACTGTTTCACAGTCAAAAAGCTTGCCAGATCCAATAAATCTGCATTTATGTCTAACTGTTCCTCACATCTTTGCTTTCGTGCTAGAGAAGAAATTTAGGAAAGCAACCTTGAGTTTAAAGCTCCATCAAGCTAGTCCACAGCCCATTATTTTTAAACTCTCCTTGTTAGTCTTCAGATTTAAAATAATTTTCACACCATCAACAATGATCTTTTGTTCTGCTTTCTAAGGTTGTGTCTGTCCACTCCACATGACCTGCTTTTTGATGTGGAATTTATTAAAAAATGGCATGAGTCAAAAATACCATGCTAGTGAGGGAGAGGAGGACCCAATGATACTTTAACCTTTCTCAGAATAAAGCTCTCTTTTGTATAGCTGTACTAGTGAGTTAAAAGTCCAGGTCTTTCCTTTCCATTCAGCTTTCAAAGTGTGAACTAGCAAAGGAAATTCAGAGATTAGCTCAATGCTCATTGCATTACTGAGAATATAACAATTGTCTTCAACATGCCTTAGAGGACACCTAGAAGTGCTGGTGCAGGTGTTCAGCCATCTACCACAGTCTGAGGTGGAACACTCACCTGGGCTGAAGATGTGATTTAATTCCTTGTGTTCCTGTCAAATTTCCCTATATTCTAATTGCGGAAAGCGACCGTGGGAAATATTTTCCGTGAAACCCTTTGGAATTCATGCCTATGAAGTGCAGAATTATTTTAAAGCTAATGTTTTACCTTAGGTCAGTCCCCAGCTTCATCTGGGCAAGAAGTCAGACATTTCCTTGCATCAGGACATGCAAGATGCCAGGCATGTATCAGCATTGTATAGCCAAGCTTGTCTCATGAACAAACCAGCATTCAGCATAAAAGAGGAGAAAAAAAATTATGTTCACAGATACAAGGTTTAGAGCAACTAGCCCACCTGTCATAGACTACTTTCACCACAACTCTATACTATTTTTTATTATAGAAAATCAGGAAATCTCGTAGTTCTAGGTATTGTACAAATTCTTCAAACAGCTTCAACTGGATGTACTCAAAGACCTTGCAGTCAAACTTGCACAAGTTAAGAGAGAAAAAGGGCCTAAAGCTGGGCACAGTAATCCATATAACATTCCCCACTCTAACACTGCCTATAAGGGAAGTTAAGGGCTGCCCATCAGCTCTCCTCTCCCTCTGCTTGTGGGGACCTTTCTACCTTTCCATTCTCTTTCCTAGTTCACTAGTATCAATTTTTGCAAGGTCATTTGGAACACTGAAGGGAAGTGGCAGATGGAGATCATTTTATTGGGTTTATGGCCTACAGATAGGCACATCTCTATGTTGTTTTCATAATCAAATCCATAAAATAACACATCCAATTCCAGTTTGAGAAAACTAGAAAATTCCTGTGCCTTGGTACTTATTTTTTCACTAAATAATTCCTCACCTTTAGATTCAGAAAATTTTTCAGACTGAAGTTTTTAGAGGTGTTTTGAGCAGTGAAACCTAAAAGTTGTACAACTGTCATTAGTCACAAACCACTTCAGGTTATTTTTCCCCATTTCCACTTCGTGTTGCTTAAAATTTTTTCTACCTTCATCTAATCCGTTAAGCACTCACTGTACATTCAGTTGTGTGGTCACATTGTACAAATGCCATCATTCCTCATTTTGCTCTATGTCAGTTTGTCTGTACCTCAGAGAATAGCATTTTCTTCAGGAACAGAAGCACTGCAGTTGATTTTAAGAAACTCTAGTATAGGTGTGCACTACTCAGGATAAAAGTTGAAGGCATAAAACTGGAATCTGATAAAGGCAATATCACTGGAGAGCGGCTCTGCTTTTGCAGACAATTTGACTTTAAATTTGCTCTTGGCTTTGGGGAAATTTTTCCCCCCCAAGCAACTAAGAGTTTCCAAAGAGTTGAGGAAACAACAGAAAAAAGAGCTGATTTGCTGAACGCACACAGACCAGATTGTAGTGTTTATCTCTATTTATATTTGAACACAGAATGCTTTCTGATTATTATCTTTTTATTTTTAAACAGTCCTGTTGTTTCTCGAACTACATTTTAAACCTGTTTTCCTGCCTCCAGTTTACCAATATATCTCCTGTTACATGAAATTCTAACTAGAAGGTAAAAAATACCAAAAAGATAACATCACGTAATTTAAATAAATTTAATATTTCTTGTGTAATTTTGTCCATTTATTTCTTTTATGTTTACAAAATACAGGTGACATTTTCAGCTGGACTCACATAACATTATCCTGTACATTCATTGTTAGAACTGAAAAAATCAATTACTCAAATAGGGCACGTTAGTGGCTTAAAAAAGTCCATATAGTTTAAACAATAACTAAAATCCAAACTTTCCTGAAAAGTGTTTTGATTTCAGATTTCCTGTTATCCCTGTTAAAAAGAAGGGAATCCTTTAAATAATCCCTTATTATTTCTAAGGTTTTAAATTTTGTCTGTTGAACTTCTAAAACGAATAATGCACAGTCATTGTTAATCTAAAAACAGACCTGTCTCTCCCTGTTTGGGTATCTGCTGTAGTAGAATGCTATTTACATGGAATCTGGAATGGAATGGCACATATACTGGCTATAAATGATTGGCTTAAACTAGCTGGATAAAAGAGCCAAAATTAAAACTTTTTTCCCTAAATTTCATGTCTGCTTTGGGTATTTTGTTTCCTCTCTTTTTCTTTTTTCTTTTTTTTTGCCCCCAAATGACAGCCAGAAACTTAAATGTGGGGGTTTGGCCATGTGAATGCCTATTTTTTTCACTGAGTTTGTAATAGCTCTTGTCAGAACTGGAAAATGAAGGACTTCTGGAAAGTGTCTTGGAAAGTGCTCTACTGAATTTATGCATGAGGGAAAAATATTTAGAATGCTCAAGAACTGTTACTTGCTAGTATCTCTAGCAAGGAAGACCCATAGTACTAGGTATGAAAGTTTAACAGGTATGAAAGTTTAACATTAAATTTTTAGTAGCAATAAGTGAACTCCAAAATTGTAACCATGTAATATAATCATATATAGTCATTAAGAGAAGTTACATTTGACAGTTATTTATTGCTAAAAATGTTGCTGATAGATATAAAATTATCCTCAATGCCATTTCTAGTGATGCAGACAACAGGCACAACACAGTCATGACATTTTAAATGAATTTTGAGCTCTTTTATCTTCAGTGAGATTTAATAATTTAAGAAACTCTAGAGATGCAAACTGTGTCTTTCTTATAATCAGATTTCCAAATTTATTTTACTAGCATCTTGGTAATTAGACAATAAATTTTCTTCTTGTTCCAAAAACAGTTCTCTTCCATAAATACCTCAAACGAGAGAGACAGAACCTCATAAGAAGATCTATACATCCTAATAGGTATGTAAGTAATGGGAAAGCATTCTAGAAAACCTACCTTTTAAAATAATTATTTAAAAAAATCCACAAACTTTTTTCCATAATTATATCAAAGAAAGAAGGCAATTCTTAGCAAACTACTCTTGATTCATTCACTGAACATGCTGCTTCTTCTTCCTCAAATGTGCTGAGAATTGCACAACATTCAATGTGAGATGTCTGAAATGCAACTTTAAACAGGAATTCCACAAGGAACTGTTTGTTAACTACAAATAAAAGTAATTTTGAAATATGTTACAGATAGCATATGTATTCCATTATAAAGATTGCAGTGAAACTTTTCAGAGTATAGAAATAAGCTGTGAGATAAACTACTGAAGATAAGACACATAAATTCATCTGCATCAAATTTAGCTTTCAGTGTTATTACTCCTTCCAGATACCTGCTTTTAAAAAAGCAATTTCTTCAGAAATGTAAAGTTGCTTTACTTACAATGTATCATAAATTCAGTTTTGTAGTACTGAAGTCAATGTGAATAGCAAGCTTCTGGGTGTTTTTCCTTTCCAAGTATGAATACTTTTGGACAATCTTATTATTAGCCTTAAAATCAAGCTATTCAGGTCATCTTTCAAGAACTCCCCTATATTTCCATGTCCATGTCAGGATTAAGCAGTAAGTGGTAAATGAACTGCATGAATCACGTACGTATATGATATTTTGACTGAAGCAATTAAAAGGAATTTGGAGCAAGTTATTGTTTGTAACAACAAATGTATGTATCTTTCAAAGCACTGTTAAAAATAGCAGTTTGCTCTTCCTGCTGGATAATTGCTATTACTTTGCCAAACTTGAATACAGTATGTCATTTCAATGGGAATTTGCATGATAGATTTTTACTAAGTATATTCAGAAAAAGACTACATCAAGACAAATACCAATAAAATGTCTAAATTATTTTAAATATTAAAGGTGTATGACATGAACAGGACAAGCAGTGGATCAGAACCAGCCAGTGTGGGTTTATGAAAGACAGACCCTGCTTGAGTGATCTGATCTCCTTATATGACAAGTTGACTTGCTGTGGGTGAAGCCTAACTGTATGTCAGTAAAGCCTCTGACACTGTTTCCACAGTATTTCTGTGGGAAAATGGTCTGCTTGTGGATAGGATGTGTGCACTCTCCACTGAGTAGACAACTGGCTGGATGGCCAGGTCTAGAGAAGGGAACAAAGCAACAAAGCTGGTGAAGGGTCCATAACACAAATCCTATGAGGAGCAGCTGAGGGAGCTGGGGGTGTTTAGCCTGGAGGAAAGGAGGCTCCTTATCACTCCCTACAACAGCCTGAAAGGAGCCTATTTCCAGGTGGGGTTGGTCTCTTCTCCCAGGTAACAAGGGACAGGATAAGAGGAAATGGCCTCATGTTGCACCAGTGGAGGTTTAGATTGGATAATGGGAAAAATTTCTCCATTAAAGGGATTATCAAGAATTGACATAGGCTGCCCAGGGAACTGGCTGAGTCATCATCCCTGGGAGTATTTAAAAGATGCATAGATTTGGCACTGAGGGACATGGTTTAACGCGGGGCTTGGCAGTGCTGAGTTCATGGTTGGACTCGTTGATCCTAAAGTTCTTTTCTGACATAAATTAAACTATGAACCCATGAGTTCATGGTGTTCCTTAAAGATGTTACTGAGGGTGGCATGAGGTATCACTTACCTTTCCCTGGCACACTGTGCTCTCATGCCATAGCTGTTAAAGTCATTACCACCTCCTGTTTTAAAGAACTGGGGTTGAAGCCTCTTCCATCCTTTTTGTACAATACTTGGTTAAACAGAGAAATGCAAGACAGGGAAGGTAAATACTATGGGAGTAAACAAAGAGAATGAGTTTTGGATTAAGGGTTATCTCATTTCTGCAGGTTTCCAGAGAATGAAAAAAGGGAAGAAAATTGGAAGCTCATTTTGCCAGAAGCAAACTTGATAATTAAATGTCCCCTTGTTTTTCTTCCTCTTGTTTGTTTTTTTTTTTTTTAATTTTGCATTTACATTTTTTTTACTTCAATAACAAGCTGTTCTTCCAGGTCAAGTAGAGGTTTAGAATATACAGCTTTAATAGAATGCCCATGGCTCTTAATGTGGTAAAATTTATGTAGGATTAGCCTGTCTGCTTCTCCCACTGGACTACAAGCAAACAGAAAGAAAGTTATCATATTTAATTTGCAGTACTGGAATGAAACAGAGAAGAACACATCATTAAAATTGAGTGACCTCATATATACATTAATTAGAACAGAAAAATGGAAATAAAATGGTGCATTAGACATCTCTTAAATGTCCTGCTCCCAGTCACTGAATATTGCAGCCTTTCTCTCTCCTGTTTGATTATGCAGGTGCCTAGAGAGATCAGTCTCTTAACTTAGACCTTTTGAATTACATCCCTGAATTTGAAACGTACAAGTTTACCTTGTTCTGTAAATATACTTTGTCTTTTTTTGGCATAAATAAAGTACTATTTACCTGACACCAAGATCCTCAACAATGTAATGGCAGTATAAAAAAATACTGTCCTTTCCTTCTTTCTTTACTAATGCTCTGAATATTTACTTTTAATGACTCCCTGTGCCCATTGCGGTGGTTATTGATGTATTGCAAATATTCATGTAGTGTCAGAATCTGTGTTCCTGTAGGAATGATATTTCATGTGGTGTCCAATATAAAACTCCAGATGAATGATATGAATCTATGATGGAAACATGGTCAGTAACAAAAAAAGTAAAGCAAGTTTAAACCAGATGACATTTCCTGGTTGTTTTAATAATTTGCCTGACCCTTTCAGAAAAGTGAGGACATTTCTCAGGCCTGAATTTTCAACAACATATCAATATTTCTTAGTTCATATAGAGTAGCAGAGGAAAAAGGGAAATTAAAAATATAATCTATAATTTAAACAAATTAGCACACTAGACTCTAGATGACTCTTCAGCAATTACCTAAATTCATGAGTTCTGTAGTAGAAACAAATAGTCTATGAAGTTAGGATAGAAGTAGGACTAGTGGAAGAAAACTAAAACAAAAAAAAACAGAACGCAGTAAAAGGTTTGTCAGAACATGATACAAAATCATTTTCTCAATAAAAAGCTCTTACAGTCTCAATTGCTTTGGATATTACACTAGAATTTTCAAGAGCAAGCACTTCAATACTTAGGGAAAAGCAATGCTACACATTCAAAGAAGAGATATGAGCACACCAATGTGACTTGGAGAGGACAACTCAAGATGTAATGTGTTAATATGACAAGTAACTTGCAAGGAATAATTTGACTTTTAGGATGCTGTTTTGCCCAGAAACAGAACAGAAATTTCATTGCAACAAATTTTCCTGAGCTTTAACCTCAGTACATTATAGATGTCCTGTTAAGAGATCTTCACCCAAATCCTAACAGAGCACTTAATTTTACTTCAACAAAAGCGATTATCTTGAAATATGAGGGGCAAAATAATGCACATAAGACTTTCATCTGGACATGGCTTGCATGTAACTTTTTTGTCCCTGTGTGTTATCATATGTTTCTGTCCTTATATTTCCGTATGTTTCATAGTCTGAAATTTGGAATTCAAATCCATCATGCTCTAATAGCCCAGAATGAACCCCAAATGTTTAGAGTGAAAAGAAATATTGTTGGCTGTATGCGCTTCTAGCAACATAATAATTCCTTATATATTACCTGCCATTACTCATATTTAAAAATACAATCATTTTAATGCTCATATTGAAGTGTGATTTTCTGTGGCCTGGCTTTTGACATAATTACTGAAACTAGTTTTATTGGTCACTTTGTATACTTTCACTTCTCCCTATCTCCATTGTCTTTCACAGGGGAAACTACCTATCCCTTTCAGACCAATGACAGAGCCCCTTTGCCAGCACAAACTACCTTTGGCATGACTGATTTGTCTCCAGAGTCATAGACAGATATACTTTTATCTTCCTCTATTAATGCTATATTTCTCTCATTTAACCTCTTATGTTGCGAGCTTTTGAGCTCTGAGACCATACTTATTATGCTTGCTTACAAATCTTACTACAACAAAAGTCTCTTAAAATATTTTCTGGCTATAATATAATGAACAATAATTTAATAAATGCACAGTTGATTTCAGGCAGGTATTTGCAATTTTGAAAAGCTGATTAATGAATGAATGATGATTGTTGGTCCAGCTGTATTTTGTTTTTGTGCAATGAGATGTTATGTTAAAGATAATATACAAAAGGAATTAAAAATGAAATTGAAAGCTTTATATGTAGTGTTTCAGTACACAATACTTCCATAATAAAATCTATTTCCACTGGTGTCAATATACCTTTGGTTACTTTCTTTGAGCTGTTTAATTCAAAATAAAGGTCATGAAGTTTACAAAACAATGCCCTTAAAACCAATGCTCAGGGCATCTTTTTGTTAGCTGCCTAGAACTCCTTGGATCAAGTACTGCTTAGATAGCAAGTCAAAGGTCACGCTGCAGTTAATGGAGGTCCCAGATTTCTTTATTTGGCAACTACAGTATCAGGGAAAGCAGATGACTGAGACCTCCTTTTACTCTTTAAATGTTGTGCTTCATCTTTTTAAGACAAAGGAGAAGTGCTTCTCTTTTCCACATCACTTACCTCAATGATCACTTAAGCATAAAATTAGAGAAAAGAGAAGAAAATCAAGGTTGCTGTCAACTCCTAAGCACTATGCTAATGAAATCACTACCTTCTGCATATGCTTTTTGCATAAAATTTTCTCCACGTCTTAAAATAGCTTTTCCAACACAGTTCTTCTGACATTATTCTTTCATTAAATCATTGCCTGATTAATTGTATCCTATTGATGATAGCAATCCATTGATGCTGTATTTTCTTTTTATCAAGTAAAAGGTCACATCAACTGAAACCTGCTATTAAGCAAATAGCAAAGACATTGAAAGCAGTAATAATAGTCTTTGCCTGCATACACAAGGTTGATGATAAAATGAAGGTGGAAATATACATTTAAAACTAACCCATATAAAAACATTGCAATATCTGAAGAAAATATTATAAGATAAAATGCCCTGTTTATACATAAAAAGAAGCAGAGATGAATTTAAAACAATAATAAAAACTATATACAATGTCATTGAGGAAAAATTTATAGTATTGCTATCAACCATATTTGTTACACTTAGGAATAATTTATCTTATATTTGTCTTAAATTGTGTGCTTCTTAGAATATTTGGCTTGGAGCAGGAATATAATATTGCTAACTCTCATGAAAAGGGGGAACATTTTACCCTTCCTTTCTTAATTATCTATCTGTCCTTAACAGTTGTACACCATTGTCATAAATACATATGCTTGAAAACAGAGAACATAATAGACCTTTAGAGGAACAGCAAATTACACAGCTCAAGTGTCAATGTCAGCACAAGCTGACAATATCAGCTACTGAATAGGATTCACTATATATTAGATATTTTGTTTCCCTAGGAGTTCTGAAAAAAAACCAAATTGTAACCTGAAACAATTACCTTTCTTGAAAAATATGGAAATTTGAAAAGCTGGGGAGAAAAGCAGCCCTGTTTCAGGTGAAGAAAATTGTTTGTTACCCTTTGTTTTGTTCAAACAGGACTGAAACTTTTGGAAGATAAAAGATTAATTCTCAACTTTTTAATAAACTAAACATTCCAGTTGGAAATGTCCAAATGAAAAGTTTGACTATTTTTACATTGCATTTTTCCAAAATACAAATATTTCAATGACTTAATATTGATTCAGAAAGTATTTCAGCATCACCAAAGATGTGTTTATTTCTTTCTATAACATGCAAAAATGGCAGACAAATTATTTCATCCAGTTCTCTAGATACTTGTTATATTGTCTAGCTTTTATTACTGTCAGAGAAAATCACAATCTTGAATGTAATTATACTCATAATAACTCTCTAAGATAGGGAAATAGTACTGGTACATACAAAGGGACAGCTCAAAGAGGGGTCATAGCTCAGGGATATTCATTACTGAGGGAAATTTCCATGCCTGAATTAAGAATTTATCACCTCTGTATGTTAAAAAGCAACAATTACATGCCAAGAAAAATATATTCAGCCTCCAGCACACTGAAGAGGCAACCAACAAAGGCAGACAATTATTAATGCTGAAAATTTGAACAAAATTATATCTCACACAGCTAAATATCTGTCTGTGAATCTGTCACTATGGGTCTCACTGAAAATATGATCCCTCCAGCCAGCAGAAGTTCAGAGGTGGAAAGTCACTCAAATTTCAAGGTGAAAAGAGAAAATTAGACATAGGAAACCTAGATTCCTATCTTTGTCTGTAATTCTCTCTCTGTTCTTTGTTATAGCCCATGTAAAATAGGCCAGGGAGATGGGATGGCCACTAGAAATTCTATTCCTTCCCATTGTTATTATACAAATTTATGTTCTGGGGTGCAATTTGATCTCAATGAAGATATGAGGCTTCCAAACCCGACCTGGCCAATTCACATAGGAATTGAACACCTGTGCAGAATTTCCAGCCCCACACTTCCAGCTCACGCTTCTCTGCTGTTCCAGCATTAAAAAAAAAAAAAATTAAAAAATATTTGTGATTAATTATTTCTTTCTCAGTACTGTCACTGACTGCTGCTGCTCACAGGGTGTAGTGTCTGGACGGCAAATAAGTGACTGGTAGGGCTGTAAACCAACCACACTCTTGATCCTGCTTGTTTTAACAATTCTTAGCTTGCTCCTTTTCTTTCATTTTGGTAGACCTTAAGGAGCAGAGGCAAGCAAACAGATAAAAAGGAGTGATAATCTGGTTTTACCCTCTTTATTTACAAATTCATTCCTGTGACTTTTAAGTCTGATAGGGAAGGACAACTACTGCTTCAAATACGTATTGCAGAGGGTGCTGCTTACCTTAATAATAATGGTTAACAAGTACACAAAACTCATTACACATAATTATTTTGCAGCCTATTTATCAAAAGAACAAGACTGATGGAACAGATGTGATTATAAGGGATGAGTTCACATTTTCAATAGCTTCCAATTATTAATTTACCAGTGGATCCACTTGTACAATTTTCTGGCATGTTGACAAACAACTGAAATTAGAGAATCAAATTTGCTAAGGGATGATCTTAGAGAATGAGGCACAGAGAAAAAGAATTTGGGATATGATGGCAGTGAAAAATAACATAATCCTGTCAAAACTTGAGAATTAGGGAGCATGAGCTTTCTAAGCTGAGTGCCATATAAACAAACTTCTAATAAAGTGATTAAAAATCAAAACAAGCAGATTTTTAAATAGTAAGGTTATGTATGGGTGCCCCATGCTGGCCTTGAGGATCTGTTAAAAAACTAACCACAGGATTTTCAGTTTTGATAATGGCATATAATCCTCTATGGCTGCCAAAAAAAGCCAAGAAAGGCACTGAATATGTTCATAGCAACCACCAACAGGCCTGCTATTAGTCTGGCCATTATAACAGGTGGCTGTAGTTAGCAAGGGATATTAACACAGAGGTTTCCTGTACTTCACCATATGGTTCCCATTAATTTAATACTCACAAAAAAGGGAAGATATTTGTCAGCAAGCAAATCTTCCTCTTTAAGCACCTCATTCAAACCCCAGGTACCCATGAGATAATTTTGCTGAATAAAACATTATGGCCCACATGCTTTTCCATGTAATAATCCATAACAGATATTTTAACAAATCTATGGCAGCCTCTTCAGGTTGACACAGTGATGCATGCCCTTAATGAGCAAGGGCTTCACAATGCAGTAAATGGCAGTAATAGTTATATAATATCAAATCAAATAGTACATTGCAGAGCCACAGCTGATCTTTGACAGTTCACAGGACACAAAAATAGAGTCCAGCACTATGAAATGTTCTCCTGTATTACTAACCTGCACATACTGATCTGTTTCCATGCTGTTCTATTGTGTCCAAACAAAACCATTCGAGGTAAAGGAGATGCTCTCTGATATTGTTATAGCAAATACACCTACTGGCCTGCCTGGAAAAGAATGATTGAGGGAAAAGAAGATTAAACAGCTAAAAAATTGCAAACAGATTAAAGAAGATGAAGAGAAGTTAAGCATTAATCACTGTCCACACAATACAGAGAGATGAGGACATCACATGAAGTGATGAGGCAGCAGGTTACAAATGAAGAAGAGGAGATTTTTTTCCTACTGTGCTTAAGTGTTTCATGTAAAATCATTGTCAAAAGGTATTGTGGACTCCAAACATGAATTTAAATAGCAAGAAAATGATTTCAGGAAAGAAGATACCTTTGAGGCTTCTTATGAACCTGCACTGCTCAAAGTGCATCCTACTGGCAGTGGGGAATCAGGAGAATTATCACTGGTTTTCCTCTCTTTTGCTGGCCACTCACTTTCCTCATTCTTGGTGGTAGGCTTTCTTTGGCTACACTGTACCATTCATAATGGTGTTTCCTACCTTCAAGACTGTGCAAATAAATGCACATATAAGTCAGTTCCTTGTAGTATGCATCAGTCTCCTGCCTCTCCCATTTCAAGGTTTTGTAATGGCTTCCTCATTAGAAGGTTGTGGTTTTGTTGACAATACTGTTAAGGAAATATGTAAACTAAATTCCTTTTGGATTACCTCCACCAAGACCAATTAAAAACAAGCTTCAGACATTGCATTAGGAAAAGACTCTTTAAGGATGCAACACACAGAGTGAATACACTGGAATTTGGATTGGGCTTAGATTGTTCATGACCATAATTAGTGCAATAGAAATCACTGCCATCATCAATTTTCAAGTTTGAGAGACTTGCTGCAGTAATATGAAGTGACTTTGGCACACTTAGATGTTTCCAATTAATAAAAAAAATTACTATTACTTATTAAGCAAATAACTCTAACTTATTCATCAAAAAGTTTTATTATACATACATGTTATATGAATAAAAACCACTACCTCGTCAACAAGAGCTTGCATGAGAGCCTTTGAAGGATTTAACATTTGCAAAGGTCTCTGCCAAGCCTTAAGGTAGCATTATCAGCTATAGGAGTTCACCTGGATGAAAACAAAGGCTGAACTGGTTTGCAGGCAATTCTTGCTAGTCCCAATTCCTTTACTTGACTGTTTCAAAAGAGTTATTTGCAAAGAGGGGAACCACCATTTTTATTAAAAGCCTAACTATTTCAATGGCAGCAATAGGTCTTGGAATCCATCTATCTCTTTTGAAACAAAATACACCAAGTTTAAAAAATCAGAGTTTTGATGCTGCAGAGATGAATAAAGAAGATATGAAAATGAATGAAATGACAGAAGAGAAATTCAAGTTGAGAAGAGAATGCCTCAGAAAAGTCAACAGAACATTGGCTAGATAGAAATTGTTTTTAGTGGGAAAACTAATCTCATTGCCTCCAAAATTTTAAATATTTCTATATAATGATTATGTTGCATATTAGCAAAATAAATATTTTAGCACTTCTATTTTGCACTTCAGTATCTTTCCCATACTTAGAGCAAAAAGAGTTAGAACAGGTCTTTAAAGCAGGGTCAGAGTGCCTTTCCATTTTTCTGTATTTTGATTGTTCATGGTGTAGGAGAGTCTTCAGTCAATGACTGACTTTGATGACAACTAGCATGAGGCCTGTTTTGCTATTCTGTCAAAGATTTAGCATGCCAGTCAATATGAGATGATAAATGGTCACTTAAATTTGGTCATAATTCATTAAACATTAATCGTGAAACGGAACTCCACTAATGCCAAGTATTTTTGGCTATGCTTTCATGTGCCATTATTTGGAGTATCCTGAGGACATTCATCAGAATGACAGCTGTTTCTGCATTAATATATAGAATAATAGATGAGATACAGCAAAATAATTCTCATGATGGGTTGTGATGACATCATATTCCTCAAAAAACCCCAGAGCTCATATGATTTATTATATTAAATGTATCCAGATGGAGATATTTTCATGTTTTACTGAAGCCCATTCATTTGTTTAAATAATATATGGAGCTGTAGCTTTAAGACTTTCACAGAGGCATGGCAGAACTCTCTGCCTTGTCTTAACATGCAACTAATTATGGATGTGAGCAAAATCCAGGGAGGTATGAGAAGGATTTTTGTAAAGACTCCAGCATTATTTGTTGGCATTGCCAGTAGTAGTATATTATATGACTGGACAGTATTTTCCCCAGTATGCCCTAATAATATACGACTCAAATCACTTCCCTCCCTGTAATGCATTTGTCTAAGGTAATTTTGTTGGAGTTTTTAACATATCTGCCATGGACTGTGCTGTCTATTTTCTCCTGACGTTAATGAACAAGACAATGAATGATGGCCTGAAGCCCTGTTTGTAATGTTTCTCCATTCTCATAACTCCCATGGTATTTAGGGGAAATATCCTTATGAAACAAATACAGCTGTTTCCTTCATCCTCCTACTCTTTTTCTTGGTCCCTGGACTTTCCAGTAGAAGAAAAAAATGTTGTCTTTACATAATCTATTTAATCCCTGAATTCTTCCAGTGTGTTTTTCCCCCTTCCTTACATACAAAAGCTCATTTTCTTTAAAAGAATAAACACAAAGAGAAAGCAAGGTTGTTGAGCTTTAAGGTCTTAAAGAACAGAAAGGCTGTCTCCTGCCTCATAAAAGTGAGGTCAAATTTATCCACTGCTAATTTGAAAAAAATTTGCATGGCAGTTTCAAGGTGACGTTAGACCGTGTGAAAATCACAGGGTCCTTTGGATGCCGACATGAAATTTCATAATAATATATTTACCTAAATGAGGTTGAGAAAACTGCAGAAACTGCATGTTTGTGCCTTCCACTCTTAGCATAATGTCCCTAGAACCAATTGTGCTTAAAGTCTGTAAGGTCCATTCCCACAAAGAAATTGAGATACTTCACTGCCATTCCACCCAGTTCTCCTAGAAAAACCATTACACCTTGAGTATCCTTCACCAGGTATGTTATCTGTGGGCTTGTTTTCCACTGAGTTCAGGAGAAATCACCTTTGTGGGTCTCTGCCTAGTCTCGTTTTCAGAAAGAGTCTTGTGTATGTGAGAGCTCGCTGGCTTAATGAGTAGCTGGATTTTCAAATACATTCAGGTAGCTGTACATATATCTATACAGGTGTTCCCTCTGTAATTCCTAAAGATGTTATGGAGGATGTATACCTATCTCATAACCATATTATTGCAAATCCTTCTTTATCTGTGACCAGATAGATTTTTACTTAAATTAGCCCTTGATCAGCTCTGGAAAAAATATTTATAAAACTCATCAAAGTAATTCCTGAAATATCTGTGTCAAATAAAATTTGTTGAAACAGGCACCTCAGGCCCAGGCTGCAAGATTTGAAACAATACTTCACTGCAGTAATCATCTTTCCTAATTTACAGCATGGTGAATCTAACAAAAAATGCCAGATTAGACAAAGGGATTTATCTTAAATTCGCAAAACAATACCAGTAAATTAAAAAATTCACAGGATTGGAACAACATTCAAATTCTGAATTAATGAGGATGTGTTGCAAACATGTGAGAACTTATGTCATACATCATGCATCCATATTAAGACAAGCTTAAATAATATGATGCTAAATTTCTTTTAAAGCCAAATATATTTGTGTTCAATTGAATAATAATCCTCTTCTAATGATATAATTAATGCATTACATTAAAAGGAAATATTCACACATAATCAGGGAGAGAAAACTGAAAAAGCATTTAGATGTCATTACGAATATGAAAGTACATTTACCTTCATTTCTATTAATGGACATAAAAATTAGGTTCTAATTTATTATTACGCAAATAAAGAAAATTAACCCATCAATATATTCAATTAAGGTATCATTCTTTGTTCCATAATGAAAAAAATTAGACTAGTGCTCCTTTAGAAGGCATAAATGACTGAAACAGGTTTTCTCTCTTCCATCTTCTTAAAGCAAACTTAGCTCTCCCTGACATTTGGCATTTTTCTTCACACTATGCTCAAACAAATGAAGTGAAAAGTGCAAAACTCACAGAATAAAAAGATCATAAAAACTTTATTCCATTCAGATAAAAAAGTGCTCTACTCTACAAGATAAACAGTGCCAGCCCATCTAATTAAATTGAGGTACAACTTGTCTCTTTTGAAGCTTTGTCACCCACTTCTGTACAACCAGGATTTCATGAGCTCTATAAACAGCACTGTATGCCCTTGTTTTGTAGACATCAAAAATAAAAATCCGCATAAGTCTGAAAAAGCAATTTCTTTAGGCTTCCAATCTAAAATAGTTAAATTTAACAACTGACCAGAAGGATCTGTCATCCCATTTCAACCCACCATTTTATAACTAATCTTGTTCTGTTTCTTTGATAAGCTTAAAAAACCCCAAATGCCATCTGATAAAGTTACATTATAAAATCCAGATATCAGGTAAAGCTGTAATCTAAGACATGACTGTTCTATTGAGGAAATGCATTACAACACATTAGGTAAAATACTATTCAATTTTGAAGGAAAAGGGTGGTTAGGACAAAGCACTGGCCAATATATAAGAAGCTATGTTTTTTGGCGTCTCCTGAGAGAGACATCTCACCACAGTTATTGCAAAAAAAAAAAAAAGGGGGGGGAAATCCATAAGAGGATGATAAACCATCCTTCTGCAGGCTGAGTTCTGGGATGACAAACCCTTGTGTTGAGCATCTTCCAAGACCTGAGAAGTGACATGTCCTACAAGCAAATGAGGATTTTAGTTGTTTGGGTCTCAAGTTATAACTCTGACCTCTCTTGTACTTCTCTGATACGGCTCCTTCCTACAATTTATCAGGCTGACTATTTCACCTACTGTTACTTGCTCATGCACAAGGACTTCTGTTTAGTCACTAACTGAGCCTGGGGTTACCTCTCTGGAACTAAGGCATTCTCTGCAAGTATCATCACTCCCTTCTTCCCATGCTCATGGGTCCCACTGCTCCTCTCCCTCCTGGGTATCAAACCAGCCTGTGCACTTTTACACAGTCAGAGGATTCTGTGCTAGTTACATTCATAAGGGAGGAGAGGAATGGTTTCATATCTGCTGTTGAGCTTGCCTATGCTTCTAGGCATTCGATTGTTTAACTGCAAAAATTTAATCCTCTTGATCCTGTCCTTTGTAACAGGCCCAAGAGGAGGAACATTTTTCTAATTACAGAGGGCAATCACTGGAGGTGAAATCCCTGGCCTTGTTGAAATCAATGGTAAAATTCCATCAACTGACTTGTTCATCCTCTTAATCCCCTTTTAATCCTCTGTAGGATCAGATCAAATGCAATCCTTTAAACTGTATCCAGAAAAAAAGTGAAAGTTAGTACAAATATTGGAGCATTTTGAAATGAATTTCCTCTCATCCTTCTACCTGTCAGATGAACAGCCACTGTCTAAGGTTTTGTAGATGCAGCTTTTGACTCTTCTTTTTGTTGCCCTCTTCAAAGTACCTTGCAATATTTTAAATCCTAAGCCAAAAAGATCTGGTTCATTGTCAAACTATCCTGAAAAGAGAAAAACATGCATTTTATTAGAAAAATCAGTTCCAACAAAGCAAAGAACACCTTACTTCACCACTTTAGGCTCCATCTCCACATAAGGCCTACTGAAAATTATATTGTCTGGCTTTGAGGACAAAGAAATCATTTAAAAAACAGGACAAAAGTACCTTTCTTTACATAGTTCCCTGGTGTCACTTCTCTCCTATTTGTTGATTAATCACCCTTCAGTTAAGCTTTGTCTAAGCTTTGGTTGGTCACTGAGAAAAAACTTCAGGTGAATTGACTCAGTCTGAAATATGAATTAAAAATTTGTTGTTACCTGACCATCTCTTTTTTTCCAACCCAAGCCACACACCTGCACCTCTTGAGACTACTACTAAAATTAAGAAGCGAGGGATGAGCACGTTTTATAGAAATCTTGTTACCTATTGAAACACAATATACATCTATTTTGAATTGTATAGATGCTATTTAGGCTGCACACAATTTGATGTAACTCTGTTTCATTTTAGTCTGGCTAAATATGCACCACAGCAGGATGATAATGCTATGAAAAATTAAATACACTCTTCTCATCTACCCTACAATATCTGATATACTCCTGTGGCAGCTACAACTGATAGTTTCACATTTAAATCATAACATAGGAACTGTGATTTTTGGCATTACCTCAGCATATGTGGCACCACGTTTTAATACTATGGATTGATTCTCAAAATATTATAGCTCTCTCAATTTAGGGCTTCCTGTTTAGTATTTTTTAAAATATTTTTAGATGGTTCATATTTAAATAATAAGTATCATTAGTCTCTTCCCACAGCCTCAAAACCATAAGCTATTCTGCTTAGACAATGATGCTTTTTTAAAAGGGAAGAGTACAGCTAACAAGGGTGCTGTTTTCAATAGCTTTTCCCCATCCCCCCAGAGCAGAAAGCAATTTAAAAATGTACTTGCTCCTTTACTTCATCTTTATTCTGTCCGTATAATAAATATTTAATTTGTTAGCTAGTGTTTTCTTGTGCCAATATTTGGGGTTGGAGGAATTTTTAGAAAATCGCCTCTCATTATATCTGGACTGTGGTAGGCTCTGCAGTCTCAAACAACTGGACATCAGAAGCAGAACTCACCAAGAGATAAGGTGAAAAGTCATGAGGCATCCTCCTGCACCTCACTGTTCAAACTTTAATCAACTCTCAGAGAAATAAATAATAAGGCAAGAGTTGGATGAGATTTGACTTTGACAAGGGAGATTTGAATGACAAGGTGCTGCAACTTGAATGACACAGGGTTGGGAAAATGTCAGATTCCACCCTGATATCGCTCCATCAAACAGCCATCTGGCCTTTCCAGTTCAAGCCTTTCAAGTTAAAATAGATCTGAACTGAAATCTAACAAAGGTCAAAGCTAACCAAATTGGAGTTACTATATTCCAGACAGAGATATTAAATGCTTGGTTTCTTATTATATGATTGTATTGACTCTGTTGACAAAGACAAGTGCACCAGTTTCAGAAGAGTTGAAGAGTTTGATTCACCTGACTTTCATTAGCACTCTTTCTATAGCACTGGTATACATCACTACCTATTTTCATTTTCAGCTTTTTTAAAATCTGAAATTTTAAACAACTTTTGATATTTCAGAACAATGATGAAATTTTGTTTTTTGTAAAAGAATCAGTTTCTAGGCATAAGACAATTTTTCAGCAGCAAGGAAAAAAAGAGTAAAGTTATAAACACTAAGTGAATACCTTAATTTTCATTTCTTCTGTTCAGGGTCAAAATCTGCTCACAGCATAGTAGGAGTACTAGGTTTCTTCTTTTCCTTAAAATTCTTTAAAGGACATTTTTTTTTTTAATGAACGAAATAAAACACTGAGGAAGCTGTATCCCTTTTAAGGATTGGAAAGAGCCACCTCTGGCTTTTACCTCACCTCAGTGGGATGAATGTTTTGCCACTTTCATATTGACTTCAGGGGTTTTGTATTGCAGCAGTCTGCATGCAAGGCAAAGGAGAGCCAAGACCTTGCCTTACAAAATACTCTACTGAGCTGCACCTCATTCCTTTCATGTGCAAGTAACCAATAAAATCAGTGGAGTTATGTGTCTATAAAACTGATATAAGGATGAAGAAATCTGACCCTATACATTGTGATCCCAGTGTAACGGGAACAGACAGCTCAATTCTTATTTGGACTTCCTCTTCACTGAATGCTAACTGCACTTGCTTTTCAAAACTTTTCAGACTTCCAAAATGAGCCTGTATTGTGCATAATCACAAGTAGCAATCACATCATGTTTAAAATAAAACAGTTCCAGCACTTTGGGATTAGCAAAACCCAGACATACTGATTTAAAATGGAACTCATGCCTTTTTCCTTTTGCTCTTTCTCTCTCTCTTATCAGAAGTCAGTGGGGAGTTGGAAACTTATTTCTCAGGCCACAGGAGGAGAAAGAGTGAAGAAGAGGTGAACAGGACATGCTCACAGAGTTTGAAATAATGTGGGTTTATGATGGAAGTACTGCTTTTGGGCTCTGGACGAACACAAAGTTGTTGTTTTCTGTTCAAGTGCAAATGTTAAGCTTGACTGCAAAAAGTTACACCTAAAAGTTGAGGCCTCCAAACACTTCAATGTCAAGTTCAGATACTCACATTGCCTACATGCTGGACATAGACTTAGACATACTGCCCCATCTCCTCTGTGCCCTGGCATGTGCAGGAGGGAAACCTGGATGCTGAAGAGAGCTGCACTATGCACTCACATAAAACCATATCCAGAGTTAGAATGACTAGGATCTTGGGCTATGCCCAAAAGTTCCCCCACTCCATACTGGAGTGTTTTCTTTGGTGATGTTTTTGATTTTCCGCTCCTGTTCCTATCAAGGAGCCAAGAAAAATAAACTACATTATAAGAGTGATGCTTCTGGAGGTGTTGTCCTCCTGGCCCATTGACTGACTGTCTTGACAACTGTTCATCCTTTTCTATGGTTCTAAGTAACATGAAGAAGGTGACTGCAACAACAGTTTCATAGAAGTTTTGCCATTTGTTAGGACACTACTCCAAATCTGTTGAGTTATAAATGCCTTTACATTTAGAAATAATCAACTTCTATAAACTTCAGTTTACATGTGTTTTCTCCACAATGTTTACTGTGTGACTGAAAAATTGTTTGAAATGTCAAAGGGCTTAATAAAGAAAAATAATATGCTATTGTATTTAAGATGAAATCATGTAAGAAAATAAAATAACCTTATTTAATAAAGAAACTATTATATATTAGAATAACAGTATTTTGATGTGGAAACTATCCAAATGGATTACAGCATTGATAGTAGGATGTGGAGAAAACTTCAACTCAGCAGCCTTTGTGAACTCTCTCTCCTCACCTCTTCCTTTCTCTGGAAAAATTCTGAGGCTTGCCTGAATCATGCAAGGGGAAAGTTGCTGTCAAGCAGAAAGACTAGCCCCTCCTCTCTGCAAAGATATGCAGCAAATGCGACTTTTTTGTAAGCATCTGGCACTGTAAGCACCCCAGCCTAGCTCCACAGTCTCTCTTAGGAGACCACTGAGTCACATCCCTACTTCAAGTCTCTAAGAAACCTGACAAGAGCTGCTTCATTTTCATTCAGAGCTGCTCCCCAGGCAGATTAATCACCTTCATGACCATTGACCACTAGCACTTGAGATATAGCCATCATTTAAGCATTTCTTCACTCATCCTTGTGTTTCTACATTCATCCTTATAATACTGAGGTCATGCAACTTGTTCAGTACACAACAATATTGTTACATATTGTATAGTCAATTGACTTCACTCCAATTTATGTTTTTCCAAAGAAAAGTGCTCATTGTTTCAAATATGACAGGTGATTAAAAACAGACAAATACTTTAAATAAGTCAATTCATTTTTTGTGTGTTAAATCCCTGTAATTGGAAGGCAACCATTCCAAGCACAGTCCAGAGAATGTCATGTAAACTCTTACTGGTGATACAGAACGGGATTAGAGGCATTAGTTTTCTCACTTGTCGATATCTTGGATACATTTTGACACTGGATTAACAGGGCAGTAGCCAAACACATTAGAGAAAAAAAAATAGTGAAGTCTCACAGAAGTGATGTAAGCTGATATTTGGCAATTTATGTTATTTACAGGCAAAAACAGTGATCAGATTAATTAAAAAGATTTTAACCTCTGAGATACCAGTGTATTTCCAGTGGAGTTACTCTGTGTTCAAAGTAGTACAGATGAGATGAGAAGCTTTCTATGAAGCATTGTGACTGTGTTCACAGGGGTTCTTGGATGAGGGAAGAGATGAGAATGTTGACTCCATGTTCAGAAGGTTTGATTTATTATTTTATGATATATATATATATTACATTATCACTATATTAAAAAGAAATAGGAAAGGAAGAAGTTTCCTCAGAAGCTAGCTAAGCTAAGAATAGAAAAGTATGATAACAAAGGCAGGTCTCTCGGACTCTGTCCAAGATAGCTCGGTCCTTGATTGGCCATTAATTATAAACATCCAAGATGGGCCAATCACAGGTGGACCTGTTGCATTCCACAGCAGCAGATAACCATTGTTTACATTCTGTCTCTGAGGCTTCTTAGCTTCCCAGAAGGAAAAATCCTAAAGAAAGGATTTTTAGTGAAAAGATGTCTGCGACAAAGCATGAAAGAACTAATCTACCTATTGACATTCTTAACCAGCTTCCTGCTGAAGAAGTATCTTTTGTCTAATCACACACAGAGGCAGTAGGAGAGTATGGGATTCTCCAATTCTCATCTCTGACAGTCTTGTCCTTCTCACAGAAGGGGCACAAGAATTAGGTCTTCCATTCAGAAAAGCTTGCCTTACTATCTTGCACCACCAAGACATCCCAGAAGACAAACATTTTGGAGGAAATTTCCATTTCACCACAGACAGACAGACAGATGAGGGAATGACCTCCTCCTTTATCTCAAAGAAAAAGGCTCTTCATTCCACCACAAGGACATAAGACTTTGACTGTGACTTGAACAGGCATTTTATCAATTTTGAAAACTGGTTATATTTTATAGGAGGAAACCCCTAGAAAATCTGTAGGAAGGATTTTGAGTCTTTTTCTGCTCTTCAACCAAAAATCTAGATAGATTAATAGATCCTCTTAATGATTTAAATGTATTTGTTATGAACAGCAATTATACTTTATATTTCCCTCTGTGTTACTATCCAGTTATTAAAATTCTTAGAGGGATACCTCTGCCCAAATTAAGGTACAAATGATGTCAAAGTCAATAGTATGGACTTTATTTAACATTAAATGTGAAGGGGATGGGGAGAGAGAGAGAGAAAGACAAAAAAGGCAGGGAGAGAAAGAGAGTGATGGAGAGACAGATTAATTAGAAAATATCACCACTCTGGGGATTCCAATGGCATCCTGTTGATCATCTTCTTCTTTCTTGGCAGGGAGGGCCCCACAAAACATAGAGTTCAAATAATTTATATACATTTGGACCATATGGACATATGGGAATGTCCAGGTACCTCCCCTGGGAGAGGGCAAGTTTGACATTTTCTCTTGCAACAGACTCTGGATCAGTTGCATCCCTTTTGCATCACTGTATTGGTTTGGCAAGGGCTGGCTTTTGGTAGCAGGGGGGCCACAAAGATAGTTCCTGTGGGAAGTTGCTGGAAGCCTCCATCATGTCCAGCAGAGCCAATCTCTGATGGCTTTGAAGATGGACATGCTGCTGGCCAAAACCGGGCCAATGAGAGAGGTTGGTAATGCCTTTGTGATGACATGTTTAAGAAGGAAATCAAAACAAAGTCACGGGGTACTTGGAGAGGGTGAGAACATGTGAGGGAAAACAACATGGTGGCACCAATGTCAGTGGAGAAGGAAGGGCAGGAGGTACTCCAGGCACCAGAGCAAAAATTCCTCTGCAGGCCTGTGCCCCTGCAGCCCTTGGGGATCCATGGGGGAGGTAGAGCCCGTGAGAAATTTCTCACAGCTTGTGAGAAATGTGCCCATGCTGGAGCGGGTGGATGCCTGGAGGAGGCTGTGATCCAATGGAAGACCTGGTGGAGAGAGATGGCCTCTGCTTCCAGGAGCAGCCTGACCTTGGAGCACTGCACCCCATGGAAACACAGCCCAAGGTTACAGCAGTTTTGGGAGGACTGTCTGTCTGTGGGGGGAATTCACTCTACAGCGGGTGCAGTATGACTGCTGCTCATGAGAGCGGACCCATGCCGGAGAATTTCATGGGAGGGACCTCACAGCCTCACAGGAGAAGGACTCTTCTCCCAGAGCACCAGAAAAAAATCTTGGTGATGAACTGACTAAAACTCCCACACCCTGTCTCCCTGCACTTCTTGGGGAAGGAGACAGAGGCTGGGGGGAAAAGAGGTGTTTTAACAGCTTATTTTACTTCTCATTATCATCCTCTGATTCTGTTAATAATAAATTTCATTTTGCAACTTAAGTTGAGCCTGTTTTGCCCTTGAAGTGTTTCTCCCAGTCCTTATCTCACTCATGAAACCTTTATTACATTCTTTTCCTCTCTCCTCTACCCAGCTGTGGCAGTGAAGGGTGACTGAGCAACCCTTGTGGGTGCCTGGCATTGGGCCACTGTCAAACCAGGACAATCATGTGCAGTCTTCTGGTGCAAGGCCTCAGGAATGAGTCTGGGGTGTCACAGACATGTTTTATGAAAAATTCTTTCATTAGGTTTTTTCTCCTGAGAAGCTGAGAGGCCTCAGAGGAAAAGAAAAACAATAATTATCTGCTGCTGTGGAATGCAACAGGTGCATCTTTGATTGGTCTCATGTGGTTGTTTTTAATTAATGGCCAATCACAGTCCAGCTGTCTCAGACTCTCTGGTCAGTCACAAGATTTTATTATCATTCCATTCCCTTCCTTTCAAGCCTTCATATTAAATCCTTTCTTCTATTCTTTTAGTGTAGTTTTAATATAATATATATATATAATAAAATAATAAATCAGCCTTCTGAAAAATGGAGTCAAGATTCTCATCTCTTCCCTCATTCTGAGACCCCTGTGAACATCACCACACTGGGGAGCACTTTGGGGTCTATGATGTTTTTTGACATTCCTCAACTGGTCTAATTTGAATATCCTATGGATGCAGTCTTCCAGGGTTGTGGAGTTTTACAACTGAGCCAGTTTGCATAACAGAGGATGGATGTTCAGAGGTAATGCCACACACCCAAAACTCTCCTCCGCCCTTGGCTGGGGGGTGTGTGTGTGCAAACCTGGCCTCAGCACATGGGTCTGTGGATTACATCTTCCCACACTCCAAATCCAGCCAGAACCCATTTTCAGGACAGCTGCTGGTTTGGCTTTCTTGTGGATGCATTCTTCCCCTTCAGCCTTGTTTACTTCCCCTAGACCTGAGATAACTGGAAAATAGTGTCACCTTTATCTTACCTCACATTTCCTTAGGTGGCTAAACTGACAGTCCAAAGTTCCAGTCAGGAGGTCTATTCAGGGAGGAGTGCGCTTCAATGGTCACATCTTATTCATACAGTTTTGCCATAATGGGAAAAAAGTCCTTCATAACGATGTTTAAGCCATTAACTGTAACATTTCAGGCTCTCACACTCTGTCCTAAATATCTGTATTATATCTGAAAGTTTTTAAATTTCAGGAACCCGTAGCATTTACGTTGCTTAAATGAGATTGGCTGACACACCATTTTTCAGGACAGAAATATATCAATTAACACCACATTTTTATGTATCCTTTGGAGGTCACAGTCATTTTTTGCACTGTGTAAACTGAAAAAATTTGCATGTGAAATTGTAGTTTGATCAAATAAGTTCTGATTTATTTGGGTTGAGTGCATGTAGTGTCATCAGTGCAATTTCTCTCTATATTCCAAAGATTATTACTCAAAACATTACAGCTGAAGCAATCCCAGTGTTATTTTTGAAATATGTCAGTAGCTTTGTAATTCTTATTTTCATCCATGGAAATATGCTGTTTATTTGGTCTAAAAAAATAAATTTCTAGACCAATTTAAAAATGCATATAACTCGAAACTGAATGTATTTTTTAAATTCAGATTCATTCTCAATACAATTCTGCATACTATAAACCTTTCTGAAATATTGTTTCACTGATGAGTTACCACAGATACCAAGCTGTTAGGCAGCTTAAAAAATCAACAGTAGATAGGAAAACATATCCAAAATACAGCCTGGCAAATGTCAGAGCACACTGGTGGTCCTTCTCCTCTCTGTAATATACTAGAGAACAATCAACAATAATGGAGCAAGGACTAAAAAGAACAGTAAAGGAAAAAAATCAGTTTCATCCTCATCTTCTGGGATTGAAATGCTGCTAAGCAGTACTATCCCTCATTAGCACTTCATATGCGGTTGAATTGCTTCAATATTTCTCAACAAGCAAACACAAAGGCTGAAAAATATTAGTAAATGTATTCTCAACAGAAAAACTACCCATCCTAGATGTTTGTATTGTCATATTGCCATTCTCAGTCTGTGATGGGCTAACCTTGACTTGGTGATGATTGGAGAGACAGCAAACATTGCTCCACAGCAGTCCCATTCTAGTTCCAAATATAAAACACAGCATTATGAGGGCTGCTGTGGGAAAACAAATTCATCCCAGCCAGACCTAATGCACAGTCCCACCAAAAAAAAAAAAAATGGCTAGTAGATTAGGAATGTTTTCTTCTTCTTCTGTTACAGAAAAATTGGATGACTAGCACAAGTAATTGCTAAGTAAAAATAACTGGAGAGAGTCATCAGAGAACAGCTGGAGAGATACAAGCACCTGTCTTATTTCTTATTACATAATGGATACAGCAGCTTTCTGGTCAGTCATAACAACTCTCTCCCCTTCAATCAATATCACCATGAAACATGCACAGGTGACTTGTTCTGTGACCTGGAGATCCAGGAAAATTGAAGACAGACTTGTGTTTTTTGCACAATCAAGTATTCAGAGCTGTAATTTGGCAGAGTTTATCCTCTCTCTTGCAACTCACCTTTATGTGTGCTTATTTCTGAGATCAGCAGATTGTATTGAGAAACAAGCAGTCACTTCCATAGGCTGCTACTCTGCAATTGGTGTCAAGAATTTTTGCAGAATGTGCAAGGATAGAAATGACCAGCTGGGAAGGGAAGGATTCCTGATGGAGGAGTGCTCAGCTCTTCTTTCAAAGCATCCCATTTCAGTTTGGACTGAATCTATAGAACTCTAAATTCTGATATATTTTTGGTTGTTTGTGAAGTTTGTTTGTTTGTTTATTTGTTTTAATTGGTGTCTCCACCTCTTGAGAGGAACTGTTATCTTCACTGGTCACATATATATGTTCAAACATGTGATATTTAAACACAGCTCTGGGACAAGTTTTTTTGTAGTTTTCCTAACTTTTCCTTCATAAAGACGCATCAAATACTAACTGTAGCAAAGGTCATGCAATGTGAACCAGTTTCATTCATAGTTACATTAAGGGATTATCTCCCATTTTCTGCCAATGTCTTCTTTAACATGTTAAATATCTGCAGAATTTCTCCCTCTCCTGGCAGATGCATTGTTTCAAGTCTTTGGGGACAATATCAGTGCCTGCAAAGTCACCAGAACAGAAGACTTCCATGGAGATCCATGTGGACGCAGAGATCCACCTGCAGCCCATGAAAGAGCCCACACGGGAGCGGGAGGATGCCCAAGAGGAGGCTGTGACCCTGTGGGAGGTGTGTGACAGGCAGGGTCCTAGCAGGGATCTGCAGACCTGTGGAGAGAGGAGCCCCTGTTGGAACAGGTAGGATTTGTGACCCTGTGGAGGACCCATGCTGGAGCAGGCTGTTCTTGAAGGACTGCACCCTTGGAAGAGTGAAAGAGTGACACACATTCCAGCAGTATGTGAGAATTGTTGCCTGTGGAATGTACTCATGTTGGAGAAGTCCATGGAGAACTGTCTCCTTTAGGAGGGACCCCATCCTGGAGCAGGGGAAGGATTCCTCTCCCCAAGCAGGGCCTGAAACAATATGGGAAGAATGGACCATAACACCCATTCCCTGTCTCCCTGCATCACTGAGGGGGAGGAAGTAGAGATGAGAAGGAGGGAGGGATGGAAAGAAGATGTTTGAAGGTCTGTTTTTACTTCTCATTATCCTGCTCTGATTTTGCTGGTAATAAATTCAATTATTATCTCCAAACTTAATGTGGTTTGGCCTCAATGATATTTGCTGAGTGATCTCTTCCAGTCCTCATATCAATCCATGAACCCTCCTTTACATTTTCTCTCTGCTGTTCAGTTGCAGAAGGGAGTGAGAGTAGCTCTGGTGGACGCGTAGCATCCAGCCAGCATCAACCCTCTATGGCACAGAAAAGTAATCTCTATGTTTTTGTGAGCAAGACTTGTAGTTATGATGTACAGGTGATCTGAATTACCTTTGATTGTGGTTTGTTTTTACTAGGGCTCATTTCACTGTAAAAATAAATGTTATTGTCACAGAACTCATGCCCAGAATATAGGACCAAGTTTATAGGTCCTGTTCTCACACCAGGCTTTATCCAGTTAGTCCTAGTTTGTTCCTCGTATCTTTCTTCCATCTTTTTATACTCACAAAAATCTTCTCTTACTTCTACTGTCTCAAAATCTTCCACACTTAATTTTGGGATTGTTTCTTTTTTATTATTTTTTCTCCAAATTAACTTGTGTGCCCTTGAAAAACATAAACATTTTCAAAATGGTGAAGTATTTTGACTGTCCTACTTTCTAAGACAGTCTCATGTAAATATCTTTCAATGAACATTTCAACCAAAAATGGCTAACTTCTGATAAAATTATCAGCAATAAAAAAGAGAATCTTTCAATGGGGACCAAGAGACAGTTTCGGAAGATTAACTTTAACTTTTCATTACTTTGACTAGAAAGTTGGCAGTTTAAATAAACTGCAGTTTCTTTCTTCATTTTTTCCTGTTTATTCCTACACAAAAGAGATACTCACAGAAAGGCACAATATTTACAAGAAAATTACTACTTTTCTGAAGTAATTGAAGATAAAACCCTGGGTATTTTTCCTCTATAGAACATTAAGCATATGGTTAAAAAAATGCAACAGACAGGATAGTGCTTTGTATTCACTCCTACAGGTTAGTAAGAGTAATTTCTGTAGAACATGATAGGTTTTAGTCACGTTAAATCTTTCAGAGCTTTTCTTTAAGAGCTATTTGAGTTGTTTCACCAAGCAATTCCACTTTAGAAAGGTTTCCTCTTAGTAGGCAATTGCTCCTGTATTTTCCTGTTAGCCAGCTGTCCGCACCTAAAGCTGAGTTGAATGTAAATTTCAACAGCCTATAAGATATTGATGGAGTGGTTCCAAATTCAGTAAACTTTGGTCATCAGATGGCCCACTAAATTAAGCGAGACTCCTGCTGTCTTGTATCAAGCTGAATACTTAATTAATCAAAGAAACCACTTGATAATCAAGCAAAAAACATTGTTAAAATTAACCTTTGGGATAACAAACAAACAAAATATTCCATTTTCACCAAAATCAGATTTAATTCCTTAAGTACTTTTAACAAATAGTGAAAGTTTACCCTCCTCAATACCTTGTATCTCTGCTATAAAAAAGTAATGAATTCT
Source organism: Molothrus aeneus (assembly GCF_037042795.1). Lineage (NCBI taxonomy): Eukaryota > Metazoa > Chordata > Aves > Passeriformes > Icteridae > Molothrus > Molothrus aeneus. Next base: position 85,608,164 of record NC_089646.1, read on the forward strand.
TAAGTCTTTTTATCACATGACTCCATTAACCAAATTTTTCTATGTCTGCTCTTTGAACAAGTATTTCATCTTTTCAGATCATTCTGATGGCTCAAACACAGATCCAATGGTTAATGTAAGTCAGCCTCTCCATAGCTATCTGCTGTGACATGCCCAACATCCCATCAGCCTAGGGGTTTGGGGACTTGGCATACAAAATTACACAGGTACATAACAGTGGAAATTACACAGGTACATAACTTGGAAGTTTAGCCAAAATGTTTAATTAGCTGGTTTCAAAATTTAAATCACTATTAACCTGGTTTATATGAATTTTTGGTTTACTCTTAAAGGAAAAGCTGTAAGATAAAAGTCCTTTTCTTTAAGTTGTAATTCATAAACTTTAAAAACACTTTTATAAAGTCTATTATTAGACAATCTCCTTTTGAAATAAGTTATGTTTAGAAATCAGACATTTCTCTTCCAAACAGAGCAGTGTTTTGAACTATCTAGAAGAGAATAATAACAAAATATCACAGTGTTAAGATACACTGGAAAGTTGTTGTGAAGATACAATATAGGAAATAGAAGACTAGATTCTATCCTGAGTGAAGAAACAGTACTCAGCATATAATTATCTGGTATTTAAAATAATTGTAATTTTATTATACAAGTTCTGTAATGTTCAGGCTCAGAACATTAGATATTTTCATGGAAAAAATCCACCAACTTCATTTTTTTCTAGTTATTTGTCACTCAAATTAATGTAAAACAACTTCTGAAAATCCTTAATTTTATGAATAATCCCTTTGAGTCTAGGCAGGTATGTGGAAGATAAGCCTTGAGACAGAATTTCAGAAGTAGGCCCTGATCACCCTTCCAAATGTTTAACTGAATAATTTCTAAAAATAAAAATGCTACAGTATTCCTTAAAGCATTTGTTATTTCTGACACCACCGTCTACCATTTCTTCACTATCCATGTGTTAATGCCACCGTATCAGACACATGCCAATGAATCTTAACTCCATAACAGACAACATGGATTACAAAACAACAGGTTTCTTATCACCCAAGATGGGCCCATGTATACTTATTAGATAGATTAATTATAAAAGAGGCATATAAAAAATAGCTTAAAGGCTATTCTTTATAAAGAATAACCTTTAAGCTCCAACCCTTTTCCCCTCAATGTCATTTAGTGACTTGGGGGAAGAATAAAATTTTCGTGTCCATTAGAGGTAAACAGACATGACAATGAGAAGATACTGTGCTTCAAGAAGACATACTGCACTTTACTCGCAACTCACAGCTCATACCAGTGATGTAATGACTGAAGCAACACTAAATGTAGTGCAAAAGATGCATATTGGCAACAGTAAAAATGTGAACTCGGAGGGGTAAACATTTAGTGAGTTTTCAGGTGCAGAGAGAAATAACTTCAACATAACTTTCACTTTTCACTTTATGTGAATAACTTTCACATAAGGCACTACAAGGAAGAGCATGTGTCAGAAGTTGTTTGCTTTTCCCTCCATGCAGCTGGGAGGAGTACAAATTGTTTTCTAGCCGTACAGAGAAGGTGAATTGTGCTCTTCTCACTGACCCTTCTTTCTCAGTCTTAATAGTCGAATCAAAACAGAAAGAACAGATTCGGGCAAGAATTACCATTTTCCTTGAAACAAGAGCCACAAACCAGTTTGTAACACTCACACTCTAGTTACTTGGTAATCCCTGTTTCAGCCCAGTCATGCTATGGAAAGCAGTCAGCTCTTGCAGCAGGATGAGGTGGGCTTCACTCTTTGCCCAGCTGGTCACAGAGGAAAGAAAACAGGCTGCTGTCAAGGGCCATTGTTTGCAGCAGCAGAAGACCATGGTGATGGCACCAATTGCTACGTGGCCACTCCCACTGAGGACCTAAATTTCAACCTGAGGGAGGAAGGGAGAAAACTCCTGGGGTCTGGCTTCTTCTCCGAGCCCAAGGCTGCACAAAATAATCTTATTCCTACAGAGAGATGTGAAGCTCCAGCAGTTCTCCCACACATTGGCAGACTCTGCTTCCTGAAAACCCATCCACCTTCATATCAATAATGTGGTCATCCTCCCTACAGAGCAGGATTTAGGGACAACTAAGCACAGCATAAATAATATGCACACTCTTTAACCACTAGTGGTATACCTATAATTCCACAGTGCCAACAGCTGTCCTATCTTAACAGTTGTCTTTCATTTTTTTCTTCCTTTCATTTCTATACTCCTTCCTTACCCAACTACAAATCAAGTACTTAACCTGGATGAATGGAAGTGTCTTGTAAATTACAGAATACCTGAAGGTAATTCTGTTTTCTATTGCTTCTTACACAAGGTGATGGAAAGAGACAAGAAGGGCAGGAAAAATATCTTGTACCACTGTTACAGTAATTGATTCTCACATGTATAATTCTTTAGAGAAAACCATACTTATGGTTTAAATGATCCATTCCATTTACAAGATAGGAGCTGAAAGAAAATGTCTGGGTGGCATTTGGCTTTTAGAAAAAGCAAGGCTGTAAGTATGTAAAATATGGAAAATAAAATGTAATTATTAATAACTATTTGCATTTTGCTATGTGTCCCATAACCAGAAATCTCACCACAGTTTTAAGTCAGGTTTTGTTTTTTCAAAGTCTCCTTTCAGTCTCTTTGAATCATAACTTATTATTTTAACCATTTATCTAGATTATACCAAGAATCTATTAGTAATGCTTTGTGGCTGAAACAAACTGCTGGTAAAATGGAGGTCGAATGAGCTCTTCTGAACCTTCATTCTGCATGTGTGATGTCTCTTTATTGCAGCCATTTGTCATTTTTTACCTTTCAGACAGTATTAGAGGATAATTACATGGTATTTAAATTGCCAGAAATTAATGCATTTCTCCTTCCAAGAAAGGTTCTTTTCTATTTTCAGTCTACTATACTCTGTAAAACACAAGCTTCTGTGTGACAAATTGGACACTGTGAAGTAGTATATGAAACAAAAGTGATTAACACCATTAACAAAGGCTGAATTCATTTTCAGGCAGATGTAGAAACATTTCATATATTAGAGGTTAAATACTGTAGGATTTCTCATATGACTAATTTGAATGCCTATGGAGTTTTACTTTCCATTCCAAATTTCAGTAATTAAAATATTCTTGGAATAGTCTTCTTAATATTAATTGAGCATTTCTCATGACACAACAAGCAAAATGTTTATTGCTACTGAGTTTCTATTTCATTCTTCAGTTCCAGCAGTCTCTAACATAAAGATCTCTGTGCAGCAGACAAAATGCATGGTAGTTTCTAAACCATGGAGTTCTGTGAGTGTACCAGAAAGAAGAAAAAAAAAATTAAAAGTATGGTGATGAATTTTGATCTTACTTTTACTAGCTAAATTCTAAGTCAGTAACTATCTTTGAAATGACAGCTAATTCTAATTTTTAAATATTTCCTCTTACACAATACTCCAGTGTTGGCATACAACACAATGTTCTTTAGCTTGAAGGCAAATGATCTCATTTGCAATTCTAACAGCATTGATAAGGAGTTTTGATTCCTGATCCTGAAGATAAAATTAGTTTCCACTTCTTTTGAAAAAAATCTGTGCATTTTATAAAACCAATTTCTAAGAGAACTCTAATGCAAAGACAACATATTTTCAATGCCTTTTGGTGTAATACCTAAGGAACGGAATCACAATGATGTTATATAGAAAATATTAATAGGACACTTTGATACTGCAAAACAACGACCATGTAGAGAAAGTAATTCAGAGGAAGGAAGGTTTGCGTGTATCATGGTTGCTCACTGCAGTAAGAGTTCAACATTTTAGCATCCACATCATACGTGGAACTGGAAGAACTAGAAAATTGTTTCATTATTATGCAACAGAAAAATGTGTGAAATTGTTTCCACTCAAACAGAAAAGAACTAAATGAAATCTTATTAATATATTAGTAGATTGTAGGTAAATGTAGGGAAGTGTAATGAATATCCTAGTCTTGATTCTCTCCTTTAGATTTTATAGCCCTAAGCATGAATAATTCCATAAAAATTCCATAAAAATTCCATAAACTATAATTTAGTTACTAAATTATCTGATACATCCACTTAAATATTTTAACAATTATGATGAAAACAAAACCCACCAATGCAATATAAAAAATATTTAGAGGAAAATCCAAAGACATCCCTTTCTACTTTTAACAGTAAAACTCTTAAGAAAAATCCATCAGTGCGCACACAGAAGATGTAAGTGCTTTAATTTCTACATAAAACCATATGAAGTTGGGTCTTTTCCCCATTCTTACATATCAATACCAGTTAGCAAAATAGGAGGTAGGGTAGAGGGTAAAGTTGTGAAAATGCCTAGCAATTTAGAATACTTATCTACAAATTGAATCAATAAACTAGACTTTGAAGTAAGCCCTTAGAGAACAATAAAATCAATAATGGAATACTGTGCAAATGTGAGGAAATAACAACAAAAGGAGGACCATGACAGTATCAACAGCAGTAGGGGTTTGGTTCTGGGAGATCTAGGTTTGTGTCAATTATCATCAAAGCCCTGATATTTGAAGTTCTAAGGGAAAATGTAAATTTCCCCCATTGCAAACTATACTCAGTGGAGTGAATTTTATTGGCTTTATTGAAAATCTTATTCTGCAAAAAATTATGAAGGCTAGCAGGACTTTCAGTTTCTTAAAATACCATTTTGGAGGAGAATTTCACATGTTTCTGCAAGGAAAAGCTCTACAGAATTACAATCACCCTGTCAGAAAAATTTGCACTGTCCGGTGCTATGCACAAAAAGGAAATATGAAGTAACAAAGGGATAGACTTGACTTTCCAACTGAATATTGGCACCTATTAAAGAAATATTGCAGATAGTCAGAATCAAGTGGGAAAACAGAAGGCTGACAAAGCCTCATAATTCTTTCTTTGTTTTCTCATAATACAATGAAATGCTTCACTAAACACGTATATTAATCTTTGTACATTTGCTAAAGATTTTTTTAGAATGTTTAGTGGAATTAAGAATATCAGACTAAAGAAATTCTGATTTCTAGTAATTCCTAAATAAATAGATAAACACTTTTATAAAATTATTGATATATCAAAGTTGATAACATCATTATGCATCTATATATATGCAGTTAGATTATATTTACAGAATAATATTTAGCAAGTTTTTAAATTGTTCTTTATTTGTATAGCATTTTCCTGCATTTTTTCAATTATAAATGAACCACTGAGGAGGAGTTAAAGGTAACCCCTAGAAAGAGTTCACTAGATGTTTTTCTGATTCATTTCTCATTTTAGTTCTTGTGATGGGGAAAAAAAGTTCAATTTTATGGGATCTGGCTTACTTTCTTATAAGCAGTTTGCTAACCTTCCAGGCAAAGTTCATTCTTCCCTATGTAGTTGAAAGTAGTAGCTATTTGTTTTTCAAGTAGTACATTGTTTTTCAAGTTAATAGAATGTCCTAAGGTCAATTCATGTTTTGTGATTTGTGGATATTTTTTTGTAATCCAGTTCATGATGGATTTTTTTATGCTATGCACTTCTATTTCTCAGCTTACTCCATGCTGTCTATCAGAATTTTTCGTTTCTGTAAAGATAACTGTTTCACTTACTCTTCTCTTTTTGCTGTGAAGTCTGTCCTACAATAAACTATTCCATTTTGCTATTTGTGAATGCCCCTCACTACAAGAAGAACATTGAGGCAGTGGAGCATGTCCAGAAAAGGGCACAAAACTGGTGGAGGGTCTACAGGCTAAGTCTTATGAGAAGTGGCTGAGGGAGCTGGGGCTGTTTAGCCAGGAAAAAAAGGAGGCTTCGGGGAGACCTAATTACTCTCTACAGCTGCCAGAAAAAAAGGTTATAGGGAGCTGAGGATCAGTCTCTTCTCCCAAGTAAAAAGCAAGAGGACAACAGAAATTACTTCAACTTATGCATGTGGAGGTTTAGACTGGGTATTAGGATAAATTTCTCTTTGGAAAGGGTTGTTCAAGCAATAGCACAGGTTCTCCAGGGAAATGGTTGAGTTACCATTCCTAAAGGCATTTAAAAGATATGTAGTTATGGCACTTGAAGATATGGTTTAGGCGTGGACTTAGTATTGTAAAGTTTATGTTTGGACTTGATCATCTTAGAGGTCTTTTAGGTCAACCTAAATAATTATATGATTATAAAACTAGAGGGGATTAAGGTATGCTTATGTGTATTTATGTATATTTTCATTGACTTACATTTTTTCCAGAACACAATGATGACATTTATGGGTTTTTAGTGGCAAAATGACAAAATTGATTGAGTAATTTTATATTCTTTTTTTCTTGCTCTTAAAAAGAAATAATTAAAAAAACCACACCACATCTCTTTTATTTTTACCTTTAGAAGAAGTCTAGACAGGAGATATTTCTCAAGCAAAATGCTGTTACTTTCTTTTGTGTCCAAACCTTGTTTCTTTTATCTCAACAAAACTATAAACATAAAGAACATTTTGACTCAATAGGTTTTGGAAAGATAAGCCTTTCCAATTGCTAGCAATGCCCACTTTTGACATAGATCAATTCTCCCTTCCACTTCTAAAGGTGAAGGAACTGCGCCGTTGCATCAATTCTCCCCAAAGCCAGAATTTTATGGCTTCAGGTGGCAGACCACTTTCATTTTCACTGAGCAAAATAGAGTAAGTGAAAACTACCCCTTTCCCAAAATGTCCCATCTCAAACCCTTCCTTTTGGAGCAGCCCAAGCTCTGACTCAGTTCCAAGAAGAGTGGGGAAGGTGAAGTAGCAGACTACGAAAAAAAAATATCCAAGTAGAAAGATTTGGGAATTATTTTTCAAAACTAAAACTAAATTATTAACCCAAACCTCTTGATATTTTTTGGCTGCTTTGATCACAGTAAGTGCTCATTCCTGATTAGGTTAAGCTTGCCTCTCTTTCTAAAGTGTGCATGTACCTTGCTAAATGGAAATATAATGGCAGCAATTGATAATGTAGAGAAAGAAAAACAACTAGAGATGAGAATGGAAGTAAAGGTCAACTTCCGGAGCCCCTGAGGAACCTGAACGTATATAAGTCTGTTGGGCCCAATAAGTTCATCTCAGATACCTGAGGGAACTGCCCGGTGTAATTGTCAAGCCACTCTGCATAACATTTGAAAAGTCATGGCAGACAGGTGAAAGTCATGAAAAGACATTCCAGTCCCCTGGTATCAACACAGGCTGGAGGTTTAACAGCTGGAGAGCGGCTCTGCTGAGAAGGGCTGGTGGGTGAGAGGCTGAAAGTGACCCAGGAATGTGCACTCAGCCCAGAGAGCTAAACGTGTCCTGGGCTTCACCCAAAGCATTATGGCCAGCAGGGTGAGGGAGGGGATTCTGTCCCCCTGCTCCACTCTGGTGAGACACCATTTGGAGTGGCTGCATTCAGCTCTGGGGTCCCCCAGCACAGGAAGGACATGGACCTGTTTGAGAGAGTCCAGAGGAGGTCACCGAGATGGTTAGAGGGATGGAGCACCTCTCCTGTGAAGAAAGGCTAAGAGCATTTTGTTTGTTTAGCCTAGAAAAGAGAAGTGCTCAGGGTGACCGAATTGCAGCCTTCCAGTACCTGAAGGGAACTTCCAAGAAAGATGAGGAGGGACTAAAATTCTTTACTGGGAGGGTGATGAGACACTGAACAGGTTGCCCAGAGTTGTGAATGCCGCACACCAGAAGTGTTCAAAGCGAGATTGGATGGAGCAATCTTGTCTAGTGAAAGTTGTCCCTGCTCATGGTGCAGGGGTTGGAATGATGATCTGCAAGGTCCTTCCCAACCCAAATCATTCTGTGCTTCTATGAGAATACCAAGGTCAGAACTTGAAAAGAGTCTACCAGCGTAAGTAATTAATTCAAAGTTCTCCAGAGCTTTATTCTGGTTGCACCCAATATTCAACTCTGATTGAATTACTCTATCATGGAAATGCTGCTATATCTTACAGGGACATATTTATTTACCAATGAAACAATCAATGTAAATTGCACTGAAGGTGGACCTGTCATTATGCTGTTCATTTCTGTTATACCTACTATGAATGACTTTATATATATATTCATAGTAGCTATGTGGAAGCTTTTTCCCAGTGATATTGAGAAAATTAAGCAGGGAAGTTTTATTAAAAAAATCAGAGCAAACAACAAAATATATTTCTGTTATTTATGTAACATTTTGCCCCAAGAAATCATTCATAAGATCATCTGGTTTTTTGTCCTCTCCTTCAAAATGTGGATGGTAAACCTTGGCCATGACCAAATTGCAGTCAAACTGTAAGTTTCTCTTCATATTTTATCTTTATCTTTGTATTGGATATTCCTGTTTTATTCAGAGTAACTTAAATCAGACATTTCTGCCAGAATCTTGCAGGTTAGTTAAAATTTAATCCTATAAATGACACAAATATATCATCTTTGTGCCTTTGTTCGTCTACAGTGATAGGATGTCTTAAAATATTTTACAGATGATTAGGATATTTATGTGTCAACCTTGGTCCTATTAGGGTCTGTTTTTTAGTCTAAGGAAGAAATGAGAATGATAAAGAACATTCTAAATGGCACTGTTTTGTTTTCTTTTTTGTTTTTATCACAAGGTCCAACCCATTCATTAACTTGTTAGCTAATTAACATTTTTTGTCTACTTTCCTAAAAAAATAAAGGCTTTGACCAACACCTAAGTGTGAAATTCTAGGGAAAAAAGAGATCTCACCCCTAAAGTAAAAATATCTGCTTTTGTCTGTAGATGGGTAATTGTACTCTCCTATGCTCCCACAACTACCTGGGCATAACCACTTTTAGTAACTAAAGTCTATTAAATTTATAGGACCTGTTATAAGCTCTTATCTCATTGTTGTGATATAGCATCATTAGGTCAATCACTGCATATCTAAGTTACTTAAAAAGATATACTGTTCGCTTTTTTTTAGCATGGCTACTTTTGCTGTGGAGAATACAGAAAGATCGGGGTTTGCTTGTTTTGGATAAAATATTCAAATTTTCATTGAATTAAACTAAACAATGTGCACTGCTCAATTTTTTTAAAAAATTGAAACAGAACAGAGATGCAAAATATAAGTGCAAATAAAAGTGAAATAATATATTGGTAGACAACAAATACCTTTAACATTAGCAAATTGTGTAGATATTTTTGCTCTCTGTCTCTGCTGTACTAGCAATGTAGAACAATACATGTTATCTTCAGGTGACAGAAAATTTATGCTGTCTTTGCAAATTAGTCAATCAATAAAATTTTTCAAATCTCATTGCTCTTCATCAGGCTGTTTTATGGAAATTAGAATTTTCTCTTGCTGATTTCAATTAACTTTGGTTTCCAATCAAGAGAGATAAATTTTAATGTAATTTAAAGCAATATTTTAATATAAAGTCATTTTGTCTATTTTGATATTATTTCAACATGTAGTTGAGACATTTTATGAAAAATGTCACTTTCACATGAGATAATTCTTATAAAAATAGCTAAGCATTTAAGTTCAAATTTCTGTTGAGAAACACAAGATGATTAGCAATTTTTCCAAATAAAAATTTAAAGCAATTTTACATTGCCTAAATGCTCCTTGTCACATTGTTGGTTTTATTCCCCTGCTGCCTGTTTTTCAGTTGTTTTGAATTTATTCCTAAAATGTATTTCTTTAACACATTCTTGTTTATAAGGCATCCCCAACTAAGCTACAAATTGAGGTGTGTTCAGACTTTCAGAAATAAAGCAGTACCTAGAGCTCAGTTGGCTCCTGCTTTATGAGAATGCCTTTTTTTCCATTCATGTGGAATATTCCCACTGCCATGGCAAGCAAGAACAGAAATGTGTTATCAGAAACCATGGTGGATTTTTTTAGGATGCTATAAGAGCTCCTGATTTTAAGGGTCTTTTTAGATGTGTGAGTGTATATGTGTATTTATAAATCCATCCTTTTAAAAGTCACCACAGCTTGTAATATCTGAGCAGGGAAACATAAGACAAAAACATTCTTATGGAAATACAAACAGGTGTTGGAAAATATTCAGTGGATATGTAAATGCAATGTTATTTGTCTCCTGGAAAGAATGAAATGCAGCATCACCCTGCCTCTCAGAGAAGGTTAAACCATCAACATTTAATGAGAGAATAGAGAGGAAACTGAACAGCATCTTCCTTCAGTAAAGTTAACATTTTGTAAAAAAGAAATAATTGTAGTGGTAGTTGAGGTTTCATACTGTTAGAGACTGGAATGATTCTTAGTGTAATTTTATTTTAAAAGACATGACTTTCACCAGGCAAAGAATTTATACTAGAAGGTTAAGTATTGTTTTCCAAGTATTTTAGCAATAGTCAGGCTATAAAAAAATATTTTAAGGTAACAATGGATGAAGACAGTAGACAGAGAATCACTTCCCTTTATTTAGCTGTGTATCTGACATTTTCTTATCCAAAACATATATTCTTTAAAAAGAAAAACCATCTTAGTAAGATATCATGACTTTTGCTTTTGCTATTTAGCGTTTGTGTTTCTCACTCTGTTAGATGACCTACAAAAAACCAGTCCAGAAATAAACCATAGCATTATTACATGCTTTTAATGCCTTCAGTTTATAGCTTTTCTATTTTTCAGATTCTTTACTGCATTAATGTATACCTCTGAACTCTATATCGAATGCTAGTTACCTTTCTTTACATTTTGGTCAGACTAAACAATCCTTCTGGGCCTGGGAAGCAAGGTCATTCCATTTGCCTCAGGCCCTGATAAGTATAAAAAAATGTAAAGAGTGGGAAGAGTAGCACACCAGGGAAATGTATCTTCATTACCTAAAGCTATAATTGGACAATTGACCCCTGATATAGAATAGACCAAAATTAATATCTGTCCGAGAAAACTTGTGGCTGTTATCCACCTCTTGTCTAGCTTCTGCAAGGCTTTGCACAGTCCAAGGTGCATCTTTGGAAGACCTTTTAATAAATGCCTACTTTATTCTTTTAGCTCTGTCTAGCCTCCATTCTAGGCACCCTCTCCAAGACATCACTTTTAATAACTAACTAATAAAGTAACAAAATATCAGTTATCATTCACAGTACAACACAAACTAGTTGCAACTCAAGAACTACACACCCTAAAATGCACTAGAAGTATGGGAACAGTTTAAAAATAATAAATGGTATATTTCTTAGTAGCATTGAGCACAATTCATTCAAAGCACTACTTATTACAACTCCTGTTCCATATGAAATAGAACTGCATTCCTAGGAAGAAAATCCATATTAGTTATTTATTTGGGGGGAGGGGGTCCCTGTTTTTGTTTGGCTTTGGGAGAGAGAGGTGAGAGAAAGTATGGAATCAGATTCAGTATATACGGTGCAACAGTGAAATTTTTATAGGTAACAGAAGGAAAGTGGGAGGTAAACTTTTGCAGTGAATAATCACAGTTGCCTTCCACTTCTGGGAACCTATACTCAAGCAAGGTCAAACAGAAAATTAATTCTGTGATCTCTTCACAGCTCCACTCTACACTTAGAAAGTCATGACCAAAACAGCAAGAAGCTTGCAGTTAAAAGCTGAGCTACAAACACAAGGTTTTCACTCACATGCTTCAGCCTCTGGTATCCTATGAGTCCTCACCACTGTGCTTAATGTGAGGTTATTGGCCTGTGTAAGGTGAAGCGCATCCATCTTTAAAAAAATTTGTCTTTTTTTGTACAGTTACGGACTTACCAGGAACAGTCTTTCTCATCCCTTGGTTTCTGAAGGGTTGATTGAAAATACAATCAATTATTTGCCACACCTGACAATCATAAAGAAACTACATAACCTTGATTATTAAATTAAAGGAAGCTATAGCACTTAAGAAATTACAAGACACAGTTTTACATCACTCATACAAGTTTTGCACTGAGTTTGGTGAAAAAAAAATGGATAGAAACTAGGGCAATTTTAATAATTAACAAAATTAAACAAAACATTGTGTCTAAGTGATATTTAATTTGGATTTTGTGACATGTTTTTGGACTGATAGAAGACAGACAGAGCCCAGAGCATGCTGACTTTATCTCATTTTCTATCACCATCTTCAGGGGTATCATATGGTCTGACAAAGGAGATTAGATATTAAATTACTGAATCATATTATTGCTCTGCTTACCCTTTTATTTTCTTACATTTTCTTACATTTTTATGCTTCCATTGCTACAACAATATTTCTTTTAGAACACAATTCAAATGCATTTTGCATTCTCTCATTTTCTGCAACATTTATCATCTAGAGTAATTTACAATCATTTCAGTGCAGATTTCAGATTTTAAAGTCTCCATTTACTGACCACATTTTAAAAAATGGTACTGAATATGCAAAATAAAAAACTGTTTGCAAAATTAAGCAACAAAAAAGTTTCATTGTGACTTGTCACTATCATCTCCTGCCTATTTTAATGCTTCAGTGAAGTTTAGTTCCATTGTAATTGAGCAACATTCCAGCATTTTTAAATAGAAAAAAAGATGCACTATCTCTCCTTTCGCTCAGCATTGAAGAAAAGTTGCTTGATTGGATGGAGGTGGAATGTAGGTGTGCTGTGTGGGTGGATGTGTTCCATGTGAGAAAAATAACTACAGAGAAAAAAACTTCTTTTCATTTTAGTTTAGATAATGGTTTAATCTGTGATCACTTTCCAGTGTTAAAGATTCTGAAAACAGTTTTTCCAAAGCCTGTATGACCCCCAATATTAATCAACAGACAAGTGCTTAGAAACAGGGTTTTTTTTAAACAATGTTTTTCAAAATCTTATCCCATAAATGATTTAACTTTTTATATCATTGAGTAGCAAGCCACAAACAATAATGTTACTTACCAATTTTTAGAAACAATGTGTTGAAATATTTAGTATATTCTGCTGTAAATAATGCAATTCATAAACAAATATTGTTGCCTTACTGCAAGGTTTAGCATTTGTTACTCCAACTTCTACTTAGTAAAACTTCTCAATCTGCTTAGTCATAGAGTCTGGTATGGTAGGGAATGGTAGGGAAAAAATCATTAGCCATTATTGTTCTAATATTTTGCTTGCCATTTAATTTATTTAAATTGTTAGCAGTCTATATAACAAAATTAAATTTTCCAGTAGAAAATCTGCAATTGAGAGCACCAGCACAGCCGTTCCAATGATTCTTCTAACCCTGTGTCCTCTCTCCAAGCGTAATTAAGTGTTTACACCTAAGGAAAAAGTAAGAAAAAAGTGATGCTTCACTCACTATTTATTCTCAGCTTTTGGCAAGAGATATCTTGAATGCAATTGTAGTTTCAGAACCTGCTAGATATTCTTTAGGAGTGAGTTAAGTGAACCTAAGAGCCCCTCTCCATACCTTCCCATGTTGACTACATGCTACTGAGTAGTGAACAGGATGTAACCTTGACAGTTTGCTCTGCTATGACATTTAATCCCAAGGTGTTTCTGGCTCCTCCAATGATGTTGAATTTTAGCCTACATGTTTTGTTAAATACTTACAACTTTTCCAGTTAAAATGTGAACCAGACTTAATGAAATACTCAGAAGGAAAGCAGAAGTTGTTTTATCTGTATGACTTTTAAAAAAATCTAAACCATATTCAGTGTATCAAAAAATGACAAAAAGAATAAGATATTTTCATCACAAAAGTGTTTCATTTGAAATTTGAGCCAATTATCTTCAGGGTTGACTCAGTGTCTTCTTCAATTTTACTTGGTTCTAAAAGATGGCTTTGGTGAAATTCAAATTATCATCTGACCAGAAAATAACCAATTACAATTAAATCTTGAAGATATTCCTTTTCACATGCCTTATCTTTCAAGTTCTAAGATATGGAATACAATTCATTAGTTTTTAAATATGAATAAGACAGATTCTTTGCTTCACTCTGTCACACAGAAGTTAAGAAGGAACACAAAGCACATTTTTTATTCTCATAAATGTGGAGTAATAAATTAATATCCTGCAGGTTCTCATAAAATTCAATGGCCATTCTGCATGACAACAAACAGCATTTTGCCTGAATGATTTGTAAAACATAGGAGGGGTCTCCTTCCCTTTGAGCTTGTACTGTCATGCACAAGAGCTCGTAATACACAGTTTCCCTGTGAAAATGGGAAACAGCAAACATCCCAAACTTTCTGCAACTTGCTCTCCCCCTGGGAAAAATAAAGGATGCCTTGTTCTAGTTTTGGCCAAGGACAGAATTTATTTTTCACAGTAGCTGTGAGAGGGCAGAACCTGGAGATGTGTGGATGTGGCCAAGACGTGTTTTCACCATCTTACATCACAACCATTAAAGAATGTGCCTGCTTTCCCTGGCCAAGGGAAAACATGTGGTGGATGTAGGGTCCAGCCACTCATTGTTCATTGTCTCATCTTGGTGAGCATTTTACATGTGAATTGCCCTCTCTTTTGTACATGGTTTTTATTAGCATTATTTCTGTTACTATTCATTTACTTAAGGCATTGTTGTTTCCAGTAAATTGTTCTTATCTCAACCTGTAATCTCTGGTTTTTATGTCTCCCGGTGAAGTGGGGAGAGAAGCAAACAGGTGGCATCTGGTTTAGGAGAGTTTTGGTGGGGTGAGGCACTAAACTGGGGAATGTTTATTCCAAACCACAGCACAGCTGTTAAGAGCAAGAGGGAAGCTTGCCAGTAAAAAGCTGTAAATGGTCCTTGAGTTGTGTAAGTTACACTATCTTCTTTTTAATTCCCTCTGCTAAATTTTCAAGGGACAAGAGTTTTGGGATTAAGAAGCCCCAATTAACAGCTGTTACCCATATCATCTCACTTGTAGTGAGATTTCCTTCTGTACTAACAGGAGATTCATTAAGGTTCATAGAGACTCTGACAGGTCTGAGCAACATGGACCCATTCATTTCTGTTACCTTTCCAAAGTAGCACTTGGCAGGCTTGGCAGACATCAGTGAAAGTTTGAACTGCTCCCTCTGTAAGCCTTTTTTCCATACCTCTTTGTTAAGGCAATTTGATATTATCACCATTCTCTCTTTATTGGTAAGGTTTATTTTGGACTCTGTAGATAAATACTAAAAACATTACATCCTCTGCATTCACCTTATTACTCTGCTGAAGTAATTAAAAGAGATAATTTTTCCATTTTGTTTCCTTGTTTGTTTGCTTGGTTTTTTGGTTTGTTCTTTTATTTTTGGGGTTTTTTTTTAATAATTTGCCCCATAAAAAAAACATAATTTACTTTCAAAATAATCACTAAATAGGCAATGGCAACTAATAAGAATGAACCATGTGCTGCAAAGAAATGAAATAATAATTACTTAAAAAGGAAGAACAATATGTCTAAATTAAAATGCTGGTCAACAGAACACAAAGCTGACATTTACAAAGGTTATGTTTGTAATAAAATAAATGGCAGCTCTTTGTGTACACAGTTGTCAATTAGCATTGCATATGTGTCTCTTGGATGCATTTATTTCTGCCAATGATTCCTAATTCAAGATGCAAATGTCTATTATTAATGTTCAGTAAGTACTCCTGACTGAGGGAAATAACTAAGAAAAATAGTTGCCTCTTTTTATTAGCATTTTCTTTTCCTGGGAATGTCACTAAAATGAAAAAAAAAATGTAACCTCTAAAATCAACAGAATTTTTTGGAAATAGAAGAATTAAATACAGTAGAAATAGAAGAGTTGTTAGAAAATCCCTCTTACTGCAGATTCAAGTGAGACAATAATTATTCTTTTTAGGGTTAAATTAAAGCAAGTAAATCTGCTATTTATGTAGTTTAAACTTCTCATCTATAATAGGGCTGCTAATGCACACATGATTTATATTGACTAATAGTTTTTAGTAACTAAAGGCAAAAATAATTTGCAAAAACATTCTTATTTATTGCAATGCAACTGTGTGGCTCCCTAAAAGCCCAAACTTTGTGAGTGATCTATCTGTAATGATTTTTTTTTTCTTTTATCAGGATAAGAAGCTCTCCAGCTGAAACTCAGAAGGGATAGAGTATATTCTTCTGGCATCGGCATGGAGTGCCACTCTGCCTCAAGAGGAAATGCACAAGAAGCTGGCTGCATCACTCATTAAGCTGGAGGTTTGCTGGATGCTACACAAACCCCCAGGTTGCACACAAAGGGGCTCATTGGCAGAATCACATCTCAGTGTCAATTTAAATCAGATTCTTTTCATGATTTTGCAGCAAGCAGTAAAATTCCTTTCTTTCTCTCCTAAAGAAAAATATGTATAGAAATGCACAGACAATTTTTCACAAGACAGAGAATTATTTAATAGGCTGATGTCCATGACACTAGAAAGGGCAGCTAAGGGTAATCTGGTTCTAGTCTTTACTCAGAATAATTTGTAAATTGTGTATTTAAACAGTTATTGCACAAAATGAACAAAAAATCATGGCACTATGGATTTGAAACTAGGTGTGGTGGGTTGACTTCCGCCAGCAGCTAAAACACCCTGCCCAGCCTCTTGCTCACTGACTTCTCTCATCAGACTGAGCAGAAGTAGAATGACGACAAGAAATCTTCTAGTCAAAATAATGGCAGCTGAAAAAGAAAATCAAAAGATGCTTGCAGAAGCAAATCACTCCCCACTGGCAGGCAGATTCCCAGCTTTCTGGGAAATCAAGTCCCCAGCATGTGTAATTGTTGCTTGGTAAGACCAGTGTCATAATCACAAGCATCCTCTGCTTCTTCCTCTTCTCCTCAAGCTTTTACTGATAAACACGACATGATATGGTATGGAATATCCTTTTGGTCAATTTGTTAGCTATCCAGGCTGTGTCCCCTCCCACCCTATTGCTCACCTGGAGCCTAACTCCTGTGGGGAAAAGCCTTGATGCTGTGCAAATGCTGTGACAGCTGAAACACTGGTGTCTGATCAACACCCCAATTATATGTCTACCATGAGGAATATCTGTTTCCCAGACAGTTCCATTATGAAAAGTAAAAGATGAGTTCTGAATAATTTGAAATGTAGGGTTTCTGTTCCTACCCATGGGAACATTTTTGGATCCTGCATATGCACAGATATCCAAACTCAGTAAGTGGATATAGCTTCAGACCTATTCTACATTTCCATGTTTCCTGCCAGTAAGCCCAAGTCAGTTTTTGTGGTGGATACTGACCTATAGAGAACTCTGTCAAATGAAAATCTCTCTTCAGGATTTAACATGATTTCTGCCCATCAGTAGATCACAAGCCAAAAGGGGATTTAAAGGTGCTGTATTATTTTACTAACTCCTGTTTTGAAATTCTCTATTTTTCTTACAATTATTTATATGAAGTACTTTATCTAAGCAAATCAATGTTTCATTTTAATATGTTTAAAATGAGGCAGTTTATATGATAATGATTTATACCTCCAGTATCTCCTATATATAATGAATATTTCATTGGTACGTATTTACATCTAGAACACTAACAAAATGCTTAAGTTTATTTCCAGATGAACTTGCTGACAATTTAAATGTAATAACATCTATAATAAACAAATAGACTGGTTCCAAGGCACAATACATAGAAAAATGTTCAGTAATAGTCTGATAAATATTAAAGGCTTTGCTCATCTCAGGAAGAAGAGAACCCAGGATTTATCCATGGAACAAACCAGAAAATCTTTTTTTTATTATTATTTTAGTAAATGATAATGTAATGTTGTGTGCATATAACATTTATCTGAGATGTCCTACTTATGACTACAGCAGAGCATTCCATTCTGATTTTTTTACCTCCAATTTAAACCAAGATAAATGCAATCGTTCAGCAGAATCCACACAAAAGCCCTAGATGAGCAAATGTATGTTCCAAGAATGTATTATATAAATAGAAATATCTTCTACAGACATGTAAATCTTTTGAAGGCATTATTTTTAGAGAAGTGAATGAGGAGTCAGACCAAAGATACATAGAGAGGTTGCATATAATTAGTTATACCTCGTCAGGAACTGTCAGTATGCAGTCCTTCCTGTCAAGATTTAATAGCCTCAACATTTAACTCAGAACCTACTTTGAAAAGCAGTTCAAGAACTTAACTATTTAAGCATAGGTACCATCTGCCTAAGTAGCATCATCACCACTCTATTCCTCAGTAGCAAGGTGCTCTCCCTTGAATTGCTTCTTTTTCTCATTAGAAGCTGCATTCTTGTAATGCTATCTCTAACTTACAAGTAGCCAGGGAACTGTGTGACTGACTATTGATGTACAGCTTGACCATACAGAACTACCACTGAAAAAAGATTCTTTGAGATTTCTTCCAGCACTTCCACCAGTGAGAGATGAGGAATCTCTAACTGTGAAACCTAAATCTGTGTGGAATTCTTGACTCTTATGAAAATATGTCATGCTCCACACCAAGGCCTCATGCATGCTCTCACTCTAAGGAGTGAACATATACAATTTCTCAGCTGATGTGCTACATAGAGATAGTCCCTAGCTAGTTACCTTGCATACCTTCTCCAGAAAGGTGATTTACAAGTGACAGACTAATAATTACAATGGAGAAAATACTGAAAGTACAAAACTGGTCTGGAACCAGTTGATAGATTCTGGATTGGGTACCATTCCTATGTCCATAACCCTAATATTTATATTATTCATGTCATCAGTTTTAGCATGACTAGGCAACTCTGAGTGTGGGTTGCCAAGTGGTTCTGCAAGTCAATGAGCTCTATATTCAGCAATATCAAAAGCAAATCTGAAAGTATCAAAACAGGACACATTCCACTGAAATAATCTCTTATCTAGCCATGTATGAAGTCTAGGTCAAACCATAAACTCAGTGGCACACATCTCTTCCTTGCACACCAAATAATTAGGAAAGAACTTGATCTTCTCCGTTGTCTTCACCATCATTGTTTACTTGGAAGAAGAAACTATTGGCCAGATGTACTTTCATTTAAGACAAGGTTTCAGTTTTGAACCTGAAAGATTTTTTGGAGACCAGGAGCTCTTCTGGACATTTTCCTGGATGAACAAAGTGTCCTTAAATATTCTTGAATTTTCTCCCACCTGGTTTTTTTTTTTTTTTTTTTTTGTTTGTTTGTTTTGTTTTTTTTTTAACACACAGTGTATTCCTCAAATGCATGCTTTCTCTGAGATGCTTTGACCTCTCTAGTTCTCATCTTTATTCACTGGGCCCTCTGAACTGTTTTCCAGCACTTCCAGAGGACTGTAGTTTATTGTGAGGTAATTTTTAAAGCCAAGAACAACAGCCTGTGCTATCATGTCACTATTATGAAAACAGTGATTCAGTGACACTGCTTAAAGGAACCTATGGATGATAAATTTCCCCTTGAGATTTCTGTGGGGTAGTGGAGGGGAGGGTTGGGAAGAAACAAAAAAACCACTTCTTACCATCCAGAATTTACTTGTCAAGATAAAATTAAAATGTAAAAAAAAGAGAAAGTACTTATAAAATATGAGAATTAGTTATTGAATACAAAATATAACTTCATTTTTCTATTTCATAGGTTGATGGTAGTGTAGCAGAATAATATCAATTCCCGGGGTAAGACAGATTAGCTAACTCATTCCAAAGTATCATACATAAATCATAAATCTGAACTGCATACTATTTATCTTTGTTTATATAACAAGTCTTCATCTAGATAACATATGGGGAAATCAGAAGGCCATGTCACTATTACTCAGGCAAATTCCCTAAGTAAAATACCAGACAATGCTGAAATATTCCATATTATTTCAATCCTAAATTCATGGAACAGGGGAAAATAAAGATATCAAGTAAAAATGCAAAGTCTTGCATATCTAGCCATAAGGGAATAATAGTACTGAAAAAAAAACCAAAAACCAAAACCAAAAAACAAGTGTTTTTCTTCTAATATGTATTAGGTCATGAATGCTCAGGAAGATTCAACACTTTATGCTGTAAACTCATGCTATTTCATTCCTTACTCTTATCCTTTCCAATCCCTCTATTAATTCTAGCCAGTTAACCTCATCTCCCAAGGAAATGAGCCTTAGGACCTTCATATGTCTATCTCTCAAATCTCTACTTTCCATCAAAACTGATGAAAAGAACTGAGGTATCAAAATCATTAAGTTGCTGAAACTTACATGGAAAAGGCACCTAGGTAGAAAACATTAATTCCTTCAGAGGAGGGAAATATTGCAGAATACCTCAGCTGGATAATTAAGTACCAGGGACTTGGAGAACTGTAGGAAATCAGCCACCATCAATTCTGCTTTCCATAGAGATATCTATTTCAATTCCAAACCAAAGAGGCCTTGTAGAAAAGAATATATTTTTTCTCCATGCACAGAACAAATCTGAAGTAACAATAACCTATATCCCAAAAACCCAATAACCTAACTATCATAGTAGTAAAAAGCAATTCTTGTGGACACTTCATCAGAAATCTTAATATTCAGTCAGTCTTCTGGGCTATTTCTCTCTTATTAAAATCAATATAAAGCATTAGACTCTCACAGTCTGCAAAGATGTTATGTTACATTTTCAAAAGCTCTCTTAACTCCTTTAAAGAGCATCTTAATTTCCTTTACTCTCATTGAGAACTGAATGCTTAATTCTCTCAGGCACTTTTGAAATTGCACTAGAAAAATAATACAAACTGAACACATCTAGTGTGCTTGTTAGAGTTCATCTCACATTCAAAAGTGGCATTAATTGTTTAAAAGTTAAAAGCAGACTGGAATGACTGACATATTTTTCAAATTGGAGGAATTTTTTTTTCAAATTTTTTTCAAAAATATATTTTTTGAAATTTTTTTTCTGACATATTTTTCAACATGGTGGAAGAATTTACCTTATCTCCCTCAAAATAATGCAAAACCCCTACTTTTCTACTAGTACCATTTCACAGATGATGGGCTAGTCATTTAGAACTGCCAGATGAAAGGCTCTTTAAGAGAAGGAAGATACTCTCTGGGTGTGAAGAAAATATGAGAAAATAACCTGTATTTTTTAGCAGAATACAATTTTTCTGGTGCATGGGATATCTTTCCCCCATATATACTTTTAAATAGTATTTTAATACATGAAGAAATATAATTTTGCTACATTTCTTCAGTATTAAGAACACCAATAAATTCCATATAAAAGAATGCCACAAAATCCCAAATTATCAGAGTAATATTGAAGGTTTTTCTTTTCATTCCTGAAATCTATTAAAGAGATTGCACACAAAGAAGATGGTGTTCAATCCAAAGATCAAAATACAAATTTATGTCCTGATGCCTAACTAGGCAGAGGCTGTCCAGTGAAAGAAAGAAAGGACCTAAATTTACTCCCCATCAGTGGCATGACTCAAGTGGTTGGCAAAGCCATGGCCTGACTTGGATGGTGCTGCAGCACACAGCAGTCACCTGAGATTGCAGTAATTCAGCAGCTGTGAAGCAGCATGGGCCAACCGGCATCCAACATGCTGAAAGCAGCACTGGAGAATTCTTTGTCAGCACAGAACAACTGTACTGACCAGAAAAATCATTATCTATTCCTAGACACCTGATTAGATTATTTTCATATTAAGCAACTGTGTGTAAATAGATGCATATACAGATGTAAATGAATTGTTATAAGCAAAATCATCAAAGCATGGTGGGGCTTCCAACCACAACTGTATATTCTACTACAGTGAAACAATTTAAAAATGTTTTAAAAGAAATTGCTCTTCCTTCCTGTCATTGCTTATTTTTGCAGGGAACACTATGAATATGTATTGAAGTTGAAACACTCTGAATTGCTGTGTTTGGCTAAAGTTGGGAGGATCTTTCATAAAGATCCAAAATACATTCTTGCTAAAACAGTACATTACTGCCACATTTAGAAAACTGACCCTTAGCTTTTATTGGAAATGCTGAAGATATAAAATTAAAAAAAAATGTTTCTTATTCTTTCATTGGTAGGAAAACAACTTATTCTGTGAGCAGCAGTAGTAAACAAGCACATGTCTGACTTTTTTCCATTGTGGATTTTCTGATAATGATTACATCTTTTTGCTCAGAGGGAAAATCAATTTACCTGAGCATCTATTGTAATGACATTAATGGAAAAAAAAAAGTACTGGCCATTTCCACCCCAGGTCAAATTGGTAATCAGGTTATAAAGCCATTAAGAAGGAGAGAAATAGGGAAGACAGCCAGAGTCACAGAGTGCAGACTGAAAATGAGAAGCTGGGACACAACAAAAACCCCCATCCCAAACTGATTCCATGAAGCTAATTAATGCTAACTGTTGGGGGCTTTTTAGGTTTTTTGTTGGTTTGTTTTTTGTTTTGGTTTTTTTTTTACTTTGTTTGGGGTTTGTTTGTTTGTTTGTTTGTTTGGGGTTTTTTTGTTTGTTTTTTAGTCAGAATTCTTGTGAGGACTTTTTTGTCTAATTATGCTTCATGTTTGTCTCTAAATAGTTTTGTAACTTCTTAGCAAGCCAAAACAGACTGAACCCAAAAAGAGACTAGAACCAAATGATGTCACTCAAATTCCAGAAGTTAAAAAAAGACTGACCCTTCCTCTCTCAGTCTTCCACTAAGAGTCTTACACTCTCAACAGAAATCTGCAGGTATAAGCAGAAATGTGCAAGAGATCGGAGGCTCCAGAAGGACAAAATCATTACAACTGCCACAAATGTGGAGAAAATATCAAATGGCATTTAAATCTTCTGAGGAACCAGTGTTGCTTGGACAAGAGTCAGATTTGCAGAAGACAAGACTCCCGTAGTGCTTACAGAATTGTCTGGCATAATATTAAAGCACAACTCAAGAAACAACAGTCTTGAAACTTGCAGTATCCCCCTACATGCCCATCACTTCCAGTCTATCCACCAGGGATGCTTACAGGCTTCTGCAGCAGTTTCAAAAATCAAGTTTATAATGTCAGATTTTAAATTCTCAAGTAGGAAAATTTGAACATCTCAGCTAAAGCAAAATAAGAGCTTTATAAACCACAAGAAAAAAAGATTAAGCAACCCAAAGTTAGAGATAAAACAAGTCCTTTTATCTTGGCAATCATAACTGAAACATAGTCTGCATTGGATTATTGTCTAGTAAGAATATATTTTGCTGACATTTTACAAGACTTAAGAAGCTATACTTTTTTTCCCCCTCTTTGCAGATGCAGACAACTTAAAACCTGGGCATGTTTCATGGCTTTTTTTTTTTTTTAACTATATCCTATGTTAGCATTTCAGATGGTCAAAAACTCCACAGATTCCTAGACATACACTAAGATTTCAGACACTCACTAAGATTTTCCTTAATTCAGTAACAACTAAGAAAACTCTTAAGGGTATGTATGGTATCATATATCACACATCACTTTATTCTCATTTCAGGAGCTATTCCAGACTTTCAAAGAAAATGGATTGACTTTTTTCCTACAGCACTGGTGGGGTGACTAACATCACATTTATTATCAGGCCCATTCCAAGTTGAGCCAATTTTGTAATAAGCTTACAGCTGACTTGCTGGGTATTAAAGGGAACCTATGTTATTCAGAAATATTTGGTAAGTTCCAAACAAAGCAATGCTGGAAGGCCCAGTCCAGTGTAGCTATTAATGATTAATTGTGTTGTTATTATTATTGCATGCACTCCTAAGGCACTCTCCTCAGTCCATCTGGTGTGCCCCTTGCATAATTTAGTATTACAACTGCTCTTTACTGAACAGAAGGAAAGTGAGACTTCCCCTCTCCTTTTTATCTGCCTGGAAAAGGTTCCTTTGCAAAAATGACAAATTTAAATGACAAATACATGTAGTGTTCTGGACACAACATCAGGAACACTGTAGAATCCAGTGACAAGATGACAATCATAAAGGCATAAGTTTGACAAACTGCCATGAGGAATAACACTTAGCTTAGCCTTGTGGTTTTCCTGGTAGTAGAAAATTCTTACAGAGGCAGATATGCTGAAACAAACAAACAACCAAAAACCACAAAAACCAAACCCAAACAAAAACGAACAAGCAAAAACTCAAAATCCCACCAAAACCAAAACCAAAAAACAAGCCTAAAAATACCTCTTCCTGTCCTAGAGGGTCAAGTTAGCCCTGTTCATTATAGCTCCCAGTCTGGATATGGAAAAGAAGCAACCCATAAGTAACAGAGTCCCATGCTACTAAGAGTTACTAGAGGAGGACTTGTGACTAATTTGGAAACCAAAGAATAAAGGAAGAACACAGAAAAATATAAATCTTCTCTTCTATGCTACAGAAAAGAATTTTGACTTTCCCTCAGAAATATGATAATTATGAAGGATAGAAAACATAATTTCACTAATTTATGCAGCTTTAGAAACTGAAAAAGAAATATTTATGGAGAATTTTTAAATAAAACTGGAAAAAAGTATGATTCTTTGAAAATTTACCACTAGTGCAACATTTATATTCTTCCACTTTAGTGCCTACTCCTTGTGATAACACTTGCACCAACAATTTTATGCAAAGGGAGATTAAAGTCACTGGATGATGGAAGAAAAAACTGTAGGCAAAGAATCAATGGATCACAGGAGGCAAAAAGATGGATGGTACTTCAACAAAGGGCAGGAATGGGAGTAAGTTGTCATGTGCAGGCAGACACTATGTCTTGTCATTTGTTGGCACTTGAAGTCTCACAGTAAAATATTTCTTTCTTGAAATGAAGACTTTCTACATGGTTCTCTGACTCTTGCCTGCCCTGCACAATTCTAGTTAATACACAGATTTTGTAGTTATAGTACATCTACACAGGAATAGGCAAGTATTATAGCAAACACAGTAAAAGAGCCGGCATGAACATTATCCTACACCTCATTTAGGAAACAAAGTCCTATCAATGAGATATATATGTGTATATATATATATATTCACAACATAAGCATATTTGCCTTCCTTTGTTACACAATATGTGAACTTTCTCACATTTCTCCCTCTTCTAAACTTGAGATAATGTAAATCTGTTTCAGACTCTGAAATGCAACATCATGCAGCATGATCTTCCCCATTGTTAGATGTTTTTATTTCTGGTCAACAGATGACTTTTTCCAGGTGATTCTGGACTGCTGGACTGTTGAAGATCCTCAGACAAATCAAACCAATTAATTACTATGTAGTACACATTAGCATTAATGAACCATATACTCTGGCAAAATATACATGGAAGGCATTATCAACCCAGAGGGGTAGACATATTATATAGAAAAATGGATTGCCCTGAAGATTGCAATACCAAAAATTATATTAAATTAAAAGAGTTGAGAAAAAAAAAAGCATATTTAAAACAAGATTTTCTTTTATCATCACACTGCACAGAAAGAAGAATAATACACATTAGAAGCAGGACTTGGATTAATTAATCACGTGCTGAAGTAAGTTGACAGTATGATGTAACCGGGAGAAAAAGAGACATAAAATTATAAAATGAATAAATATGGAAAGGTATTAATACCATAAAATAAAATATTGGTTAGACCTCACCTAAAATATTAGATGCAAGTCAAGTAGCACATTTTTTATCACACATATTCAGTCACACATATTCAGTTTGTTTTTTTCAAACTGAACTAGTTATTAGGAAGAGGAAAAGAAGGGTAATCAAAGAAGAAAGGTGGTATCTGATGTCTAGGAATTGACTGAGTTATTTGAGCCTGAAAAGAAGATTCAGAGGACATATGATTACTGACTAGAGATATAGCAATTGGGTAAGTACGAGAAAATTGAAAAAGCAGAGTTAACTTATTTCTAGAGACACTATTACTATAGTGAAAAAATTTATATACCCAGACCACAAATCAGGAGTTTGAAAAGAGTACATAACCACCAGGAAATGCAGTTTTTCAGAAGAGAGAGAGACATTGCAGAAGAAATTAAAATACAAATAGATCCTGTTAAGTAAGTGAAGGTGTTAAATAATTTTAATAGTTCAGCGTTTAGGAGTTTTTATTAGCTTAGCATGAGCCCTGTTTTTCACATGTTCTTTCCCAATTTGATAGCTTGGTTTTCTGGGAAACTTCTCTTTGATGAATGATCTCTCCCAGCAAAAACCAGCTATGTCTATTTCAGTGAAAGAACACTTAAATCAAGATATCTTTATTATTAGCTCTGTGTTCTCTTGTAAGAGCAAAGTTACAAGACACGGGAAAAATGCAAAAGGGCATCTCACTAGGATCTCACAATGTGTAATGAACAAAGATTTCTCCTTTTCCATGTGGAGTAAGTTGTAATAACTGAGGTATGATTAATCACAATGAGATCTGTATTCAAACCAACAAGTCCAGAACTGGTCACATTCTGAGTTCATAAAAACCTCCAGAGCTCTTAGACTTGTAAGAGTCTTCCTGCTTTAAGCCTGCACTGCTGAGACATCACATATGTGGTCATTTAAAATCCATGGAACTGAATTGAGTACATCTGGATCCGTGAAAAAGGATCTATGATACTGCAAAGTTGGAGAAGGACCGTGCTGCTTAAAATAACTGAGATGTGTTTTGCAAACACTCCATCAAATTCAGCTGTGACTGATGATTCATTTCATTAATAAAATCCCAAGGCCATCTAAACCTAACTTCTTGGGCATCCCATATTCATACCTAGCTGCACCTTCATTGTCCCAGCTGTTATTAACTCTGCAGAAAGAGATTTATTGTCCTAGTCACTCTGAAAAACAAGCCCACTGCCATTTCAGAGTTCCAAGCTCTAAGTCAGAGGAGTTTTTTCCAGCTTCAGACAAGTTTGCTTTTAACTGCTCAGATTTACTGTGTGTTGGTGTAATAGCATCATATTGCATTGTCTCCTGACTAAATTAATGTCCCTCCCATTTCTGTTCACTGGTTCTGCCAAGATCTTTAAAAATCTGTTCTGATATTGTAATGTTACTAAATGAAAGGTCTGGTTAGCAGGCTCTTTGGGGCTGCATTAAAATTAATACTAGCTAAAACTCTATATCAAAAGCACAGAAGTGTTAGCCAGTAATGCTGCTCTGAAGCTACAATGTTTTGCAGCATTACCATCAAGATCTATAACCTTTTTTTTTCTGTCAACTGGCCTTAATCCAAGTAGACTCCATGATTATCCAGTGTGCTTATGCTGGGTGAAAAATTAGATGATGATTTGAAGCTCACTCTCCTTTCTCTATGGACCTTTGCTGGACTGTGCTAGAGGCAGATTGAGAAAACAAAGAGGAACTTGAAAAAGAAAATTAGGAAAAGACAGCTACATAGAAGATGATGGCTGGAGGAATTCATAAGGGATCAACAATAGTCAAGATAGATAAGGATTATCTCAGAAAAAATGAGTAAATGCAAAAGAAAGGATCTTCAGAAAGAAAAAGGGAAAATACAGGCACTTTCTAGGTTCATCTCTCTAGTAGCTAATGTTCTACGTATGAGGAGCTGGTTTTTTTACTTTTCTCATGTAAGTACAGATAGAGAAATAAACAACTAAATTTACTCTTTAACAGAAACAATTTTGGCAAATAACGATCTGAATGAAATACAACTAGAATCAGAGAAAATCATTAAGGTTCAAAATGACCTTTAAGATCCTCAAGTCCTATACAACTATGTATGTATAGTTGGCATAGATTAAAAATAAAAAGGTCGGAAAGGAAAACTGCATAATCCATAAAGGAAAGTGAAATCTATTTATTCAGAGAACCCAAAATAAGGAAATATTTCAGCCAAGTTAAAGCAAAGTATTACTAAAACCAGTTGTTCAGCTAAATCTAAGCTTTCAGAGAAATGGAATGCTGACAGTGAATTTTCATGAACTGAAGTACAGTGAAGACATATTGAACCATATATTTAACCATCTCTTGGGAACAAACTATTCAAAACCATGTGCTCTTCAAATTACCTCTTGGACTTTTTCAGTATTCATGTACAGCCTAGTATTTTAGACAACATTCAAAACAGCAGAATAAATAGGAGACTTCACTGATAAATTAATCAAAATCAAAGTAAATAAAGCAAATGCAAAAGGGAGGAAGTGTTTCTGCAAAAGATTTAGAAATATCTGAATGTAAAGAAGTGTGATTCCCAGAGGCATAAGTATGTATTTACAGAAAGTGGATTCAAATAGACAGGATGTGGCTTAAAGTCAGCCCATCAATTCTAACTGAAAGTAACCCAGGAACATATTTTTGATGGGTCTCTAATTGCCGTAAGATCTGTCTCATCATAAACCCATTTAATGTGTAAATAAAAGTGAATTAAGAGAAGCAAGGACCAGAAAATAAGTTAGCCACTCACAGCACCTAGAGGCAGAGATATCACCTGGAATGAAAAAACAATTGGTAAGCTACAATTTTAGTTCTGTTCAAAAATGTGCTTAGACAAGCCAAAGTGTATGGCTGCCCTTTGAAATAAACAAAAGGTGTTAATTAGATACAGGATCAAAACACTTTTTTGAAAATTTTAATTTATGAAACCTAGCAAGTTGCCTGCAGAAAAGGAGAAGTTTAGGGCAGAAAAGAAATCTTTTTAAATTAGTGAATACTGAACATAATTATGTAAGAATGCATATACTTGAAATAAAAAAAAAAGAAAATAAATTCTAATAAGAGATATTTCTCAAACTTTAGGGTTGTGTTTTGTCAGATATCTCACAGATCATCTGCCTTCTTAACTTTATGTAATCTGCTGTGAGTAATGGCATAACGTCTGCAATTATATTTTATGGCATTAAGTAATTGCTTACAAAGGTGACCAGTAGCATGATGTTGTAATTAATTTCATTACACCAGAATTTACAAAAATATGTTCAATTCACCAGCAACATCTTTATATGCCATAGCTCAGAGAACTTCGGATTCCAAATATCAATAATTAATTATGAATGGGAACTGAATAGAACAAGGTAGAACTTGTCAAATGGTTACTCAGGGCCCTGGTTTCTCAGATTCTCTTAATCAAATATGACATATACCTCCATGTGTTTTTGTCATCATTCTTATTTCCACTAACTAATAACCCTGTTACATGCCCTGAAAACACATTAGCAAATGTTTTGCCTAGACACTGGTTCAAATATATGCTATGTTTTCACAGTTGGAATTAATTTATTCCTGATTCTTATTATAAAGAGATTCATTCCAGCAATACATATATAAATCCTGTACCTGTTAAATCCTTAATCTATGATACTCTAATTAACTGAACCTACTTTTGCTGTGGGCCAACTTGAAAATAAATCAATAATTCTCACTTAGAAAAAGTCACTAAGCATAGAGGGACAAAGGAAAAAACCTAACACCTATGTAACATGTTGCTCATGTAAATCCATTCAGTCTCGATTTTTTGTGTGAATTTCTTCCTGAGAATAGAGAGAGGGCAACTGTGGTTGGGATCAGAGCAAAAGCAGTTTTAAAATCCCAAAGTAGCTGAGCATTTCTAACCAGGTCTTACACAGTTAGTACAGGGCAGCTTCATTGAATACAAAACACTTACTGAGTGCTAAGTAGACACACATTGATAAGAATGTGCTACTATCTCTCTCATGCAAAATTATGAAAATTTCTCATTTGATTACTAATTTCCTCAGAGAAGTGCAATTCAGGAAACACATTTAAAAAATGTAGCCTCTTGGCTCTATCATTGAGGTGTTGAACACCAAAGTATTCTTTTTGTCATGTCATTTCATGAGTAGAATATCTCTTCAAACAATCTATCAGCATCTACTCTCAGGAAATAATACAGTGGACACAGTGACTAATGACAGACATGCAGTGTTTCTTTCCAGAATCCAAGGGTACCCAAACCACAACAGGTCTAAGCAAGGAACTATGGGAGATCCATATTCTTCTAGTGATGTAGATTAAGTCTGAGAGGCTATTGAAAGAGTCAAAACGGCAATAGATATTTAGTATAAGAATTTGAATTATTTTTTTCAGAATCTGACATCCTAGAAACTCAAGGAAAAAAAATTAAATAATAGCTGCCTCTGAAATTATCTTCCTCCCTGATCAGGATCATATATGGCACCAATATTTCATTACAAAATTGATCTAGTGTTACATAAATGGTAAATTTATCAGAAACAGGTGAAGACACTTCAGAGGAGCTACCCTATATTAAATACACGTATTTTACAAAGATTTTTTTGCTGTTAGGATTCCCAAGATTCCTTACAAAATAGTCAAACTGAAAAATAAACAAAAACTGGCAAATCACTAAACGATCCTTAAACTTATATTTCAATTTTTCTTGTATTTGAAAAGAGGAAACAATAAGACCTTGAACACAGCTACTAAAGTGGATCAGTTCATGTAAAGTTTCACTCTTGTTAATTCTGTACCTAACCCACTTCTGACCTTTATAATGCCTCTGATACAATTTAGCATATTCAAATTATGTGACTGAATGGAAAGAACCTTGTTGACAATTGAGAAACCAAAGATTAAATTAGTACTATTACATCTGAAATAACATGTTCAGCTCACTACTGAGGGCCATATACCAGGTAGATCTGTAACACCTTCTTCTGAGATTTGATTATTCTCTTGGTTCAAAAAAGTTACCTCCTTTCTTCTCTCTCCTTTGATCACTGAAAATTAGCAGCCTCTGACTCCTAATGGGTTTTGACTTTTTTGTGTTGTTTTTCAAGATGTAGAAGCACAGCAGGGAGCCACATAAAACACTTTACATTTCTGAAAAAATGCTCTAAGAATCACTTAGGAGTTCATAAGAATTAGCAGAAGTAAGAGAGCTTAATTCAATCAAGAGAAGTGGGCTCCTAAATTAAGTGTGAGATTTAATTTCTTCTCTTTCCCTTCATCTTTGAAATTAATAGGAGTCTATTCATGTACATCAACAGGTTTGAAATAACTGCCTGGAATCCAAATCTGGGGAGGGCCAACCAAATATGACACAGTCATCTTGAATTACACTATTAACATGAAGGAGACTTTTTTAAAAACATTTAGTGCATATCTGGCCTCCTTATTTTCTAACGGATAGATTTTTACCAAAAAGTACTGTTTCTCTGAAGAAACACCTCAGAGGAAAATGAGACTTCAGATCACATTTTCAGAGGAAAATTTAAAATATTTTGTTTAAGACATGACAAAATGTTTCATCTTCATGTTAGCTGCTAGTTGTTTTATCACATTAGTCCTTTTATTTTTTATATTAAGATAATTAATTTAGTGTTTGAAACAAAATTAACAGTAACATAAATTATTTTTACTCCAGCCTCAATATAATGCATTATTACATAATTTTATAATTGTTTATTTCAATTTCTCAAAAACATCTGGTACAAATTTTAAATTCTTTACATACCCACCTTTCTAAATATCATAGGAATTAAGAGACAGGGGAAATATATATACATTATATATGCATATTTTTGTATCCAAACTGTTGCATTAGTTGACTAACATTGTCAAAATTTCCAGCAGGAATGGATCCCTGACTGGAGAAAGCTGATCTAATGAAGCCTAAGTAAAGGGGTAAAAGTAGATTGAGGAGAATATGTTTGGAAGACTACAGGAAGGAGAAAGTGGCCCTATCCAAATGTTGCCAACAGTGAAACCAGAGAAAATTCCAAACCTCCAGGGAAAATTTCTCTCCCATAGGAATCTTGACTAATAAATCTGATTTTTGTGGGAGTGCACATAAGCTTGTACTTAGAAATGGAGAGAAGTATTTAAAGATATAATAATCAACGACTGTTTTGTAACCCTTATTAAAAATTTTAAAATCCCTTTTGATTTTAAACTTTGAGTTTAAAACTGTTCCTAATAAGTCAGAAAGATTCTTGTCAATAATGTCACATAAGGAAAACAGATGTTTTAAAATTATCTTTTTGAATATGATCAAACACTCCGAAACAATCACTGAAGGAAAGGTTAATACTGAAGATAAAATATTCAAGCCCTAAATAAAAACTGGACATATACTCACAACCCTTATTTTTCTCACTTATTTTTCTTAAATAAAAGCTCCGAAAATTCTAAATAATTCAACCCTGTTAAAAGTGCAATTTCACCATAGTTTAGCACATATGAAATTGTGAAATTGAGTTTCTAACAAACACTGGCAACATGCCAGAGTTCTGTGCCAGGCTCCATGGCCTTTCTGTTAAGTATAACAATCTAATAAATTATGCTGGAACAATGGTGCATTTGGCTCCCAGGAGAGATGGATAAAATTTTTTAATAAATAGAAAATTAATCAAGAAGTTCAGCATCGGGAGGACTAAGCCTATTTGTGAATTCAGCTTTAGAATACAGAGACTAAGGTTTTGAAGATAGAGAAATATTTCATTCTGACAATAGACAAAAACAATATATATATAATTATTAGTTTTTTTCAAACAGCACAACAGAAAAAGTGTGTTCTTGAAGTGTTAACATTAAAGAGACAAGCTTACCTAAATATAATTTCAAATAGCAAAAGATCTTTGTTTAAGGGAAAACCACCTCACCTTTCCTATCTCAATTTTAAGTAATTTGATTTAGGAGTCTCCTGAGCCCTAATATTTTCCTGACTGGTATCTGACTACCAAACTAAAAAGTGGATTACTCAAGGAACTCTTAGGATTTTGTGAGGTGTTTTGCAAGTGGGTCACTGGTCCACAATTAATAACATGTAAAAAAAAAGAAAAGAAAGAAGATTAAAAATACAAATCATGGGGAAAAAAAATGAAGATCAAATAATCAAGCCCTAAATAAAAGAATACCTGGATTATTGGTCGATAAAACTATATTTTCAAGAGAAGTAGGGAAGTGCACCAAAAGCACCACTTTTTCCCTACCTCCCTACCTTTAGTCTCCCAAATATCTTTATCAAGTACGGTATCTTACACAGCAATGAAAGACATACCTGGTAAAAAAATAGTAGCTATTATTTTCAAGCCATTTTCAAACTCACTCAAGCTGAGTTGTTTGCTCTAAAGTATACTTGCAACATGCCTTATCTGACTTGAACCAAATCCTTCTTTCCTTAGCCTGAACTTTCATTTTTCACCTCTAGAGTCCATTAATTTTAAGTTCAGAAAGGAACATGTGTGCCCAGTGTGACCCTCTCACACAGAAAGGCCAGAGAGCTCCAAACAGCTGGTGGAAGATCCAGATATCAATTTGCAGCTGTCATTCTGAGGGAGTAGAGGAGTGCTTTTGACATACTTCCCACTGGCAACATTTTTAAATAAATCTCTGCTGTCCAAAGCAGTGTCATGTACTAAGATCTCAATCTGGTCTTGGGAGGTGGCCAGCTGCATGGGCTTCCAAGGATGGATATGTTCTGCCTCTCTGAACCTGAAAACACTGTGTTGTCAGCAGTGTTGCCCCCCCACAGCTGTTGGGATGCACAGCTGTTCATATGATGTTAAAAACACATATGTAAAAAGTAAATATTTTTCTCAATTGACATCTAAGAATTACTTACTTACTGAATCCTACTCATTTCCTCCCAGAAAATGGGGCCTTAAATCTACCTTGCAATGTGTGCCTATAGAAATCTACCTTGCAACATGTGCCTATGGCTGCTATGCCTCCTTAGGGGACAAAACAAGACCTTTTGTAAAGAGATGAAAGCAGAAATTTGACTCAGAAGAAAAATAAAACAGCTAGCATGAAAATAAGAATTAAAAAAAACCCCACCTCTATCTGATTAACTAGATAATTATGTTACTTATTTTTAAGAATGGTTCTTGTGCAGTTTAAGTACATAACCTTACAGGTACTTGAAAAGCAATTTGAAGAAAAGTAAGCACAATGAAAGGACTAAAAATTTCCTTTCCTGTAGAGATATTGTAATCCTTTTTGAGAGTGAAGTTCTTATAGGGAATACAGAGAAAACTAAATCTTATGTTTGCTGTAAATACTGATAGCTGCATTAAACCCAGTGGTACTAAACCCAAGCTTTGGGTTCTCAGTGGATTGTACCTGGTTCAAAATGGTGCCACAACAGTACTTCATCTTTGTTTGGCTAATAAAATATAAAAGGTACCACTGCTTCTCAGTGCTTCTGAGCTGATAAATTCAAGTGACAGTAAAAGTCAGCTCACCCAAACCCAGAAAATTTGCTGTGCTCACAAACTATAAAAATGTTTATTATAACTAGGATATTGATCTAAAGAATTCAATACTGTCAAGTGTGTCACTTAATGTGAAGCTTTTTCCTTTGTTTTGGAAAGGCTGCAGAAATACTGTCCATTGGGATTTTTGAAGACACCAACTTCCTACGTGTCCTGTTTTGATAGACACAATAACTGTGTAGTAAATAGTAGAAATGCTCTGTTCCTATTGCAAGAAAAGTCTCTGTTTAGTTTGATCCCTATGGGTGCGTAGCATAAGAATTACGTGTTTTCATGTATGCACACCTCCATACACATGAAATCAGCAACAGTTTAAAATAGAATCAGCCCTCCCCTCCAACAAACTAAAAAAATCAGATTTGTCGAAAAACCACAAATCTTTTCCTCCTTTTTTTTTTTGAAGAGTACCAATTGATTGCTACCCTGCTTTAAAACTTACAAGATCTGTCAGATTCTGGTGAGAGAATTCTTCAGAGACATTAAGGAGTTTTCCAAATTGAAATTAAATCTGTCCAAAATATAGAAAACCAAACATGAAGTTTGAGACCTTCCAAAACCCCACTACAGGCACATAGGTGCCTACAATGACACAGATCATGCCACTCTGGCAGAATAATTTATCTCTCTCAATAAAATTTATTATAGGAAGATTCCAAAGAGATTGCATTGTAGATAACAAATAATTGGATGAATCATCAAAAAAAAAAAATCAGTTTACTATATTGGTCTTTCATAGACAGAGAAAAACAGAGAATTGCTGACAATGTAGGAGCAGTTAACCTATCCAGACTTTATATAGGAAAAAATAGCACCAACAAGACTTTAAGTATCAAGTTCATGAAATGAAACAGTCTGCATTTTCTGACCAGCTCAGCAGTGCAAAACCAAACCTTCCATCTTGTGCACAAAGAAACAGAGTTAGCTATACCAAAACAACTGCAATGTGTTACCCTCTTTTCAGGCACTGACGCTGTGCTTTGCAAGATGACATGATCTGGTTTTTCCGTAAGAGAAACAGCTTATGGAAGCAGTCTGTCATTTTAAGAGGACACCCTTCTGCTGTATTTGTGAGACTGTGGGCCCGAGAAATGTGCTGTATGAAATGCTGTAAATGGACTAAGCTAAAAATACGACTTCAGCTTTAGCTCAAAACATAAAAATAAAAGTTATAGACAACAAATTCTTAGTGTGACTGTAAATGCAAGTAACACTTCATTTTACCGTAAGATTTCCTCTTGCTCTTAACAATAATTAATAGTGAATATGTTTCCAGGCTTCTAGGTGAAGTAAAATGAGATTCTAATCTGCTTTAAAACACAACTACTCTAAATTTTTAGCGTGCAGATTTGATTTATATATCTCATAATAATTTAGACAATACCGTGACAAATGATCTTGTTAAACATTATCTCACACACTATGAAAAGGTCAGCATCTCATCTCAGATAGGTCAGAATAAGTATTGGCATAAAACCTACAGCACTGATTGAAGCAGTAAGAACATATAAGATAATTTTGCGTAACCAGATAACTTTTTAATTTTTCTATTTTAAACCAAAACAATCTTATTGACCAAAGTTGTGTAAACATCATTGGAGATCTCACTCCATTGCTCCAAAGTCAAAAATGCAATTTATTCTTGAGATGTATGCTGTTTAACAAGTCATCCAAACTAACAGAGTCTCAGATCTATAGGCAGGGCATTTTTTAAAAATTCTGAAGGTCTGGTGCTTAAAGAGGTAACTAAATAGGAGAGAGAAAATTTTAGAGAGGGTATACCAAAACAAAAAGTTGTTCCAGAAATAGCAAACTAAAACAGGAAAACAACTGTGTGACTTTGATGTAAGATAGTGTGAAATAAGAACTACCTGTCTGCATTTACACTATGCCATTATGCTAGCTATTTATAAAAAAAACATTAAAGCTTGTAAATTTCTTTTTATTCCTGGATTTGGTTCAGGTCATTTACTTGATCAACACTTATTGAAACTTATAGATCTGATACAGAACAGCTGTCATAACATAAAGTAGACCCAAGAGAGATCTTTAGCACTGAAAAAGATACTAAAATTTTTGATGTGTGCACTACTTCCCTTATCTCCTTTTTCTAGGAGACATGTCTTGAAGAGAAGTAAAAATGCCTTGAAAAATGACACGGAACTGCCTAAACCACATAAAGCCGCAAGGCCAATAAAAATAGAATATTGGTTAATTGCCTTGTGAGTTATAAATAAAATATAAATAATATTTTATTTATTATAATTTAATAATATATTTAATTTATTATAATTTATAATTTATTATAATTTATAATATAATTTAATATATATTTATTTATTATAATTTAATAATATAAATAAAATATAAATAAAAATATTTTGTCAAAGTGAGCAACAAAGCCATCTTTAGTTAAAAAAAATCAAATATTTTTACAAGAATAGGTATTTAAAAAATATGTATTCTTGTAAAAAATTCCACTTCGATGCAAGTATGTTACCAGAAAGCAAGGAGCAACGTCACATTAAATGCCTCCACTTTTTTTTTCTTTCCTTTCAGAATATCTAGGGGGTTTTTGCATCTAGCAGGGGTCCAACTGCCCTATTGAGAGTATCAGATTTCCAGAACTACTGCATTACCTCACTGCTGCTCCCACAGAAGAGGTCATCTAGCTTATCAGCCTGGCCCCAAAAATTCATCTGCAATATGCTTAGGTCTCACTAGTAAGACACGGGACTATCAGCTGGAAACCATGGTACAGTGAAGAGAGTAAACTAGAAAAGGTCTCTGGTGATCCATGTCCAACTTTCAGCTCAGTTACTAACACAAGATAAATAAATAATGCTGCAGCAAGAGAGTGCAATTTAGGAGTTACATAAAAGATCAAGTCAAGATCTAGTCATTCATTATGCTGCACCACGTTTTTTGAGACCTACATGAGTTGCAATGCTCTACTACAGCTAAACTACAATACCCTTCAGGTACAACTACTTATGATAAGTAGAAGCTCAAAAAGTAAAGGAACTCATTATTCATGATTTATGGTGGCTATAAAAAAACCAAAAACAAACAAGCAAACAAACAAAAAAGCATGGCATGCTGAGAATGTATTCATTACTTCCCTCCCTACAAAAACATTCCGCCTCTTTTGGGAGGATGTCAAATGTCATTCACCCTCTAGAATGTCTGAAAAGCCATGCACGTATTAAAAACATACAGTCAGATAGCTTAACAATTGTGTTTTTCTCACAAAATTTATCTCTTCTCCTCACTGAAGTCCAGAATTAAACACGTATCGAAAATTCGCTCAGCTGGACAGCAAGTTTTGCTGCCACACTAAATGTATTAACAATATTTATCAAACAATTATCAGCAATATTTTTTTATTAGTACTTCTTTCCATTCTTGTGTCTCTCTCACTCATTTTGTTGGCTCTAATGACAAGGGTAAAATAAGTAGGACTCAAGTCTGCATACTGTGTTCCCATCTTTAAATGCTTAACCTTTTTCTTGAAAAGTGGATATCAAAAAGTATACCCTCAATATCAAAGTGTTTTAGGTAAATGCAGAAATGTATAGTGTCTCCATGGCAGAAAATATATTGTTTTCTTGAAAGTGTCATTTAAATGCATGTTTCAAGAAGTGTGCTGTTTTTCTATAAACAAACCCTAAACAAATCCTATTTGCACTTATTCAAACTACTAAATTAACACTATCCACAATTAAACAGTACAGAAGACACTTTGGTGTTCATCATTTGAAAAAATTCAAATGGAAATTCTACATGGAAACTCCAAGACGCAGCTTAACATAAGTGTTTCTAAATGCAATTTATATATTCTATTAATTTCCATTTTCTCTTTTTTTTTTTTTCAAAAGAGGGTAGTACAACTAAGGAAAAGACTCAGTGCACCTCCCTGCTCCTAGAAGCAAATAGACTTCCTTCATTGTTTATGGCAATGCAATATCTGCCATTGCCTCTCTCTGTGCATAGTGGTGTGTCCCTTTTCATTATAGTCCTAGAAATTAGATGACAAGGAGCCTGCCCTGTGAGACATGAGAGTTTTCTATGCTGATGAGCATCAATTTCAGCTCAAGGTGCTTAGTAACAGCTTGTGGCACTGACAACTCACAGAATCGGACCTCAGATCAGACTTCATACATTTTTTAATCAACTCTGTTCCTGATATCAACAGGAACATCTTCTCAAAAACTCTTCTTAGAAAGCTACAAATTTTCAGAAATTCTCAGGAGGCAACTGTATTTTAACCTGTGTAAATGTCATTCTGTACTGTAATTTCTTACCTCCATATGTTATGGATTCATGACTTTTCCTTGTAAAGAGGCTTCTCTCTTTAGTGCAAGCTGTAGAGAGACATGCAGTTTTCACAAGGTCCCTAGGTCAGATTTCTTGTGTCAGCAATGGCATGTTTTTCCATAGTAACTGAAATCAGGGCTGTTTGGGTATGCACAGCATATGCTAAGAAACATCCTCTATAGTAGTCAACTGAAGCCGCAATTCCCTGTTGACATGTCTCAAGATTTTATATATTCAAATAAGAAAAGCCTCATCCATATTTTCCATATTACATGCAGAGTGCAAAGAGCTGCTCACTAACATTTTGATTGTGGACATGATAAATTCAGTGATTTTGAGCCATCATAAAAGTATACTTTATACAATTTTGAAAATATAATTTCTTTTTACTGCGTTTGTATGATTGCTATTGAAAGCAACCATGGCCTCATGGTATTTCCCAACGATCTTCTTTGTTTTTGTTTGTTTTTTTTTAAAATCTGGACACAGGAACAAGTTGCCTAAACTAAAACGAAAGCTCAAGGTAGATGGGAAAAAGGCTAGTAATTGGCAAAGGAAATAGGCTGTGAATAGTCTAGAGAAACACATCTCCTTCAAAAAGTGCAGCAGCATCTTTAATGCATCCAGAGACTGTCCTAGATCACCTAATGCACCCCACTGCCAACATTGTACAAAAGATAAGAGATAACTTAAAGTAATTCAAAAGCAACTGCAGAAGCAAGCTGCAAGAAGGTAGAGTTCTGGATAAAACCCCTCCAGGTTTTATGTCAACAAAGCACTTTCTTAACCTGTGAACCTCATGTTTTCTCACATCATGAAAATATTTAAAGATTTCTATCCATTCTGAAAGGTTTTGTTTATTAATTTCCACATATATGTAAAAATTTGTACACAAGCTCTCTGCTGCTGTTATTACCAAAGCAACTGTGTCTCATTCTTGTCACAGAGGTCTACAAGCTCTAGTGCTGACCCACTGCCAAACAGCCATCTGAATTGTTTTTTGGGTGGCTTTGTGAGAATTAATGAATTCTGTGTCCTATAAAGATTCATATATCCACTTTGACTTTAAATCATAGCATCCAACCTCACTTGCAGCATGAGGTATCTCTACAAGAAGAAATTGATCTGATTTATTTATTAATGGAATTAAATTGCTTTGATTATAATGTACATACTTTAAAACACCGATTCTCTCTCATCCCATTATTACACAGTTTCTTAATTACCTCTTTAATCACACTGCCTAATATTGTAAAGTGCCTTGGAGTGTGTAGAGAAGTTGTTGAACATTAAGAACCAAATTAGCAGATTTGGAGAGGGAAGAAGAGTCTTCTTTTTATTTTTGCTATAGCCATGTGAAAAGAAGAGTCTGCTTTTCATCCTTTTGCTGACACTACATCTCTGAAAGTCCAGGTGGCAGAATATGATCAGACCATATGCTTCCGAGAAAAGTATTTCTCAGAATATCACTTTGATCTTACAGTTCATTAAATTTTACCTTCCTACTTATGCCTTTTTAGCATCTGAGTTTGGTTAACTACTGTGAAGCAAACCAAAAGAGGATGTAGGGAAACAGATGACAAAGCCCTAGGCTGCAGTAGATGTCTGGCCCTAAGGCAAGAGCCTCATCAAGTTCTCTATTTTTGAAATGTCTCGTTGTAACATTTGATTGTGTTCTTGATATAATGTATAATGATATAATATAAAATAATAAATAATTAAATAATAAAACATTATTCTATTCTGAAGGTCTACTGCTTCACCTCCCCTGATTTATTTTAAAGTGTGCCTTGGTTGAGACTTTTCCTCAAATGATTATTTTTCATAGAAAGGCTCAAAGACTGTGTGTATATGCCCCAAACAGATCAATTGCCTTCCTCAAAATCTTGTGCTAAGAACTTGCAGCATACTTTAAAAGATATGTAATTTCTTCATTAACATTAATCAGGACATCCATTTGTAAAGGACTGCAGAAGTCAGTATTCAATTAGAAACTCTCAGTTTAGTCTATTAGCTCTCTTTGATTTCAAGATGCTCCTGACTTCCTTAATGCTGTGAAAGCATTTCTAATCTTCATATTACATCTTTCTTGAAATCTCCAGTAGCACAAAAAATAATGAACAAACAAACAAAAAGCCAAAAATAAAACAAAACAAAACCAAGTTAGTCATTTTCTGTCCATCTGAAAAATTCTTCCTGGAACATTGTTCATTCTGGAGCAGGTGTTTTCAAGGGTGTTAATTCTGAAAAAAAATTTGAGTCTATTTTGACTTATTGCTTTTCTCACATGCTTTTTGTGAATTCTCATTCTCAACTCTTTTGGAAGGTTTACTGTGCTACAAAAAGTCATAAGAGAAAGACATTTGTCCTTGAGAAAGACATTTGTCCTTGAGATTGTGTTGTCTATACATCTTATCTTCCTCCAGTCAATAACAATGCCAGGTAAAATTGTGAAACTGCCCTGGTATGCATACTTGACCATCTTTTATTTTATAGATGCATACTACACTAAATAATTTTTTCTTCAACAGGGGGTTACATGGAACCTTACCCTTTACAGCCACCTTTTTTTCAGAAATCTGTCTTTTTAAGGAGTTTGACAAAGATTTCATTTTTATTAACATTTTGATCTTTTTCCTTGGTGAGAAATATCACACTTAACAGAAAGATAAAATCCACTACCAGATATCTTTAATGCATGCCAACAGTCTTCCTTTGTAAAGCAAAACCATTTTATTTAGATGTGTATCCCTACCTCTAGTCTTTAACTGTTTTTTTTATATTCTTTCTCCCTGTTAAAATCTACCTTGCTTTTTTGTTTCATTTTGGGTTTTTTAATCTATGTCTTTTAAACATATAAAAAGCCACAAATGGGAGATAGTTAAAAGTCTTAAATGTCTCATATATCCCTATTCTCTGTCCTTCTGCAGCCTGAAGAGAAGAATCAAAAGAGAGCAGGCTGTACTACATTAATATCTTAATATTAAGAGAGACCAGGTAAATTGTAT
Organism: Molothrus aeneus; assembly: GCF_037042795.1. Lineage (NCBI taxonomy): Eukaryota > Metazoa > Chordata > Aves > Passeriformes > Icteridae > Molothrus > Molothrus aeneus. The sequence continues at coordinate 85,649,491 of NC_089646.1, forward strand.
GGTTATATATGTATTATACAAATTAGAATTCATCCTAAAGAATGCAGTTAGGATCTCCGGCAGGCAATCAAGCAACCTAGTCTATCAAGACACTTTGTTCGCACTTCATAGGTTCTTACTGTCCTAAGAATAATATGCTAAAATTAAAAAAAAAAAAAAGACAAATAAAGAGGGGGACAGATCAGAGAAGCTGCCACCAAGTAGAACTGCACAGATAGATGGTATGGACTACAAGATTTCTCAAACTGTTCTCACACATGGTTAGACAGAAACAGACACTGAAGAATTGTTAAGATCAAACAGCCATAATAGTTTCCATAAAAGGTCAGGCTCAGAGCACAAGAACATGGGGCAAACCTGTTCAGCCAAGCCAGTGAGTCTGCAGCTCCATATGCTTCAATCTTTCAGGAACTTCTCTACAAGCAGCATTTTCCATACATGACTTTGCTCTATCAGCCAGGCAATTCTCTGCAGATCACCAATCAATACTGCACAGGCCACACATAATTACTCACTATTTCTACCTGTTTTATCCCCCCTCATCCTTCCCCTACACTACTACTACTACTGTCAGATAAAGCAGAAGCATAGCAAGAGATTAGAATATTAAAATTATTTTAAATATAGACTGTAAAGTATAGGGGCGTGCCTTTAAATCCATATTAAAAAGTCCATTATGTCTTAACACATGGAAAACAGGTCCATGGCAGTTATTCTGCAAATGCAAGTGTTTAGAATGTGATCAGGTGAAGTGTCACATTAGCTCTGTCCTTACACACATCTAGATGTCTACTTGAGATGCTGCTGGGGAGCATTTTCTGAGCCACACAAATTTCTTGTATGAACCACCACAGGCACTCTTGATTTGTAAGTGGGCAAGTCCAAAATCCATGCACATGTACAAAAAACACCAGTCACTACAAAATAATCTCTGAGGTTTAGACTGTAGGATGGGTTAAAACCCTTTTGAGAGTAAAAGATATTTTAACAATCAGTTATTATTTCTATCTTACCAGTAAAATTATAGTGACCTTAATGTTTTTTTCAATGCATGTTCAATAGAAAATGTTTGACAACAGCCTATCAAACAAAAAAGCCAACAACCTATGCCACTTTGCAACAATGTCACAAAAAATCTTCAACTGACAGTGACATGAAAAAATATGTATATTTACAGGCACCTTTTAAGAGACAGAAGAAAGCACACTTGGATGGAAAGAAAGAGAAACAGTAAAAGAACTACTGTTTTAGCCCCAATGCTCCTTGTCCACATTGTATTGTGCCTAAAAACAAATTAGGTCATTTCAGGTAAAAAAGACATTTCATCCCCTTTTGGCTAACAAACCAGTGAGTAAGGTGTGATGAGGAGATGGTGTCTCTCAATTGCACACAGCACTGTGGGCACCTCTGGGCTGGAACACCAGCCAAACTTTTGGGACACACAGACTCGAACACTAAACAAATTAGAGAACATTATGTGCACAAGCAAGCTGCAGCAAATCCCTCTTCAACATTTAGTATCATGAAGATATTGCAATAAAATAGTATTTTATATCATAAGTATCCAGAAGGACTACTTATCTCTCTATTAATTAGTAAAATAATACTAGGAAACAATCAGTGCATTATCTATAAATAGATGTAGGAGTCTGAGAAAAAAACCTCAACATGCTCTTTACCATAAAGGACACAAAGCAAATGGGTATAAACTACACATGAAAGAAATAAATCTGGATATTAGGGAAAGATTTCTAAACATCCTTGAAGTTTTAGGAGGAGCTGCCCAAGAGCATCAGCACATTAAAAAAATCCCAACTAACCCAATTGTTTCATAATGAAGTTTGGCTTCTTAATGAATGTAATTATACTCTACCATTATCTGCAATACAAGGACATTGGTTTTAGCTATCCAGTCTACCTTATACTACTTTTTCACTTAATGAGCAAAAGTGTTAATGCCCAATATGTTAACTTAAGTTTCTGGACAGCATATTTTAGTACTGAGCAATTCTTTCCAAAATGTTTGGAACATCTTCTCCCTCAAAACCAGACACTGGGAGCAAAAGGCAACAGATATTTTCAAACTATCAGCATCTGACAGCTGAGGAAGTTGACCTAGATTGATTTTACTGACAGCTACTGAGTAGACACATTTTGAATTGGAAGTGCAGAATCAGGGCTGCACTATGAGAACCTGCTGGTTCGCAGTGATTTTACGTATTGTTCATGGCAAGTTTAACATTGACCTTTGTTTTAGGCATAAAGAGTCCTCACAAAACTGGCTGAATTCAAGCTTGCTGCATCTGATTTCATTAACAGAACTACACCTACCTCAGGCAAGATTTAAGATTGTTGTATTATGACTTACAGCTGAGATGAGCTGTTCTGTGAGGGAAAAATAGAGAAAGAAGTATCATCTATCTTCCACCTTTATTTTCCACAAATTTCTCCTTTGTTATTTACAAATTCCATAAATATTAAACAGGGATAATTTTTTAAATAAGAGAAATCTGTAGTTATTGATACACCATACACATTTTGCTGCCTGTAGAAGTCAATAAAGTACTCAAACTACTAGGATAAATTGGCTGCAACAAAGCTGGCATTTCAAGGGTCTAAAAAAAAATAGAAGACAAAAGGACAAATCCCATGAGAATTGGGTATTTAGATGAAATGATCACTGCATGTCTTTTTCAGAAAAATGATAGAGAATCTGCACAAAGGAACTGAAGTACTCTGTTACATTCAGAGATGGACTGTCTTTGCCGTCATCTCAGCCAAACAATAAACATCTTCCCAATCTTACTCTATATATAAAAAAATAATAATTATTATTTTTTTTTTCTCACACTCCATTATGCCTATACTCAGATTCCTTTTACACGTTGCATTGTTGGTAAACTACATACTTGCATTCAGTCTTTTAACATTTTAGATTGTATTGAGTTCTAATTCAGGCAATAAGAACCTACTGACCTTGTTCATTTAGTTCGTATTTTTCCTTTGAGAAACAGAGTTGTATGGACATATAGCTCTCACTGTGGTATCTCATACAAATGTTGTCATATAGTCAAGGACAAGTTAGCAGACAAGGTGGGCTACTGAGGTCTGCTCCAGCAGTTCCTGTGTTCCCCTGAGCCACAATTACTATCTATACTATCGAATCTGTAATATCCTTCATGTATCTGGAAATGCTTATGAATAATATTTTGTGATATGATATACTGTCTCTACCATTGTCCCGTTTCATTTTTCTAAGTGCTACAGCAAAATAAACATATATAGCTACAAATAGTTTAGCAGTATTCACCCGCATGTATCTACTCAGTCTTTCTAAACCAAATAATTGCTTTGTCACATTTTCCCCTTTCCATTATATTTTTGGAGAGTTCAGCTTTTACCTCCCAAACGTTCTCCTCTATTTTTCTTTTATCTAAATTTTTAAATTGAAAAATAGTACTATTCTTCAAATGAAATCTCCTGGGAGATAACATGTCATCTACTTGTGCCCCACCTATAAGCAGCAGCAAATGAAAATTTGCTGTTTGAAACTAAACATGCAACCATTTTTAGAAGAGTAATATCTAACTAGGCAATTTTGTGTAATTACCAGCTACAGGAATGTACAGCTCTTCAGGTCATTTTCCCTTGGGAATAAGTTCTTCCTTAACTCTAATTCACTGCATTGAAAATATGTATTAATTTGTTTATTATTTTGCTCTCTTCAGAATCTGCTCTTTAAAGAATGGAAAAAAAAATGACAGGCAGCTCATTTACCTTGTTTTTTAGAGCCCACATTATTCACTATTTATGAGTATTCAGGTGACTGGTAGGCATTCATGGAGATATTTGTGAATCCCAAGAGTTCAATAGATTGTTGCATGAATGATGATTCATCGGGAAGTCTGCATTGCAACTGGATTATCCTCTACTGAAGATCCACTATTTATTACTGGCAGTTCTTCATCTGAAAGATACCCATTATGGAAAATGCCGAATCAATATCATCTAATGCATGTGACCAATAATCACTTTCAGCAAAGAAATACCAGGTTTAAACACCAAGTTCCAAGATAACATTTCCCTGACTTTTATAGTCTTTGGAAAAAAAAAAAAAAAACTGTGTTGTTTATATGCCCTAAATAAAGGGGTTGTTTTTGTTTTGTTCCTTTCTTTTTTTTGGTGGTACTCTTTTTTTTAATGTGAAGTGGTGTTAATTAACCCTACATGTGGTAGCTGGGAGAACAGCAAAGCTGTTGATCTGTCTACATGACACTGTGGTTTTTACTGCTTTCAGGTGTTAAGTGTATTTTTCTAATATTTCTAAAGTTATTTGGGGGTAGGCTGTGTATGGAATCAACAGCCTATGATCCTGTTTAGAAGAATCAACTCCAGCATGGTTCTCTGCAATTGCCAGCACTGGGCGTAATGATCAACTCTCATCTTTCTATAATGGAAAAGTACCCTCACAGAAAATATTGCTTACATTTAAAATCAATATTTATCTGAGGCAAATAATTTTCCTTTATTCTATACTCCCTGATCATGAACATATCTTCAAAGATAAATACATCTAGCCATAAAAATAGATAAGCCTTAATGTCACATGGACAACACTTAAATTCCCAAAGATGGGAGCTTTATTTTGTAGCATTTTGAACCAGGACAGTTAACAGCTACAATCCCTGCTGGCAACTTTTCAGTTTGGCATTTTTATTTCAAAGCCACATATGGTTCCCAAGTACAAAATAAACATTAATTATGTCTTTCTGTGCCTTTTTATTATGTACTCTACTCTTCTCTGGGGTCTAGAGTGTGTTTGTTTATTTTGCTATAACCAGAGTATCAACCATTTCCAACTCTGCAGAAGTCTCTCACTGGCTCCTGTGGTGTTGGAGTTTTGTGGATGGTGTGTTGTTTGGGGTATTTTTGTTGTTTCAGGTGGTTTGTTTTTGTCTGAGTTTTTTTTTTTTTATTTTGATTTTTCTTGGGTTTTGATTTTTTTTGTTTTAGAGAAGCAATTATAGTCTTACTGTGTAATATAATTGTAGTTAACTGAGATATCTATATGCATATAAATATGTAAATATAGGTGTGTCTTCACAGGTTCAGTTTGCTTCTTTCAGGTAATTAGAATAAGAATGCCATCAAATGTATGTGCAGAACTTTAGATTTTTAAAAGTCTGCACACTCGTGTTAACTAGTTAATGCTAATTAATACAGCAAGAAAACAATGCAGACACTTTGTATTAAAATTTAAACTGAAGTTACAGTTTTCTTGGTTTACCTCATCCCTAGTGGCAATAACACAAGCTAGACAGTAACTTTTATAGCCAAAGGTCTGTAGTCTGGAATTCTATTACATTTGCATTTAGACTCCTAATATGTTTTAGGCATATTTACTCCCCTTGGACTTTTAAAGGGTTTTTGACTGCAAAGTGCATTTCAATCTTTTTTATTTTTCTGGATGTTTTTGACATAGTGATTAAAAAGCTAAAAATACTCTTCTAAGAATGTACATTATTATTCAAATGTAGTTAAGTCAAAGATATAAACAAGAAGAGGATCATTAAATGTGTCAATAGTCTATTTTCCACCTATTTTTTATAATTAGAATGTTTCTAATTTTTCTGACTTGACACCTCATGGCTTAATGAAAAGAGTGTAGGAAATAAAAAATACTAAAGATACATGATTTTGAGAGAGAAAGTATTTTCCTGTAGATAGAGAATATGAAATGCTACTGTATATTGCAGTGTGGTGCCATTTTCATTTCACTCTTTTTACTGTTCGGCTTTTTAGAAAACACAGCTGATTTATTATTTCTGTCTCACAGGACCTGGTCAAGACAAACCTGGAATATAAATATAACCTCCATGGTCTAGACAGTGCTTCACAACCTTCTTAGCCCATAACTCAATTCTAGCAATTTGGATTTTTTCTTGGCATTTTCCCACCTCTTTTATTGCTTGTACAGCCGGGTGGATAAAAGTGCCTTACAGGTTGGGCAGTGCTGCTCAGGCAGGGAGACCCAGAGCAGAGGGTCAGGAGACAGATTTCCCCAGATACACCATTTCTTACTATGCAATAACTGCCTCTGACTTCAGTGTTTTTCTGTCTGCAAGTGCTTTAGGCCATAGCATTTTTACAACATTCATCAAGCAGAATAGCACCCTAATCTCTACAAAGACTAGAGCATGAAGTAAATAATATGATCAGATACCATTGCCTTATTTGCAACTCATTTTTAATGTCAAGTCGGGCACTCATCATTTGCTCTTGGCTTGGCTCATTATTAGCTCATGCCAATGTCAGTGCTCACTGCAAATCTTTGGGGTCCACAGCTTCATTTGTTTAGACAACAAAAAGGCATAGAGGAAAGGAGAAGAAATAAGAGCTCTCATTCACAAAGGGTTGGAGAGGACCATGCAACCCTGTTCATGTGATAGCACCAAGCACACAGATCCTCCACACACAAATTATCTTTAAAAAGGGGCCCTGTACAGAGATCAGTTCTTCAATGTGGATTGAAAAGCATAGGTCTCTATATAAGCTTTCTAGTCCTAGAGCCAACAGACATGGTTCTCACCCAAAGCCCTCCATCACTCATGCATTCAGGCCAGGATTTACAGAGAACTGATTAATTGAACAGATTAAGCACCAAACTCTTCTCTGTTAAATTTGTTTTGCAAACGTTATAAAAACACTGTTAGTTTTTTCATTTGCTATCCAACTTCCACTTAGTGTTATAATAGAGACAGCAACTCAACCTCCCAGGCTTCTCCAAAGAAACTTAAACATTTCAGCAAAGAATCCCCTGTGGGGACTCCCAAGATCACACTGAATGAACAAACTCAGGGATCCAAAACAGCTACTTTAGGTCCAGTATTTCACAGCACTGCCACAAAACCTGCACAAAAGCACTATTGGGAAAAGTAAATTATATATCCATGGTACTGTTGTATAAAAGTTAAGGAGAAAAGTTAAGGAGTTATAAATTATGTAACGAGATTTCAGAATCATGATTTTTTTGTTTTCCTTAGTTTCAAATTCCCAACTTTGTACATTAAGCATTAACATGTATCCTGGCCAGCTTAAAAACACAGACTTAGAGGTGAGTCAGCAGCTTTTTTTAAAGCATGTATTTATCTTTCCTTCTTTATTTCTTAGTCTGAAATAAAATTAATCTGTATTCATTAAGAAATATAATGAATTGAATCCCTGTGTTGACTCATAATCTCAGACACTACAGACTTTGGGGGACTGATCACACATGAGCAATTTCTTTACAAATTTAAGGCTGTCATTTAATGTCTTATCCTGCTGAAAACAATTCATTCCCATGTGATTTGACCTAATCTCTTACAAAGCATCTGCCATTTGGACACATAAGACATAATCATATTTTGCATTAAAAGTATGTTGTTGTTACAACATTTTCTACCTGTTTCTCTGCTACAACCTTATTTCTCATGCCGGCATTTAGAATAATGTTATCTCCAAAGAGTTAAAAAGGAATAAAAAACAACAGCAAACCATGTGGACAAAAAATGGTGTGAAGGTACTGGGTAAAGAGAACACACCAATGCTCAGCATAACAAAGGTACAGTTTATGAATTTGCATATTCACACCTGAAAAGAGGATGCCATTTACAGATGTAAAGATCACGATATTCATGATCATCTCCTCCATTCAGCTCAGCTGCCAGACACAGGCAACTACACACACTATTTTGAAATGCCTGTGTTCACTAACCCCAAAACACAGCCATCCAGAAGGCAGAAGTTGAATTGTCCTGTTTCCTCTAACACAGCCAATTTCACAGGAATGTAGTGCCTTTCTCTGTTCTCACCCCCATTAATCATTGCGAGTCTTTTGGTTGTTCTTAACCAAAAAACCTGAATATCCCTACAGATACCCTTGAATATACCTTGGAGAGATATGCTCAGCTGAGACTGAGCCAGTCCAAATTCCTATCCCAACCCAAACAGGGACAGATAGATCAATGGGAGTTAAAAAATGCTAAATGAGGTATGAAGTACCCCAACTGGGTGTGAATTCTGTAGCAAATTATAGTAAGCTATTCCTTCAACATATTAATAACAGCTGTGTTAACTCAGTCCAAAAGGTTTATTTCTGTTGTAAATCCAGACAGAATAATTCTTCAGCCTGAAGAGTGAACTACTCCTCAAATACAGTGACAAAAATAGATTAAAAAACTTCAATTAACCACTGCATTTCAAATCTCATTGAAATGTATGACTTAGAAAAATATGAGCTTTCATATAAAGAAAAACTTTCTGTTGGTTCTTTCTTCTTTCATCACATTGTCTGGGTTGTAGCTACAAAAATCAAATAATGAACTAACATAGCTGGCATATAAAAAATTATGCAAGTGGATGGATTCCTCAAGAGATATGCAAAGGCTGTCTACTGTTTTAACAACAAAGGGGCTTCCTGAAATTCTAGTAAACACTTTTACAGCATTTACATATACAGAATATTCCGGCTGATCTCCAGTTAAAATGCAATTATTTTTCTGTGTGTTCTAAATAAATTTTGTGTATTCCTTAGGAAAACAATAAGGGATGCTTTGATGGCAGCATTTGACTGTACTTCAATCAATGCAGACCAGTACAGTACATCTGCATGCAAGCTGAAGTAATGCAGTGTTTTCTGGATTCATCTTTTGATATACCAAATTTATTTTCAGTGTGCAAAATGCGCACACACAAAAAAAACTGGACACTAAAAATTCAATCAATTTATTTCTCAAATTACATGTCACCTGAGGCACTTTAAGATATCATTACTCTGAAAGCTAAGATCTTTATTTAGCCTACCTCTCCCAGTTCTGCCAACTACTGTGAAAGTTTTAATGAAACAAAATGTAAAGGTTGTTATTAATTTCTTTCCTGGCTATGTACCTTCCTAAATACATATATATATATATATATATATATATAACTTTCCTATATATATATATCATGTGTACTTTCCTCAAATCAGTCTAAAACAAGTCTCCTGGGGTGACTTGGAGTCTTGTCACTTTAGGCCAACACTTGAATTTCTGTTCCTATTTAATGCAAATAGCCTCTCTTTTTATTTCTTTCCTTCTTTGTTCTATTCACCTTACTGAATATGAAATCATTCAGTACAGATTTGTCCTTAAAGTAACTTTTTCTATAATTACGCTGCCTTTTACCACTCAGTAAAATGAAGTATGGGATTACTGAAAAGCTGCCTCAGGATATTTACTGTTTTCCATTCTTAAAAATCAATACCAGTTTGTACTCAAGAAACATAAATCAATGATATCCACCAAATTTACGCAACATTATCTGTGAAACTCTAAGATCAAACTTTAAAGGCATGCCCCTCTGAAAAGAAAAAAACATCAATTATATACACAGCAACCACAGGGAAGCCACCATCCAGGTAGAAAATTCTATAAATAGAATTTATTTTCTAACTAATGTATGCAATCCTCTTTCTTCCTAGGACACATGTATTCACCTGGATTAAATACAGCCTTATCCAAAATTCATTTAATGTGGAAAAAAACCACCAAAAGTCTCAATTCTTGACTCAGTTTTCAAATTAGCAAAGCAAACTTGTATAAAACTCTACATCAACAATCCATGTGCAATCAACAATCATAAGAGGATTGACTACCTGGAGATACAGTGGGGAAACAAAATCCTAGATTTGCCATTCAGAATGTGCTGTAGATTTGGTCAATGAAATAAAACAAGGTTTCTCCCTTTCTCCTACTGTTAGAAAAATATTTATATAGCTGTTTGAATACCTAATGTTGACCCTATTATGCGTTTATATAAGACAATTCCAAAATTATTACATAATCTGCCATGCCTTTGGGTATCCAGAATTTCTATATGTATAGCTCTATAGAGTATTATTAAAGTGATGTAAAACATAGTTCAATACATGTTAAGTTACATGGAGTTCAAACAATACCCCATTCCAGTAATACATTCATGATTACCATCTGAAATGTATCAGGATCCAAAATATAGGAGGCAAGAAGAAGGACTACAGTGTTTTCTGAACCAAAAATTTTGCTATTTTTTTCTGAATTTACAGAACATACAAGGCATAAATCAAAAACAGGAAGATCTCTCTGCTTGGCCTAGAGAGTTTGAAACACCCCCCTCCCCCCAAATTGAGAGAAGGAATCTACAGAACTGTTCAGTATTTCATCTCTACAGGTATTTTTACAAGATTTTTATGAGAATATATCAACACATCCGTATTTTATAAATAAGTTCATCCTTCAAAGTTTATTTCCTGCAAACATCACATGAAAACATAGTTTTGTGCAAATAAGCACAAGCTGAAGCTAAATTCCAAATTTAATAATTGATGATTGCCAGTGACTAGCTCCCTCTGTTACAGGGATAGAGTCAGAAAATACAGATATTGGTAAGTGCTGAGACAACCAAATTTACCAACCACAAACTCCAAGTCCCACTTTAATCTTTGTAAACGTTATTGTTCATCTAAATGAAAGCAGAATTTGGTTAACTTCCTGAGATCCAGCCAGCTGTGAAACATAGCCCACTGTGTTAAATAGCCTATGAAGCAATATTGTACAATAAAAATAGTTTGTGCTATGCTCTAAGGATATATTTAAAAGCTCTAAATGAAAAATATTCTGAAAAAAATGAAAACAGCAATAGAAAAAGAATATAAAGATGTACACATCTTAGTTATAAAGAACTTGCTCAAAGATTTTGAGGTCATGAAGTTCAAAAGTCAAAGAAAAGCATTTTTATTAGTACCTTCCAATGGTGTCTCATGAAATTTCACCTCAGCTGGGATATCCATACATGTTTTTGTTCTCCTTAGCTCACACATGTACATTCAAGCACAAGCTGACTCAGAAGAAAATTGAAATAAACATCAGGGAATATTTCAGACCAAAATCAGCTACAGCCATAGTTCCTGGCCCTGCTTTCTACAATCCAAGGGCTACAAGAGTTGTCAACATATTCCAAAGAGCTTACTGGCAAGGAGAGGTTGATGCTTTCACAGCTACAGATGATACTGATTTCAACCTCACAGTGGCACACAGGTAGTTTTCCTGTAGAGCTGCATCCCTACAAAATCCAGTGATGAGCTCAGTAATGGATTTTGCTGGCCACAGCCACTGAGTCTGGGCAGCCCTCCTGCAACTTGCATGATATAGCACCTCCAGACTGCTTGTGAGATACAAGGGCATCATGACCAACAGGATGTCCATTCCTACACAGGAATTTGAACAGGGTCTGTTGGAAAACAAGTGTGATTTTGAAGAAAACAAGAACCACAACATAACAATTCACCATCAGGAAATAAAAGCCTTTTTGGGAAATACATAGCTGTCATGACTCTCATTTTGTGATACAAGTTACACACTCAAATTTATTTCCCATGATGTATCATATGGTGCTATAATTAAAAAAAAAATTGGCTAGTTAAAAACTCCACTTATAATCAAAAAAAAAAGGGGCTTGGTAATTTCTTTTCATTACTGTCCTTTGAGACATTTTTACCTTGATGTAAAAACAAAACATTTTTTATGCTTTCTTTAATATTTACATGTGACTCTAATCACATTTACGGTGGGCCAAGGTTCACATTTAAGCACTTTTTTTCCCCAGAGACTTCCCCTTTTTTCCCCAGAAACTTCCCCTTCCTAACCTCCACTCTGGTCAGGAATATGGCCACTGCTACCTGTCCTATCATTTGGAGAGACGAGTGATGTACTTCTGCCTCACCATATAACTCAGCACATGGTGCTCATCATGTCACTAATGAATTGTCTCTAGTCTGCCCAAGATTTATTTTACATATTCTCCAGCATACTTGGAGATCTAGACATAAAGCTGAGCAATCTGCTCATGCATCTGCAGTGAATTCCAGAGTACTCCAAATCTTTAAAACAATGAATTAACAACAAAGTTACTCGTACCAAGAAGCACAACCCTAGTAATTGTTTTACAATGTTATGTAGGACAAGGAGTAATGGCGATAAACTGAAAGAAGGAAGGTTTGGATTAGGTATCAGGAAGAAATTCTTTACTGTGAAAGTGGTGAAACACTGGAGCATTGCCCAGAAAAGTTGTGGATGCTTCATTCCTGGAAGTACTCAAGGCCAGGTTGGATGGGGCTCTGAGCAACCTGGTCTAGTGGAAGGTGCCCTTGCCCATGGCAAGGGGGTTGGAACTAAATGTTCTTTAAGGTCCCTTCCAAGCCAAACTATTTGAGACCTCTAGAATTTAATAAAAAAGAAACCAAGACAGAATAAATTTATATACACATTCTCTCTGTTCCCTCAGCACATTTAATTTCAGATTGACAAAGTTATATGAGGAAGCAGTGCCTTTGACATTTAAAAATAATTGTTTTCTAGTTTCTCAGTATCAGCTATCCAATGTAAATTCACATGTGAAAAGACAGCTAAGAGATTATGCAGATATTAGAAGAAAACTAAGTCCCCAGCTACACTTTTTAAAGGAAAACCTCTTTGGCTGGCAAAAGTAGTGTTGCACAACATCTGACAGCAAATTCCATCAACTATTCATAATGTGTTTTCAATGAGCAATACTACTCAGTTTCTATACATTTAGATGAGAAACAGAGGTAATCTTTTCTTCATTCACTTCTTTAAATTTTCTAAGTGATAACAAAAAGTCTTCTGTTCCTGAAATTGTTATGCAAGTAAAACAGGTCCATCATCTGCATCATGGTTTAAAACAACAGTGTGGTTTGAACTCCTTGTTGTTTCAGATCACACAAATTCAGTTTTGATAAACAGGAATTCCAATGAGCTGTGCAGGTCAGACACATTTCAATTTTTTATTTTTTCTTCAAAATGTCTTTCAGCAAATTGTTTTGGTTGTGTTTAAGATATAGTGTTTTCTATTCTGAAATAGTTTAACACGATAATTTTTTAAAGGAAGGTTAGAAAAGACTGACAGGAAAGCAATTAAATCCCTCAAGAAGGGATTAACACTTTGTGAAGGGCAAGGATACAAAAACAATTATCATTATTTAATATAATTAGCATTGCTGTTTAGTTAGACATTTTCTAACCTTGTCGTGTTTTAGGAATAATTTGTCCTTAACTTCTGCTACAACTTCAACAAGTCCAAAAATATTCTCAGAAAGCAGGTAGATAATCTCAATAGCATTTTCCTTATGGTTGCCCCCACTTATCTAACTGGGGGAGTAGGACTGTAGGCAAGTGGGACTGCTTGCACTCCTGACAGCCTCAAGGAGAATTTGAATTTCACAGCATCCAATTTCACTCTCTTTTTTCTCCTTATTCACAAGATAAAGATGCTTCCTCTGATTTGCTCAGGGAAGCACTTTACTAGAAACATGATGCATGGCACGAAGCAAAACACCCACAAAATAAATGTGAGATACTGGAGCACAAGGAGAGGTTTTGTTCCTTTTTTCCAATGGCTCCAAGACAATCAAAATGAAAGAAACATAATTTTTTTTTTTCTAATTACAGAAGTGACACAGACAGGAACTTAATGAAGCAACACATCACCAGGTTTTTTACATATATTCTGCACCACTTATCATTCCAGATTTTAATCATTAAGGATGAAGCAGACTTCTGATTTTATGGGTAGCAGGTTAATGAAGAAAGATCTATTTATAATTAAAAAATTAAAATATCTAAATAATCTTATTGTACTTACTAGTTACACATAATACAGCATGCATGCAAAAAAGTATTCAGCTTTACTCAAGCAAAGAGCTGCAAAAAATGTCCTCAATGCTGTATCATGAATGACAGAATAGAGAACTAGTTATGGATTACAATTATTCAGTTAATCAACTTGTGATCATCATGCAACATTTCCCAATAGTACAAAATTATGAAAATCACTGGGGGGAATAGGAGTAGTTTGTGGCAACTCTGTTTCTTCTAAGACTGGGATGCACTAGCATTAATATCTCTGAAAAAAACAAGGCACAGTACTGCAATTCAGAGAATCTGTTGGCAGGGATCTGCTAAAAACCGTCTTTCACACGTCAGCACGACACTGACACTGACACTGCTCCCCTTCCTACTTCTTTCATCTTAACAGTGACAGATGTTTGGGGCTGGAGTAGCATAGTACACTGTATTTCTGTTTCCCAAATGCTTGCCGGCCTGGCTTCACTTGAGGCCTTTAGGTGCTAATGAAATATAAATGATAATGCAGACACTGAGCTCTAAGTGCTTCCTAAAAGCTTAGCTGAAGAATACATTTGAAATAATACGGGATTTATTTGTCCTACAGGATTTTTTAATGTTTTGCACAGAATTCACATTTTTAGATGAGCATGTTTTGAGGTCAGGGCAAGAATTCTTCTCACATAAGCAACTCAGCTGAAAGTAATTTACTTGAGAGGCTTAATCAATTCTCCTTTTGAATGCATCCAACTTTGCAGCAAAGCAGCATTTGATGGAGTACATGTGATGGAGTACAAAAAACATACTGGAAAGGCTCCTTTCAATTATAGCATTTTAATTTGACAGAAAAGTTTGTCTTTTGCAGACTACGGTTTGCTAGCTAGAAATGCATTAACTTTTGAGAGAAGGAATTTCTGTCACATCAATCTAACGTGTTTGTCAACCACCTGATGTCTCTACTGGGGTAATATAAACTTTCTGAATTTTCGTATCTTCACTGAAATCGTTGGTTATCCTTTAGACACTGAAAATACCCAAAGGACCAATCTTTAACAAGAAGGATAGCAGAGTGATTAACAAGTCAGGCCCCAAGTACTTTGGACTGCACAGCAGCAGCTGATACAAGTTTATTCTTTGCACTTCCATGTTATTTACTGCATTCATTGGGCAATCTCTGGTTATCCTGCATAAGGTAAAATATTCTTTCCCAAACAAAGATTAGAATCTGACCACAATTTTTCCACATTCCACTGAAATCATTAGCATTTTGGACACAATGAAGATGGCAGAACTTTGTATTCCCTATGTGCCAGGGCCGTTGAAATTTGCTACTTTGGAGTTAAATGCAGGTTATTGCAGAAGTCAGGAGTTGCCATATGTTCACAGTAATCAATGTTTTTTTATCTGTTATCCAAAAGCTTTTGTGTATGTAGATGTTAGTAGTGTGTGGCTTTAGGCAGATATCTATGAATTCATACCTAGATAGATAAATATAAACAGACAATAAGGCTGTCAGAGAGAAGAGATCTTAACCAACACAATTTCTAGAGAGAAGTGCCATGATTGCAAATCAACTACAGTATTAAAATATATTCAATTAAACTGCATCTTCAGTTAAAGAAATTACCTGATACAAATTTATTACAGACTAGATTCAAATGGGAACTATAAAGATCAATTACCTACTTCATTGTTTCAACAAAAATGAATGAATGTAATTTATTTCTACATAGACTTCATGGTCTTTCACAATGTGTCTAACAATGTGTCTAATTTATTTCATAAATTTAGATAAATTCTTGCACTATTATTGAAGGTGACAAAAAATAACCAAAACATTAACACAGTTGTGATTATATTAGGAATTTAAATTTATATTTATTTAAGCCAATTTCAAGTATCTGCAGGGATGCTTTATACCAGGTATGCTGGACTAAAAAAAACAATCAATCAACAAAAAAAACCCAAACCAAATTACTAAAAATCAACTCTCCCTATCCCCATCCAAAAATCCACCCCTTAAACGTTGATCATTGGTATTCACTGATGAACAAAAAATCTGAGCAATGAGGGAAAAAATCTAAAGAAATTTGGTATTACAGATGCCTTGGAAAGAAAAAAAATTAAATGGATGCAATTGGCAATGAAATTAAAGTCAGAATAGCAAAGAACAGATTACCTTGTAATTCTGAATCCAGCTAGACAAAACCAAAACCTCAGGATACTAAAGTATGAATATTCAATAAAATATAAAGATCACTATGTAGAATTTCAAACTGAGAATTTAATGAGATTCTCCAATGAACACTTCACAAACTGCTGTTTTGAAGAAATTTTCAGTATCTGATTGCCAGGGAAAGTGTTACAAGAAAAGGCAGAAATAAAGCCATGTGGGAACAGAAATAACTGATCAGAAATTGCAATATTTGGAATGCCTAAGCAGTAATAAGACTCACCTGTGAGAAGAATATTAAATAAAGAACACTGAAGCAGAAATAATCCATTTTGAAGATTTAAAATAGAGGCTTCTTAAAAAACAACTAAGATGACAGAGATGATTAAAAAAGACAAAGATAAAATGGCACAACAGTCTCAACTGCACTCCAAAGTTATTCTAGAAGACTAAATGGACAAATAAACATATTCTTCTGCTGCATTTTTAGGCAGACCTTCTGATCAGTGCTTTTAACACAATAACAATTCCTTCCTGATCCTACAATGGGTCCTGATGACTGCAAAGTCACCTCAAAGACATATTTCTATTGTCTGGTTAACTGCACAAAAATTACTATTCTAAAACCACAATGGTGCCTCCCTGAACATGAGAAATAAGGAAACTTAAAACATGAGAAATTTAGAGGAAAACAAGGTGTCCTAAGGTCTACCAAAAGTAAGATATAATAGGATATGTAAACATGCTACACTTCAAGGGACGTAATATACAAAATACATGTTTTGCCATTAGGGTACACTAGATTTTTAACAAATTTGCCTGTGAGGTATTTCAGAATGACCCTCAATTATGAATGATTTGGTAGACCAGAATGCATCACGTTGTATTATGCTACATCTTAGGTGCAGTTGAGACAAGAGGCTTGTGTCAAAGTGTAAGCATTCATCTCTACTCCTGTAAGCAACATTAATCAATGCTTCTATGTACTTCCAGGGTCTCAATGCTCTTACACTGGCAAATTCATACTTTTTAAATTATTTTGGTGTATTTCTCACCTTATTGGGATATACACCAACTTCCAAAGAGTTCTTCATACAGACCAGTTGGCAGTATCCATCAGAAACTCTGGAGTTATAAATAAATGTTCATATTTTGTTTGGGGTTTGTTGTTTGCTTGGTTTGTTTTTTTGGTTTTTTTTTTTCATAAAATCACTAAAGAAGCGCAAATCTGTACAAATCATAGAATCACAGAACACTTAGTCTTGGTAAAGGCCTTAAAAATCATCTAGTTCCAGCCCCTCAGCCACAGGCAGGGAAAATTTCTGCTAGACAAGGTTGCTCAGAGCCCCATCCAACCTGGCCTTGAACACTTAAATGGAATGGTACATTCACAACTTCTCTGTGAAACCCTTTCCAATGTCTCACCACTCTCACAGTAAAGAACCTTTTCCTAATATCTAGCCTAAATTTACCATCTTCCAGTTTAAAACCATTACCACTTACCCTGTCACTACATGACCTTGTAAATGTAGTCATTTAGTGACTTATCCCAACTCTCTCAGACTACCTTCATAGCAGAGGTGGTCCAGCCCTCTGATCATCTTCGTGGTCTTCCCCTGGGCTCACTTCAACAGGTCCATTTCCCTCTACTTCTCATTTTTGGGGCCCCAAAGCTGGACCCAGAAGTGGAGAATAATTTCTGTCAAAGTGTTGGCCACACTGTTCACAATGGGCTGCCAGCACACTCATTGCTGGGTCATGTTGAGCTTCTCATCAACCAACACATCCAAGTCCTTCTCCTCAGGGTTGCTCTCAGTCCATTCCCTGCCCAGCCTGTATTTGCACTTGGGATTGTCCAGACCCAGGTGCAGAACCTTGCCCTTGCCCTTGTTGAACTTCATGAAGTCCTCAAGGGGTTACCTCTGAAGCCTCTCCAGGTCCTTCTGGATGGCACCTCTTCTCTCGAGTGTGTCAGCCACACCACACAGCTTGGTGTCATCAGCAAAATTTCCAAGGGTGCACTTGACCACTGGTTGAAGGAAAAACTTCACCTTCATTCAAACTTGGATGAAGTTATTTTCTACATAAAAATCTCAGCTTTAAAAATGAGAAAAAATTAATTTTGACAAAGAAAGTTACAAAATTCTGTATTTAAGTACTACAAGGGAAAAAATCTCATTCATCTTAAAGCCTATAGATTATTTTCAGTTTGCTTTCATTCTTACAAAATTGATAATCAGTATCCACTAAGAGGAACAGAGAAGAGTAATTAATGATATTTTCATTTCAGTGGATATATACCAATGTGCAGAAATTTGCCTTGTATGCATAGAGGAAGCACAAGGAGAGAATTTTTTGCTTAGAACACAAAACAAAACCAATAAACAAATTAACACAACCCCAAAACCAAGACACAAACAAAACCTCCCCCACCACAAAAGAACCCACAGCCCCCCAATCTCATATGATTGGACAATTTAAAATATATAATATTTAACAAGTGGCAGTTGCTGTTAAGTTGATATTAAAACAAATCTTTCCATAATTGCTATCATAAAATAGTTTTATAATTTTTGATCAGTAATAAACTGATTTTTTAAGGCTCCAACAGAGACAGGAGAATTGAATCCAATCTTCCTTCACAAAAGGAATAGAATCAATGCCATAAGTGTTAATTGGAAGGGCCAAAAATAATCATAGAATCATTAAGGTTGGGAAATACCTTTAAGATTATTAAGTCAAACAATTAAACAATCATCACTGTGTTCGCCACTAAACTCTGTCCTCTAGTACCACATCTATATGTTTTTATGAACACTTCCAGGGATGATGATTCCACCTTTTCTCCTGGCAGCTACTTCCAACTGCCTTTGAGTGAAGAAATCTTTTTCTAATATCCAATATTACCCTCCCTCGTAATCTACCATGTTGCAAAATTTTTGACCCCTTGGTACTCCATGGCAGTATTTATGGTCTCACACCCCATATGCTGTCAGTGAGCCCCCAGCTGTGTCTGCACAATAGGAGAGCTGCTTGGTACTACAATCAAAGGCTCTTGGAAATGTCTTTGTAAAGCCTTTATTTTAGTAACTCAACTAACTTGCATTTTGGTATCAAAAAAGGTCATAAAAATAAGCTGATAGCAACTCCAATTAGTAGCTCTACACTCTGGCAGCATGGATCTGAGAAATCAATCTGATGTTTTGTTTTCAAAGATCTTCCTTTGTGTAATCAATGTCTGCACCCAGTATATTTATGATTGATTTTTTCCTCTGTTCTACTTCTCTAGACAAGTTGCAGACATATTTCAGTTATTCTGTCATCCTTTAACAGCTTCTCTATGTCCCTAGTTCCATTTGTTTTCAAATTAAGTTCCTGCTCATTCTAGCAAAGGATGAACTCCTGATATATAACTGTGATATATAACTATATAACCTGACCATCATCAGTACTAACTTATTGAATAGCTATTTCAGAGCAGAAAGGGGACCAATGTGACACTGGAATGCTGGTTCACTGGAGATCAGGATGATAACAGCTCTACCTACACTACGCTTCTCATAATAATTTCTTATTACTGCCAGAGTTATTGATGCATGCAGAACAAAAATAAAAAGATTATGAATTAATAAGACTGATGGAGCTCATACAACAGCAAGCAGATTCCACCTGCTAATCTTAACCAAATAATTCTGAGACAAAACATAAGAGAAAAACACTCAGAAATTGAACTTGCTGACATCCTTAGCACTGATTTTTCAGTTGTTGAAAAAGAAAGGGGAGAGCTAGCTAGTTTTTAGCACTGCTCAAAGTAATACTATTCCTTCCTTCCCTTTCTCATTTTTCAGCACTAGACTAATTTGTTCTGCACAGTACTATCTACTTTATTGGCATTGTCAAGAAGGAATTCCCATACCGTCAAATGTGTATTTGGGAAGAAGCAGAAACCTTTCCCATTGTTCACCAAGAAGAAACTGCAGATGTGCATGGGTAGGAACCACTTCATCCTTTATTTCATCAGTTCCTGCTGCTTGGACACACCAGGCAGTACCACCCTGGATTTCTACTTCTTGGTTAACAAGTCATCTGCATGGGAGTGTCAGAGTACATGTTT
Source organism: Molothrus aeneus (assembly GCF_037042795.1). Taxonomy (NCBI): domain Eukaryota; kingdom Metazoa; phylum Chordata; class Aves; order Passeriformes; family Icteridae; genus Molothrus; species Molothrus aeneus. The sequence goes on from NC_089646.1 coordinate 85,669,478, forward strand.
GTTTGACCACACTCTCTCCTGATGAGCACTGATGACATGTTTGTACTGTGAAAGTTCAGCTAAGTGACAATGGCAAATGTACCAGTCCTTTCATCTGAATCAAAGAAACTATTATACAGAGACACATTTCTCAACAGTTGAGTAAGCCACAGCTTATCAAAGGTATTTCTGCAGAAACACAGGAAGGAGTTTCAGGGAGGTGACTTCTCAGAGAAACCTGTGCCTGAATGTGGGGATCCATCTCTTCACAGCTGGGTGGGAAGTAAGCAGAGGCAGCACCAGTCTCTCCAGGAGGTAAAAAGGATACACAATGAATAAATCCAGGAAGCTCCAGCAATGGGCATCTCAAATAAGGCTATGCAGGGAGTCTGTGGTATAATAAGCCTCACTAATAGCTGGCTGGCAAATACTCTATAATAGGTTCCTCTAGTACTAAAGTTTAACTCTCTACACAGTTCCAAGAGAATTTAAAAAAACACCCTTATTCTTTACTGTTTATTATTTTGTTTTTCTTATCTTTTTTCATACCACATCATTATGCAACTTCTTACATGCATAGCAAAACCAAGGTCTCTTTCTGATTTCATGAATACCAAGAGGAATGTTTTCCTAAGCAATTAGTAATCATCCTAAGACATAGTTCCACTCCCAGTTATAGAAAGTCAGGATAAAAAAATATTTGAAATGCAAAGCGTATCCACTACTAAATTATCAAAAAGACACAATAGCAGGATAGTAAATATGTGGTATGTATATTTAGTATTTATTATAGAAATTTACTGCATATAAATTATAAGAAAGTGCCAGATGCATCTAATAAACATGAATAAGGAAGGTTTCATACCCCCAGAGCTATATATGATGCTGTCTTATAGCTCTCTGGTTGAAAACATTGTGTGAAAATCACTTCACCTTGTTTAATTGGAATTGGAACCTCTAAGTCTTCTATCCTGCATTAACCAACTAGTCCAAAGCAAGTTTCTATGAACCTATTCTCCACATAAAAAGAAAAATGCAATCTTTACTAAATAGTATTCCAAGGAGCAAAAAAATAAGTACTTTTTTAGCAGAAATACAGTTATATCTTATAACTGTAGTTCTTCTGAAGAAACACATCAAAATGGATACATTTTGATCTTAAGTATTATTTTTAAATTCTCCTTTTAATTTTTAATATTAAAAATAAAAAGAAAAATATAATCATTATCCTCAGACCACCAGACCTTGGAAATGTGAAAGGGAAATATTTCCTAGCAAAAAAAAAGTAGCCATATTATATGCATGAAGAATGAAGTAAAAATAATGCCTTCATTTCCCCCTTAAAACACAAATAGATTTTTTGAAAGGGTAACTTATACTCTTTCACAAAGAAGGAAATTAATTTCAAGGAAAATTGCTACAGGATTAGCACAGAGTTTAGTTATTGTTACTAGTGATTGAAAAACAGGGAGTAAAACCACATAGACTTCCTTGGACACTTGATAAGGAATATTTAGGTCAATCCATGTATTTGAGCTAATAAACAGCATTATCATATTTTTTCTCTTATTTTTTCCTGTGACTTTTCCCTGAGATTTTAAGAATCAGTAGGTTTTTTCAGTGAAATAAATAGCCACCACAAGAATCAGTAGGTTTTTTCAGTGAAATAAATAGCCACCACAAGAAATAGACATTTATGCACACAGTTCATATAGAAGATAACACCAGAACATCCTCTAGCTAGCTTTTATCTTCTAAAGACAATGACAGCTTAGCATTATATTCACAATTGAAATAAAGCCAGCTGTACTCACCAATGTATGACTACTTTGAGCAATTTCAGCCACTACTTTGACTGAATGCTATTTGTCACATATCTAGAGCATTTCTGACATTCACACTTACTTAAAGGGAAAATAAGTTTCCCACGCCCATTCACTTTTCAAGCTGGTTAATGGCTTAGATTGCTTGTCAAAATGTGAAGTTCCTTCTTAGTCTCTCTTTCGTGTCATGGTAAAAAGACAGCATGAAAAAAGTGAGAAAAATGCTAAAACTGGAGTCACTGAAATGTTTTTGTTTAGGATGCACACAGCACTTGCACTTCTTACTTCAAGTCAGCTTCATGATGCTGATTTTAAAGTGAGCAGTGACTCAACATAAATGAATACATAGATGAAGTTATTGAAAACAGATATTGTCCCAAGTCTGTTTATATTTTTATGATACTGTTGCAAGACCAAGCATCAATTTTTAGTTTCGCTGCCTTTAACTTTCTTCATGCTGGTGAAAGGTGGAACTTAGGAAGCCTCAGGATCTCCTGGAGTCACTAATTTCTTTCAATAATTTAAAGGAAATAAAACCAAACTGTAGAAAAATACTGGATGGCTACCAGAGCTTTTATTTTTTAATCTCATCTGAAAATTTTATACTGATAACCACTTTTTTTCATTTCATTGGGAAGCACTTTAGATATAGACAGGATAGAATTTCCAGACATGCCCACTTCAGAGGGTGATTTTCTGAAGTCCTCGCTGCTCTAAGTGCTTAGTCCTCACCACAACAATACAGGGGACAGCTGATGTTTTTTTGAAGCCTCCTTGTTCCTGCAGCTCATTGGAACTAAAGATGCAATTAAATATTGTTAGCAAAAGAACTGTCTACTGATTGGATACACAATGAAAGGGCTTCTAGATGAGAACGTTTTGATAGGTAAGGCACAGAAATACTGGTGTTTGACATTCATTATATTATGCATAGAGTGTCATAGAGGTATCTTATCCGCTCGTTTTGAGAAAGCAAAGGACAAATGCGAACATCATGTGAAAAATAGCAAGCCCATGCAACCGACAGCACAAGTTCTGGCACAAAGCATGAATACTGTACTAGTCAATGCTCATGAGAAACTTGCAGACTTCCACAGCCCTTCCTCTTTCCTGTCAATCCTCAAATGCCTCACATATAAATCCTAACTAAAAAAAGAACATGCTGCACATCAAAAATGTATGCATGCGGCAGCTGCATTCCATTCTTCCAAGCTGACTTGAAGTCCTTATCTCTAGCTAATTAGCTCTTCAAAAGCCTGTTAAGTCCTAAGATACTCAGGTGATACTGTTGATAACATGCCAATTATGATGTAAATTACAAAGACATGAGGTTAGGAACTGGAAAGAAATGGACTTACTTTGTCCTTATTAGAATGGGTTATTATTAAAGAGCTGACTTAAATATGACAGATTACATTTCACTTCCTAGCAGTCTTCTGAGATGAGCATCTTATCTTGAGATACAATGTCAGGGATGTTAATTGCTGTGAAGTACAGAAGCACATAAGTTCAGCTAGGAACACTGCACATTCTGATTCATGAATATGAAAGCAGAGACTGAAGCAAGTGATAAACGACCCATCTACAGCTAAATGCTGGTAATCTTCATATTGATGCAAGAATCTGCCCAGAACCTGAAATTCAAAAGATCTAGGAGCTAAAGGCTCATATTATGGTTTCTGACTTTCCTTGTTACAGCTGGGTTTTAAACTGTGTAGAAATAAAGGTCCTGAAATTATGATTCATGTCCCAGCTGGAAAACACATAGCTTTCTAATGCATTTTCTGGTTTTCAGTACAGATTCTGGTATCACTGTGGGCAGGCAATATCAAACATGCATCCTCTAAATGGCTGATATCAGACCATAACAACTGACTGCAATGAACACTGCACTGGCTATACAAGCACATCTGATTTGTAGTCATTTCACAGTCAAATTCTTACTTGCAAATACTTGGAAGCAAATAAGATTGCTTTTCTGATGTTTGGGGGGTTTTCTCCCTTTAGTAAAACTGCATCAGGAATAACATTTTCTGCAGTTTAGGAATCTGGAGTGCACAGTTTTCCATACTGTTAGAATTTGAACTCCTTTCTCTCATGTCCAAAACCAAAAAAATTTTTTGTCTTGAAGTTGTCATAACTGGAAAACACAACCATAAAGTACTTTAAAATATTTTATTTTAATACCTACTATAGTATATGGTAGAGATAATTCATGCTATTATTGTATAAAATATTGTAAAATCCAAGCTATGTCTTTTGACCACCCCAGCTGGGAGCAGAGTCTTATTTTTATTCAGTTAGTTCCCTGAGGATGTTAAGATAATACCGAGTCTGTTAATGTATGAATGGAACCTTCCTGAGCGATGATCACTGACTTCCCTGGGATGATCACTGACTTCCCTGGAATGCAAGAGTGATCTCGCACCTTGAAGATTGCATCTCCTACACTGATTACCGGAGCCACCATGTGAATGCCGACTTCTCTGGAGTGCTCTGACAACATCTAGACACCTGGAACTGGACTTTTGTCTAACCCTGCACATGTATGGCCCCAGTTCTGCATGTGAAGGGACACAAAGGAACATTCGGTCATCTCTGCCTCAGGCGGAATAAACTGTATAAGAGCTTTCGCTGTGCGAAGCAGCCGGCGTGAACAGGGGAGACTCTGACATTCAGGTGTCAGACCCGTGTGTTCACCCAGCGCCGATCCCGGGGTCGATGCTGCCCTTGGCTGTGGTGGGTTTTTTTCCCAATCGAAATTCTGTTTCGCTGACAATTTAATAAATTATCGCTAAATTTTCTTATAAATTTGGCTCTCAATTTGATAATTTATAACACCTACCAGCACTCATATAATTGTAGCATCCAGGATCCAGCTGCTGCTTGAACCCATTCTGGAAGAACTCGGGCTGTACATCTGTACCCAGACAATTCCTGTCCTGAGTTTTATCTTTCAGGCAGGTAAGGTGATTAACAGATTACAATTAGAATTTGTGTCCTTCTGTAACAGGCTCAAAGTCAAGCTAGTAAGAGATTAAATCATCAGAGGAATGACTATGTGGAGCAGAAGTAGAATTCACTTTTTTCATTATTTCAGCAAGAATCTTATAAAATAGTCATGTTTTGTTTCTAGTCTCTCACCAAGTAAGATTCTGGAAAGCAAACCCATGTTAAAAATATTTTTATAGAGAAGAATTAATGGGAAAAATAGTGATTCCCAGTGCCGTAAGGAAGACTATCTGCTTTCAAAATATCTCAAAAACCCATTATCCCCTTCACCTGAAGTCACTCCCTTGAAACAGATGACATAGTAATAGTGAAATGGTCACATTTCTTGACTGAATTTGCAACCCAGGTTACTCAAGTGAGGGATTTTGTCCAACTCAACTGTAAACAAGCTTGCCCCTATTTAATAAAATTCACTAATTTTTAGGTAACTTGATTTCTCTCCCCATTCCATGTATCATGTATCTTTGTTATATTTCACATTACCAGCTAAAATCAAAACCCACTGTATATTCATAAATTCAAACATAGGACCTGTGATGAACTGCCTGAATTTTGTTGAGGCAATGGTATTGAGTAAAACCCCTAGATTTCAAGTGAATGAAATAGAAAAAATAATATAACCTCTAACAAGATTTATTCTCATAGTCATCTTGACACTCAATTTTTAATTTATTGTATTCTTGCATTTTAAAACTTTCAGTGTTCTACGGAACTTCATTCAGAAAATGCAGTCTAAAAAGTAGGTAGGGGACATTCAGAAATGTAATGCAGCTAGTACTTCACAGACAGAAAAGTGATGAGGGGACCGTAGCATGATGGTTGCTGGTTTCTGTAATATCCATATGCAGTTAAACAGCTCACCACTGAGATTTCAAAATCATTGATGCTTGTTACAGAGTTAATATTTTTTGGAATAGGATGGAGAAACTTGACATTCTGCAGAAGGGCATTCTGAGTAAGACAATAATAAATAGCTTTTTGCTCTGTTCATGTTCACAATCTTACATTTTCAAGGAATAAGTCTTCCCTCATGTTTTAGGGTTTTGTTGCATTTTTGTGTGGGTTTTTTTGCTGGTTTTTTTTTTTTTTCTGGGGGGGGTGTTGATTTTTTTTGTTTGTTTTCTCTTTTTAAAGAGTCAGTCTGAACTGTAGTGCTCATTCCAAGAAAAAATCTTGAGATTAAGGGTAATTGGAAGGCAGTTAAAATGTAATATAATTGCAACATATTTAGGTTAGACATTATGATGGAATGCCATTAACAGTAAAGAGATTAAAGAACCAGGTATGGCAGGACATCCACCCATCCCTGACTTTCCTTACCCCCACCTACCACTGGTAGTTGGTGCATAAGGAGATAACCCAGGGCCTGAAACCCCAGCAAGGGGTCATCTCCGGCACCAAAAGGGCTCAGACCTCAGCTAAGAATCAACATTTTAGTCTGGAGAGCAGATGTGGAAAGAGGTAAATAATCCTGACTGAGAGACGCTGTTTTACAAATTATAAAACGCACAAAAATTATCACAGAGGCAGAAGCCTTCTACATACACCCTCTGAAAGTGTGGAAGATTTCGCCATGGAGTTTGGATGCAAATTCCGTGGTTACTTCCCTGGGAATGGAGGGAAAAGATCTTGATGTGCACCCTACCAGCAACTGGATGGTAAGATACATTCAATCCTAAGTTATAGCATTTCTTCACTAGCTATTACATTAATAGCTACCTTTAACCTCATGCTGTATACCTCTACAAGTAGTTTCTTTTTGTCCTTATTCTGGACAAATTTGTTGTACTAGTTTGTTTTACGTCTTACGTCTGTTAGTTCGATGTCCATTAGATAAATATTTCATTCTATAACAGACCAAATCAGCCATTATTAAAGAACTTACGAACAAGAGTGGGTTTTGGGATGCTGGCCACCTCAATAAAGCTATTGCCTGCTGCCAGAGGCCTGGGCAAACGGCAAGGATTTATCTAAACCCCCACATCCATTTCTAACATCAGGCTACCAGTGAATATTGCAAAATCTCTCACTGGAAGTGTTTACAAACACCTGTCAGGTATGATTTAGATAGTTTTGATACTATATTGAGGTTAGGAGATGTCCAAGACAACCTTTTGATCTCCTCCAGCCCTATCATTATTTGAATATACCTGAGTAGAACTGTAAATTGATAATTGCACTTGCAAAATGGCGTATATGTAACATTGATATACTTTACTCAACTATACCTACAATTAGAGATATTCAGGAGACAGCTCTGATTTTGTTTAGCTATAGGTTTCTGGATTTTTTTTTCATCTACTATGTTATGAGTAGAACAGCTGCCCAATTTTTTTAAAAGGTTGCAGAGTTAACATCTTGGGCCAGTTGCTGCCAGGGTGGAGTTCTAACTGTTTGTAATCACCTGTCATTGTTGTTAACTACCTGTCCTTGATGGTTAAGAATTCCCCCTTTTGTCGAGTGGCCCCCTGCTGCTTCCTGGAGGATGACACCCAGATGGTGAAGGGGAAGGGACATCAAGTTGGCATGCAAATGACATTGAATCCAGCATGCAATGGGAGGGACCCCTCACTAAATATAGCCAAAAACCCCTAAAACAATGAGCCAACACAAAGTTGATGAATCAAAGCAATGTCTAGACGTGAAGAACAGAATCTAGTATCCGCCAAGACCTTTTTACCCCTCACCCTAACCTAAGATATCAGCAAGACAGAGGACCTCAAATATTAAACCAGATAACCAAGGGAATTTCCCGATGCTCTCGTGAGGATGGCACCCCCAGCTCTGCCCACAGACCAGTGGACGAAGCTGTCCTCTTCCTCCTCCTCCAAGTCACTCCTGGGAGCAGTAGCGGCGTCAGCGCGGACCCGTCAGTTCTTCCCCAGCGGAGCTGATCACTTTTAACAAAGGCATTAAAAACGAGGACGGTCTCCTGTCTGTGTTTATTTCATACTATATAAGCAAAACACTGATAAATTACTACTAATTATTTGTCCTTTTAATACCCTCCCTTCTTTTCCTTCTGCCTTCATTTTTCCCCCTACTAAAATGGGTAAACAACTATTACAGAAAGAAGTAAATTTTCTCCACCATCCTCCAACTATGACTCTTAAGAGAAGATTAAGAACCCCAGATATTCTTAAACCTTGAAAATTATTCTTAAAAATTTTTAGAGGCATTATCAACAGAAAAGGATTGTTGTTGATATGAGATGAAGCAGCCCTGTTCAACAATCTTGTTTTCCATGCTTTCCAGCTTATAGTAAACCACACAAGAATGCAGAGTGGAATAAACTGTGCATGAGGAAATTTCTTAAACACATTACCTAGTGTTTCTCTATGTCCAAAAGCAAAAACGCTTCTATTCTCTCAACTATTTTCACCAGTGTTTTGAATACCAGTTGTTCTTATCTTTGTGAAAATCTTTTGTCAATTCTAGCTCTACTAAGCTTTTTTTCTTACCGATACACATTATAACACCAAATTCCTGGGGCTGATTATACATTGTATGAAATGATTTATTTTTAAATAATTTTATATGTATTAAAATTTAATGTTTTGTCTCCTACACAAAGGAAGTGATTTTAAGTATCCACCTGAACTCCTTTTCTGCCACAGCTACTAATTATTTCCCCCCCACAATCTACTTTCTCTGGCATTCTTTCCTCTGACCTAAACAAAATCTCAGAGTATTTCACCTCATCCAGGTTTTAGTTTACATGATTCCACCTTCTACAAGAATTATATTCTCCACTGTATTTTCGTTTCCTAGATGCTATGGCACTTTCATATACATTGCTAAACACTGTCCAGATGCTTCCGTTGAGCCATCCCTAATGCCACCTAGAGGTATATATTTATTATAGCTTATGTTAGATTAAATTAGCTTTGAAGTAACAAGATGATCAGCTCTTATTTGTTCTCCCAATATGGATGGTAATGCCATAAATATTTCCATCCTCTATTCTTCTATCATCTATTTTTGCATTTCTTAACCTCTTTTTCAGATCATTACAAGATTTAAACTTCCTACAGAATATTTTTTTTTTTTGCTAAAAAAGCTTTTGCAAGAAATAATAATAATTTAGTAATTCTTACAATGATTATTTGCTTTTACTGCAGTAGAACCTAGGGATCCCAGACATTGACTGAATAAGGTGTGTAGTCAGAAGAGAAAGAGTAGTTCTCACTCCACACTGTTTCCAGGTTAAAAGAAAATCAATCACTTTTTATACAGATTGGTATTCTCAACTGTAAATAAATAAGGACAAATCTACTACAGGTGCAGATATTAATGCAGCTGAGGTGAGTTAAAGCATGCATCCCAAAAACTTTTCATTACAACCTGCTCTTCTCAACTCCCCTTTCCCTACCATTCTGTGCTTCCTGAAGAACTAATGACATCCTACCCAAACTACTTCACTGTGAATTTTATGTGACAGATGGTATTTATTTGCAAATAAAGGTTTTCATTTATTCTTCTTTGTCAAGTTTTAATATATAAAAATTAGAGTCATACTTGGTCAGGTTCAGGATGTGATTTGAGAGTTTTGATTTTGATTTGAGTGCATCTTGTGTTTAAGAATCTGAGCTGTCATTGAAAAAAGGAAAAAAAAGAAATTCTACTCACAGACATAAGTAAAGCTACCAACATATGAAATGGAAAGTTGATTCAAATCCAATATTCATGCATTTTTGTTTCCAAAAGGAAGCCACATAGTTATTCAATATGCTGAATATTAAACACAGCATTTGAATTGTACTTTAAAATTTTATTTTTTTATTTTTTCCCTTCTACCCAGAATTTCAAGAGTGGCCTTGGTTTCTTTGCCACAAACAGGAAAAACTGAATGTGGTCCTAGAAATCACTGTCTCACCAACTGCTTCAACTCTACCAGAGAGAACCAATCTGTCCCTCCTGTCAGAGACAAAACCATTGCTTAGCAATAATTTACTGGTCAAAAAAAAAAGAATAAGAAAGATGGAATGTATGCCTATCTATTCAGTGTACCTTTGGCAGATAAAGTGATCCTGAACTCTGATCCTTGTTCAAGGCATTGCTTATGAACTTGCATTGAAGAGAACATGCTACAACTAAAAATAAGTAAAATAAAACTCAGAGTATAAACTCTTCCCCAAAAATTCTATTCAAAATGCTGCTAGACTTATTTTAGTGATATATTCACTTCTAATTCTACTTTTTATGAAAAAGATAATTGTTTACCTTGATTTAGTACATATTGTTTTAGAAAAATATTCACATTAAGACAAAAGTTTTTATGCTTCTAATGAAAGAAATATGACATGGACTCCCCAGCTGAGGTAAATATGAGACTAAAAAAGAAGTATGTAATGAGCCTAGACGATTTTTGAATAATAAGCAAAACTCCGCACAGCTAATTAGAATATTTTTGACTTCTTTTAATGAACTTTAACAGAAGTATCAAGAAATATATCCATCCTTACTGAGAAAAAAGGGAAGTGTGAATAATTCCACTGTTTTTTTATTTTCCCAAGAGGGAAAATTTCTAAAATTTAAAGAAAAACTAAGCAGAGAATATGAATGTTTTAATCTGATGCAATGATGCTCCTAGCTGTAATACATTTCCTTCATTCCTTTTGGATCCATGCAGAAACATTGAGTTGAGTTGATCTGTCTTCTTGTGAAATCTTATTTGCACTAGATTTATGGCTACAGCATAAATACTTTTAAAACTTTCTTTGCACTGACTAATGCTCAGCACCGTCTGTGTTCACCAAGCTCTGACAAAAGGTCAATTGTATTAACCTGTGGTATCTCGGTGGGAAAGAGCTTATCCCACCCCTTCTCAGCAGCACTTCAGGAGTCTGATTTTTAACAACTGAAAGAGTGGCTTTAAATCACCATGTTCACTGTATAGACAGCACTGTTTGGTTTAAAATTGAGCTCAATATACAAATTGGGGTTCACACATGAGAAAATCAGTACAGGGGGAAACATGAGAGCACTTCTACACCTGGGCACAGAAGTGGGTTGTAAGTTTCTGCCTGCCATGAGAAGCTCACAAGGGAAGGGCTACTTTTACATGGGAACTTTTCAGCAACTGAAGGCTTCTCACTACTCTTCTTTAGCATTTCCTAAAATATTTGTTTTTTAAAAATATCACCTTTAGGTTATTTTTTTAATGATGAAAAAGCTCCAATTAACCACTCTGTTATACAAGTTTGTTATTTTGTTCTTTATAATATCTCATTTTAAGTGTATAGTGCCATTTTATTTTTCTCAGACAAAAATGCAGTTTTTTGTCAGGTAGAGTGTTCTTGCATACAATACGGTTTTTACTATCAGGGAAATACTAAAGTCACCAAGACTCTAGACCTAATTATATGATATTCATAAAGGAAATTTGAGGCTCATATTGTGAAGGATATTATGGAAAGTCTCTGAGAGTGGTAAAATAGTTAGATTGCTCTGGAGCACTGTAACGTCTGTTATTTTAAAGCATGGTAAAGATGGGGGGGGGAACACAGCAGCAATAGGCTCATATTTATAATTAACCTAGCCTGTAAAATCCTTGCAATAGTGTCAAATAAGATATTACTGTCTACTTTACTCAAATTAATTTGTCCAAACCAAATGGGCTTTATGAAAACAAGGCTATCAAAAAATAACATCAGTTTTAAATAGACTTAATAAACATTGAACAACATTAGAATAACCATTCAGTGCTATTTTACTCTGTGTAGAGATGTGGCCTGGGTGAATACTCTGAATTACCATTTCAATATAAAAAAGAAATTTAGAACTAGGGATAACTTCTATACTCAAAACATTAGTTTCTTTCAATATTTCTCGGCTATAAAAGGGTTGGTAACTGTGTTTTTGCCTTTTACTATTTCATTTTCACTACACAGGGAAATGCATTACTTTATAAACATTTCAAACCACTGATTAAATTTACTTTGAAGTGATAAAATGCAGCCATCAAGCAAATAATTTGCCATAACATTCAGTGTTTCACTGTAAGTTCTGTCATTGGAGTACCATGTCTTTACATCTCTTTCATTTCCCATAGAGGGGAAAGGCCATAACTTCTCATTTTCCTTATGATGCCAAACAAACCAATCCTGCAGAAGAAAAGAGTAATTTCTGTCATGTTCCCCTGTAGTCCTTCCACAAACTGGATTTTGAGGAGGATTGGGAAGGACAGAGGTTTTGAGCTACAAAGCTGCATTACAAGAGTCAAACAGATACACTACATCCAACTTAGAAGTTTCCACTGATACAGGCCAGGCACTGGACCAGTCAGCCACCAGAGTCCCTTCCAGACTGCCTGAATCCTCGTTGCAATGCAATGGGGCTTAAAGAGCAAACAGAAAGTCCACAAGAAAAAAAAAAAAACAAAACAAAAAAAAAACCAAACCAAACCAAAAAAAAACCCCAAACAAACAAGCAAACAAAAACCCACACAGGGCAGCTGGGAACCTCCAAAGTCACAACTGTAGTGAATTTGAAAAAGAACCAAAACCGGCAAAAGCTATGGGCATGTTGGTTACAATTTATGAAGTAAGATGATTGATTTATAGTCATATTGACATACTGGCAAGACATCTAGGTCACCTCTCCAGACAGCCCTCAGCTGCTGTGTTGCCATGCATTTCCCAAAGTCCAGAGTAAGCTGGATGCAGCCATCACATCCCCCACTGGAGGTTACGGCTTAAGTGGGGGAGAAAAGGGTACACGGGGCCGGAGAGGCTGAGCAACCACACCTTTCTGTAAGTCCAAGACTTAGAGGGACTAATAATATGCAGACACAGGAATAAGATATTTTTGTGGCAAACATTAAGATATGCACGGTAACAGACGGTAATAATGAATGCACATGTGACAGGGATAGACCAAGACATATAAACCAGTAATTTGTCTAGGCTCAAAACTCTCAGCCAGGCAGGTAGGGTGAGTGTCCACTTCCCAGAGCAGACCTTCCTCCAAGGCTTTCTTCTTCCCATTGTCCAAGACTCTTCCAGATGATAAACACCTGGGGTGAGCAAGTGAGCTGCTGCCCACGAGAGGCCAGCAGTAGATCAGAAGACAAAGGGACAAAGGACAGTGAGGGGACCATCCCCCAGCAGAATGAGGATGCAGTGGGACCCCATTGATGCCCTTCCAGCTTTGCTGCATTTCTGTCCAGGCTCTCTAGTGAGGAGATGCATTCATAGTTGCAATGTAGGGTAGAAAACTTACTTAGCTTCTCACTTCATTACTGCCCACACGTGCACACACTTGCTAATATGAACTTCCATGGGGCAGAGATGGCTGTCTCTGTTCACAGCTGGGGAAAGTAGTTTTGTGGAAAATCTCAAAAGCTAATATTCTACATATACTAAATAACCCAACATTTCAGTCAGCAGTATAGCAAACCTCATATTATATGAGACATTCACAATCTGCATTAGCTTAGCTCTGCTGACTGCTCAGGCCAGATTTTCAAGCACATTGGGAACAATTTCTCTCTTGATTACTAAGCACCACACATGAAAGGTAAACCAAAACAATTATCTGAAGATGCACCGTTGAATTTAGTGCTACAGATATCAGCCATCTCTCAGATTCTGATTTTCACTGGAATTGTTGAGTGGTGCTTTGTCAGCAATGACTTTGCTGCAGTGCAGGAAACTGCCAGAAAAGAAAGAGCTGATGAAAAGTAACTTGAAATGGAAAAGTACCCTGCACAACTCCCAGACATGTTCATATTACCAAGAAGCAATGAGTATGTATTCAGCCTTAACAACCAAATAGTGTAATTTACAAATAAAACATTGCAAAGTAAATTTCTATAGAAATGGAAGATCCTGTGTGAAGAGAAGCCCTCATAAATGAATATCAAGCACTACATAAACTGCTGAGATAATACATTTTCCATGCACTGAGAGTATGCATTTAACAGCTTTTATCTGTCCTCATGCATGCAGCTGATAGTCATTACAGTAGCATTAGAACTGCACCAGATTTATCGCATTTGCAATGTAAATTTATCACCATTCAAATAGTCCTAGCACCTGTGCCTTACCACTAATAGACATGCCATTACATTTGCAGCTTCCCTCCATCATTCACAGTTGAATGAACCTATAAGTGAAGCTGAAATGTAAATTTAAAACCACTCTTTTAGAAATTTTGCCCTTAAAATCTGTTCAGGGATGTCTCTCCCACTGCAATGGAAAATAGCTCTTTCTGTAATGTTTCTTGTACAGACCAAAAGTTGATTCATGGTGGTAAAACAGTCACATGAACAGTATTCATTCATATTTAATTCCACAGATGACATCAGGCATTCACTTTCACCTAAAATGCCAGGGAAGTAAGGATTTGAACTACCTCCCTTCTTTGAGTGGAGCAGAGCAGATTAAAGGGTATACTGTGTAAGGAGGACTGGACTTGGTCTGGTCCTACTGCAAGACTGCAGGTCCCCAAGAACCCTCATGGGTCCCTGAAATTTTATGGAGGCTTCTACACAGGCATCTGTTTCTAAAGCAGCCCCCATGAAGAACTAGCTAGAACAACCTTCTTGCACCTGCCTGTTGACAGAAAAAGCAGACGTGTGTTGTTCTCTCCTGTACAAACTGTAAGACTGGTCTGCTTCCCAATGTGGAGAGCTGCTGGCAAATATTCACAGCACTGTTATCTCATAAAGTTACTCTTCACTGTATTCCAGGTGAGATTCATAGCTATGGTACCAAGAACAGTTTAATTTAAAATCCCCTCCCCAAATAAATTTAATAGAGGGATTTATGACAAAAAGTAATTACATCAGCTTAATATGAACAAGATGGATTAATTTTAATCAAACATTTTTATGTTGATTAAAGTATGCTTGATGACACAAGCTGCAGATTCATGTGTGGTTCCTGAATAAGAAACATACAACAAATGTTAAAAACAAAATTAGTTTTAGAATGAATACAGTGAATATTAAATTAAATTCTTCTGGAAGTCAGGCTACCTAAATAAAATTACAAAAAAAATCACCCTGTTTTGTTTTGGTTTTTTTTGACTGAAAATATAAATCATTCAAGTTCAAGGAAAAAAGAGCATTTAAACTGAAACAAGCCAAAACTACCCTACCATTCATTTTCTTTTTTGAAAGAAATAACGCTAATTTATATTTCAACACTTCAAACTTCCAGAAGATACTTTATTAATTCTTCTAAATCTTTTACTATGTAAAGATAATAACTTCATTACTTATAACAATGCAGGAAGGGAAGAAAGGAAAGAATATTCACAACACTGAACAGCTTTTTATCAAAAAAAAAAAGAGAGAGGGAATGTTTTTCATCTTTTCTGTCTATTTTCAAAAATCTGTTTATGTTATCATGAAAACAGAAATTTTTGATTGTATAATTCTTCTTCATTAAGTTCTTATTGCAGCCAAATATCTTCAGCCCAAGTTTCATATAAATTCATTCTTCTTAAAAAGCTTGATTTACATAAACCTTTACTTGTGTAGTATTAAAACTAGTATAGTATGGTATAATAATAAAGCTAGACTCTACATTTATGAAGGCAGGAGGTGAATTTTTGCAAGTTGTACAAGGAGAAATCAAGTCTAGCAGTAATACAAACTGATATAGTTGCTCAGAAACAATGTCATTTGCATAATAATCCAAGGACAACACATGATCTTTCTTCATTATTTTATGGAGCTTTTAAAATTATTTTAAAGTAATGTATTAGTATAAACATTAAAATTTTCTTCTTGAAAGTTGAAACAATTTCAGATTTACCTTTATCTGACTTTGCTTGATGTATATGCTTGTTCTTATTGTCTAAATGTCATTGTGTCTCATAATTGATTGGTTTGATCTTAAAAGAATCCATAAAAACATAAGGGCAATTACACCTCCAGGTATCATTCTCACACCATTGAAAATAGTATGACACAATGCTTACTAGAGCAGGCTCTAATTACCCATCCTACTACTGCAACACAACAATTACCTTACAAAAGGGTTTGAAGTCAATGTTATAGATGCTGTGAATAGGTACACTAAATGATTCCAGAAAATGTAGCTCAGTTATAATTAGATTAGCTTGGCATTAATAGAATAAAACCTTTGACAAGGTACAGCTGAAAATATGATGGAGTAGACCGTTTTTATTGCATTAAAGACTCAATAACATATCTACAAAAGATTATTTCTTCACACACAAACTACTTGTTTTCTTAGCTGGGAAAATAAAGATTCCATCATTTTTCTATTTCTCTTTGAGGCTGTTAAATTCTAAAATGAATTTGGCCAGAAATAGGATGCAATATTTACTCTCATGTCATAAAGGTAAGTTTAAATGAAGACTAGTATAGCTGAAGAATGAGTTATTCTCTTCTGTATATTTGATATATAGCAATAACATTGTGTGTAAAGCTACTTGAGGAATGTATTTATTATTGGCTCATATTAATAAATTGTTAAACAATTTTCTAAAGAAATTGGGTAAAAATCATTGGTAGGGGACATAAATAAAATTATTTCCTATTTTTTCCCATACACATTTTCTGAATGTCACTTTATTATAGTGTGAGAGAAAGTATAAAGTGTCTCTAAATATATTCATACTTTCCTAGTAAGTTTGAGAACAATGATGAACCATAACTTGAACTACATTAACATAATAACAAAAATAGGAAATTTTTGGAGAGTTTACAGTAGCAAGAGGTTACAATATTGATCTCTTTTTCATTCTAGAAACTGTACGTAAAATCCAGCAAATGCAGCTTTGTTTCATTTTGAACTATTCATTGCTGCAATGCATGCCTTCTATAAATTTGAGGAGCTTTTAACAGAGGACACAGAGATATTCAGACTTTACCAAACAAGAAACAAACTAAAATGTCACTGAAACCATCTGTTTCTTATTCCTCTGTTCCTCAAGAGAAAATGAGCCAGTGAAATATTTTAAAATTTCTGAAAGCTTCTGTAAGAAGCTGTAAGTGCATTTACAGAATCTGGATGGGCAGAAAACCCTCCCTAGTGGCACAAAAAACTTCATATGATGAATGTTGGCTTAAGGAATGACTCGTCAAATTTATAAGGGCATCTTCAGAAATCACCTTCCTAGGCTGGTCCCCTCAGCCAAGCACAACCTGTGGATGGAGGGCAAGTATTTTCCTGATTTGAGCTTTTCCTGGTCTTTGGTTTGAAGGAAAGAAGGAGAGCATTATTCTTCATTTTTATGCCCAGTTGCCACACACTTTCCCCCGCCAGACAGCAGTAAGCATCTGACAGTGACTTGCATTGACGACTCCACGATTTTCTTCTCTCCTTCAATTTCCAGCTTTAGATCACTACTTCAAACTAATTTATCTCATCATGATTTTTTAGTATGAAAGGTAAGAAACACTCTCCATGGTACAAGAAAGCATATTTGCAGTGATTTTAAGGTGGTAAATTTTAGCCTACCAAGTATGAGGATAACTTCAGTGTTAAGACTTTGGAAAATCAAGTGTATCTTTCATCGGGAGCTGAAGTGCAGAAATAGTCATAACTTCTTGCTAAAGTAAATAACCCGCTCAAGCAATTTGCCAGCCACTGAATACCCTAGAGTACATATGTAGCAATATATACTGCAGGATGCCATGCTGTGCAGAGTCATTCAGGGATGGAGAATGATTAGACACAGATTTCTCTACAGGAGATCGTTAATGCCATCAAAAAATTACCCTCTGGGAAGCACTGAAATCCCAGACGGCTTTCCAGTATAATTCTTTAAATCTTTTCTGCATATTGTATGCCAACTTTTAATGGATACTTTTAGTGGGAAGTTTGCTGAGGGCCACTCTCTGGAGATGTAATGCTCTCATTAATCATTTCAATCCTCAGCAAAGGAAGGGGATCCTATGCTGCAGCAGACTTGGACTTCTGCTGCCACCATTAGCTTGTGGAACAAAGCTAAGTTCAATTCTTTGAGAACTCTGACTAAAAAAGAGCTATTTCATTACAATTTCTCTAGCATTGTAAAAAAAACCAAACCACTATACAAAAAACAGTGTAGTGGGTAATTCAGTATGGTAACAGTAATGTATATTTACTGAGAAGCACCAATATTTAGTGTTATTTTCAACTATTCAAATTTTTTTGATCAATCTATTTGGATATTAAAAGCATACTTATAGATATTTAGATCTTGCTAAATCCAGAAGATGCAGTCATTAAGATACCAAAACTGAAGTGACTGACTGGGGCTGGATCATTGTATATATATAAAATGTAAGATCCATATTATTTGTGCATACATGAAAATGATACATATAATTTATGTATAGACTCATCCCCCCAGCTTTTTTGACATGTAAGAATTTGATTACCTTTGCCTCTGGGGATCAGAGGCAAAGGTAATAAAATTTTCATCATAATTGTAAAAAATTATTTTCATCATAAATTGTAAAAAATCCACTGAAGTTACCTTGCTCTCTCCATTTACCCCAACAGAATACATGGGTTCTGGTTTTATGACACTAATAATATTTGGGAAGGACTTGAAAATAATATACCTAGGAAACTTGAGAATAACTTAGAAATAAAGCTTTAAAACAGCATCTCATTAAATCTGAAGATCCTAAATTACAGATGATGCAAACAGCTTATAAAAGTTGTTGTTGGTTACATCATTCACTGAAAGGTAAAATCCCAGTTCCAGGAAATCAGCAGATGCCTTGACACTGATGTTAAGAGACTCACAACTTCACTCTTTCTCAGTCTGCTCCTAGTATTATTAGTAGTTACTAATTTCCTAGAACATTATTTCTGATACTTAGGGAAGAGCATAACGATAGATAAGAAGGTTCATTATGGCTGGTCTGAAATGGGTCTGTTTTATTACATTCAGTTATGCATATTTCTATGTAATTGAAGCTAAATGAGTAGACAGACTATCATGCTATTTTATGATAAGTTTAAATTATATGCAAGTATTCAGGGCCTGGAATAAGAAGCTTTTTATGCTTTAAAAATAAAAATATACTAATTAATGCAATTAATAAAAATTTTATGTAGAGAGAGAGAACTACATTCACTGTGCACTAAGGTGTCATTATAATAACCTCCTGCTGAATAAAACATCAAGTACATATTTTTTCTGTTGCCCTAGATGACACAGTTATCACTGATGATTTACAATTGTTATATAATAGATGCATTTCACTAATTTATAGATGCCAAATGGTCTGCATGTGGGACATTCAAAGGAACATTTTACCATTTTTAACAGAATGGAAACAGCTAATAAGCAAAGATCTGGCTGTGCTAATTACACTTCTGAGAAGGTCTATTACTTTTTTTTTTCTTTTTCCCCTGACACTTAGAGTCACATTTGAGAGCCTGAAATATCCAGAAAGAAGCAGTGGAGGATCTTCCATTGAAAGAGAAGATGCAACTTTTGACAATTGTCTTTCAAACAATTTTCATTGTCATTTATTTCCCTGCCAGAAAAAGAAACTATACACATACAAGAAAATAGCACTGCTAAATGGCTCTGTTTCACCCTTTTGCAAAGTGAAACACTTGGGAACATTCACCTGAATACCTTGTATAAGTACCTCTCTTGGAAGGGAGGGCCAGGGAGGGGTCATCTGTAGGAGCCCATCTTCCCTGGAAGTGTGAGTATGCCAGACTCCCACAGCCCAGTCACTGTAATCCAGCGCTCTACAATGCAGCTGAGAAACACCATTAAGACCCAACAAATTGAAAGGAAAATTTTTTCTAGGTCATTGTCAGTAAACCAGAACTGTGAAGTTACTGAATTTCATTCCTATACAGATAAAAACATATATTACAAGAGACAGTTTTCAAGATGATGGAAATTAGAAGTTTCTAGTGGTCTTTCTGGTCACATTATTTCCGATACAAGCCAGGATGTCAGGATGCCATTGAGCCCACAGTAGGAAGAGCAGTTTCTTCTCCTTCCATCAGTCTCACTCCTTTCTGCATCACCACTTGAAAATTAACTTTGATTTTCTAACATCATGGGTCAGAAACCAAAGAAGAGACCATGGATTGAACACATCTTCAGGCCTTGTGCATGAATAATAAAATTACTCTTTCTTTATCTAAAACCAATGCCCCTGAACATAGATAACTCTAAATAAGATTAGAAGAAGTTTTGGGTATGATACTAGTTATATTTTTTAATATTTTTTTATCTATTTTTAATATTTTTTTAATATTTTAATCTATTTTTTTAGATATTTTTATCATCAGCCAATCTTTTCCTTTATCCTTCTGTTTCAATTTAAATCCACTGCAATCAGTGGGAGCCTTTATATAAAACACTAGGGTTTAAGAAAACCTATCTGAGTGGATGTTAACCATTCTGTCATTTCAGTCTTTGATGTAGTCCGATATTTGTCTTTGGCAGATGCTTCTTTTATTAATAAAACTTTACAACTTTAGAAACACTGCCAAGATTTCTAAAGGAAATTTTACATTAATTGAATAATTTGATAGATTACATAATACTTTAGCATCTATATGAACTATTCAGAGAATACTGTTGACCTCTAAATTAGACCATGCATAGTCCAAAGTAAGTCTATAACACAACTCAAAGCTAGAAATCTAACTATCTATCTTTCTGCTGCCTACTCAACACCAATTTCTTGGAACAGGTGTTTTTTTAATCCAATAGTTTTCTGAAACATAGCCTCCTTTTGTTCACTTAGTGAAATTATTTTCACAAACCATGAACAGGAGGGCTTCATTCCTTTAATATTTGCTTCTACACATATCTTGCCAGTTTTCACTCAAATCAAATAGTTTGGTTTATACTTATTAAATATTCTGGTTACTTTGAACAGTGAGCCTTTAAAAAGCATTACCACTAAACAAATAAATTAGGTATTTCTCTGCCTGCATGAAAGCAGAATAGGGTAAGGGTTGGCAAGGTTTCTTTTAGACACAATGTATTTTGAAGGCAATTAAAACAATGCTGGAATCCACTCCTCAGTTCCATCAGCTCTTTTTTTTTTTCCAATTCAATTGCAAATTTAAAACCTGGCAAGTTGTACCTAGGATATATCTTCCTACTGAACTCCTGAACTCCTGAATAGTCATACATTTTCCAGAGGTCATTGTGTCTGGTTTACCTGTGTTGCTCAGGAGTGCTAACAGCATGTAATTATTCCTACTGGAAGACTCTGCCATTATACCAGGTGTTTTGATTGAGTTTTTTTCCATGGTAGGTTTATGCCCACTGTGTCCAGATGCCTGACAATATGTACTTTGCCTTGGAAAACAACTAGCAAAGAAAACAACAAATAGCCAGCCAAATGTCAGCCACTGTGCCTAGTCCATTTTGAGATTTTTGCTGCTCAGATGTGAGAATGATTTCCATCTGTTCCTGTGTGAGATAAAGATTTAGAGCTGCTGGCAATGGGAAGTCTTTAAAAAAGCCAGCCCATGCCAGGGCAGCTTCTCACTGTGCATGGATGCAAGTGATCCCAAACCTGAATAATGAGCACAGTGGAAGCTGTCTGTTATAAACCAACAGGCTTTTCATTTCTATCACAACTCATTTTCTGCATTGAAATTTAAGCCCTTTGAATCTTCATGACACAGTGTGATGCCCTGGGTCAGGATGACAGTGTCTGCCAGCTGGGGACCAAGCATAAGCAATTACAGGAGTCCCTCTATGTCCAGTGTTGTTTGCACACACTGAACACGAGCTTACCTAAGACTCAAACTTGGATCCCTGGAGTGAAACAGCAACAAATCTGCCTGATAAAACCAGAGAGGATTTTGCTAGTGCCTAAGTGAGGAGATGTTACAGCAAGTTCCCTACAGACCAAATTTGTCCTTTGTTTTCACAGAATCACAGAACCATTTAGGTTACAAAAGATCTCTGAGATCACTGTGTCCAACCTTTGACCCATCACCAACACGTCAACTAGACCATGGCATCAAGTGCCACATACAGTCATTTCTTAAACACTTTCAGGGATGCTGACTCCCTGGAAGCCCATTCCAATGTTTAACTGTCCTTTCCATAGACATTCCTCCTGGTCTCTGACTTGAACCTCACCATGCATAGTTGAGGCTGTGTCCTCTCATCCTGTCCCAGGTTGCCAGGGAGAAAAGGCCAACGCCGACCAGGCTACAGCCTCCTATCATGTGGTTGTAGAGAATGATAAGGTCTCCCCTGAGCCTCCTTTTCTCAGGCTAAAAAACCCCAGCTCCCTCAGCTGCTCCTCATATGGGACTTATTCTCTAGACTTTGAACAGCTTCATTGCCTTCCTCTAGATTCACTCCACTACCTCAATATCCTTCCTGAACTGAGGATACCAGAATACAAGGTGTGCCCCGTTACAGGGGGACAATCACTGTCCTGGTCTTTCTGGTCACATTATTTCTGATACAAGCCAGGATACCATTGGGCCCACAGTAGGAAGAGTAGTTCCTTCTCTTTCCACCAGTCTCACTCCTTTCTGCATCACCACTTGAAAATTAACTTTGATTTTCTAATATCACGGGTCAGAAGCCAAAGAAGAGACCATGGATTTACCACGTGAATTCCTGAGTCATGCAGTTAAACCACTTCAACCTTTTCAATCTTGCTGTTAGGGTGGGTTGAGTCCAAAGGCATCTTTTCTTTCATTGATCCCCAAGTCTTTCCTGGAAAATGAAGGTCATGTTCCACACTGGCTGGCTGTTTTTTGACTACAGGCTTCAGAGTTGCTGGCAGAGCTGCTCCTCCCCTGCCTGGGACACAGTAGTGAATGAGGAGGGGATTCCTCCATTTCCTCATAATTCCTCAAGCATCTTTAAACGGATAGGGTTGAACTGATGCCTCATCTGTCCTTTTGAGGTTCTGAACAACTTCAAATGTTGTTGGTTGTCTTGTCTACAAACCTACACTTTGAGAAGAAACTCTGAAAATTAAAACTTTACTTTCCAAAACAACATCCAAACTTGTGCCACTCTGTGCTAGCACACTGCACGACAGTTTAATGCAGTGCAGACAGTTTAGTGCTGGAGTTTTGCAGAAGCTTGCCTGCCTTCCTAGTCCCCGAAATTGGGGAGAAAAATGAAGGGATGAACCCAACAGAGCAGTGCCACTGAAGAAACGTTCAAGATTTTCTCACCTTTTAGTGCTCCATCAATGTCCAGAACAGCCTGTGCTGCCAGCATTACACATCTGCTATGGGAGGATGACAAAACTGAGATTTCTGTTCTGGCTATGCATCACCTTATGGAGCATTATACATTTACTCTGTCATGTAGAAAAAAGCCCCACTATCATAAAATAACATGTTCCTGAACTTCAGACAGCTTCAGACACCAGTGTGTGTTCTTCACAGTCTGCCTAAACTGTATCCAAATTGTTGTTGTTCCCCTGCTGCACTCAAAGTCATTGTCACAGCTGCAGCATTAAACAGCCTCAGGAACTGTAAAATCCCAGTAATGTTTTAGGCTTCAGCCAAATGTTTGAGGTCAGAGAGGTTTGCTGTCAGGGTGCAAAAAAAAAGGAGGATTAAAGGAGAGGTTCCAAAGGCTCGGAGACAAATATGAAGGCAAGAAGAGCTCATTCTGGGAAGATGGAAAAGTAGAAAGTTGGGAAGGAAGAAAAAGAAAGAAACACTATTAATATTGCTGAGTTTGGAGAACTGGACCTCAGGCAAACTTTAGTACAGTGTCTTTGTGGGCTAGATCCCACAGTGTTACATGAAAGGGGAGACTTTCTCAAACCCTTTGTGGGTGATTAGTCTGTCAGCACCCCAACAAAGCTGAGGCACTTGTGCCTGACCAGTCTGCCAGTGTCCCATTGTGGGAACCCTCCACTGAGTGGTCCTGCTGGATTGGAAGGTGGTTCATCTGACTTGTTCAGGGCTCTGCTGTCTCCACTCCTCTCCACCCTCTGTCCTCCTTAGCTTATATCAAGTGGGGGAAGTCATGCAGGCTGACTGCGTCCCTTTCAGAGAGTAGCAACTGCATTTCACCCTAAAACTTGCATGTTTTGTGGGTGCTTGTCTTCTGTTGGAATGGGAATATAACTTCCCAGTTCTCTCTAATTTTTCCCCCATTTCTCCACATTACAATAGGAAAAAGACCTGAGTCACAGCCTCCAAGGTATAAGAGGGATAAGGAAAGAAAAGCGTTGCAACAAGACCATGATGTCTTTACAAGCACAGCAGTAGTTACAGGGGAGAGAGAGAAGATTTTAAAATGTCAGAAAGGATCATTTTTCCTATGTGCTTCCCCTTTCTTCTAACACTGAAGATAGTTGTCTCTTTCCCTGTCTGCACTCTGCTAAACTTCTAGATAAGTAACAGACCTGGCAGCACTTATTTGTAGAAGCTTCCAATTTAAAAGGGTCAAGAGTTACTAAAAAAGAAGAATAAGTCAAAATGTGTCCCTCCTTACTGTACACTTTGGAAATGGGCAAGATAATATTATGACAATATTAAGTTGATCATTAATATTATGACAATATTAAGTTGATTAATATTAAGTTGAATATTATATTAACTTGAAAACAAGTTGGGAGTACTCACATTCATGTGTGGGGTATTTTTCTGTAAAATATTTCATACTTTCTACCATTATATTCATGATTCACCTTAAAAGAGACAAAACCCAAAATATCTGTCTCTTCATTTTTTGTTTAAGCCATGATCTCCAGGCTAGTAAAATAAATTCTGAGAAATATTAAGAATGTTTTGCAAGACTTCCCCCCCACCAGCCTCCCATATACTCGATGGCATAAATTGAGTCATAGTTGAAAACATTAATCAGTTTTTCTACTCTATTAGTGATCTCAAGTCTTCCACACCTGATGTGCTTTGAAGAAAGTCCAAAGCTGAAGCAGTAAGTAGGAAGGGTCATATTTAGTGAGCCTTGATTCAGCTCTAACACTTCAGGGATTCATACCCTACTCACAGCCTCCCACCTGTAGCATTCCCGTGTTTAAAACCATTTTCACCTCTGCTGTTTCTGACCTGGCAGAGTTTATCAGTTCTCTTATGCACAGTGTGGGTTAGCATGGAAAATATTTTTCCACAGCTACTAGATAATTGCTGCTGTAGTTACTCACTTGGAGAGCACCATCAGGTGTTGTGATAAATGAATCCTTTATACTGCAGTCTTTCACAGATTTGAAGTATTTTGCTTTTGTCCTCAGTTGAGACAGGCTTCTATTCGAAATATACCATAGTTATTTCAGAAAATATTTGCTATGAAAACTACAGCATTTTAAGTTTCTTGCATTGGTAGGAGACATTTTGCTTGGTATGGACATCAAGCAGAGGATAAGATATTGCACCTATGACAAGCTCAGGAATTTGCTAATTCCTGACAAATAACTGATTTAGTAGTAGGAGTTAGTAGCAAGCTCAGGTTCTTAAAGGCATACAAACTCTGAACCTTGCGCTGGCCAAACAACAGGTGAGGGACAGAAGAGGCTGTTCAAGTAATTTTAATGAAGATTATCAGAGGAACCCAGATGGCTGGAATTTTTCATTTACTGGTTCACAAGTGCCTTACAATGAATATAGTGGATTTTTTTCAAGGTATGAAATTATGAATCATACCTTTAAATTGCTGTTATAATTTTCTTTCTTTGTGTTCAAAATACCTTGATGGCAAATAAACATCCACTTCTTGAGCAGCCTAAAGAAAAATACATTAATCACAGAAAGTGACTATCATTGATATTATAATTATCCTTACTATGATACTGATCAGTGACAGTTGTCACAGCAAAATGATTTCCAAACACTTAGTTACAGAAAGTGTTACTGCAACTTGCTACCAAACAGATTCAACGCTTGAAATTTCTATGATTCACAGACTGTTAATCACATTTCTTTTTCTACCCATGCAAGTGACTAAGATAATTTTATGGCATTAAAATAGCATAAATCAAGGATTTTCTAAATGTCACTACCCTTTATCCTTCTTATCACAAGGATCTGAATTACAGTTGCTTAACATGAACTTTGTTTTTTTTCTAAATAGATTAGTCCAAAAGCACTATGGTGGTCAAAAATAATCAGTATTTAGGTAAATCTTTCCTCATCATTCCATCTGCCAGCCAATATCAGTTTTAATGGAATGCCACAACCTTCCAATTTCTTTTTTTTTTTTCTTCTCACCACAGGAATCAAGAGAGACTTTCCTAGCATATCCTACAGAGCCAGCCTGGTTCTTTGTATATCCCTGAAAAACAGATGGTTGATGCTTTTTCTAATCTTGTTTCAAAGTGGTCATGCAGTCAAAATAATAGAAACCCCGATTCACTGCCAAATGAAGGTCATGGAAGAGCTCCTGTTAGGTTCAATAAGCATCAATACCATGTAATCCTAACATTTCTCAAGAAGTCTGAAATTCATAATGTACTCCTAAAGTGTTTATTTTAATCTCCCTTTCTCCCCACTTGTATTTTTGTGTCACTGAAAATAACAGTACATAATGAGATTAGTAACCTGAAATTAGGACTAGCTGGTTCAAGGCCATATGCCTTTAATTAGTAAGCATATAAAAGGCTGGTTTATGCTTGCTTTCATTAGTGCTACTAATCAGGGATAGCGCTGCTCATTGCTGCAAAGAGAATTCGGGATGTAAACAATTTTTGAATTGAGATTGAACAGATCCACAGCTCTATCATTGTGTGGATACATCCTGTCTTTTGAGGAATAAATAAACTATGCTGATTAGCTAAAATGGAGCTATTTAATGCTCTGTTTCCTAGGAACAGAAACCAGCTTAAGACATGATGATCTAATGAAGATTTTATAACCCAAATAAGCACATACACCTCCATCAAGATTTCTGTGGACTGAATAGCAGTACATCAGGTTTGAAAAATATGTATGTGCATTGTGCTCTCAGCTGGGCATTTTGCAAATGCATTAGTGTTGCCACATCCCACCACAAAGGAGATCTTCACATCAAAGCACTTTTACGTTTGATATTATACCTCGATACCTGGAGGATTTAATTCTGCATTAAGGCAAAAATGAAGTGATAAAAGTAATTTTTTATGCCAATGTACAGCTTCAGGATGTCATTGATCAATTTCATATCCTTAAATTTTGTTCAGCGTATAGTTTATTAATAAATATAATTTGTCAGATTATTTTTGTGAAGTTACTGCAGAATACTTTCTCACCTCTAGCTAATGAATAAATTAAATCTCTAAAACTTCAAAACAGATACAAAATAGGAGGAACAATCCTTAACCATTCCATGTATTACCAATAATCCATTCATAGTACTTTGATTTCAACATATAAACTCCATTTCATTGGTATGTTCCTCTCACTATTTTTATTGATGATAACCATTCAGTGTATGAAAAGCACTCAGGCATTCTTGAGCCATACTTTGTTTTTTTTGGATTAAAGTCCAACAGTAGTGAACAGAAACCTCAGAGCCCCCTTCCTAAAACCTCCTTAATGTGTAGAACTTCCACAATAAATATAAAATAAAACTTATTATAGGGGGGGAAATTATTCTGAACACTAAACAAGTGATTTGGCACAGGTTTTTCTTCAATGCAAGACTCCTGGAAGATCTATCTCTTAAAACTTTGACTAGATATGGAAAACTTATTGCTCCCCTCTTCACTGTAAGCCTCTATATAGACACTAGATTAAGGTTTTAAGTGATTTCCACAATTATTTAAAGGAGGGAGACAGGAACAAGATTCCCAGAGGGAGTTTTCATGCTACATAGCAAAATTAAGTAAAACAAACTCTCATCAAGAGCTTTGGAGCTACAGATCAAATGTGTATGGATATTTAATTATGATTTCAGATCCCAAGGAACTTAATACTGGAAATCAGCCCTACATGCAAGGTGGTTTTGTTTCATTTGTTGTTCGGTTTCGATAGGGGTTTTTTGTTTGTTTTTTCACCCCCTGCCTCCAGTCTCTCTACCTGGGAGTCAATAACATTTGGGATATAACTTTCTGCAGTTGAAATGGGAGTGCAGTTCAGTAGTCCATAGAGTTCTTTGCTTTCACAGACTGTTAATTAGCTGAAATCTTGGGGGTAGTATATATGATGTAAAAGCTAAATCAAGTCCCAAGTAAATCCACCTCAGTGGCTAAATGTCCAAAAGAGCGAATCAAATTAAGACTAAAATTGGTTTAAATTTAATGAGTGACATGCATGTAAAGCTTTTGTAGTTCACCAGCAACACCTCGAGGTACTAAGCCACCTATTAAGTGCTAATTTATTAGCAGAAGCTATCTCTAATAAAAGTAAACAACCACATGCCAGAAGAATGTCAAGAAAGCAAATGAATTTGTAACTCAAGCTCTACAGTAAAGCTTCCTTTTTACAGATTCAGTATGCTCCTTCTCCTGAGATTTACAAGGTTAACCTAAAAGTGACATGTTGACAGCAGCATTTGAATCCAGCATTCTCACATTGACATGTGGCAGTGAGGATAACCCAGATGCTGCAGTCAGCCTATATGTTAAGAATGGAATTTCCCATGAGAAGGTAAAGTTGTCTGGTGTTTTTTTCCCCAGAAAGTCTGTGTGAACATTGCATGCATGCAGCCAGAAAGGGAAAGACTTATGGGAAATCTGAAAAAGTCCTCCATAATGGTTTGCTTATTTGTTTTGAAAAATATTCCAATTGGAAACAGCAATTGTATGATGTTGGTCACCAGCTGTCAAACACAATCCCTTGAACTTGGTGATACTAGAACCTGTATGTGTCTGCATGCATAAGTGGTCAAATTACTCAGAATGAGAGCATATTTTCTAACTGAGAGAGCAGATTCAGTTTGGTAGAAGGAAATATGAGAGCTTCTTCAAAAGGAAATACAGTTTTAAACTCTGCTGGAACCATCCAACACTAACAAACATTCAGATCTGTGTAAGACTGACTCCACCCTTCCCTTAATAGCCTAGTCAGCTCAGCAGAAGGTATATCCACTGTTCTCTTCCCAACACTTCTCCCTTAACTTAGTTTTTCATCAGCTGCAGCCTTGAAACAAGCTCTGTCTGGACTGTCCAGCCCTCTGTAAGGGATAAGCCTGGACCCAAACTGTATGCCCTATATAATTTATATGTATACATCCATGTTCACTGATACACATTTCTTTTGAGGGCCTCCATGTTTAGGCCTTCAGTGAGAACCTGTTGCTTCTAGAAGATAGTTCTTCAATAAACTGAATCATATCACTAGAAATATAATTTAATTTACTCCTAATGTGGAACTTTCTCAGAATAAACAATCAAAAAAGCTGTACATTTACCTATGCCAAAATGGAGTGGTGGTTTATTCAGCAAGCTGTATGCACCTGCCAAGGAAAGTCAACAGTGCATATTTTAATATCTGTAAATGTTTAGTCTAAGTTGAATTAATTAGGAATCATTTTTCTTAATTGAATACTTTTTTAAAAGCAATTTGAGATTTAAAGTGTGTTTATTTTTGAAATATCATGAACTATCTAAGAGTTAAGAGAAACCATTTCCACACATTTATATTTAGGGTCAAATTTGAAATGTCAAAGTGTTACAAAATAAACTTACTTAAAGACACAGAGATAAACCAGTCATCATCATAGCTACTGTCATAGCAAAAGTGCCAAAAGAGATGATGTAAGCAGGAATAGTTTTCCATGAAGAGGAATTAAAAGTCAATTTCTTTTTTTCTTTTCTTTTCCCTCCCTCCTTCCTTGCTTCCTTCATTCTCTTTTTGGACCCTTCCACACTGAAATTCTACCATATAAGAGAAGATGAGCTGGAGAATGAGACTTACATTATGACAAACAAACCTAAGTATAAATACTTTTTTTAAAGCAGTCTGCAGAGATTTTACTAAATGCAGCCGATCTATTGGGATGGCAGAGGAACCTGTAAGTTGCACTGATTTAGAATCCCTCTGGTATCCCAGGCTGCATTGCTCATCTCCAAATATGGCTCAAATTCTCCACAGAGTAGCAACATGACTCAGACAACTTCCAGAAGTTCCTAAAAAAGGGGAAAAGTAAGACTGCAAATCAAAGAGAGGTAGGAGGGTAGGAATAAAAAAAAAAACAAAAAAACAAAGCAAGACACACCACTGCACTCATTTCTCCTGTGGGGAAGGAATAGGAAAACTGCATGACACATTAGTCATGTTGCTTAACACAACACTAAAAAAAGTTGTGTTAGAGAGAAAAAAAAAAAAGTGGCAAGGGTGTCATGAAAACCTGAAAAAGAGAACAACATATCAGAAGTGTACTGTAAGCTAATACTGCCATCTAACTCCCAGGAATTCAGTTTTTGATTTCATCAGCATAGCCTTTGACTTTAACTTGCTGTGCTTATCCACACAGCAAAAGAAATTATGCTCTATATGCATTATTATTATCTTCAAAATAATAATTTGTCTAGAATGTAGGTTGAAACCTCTTGCCTCTGCTGAACTACTAGACTAATGAGGGATAATTAATGACAGTAAGAAACAGCTCTGAACTGGTAGGTACCTCCAAGTTAATGAAAAACCACAAGGTACTCCTATATAGGTCCTTCTATCAGATGCTTGCATTCGTACAAATACACAATGTATATACAAAAAACCAGTGTCACCTCAGTTTTCTGTTCATGCATATAGTTTGAAAAAACAAAATCTTGGGGTTCAAAGTGCATTCAGAAATCTCCACTTGAGGTTTTCTAGATTTATGGCATTCCCATGCATCCTATCCCCAGGTACTAGGAAGAAGAGCTCAGCACCTCTCCACATCCCTTCCTCAGAAAGCTGAAGAGAGCAATGAGGTCACCCTTAGCATAGAAGGATATCAGCGTAGTTACACAGAAATTTTCCTTGGTGTACCCATGTTAATGGTGCCTGATGATTGCATTATTCTTTAAATGCCATTAAAGTTTCCTGCATGATCTACATAACCCACATCTCAGTTTACTATCTTTTAAATAGATACATCTCTTTGATGAGATAAGCAAAGATTTTTATTGATCTGTTTTAACCAGAGACTTCTTTTTCTGCAAGTTTTTAAAGCTGCACCTGTCAATATTCACTTGTCAACTCCTTAAAGGGTAAAGTCCTCTCCTATTAAAGGAAAATAACATCAGTAAGT
Organism: Molothrus aeneus; assembly: GCF_037042795.1. Taxonomy (NCBI): domain Eukaryota; kingdom Metazoa; phylum Chordata; class Aves; order Passeriformes; family Icteridae; genus Molothrus; species Molothrus aeneus. The sequence continues at coordinate 85,700,359 of NC_089646.1, forward strand.
TAAACCAACTGAACACACATTTTTTCCCATCCTTAGACAAGTGAAAGTAATGTTTTTTCTCTCATTAGAAGGAATTGGAAATGCCAAGAGATTTAGAGAGAGCTTTCTCTTTAACATGGCCTGCACTGGGCTACTGTGAAAATAGAATACAGATATATTTCTGGTTTCTGTCTGACTGCTTGCACATTTCATGAAACCACGCAGTGTTTTCAGAGCAGTGAGACAGTCAGGTTTTCAGTGGGTTCAGTCAGAAGAATATGTGAATAAACAAAAGATACATTAATGTCCTCCCTAACGTCAGAGTTAATCTCAGCAAATTAAATTGATACACAGAAATCTCTGCTTAACTTAATTTGTTATTTATACCTTCGTAATAATCAATCATATTTTGACGCCATTAATTTGTAAATTTTAAAAATACGTTAATACATTTCCTTCAGCCTATCAGGACAAACAATAAAGGCGTTCTATGCTGTCTATTTTCCTGGGGAGACAATTACACCTGTCATCCTACTAGAGATGCTGGATGCCCTTTTCCTCAAGTGCTGCATAGGAAACAAATATAATATTTACCTTGGAAAGGCCAATTAAAAGTTACTCAGTAGCTTTGGAATACACAAGACAAATGGTGAATCTGCTAACGTGCAGTGAGCCGGTATTTGAATAGCATTTAGAGTAATATAATTTCTATACCTATGTGAGTCAGTCCCTGCCCCACCCCCAGCTACAGCACATCACTATCAGCTCAACATCCACATTTTAGAAGGACTTTAAGAGATTGGTTCATGCCATAACTTACGTACAAGGACAGCAAGAAAGAGGCAAAAAGCAATAAAAGTACTATAAAAACCTAACTATGAGGATTAGTACACAGAAAACAGTTTGACAATAAGACTTGCAGTTTGGTGCAAAAGAATAGAGGAGTGATTATGAATACAGATTCTACATGTCCCTGGCACTAAAACAGTCTTTGTCTAAGATGGTTCATTCCAGGAACTGACAGTGACAAGAGACAGTGCTAGAGAAAAATGAATTTTAGAATTATAGAATGGTTAGGACTGGAAGGGGCTTTAAAAATCAATTAGTTCCAACATGCCATGGGCACCTTCCACTAGAGCAGGTTCCTCAAAGTCTGATCCAGCCCTAAACAATATTGCTTTTGAGCAATAATTAAGACAATACTAACATGACAAATTGTCGTTGCAGTTTAAAAGCTAATTGTTAGAGTCCACTTAGCCATAAACTGCCACTGTAACTTTAAAGCCATCCAGAAAACTTCTTAAAATTTTATAGCCAACTGCAAAAGGTCATGCCTGAGAATGTCCACAACATCTGCCATTCATTTTTTAACCTTTTCTAGTAATAAATGAACTTGCACTTAATAACACAAAATTGCACTCTAATTGGAAATACCCAACAAGATTTAAACTTGTCATTACTTCTTTGGAAAAGAGACACAAAAGGTAAAGGCAATTAGAACATTCCAGTGACGGTCACAGCAGACATTCTCTTTATTGTTACTCGTAGCAGTAATTGCTACACTCTGCAGTATTCACTGTTAATTGCTATAGGTAAGGCACAACATAATAAGTAGAAGACATACTACTGGATGCCATGGTAACTTTTGTTGCTTAACTGCCATCTAAAAAATGTTTAGCTAACAATTGTATGAAACATTCCTTGTTTCTTTCCTAGTTTATTCCACCACACCATCCTATGGTTTTATGCAGGGAAGAGTTTTACCTTTATCTGTTTAATCTATACCTCACAATATTATAAAACATGGTCAATTTTGCCAACATAGGTTACAGTATCCAAGCAGGAAAGAAACTGCCGGTATATTCTCAGAAGCCCATGTCACTGTGTTATATTGAAACACACGAATGAGCTGAGATGCTAGAAAATTAATCAGAAACTGCAAAGGCAGCAGGTGCAGTGCTGGAAGAAAAGCAATCGATGGAAAAGTTGCCAGGTTTCATAAAAAAAAGAGAGAAGACTATTGATTCTTCAAATTATTACCCAAAGAAGCTATTGTGACAGCACATTTGACAAACAGCTTTGACGGTGGAGCAGTCGATGGTAGAAATTACTATTCCCAACTTGTTTAGGATATATAATGTTTTTATTTTACTATCAGCAGCCAAAATAAGAACAACTATAGCAAATGATCTTGGTATTTTGAGTCTGGATCAAAATGGTTGTGAAACTCTTGTAACTCTTTTAACTCTTTAATTCTTGTTAGAAGTAAAACAAGGCTTCCATATTTTTTTCCTGAAACAAAGCAAGGTTCTATTTTATCCATTAGGATGTAATCTAAAAAATTCTTCCCTGAAACATTAATTTCTCATTATTTTGGCCTGCACCTTGGAAGTACTTTTGATTTTTTATTGGTTGATTTAATTTATATTTTTTATTTAGAGAAACAAAAAATAATTTCTGAGCTAATAGTTTGACAATCCATTTATCAATTAAATCAACTTCTGAAAAGATGAAGACAGGCAATACCTTGATCTGCAACATGGGGCACCACAATGCTCAGAGCTCAAGGTAAACCATGAGCATCAAGAAAACAAGATGATGAGAATCAAAGGCAGTATTATTCAGAATGTGAGGTTCAGTAAATAATGAACAATTTCAATTACCCAAATGTCTGCTAAAAGAAGATTACACCAAAAAAGTAGAGAGCATTATTCAGCTCACTGAACTATAGCAACCTAAATTGTTATTAATCAAAAACTAATCCAGTTACCTAAACACTGTATCTATAGAGCATATAACAAAAGATCTTTTTCAGAGAATATTTCATTCCTTCTCTCCAAATTATCATCATATTCTGCAGAGACCCATTAATCTTCATTAATTGTAGAAGAAGCCGAGCTGACTAGCTTTGGCAGGTACGATGCCCACCATACTTCTGGAACATGGTATGAATGCTTTTTGATGCAGAAGTCAGAGACAGCTTTTAGCCATAATTCTGAACAACAAGGATGAAGTGGTCGAGCAAAATGTCACAGGAAGAAGTAACTTCAGTTAAATCCATAAGTAAGCAGAAGAGTTAATAATTCTCAGAAATCAAAGGAGAAGGAACAGCATAAACATTTCCTGTCTTCAAGTATATATTTCAAGCAAATCATTCTCTCAAGGAAGGTCAGAAACACATCAAAAGATCCATATAGCTAATAAATGTTCTGCATTTACTTCAAACATAAGAAGAAAACATACAAGAAATGGCAAAAGTCAGATTCTTAAGGGTGCATACATGAACAGAGCATAAGCATGTATATACAGTTTAGGAGAGGACAAGGCAAGGAGTTGCTCCATAAGAAATCAAGTAAAGAGTTATTGAAAAAACCTTCACATGTTGGCTCCTGAATCACCAGCATCAAAGGCTGACCTTGAAAAAAACAGTAACATCTAACTAGGCTTGTTGCACCAATGAAATGACTAGTTATGATGTATTGACTATTCCAATTAACAAAATGGGAATGGCATAAGAAAGAAGGGGACAGCCAAGTTTCTCTCTTAGCTCTACTTGGTGAGATCCCTCAAGTATACTTAAGAGTTGTATTTGCTGGTGAAAATTATGGAGAAAGGGTCATAAGACCAAGAAGAGTCTCATACTCAACTACAACCTCTGATCCAGATTTGGGTGCTGAACTTCATGAGAATGAGATGTGTACTAATCAGAGAAGTCAAGAGAAGAAAAATAATCAGAGGTCTACAAAAGCATACCTAACTGAAATTATTGAATTAATCTAATTTACCTGAAAGGGAGAAGAGAAAATACAAACATGGTTTAAATAAACAAATGGCTTCTCCAAAGGAGGGATTAATCTCTTTTCCTTACCTATGATGGATATGAAATAATGAGTTCACATTACAGCATAAAAGATGGAAGGTAAAAATTACAAAAAACTTTTGACGTAAAGAGAGTGAAGCACTAGAATAGATTGCCTGGAGAGGCCATGTAATCTGTCTACTTAAAGGTCTTTCATGAAAGGCTTGATAAATATTTATCAGGAAAAGATATTCATGCTTGGAGGCAGAGGAACAGGTTACGAAAGTTTAAGTTGCTCTGGGATGAAATTCTTCAAGTCTTTGTCACCATCTGAATAGTATAATAAGCATAAGGCACGGGAAATTTTCATTAATGAGAAGAAATGCATTATATAGTCAGCTCTCAAGTATCCTAAATAGAGGGTTAACTGAGGACACCTTGCCAAAGTATGTTTTGGATAAATCTAATAACGTTCGGATATTTCAGAAGCAGAACAGTTGATGTAACCTAAAAAGCCAAACTCAGTTCCATCAAAGAACTGGATTTAGTTCATTAGAAGCATAAATATTAGTCAACTTGAAAATTGACCAAATAGGATACTATTCTGTGTTGTAAGTCTTCATTAAGTGAGACTATATTGACATGTCAAAGCCCAAGCCATATACCTAACATGCCTAGGTAAACAAATGCAGCTTTCTCATTGAAACATGTGCATAGACCTGGGATTTGACTTAGTGCCACAAAGCAATTTGGTTTTTTAAAATTACTATACAATATCAAAACACCCTGACTGCTGAAAAATTGTCTGATCTCAAAAGAAAAAAACTTAAGTAAAATAAAACTATCAAGGAGCCTGCTTTTATTAATCACTTTCCCCATTCATGAAGCTTACTATACAATAATAAAACAATTATGTATAGATCTTGTATATAAAATTCACAGAATCATGAAATTAAGAAACAGAAAGCAGAGGGAAGATATACATAGCAATAAAAAACCCTCTAAGAGGGACCTATCATATTGTTTTTATATATTGTTTTTATAAAGTGGTAAAATTCAACTTTGGACATGCAGAAAAAAAATACAGCAAAGCTATGAGGAAGAAGAGTGGGTCTGTCCTTTGAAAAGCAGTCACTGAATAAGAAACCTCTGAGTCACAGCGAATGCAGTCTCATTTGTGCTACACGTTGAGAAAATAAAATCAGACAAACAAAACAGGGGAGGAAAAGTTTTTCACAAAATAGAAATTAAGTCCAAAGAGATTGAGGCAGGTGCTTCTAGATGAACAGTATCATGTCTTGACATCAGTCAGCCTTTTGCCAGTATTGTACTGAGATTTCATCCTTCACTTTTTAAACCAATATTTTACATGTTGCTTTACAAACAAAGCCTAAGAAGTTGTAAAGGAGTACTTGAGTATCAACCCAAGAGCAGTTCAGTAGGAGTTTGCTTCTCTAGCCCACGCTGCTGTCTGGCAACAGGCAGATGGAAAAAAAATTGCTAGTTCTTACATTCAAGATAATTCATCCTTTTTGACAGCTTCTGCAGCAGCTTTTGGAAGTTCTAACAAAACACTGCTCTAATACCCTGATAGTAGGTGGCAGATAAGAAACTGTTATCAATGATTATGTATATTTTCAGTCTGAAATATTTTGAGACTCTTTCACATAAGGATGAGCAGGTTAAAGTTTTCAGGAATAAAGATGAACCACCCATAACTAAGACAACTAACTGATACAGTAAATGAAAAGTATAAAGAGATAGAAATGGTGGTGAAAAGTCAGTGTGGAAACAAAAGCAATTGATACAGTATATGCATTTCTGTAACCAGTTTGCTGCCCTGGAATCCAAAATTTTACAAGTAAATAGGTCACAAAGCCCCCACAGAATTATTATCTTTATAATAATACATACTAATTCTAATATGTCACAAAGAAACATTTTAGAACATTCATACAAATGAACGAATGAATGACTCCCTTCAGCTTTACACAAAGATTCTTCTTCTTCCCCTTTCACAGTAAAGAATACATGTAAGTTAAGTGTATGAATAGCAGCAACAGACATGCCTCTCTCTGGCATCCAAACACCTTTATATAGGAATATATAAGTGCTGATCAGTTTTGAAAAGGAATGCCTCCATCACTTCAAAAAACAATTCATATCTCTTGACCTACTCTTCCTTTTTAAAATATTAGTTTAAAACTCTAGTCTAGTATCCACCAAGATCATTCAGATACAAGCTTCAGTGTTTTCTGTCACTAATGCCTTGTTGTTCAGTTGTTGTTGCGCAAGGGCACTCAAACTGCAGTTGCCACTGCTCATAAGTACTGCTGTACTTTTCATAATCCAGATGTCCAACTCCCGAGCTGCATCATGAAAAAATTATTAGTTGCTGACAAGGAATAAAGATTCCTGCAGCAGAACTGAAGAATATTAGAAGTTTACTGATATGGAAAGAATAAATTAATTTTCTATTACTAGTAGATTGAAAAAGGATTGTACTCAACATACACTAAAGACCATGAAACTAGTGCTGAGAAAATACTGTAAAATCTGAACATTTTATCCTTTCTTTAAGCACCTGTTGGAAATTTTTTTATGACTTATTTTCTTTAATGTAACCTTAAAAAACAAATTTTTGATTTAAATTTTGTTGAATTCCATAAGCAAAAAATTTTCTTCCCTCTTCCCCTCTGCTTTGCTTTAAAAAAGTCAGAAACTGAGATTCTTTCAACCTGACACCTTTGATGTTATAACTGGACAATTCAGTAGTCTGTTTTCATCAATCTTTTACACTTCCTTCATATTTAATTTTCACCTATCCCAAATCCTCACATTCCCTGTATCCTTATCTGTTATAAAGTCCAGGCCAGACCTCTCCACATCTGTCTCTGAGTTTCTTAATGGCTGTCATTCTCAGTCCTTCTTTACTTTTTCCAGGTCCCATTTCTGCAGCACACTTAGGCATCTACTTGAAATTAAGCTAATGTTTATTCTAAAATTATCTGTGCTTTTGCAAATTGTTTGAGTTATTAACCTTTTAACATTTCAGTCCCTCACAACAGTCTGCAGTTTCTCACTTCCCTCATTAGAAGTCATTTGTCTACTTATTTTAAAGGCAACACCACCCCAAAATGACCATAGAATCATGAAATATCTCGAGTTGGAAGGCATCCACAAAGATCATTGTGTCTATTTTCATTCCAAACCACCACAGAGTTTACATCTCTGAATCAGAGACATGATGCCTATGGTCAATTGTATGAATTTCAAGGATTTCCAGAAATGCTTACTTCAGAAAGTGACTTTTATTTTTAATAGAAGACTGTATTAATAGAATCTGCTTTCACAAACCTTCAGATTATTAGTATTAATGACCAAGAAGTCTCAACTAACATTATTTTGTGAAAGAACACAGGTTAATTCAGTCAGGGATAGAAAAAGCTCATGCTATTGAAAAGCCATCTCTGAAATATTATCTCCATCCTAACACTTTTATGTTAGAAAAGTGAAACAGAACACAGAAGACAGTTCATTGGGTTTTTTGTTGGGTTGCTTATGCTTATGCTTATCCCATGTTCCCTCCCCCCTCTCTCCTGTGGCTCCATTAAAGGATTGAAATATCTTATAACAGCACTTTTGGGTTAAAACTCTTCAGGTCTCAACCCATAAATAAGTTCATTTTTTACGCTAAATCAGCAAAAATGAATTCAAAATTAAGTCGGCATTAGCTACTTATCAATGGGGATTTTTTAAATAATTGTTCTGGATTTTTTTTTTTTTGGGTGAGGGGAGAGCAAAATAATTAATTTTGCACTGCTATCCCAGTGTCAGTGAACAATCACCTTTCTAAAACAGAAGAGATAATTTTTCTGACATTTCAGACCTGCTTGAAAGTCACAGGATTGGCAAATAAATCTAACATTTCAAATGTTAGTCAATAGCCTAAATGTTATGCTTCTGTTTTATCTTTTTTAGGAAAGGATTTTTCAGAGAACATGTTTAGCCTCATCGCTTATGTCAATTTTACAGCACTGTTACTTTATTGATTTTCGTGAAACTTAATTTTGCAAAGCTGTAAAAGCAGTATCATATCTGTGGTATGCCAGCAGAAGGGAATCTACCGTGAGTTTTCATATTTTCATATTGGCTACCTGTGAATCATGAGAAGCCACAGCAAGGATGAAAACAAATACTCATCTTTGAGCAGAAAAAAAAAATAATTAAGGTATGTTCTCTCAGCTTTTTTATGGTATTTCATTGCACTAGCACTCAGTTTGTTTAGTGTCAGAAGATCCACAAGGCAAGTGTTCTTACTCCGTGAAGGGAAGAAAACATTGAAGTACACTGGCCATTAAAAAAACAAACAAAAAAAACCAAACAAAAACCTCCCAGGAATTGGAATGTTAATAAACTGGTTGATTTGAGTAGTAGCTGCAATACTTTAATTGTATTCAATTTATTATTATCGGTTTTTCAAGATTGTAAATCTTCACATAATTTAAGTGGTTGGAAAAAAAGGGTGCTTAGAGTGCATATTTTTCACCTTAATTTCAAGAGCAGAGTCAAGGATGAAGGGCAAGATGCAGGCTGTAATGGGTCAAATGTCTTCCCACAAAAAGCAAACTAAAAGTTTCATTGATTACACTGTGACTTGCTTTCTTTGAAACAATTTTCAAGGGGATATGAGGAGAATAAGTAATAAAGCTGTGAAATACTAAACTTGAACTTTTGTTGTTTATCTGCTTTTTCTTGTTATGCACCCTACAGACAGGTTCCTCCAAAATATGGCATATTTAATAAAGTGAATTCAAAACATATAAATCTTCCTTTAAAAAAAGGATTTATCAGTAACCACAGTATATCTAAACTTGGCACCTATCTGATGTTGCACATCATTATGTATGGACATACGCATCTGTTCATACAGGATTCATTACCAAACAAAAAGACTCTACATTGTAAGACGACAAGTAAGACTCCCTTATTAGTAATAATTTGTTTTAATAAGAAAATCATGTTCAAGCCTTTAATGGATATATTTCAGGATTTTAATACTGAACATTAATGTTCTAGCAGTGTAGCTAGTAATAAAAAAGGTTCATTTATTCATTGAATCTTGGCCATTTTAGAGTTCAGTATTATCTGAACACTCAGAGCAAAATAAGAGAAGCATCAGATCTTGGAACTGGTTGGATTTCAGACTAGAATAAGTTTTGGATTACATAAACAAGACTTAAACAAGGCCTAATTACTAAACACATTACACAGCTAAGTGACTCTATTATTAGTCTCAATTTTTTATCACATTTCTTTGCATTTCCTCATCTATTTTACTAGTGAATAGCCTAAAGCAGTATTATATTCCGCAGGTTTTTGGTATTTAGGTTCTGACATCCCAATTAGCACTGACAGTTTAAAGAAATTAAATTTAGCAAATACAAAATGAATGGTTTCTATTACAGGCAACAATGTGAGTAATAAAACACAGGAAATCACTAGCAATATATTACCTGTCTTCTACCATCACAGAAATATGGAGGGAGGAGTGTGGGTCACCCAGGAATGAAGCCAATTAATGGTTCCATCCATCAAGTAAATAAACCTGGAGAATAAATGAACACAAGTTTCAATTAATTTACTATCTCTTGGGCTTACATGGTTGAAATATCGTTGAATCTGTCAGGATAGTATTTGATTCCTAAGTGAACAGAATATAAATTTGTATAAGGGGTATAGGATATATATATAAAAATGTACTGCATTGTGTTCCAAATTCAATCCCTTCTATCAAGTTTCTCTGTGATTCCACTCAAATGCTTCATTGATTTTTTACATAACTGGTGTGGAAATGGGAAGGTTTTTTGTAATTGCTCAGAATTTCAGAGGCAGATGAGAAAAATAACAACTAGGCAAGACATTTAAAAGTAACCCAAGCTTCAAAAATCTAGACATTAATCTGTATGCTCGATCTAACAATACTAGATGTCATGTTTTAGTTTAGTTCTTGACAGAATATTGTTTAAGTTTGGCTGTGTATCTCCAACAATCCTCAGATCTTGAGCCTGCTACTTGACTCTTCAGGTACGTTCAACATTTGCTTACTTGTACTCTCACCCCATCCACCCACACTAATTATGCTGTGGATTCATCCTAATGACCGTCCTTGACAGTGAAATTATTGTGATCAAGTATTTCTTTTCTGCTATTTGACACTGGATATCTTGTGATTAGATCAATTAAATATTTCTTAGTAGTTTAGTCTGATCATATTCACCCAATAAAACTACAACTCTAGAGCAAAATACCACTTTTTTCTCAAAACTGTCTAGCACTGTCTGACTTATATGTCTTGATGTCCATGTCTGATAGACAGCAGCACACTGGTGGAGCAACACATCATAGATGCTGCTCCAGCAATAATTCTGATTTTTGGTAACATGCACACGTGGTCAGACTTTCTTTCCCAGTGTAGAAACACCACATCCCCATATCAGTCCTCTTTAAGTTTTACTTCTGCAAACATAAAGCTGATCAAATTATCTGCGTCAGTTGTTTTACTTGTAGAGAAACTGAACCCCAGTAGTTGGGGAAGGACTCATTTGACAAGTGATGCAATGGAAAAAAAAGGAGTTCAGGATGGCTTCCTTGATTGTCTACGGATCCAAACAGCTCATGAAAGCAAAACTTCCCTGTCTCACAAACACAAGGTTTTCCCCAAGTAAGGAAAATTATAATTCACAATGAGAAAGAAAAACACGTATTTAACCAAATCACCTCAAGGCCCTACTACTGAACTAGGATGGAACTTACCTCAGTACAAGAAAACAAAGACAGTATTGAGTGAGGTATTGAGTCACTATAATCCTGTTTACAGAAAACCTTCACCAAGCTCTGTTTTCCTGAGCAAGAAAAAAGGACAGTACTTGTTCAGCTTCAAAATCTAGCTTTTCGCTTAAAAGTTTAACTTCAAAGGAATTCCTCCCTTTACTTTCTTCTAGCAATTGCATGCCTTAGTGGTTGTTTCTGCCACATTTGCAATGCAGTCAAGAGTCAGGAGCACAGCACATTTTCAGTGTGTCATAAAGGAAATTTCTCATGTAATGAAAAAAAGCCTAACCGTGGAACTCATCTGTGCTTTGAGCAGTAACATTCACTCTTTTAACAATTACTAAGAAGCCAGGGCCTTTATTTGCTCTCTCATTTAAATATTAATACAGAAATTTAGCAGTATTCAGTAGGATCTACAATAACCCACAGATTAAAAAAGTACTCCCTAGAAGATCCCAATGCTTAGCAACAAAAAAAAGCCCAAAAACCAATCAACCAACCAACCGACCAACCAACTAAACAGCCAACCCCCTAGACCCACCAAAAAAAAAAAAAGGTTAAATCTCACTTCAGCTACTATGTTCTATAATTGCAATGGTATTGACTTGAAAGGCAGGAAATTGGCAACAAAGATTTATAAATATTGATTGTTGAGCTGAAAGACTGTTTTACATGAGGATGAGAGTTTGCATGAGCAAAGATTTCTGATAATGCTGATAAATCAGCATTGCAGATCTGGGCTGTGTTCAGCTCTAAAATATCAATGAAATAATAGAAGCTAAAATGGCAACACAATATCACTCCTCAACATAAAACATCGGATCTGGCAACAGCCTATATAATCTCTCTCTTGGATGTAGATTTAATTAGGTTCTTTGGACAATATATCATTTCTTGTAAAATTATCTCCTAAACCTTCTCACTGAGAAGGTTCTGAGAATACCTTGCATATTTCATTATTATATTAAGATTATTTCAAAGTCAAAAAGATTCTGCATATAACAATCCTGACATAAGGTTCTTAAAGGTCTAAGATTGAGAAGACCCGCATGTCTTTACCATCTTAGTTAAAAGTTGGAAGGTTTCCAAGGCACTGAATTTCTATGGGGCCCCGATAGAACTGAGTACATTCAGTGTCAGCACTGCAGCAGACACTTCCAAGCCCTAGGGACAGCTGTTCTCCTTTCCCCACTCCCCTCCAAAGGCTACATACAATTCAACTATAACAGCTAATAAACCCTTTTTTCTTCCTTCATTCAACTGTTTCCACAAAACTCTTATGTCCTCATCCAGCCTTACATAAGTATTTCTTTATTGCACTTGAAGCTCTAAAAATACCTATCCCCACCATAGCATAATTCCATTTAAGTTCTATTTGTGCTCTTATAGAAATTACCCTATAGACCTGTTGTTTTCATCTGAAGTTAAGTCTACAGAGACTGGTTATAAAACTTGGCTTTCTCCTTTTGCCTTTTGAATATCACCTTGAAAATGCAAAACAAAACATCAAGATATAGTACTCACATGCAAGAGGTTTGAAAAACAACAGAAAGATATCTGATTTCTGTTGTATTCTACTGAAAATAATTTCTTCAGCTAGAAAGAAGAACTAAGTGTCTTTTGAAATATGTAATGCTTATCTCAAGTGCACAATACCCAGGGTTTTAAGTAGAGAAAAAGTGCTTCCTATTGCATGAGGAGTTGGCAGAAAAAAAAAATTAGTTAAATACCATATGGCTCATACTCAATGTGAGATGAAGTACTATAAAATAATTGTTTTCCCATCATAAAATAAAATCACGCACAATACATAAAAATGTTTGCTATGGGTAAAGAAATGAAAACTTTCTTGCAAATCTTGCTTGCACCATTTTCACACAAGGCATGTTAACAATAATTTGCTTTGGAAGGCACTCCTCTGGTGCAAGAGAGCACAGCTCATTCTCCAAGTATGACTGCAGGGGCAGAGCTCAACCCCTACAGCACACACTGCTGTACAAAGCTCCAGCACAGCCATATCTCTCTGCTGCACTACACTATCTTGAAGCCCCAGGAAGCACTCAGTTGAACAGCTGAGTTGATAATTGAGGAGGCAGAAGATCAAGTGAAGAGATATTCAAAGCTGTCTGTATCCAACACCTTCTTCCTTCTTACACTGGAGTAGGAAGTGTGCTCACAACCTGTCCTTCCATTTAATCTCTTAAAGGGGAGATGAATGCTCAGTACATTAAAATCACAACCACAAAGAAGAAAGCATAGCCACCTGCACTTTATTATATTTGATCCTACACTGACACAGTGATAAGACTGACATGACTACTGAAATACATATTCTTTTTATTGGTTCTTTGCAATATTGTTTTGGTTGGCAGGGATTTTTTTTTTAAACTTCACTGCAGGCCACCAATAAAGGTAAATAAAAAAAACACATACTAAAAATGTGTCTCAAAAATTAGCTGGATTAACTGGATTACAAGGTTTAGAGAGGGAGGGTGGGAATCAGATACCTGTCCACTGAGGTCCATCCCATCTATATGTATTCAGGTTGAATCTGTATTAAAACCTAAATAGATTAGTGCTCCTTCCTTAAACGTAAACGAAAGAACTATGATATCATTGCCTTCCTATAGCAGCAAAATTGTAAATGTTTCAGAACCTTACCAGAAAAAACATCTCCAAAGTTTAACTGAAAATTAATTTCTTTTCTTAAGTTAATTTCATTCTGACATTTGTTTTTATTTATTCTTAAAATAACAGGATCAAACAGTAACTTTGATCCTGTATCACTGCTGTCAAAAGAGATTTTTCAACTGACCTGCAATTATGCAGGATCAGAATGTGTCAGGAAATCACTTATGATAAGATAATCCACTATAGCAGTGCCTCAAAAATTAGTACAGATAGACTTAAAGGAGAGCAGAACAAAAGATGAGAAGATTTTTATGTTGGAGCTGGTGTGGAAATTCTAATATGCTTTTACCTGATTGGTCTGCAGCTAGTCTTGGTCAACGAAGAAGGTGACTTAGCAATAGCTTCTCTCTGAGAAAAAGCAGAAGGTGAAATAGGTATCATGATGAGGATCAAAGATCACTGGAATATGCACTTTAATATTGGTTCCTATGACTCCCAGTGTCCTTCTATTTGTCTTGCTGTAACTAGTGCAGAACACATTCATAAGATTAACTAAAGAAAAGCATCAGTGAGAAAGAAAAATCAATTCCCATTTACAGAAACATTTTTATTCACATATGCACTAAGTCTCATTGAGCTGAGCCAAATTTATGAGCTTTCTTTATGAGAATCTTTAATGACTTGGGATCCCATGTATATTCAGAAAACATTACTCAGTTCAGAAGCAGCTCTAATTCAGCACTATTACAAGGAAACACTCCACAAGGTAAGTTTTTCATTATTTCTGCTGTTCATTAGGGATGATTGAGCTCTGACACTCATTTAAATTTAAATTAAAGAAGAAAAAAACTATTATCTTTTAAGCCATAATTTTTCTTTGAGAGAGAGTAAGGAATTGTAAAGAGGTTCTTGCCAGAGAGCAGAAAACATCTTCCAAACACAGAGAAGAAACGAAAGAACGGTAACAGGTCTAATCATCTGTCTTTATTAGAGAAATCATCTCAGGAACAAAAATCAGAATGCAATTCCCCTTGAAAATATTCATGTTTTCCTGAAATTTTGTTTTGAGATCAACCTGTGATAAACAGCAAATTAGGCAACAAAGTTTCTAACAAGTAATGTTCTTGTGGAGAAGCCCCACTCAATTTATCCCTCAGTAATCCTAGAAGTCAACACTGATGTGCATTGAAACAAATGGGTGAGGTTGTTGAAACATAATATTTAAAGCTGAACAATCAAGAAACTTCTGTATTCGTGCTTTTCCAACAGATTGTTGCATCCTTATCTCCTTGCAGAAACACAAGGTCCTGAGTTAGTCATACATGAAGTGCACCTCTAACACAATAAATACTAATTGCTGTATAACTCTAATTAGATGAAGGTCTTAAGATTATTCCAGTGAAGACAAAATGATTAAGCAAGTGATGATTATAAACTTTCTTCCAGAGAGAGATGTCCTTTTATTTTTTTTAAGAGGATTGGGAGTGAAGGGTAAACATAAATTTACCATTTCTCAGCACAGAACTCTTAGTAAGAGATTAAAAAAGCCACTCAACAAGGATAAAAGCCAAGAGAAATCCTTTCTTTCTAGTTATTTTATCCCTTACAGGACAGTCCAAGCTATAAAATAGTATTCCCAATGACTGTCTCCTTTATATCAAAGATTAGGGTTTTCTTGCAACAAATACCAGAGCTCAGCATCACCTTCTGGAGGTGTAACCTAATGCTGTAAAACATATTTCCTTCCACATTCTCTGCCTTTCCTTAAGGTGATATTCTCAGAGATATTTTCTGAACAGTAGAAGATGAAGGATGAGAATAGCACAGACCCTCATGTCACAAGATGGGAGTGGGACATGCTTTGGAAGAAGAGATTTACATTTCACTCTCTTCAGTCAGGTGAGTGAAGTTAAATAAGAGAAACTGCTTGTTTCCTCAGCTGTTACTTTAACAAAATTAAATTTAAAAATCTATCATCAGCTCTTCTTCCCTCTCTCTTAAAGAGAAACAGTAATATTTGATCAATTCTCTAGAAAGTCCGATTCTGATACATGGTAAATATGCTCAGAGAAAATTTTTATTCTAGTTTTCAGGTCACAGTAGGATCTGGAGGAAAGACACTGAGGAAGTAAGTCTACTTACCTAAGATTATAAGAGTCATGAACATACACAGAAGTAGAATATTACAGTATTTAGAATCCTCAAGGTAAATTGTCTATGTAGAGATGAGTGCTGTAGACTTATACAGTAAAGAGGATTTTTAGAATAGCAAATTTAGAAGCAAATTCCACTTATTTCCTACTTCATTGTTTACGCTCTTTTCCAGATTAGGATGTTTCTTCTAATCATTAATGATATCTATCTGAAGAGAGAAAAATACTATTTTTAGCTATGATCTCTCAGTTTCACTGGAGCTTTTGTTACCTACTCACCTCACAGTTATCTTTTGCCAATATAAGGAAACACTTATAATTCTTGTCTCTCTTGACTTATCACACATTATTTTCTTTCCATAATAATATTCATCAAGAATTAATTCTTAATGTAACATTAAGTGGCCAAATGGTTCATGTTCCACTTCTGAACTAGCCTAATTCAGTAGTTTTTGTCACGTCATCAAATTAGCCAACTTTGCTCAGTAGCTGGAGGCAGATTTTTTAACACATACCATTCTCCACATCAGACCTTGGCCAGAGGATTGACTGATAATAGGTTTATCACCTAATTGTGCTTTAAGTGGAATTTCAAGATACTTTTTTCCTGTAATGAATATTTTCATTTATGACAGGCCTTTCTGAGTGCAGCAATTACAGCAATAGTTACAGTCAAACTTTAACATCTTTGAACACTGAGTGCATTTTCACTGCTAAAGAGAAATATTCATTCTTTCAGATTTTACATGCCTTAGATGCAAAACTTTCAACCAATGCATGGAGAGTAAGATATGCATGTGAAACAAAAATGTCCTGACTGCTGGGTGCACAAGCAGATATTTGGAATTGCTAATATGTGCTCTCCTTGAACAAGTTTCTCTGTAAGATGCAAGTTATTTACACCAGACTTCCCCTGTACAGAATGACAGGGATAGCAATACCACACTTCTTCTGTCCCCAAAGACTTCTAAGCTGAAAGATTTATGGTCACTGTTCAGAAAACAAAAAATAAGAACCAGAATTTTAAACATAAACTATTCTTTAGACAAACTAAGTTTGTGTTTACATAATTTTTGAGCACAGAAATAGTCTTAAATCTATTTATAATTCTGTCCAAGTAGCTCAGCCTGTTCCAAATCACACTCTGTCAGGCAATCCAGATTTCAAGTTGTCTGACTAAACCGGACTGAAATGAGAAGCAAAAAAAACCCAAAACTAACATGAAGAGATTTGTATGTAACATGACACCATTGCATTTGGGGAGGGGAGGGAGATAACATCCCCACTGGCACATGCTTATGTAATGGGTATCTCTAGAAAAGCTGTGTTCTGTGATATTAAGTAGCCCAAAAAGAATTCATGATGTACAAAAAAAAGGATTTTGATGCAAGCTTAGCTATTTACAGAACCCCTGTATAGCCCAGTTCCCTCTTAAAAAAACAAGTTATAAATTGATAAAAGATATAAATAACATATAATAATAAGACATTAGGATCAATTTAGTGAAAAAATTGGAAAATACACTTATGTGGTGGGTTGGCCTTGAACAGCCATTGTCTGAACCTTCCTTGCCTGATAGGAGAGGACAAGGGAGAAAATGGATCCAGATAAAAGCAGTGATATCACTCACATATTAACTTCACAGGCAAAATAGACTCAGCTTGAGGAAAATTTAGTTTACTGGAAGCTATGACAGAGTTGGGAGTCAGTCCTAAAGCCTTTCAGTCTCTGTGGCCAGGGAGGCAGACTTCCAGCACCCAGAAGGGGCGTCAAATGTTCAAGAGCCACTGTACGTCAGGTGTGCAGAGTACCACATTCTGCCAAACTAAGGAACAGCACTTCCCCATATCTTGCCAATCAAATTCTCAAACCAGGAAAAAAACCCAAGCATTATTTACTCAATTCCATAAACAAATATTACATTGAGGATATCAACTGTAATTATTAGAAATACACTGCATATGCACTAAAATCAGCTGTTCATTATGAATGCCCCAAAGAAAAAAATGCGAACAGTGAATTCAGACATGTTAACCCAAAGCCTTTTTAGGAAAGAGTAATTCAGTACTCAAGAGAAGTTTCTCCCTTGCAGGCAGTCTTTCTTCCTCAGTGCACCTGCCCATTCCTGAATGATGGCTTCAAATACTCTCCTCACTCCTCCAGGTTGAGATATGTTCAAAAAGGAAAAGAAGAGGCAAGAGAACAAGGCTTATTAGACAGACAGAATAGTGAAAAACTCAACACAAAATAAATACAAAGCCAATAGAGAAGATGCAAGGATATTCATTTAAAAAAGAAAAAGCAGGTTAAGCACAAAAAAAAAATCCCATTTAAAATAGTGAAATACACAGTTTAAATACAGTGATGTTTAAGTAGATACAGAGAAGCAAATCCATTGCTCACATACTTGGGCCAAATCCAAGGGAGTTAAACCCACTTAACACAAGACATGATTTGATCTGTGATCTTTAATTAGCTCAGCAGAAGTAATTTGCCTCATGCAACTGCCACAGGTTTTTATTCAACCCGACCTTTAAAGTCACAGGCTAAATGCAACTGCTATTTAACATCCAAAGCTGCTTGGGAAGAAGTGGCATACAGCCAACACAAAGGAACAATTGAAAATGACAGGCAGCAGAAAAAAGTCACCAAAATTCCTCATCATAAGATTATATATGTCGTTTGATGTTGTCCAAAGGAGCCAATCTTACTAAGGAGGGGAAGAAGTGGAGGATGCGCACTGTTCACATGTACAACAGTCCTTGGAGACAGCGATATTCTACTTGTGAATCAAGGACAGGTCATGGTCATGACTTTCCAACAGTGCGGGAGACGCTGTCAAATTGCATCTGCTATTGCACATTCTCTGCAGCCTATTCAAACCATCATTCCCTGTGAGGCCCTTTGTGATTTCCTTTGGTTTTTATGAGGTGAAACAAGTTTCCAGCTTCCCTTCTGGGCACAAACACTGCCTTCATACACAGTCTTTCATATCACATTGCATGTCACTCACCAGGATATAAGCAAGTAGCTCAAAACCAGAATTTCAAGTACTAGTTTACTCTCTAACCAAATGTTTTATTGCTATTATTCATAGATTCACAGAATAGCATGGGTTGGAACAGACCTTACCATCTAGTTCTGACCCCCCTGCCATGAACATTGACACCTTTCTGTAGGAGAGGCGGCTCAGAGCTCTATCCAAGCTGACCTTGGATCCTTCCAGGGATGGGGCATCTACCACCTCTCTTGGCAATCTGTTCCAGTGCCTCATCACCCTCACAGTAAAGAACTTTTTTCCTAATATCTGATTTAAACCTACTCTCAGTTTGAAGCCATTCCCCTTTTTCCCATTACTACATGCCTTTGTAAATAGTTCCTCTGCATCTTTCTTGGAGGTTTTTTTCAGGCACTGGAAGTTTGCAATTAGATTACCTCAATTTTTTCTGTTTCCCAATCTGAATAAACCCAGTTCTCTCAGCCTTTCCTCATAGGAGAGGAGCTCCATCCCTCTAAACATCTTGGTGTTCCTGCTCTGGACTCACTCCAACAGGTTGATGCCCTTCCAGTGCTGGATGCAACACTCCAGGTGGGGTCTCACCACAGTGAAGTAGAGGGGCAGACTCAACCCCCTTAACTTGCTGGTCACAGTATCATTAATATCTGATTATTGAGAGATGCCTCTGCCCAAATTAAGGTGCAAATGAAGCCAATAAGATGGATTCTATTTAATAGTAAATTTGAGGTAGAGATATAGAAAGAATAGAAAAGTGGGGGGGGGGGGGGAAGAGAGACAGATCAAAGAGAAGACAGTCACCACATGTGTATCTGGAGGTATCCTGTTGGTCCTACTTCACTCTGAGCTTCTTGGTGGTGGAGGTTCCAGAGTTTTCTCCTGGAGGTACCACCAGCACCCCCAAATCCTTCTCATCAGGGCTACTCTCACTCTGTTTATCCCCCAGCCTGTGTTGATATTGCGGGTTGCCCTGACCCAGGTGCAGAACCTTGAACTTGGTCTGGTTAAACACTGTGAGATTCCCATAGGCCCAGTTTCTGAGCTTTTCCAGGTCCCTCTGGCATTCCATCCCTCAGGTATGTCAACTGCACCACTCAGCTCGGTGTCATCTCCAAATTTGCTGATGGTTCATTCAATCCTTTTGTTAATGTAATTAGAGAAGATATTAAATATCATTGGTCCCTATATGGGTACCTGAGAGACAACATTCATCACTGATGTTCATCAGACATTTACCACTACTCTCTGGATGCAACTGTCTAACTTTCTTATCCATCTAACTCTCCACTCAAAAATCCATCTCTCTCCAATTTAGAGAGATGATTGTTGTAGGGGAACATATCGAACTCTTTACAGAAATACAGATAAATGACATCTGCAACCCTTCCTTATCCATTGATGTGGTCACTCTGTCATAGAAAGACACTGAGTTCGTCAGGCAGGACTTGTCCCTGGTGATGCTGAGCTGGTTGTCCTGACTCATATCTGTGCTCCCCCCTTAGCATAGCTTTTAGGAAGATCTATTCCATGATCTTCCCAGGCACAGAAGTGAGGCAGACAAGTCAGTTGTTCTTTCTACTCCTTTTAAAGATGAGTACAATATTTCTCTTTTTCTTTACAGTCACCTGGGACTTTACCAAACTGCCGTGATTTTTGAAATTTCATGGAGAGCGCCTTGGCAACTACATCAGCTGAGTCCCTGAGGACCCTAAGATGCATCTCATCAGGTCCCATAGAATTATGTCCATTCAGGTTCCTCAGCTGTTCATATAACTCCCCTTTATTTTCAGTGGGAAGCACTTTCCATCCACATCCTGCTGTCCACCAATTCAAGACATGGGGGCAGAGAGGTTGCCAATGAAGCCCTTGTTTCTACTGCTTGTACATTTGTTTCTTTCTCTTTAGTTTGACCAGCAATTCTTTACTCAACCATGACGGTCTCCTGCTTTCCTTACCCAATTTTTTTCTCTTATGCTTTATGAAAAATTCCTTTAGTGATCTTCCAACTCTGTTCACAACACTGTCCTGGCTCTCCTATTCCCAAGCCCACTCTCCCAGGGAATGCCACTGACTACCTCCCTGAAAAGCTGGAAGTCAGCTTTCTAAAGTTCGGGGGCCTAATTTCACTTCTTACATCACCAGTACCTCTCAGGGCTGCAAACTCCACCAATGTATAATTGATGCAGCCCAGGCTGCCCCCAGTCTAGACATCCCCAATTACATCAGCTGCATTTATGACCAACACATCTGGTAACACATCCTATCTGACAAGACTTTCTATTGCAAAACAATTACCTTCATTTTGAAAATGCTGCCTCTCATATGGCCAACAACAAAAATCAGTATGTTGTAATAATCATATTAAAGAGAGTATTGAATATCTTTATAATACCTGAGGCATGTATAGTGGTATTCCATCATTTAATAAAACATACGCTATTGATTTCTAGGTGAAATTAAAAAAAACAATATGAATTTAGAAATCATGTTCTTAGACAATCCTTGTTGGATATGTGTTGGGTTTTTTTGTAGAAAATGCTCTGATGACAAAACAGGATTTCATTTGAAAATAGAGGTTATCATAAACAATAAAATAATTTATATTTTTCACGCCAAGCTTACAAAACTATCTTTAAAGCCACATTTTCTGGGTTATCATTAAATGTATAAAGTGATATGAAATCTCTAAGCAGCAAATAGCAAACTTGGAGGTTTTAAATTACTTTCATTTCCAATTTATAAACATTTTCTGTGAGAATTTTAAGACATTGAGAAGCAAACTGTATGGCATGAAACCCTTTTTTAAATAACAGATGAATAAAAGCTCATCTCATCAAAGAGCATTTAGAAGGACCAGTGCTTGGAATTCAGTGAGCACACACAAAGTTACAACCCACTTGAGAGATCCTGGAAATGTCATAAGCCAGCAGAGAGCAGCTCAAGCAGCTTATGAATGACAAAAAAGCCAAGAGAGATGATTATAACCTTGCACTCATTCAGCAATCAAGCATCATCATTATCAAATATAGAGAAGCTTAAAATACTTATGCATTTTAAGATTGGTCAGGTCTGTCAACTCATTCAACAAAATGTCATAGGAAAGCAAAGCAGGGTTGGAGAGCTTGGTGGAGACTGTGGGGTTTTGTATTTCCCATAATACAAAATATAATATAATAATATAATAGTTAAGAGAATTAAACAGATTATTTTTGTGAAGACTGGATCTTATAGGAAGGATAATTTCACTTCTGACCACTTCACAAATCTATGAAAAATACCTATAAGCCTTTAGGTTTTCTTTTACTAGTAATCAGCAGAATTAATTTATTCAGCTCAATAGGTCATACTATTTTCTTTTTGTATTTAATAGTGCATTTGTGCTTACCGTGTACATACATACCCAAATTAATTATCTCTGGATGAAAAGCAAATTGTTCAGTATTAAAATGAAAAACCTCATGTCAACAGAACCATTCCAAATTGCTTATTCCTGTCTGTATCTGTAAAGAAGAAAAATTACAAAAGGCAACCTAAAAAAGGAAGCCATCTTGAAAACCACTGAACTATTAATTTAAATAACTGCTATTATTTTAGGTGGGATGTAAGACTATTTTAGTCAGAGATGATCATTCAAATTTGGAATTCAACTGCACATTTTCTTGCCACTAAATAAGTCTGCATAGGACTTCAACAACTTTGCAACAGAAGGTTATAATTACAATATTAAAATTTCACTGTTCTAACTTTTGACTGTTACAACTTTATTCTAATGTAGTTAAAATTAATAGGACAAAAGCAAACCAGACTCCTCTGCATGAAGGCATCCCTGCTTCACTGCCTGTGAGGAGGGGCCCAGATAGAAAGGGAACAGACACATCACATCCTTCAGCTTTTCAAGGATTACTTGGACAAGTTACAGATTCTTAAAAAAAAAAATTATCTCCCTATTTCCTCCTCAAAGATAATGAAAGAGTCATCAAGTTATGTATTTACAATGAAAACAGTAAATGAAAGAAGAAATCTTACAGCTCCCCTTTTAAAATAACATTGTCAACTTAGTTAGCAAGATTTTCACAACCTTAAAATATACTGAGTTTATAAATTGCTTTTTGCTACAAACAGTTATTTCCAAACCTAAATATTTAAAAAGTATGAGTCAAGCTCCAAAGGAAAGAAGACAAAAAAAATAAAGAAAAAGAAAATTAAATATACTTTAGTGAGTTTTTGGGACTGAATTTTAAAGACAGGGTGGCTAAACTGAGAAACTTTACAAAACATACTTCAAGAATGGCACTTATGCTTTCACATAAGTGATAAATTCTGAGTACTACCCACAGCCGGAAAAATATTGATGTATTCTCACTTAACATTGAAAAGAGAAGAGATCCAAGTACAGACTCGATATGAAATACTGATAAAGTGAAACTCACTTCTGTAATATAATTCAGTTTTAGATCATTTTTCCTGGGCTAAAATACACCTCAGTTAGCTGTAAAAACCAAGGAAAACTTCATACTTTCTCTGCAATCAAGTATGTAACTATAGCTCATAGGAGTAAAGTTAAATTTTAGAAGACTGTTTTTATAAGATGAATAACTCATTAACTTCCTTCTGACCTGGCCAGCCTAGCTGGAACTACTACAAGTTTTCATGCTTCCCCTCCGTCCCCAAGCTAGTATCTCAGCTGAGTGTCAAAGCTGTGAAAAGCACCTGCTCAAAGCAGGATGAGTGCCATCATGAGATCCATGGCATTCTCTAACCAAGAGTGGGAAATCCTGTGGGATGGAAGGATCCTGGGCCAGTGCTGCTTATCTTCCCAACATAGCAGTTTAACCTAATATGTAATTAAATCTTGAAAACGCTGATGCCTTTCCTTGTGCAAAATTTCTTTGAACAACAATAGCAGCTTTGTTTCTCTTTATCTCTAGATGACACGAATGCTTGTGAGGGGAAAGCTCTCAGATCATCTGGATAAAACAGGAAAAAAATCCTCTCCTGTGCCCTGTCTTCTAGCAGGATTGGTCCTCTCCTGCTGACCGTATCAGCAAGAATGTGATTCAATAGCAGCAGATGCAGAATGAAGATGTTGTTGCTGCTGATGAGCCAGGAAATGCATTTCAGGAAGTTTACACTTATTATTGATTCAAATTTGGTGTCATGAATTGAATATTCACTAGAAGAAGTAGAATATCAAGTTTTTTTTGGAGCAAATCTTCTGGTTTTGTGTCCTCAAAGGAATTTGATTCAGAGAGTATGAGAAAGCTCTATAACCTGGGACAAATTTCAGTAAGTGGGTACCATGAGGAGGTTAACTTCAAAAGCACACTGATGATCTGAAGTACAACTCATTTCCAGCACTCTCTGCCTTTCAAATCCAGACATTCACAGTAGCTCTTAGATTGAAAGTATTCTCTGCCTTCTGCTCTGGGACAGTAGAAAAGACTCCTTTCTATCACATCCACAGCGGCAGTGTCACAAAAGACTTCGATTATTACCAACTAGAAGAAAAAAGACAAAGGCAATCCTGGCTTCTAACCCATCACCTGGAGTACACACGGTACCTCCTAAATACTTGTGCTGTGATGATGGATGCCACATAGATCCTGATATCTTGGAGAATTTATCTTGCCCAATTCAAAATTGTAGCATAATTAAATGTACCATATTTCAGGTTTAGGCCCCCATATAACCAGCCAGTACCCAGGCTGGTTATATGGGGGCCTAAACCTGAAATATGTTTAATATTATGTTCTTATCTGGAGCTGCAATAATTAACTACCAAAAGCTAGCTGGGGATAAGGCTCATTCCTCTGAGAGAACAGGTCCTGGAGGCACTCTCAGATCATGATTGATGTTGGAAAAGAGTTCACTGCAGAGAACAGCAATGCTGCTCCCAGAGAGATTCTCCACAGAAATGGGTTGCATTTTCAAGGTATTCAAGAAAAAGATGCATGCAAGCCCTTTATTTTCAGGATGAAACCGATAACTAGTAGTCCATAAAGAACATTATCCACAATATTGCAGGAGAGCAAGCACTCTCCTTTTAGACAGGGGCTGCTCATTCACTGGGCAGGATTGGTGAGTGTCCAGAAAACATGCCAGCCTTGCCATTTCAAGTGCATTAGAAGCACTATTGAAGCAGCCTCCTCCCAGCATAAGTACCAAGATGAATTACATGTAATGTCAGGGAAATATGAGTACAGAGTAGTGATGCTGGAGCTCCTTTAAACTGTTCTCAACAGTCAAGATATAAATATCAGACTCTTTTTACATGCCTATGCTCTGACAGCACATTTCTGTGTACACATGTAAAAATTGATTCAATAATTGGAAAAGCTAGAACTCAGAAAACAAGGTATTTGTACAGGTATAAAGAGAGTAAACACTTTAATAATGCAGTCATATTTGGATTTTCTTTTCATGTCTTCATCTTGCTTTTATCTTAAAATAAGCTTTTCTGGTTTTGCCCAAGTTCTGATTTTTAATTGAAAGTAAGTGACACAAACATAATTTTTCAAGGACTTTTTCCTCACCTTGTACCTATTCTCACAATGCCACTAATGACTTAAAAGTAAATATTCTCAAAAATAAAGCTTTTTTGATAGTTATTTACCTATCCTTCTGTGAAAGATCACCTTGCTAAGTGCTCATTAAAACAGAAAGACAGATCCCCTCAATCATTTTCTTCAGTTTGCAGAGAAACCATCTTCTTCCTACTCATACGTATAATACAAGTGGCAGGGGAAGCAAGCAGTAATGGCATCATTTAAAGCAAAACCAGTGAAAATCCAAAATCTATGTAAATCAGTGACTCAGCTGACCTCTGTGGACAGATTTTGACAACAAATTTTTACAACTGGTCTAAGTCAAACAAAAATTCCTTTTATTTTTTGTTGCTTTTTTTTTTTCAAAGATACAAAGCCATGTTCACATGGCTAAAATTAATAAGATCTATGAGCATTTGGAAAATAAATGACTTCTATTTTATTTTAAATAAGATTGATAATTTTTTCCTCCTAAGCAAGCAAGTATTAATCTGGTTTTTTCTGTGAATTTGACACCTGTGGTTACAGAGATAGCACACAGGTCTCCACTATATTAGAAAACTGGAAGCAAACACTATCATTGTGCCCTAGTGTTTAAGTTTGAAGACCAAAAATACTAAGGGCAATGGCAAAGTATCAAATTTCTTCCTAATACTCTGATCCTATAAGGTTATCTGAGTCAAAACATTTTCCTGCAATATAAAATTCAAGTAAGAGTAGGATTTTTCAGGACTGAAATCTTAGGTGTCGATCCACATAACTGTATACCTGTCATTTAATGTATACAAGTATACAATATATAGAATCTACATACTTGTATACATGTCATCCTCAGTATCTTTGAGGACTGAAGCCAAAAATTCCAAGTTCATCCTGAAGAGAATTTGAAATAAATATATGGAAAACTGCATAAGCCTTACCCTGCTGTGTAAGGAATAACTGCCTGAGTTCTTCCTGCAAATAACTTAATTTCTCTACTCACTGTCCTTTACCCAGGACTGATGCTCAGAACTGAAGAGTTGAAAACTAGAGTCCTTCATGACACAATCATGATTGTTCTGTAGAAAAGCGTCTACACTGCTTCCTGTCAAATGTCATGTAAAACACTTCATTTTTTATAGATTTTGTTCACATCTCCCAATAATTGCAATTGCATAACTGGTTCAGTGGCATGTGTTCCCGTAACATACATTTTTAACAAGTGAATGCATCAGAGCAATGAAGGAAAAGGATTTGGTCTGGAATTCTTTTGTTCAGATGAGGCTGTTAAGCCACAGCATATTCAAGCAGGGTTTAACTTTCATGATCAGCTGTGACTAGCAAGCTTCATAAGGGCAGTTAAAGCTGGCCTTATCACCACTGAAGTAATGATGGCAATGAGGACAAAAATAATTTCACATTCGAGTCATTTCTCTTGAAAGTAAAGTATTATATGCTTTAAGAAGGCCCAATTTTTGCTTTTATACTTAATTAAGGAATGGAACTTCCCATAATAAGGCATCATTATACAGCAAAAAGGAGGAATAATCTCTCAGGCTTTACATGCTAAAATCCTTATCAAGGTCAGGAACTTTGTGGAAGTTTTGAAGTCTGTCCAGGCTTCAAATTCACTAGTGATTTCTTAAATTAGTCCTACAATATGTAAGGGGTTAGGACTGAGGTCAGAATTGTTAAAATACACAATCTTTCATTATAAACAAACCTATCCCCAGTCTATGACAATGATCCCACTGGACACATGTACAGCTATTTTGCCTAAAAGTGATCTGAACATTAATATGGCACATCTACAATTACCATTTTCTGCTTCTGAAATGCAGAAATCTGACCCACACTGAAGTCTATCTAACACTAGCATGGTACTGGATGTGGAGTCAATTCCCATGTAATGAATACAAATTTTAAAGAGCTTATTGTAGGCTTACCATTGGTCCTATATTTTCACAGTTTTTTTCATTTTCTTGTATGTCAAACAGGGGTTTTTCCTGCTCCATTGAATTAGAGATTACTATTTACTTCATGTCCTATGGTCTCTAATTTATCATATGAATTTGCTCTTCTTAAGAAAAAAACACATGTGTAGCTAGAGATTGAGTAGTTTATCAAGCTATTTTTGGTGACGAAGAGGAATGCTAGAAATCACAAAGGCAGATTTGGATTCCTCTCCTCGTTCTTCCCCACAGTCGTTTTAAAAAAATAAACCAACACACAACCAGTTGGCAACCTCTGACTGTTCTATCTCAGACAAGTCCAGCCACAAACTTATTAATTTGGTGTTTTTACCTTCTACAGTCTCCAATCACCAGAGCTGACCTCTTCCATTACCCAGCTTTCTCTCAGATCAAGACTGTGCAGCAAGACCTCTACTTACAGCCTATCATCTTTATCCTTAGGGAGTCCTCTTCAAAAAAAAGCAAACCAAAACGAGGACTTCTTTATTAAGAAAGAAGAATCATATTCTGAAGTAGTCATGTGAAAATAAAGTGGTTTATGAAAAGACTGCCAAAATACTATGTTCAACAAATAAAAAGACAACTCTGGCACATTAGGAAATCCAGGCTGTAGAATACAAGAACCATAAACTCCCTGACAAATTTTTATTCAGAGAACCTTTCTTGCAGCTTAAATATACCCCACAGGAGCACACCCTTGAGGTCTATCCTCCGGTTTCAGTAAAAGTCACACATAAACTAAAGTGAACCTTCAGAATTTTTCTATACTAGAGTATAGAACTATCCAGTTCTATACACACTGGATTTCTCATTTGAGACTTATAGTGAAAAAAAAATGAGTAAACAATTCCTTAGGTTTCTTATCTCTCAATTTTTAGCTGTTCCAGATCTTATATTCAAGCAACAGGTAGAAGGAATCTGCAACACAGTAACCTATAGCATTACTATTATTTGGCAATAAGCAGTAATGATATTCATTACAGTGTGATTTTAGGCAAGCAATCCTATGAATATTATTTGACCTAGCTTCAAATTCAATGAAGCATTTCTAATAACTTGCATGTTCAAAGATGAAGTTTATTGAATGAAAGCAAAACAGAAATACACAGTCAATCCAAATATCAGCACAGGCCAAGTTCTGCCACACATACTGACATTGAACCTGTCTACACAAGCTCTTCCAGTTAGCATTAGTGGAACAACACTTTTTGAAATAATTGTATTTCAATAAATGCCCATAGGAAGGGAGTCTGTGTCATTCACAGCAATACATAAGCAAGCAGTCAAAATTACTTTTTGTTGCTGTTGCTTAGTCTCACTGTGCTTACACAAAAGCTCTGGGATTGCATCTCACCCAATACAAGGCTATGCAGCCCTCTGCCATCACACACTATCACTAATCCTCATCACACTCATACCCCCTTTGTCCCTTGACCTCATATCCAACTATGGGGAACAAGTTTCCTTGTTGTTCACAGCAATGCCTCATTAAATTATGTTTCACCTTTGAGATTATTCTCCAAGCACTTCCCTAGAAACAAGACTAAGTAGCCACTATAAATCCCTCTTGTCAGAAGTATTATACATTTTATTCTCTCTCCATATTGCTAGTAGTTTGCAGTTGTAAATGTAGTACAAGGTTGCAGTACAAAATTATCAACAAGTTATGTGGGGAAGTAAAATTAGAAGGGACAACAAAGTTATATAATATTGCTTCAAAATACTCATTTGCATTTTTCTGCTTAAAATACAGACGTTCTCTGCAATATCTAAACTGTGGGGTATTGTTGTGCTAATGGCATCGTATGTAAAGCATGAAAAATTGAACAAATGCCTATTGAAATTATATCAGATGATAAATAATTCAATGGATGAGCTTTATAAAATGTAAACATTCTCAAATTACTTTGCTATGAATTAGTAATCAAAAAATAAATTATTTAAATTTCTGCCACAAAGGGGAAACCTAATGAGATCATAAAGATTCCTTGTAAGAGATTTCCACACTAAAAGTATGTTTTCCAAGAAGGTAATTTACAGTCTAATAATTTATAGCCATAAAATAGTGTTTCTGCAGTCAGGATGATTTATTTTCTGCACTTACCATGATGAGTGTTTGAAGTAAAATGATAACCTCCTTTTGAAACTGTGCAATATCATAAACACTGAGAAGGTCTTTTCATAAAGTAGACTTACTTTCAGTCCAATTTTCTAGAAGCTAGCTTCAGGTAATCAGTAGCTGAGAATCCAGTCATTACTTTATTTTAAAATATTTACAATGCAATATATCTTCAAGAGTGATGCCCCTAAGAGTGTCAGCACAAAAAGAGGAGAGCTAAACATATTAAGATGTAACAACCCATCATCTTAGTCTCTATGAGAATCTTTCATAGTGAAGAGACAATTGGCAATTTTTCTGCTTCTTTTTACTCTGAAATCCTGAACTATTGATATATTTGTTTATATTCTTAGGGGAAATACTTCCATTTTCTTTCACTGATTTTAGTTTAATTTAGACTCTGAGCACAAGAAAAACACACTAAAACAGATGAAGCATTAAAAAAGCAATTGGTAGATTCCTGTTAAATTTGCCCATGACTGATTTATCTGTGACATGCTTCCTATAACACAGGAAATACAATAAAAAGAGATGGAGATCCTTTCTCAGTCAGGCACACAAGAAGGCAGCTGGAGAGATGGCTGCTACACTGAGACAAGCTGGGCTCATGAACAGAAGGGGAGAATCCTGCCTCTGTTGTGCCCTTAAAGAATATTAGTTTTGCAAAATGGGTCAAGCAGGGACTCAAGACTGCAATCCATTTGGCTCAAATTTCTAGGGAACATAGGTGGTAACTAGAACAAATTTAAACATTAATTTCTTCTTTGTCACAAAGATGAAACTAAAAAAGATGGAATATAGCTTTGAAGCACTGTTCTGGATTAGGTTTTTAATTTAAGAAAAAAATAGTTAGATACCTTTCCTACTCTGAGTAGAACTGGAAGATTTTTATTTTCTTAATGACTTATGACAGTCATAAAGAGCTTATATATTACAGAAAACAAATTCATCTTTACTATTTTGATGCTGTGTTGGGATCCAGGACAAGAAAATTTAGAGGAGGGCTACAGGACAAACTTTGGTGAAGTAATATTGACAGAATAACCATGCAAAAAGAGCAGTAGAGGCAGATGGTATTGTGCCACTCAATTGGGGCACAAAGTTACTCTCTAAAAATCAGGGATGAAAACACTGGTAAAGCAAACAATAAAAATATCATGGGCTTGGAAGTCTGTATTTTGGAAAATATGCAACAGAAAGTGCTTAAATACTTTTGTAAAAGTACAAAGGTGTGAGCACAGACTTCATATCAGCAGAAACAGCACCACTAGCTCAGAGCAATTCCTCACAGGGACAACAGACAACACTGCAGATGAAGATGAACGAGCTATTAGTTTAGAAGTACACTCAATATTTATTTTTGAGTTTACAGGCTTATCAGCTCCTGTCAATTACATTACCACAGAAAAGAAATCAACAAAACAATAAAACTTGCAGTGCTGATCTAATCTCTTAAACAAGTTCATGAAGTAAATATGATTCTGAAGCTGTCAAAAATACAATTTGTAACAGTACTGTGGAAAAGGTACTTTATAAAGTTATTGGATTAAAACTAAACCCATGTTCTATTGCTTTCAAGATGATGTAATTTTTGAAAAAGGCAAAGGGACAAAAACATCCCAAGGAGAAATTGAAGAGTGGCTCTGTAAGAAGTGGAACTTCTTGACACTCTCAGAAGAAAAGCTCAGTTTGGCCAGCATGTTTTGCTGGGAAGAAAAAAAATGTTACTTAATTGTCCAGCTAGAGTTCTAATGGCCAGAAAGAAAAAAAATATATATTTTCATAAAAAATCCTCTATACCCATCTTTTCTTTAAAGTACCATTTACGTTGTGCATTCAGACATCTGAGAAAATCCACAGAGGAGAAAGCCAAAAGATACTAACCTCTCCTCTGTAAGGACTACAGACCAGTGGTATAAGAGAAAAGCAAAGAGAAAAAGAAAAAGAATGAGCACAATGAGCTGCACTTGAAATGTTCAAACACTGAACATGGCTCAAAAGGGTCATCATCTTTGTGTCACCCTTCCCCATGATGGCATTTCACAGTCTGAGCCTATGAGAATGAAATTTAACTGTCTTTTCTGAGAAAAAAAAAACCAAAACCAAAGGTAAACAAAATCAAAATCAAATCGTAGAGCAGAGGGTATCTGTTAATGATGCTGTTCCAGAGCTAAGCAAATTAATCTACAGCATTCCTCTGAGAAGAAACATCAAATCTGAATATTGACTATTTTTTTTTTTCAGAGAGGAAAGATGTGATGGATTAAGGCCATATTTTGAATCTCCATTGTTCATTCTTCTCCTTGTTCTCTCTTTGTTTTACAAAGAACTGCAGGCCACTCTGAATTCAAACTGCTCTGCTCTGCTACTTCTAAAGGAGAAAGTAACAGAACTCTTACACAAGCATGAGAAGCTTTGAATTGAAAATAAATACATTAGTTTAATTAGCTGTAACAGCCTAAGTTAAATTTATTTTACAATTCTTGTAAATTATTTTTTTAATTTGCTTTTTAACTTAGACATTTTAAATTTGTAATGAAAAAGAAAACTATTTTCAGTATTTTCTTCACATCTAACACAATTAATGCAAACTTTGACAAGGCTTAAACTCTTTAAATAGCAAGGTAAGAGAGAAGCTGCATTGCAGCCAGAGCAGCTGAAGTAAGTTACCAATGCACTGTAGACTGGTGAACTAGTGGTAGCCTACCTGAGCTCATGAACTAGCTCATGTGAAGGAGCACTAGTGCCTCTAAACAACTCAAGCTCCATGAGAATGAAATATGGTTATATCATATGTAGTGACAGAGGGTGATACCCTTATTCATTCCCAAACTGAGAGCCCAGGGGTCAATGAAAACTGCCCAGTCAGTACTGAGCAGCACAGCACACTGGTTACTGACAGCCAGTCAGAAAATATACTTTGAGTGCTTGTAGTTTCTGACCCACCAGCTTTCCATTGTTTGCCTTCCCTATTGCTCCTTTTATATTGCTCTTACTCCTTGTCTTGTCACATCTCTTTCTCTCTTAGATCTCTTTCAAAATATATCTTCTCCTTTCATGTTCCCACTGTCCTGTAAGATTCTTGTATGTTCCATCTTTTGTAAATTTCCTTATCTCTCCAGCCCAGAAAATCCCCTGATATCCATTCCTTGAATACCACTTCTCCTTTCCAATTCATCCATTATTCCTTGTAAAGCTCGGGTCTCAAATTCAGCCCTTGATCCCATATTCCTGTTTTCCACTTTCTGTTTCACCTTGACACCTCTTTGTCAATTTCTTTCCCATTATATATGCATTTCCCATGATGAATCTAGTCTTTCTTCCCTGAAGCCGCTGATTTTGTCCCCAATCCTTTCTCCATGACTTGACACCCACTATTACATATCTCTCTTGAGTAAAATTCACTATGCTTCCTAAAAGTCACAGATACTGCAGGTACAGTAAGGAAGTACAAGATTCCCATCTTCCCTATCATGTCTCCTACTTAATTTCAATGTTCACAGAGCCCTATTCATTTTTTTACTCTGTTTCTGTAACCTAGGGTGTCCCATAATTTTCAGACCTTCTGTCTCCTTCCTGCTGTAGCTAACCCTAAAACCCAAGACATTTTACCCTCAGGCC
Organism: Molothrus aeneus; assembly: GCF_037042795.1. Classification (NCBI taxonomy): domain Eukaryota; kingdom Metazoa; phylum Chordata; class Aves; order Passeriformes; family Icteridae; genus Molothrus; species Molothrus aeneus. The sequence goes on from NC_089646.1 coordinate 85,733,008, forward strand.
ACCTATTTCAAGTGACAGACTACCTTACATAAGTCCCGAAGCCTGGGTAAAGTTACTTATATGTTCTGGTTTTGTCACACAAAATGCTATTGTTCTTTTCTCCAGTATGAGCTATAGCATTGTCCACTTTGGACATACATCAAGCAAGATGCTCAAAAGAGATTTTCTTTCTAAAATTCTAAGCATTAATACATGCTTTTGTACGGCTGTATCTAAAAGCTCTTTACACATTTCCAATGATAGATTAATTAATAAGATGCTTCAAACTTCTTTTAAAACCAAATGAACCAGTTACGCATCTCTTGAAAGAATGAAAGTACAGGTCAAGGGCAGCTTTACTCTGTTAAACTCTCTCAAGGACTTTGCCAGTAATCCTGAGTTGATAAAAATGAGACAGTGAAGGGTGTGGTGTAACCATTCTTTTAAGGGAAAGACACCTTTTTTATTCACCTCCAAGTATAAGACAGGCAAATTAAAATCACAAATGTAAGAGTGAGACTTTAAAATCTCTTCACATACACACAGTGTGCACGTAGAGCACCCTGGCATATAACCCAGAAAAGGAAATGGAGGTCTTAAGGTTAACTAACCTCATCAAGCATGGATCAGGCCTTGGGATGTACAAAAACTGCCACTGAGGAAAATTACTCTTGCAAATGTCCAGTCTGTATCGCACATGTCCAAATTTGAAGCATCCTTAAACATGGTGATTTCATTAGGTCTTATCTCAGTCCTGGACTTTCTGCGTATCTTGGGCTGAATTATTGTTAGTAGCAGCATAGCAGATTGGAAGAACCTACTTTGCTGGAGGAAATAAAATATGCCCACATTTGTGAAGTGGAAATTATTAAGGGACTAAGTATGAAATCCCACAGTGGCAAATTTTTACTGTAAAATGAAAGGAATGCTTAATGCTGGTAAGAGTATGGCTCTACAGAGACTTGAAATTCACTGTGTGAGGTTAAAGAATATATCCAGAAAGCACAGAAGTTTAAGGCAAAAAAGGAAAGGTATTCTTAAGCCAACATTTTTTTTTTCCTAAATAAAATGGAATTCTTTATCGATTACGTCATGCAATATATAAAAGGCAGAGCTGAACATGGGTGTTCTCTTGATTAATTTCATCAGTGTTGACATTGCTCTGTCCATGTTTACTTAACATACTGAGTTGAGCCACAATTTTAAGCCACTCTAACTGCATTTCAGTAGTAGATACTGAAAATTCTATTTTCAAAATGGAAAATATCAGTTAAAAGTATAACAGAACCATGCAAATGCCTGTGCGGAGTGAGCATGTGCAGAGCACGTGCAGAGTAGAATGCAGGAGCTCCCAAATGGAAAAGCAGTGCTGAAGCACACTTATCATTAGTATATTCATCCCATAGAAATGAGTATTGTACCTCCACCTCCTAGGTGAATCAAAATGTGATTTACCCTAGAAAAAGGTATGACTAAATTTAACAGAAATGTTGGGTTTGGTGGAAGTAACAGTTTTCCTTTATACACCTCCTTCCTTGCAACAGTATAAATCACAGTTTCTACCACTACATCGCTTCCTGAATCCTTTGAGGACCAGTCCATGAAGCCCTTGTAATTAACATCATATGACCATCCGTAGTTCCCTGCACAGTGCTTCAACCTTCCCTCAGCTATTTGCCCACTTGGATTTTGCAATAGCAAAAACGTTTTAGTGTATGTTAAGCCCCAAGGTTTTTACAAAAGGAAGGCAGCTACCAGACCTATTTTACCCTTGAGCAAACTTTCTTAGAAATTTTGTCTTTTTGCCAGGCACTCCATGTAGGTTTGAACATAAAGTTATATTTAAGCATTTTTTTAAATGTAAACTTACTCTAAGTTTTATTAATGTGCAGGAAAAAAAAGTTTTTTCCCTTATGTACCAAGATATACACTTACAAACTATGTTCAATTTACTTTGTTTTAGGAGAAAAAAAGGGAATAATTCCTATGCAATGGTAATCTTCTAATTCACTGCTTCTGTCAGGCGCATTTCTTTCTTTGAAAAATGTATTTTAAGTCCTTTCTGAATCCCATCAGCAAAAACAATCATTCCTAAGACAGTGCAGAGTTACTCCAGCAAAACAAGTGCTTTAATATATTAATATTAATATGTATTAATATTAATATGTATATAATATATATGAGAGATACTCATGCACACAAATCACACATAGTTTGCACTTTTTTTTATTTTATTATTATTTAGCTGCTTTTTTTGCAAGGTGACACAAAAAACCTCCTTAATACTTAGAAATACTTAGGCTGAGGACTTGCAATCATTATTAAAATGTATGGTTTCCTGACCATTGATGTATTTTACAGAGTTACACTGCCCTCATCAAGTTCTGAAACTTACTTAGAAATGCCATTGCTCAGACACTGAAGGAAGCAAACTTCTCGACTCTTTGGCTCTTAGTGGATAATGGCAATATGTAATTCCCAAAGATACGCCATCAAAAGAAATGTTAATTGTTGAAATAGAAAGCTAAAACTCTGGTAAATGGGACAAAGAAAACTCACTCTGCATTTGCAGGGAACAGGTGAGAAATAGAGGGCACAAGCTATGAAATGGTTTATGCTTTTACAGTGAGCGGTACCCAGCAGTAAGACCAAATCACAGAAGTGTGATACTACACTAGAGGCAAAATTCAAATTAATGAGATGTGTTTAATCAATAAGAAAAAGAAGCAAGCATGAAGAATCTATGATTGATAAGATGCCGGTGAGCCATTCTCATATTTTTCAAAACTAACTGGGTTTCTCATAAGCAATAATATGATTGGTACCTGTAGGTGGAAAAAGGGAATTCTGAGGAGTGTGCTGGATGCCCTGAAATAAACTCTAGGCAAAGCAACAGACACTGTCAAAGAAAAGAAGTTATCATATTCTTTAGATGGTTATGAAAGACAACATTCTGCCTATATTTGTGGAAAACTACTAAGGAAACCCTATAGTTTATGGAGCTTACTGTCAAAGCCTCCTCACAAAGTGTATATGAACCAACATATATTACAAGGTAAATGAACCATTCTAATCCCATGTAGCAGGCATGTCTGGGGGAGAAAAGTTAACACATCTAAATTAACATTTCCTCTACCATTAACACGAAGCATTAAAACATTTTTAGCCTATAAATGTGCATGGGTAGGCTCCAAGGTAGTCTTTCTGACTGAGACTGCATTTACAAATTTTGAAAAATGAAGTCATTGCCACTGTAAGCATCCTCTTCTCTAGTAAATAAGATCGAAAAAGTCATAGAAAGAACACTCTAATTTTAAAGCAGGGAAAACACAGCAGTTTTTCTTTCCTATTGCAATAATCACAGCACCACATGACATGGCATTATCTAATAAATCTCTTAAAGTTACGTGAGCTTGGGTTTCCTTTATGTTTCTGCCAAAAATCAACCATTACCCAGCTGTTCTTGTGTACTAGATTATTCTTTTTTAGGACTTAGTCTCCAAAAGATGTTTGCTCTATCAGTCTGGGTTTACTGTGAATACATATAGTTATTTCCTACCCATATCAAAATAATTATAACAATGTGAAGGTAGATATACATTATGTGAGAAATAGGAGGAGCATACAGAAATTAAACATATGAATAGAAAATCCCTTATACATAAGTCTGTGAATCAAGGCAGAGGGTCAAACAATGCATTCCATGTAATCAGGAGAAAGCAGAAGTGACAAATGCAGGAATACTGGCATTTCAAGAGAGTAAAATTGAGTGACCAAAGTAAAAGAGGAATAATTTAAAAAATAAAAGAAAAAAGGGGCAATTTGGGTTGATGAAATACAGAGTGGAGTCTTTTCAATTTATCAATGGATGTGGTTTCTTTGGGCTGGAGCTAAATAGTCTCTGAAGGGAAACTTTTCAGTCGTCATTTTTATTTTGTGACAAAATGGAAAGAAACAAATAAAAATGTAAATATTCCCATAACCTTCTTGCAACAAAAAGCTCATCACATAAAAAAATGTGGTAATATCTTTTTTGTTAAAATTCCATTTCTGAATCTTTAGATTATCTGATTTGTAAAAAAAATGTTCCTATTTTGTCATGTCTGAATTGGTATAATTCCATAAAGCAAATATATATTCTTTTCCTTTTTTTTTTGTGATTATTATTTGAGGAAAAAATATTCCTCAGACTGGATGCTATTTCAGCAGACTTCGGTCTTACATTTTTAGTATGTTAAAACCATGCCACAAATCAATGCAACAAAGTTATTATTTAGTTTTCTAACAAAAATTTACAAAGCAGTAACAGTGACAACAAAACCCACATAAAAACCCCCAAACCCACAGGATTTCACATTTTAGGACTTCATTTCTAATTTTTTTTCTACAATACTAAAAAATGCAATTGCACTCATGTTTCAAATTTTAAAAACCCAAACAAACAGCAACCCCCCCTCCCCTCAATTTTCTTTCACTTGTCAAAAAAAGGCTTCCACAGCAGCTGGCTTTACCCACAACAAAAAGTGACTGATTTTGCCATGAATAGGTGAACTGAACTGACTCAGCTTAGCTATTCTGTTTCTGATGTGTTATCAGAAGTAGCTCAACAAACAGGAGAACTAGTATCCCTCTACTGTAGATTTGTGTCTCAGGACCAAGCTTCCTTGAGGATTTTCAGTTTTCTATTAAATGGGTCTCTCTCAGAACCACAGCATTTCTAGGATATCAGCATCCATGATTCCTCTGCTCAAACTGGCCAATAGTTTTGAAAAGTTCCAGGTGAGAATGAACTTCTTATGATGTGTGACGTAAACCTCCCCCGATTTTCATAGCACTCAGTGTGAAAAATTATGAGTTGTTAAAATGAAGCCATTCCTGATGGAGACATGACATGAATTTGACGGGAAGAAATAGCATCTCTTGAATGTGACAAACAAGATCTGAACAACAGTCACCACAAAGCAAACTAAATCAACACTAATCTTAGCAACTATAGTCACGCTATGATGGAATCCCTTTCTTTTACAGACAGGAAGAATCAAATAAATATTTTCTCAAACTCAAATAATTAACAGAAGTTATGTGCCTTTTTGTTTACCTTTGTTTATCCTGTACCAGTCATTAGCAACACTTCAGATACTGCTTGCTCCAGTTAGAGCTGACAGCCTGGGACACATCTTCTTTTTTACCCATAGCTGATAGATTCAAAGAAAGAGTGGAAAAATACAGTTCTGGGAGGATAATTTGGAAATGCTCCTCTTTGAAGAATTTGGTGTGAATGCTTAGAAAAAATGAAAGGCATTTCATGGGACAATAAAAAGAGCATGGGACTAAGAACAAGCTTTTCTCTGATGAGACTCCACAACTCATGTAAATCAGATACAAATATAAAATAACACAAGGACACGTTAGCAATAGAGGTGTTCACATGAAAAACTGATAGCAGCTTGAGAATTAAGAGAATTAAATACCAAGACAAAATTTATTGCAGAATTTTCCACTCAACCATTCACCATTTTGTTAGAATTAATTTTAACACCCATGCAACTGCCTTGGAAAAAACCTTGATAATAGCTTTGATGACTTTTTTAAATTTAAAGGTGTAAGTCAGTTGGCAATGCAAAACCTGAAGAAGAAAAACAAAACTACTAAGTTTAATGTATTGGGATGTTTAGGAACATGAGGAGCTCACAGAAGAGTCAAGTGCATGGAAAAAAACTCTACAGATCTTCTCTGTGACTAATAAAATATATTATGAGTGTAAATGGGAAGGAAGTCTCAAATTTTTATGCCCTGAAGGTGAGAGATAAAGGTTGTTAACTTAACAATATGCTGGCAAAGAAGGAAGATTACTTAATAGAGATTTGAAAGCTGCAATTAACAATAAAACTCACAAAATTACACTGTAGTTTTAGCAGCTCCTGAAGGTTACAAAAAAAAAAAAAAATCAAGACTGAAAACAGGTTAAACAACCCATATATGAATTTGATAAAAGTTGTAGTATTGAGTGGGGATTTTGTTAGTAGATAGTGTTTGTGGGTGATGATTTCTACCAAGTGAGATAGAGAAGATTGAATGAATTATCTTCATTTTCCACTTTTTTTTTCCTGAAAACTCAGTCTATGAGATTTGATAGTGAAAGAATACCCAACACCTCACATGATCATGCTCCACTAAGAAATCTATCAAATTATGCATGTAGTTATTCTGCAACAGACCTAAGATTTAATTTTCATCATTACTTATTTCTTGTTCCTCCTCTCCTTTTCTGAGCAACTTTAACTTTTGCCTCCATTTTTTTGTGAGTGATAAAGAGTGATAGTTACAGGAACACCATGTACTTGCAATATAAAATGTCAGTCCCCTTTTTAAATGTTTTTTTTGTTTATCGACAAAACTCAGATTTGCAAAGCTTGCATTTTGAACATGTCACATAACAAATGGAAACAAGAAGATGAGCAAACACCTTTCATCTGAAAATGTCATTCTCTACTAATTTTCACTGTTTGGTGCATGTCTTGTGGGTTCATTGGGATGCTACTCCACAAGTGATGCTACAGTCTGGTATCATAGTTTAGATAACAATGCCTTACATTACTCTGAGAACAGCTGGCCCTTTTTATTCCTTGCATCCTTTGAGGCCTAATGCTGATAAAATTTCAGGGGTCACAAGATTTACCTCTCTTTTACTTAACCTGAATTAGTTTTTCTGCTGTCCCCTCAACCTGTGAGTGACCTTTGTGCAATTTTGGTGACACACCTTAAGGTGAGGTCATTGTGGGTGACAAAACCATTGCAAAGGGTTTTGGTTTGAAACTCTGCAAGCTGGAATGCATTCAGAAGTGAAGAGCGCTTTAAACTATCATCAAATTACCACAAAAGGTTTTTCTCAGTCCCTGTAACATTTGTTCTTCATGTTCTGAGGCTGGAAGCATCTGTCATAATCTCAATTGCTGCAGAAGAAAATATGTGCAGTGAGAATCCTCATGATCTATATATCAACTCCAGTCTTTTTAAGAGCAGCCAGAGGACTTTGAAAGTCAGTGACTTGGAAACTTAAATTTTAGTCTAGTGATTGTGATTCATCTTTACAGTTATAATTTGACCTTCAAAATTGCTGGTTAAATTCCTGGTGACTGTCTACAACACTAAAATTGTCCTGATTGGCTGTGTTTCCACTGACATTGACTGAGATAATGTTTTCCATCTCAGCAATCTAACTAGGGATAGTGTCCAAATAATTTATTAAAACAAAATACTCAGGACCTTCTGAAAACATTTTGCCTGTCTTAGATTTCTTCATTCTGTCTGCACCCAGTATCTTAGTTTATGTGGCTAATACCAGTCAAGCTCAATTTTGATGCCTTACATTCAATTACCAATTTACTTTTTATCAGTAGCATATAGTCCCTTGCTTATGATATCTTGTAGCTATCTGATGTGCCACAATTAAATAAAACAGCCACTGTTCTAGGTGCACATTGGATTATTTTGGATTAAAGTAATGTAATTCATATTCACTATAAGTATTGCTTCAACTTTTCCATGCTCCTTCTTTTTCATTCTTATCAGAGTATGAGATCATTGATTTAGCATTTATGTCACTTTTGCTCTTATTTGTGACTACCCAGATGCTTGCTCTTCTCACAGGCATTTTTCAGTATTTCCATTAGCTCCTAAGGCATGCCATGCATTCACGGTTTTCTATTTCTCTTCTCTAGGGTCAGGCTGTCCACAGTTATTAGGTTTTCATCTCTCCCCATTAAAATTCTGTTTTAACTTGTCATCTTCATCTAGAAATGCATAGTTTTATGAGCAGCAGGTGAGGTTCCAATTCATCTTTGTTGTCCAGTGAGCCTTAAGTCCTCCCATGGAAGTTTTTAGTTTGAATGGGAGTGCTTTCAGATGGCTCACACTTCAAGTAAGTTGGAGACTTGTGATCATCAAGAGTTATTTGTGCATTGGATTCCTATTCTCTTTCTTTTTTGTCCCATGTATATTTGAAACTATTCAACATTTTAAGTTGCTGACCATCTGTCTCCTTCAGGTCCTGCAGACATCAACATCATGCAGCTCCTTCCATCTGGCTATGCTTTCAGAAATGTTTCCATTTTAAAAATCTCTTGGAGACATTTTTCTAGCAACAACTTTAGCAGCCATGTCAGTTTTCCTTTGACACTTTGCCTTCTAACCAGAAAAATTCTTTAATTTAATTTCCAGAAATTAAAAGACTCGTGTAATTCCCTGATGTGTTTTCTGTTATTTAGATTGTGTACACCCACATAAAATGGTAGGTCACTCTTTTGAACAATATTTATGATAATTATAGCAGTACCTCCAGCCAAAATAACTGCCTGGCTCCTTCAGGCATCATGCAAACATGCTAGAATGACAGCCCTTGTGCCCAAATTGTTTCCATCTGCATTCTCACTTAGAGATCACAGACATGACACCTATTAATAGAAGTCACGTCACCTATCAAGAGAAATCAATATAGAGACATCAGAAAGAGGGCCTTTATATGACAAACCTTTTACATTACAAAAAAGGTGACCAAAAGAGAGCATATTTGCATAGTTAATTTCCTCTTTAATGGTCACATAATTAGCTGTCTTTTCTAGCGCAGTATAAACTCTTTGTTTAAGCACAAAATAGCACCATTAGACATTTATTTTTACTGCACTCTTCCTGTTATTTCCAAGTCTAAGATACCAAACAAACACTATGGCTGGTTTAATTACTATGAATATCTAGATAATGTTCTGGTTTTTTATGACATCCACTGCATGTTTCTCTCATCAACAGATCAGAAAGGAAAAAAAGTAACTACTCCAATTTGTATTTTCTTTTGTCCCTCAGAATGTATTACTGCCACTTAAAATATATAGCAATGCCTTTGTGCTTCATCAGAGTTGAATGTATTCAATAAAACACTGTGAGGGCATTCAATTTCCCATTTTCTCAACTTTTCTTTCGTCTCTATTGTAAAACACTTTTTCTTGTCCTTAGATCTGCTCTCCTGTTTTAAAAACAGTGGAAATTAATCTCTTTTACTCTGAAGAATTGTTTCAATAAATTAAGGGGGAACAAGTGGGAGGTTGAAATGAAAAACTGATTTTCATTTTATGATCTCAATAAAGTAATCTACTGATAGAAAAAAAAAATCACACATCAACAAATCACATTGTAATACAATAAATCTTCTCTACCTTTTGAGCGTCAGTGTCACATCAACAGGTTGAAAGTCAAAAAATGCCATAAAGCTTAGATTAGTAGCAAAGTAGGGGAGGGGGAGGAGGAAGCAGAGCAATCTCTCAGGTGTCCAAGTTTTTTTCACTCAGAAAAGCAGAAATGTTTGACACAGCAAACAGGCCAGGTCAGAATACACTTGCTACTCAGGGAAAAGCTTCTAAAATGGTATCCAAACTCCAACTCTAAAAATCCATGAGTCACACTCTTTCTTTGCCCTCTTTTGTATATAGCTGCTATATTCCTGGATACTTGTCAAAACACAAACACTTCAAAAACTTTAATCCTATTGTGTTTTCACATATTGTATTATGTGAGTACATTTACTCGCTCTCCATACCGCTCCACTCTGATATTTTTCAAAAGGAATCATACTGTCTCCCTGAAGGCTTAATTTTTAATGCTTTGGTGGAGAACATGGAGAAATGAGAAGTAAGGGGAAATGAGAGAGTGGCATCTCACGCAGAGTATACCAGGTGAGTTGTAGGGGGAAAAAAGCATTTGAGAATAATTACAGCAGGTGTTATTCCAGAAATAATTTAATCTAGAAGTCCATTACCTACTCTATATCTCACATAAACCTAAGGGCAAGAGCCACTCTCAGTGTTGAAGGGAAAAGTCGCAACAGAAGTCCTTTCACATTAGATAAGTGAGCATAGAAGTCTTTCAGCAGGTTCTGAGGGTCTGAATGGAAGAGAGGCTCTCCAGTCTTAAAAAAAGGAGGAGGTTATTTCCTTGGAGTACAGCTGAACACCTGTCATCTACTGGACAGTAACTGTACAACCTGGACAACAACTGTACAAAGCACACCAAATGATGGCAGAAGCATTTGCATTGACCAAAGGGGAAGAAATTCTCATTTCCTCCTTGAGACAGGGAAATACATTTCTGTTCTGACATTCTCATTCCTCAGTTATTTGCAGTAAGTACTGTTAAGAGTTGGAAGAGTAAATTTAAATGAATTTAAGTCAACAACCAGGAAGAAATGAAATTAATAATTGCTATCAAACTGTTACACATTGATGAGGTTGTACAATAAATATACCACGGCAGGATGATATTTGCATTGAATAATGAGAAACCACATGTAATGACCTGAGTATCAGAGGACTTTCTCAAATGTCAAAACCTTGAGATACACTCTTAAGACATACTTGTGATGTTTGTCCTACCATTCAATTATTTGTCAGTCTAAATGTATGAACCTTACAACTGTTAATCAGAAAGTCATTTCTAAATCCAGATTGTGATTCCCTGTACAAAGTAGCTATCCAAACTTTTAACATGTACTACTTTTTACATCTTCAGCTGAGTGCACAAACCTTAGCAAAAGTTATAGGTATACTGAAAATCTTAATGTTCTCATTGATATGAAAAATGCTGAAAAACTTTCCTTGTGCATATGTTTAAACATGCCAGAAAATAAGGAAATAAATGTTATATAGAGACTTTCCCAGTTGGGAAAAAAAAAAAAAAGAAATCAGTTGCTGATGTCCAAGTAACTTGTGGCTCCTATATGTCATTTCACTTCATTTTTATTATTTCATGCATGCGTAACTCTCTCCAGTTCTTCAGATTTACTTCTGTTTCACAGTCCTCTGAGCAAGCAGATGAGGCCCATCAGGTTAATACATTCTTATTCTGTACTCATGTATTTTAGTGTTCTTGCTTCTCAGATATAAGACTTTATTTATTTAAATGTGGCATTCACCCTTTAGTGCATTTATTACAAGGCTGACATTTTACAATTTTTTCCATCAAAATCAACCAGGAGCATTAACTTTTATTGAGGCCTTTATCAGCATTTATCTGAGTTTAAAGTTTTAAAGGCTACTTATCATTTAGATGTTTTGACTTGTATAATTTTACTTCATTCTCTTTTTAGAAGTCACACGTTTTTTGAGGTGTGAAGGAAGAGTCCCAAACAACAGCACTGCTTTGTGACTCAGAAAAGGGAAGGCAAAAAAGGGCTTTGGAAAAAGAGGGTGGGGTATTCTCAGTAGGGTTTTTTAAGTTTTCTGAGCCAGGAAAGAAAATTCTGATTTTACTAAGAGTGAGAAGAAGCCAGAAATCCTTCTTATACCATATTAATCTGTAAAAGAAGATCTCTCTGTTCTGCCACTCAATGTAGTAAAACACAAGTTGAGGAGAAGGAATTGGGTGCAGGAATGAGACAAGGCGTCAGAAAGGGATAAAATGGCTTTGTTTTTTAGCTTGTCCACCTGTGTCTTTCCTTAGACAAGGTCAGGAGAAAATGTATAATCCATGTGCTCCATGTGTTTTTGGTGCCACACACAGCAAGCAGCATGTTATCCTAAAAGTATTCTCCTAATGGTCAGAACTGATACTCTCCAATGAAATTAGTTTTGTTGTTACAAATAGTCCATAATAAAAAGCAGGAAAATTCTGAGTCCTTATTTCTTAGTTTTCTAAAAGGGAAAATAATCAGACAGTTGACATGGAATAACCAATGATCTTGTTGCATTGGATGTTTTTGCATGTAATATCCACTTCAGCACAGATGCATAAGATGAATTCTGGCTGTCATTGGGTTTCCCTGATTATGAACTCCTAAGAAACTATTCATATTTAACAGGAAAGAGTTTAAATAATATTACAAAATTTGGAGCCATTACGTAACTATTAACTGTATGATGAAACAATTTGTTGGAGTAATACTGGAATTAAGAATGCCAAATAATATATGATTTGATCACTTTTCCAGCTACACAAACTCCACAACTTCCTCTTCAAAAAGAACCCCAAAGTTATCTTCACAGCACACACTGCTGCATAGCCCTCATGTGTACTTGTCATCCACTTGACACTGCCAGGAACAAACCTCAGGTGCAAAGTCTCCATTGAACAGAGAAGACACAATTCTCGGGAGGAGCACAGCAGCTGCCCTTTCTGGACATGGATAGCAGCTCGTTATCTGAGTGTTAAGGAACACCTTCCCCCTGGCAATTCCCTCTGCCACTGGCTCCCCCTGAAGCACAGCCTTTTCCACCAAGACAAATCCTGGGGCTTCAGGCGGCGGCTGCCTTCAAGGCTCTCTCTCTTCCCCAGTCACCATAATTATTCGTGTCCTGCTCAGCTTTCACAGTGCACAACTATTAAACAACAATGAGGATTTTTTAAAGTCATCAGGGACATACCTAAAGGTCTTTCTTGTCTGTCTTCTGTTTCATGCTTTTTTTCTTTACTAAAGTTTCTATTTGACATTACTCCCCAGCTCCTTTGCTCCTGTCATGCTTGTTAGCAGCCCCATCACAGCGAGTAATGTTTAATTTTAGTATTGGCTTGTTCCTTTAATCATCTGATCACAAAGCATTTTATGAAAAGGTTAGTGTTATATTTCCATCTGTTAGACATGAAAAGAGGATATCAACCTAGCATTCAACTCCTTTGAAACAGTTCAGTGGGAATAGTGCATATTATTTCCCTATTTAAGCATAAGTGTAACATTCCCTATTTAAGCTTAACTAAAGACAAACCAAAATCCACACAAAGCATGTTTTCTAGGCTTACTAAGATAATTCTCTTATGGATTTTAAATGTCAGTGCAAGCACCATTTGAAAATATTCCATTAAGCTATTTTTACCAAATAGATATTTGTGGGGATTCACTGTAAGAAAGATATTTGTCCTTTCTCCAACTCCAGAACATCCCTTCTGACCCTGGCCCTGTCAAAAAATTCATGATTCAAACTGACCTTGGATGGAAGTAGAAAAAAGTGAGTATTAAAAAAACCTCTGCAGCCTCCCTATTATGTCTGCAGATGTGACAAAGTATTTTGAGAGAAATAAGCTAAAGGATTTCTAAGTTGCTTGTAATATATTCCTGTCTGTATATAGATGTATAGTTTCTCCCTATGAAAGTGCTAGGTAGTTCTAAATTTAATTACAAAATTACTTTGACAGAAATTGCTAGTCTGGAAAGCAATCTCATAACTGATATTAATCTTTTATGTTCAAGAACTACATTTTTAGAGAGTTCAGTTTGTAGAATAAAATAGATTCTTCATACTGTCATTGAGATTATTTTTTACAATTTGAATAGATTCTGTATTAAACTCATTCCACAACTAGAAAAAAAGGTTATATGAACTTCTAGTCTAATAGGAAAATTATATCAAAATTAAGAAACTCTGGTCTTCTATGTATCAAGGAAACTTCAAAAGCTATTTTTTCTTTTTTATATTTCTCAATTTTATTATGGGAGAGTGAAGTCTTTTTTTTTTTCCATTGAGGATTAATTCACAGTCTGCCAAAAACTATGCCTCCACTCTAAACCTGAAGAAGCACTGTAGTGCTTCTACATTATTCCACAATTATCAGAAAATCTAAAGCAAAATTTCTAGATTTATGTCCTCAGCTCCACAACTTGGAAAGCCTGGATATCAAAGCTCTTCTTTGCTTTGGAAAACTAAAGCACAGTAAGTGCATAATGTTTAGCTTCCAAAAAGAGTGTTTACAGTATAGAGGTATATTGCAATTTTCCTTTAGGGTGTGCTTATGTTGGCGGCAAAGACAAATCAGGCTTGAATCTTGTTGTTTTGTTTTTTTTTTTAATTATTAAACCTTAATTACCTCTTGCTAACATTTATTATTAAAAAACAACAACAACAACAACAATAACAAAAAATAAGGAAGGAAAAACAAGTATAGAGGAGGAATAGCAATTAAAAGAGCAAACCAATGTCCAGTCTCTTAGCAAATGAAATTTTGTAAAGGATGTAGTTAGGACTGGATACTGAAAAGATTGAAATGGGAATACGTTGCAAGTGGAATACCTGAAACTTTCAGTGTTATAGAAGTGAAAAATAATAAACCTCCAATCAATTGAAGCCACTTCATAATGGCAGGTTGCCAAAAAAAAGTATCTCTAGTGCAATATAAATTAATTATAAAAAAATTTTAGGCATTATACATATACCGAAAATTCAAGTGGTACACACAACTTTTCCAAACTTTAGAATGTTGGATATTTGTAAATATCTAGTGTCTAAAGAGGGAATACAAAAAGGCTGGAGAAGGACTTTTTAAATGGGAATGGAGTGACAGGACAAGGAAGAATTGCTTTAAAGTAAAAGAGGTTAGATTTAGATCATGTATTGGGAAGCAATTCTCTCCTGTGAAGATAGTGAGACACTGGCACAGGTTGTTCAGAGAAACTGAAAATCCCTGGAGGGGTGTTCAAGGTCAGGTTGGATGGGGTTTGTAGCTGCCTTGTCTACTGGAAGGTGTCACTGCCAATGTGTTTGATTATGAATGAACTTTTCTGCCTGGCATGGGAATTGTCCTCATCCTCATTTACATGACAAAAAATACCATTAAAATGAAACTGGAAAATTAATCCAAAATTACATAAAAATTAAAAATTAACTGAAATTGTGACTAGTTTTCCTTACCAATTAGGACATATTTGTTAATGTCCAAAATATCCTGACTAACATTCTAAAACAGAAAAACCACTACAACACCTTACTTCAACTAGTTCAGAGATTAATAAAAGCCTTCAGATTATCTCCCCTAATTTAAAACAAATGTCTCAGATATATGTTAGGACTTCCCATGACTGCTGGTCCTCATCTACCTGATCTATGTGTGGTCATAACAACCTGATCATGATCAGACCACCCTGTAAGCACCAAGGCATTGACAATTCTTTGTCCAAGCCTACATTTGTTTTACATGAATGACTTGACCTTACCTTTGAATGACAGAGAACAGGGCTGGAACTTTGCTCATAGGACAGGAGCAGACAGAAGGTTTTGCATCAGCATGCCTCGAGCAAAGAGGGCTAATTTCAAAATGAAATTTACTACAATGGTGTTAATCTGTCAAGAGGTCGACAAGGACAATCAAGGATGGAAAACTATTAATAATAAACTACTCATGAAGACTTTTAAAACTCACTGTCAGTCCTTCAAAGGATATGCAGCAAATCAGTGTAGATGTGTGCCATGATAAAGGGAGCAAGTTGCACAATAAAAAGCAGCTCTTCATCAGAAAACAAAGCTGGTAAGGCTTGAACCCAACCAAAATGAAGTAATAATGTATTAAACAAGTCACTTACATGCCAGTCTTCAAGGCAAAGACTAGAAAGCAACTGAAAACAAACTGTGAAAGAGAGAGACAAGGGTTCTTACATCAAACAGTCCCTCAGGTGTGTCAGACACGAAGGCTGAATCCTTCACCTCTCTTCTAAGCACATTCAAACTCTTCCAGAGAAATGAGTCTCAGGACAGCATTGCACATAAAAAGAATATATCCGTTAGTACCCAGGCACTGGAAAACGGAAATTCTCTCACGAATATGCTGAGAGTGAGAATATCTATAGACCAAGTGTGACTAAAGATAAATAAGACATAAGTGGTTGCAATACCAGCAGGAGACAGAAAATGGTAAAGGCTGAACATCAATGTTCTTCTGAACACCACAATGTTCTTCATCTCTCAATCTCTCATTTCAATATAGACTAATTTGTAGCTCAATTAGCACTTTATGGGAATGTGAGAAATACAGGCTTAACTTCCTTCAGGCTAAAGTTTAATTTGAACTGAGGTACCTCATTTCCTGCTCAGTTGTTCTAGAATTTGTTGGAAAACACCTATTAAACCCCACCACTTCCTTTGCTTTGCAGTCATTTCTTTTCAAAGAGGAATGTAAGCTATAAAGGAGTGATTCTACAACTGGTTCGGAGATCCTTTGCATCTCTTTTTTGTCTTCCTAAAAAAGGCACTTGCTAGAGCTCAGCAGGAACACCTAGCTTAGATTGACTTCTGCTGCTCAGAACAGGAAGAGATTCTACCCTAGACACCCAGTGAATTTTTGGGAACATCAAAGAGATACCTGCAACATCAGCAGGATATGAGTGTAAGAAAAGTGCTGGGCTGTAGTTTTGTATGACAGACTTAGAGGATCCACCTACATTGTTCTTCACCATCAAAATCCCTTATTGACTTTTGGTCTTTTAGATTTTAAGATATTCTGTGGAGGGCAGTTTTGCTATTGCTTCTTTTAACTGACTTTATTAGAAACATTTTAGTGTGCCACCAGTGGTTGTTACCTATCCTATGTGTATTACCATGATGGCTTGAGCCCAGATAACAGCTAGGTACTCACTTCCTCACTTCCCCACAGTGGGCTGGGATAAAGAATCAGGAGGGTAAAAGTGAGAAAACTTTAGGTTTGAGATTAAGGTAGTTCAATAGCTAAAGCAAAAGCCACACACAGAAGCAAGGCAAAGCAAAATAAGGTATTTATGCACTACTTGCCATTGTGGTAGTACATAAACCTCTCTGTAGTCACTTCCTAGAAAGGAAGGCTTCATCACATGTAGAAGTTGCTTGGAAAGACAAATGCCATTAGCACAGGTATTCCCACCTTCCTCCTCCTTTCCCTGACCTTTGTGGCTGAGCTTAATGTCATATGATTTTAATGTCCCTCTGGTCAGTTGACATCACCTGTCACTGCAATGTATCCTCCCTACTTCTTTCCCTTCATCATTCTAATTGCTATGGAGAAGAGTGAGGAAAAGAGAAAATGTTGTGGAAGTACTGTTCAACAATAGTTAAAACATTGAACAACTGTTTTAGTCACAAATTCAAAACACAGCACCATAGGAGCTGCTATGAAGAAAGTTAACACCATTCCAGCCAGACCCAGTACAGCAACTTATTTTGGATTACTGATTACTGATTGAGATTCCATACACTTTCAATATGGGAAAAAATAGTCCTGTTAAAGTGATTTATTTGTCAGCCCCATTCTGAAAAATGTAAAGGTAAATTCATGCTTAGAATAGGGTAAGAGACAGGCTAAAACACTGAATGTACACAGTTCTCAAAGAAATTCTCAAATAAAGGGAAATAAAACTCTCCTCAGTGTGGAATACAACACAAGTTCTGAAACACCTACATGAATAAAAAGACAAAAAAGGCAACTGTCCATTTGTTTTCTTAGGTGCCAATAGATACTTTTAGACAGGTGTAAACTACACTGTTATTTTTTGTTCTGTATTCCCCCAAGAATTTACCACGAGAACTTTGGCCAGACCTTATTTCAATGGGAGATTAATACATGCTTCATTAAGAATGAAAATGTGTGCCTTCTTTAACCAGGTATGGATAATGGAAGGTTGTAGTTTTTTATCTTACTTGCACATTTTTACATTATGAATACCTGGGAGTTCCAATTGGACTATTAGAATTATGTGCTAACTAAGTCACTGTAATACTGATGAGTTCAGTATCAGTCAATACAGGAAAAAAAAAGCAAGAGGGTCACAGACACTGAGCATTGGGTTACAGGCTCAGAATAAGCATTCCTGATTCATGGACATTTAGAGAGAATCCCTGTGGAGCTTCAGAGCTCCTTACACATTTATATCCTATTTAAAGGAAGGTTTGGAGGAGAACAGAGTGAGAGAACACATTCGATTCAGAGACCTATAAGAGCACTAAATTACCTAGTGCATTTTAAGGGATAGAATGAGGATTCCCCTGCAAAAACACTGCACAATTCTATGGAAAATGTTTACACTGTAAGATGGTACAAATGAGAGACACTTTTTTGTGGGTCTTAAAGACCCAATGCTGAAGCAGTAGAAGAAAGAAACTGTAACATCTATTCTTTGGTGCTTCTTTTTACTGTGACCTTGAAGTCCCCACAATTCTTTTCTAATAAAACAAAATTCATCTATAAACAGATGGGAGTTGTCTCATCTTTTTGTTCTTTCAGGGCATACCATAATGGTAACACAAGAAATGTTTATCTCAGCCAGTCTTTATCACATAGTTTTAGTGGTAAAGTACACTTGACTTATTGGATTCTATATTTTTTGTTAAAAGTCATTTTATTTTTATCTGTTTTATCTGAATCACTATAGGTGAAAAAGGAGAGAAGCTTATAATTAGAGGAGTCTGGATAAAATAATTAACAAATAGTAAATGGCAAGCAATAATTGTATTTCTCAAAGTATCTACAATAAAATCTTTCTGCAGCTATTTGCAATGAGCAAAATACTTTCCAGAAGAGAAATAAAAAGACAGTGAATTTTATTAAAGGCTTAGTTTTCCATCTTGGTGACATTTTCATCTAAGTGAGTTAAATGTCCCAAAAGACAGGAGGACCAGAGCCTTGCCTCAGTAGCTCAAGAAATGAAAATTTAGACAGATCCAGGGTAACGAAAAATAAATAGCAGATCTTTGTAAATATGTGAGATCCAAAATACAAACATTTTCCATTTCAACATTCAGAGTTGAAACATGGTTTCTTCTTCAGGGCCATCATCCCAAACAAAATTAGAGGTCCACTAGGGCACTGTAATGTAGGTAACTGACATAAACTCTCTAAAAGACCGAAGTGTTGAACCCACTTATTTCCATGTTCCCCCCATGTTTCAGTCTGCTTGCAGTCTGTTTTCAGTCTTTGTATATTTCTGGAAAGTTCCTCTGTAAAGAGGGGGATCTTTTTTAATTTTTTTATCTGTTTATACCATGAAGGTCACCTTTTAGTGAACATAGTCGTTTGAGTCACACATAATTAAAGAAAGTAGAACTGTAGTCCTGGGGGCCGGATGTGGAAAGCTCTGCACCAGTGAGTAACAGTTTGAAACGTGTCTCTCTTGCTCCGACTCATGTGAGTGTGTGTGTCAGCTGCCTTATGTGTGAGCAGCAGACCACAATCCACAACAGGGATCTCTCCTTCCTCCCAGAACAACCACAACAGAGCAAGCTTTACTTGCTTCTGTGCATGCTTCTAGGAGCATCTCTTTACTTCCTTCCCTTCACAAGCATCCATATGCTAACCCCAGGTAAACACCAAAAAGGATATTTATTCTTTTATAACATTATTGTCAGCAGCTACTGTTCTAGAAGTCATCAAAAAGAAAACTTCAGAAGAAAGATCCCCAAGATCTTGCATAATATGTATTTCACTGTCCTCTCATTCAAGCACATTAAAACATGTGCTAGGGCACTTTAATCACAGTTCACAGAGTTGTATCTCAGAAGGAAATATGATGACTGAAATCACTTAAAAGCATATGAAAAACTACAGTAGAAGAGAATCCATGGCCTTATCTATGTATACAAACATTGTGCCTTTTTAATACTTATATCTCAAACAAATAGGTTAGACATAATTTCTATTTCCTTTATATTTTTTTTTAAATACTTCAATTCATGTACAGGAAAATAATCACTCTAAATGGCAGGTCATATATCAGAAAATATTTTAGAAACACTGCCATATACTGTTAAAATAAGGCATTTACAAATATTTCCTTTTTTTTCATATTTATTTAAATGCAGAGGGGAGAAAAGCACAGCACACAGGTCCATGGGTGTCTAATAGTAATTTAAACAAACTGTTGCTAAGCATTTTTGCAGATGCTTAATACATCAATCTGCTTCATAGACAGGTCTTTCAGGTCTGTACCTGTACACTATTCTTCTAAGTGAGAGCAAGGAAACTGTGATGTTTTGAGCCTCAATTTCCATCTGTAACCTTGGTTGATTCAGGTTGGCAATATAGTGAGTAATGATTATGTGTCACTCCCACCAGCAAGAAACCTCAGAGTTAGGGTTTCTCTTTGCCTCCCCAGCTTACCATGTGACTTTTTTTCTTAAATGCCTATCAGTAATACCTCACTTGAGTGTAATTTCATAATACAGATTCCAGAAGTAAACAAATGAATTTGTCAGTATTTTCATGTCTTTCAAATTATTAGGAGTTTAACCATATGTTCTTATTTATTTTCATATACTCCCTATGCTGGAGAATTACAAAACAGAATTACAAGCCTGTCCTGCTTATCTGTGTACTTTTAATATACAGTAATGATTAACAATGCAGCAAATATATTTCTACCTAATTTGCTACATTTTATGACAATTACTTTCTGGTGCTATACAGCTATCAAGGGCAATAATATTCTTAGCTGCAAATACCACACCTGAAATCTTATGTTCATTTCACAGAGCAGAATGACAGGAGCTCATATCAGTCAAAACCTCAAAGATCGAAAGACTTTTTGAAACTTGAAAAAAAATCCAAGTTTCATGTGAATACGAACTAGAACACTTAACTTCTTAAACGCAGAAAGTTCAAAGTGACCAAAAGACTGAATAGATGTAAAAGATGGATAAATTGTTCCTTTTCTTCACTGTCCTTCAAGACATTTCTCCCACTTTCAATTTTAATGACTTGAATAATTTCCTGAGCTGTAGCAAGCCCTGCTCTATCCCCCCATTCCTCCAGCCATTCCCACCATCAGGACCTCCTTGCACTCCCAAGTTCAGCGCTTGACCTATAGGTCTCTCTGCTGAGACTTTTACAGTTTCTCCCTCTGACCCCAAGAAAAAAGCCACCTCTCCTTCCACACCAGTCCTCTGGACTCCCCCACTCTCTTCAAACAAAAATGAGTAACAAGGAGATTGAAAATAGTTGTTGCCACCAGGAGGAAGTTACAGGTCACCAATGTGTGGCCCCTGGTAAAACCATGCTATTGAGCTCTGAAGAGGTGGCATTCCCAGCATCTCTCCTAGTTCCCCCTGTGGCACCAGGGCTTTTCCCAGGACCACAGGTGATGGCATCCTGCTCTGCACTTTTTGGTGCTGCACACATGAACTACAGACAGGGTTTTACTGGGACGCTACACTCTGCTTTCCTTGGGTCACACTGTCATCACAAAAGGCATCTGAGCTACTTCCTCCTCCATTACCACATGGAATCATGAATAAACGCACCTTTGTTGCATGCACAAAGTCACATCTCAAATAATGCACATCTCTTATCTTACAGGTACATTTTATGGCTATTAAAACTTAGTTACATCTTCAGAAGCATCAACAGCAGCAGACACCCAAAGTAAACAGGTAAATTATTTTCTTTCCAGAGGTTTCTGGAATGCAAACTTAACGAGCTGTTCTATAGTACAGCAAAGTGGCTGCATGTGGGAGAGGAAGATAATGAGCAGATCACCTCCTCAGATGTCGGCATAGGTATAGAGTATTTACCTTCTAGGCATTTCCTCTGAGGAACTGCAGTGGAAAAACAGAACTGCTTGTGACAAAGTGACAGCTGTGGGGGACACTGGAGGCAAAGGACTATGGAGACAGAATAAGGACACCTTAATTGAAGTTCCTGGAAAAGAAGCTTCCGTTGCACCTTTACTGATTCAGAAATGCTGTCCTGCATTCATTATGGAAATGTGCAATTTATGGGGAAAAGACTGACTCAATCCCATGGCATTCAAATGGCTGACCACATCTCAGGTCTCATTGCAGGTGATCCAAGGGTTTCACCTTCAGGGTATCAAGGTAACCTTTTTTTCTTGCAGGGAACACAGCCAAGATCTAAAAGGCATCAACCTTAATGCAGATCTACTTTTTTAATATCTATTTTATATGGATAGAAAGAGTTATTTCCTTTTATCAATCCAGGAAAACCTGAAGTATTTATTTTAGAAGTTTGCAAATCTGTTCTCATTTAGCTTTGCCTTATCAAAGAAAGGAATTAAGAGATTATCAGAAGTCACTAACTCATTTTACTATTAAGAATACAATTTGTTCAAGAAAAATTATGCCATAAAACTAATTTGATAATCAACGACCCTTTCTTCCCTGGAAGTATTAGTATCATTACTACAGAGAAAATTTTCACCTTTTGTGGGGATCATCATTTTACTACAAAAATATTAATTTCTCAAGTGGGAGAGAAAGCTGTTTATAACTCACAATGTAGTAAGACTCAAGGCTGGAGAACCTTCTATGTCATGGTCTTGACCTATTTTGTGATTGGAGAGTAGGATCATCCATCAAAAGAGAACATAGGGAACACAACTGCCAAACAAACAAACCTCAGGCATTTATATGTAGCCATAGATTGCACTATCTC
Source organism: Molothrus aeneus (assembly GCF_037042795.1). Taxonomy (NCBI): domain Eukaryota; kingdom Metazoa; phylum Chordata; class Aves; order Passeriformes; family Icteridae; genus Molothrus; species Molothrus aeneus. Next base: position 85,755,145 of record NC_089646.1, read on the forward strand.
TGTGGCACTGTTGATGCCTGAACGCAATTTTATAATTAAAAACAAAGTAAAAACCAAACTGAATGACAGATATGATTAAATCAAAACCAGCATGCTTAGTTCCTACAGATGTGTGTCAGACCCTTTCATGAAAACTTCTCTGTTTCCTGAAAAACTGAGCTGTCTTGCTCAAGGCCGGGTTTCTATCGCAGTACAGAACAAAAGGCCACTCAAGCAGCTCTTGCTGATATTTGCAGTGTCAGTGTGCTGGTGCACCCACACCCTCGGTAGCATTGTGCTAAGTATATAGAATATATTACATATAATAGAAATTTTCCCAATATTCAAATATACCTGAACAGCAAAACAGGGAAAGAATGTCAAGTGACGACAAGAGTTTTGTTCAATAAACTGCTCCATAATCTTTTTTGTACTTTTTTTCTTTTTGCAATAGCTGTTGATTGAGTTTTACAAAAAACCAAAACAACAACTAACCAAAAAACCAGGATCTATTTCTATTTGTTAAAGCATGTATCTCACTTACTCTTCCTTATAAAATATCAGCTCTTTTCTACAATGCTAAGAATTGTTCCTGCTTACACAAAGAACTCACAAAACTCTTCTGAGCTGTAGTATTTCTTTAAAGAAATAAAAGGCCTATTTAAACTGTTAACTTTTATGTTCTATCAAGAGTTACAACAGACATCAAATTTAAAAGTACTTTATGTTATCTCTAGACTTCTAATGGGGCAACTTCAGGTTTTAAATAATTAAATTTAATACTGCAAAATGAAGCTTGTCAACCCACATTGCCATATTGAATTTTTAATAGTCATTCTCCAAATAAAGAAATATACCACACCATAAAAACAAAAAATAAAATTTTCTTATGGCTATAATGGTGATAATAGCTTATGGTTTAGATCATATCATCAAAGAGCCTAGTAAAATTGGACAGCTCCTCCAATCTCAAGTGAGACAGCTTTTATGTTTTTTATTGATTTAAAGTTTAAATACAATAAAATGAAAGAAGCGTACTAAAAATTAATATAAGATAATGAAAACAGGAGCCAGCACATTAATAAAAACTATACCTAAATGACAGTTTGGACTTCTCATGAATGATGGTGTTAAGAGCTATATTATTGGAAAGTAAAAGGTATAAAGCAGCTACGTAAATCCTAACAGAGCAGACAGACGGTCTAAAAAAATTTCCAAGTTTTATCTCACAGATAAAAACAATTTTTACCGATGAAGTATGGTCCTGGAACCAGCAAAGCTCTCAACCTCTGGAAACTTAAAAGCTAAAGAGTTCTTGTCCTATGGAAAAGAATTTCAGATGTCCATTCTCCATACCATTGCAGTTCATTCTCAGAAACTAAAAAAAATATTAAAAAAACTCTCCCAGCACAAGGTGAAATCTCAAACCTTGAGAGTAACCCAGGTAAAGAGATTTTCTCTAGGCAGAGCAGGCATGTATCTTCACCTCTGGGAATACAGAAGTCTGATTTGTAGTGAACAGCTTTTCCTACATCCACAAAACAAAAGAAATTCTGAATACACTGACAAAAAGTATTCAGGACATCATAGATATTTCACCTGTACTGAGCATGCTATTCATCTCACATGAACTTTAAAGATTATGGTTAATCTAAGCTAATTGTCCAGGCAGTAGGAGAAAGAGATATCTCCACACAGCAATTCATCCTACCATGTATAAATGTCTATCAGCAGCATGGAATTAACAGAGATTCCCTTTTTACCATGGGGATATAAAAATTAGATGACATATCTAATTTATTAGATAGATAAAGTGCAATGAATCCTACTGGTTAACTGGTTGAAGTGACACAGAACTTTTGACAACTTTGATTTAAAGTGCTGAATGTGCATTCATGGAGAGATGCAAAAATCATCCACAGCCACTACAAAAGATAATACTGATTAAACACCTTCTACAACAGTGGACTGAAAGTCAGTGACAGAATCCATCAGTTCAATGGATGAAATGATGTTCCTCCTCCAGTGTTTTTATCACTGACAGCCCATGCCACACATAAACAGCTCTGCTACTAATTTTTTGTCTCCCCACTTTTTCAAATCAGAAAATAGGAGGAATATTTCTATCTGTACTGAATCTTAAACTCTACAGGTACGCAGGGTAAATGGGTTCTGCATCCATTTTCCCCATGTAACTCCCTGTATGAAACCTTGAAAAATTCTACTTTCTAGTAGAGCAAGAGGTGCTATTTCCAGTCAAGAAGATAAAAGGAACAAGAATAAATGTACAGTAACAAACCCACTTTGCTAATGAAACAATTTGTGTTACTTCCTTATTAAAATATCTAGTGCTTTTATATTATTATGCTTTGAAAAGATTTCTGAAAATCAATTAATTTGTCACTGAAAAGTAATGTTGCTGTCCTGCTCTTGTTCCTGATAATAACCACTATTTATTTGTAAGCCCTTATGCTATTTCCTGAAGAGGTTTAATTAATTGCCTGAGTCTCTTCAGCAGAAAAGCTCTTCTTTCTTCCTTTTTTTCCCCTTTTTAGAGAATGACTTTCAAATAACACTTTATTTCAATTGCAAATGAGTTCAAACTTACTGGACCTTTAGAGAATTCATAAATCTGAGTGTGCCTCAGTCAGGTTCATCTTGAATCTATGCACTATGAAGAGAGCTTTGCTGCAAGATTTCAAGGTATGTCAGGACTCTTTTGCTGTCCTGACATTTTACAATGAACTGTACCCCTAGCAGGTATCTTTACAACCCCACGCCTTTTCTTTTTTGTGTTCTAACATACAGCACTAACCAAGTCCAGTATGCTCCACAAAAAACTGACTGACAATCTGACCAGCAGGGACTTAATTACAACAATGCTGCCCTGAACTTCCTACTTCATGCATTCAAAAGAGGGATATGGTCACATTTATGCAATCAGTTATGTTTGCAAGCACACAAAATGTACTGGCTTTGCACTAAAATCTTCTATTTGTTCACTGCAAGCAGAAAATGGACACACACATTTATGGTTCTAGTGGTTGATTTCCCATACCTGAAGCTCCTGAAATATTTCATAAAGGTCTCATTATTAAAAGAGAGCTTTGAACTGGTAAAAAAAAAATTGGATGAGGACTATTATATGAATGCCCATAAGTGTCCATGTGTTGGTGTGGTGCTGACAAAGCTAAAAAAACCCCAACCTGCTTTTGTTCAGAGATTATTTTTCTCTCTTTCATAGCAAACATATATTCATTATGAATTCATCAGTCACATATAATGAAAAGCAGAGACCTTTTCCAGCTGCTCCTAAACCAATGTCCCTAAGCTACCACAGTAGATGCTCTTAGTGGAGAAATCAGCTTAACATTCAAATTCTTAAAGGGCGGTGTGGAAAAAGGGAACATTAAGTAAGAGAGATTACAAGTAGATTGAAAAAGATATTTTATTATTCTATTTTCATTTCCATTATTGCAATATTCCCATCCAGTAAACACAATGGGAATATAAACTGCTCTTAAGGAGGAGAGCTGTTTAAATTTAGTTTAAAACTCAGTCAAGTTATTGTGGCAAATTTGTTGCTGTGCATGTTCTTAACAGCCTAAGATGATTAAATTTAACACAGCCTATGGTGAAAGCTACAGCACAGGAAATAAAAACTACTTAGTATATCTAATAGATTTGCTATGAATAATTGAAATATAATTATGTTTATTTTTTGTTATTGATATATTTGAGTGGGAAAGAGACGTATAGAATTGCACCTTTGAACAACTCTGTCATAAACCATCTCAGTTATATGTCACACCCTGCCTCAGAAAGAGGACTGTTCTGCACAGAAAACAAATACAGCATGAACCAGGTGTCTGTCAGGGCCCTAAACAATTCTCTTATCATGCAATGTGGTTTTCCAGGCTTCCTCAGAAAGCAGTGAGTCTTTGCTAAGTTTCTCCATTATTTTACATACATTCTTCACAGAAGCATACAACTTAGTAAAGATTTAAATCAGCAACTTAAGCCCTCAGGGAACACCTGAAACTTTGAGAACACACATATTTTAAAATCAGTTCCAAGAACTACCACCTTTTCCTGCAGACTTCTTGGTGCTCTCCTCTCCCCATGGGGCTGAGAGGGAAGGAGCTGTTACTGGCAAGTCACTCACCAGGCTTCAATGTCAGACCACAGCCCTGCATGCAGCTGTAGATATTCCTGTTTTCTTCCTTAGATGTTGTGTGCTTATAGATAAAAATTGAGAGATTTATTCCATGTTCAAAATTATAGCCAAATACAAAGTATATAAAATCAACTGAAATGTATAACTTTATAAATTGGGAATTCATTTGTGGTGACCAATTTTGCCAGAATATCTTCACCAAAATCCTATAGGTCTATTTTTAGGAGATATTTTTCAGCAGAATTAGTTTCCAGTATGATTCAAACCAAACTGACAAACATCCTACCTGTCCACATGCTTGTCAGATACACTGACTCTCCCAGATAGGGTGAAATAATTGCAGTTGGACTTCTTTCCAGGTTCTTTTTTTTTTTTAATGCTGAAATTCATGACAATTTAGTCATAAATCACATCCTATATCACACTGAAATCATATAGCTATCCCAAATCTCTCTTTATTTAATGGAGTATACAGACTATAGCTGAAAAATTTGACCTGAAAGCAGGAGTTTATGCTGTGGTGTTGATACAGCTATCACTTCAACCATAGATGAATTATGGAGTTTTGTCAGTGGAATGGCCATTTCTAGTTGAGAATGCACCAATTGCTCTCAATATTTTACTCTCTCCATCTGTGATATTTAATAGAAACTTACTTTTTGTGCTTGTCTGTCTTTGTAATTCTTGTCTTTTGAATTGTATAAGAATTATGAATTCTATTAAGGAAACTTCTAAGCTGTTTTACAATATCAGCAGGCCAAGAGCTATCTATCATCTATCTACATGCTTTGTGAATGGAGGGGGAAGGAATGTCAGCATCTCTGGAATGTAGCTGAAATGCAAAGAACTGCTGTAAAGCTTAGAACTGTAAAGCTTAGGTGAGTCTCTACATGTGATGTATAGACACAGGTATAGATCTGAGACAAGGTCAATTTTTATTTTCATTTTGGTTTCAGATCATTTGCACTAGGGAGGATATAATTTAGTGTCCTGTAGGTCTATAATTTTCCTCTTCGCTTCTTCTCCCTTTCTTGATTCACTTTCCCAGTAACTTTTGCAAATTTCTTTTGCAGAGGTGACAGTGTAGATCTGTAGCTGTTGCAAATATTTGGTAGAAATTTATATCAGCCTAGTATCTAGTCCAAAATATCATAAACAATAGAACTTCAAATACTCTAAATAGCAATGTAAAACAGAGCAGTTTGGGTTAAAATAATAATTGCAGATCTTTTGAGATTCTCAGTCAAAATCTACTCCATATCCAGATCCAGAGCAATCCTATCCCTGATAAAGGAGTAGGTTTGATTTATACCAGTGCACATTCAAACAAGATTCTTATTAAATTCCAGTCTCATGCAATTTATTTATTTATGCTTTGTAGTAGGTAAATTTGAGGTTCTTTCTCTCATATTTTTAAGAAACATATAACTAATGATAAAATCTGTATTAATATATTCTATTAAGAAAGTTCTCTATAGAGCTGTTTGTGAAATTTTATTTAGTATATCCCAGGCTTGATCAGCTATCTCAGAGATATCATTTTGAGGGGTTTTAGCTATCTTAATTTTGGAAGCCAAATGGAATGGTTTTGTGTTACTAGCACAAAGAAAAAACCCCAAAACCTGATGCAGACAAGAAAACAGCTTCTTACCTTACTGCATGGTTCATTCTTCTTCATTTGTGCTTCATTTTCTTGTCACCAAATAAAAGGAAATTTTCGTAAATTAATTTTTCAAATACTCTTATAACTCAAGTATGCATTTAAAGCTCCTAAAAAAAGCCACATCTAATGCTGTCACTTTATGCAGAAGTCATCTTGCACATATCTTTCAGTGTGCCCATACTGAAAGAACCACAGGGATTGCTCTACGCAACAGGAGACAATTGGCAGGTTATTCTTTATTCCTAAGCCTGTTTATTTCTTTATTTATAACTTTTAAAATACTGCCTCTAATTGAAACTCTTCATAATGCTTCTTTCATTCCAGAGAAGGAAGTAATCTCAAGAACTTCACGCATTTCTCCATTGTTTGATTTTTTGTTTGGGGTTCTTGTCATTATTATTATTGCTGTTGTTATTTTCTTGCTCTTGTATCCCAGCCTGAGACTCTGACTTTGAAGCACCCCTAAGTCTGCTCCACCAATACCCACATTGAAGGATCTCAGGAAAAGAAATCTTACATAGCAGACAGCAAAAATGAACAAAGGTCTCTAAACCATCCTTTCCACAGACTTTCACCTCAACTGACTGTGCATGTCTGTAACTCTCAAAGGTGCAGTGTCTCCACTTCCTTCACCTGGAGGTTGCTGAATGTGCTTCCCATCATGCAACGAGCAGAAAACATTTCAAGCATTAAAACATTCTCTGTCTCCACAGTTTTTCACAAAAATACGATGTAGCAGAGATACCAAGAATTTACACTGCTTGGGTCTGCATTTGCGACATAACTGGTTTATTTTCAATTGCATGCGCTTGTGCCATACCTGTCATCTTTCATACCTCTAAAAACTCTCAGCCTAGCAGGCAGCTCTTCCCATGCTCCACCAAAGCCTGGCTTTCTGTCTACTGCTATCTGACACAAACAAGTCTTGAGTGAAACACGTTGGAGGTGTATTTCTATAAACTAGGTATGACATATGTTCCTGCCAGAAAGATACCACTAGTATAAGCAGATCATTTATTCTTCTGCATCCATATAAAGCTAGCTACTCCATCTCATATGTGTCATTCTCCCACAAGGCAAGCATTCATTTCTGAGACATTCACCTCAAATATTTTGGAATTCTCCATTCACTGCTTTTCAGTTTTTTTTGCAAGGTTGCACAATTTGCTTTAAAGGTGTACAGCATGAAACAATAATTTATTGAATAAAAAAAAAGTGAAGCTCCTGTGATCCCAGAAAGAGCAGAATTTACAAGAGAGGCAGGAACCTGGTCAGTATTCATGCTGTGGTCTCCAAAGATACTGAGCTGACCACTGTAACAACAAGAATGAGCTCGAAATTTATTTGTAAAGTATGGATACAAGTGAAAAGGGTAAAAGGTTATAGTATTATGAAGGAGGGAAAGATGAAGAGAGATTAAAAACACTTTTCTAAAATATGTATTTTCTCTAAAATTTTCACAGAATAATATTATTTTTGATCTTGCATAGCAAATTATTAAAATTGAATTTTATAAAAGCTATAACTCAGATTAAGTCAAAAGATGACCACCTTTATTTGATTTTCCTTCCACCTCTTATTCCTCTCTGAACCTCTCTGTTTGAATAAAAATGAACACAAAGTCCTATTCATCTCTCATTTTATTTATGCAAAACCTTACCTGAACTGGTAGGGCTTTACAAAGTAAAACCTAGCCTCCTACATCGAACTACAGCAGTTTCACTTCACTTGAAATGGATGGAGTGAGAAACTTTCACAGCTCAGTTATTTGCCAGCATCTGGGCTGCAATGAGCCTTTACACCGGATGTTAATTAAGCCTGTGTGAGATGGAAGAGATGTCCCTTTACTGAAGGAGAGGGACACTACACTGCAGGCATTTTGCAAAAGCAGCAGCACAACACCACTTGAATTCCTCCCACAGGACGGGTGTTTTGGACTGACCAGCCTGTCACAATGTGCTAGTGAAGGATGCTCTCAAGAGGGTACTTGAGGCCATTGTTGAACTTGCAGAGAAAAAAAGAGCTGTGCATCGTTTAAGGTTGGTACTGAGATAAATAAAGAACTCAGAATAATCTTTTTAACAAAATCCTCACACCAGAAGCCAGACTGACTTATGTCCTGTCATTAATGGGCTCAATTTATTTCGAGCATTCTTGTAAACTGCTATGAATATTAAATGGCAATGAACATTTACCATTAAACCTGCTGAAACTAGTATTTGCTTTGAGTCTAGGAATGTTAACCACCATCATACTAATGTAGTCTTTTTGACCTAGTAAGTGACTTTCCATTTTCTTTGGAAACAAAATAACACATTATGCTTACAGTCTCCTAAAGCTGACCAGGTCTTCATGTATTTTTGTACTAATTATAGACATTTTCAATGTTAAACAAACTATTGGATTAAAAATTAGCCATTCCAGGGAGAAGTAAGGAAATCAAAACAAATTGATGATAATGGATATTTTCATTCTTTTCTGCTCCAAAAGCAATAAAAAAAATAATTAATGTTGGCGGCTTCTGGCTTTCTCATTCTGCTTGATATTAACTTGTTTCAACTTCATTAATGGAAGATAAAACTTCAAGTTTTGTTTACACATGAGCAAACAGTAATGCTGAACTTCATACCAGAAAAGGCAATATGATTGTGAAGGACATTCCCTCACAAACTGGAGCTATCAGATATTTGAGAGCAAGAGACACAGCCTTCTTATGGAGTAATAAACTCCTTCATCTGAAAAGAACACATTTAAGGAACTTCAAGCCTAAAACATAACTATTAGCACCAAGAATAATAGTCATCAAGAGGAACTCAAAAATGCATTTCATTGACCAAAATATTTAGAAGTCCCTTTGCATGGATCTGTGCATCTGCATATATAGTTACATATAGAAACACATGCACATAAAGATTTTTTCTAATTTTCCATAAAGATATATCTAAAATGCACATATGCATGTTCATATATGAGGATGAAACACATGAAAGTGTATTCAGCTTGCTACAGAATCGTCAGATTTTAAAGTGCTTGTCAATACATATCTGCTTTGCAAGGAGCACATACACTAATCCCACCACTGAAAACAATAAATATGTTCTTGTAGCTAAAATTTCTTAGTATTGTGGTTTGGGGACAGATTGCATTATTTACTTCCCTTGATGCTGCACTTATCTGGCTCATACAGAAACCACATAGGCTAAACATTAAAATCCCAGAGATCCCAAATGAGATACCTAAGTACATTTGTGTGCCTTCAAAGCCCTGGTTTAGTCATTCAGTTTCCACACTTTTCCCAGAGGTTAGGTGTGCATCCTTAGCTTCCTTTCAAACCATATTTTTGTGGAAAGAAAATGACTTCCTTAGTTGTTAGCGCTACTACTGCTACAATAAAAGGAGTAATTCATACTTTCTAGATCTTAAAACAAGCCTCTCACAGTGTATGTCCCATGATTAATGGTTCATCTCATGGTGACTTCTCTGCCCACACAGGTGCCTCTAAGGTAGGAACCTTTACCCACCGAACTCTCAGCTCTCCTCGTTTGCAATTTTGTTGCCACTGAAGTGAATCACCTTCTAAATTGGCATTCAAGGTACAATTGAAGTTTCGTGCCTGCTGCCTGTATATGATCCTGGGAGTTATATACAGAATCCAGAAAACTGGACAGCAGAACAGGTGAAACTTCTGGATGCTGAAAATGACCAGAAGATTTATAGTTACATTTTTTGTTTGCTTCTGTTTTAAGTACATTATATGAATTTACATAATATTTTCTCAGAAATGCAAGGAAACAGGATGTGATAGGCATAGTTTGCCTATGCGATAATAAAATGTCATCTGTCATCTATGTGACAAGACTTCATTCCATGCAGAAGGAATTCTATTCCTTCTCATATTGTCCCATTTTTAAAGCCATTATCACACACATAAACACACAAACAAAATCCTCATTTTTTGCAAATATCATCTAATCTAGTGTAATACTTCCTGTATGGAAAATAGGAACAAGGGACTCAAGGAAAGAATACTGACTTAGGTAACAAACCCCAAGAAGAAATACAGGACAAAGACATGTGGCTTTTACTAACAAATTAATTCAATGCCCTCGGTCTGTTCAAAATAGGTTCACTAAACCACCTTTGCATGAGCTCTTTAGAAAATGGCATGGGACACCATGCCATCAACTCGACAGATGTTATGGAGAATAGATGTTTTCCATGTGTATTTTTTAAATAATGTAAAATTAAGGAAAAAAAAAGAAAGGAAGTATGTATAGTGAAAGAAAAGTACACAAGAACATCTAGACATGAAAAAAGTCATTTTAAGTTAAAGCACAAAGACATCCACCAAGGCAGGTGTATCAAGAGAGCAGAGTGAAAACAGCCAGAATGTATGTCCTTCTTACCATTAGCCTTTTGCCCTCCTCTCCTTCCCAGCCTTCAATAGTCCATTTACAGGGAATCAAGGAGAAGCTGAGTGTAGTATATCTAGAAGGAAAAGTGAGAAAATTATTCAGTACTCAGAGAACAGAATATATGCGAGAGACCTGGGTGGCCAGACCTCCAACGGCTAACCCCAAGAACCGCAATCCCAGTGAAATATGTCACACCAACTGAAAAGGCATAGAGCAAAAAAACCTAATAAAATTGATTTACTTGTAACCTTTTGTTTTAAACCCTTTATCTTCATGTAAGCAAAAAAAAAATCTGTATGTTTTATTGTTCAAGCTGCCTCTTGCCAGCAGATGAGGTGAAATCAGCAGACTTTTGGATGTGCTGTCCCCTTGGCAGCAGGGGCTGAGCACAAAGTGCTATGGGCAGAGACTGAGCTGTGCTCCAGGATGAGCTAAGGGTACAGCCTGCTAAGCTGTAGAGGGAAGTGTTGGTCCTTGTGCTTCCTAGGAGAGTGCTCAGGCATGCATGAATATGAGTTCTTGCCTAACAGGGGAAGACACCAAAGGTCCAGGTAAAAATTTGTACTAAGCTCATAAAACGGCATTGAAAGTCAGCTGTGAGCCAGTGCAGAAAACAATGCTGATTGCATCAGGACATGTTGGCAAGAGTGGATTTAGGCTTTTTCAGAAACTTGCACTGCACTTACGTGGATATGCATTCTTAATGACTTCTAGAATTCACCTTCTGGGGACTAGTTCAATATTAGCAGTCTATCCTCAACAGTATTTTCTGATACAGGGTCAGTAAAATTCTGATCTTTTAATCCATTCTGAGGAGAGAAACAAGGGAAATGAGTCCTCCAAGTCTCTGTAAGTCTGCACATATAGAAACTTATATACATTTTACATCTTTCCTTGGCACCAAGCTTTTATGTTTTAATGTATTCATTAGGATTTGACTTTGTAGCTACATTTATGTAATTACTGAATAAAGACAGTAAAGAGGTCCCTGGAATGGTCTGGGTGATTCCATTTCATGTCATCTCAAGGAGAAAATTTCACTCAGGATTTCTTGCCAGTGAGAACAAATTCAATTCAGTATTTCACAAAATACCGTCAATAGCAAATTATCAGCCTGTGAGGATGCAAGCAGCTAGTTCTGACACATCAGCTTGCACTTCCAGCTTAATTCAGCTGAAGCTTTTCTCTTGTCTATACCCACCACCCATCAGAGACACCATTCATTGCAAATGCAACCCTGGTTATTTGTTCCTTCTCATAGTGAACTGACTCAAAATATCAAAGTGTACTTTCCATATTAATGGCATTTAATTCTTTTCAATGTTGTCTTTGATTTGTAAGGCTGCACTAGAAGTACACGATTGTCAGTGGTTGACATGGACAGGGTTAATGCTGCCTGCCAGGGTCTCTGTGTCCATTTATATAATGCAGAGAGGTGCCTCCTGGGCATGTCTAGCCGTGTCTCAGTTCTTAGCAAAGGCCAGCTACCAGCTGCAACCTTCACTTCCTCATGTTTGGAGAATTGTTTACAATTATATATAATAAGAGTAAAGAATTCTGTTTAGCATTAACTCTTTATACAGACCACATGCAATGGATAATTATGTAAATAGCAATGTCAGAAGCTAATCATGCTTCCTCAGGGGATCCCATCACATGAAGCTATGGAATTTGCCCATAAACTGAAGACTAACTTAAGGTACTTTTTCAATAGCTGGGTTTTCACTTTATAGAAGAGATATAGATATATATAAAGAATCCTAAGACATGCAGAGACAAGAAAAGATAAACTTTTAAAAATGTATGCTAATAATACACTACAGAACATAGTGTTTATATAGATGGCATGACTTCCAGTCCCAAAAAGTTCATTCTGTCCAATGCACATAGACATTATTAGAGCTCCTCTTTTAGATCACCTACTAGTGCAGTACACTACACAAATATGATGAAACTTTTACAAATTAATCAAAGGTGAACACAAGTAATTATCCTTGTAAGTCACACATTAAATTGTTTTCATAAGAATTAGTCTAAAACAGGACTTGACACAATTTAAAAGTTAGATTCACATGACTATCTAAGTGCCTGATCCAAGTTTTAGTAAAGGTATCTGAAACTCTCAGAGGGAGGTTAACTTCTAAATGCACAGAGCTCAACTTTAGCTGAGAGATCACAACAATGCACAGAACCAGATTCAGAGTATCTACAAGTCAGTGAAATAATTCCTGTTGATTTTACTGAGTTGTAGGCTTGATACAGATGAGGATGTCACCTTGGATATGGAGATTTTCTTATGAGAAAAAGAGACTTTTCAATAAACACAAGGCCAGCACCACTGCTGGCCTTCCAGTTTGGGATCCTGCCTGGGGCCACCGAGGCACCTCCTGATTCTGCACTGGTCCCTCCTCAGATGGAGAAGGAGACACATCTCCCCTCTCTCTGCCTTGCTTCTCTGCATTGTTATCATAGATCTGGAGAAAAGGATGTCATCCTTGCTGTCAGGAGGATACTGCTCTGTGAACCTGCAGGAGCCTTCTCTTGAGCAAACAGGAAATGGGAAAGCAAACCAAAGCAAAGCCAGTATGCAAAATTCATATAGAAATCAAGTGTAAAAGAGGTTAAGTATATGTTTATATGTGTATACATGCACAATACTGATGATTTTTGTCAGCTGACATTATTCAGCTCTTTCGTCCCATATCTGATTTGGTAGCTGAGTCCTGGGAGGAAAGTTCATTCCCCATCCCATGGCATGGTACTCCTCATTGCAGAGCTATGTGCAGCCCGCCCTCCCAGACCAGCTTTGGTATGCACACAGCATCTGGAATTGCTCTCAGCCAGCTCAGGGCTGCCTCTGAGCAGTGTGGAGCCAGGAGCACCACCGTGTGGCACCTGGGAAATAGGAATTAGAAGTGGCTGCAACCCAAACAGCAACTGCAGGGACACAGATAATGCTGGTGAGGCTAAATTAGTATGAAAAGGACCAAATTTTTTTTTAAGGTAACTGCACCTACAAACCAATGGTAATGTAGGAAGCCAGCTAGCAGGTGATACAGTGTGTAGCAGGTGTAGGTGTGGAACCAAGGGGGAAAGATGTTGTATGGGTTTTTTGGTCTCTTTTAAAACAAAGATTTTTTTAATCATCTGCAGATAATGATTTAGTTCGCAATGTATACATTTTGTAAAGCTTTTACCAAAATACTGCTAAATTTGGCTTTCAAAGCTTCCATGACAAAATACTGTTTATCATAAGAGCACAGCACATTGTCATCTGGAGGTAACTGCTCATTCCTGGGATATGCTGGATAAGGTACCAGTGCCAGATGAGCCTTGTATGTACAGGTGCTTAAGGAAAGCTATAACATATAACACTGTTTTTCCACTTGCAGGAATAAGCCCATCCTTTCAAAGCGAATGACTTTTAATTTTGATTAACAGAAAAAAGAGAAAAGAAAATAGAAAAATGAGCCACAGCTAAACTTTCGTATCCAAAAGGACAGCACTGGAATGATCCATAAGATGCTGTGCTGCTGCAAAACAGCCATTTTTGATAAAACACAGTTAAGGCAGTCTTAGGAAGGCAGGGAAAATATTGTGTGAATTAAGCTTACTTAGCCAGATACAACATAGGTGTGTAACAACAACTTTCCTTTGAATTTATGCTCCTTCATCTCTACCTTCTCTATCTCCATCCCCTCCAAAATTGTGAAGATGATACAGTGTGTTTCTCTTGCTAATTTGCTTTTGCTGACTTTTTTTCCAGTACTTCTACTCTCCTCTGGGTAAAAGGTATTCTATGTGTCCTACAGATGTTTTTTATAAAGTGACAGAATTTAGACAGCATCTGAAGGCTGCAGAAGGAGAGAGCATAGCAACTGGTCCTTTGGATAACAAGTTTTTCCCATTCTGCATCATCAAAAATGAATAGGACGGCTGGGCAGCTCTGAACTCCTGCCAGTCCCCATTGAACTCTCCTTCAATTTTAAAACAATCACCTTTGTGCTCCATTGCACTCCCCTTTCTAGCATCTCAGAAACATCTGCAACCAGTTTTATTGCTGTTTTCCAAATCTCCTTAGAGCTCTGCCTTTCCCAGTGCCTGTATAACACAATGACAGTCACAGCTCTGCTGCACTGAGGGTCCTGACTATCACCTTAACTAACACGGTCACTTGCATTTCCCATTTGCCTGCATCTGCCAGCTGTACCTTACACCCAAATGCAATCTCAGTGTGATGGCCATTTTTTATTCTTATTCTGCATTTGTACAAGTTCTCTAGTTAACAATAAGATGTGTCAGAGATACAACATTTTGGTATGTGAGGTGTATCATATCCAGCTTGTTGGGACGATGCCTTAAGATTTTAGCATTTACATTTTTCAAATCCCATACTGCAATAGTGCATAACTCTAAACTCCATATAAAGTGTAGAAACAGTCTTCACTTTTTGGTTAGACAAAACAATCCCTCTGGGCCTGTGATCCAAGGACACACCACAGCCTCAGGCCCCAAAAGCATAAACAAAAGTGAGCTGAGGGGAGCAAGCTGGGGGAATATGACTCAATAACCTGAAACTGTACTTGGAGAATTAACCCTTGATATACAAATAGACCAAACTTGTAATTGTCTGAAAAACTCGTGACCATGGTCCATCTTAGGTGTAGCCTCTGCAAGGCTTTTACGCTGTCCAAGGTGTATCTATTGAAGGCCTTTAATAAATTTTATTCTCTTAACTCTGTCTAGCCTCTGTTCTAGGTAGCCACTCCAACGCATCAGGGACACAAGAAGATATGAAGTTAAACCATTACTTTTTTTTAAGGCATGTAGGCAGAAATTTAGTGCAAGCAATTCATTCCAAAGATGTAGAGTTAAAAGAAGTTTTGTAGCTCTAAACACTGGTTGATAATAGTGATAATAAATATTCAGCCTTCCTACATTTTCTGAACTTATTGAAACCAAAAGAATCAACACAACTAAACCCAGTGTTTCAAACAGTACCAAAATCCTGTATTTTACAAACCAAATTTTGTAGCATAAGACTGTGCTACTCAAATGAATTCTACCCTTCATTCAGGATACACATAAATTTTCCAGAAAACTGACCCAGGTCCCAGCCATATGACATATACCTGTGGGACCCAGTATTTCCTATCTTTCTCCCATGTTTATAAGACATTAAGGTGACTTTCATTAAGGAAACCAGGCCCCAGTGCTGGGATGTAGCTATGATATATCATTGCTGGTCCCAGCCTTAACAGACCAGAACATTTTCTTCTTTTGTGGTCAGCCAGACTATCAACAGGCATACAGGGGCTAGTAGCCTCCTTCTACAGGAGGCTAGTGTCTCCAAGCAGGAATCTGTCTTCCAGCAAGTAAAAGAAATGTTGTTCTCGGGTGAAAATATCTATCTCAGTTCGTAAAAACAACAAAATGCCTTAGGCACCTTTTACACTGTAAATATTATGGAGTTAATGCAAAAAATTCTGATGGCTGAAAAAAATAGGAGAGAAGGAAACCTAAAAATAAATCTGAAATAAAAGAGTTCCAGTGGAAATAAAATACATTCTCCTGTAGAACAGAATTGCTGTGTAGGTGTGCCTATATGCATGCTTTACTAGACTAGAAACTGTATGTAAAAAGATGACTGATTTTCAAATTATGATTTCCAAAGACATAGATTTTGATAAAATTTAATTAGGTCTCTTTAGTTTTTCATGTTCACAATGTGCCAAATAGAAGTACTGTGTCCAAAACACCAGAATCTGGTCTCAATACATCAGTGTAAATTAAAAAAACAAAACCAGTCTGAGTCACAAACTCAAAATAAGAATAATAGATTGTCTCCAGAAAACATCTTTATGGTTACTGTTTACAATAGCTACATATCTAAGTGATTATTTGAATTCTGGTTGAGATGAGACATCAGTTTAGATCTTGACTACTTTCTACTATACACTTGTAAAAACACACACTCAGAACTAGTCACTGCTCTAAGAAGAAAAAGAGAGAGCAGCAGTGAAGTGGTTGCTGGAGTTGGGCCAGTGCTGCCAGATACTGTGGAGCTGAGTCAACCCCAGGACATTTAGCCAAGGTTCTGGCTAAATGGCTGCTGCTGCAGCCCAACACCTGCAGCTTTATACCACAACGTTCTATTTATCAGTGAAAATCACAGAAAACCAGAATTTCTCAAGAGACTTCTGGCATTCCAGCCAGAAACAGGATTTCATGAGTTGGATTTTTTTTCTCGTCTTAAAAGTATTCATAGAATCATAGAATTATTCGGGTTGCAAGGGGCCTTAAGGATCATTTAGTTCCAACCCCCCTTATTTTAATATTTTTTCTTTCAAGACCAGTTTGCTTTTGGAAGTACAGAGGTTTGCAGCAATAACAAATAACCAGAAGAATATCAGCTAACAGAACATTTCTGACCCTTCATAATTGTTTGATTCTGGTGTTTAATGTAAGACTGGTGTTTAATGTAAGTGTTTAATGTAATAATGGAAATACTCCTGCCTGTATGCTCATGACAAACATTTTGATCACAGCTCAAAATGTTTTCCTGCATGGCTGTATTGCCATAATTAACTGGTCTCACCAGATTCCTGAAGTCTCCCATATTAGCCAAAAATTTAGCTACTCTTTACCCTTTCCACAATATTGCAAGAGACAGGAAGAGAAAGATTGGAGATATATATGTATGTATAATGGATATATATATATATGTATGTATGTATGTATGTACCTATTGCATCTCTTTTAAGGTCTTTAGGGAAATATTTCTTCAGTATGCATGTGGAAGAGGGGGGCAGGTTCTCTTTCCCACATGGAAGTTCCTTTCTACTCTACCTTTCTCCCTGAACAGTAAATCCCAACAATATGAACAATTAAAAAGATAATATGAACATATGGAACTTTCTAATTGCTGTCCTGCTGCAGCTTATTAAAATAAGAATATACTTTATTTATGTAGCACCTGTCTGTGAAAGCACTCAAGGCACATTAAATACAGAGCAAAACTCATGATAAAAAAAAGTATGCACAAGAGGAAAACAGAAATCATTAAACATAATTCAAAATACTAAATAGAACCAGTGTACCTTAAAAGCTGCATTGTGATTAAAGTAATCCTATGAAGCTAAGTCCTTAAAAGAGCCTTTTTAAACCATCTTTTCAGTCCCAGGAGTAAACCTCACCCAACTCACCAAAGCCACAAGAACAAAGATACAGACACTCTTTTCAACTTCTGCAGTGTTAAAGCAACACATTTTTAAGCTCTCAGAGGAAAAGACCTGTGATTTTTATTTACATTACCTTAGGTCCTTGGAGGTGAGAGCAGCCAGGATTAAATACTGTGTGCATGTAACACGTGGTGAGAGCCACAGCACAAACCCCGTGCTGGGTCGGGGGGAGCCATTCCTGCCACACCTCACAAGCCTTTCACCTGAGCCAGAGCATCTCACACCAACACATCCAGAGGTCCTTCCCCAGGGGAACCTCCTACACCACTCAGAAATGGCCACTGCAAAGAGTACAAAGCCACACTTGCAAAGCACATAAAGATGGGAGGGAAAGGAAACCAGATAGACAGAAGCTTAGTTTCATAATTTCAGTTTCCAAGGCACTACAAAAGACAGAAATAAAACTGAGAGCTCCCGTGTCTAAGCCTAAATCTCTGTTCCTTGGACTTGACAAGAGTCATGACAACTTACTGCAAACATGAGTACAACCTGAGAATCAAGCTGCTACTAAACTGCTTGACCTACATCTAACCTGATGAATAATTATACTGACAACAAAAGATCTAATCTGATGAATAATTATACTGACAGCAAAAAAGGGAATCAAGCACTTAATCCAGAGCAGTCTCACATTACCTCCTCAGGTTGCATAATTCCATGATTCTATGAATATATTCTACAATAATTGATGCGCTCTGGACAAGCTGGCCAAATACTCAAGTAGTTCAACAAAACCATGTTGCTAGAGTCTGGACTTAAGGTCAAGCTAGTAAATATGCAATAAATACATCATATAGTGAGGGCTGAGCAGTCTTCCTGAGAGGAAAAGCCCCAGACATGGACCTTAAATCACTGAGATGAAATCTTGGTCCTTTTGAAACCACCACTATTTTTTTTCTCTATATTCTTCATAACATTATTTCCTACTCAAGAAATAGACTGGACTTCTCCTGTAGGTTGGATAGTAGATGTTCTGCTGTGCAGAAAATCACTTGGAGGCCAGCGGCCGATGGAGGAGGTGTCTACTTTGCTCATCTCCATTGCCAAGCCAGCCAGGTAACAACACAGATGGCTGAACATCTCTTGAAATATAACGGGTGCATTAAATATTGACGCATTAAATAGAGATGGGCTTGCGTATGCACTTTCACACACAAAGCCAAAATAATTTCTCCTTATACCTCAATTGTGTATCTTTGTGTGTTACTGCCCAATACAGAGAATCATACTGAAATTTAATTCCTTAACATTCCCTTCACAGCCTTTCTACTAGCCAAACCTGTCACCTCTGAGGGACCTAGATTTTGACAGCACAAGTGAACAGATCTGTAACATGTCACTCCTGCTCCAGTTGCAGAGATCATGAAAGGAACATTGCTGCCTATTATTAGCAGTGTCAGGGACCAAATTTAGGACTTCTCTAAATGGCAATGCTGAGGAAAAAAATTAAGAGCATAGATGCAATCAGTGACCCTATGATCTCTGCCCATAACCAGAATGGGGGTCCATGAGAACTCCCTGATTGGTTTAGGCATCTCCAGCCTGCTTGGATGAGAAACGCTCCAGAAGAACCAAGCTGACATCAGAACCACCCAGAAGAGGCAGTGCTGGCTGGTGACCCCTGGTAAGACTACTCTTATCTGAAAATATTGACAAGGGTTCTTCTGGTCCTCTGTGATAAGAAAGTCATTACCTAGTGACAAGAAGAGCCTACAACATGACTGAAGCTGGCTGAAATTCTTGGTATAAATCAATGCTCCTCATATACAAACACAAATCTGGAAACACAGCAAGACACAGCTATTCAACCAGTTTTGCAGCTTTCAATTCACTGTCTCTGACTGAAACAAAGCTCATAAAAATTAATTTAATGATCAATATCTATGTATTATATCTCCAATGGCCTTTGATTTTTCAAAACCAAGACTTTTCAGAAATAATAAAAATTTTGTAATCTTTAAGCAGCAACACTTCCTTACTATTTATTGTACCACAGCAACTATTAGGCATGAGGAAACTCAGTCTCAGAGAACTATGAAAAGATGGATTAAGATCTCAAAAAAAAAAAGAAATAAATGTCATTTTCACCCATGCAGGGCATATCTATCTCCAGTTATACTCAGCAATCCTTATAGCACATTTGCAGAGGTGGTCACCAATCTAAGGCATTTAACATGGGGCTCTTGCACAGAGCCACTGTTACAGGTAAAAGACCCCTGCTTTCCTGGCAATGACTGAATGCTTTTCTGCCCATGGGAAATGGTGAATGAATTCTTTTTTTTCTGCTTTGCCTGTGTGCATGACTTTTTCTCTATCTATTAAGCTGTTTTACCTCAGCCCAGGAGGGTTCTTTTATTTATTATTCCAATTCTTTCCCTCACCCAGTCAGGACAGAGTGAGCAGGTGGCTATGTGAGGCTGAGTTGCCAGCTGGGGTTAAACAATGGAAGTTTTCCAAAGTCACCATCATTCAAGTTTCAGAAAACATTAATTCTAAAAGATTCGGTGTCCATGCTCAACAATATACTGAAGTTTACTTCACTTTGCAACCATCCATATTTACCAAAAAGTCTATGTGCCATGGCAGTTGTGCAGAGACCTATCACTCCCATGAGGCAAATATTATACTGCTTACCCTCAAATAAGCAAAAAATAATCGATAAATTATTTTGATTTGATTTAGTCTGCATCATTTTCAAATTTAAGGTACAGCTAAACCTGCCACCCCCAATTAATAAAACTGATTATAAAGCATGAAAATAAAATTAACACAAATTCAAACAACAAGTCAAAAGGTGCAGTTCTCAGCTGGATTATCAAATCCCCAAATACCAAACTTTTTCTAACACTAAATAAGGTAAAACCAAATCACCAGCTAGGGTACATACAAGGCATTTTACAAAGCTATCCATTTCCATAGGTAGGATCCTGAACTGGCCATGCTTCAGGGTATTTGCAAGCAGAACTTCCTCAGCCCAGGGGAACAGAGATGTCACTCACTGATAGAGAAACGCTATTTCCAAACCTCATAACATCTGGAATATAAAGGGTATAAACATCACTAGGATCACAAAGTGGTTCCTGTTCCCTTTCAATGATTCCCCTCTGCACTGAGCAATAATGCTCACAGTCTGTTTCTTGGTAGTCATGAATTTAAAAAAGTAAAAGCCTTAAGACCCAAACCAATAACTACTTGTAACATTTTTAACATTGTAACATTTTAAACTTTTGATTCATTCTTTTATGTTCCAGTGCAAATAGACCAATGCAGCACAGACGTGGAAATAATACGTCATGCAGAAAAAAGTTCCTGTGTAAAACAAAACCCCTCTCTTCATGAAACTAAAACTTCTTTTGCACATAGACATCCAGAACAAGGTATGACTTGTAGACCAAATTCTCTAAGGAATGCAGAGAAGCCACTGCACCACAGCCTTAAGATCACGAAGTAACAAAACGTGGTGCAAATTTATTTTAATTGTTAAAAGCAGCCGGAAAAGTGAGGACACTATACATAATTTATCATTATAAACTAAAATAAAGCCTACTGCTGCTTTATCTCTAAGGAAGAATGACAGTAAAGGAAAACAGGACTTATCCAGAACATATTTGGAGTTCAACAGTCTAGGGGCTAAGATCAGTGTAAAGTTTTCATGCAGGGAAAGGACTACAGTTAGAAAGAAATAAAACATAGAAAGAGATAAAAAAAGAAGAAAATAAAATACTTTAGATCCAATATATGTTTGTATTCTGCTCCAAAGCTACACAACTCAGCCTGGAACATGTTTCAGGTCATGATCCAGAGAATCACAAAGGGATTCCTATGCTTCCATTGCTAACACATTCTCCTCTAAATTCATCCTTTGATGCATCCAGCCACAGGTTGAGACTTGAGGTACATAAGGCCATGGAGCTCTACCATTATAACTCCCTTCCAGAAGAAAGACCTCAAATTCCTTCAGACCCTGATGCTTTCTCAACTTTTTCCTCATTCCTTGTGGGTTTAATTTCTGTGTGTGCTATATTCCTATGGTAACTTGTAAAATTATATCACAAATAATGTAGAGAATATGCTGGTATGTCTTACTTTCTGTCACATACTCTGGGAAAAAAAAATAAATTAAGCAGTCATGACTGCTCCTTTGCTTAGCCAAAATGGCACAAAATACTCATAGCCTATCATAGCCAAAATGGCACAAAATACTCATAGGCTATGAGTATTTTGTTCCTCATTGCAAGTGCAGATAACTATCCAAAAGCTGCCATAATTTGCAATCTACTTTCTACCAATGAAAATCTCAGTTACCAGTGTCCCTTTCACAAATTCCTAAAAGAAAGAAATCATTCTTTAGAAAGGCTTCCGGCTCTGGTTTTAAATTCTAACATGACAGGAAGTGCTCAAAAATTAGGATTCTCCAGCTCTAGGAAATGCAGAGATGCACACCAGACAATAAAAAATATTCTGTCTCCCATTTTAAAGATTCTCATCTAAGATTTTATCTTAACTTACTCTAATTACTTCATTAGATTAATCTCCTCTTGTAAAATGACTATAAAGTAATCTCTTCCTCTGGTATGGACAGCAACAAATAACACAAAGAATGGTCATACTTTATTTTCTCATCAGAGCTTGAAAGAAACTATTATAAAGTGTAAAGATCAATGGCAGAGAGGCTCTGCAGAATTAGCATAAATGCAATATGAATTCTCTTTTTAATCTTCCATTTCATCTGTAAATATAAGCACATAATCTAGGTGTGCATCTCATATTTGCAGCTCAGTGCTAATAAAAATATGTCAGAGAGCAACATAATGATAACAAATTCCTTTGGAAAGGTGCAAAATGACACAGAAGAATTATAATGAGTTTTTTACATTGCAGAGTCTTTCTTCAATTACTCAGGAGATAAGGATGATTTGAGGACTTTGTCATTCAATTGCAAATTAAAGCATCACTTCACATGCAGCAAGATCAGGCACTGAAATCACTTGTCAAGAGTCTGACACTTTTAAGAGCTCCAGTGTCTGGAACTCATCCTATCTTTTCCTGCAGACTCGTGTACCTGGATGAGTCTGCTCTCTACATTCAGCCATTAGTGTCTCAGTAAAGCTGTTTGTCCAGCTCAAAATGTTCTCAATAAAATGGAGGAAGGAAGAAAAGAGGAAGCATGGTTTCATCTCTATTTCCTAGCTTGGAAAACAGAATTTTGCACTAAATCAAAATTAGTTCAAGAACTGTTTCCGTATGGTTATCAGCTCTGCTTATTAACAAAATATTTTATGTATGCACAAAGTATTTTAACATCAAAGATACCAGTTAAGACCACCAGTTAAGTGTCATCACTTAAGATACACAAACCAGTTTGATTTGTGTGGGTTCTTCTTTGGAATAATGCCCTGATAGCTAAAGCAATTTCCCCAATTCTGAGTTACTTTCAAATCTTTCTCTTTCATGATGGGTTATTTCTCCAACATTCAAGCCCAGTCACTTGGCTGTAGACTGTTCTGAAGATCAATGTGTTCCTCCAACTCACCAGCTGCTTTCTCTACATTTTCTATAAAAAGACTTAAGATTACCTGAAACAGAAAACAAGGTCTCCTTCATAAAGCATCCCACATACCTTTACTACCAAAGTACCCATTCTATTGTCACTCTGAAAATAAATATGCATATTTTTTTATGTGACTTGCAATAGTTTCAGTAACAGAGGCTGAGAATGCCAGCCATAAAAGACCAAATTACTTGGAATTAAGGGCACTACAGTGAAAAACATGACCCAATTTTTATGTCCCCTCAAGCACCTGTGGCATTTCATTATTTGTCCCCTGCAATCCTGGTGACTTCTCTAGCCATGGAAGAATGAACCAAGGACATTCCTGCTCACCTTTGGTTTAGGCCCAATAGATAAAAATAGGTGGGGAAAATCACAGACTTCTCACAACTCTCAGTGCAAGTCCTGAGTAATTCTTAAGAATGAAACAATACTGCTTTGTTGATTTTTTTTTAGCCTTGACATTTACATCCAATCACTAAGAGATCAGTCAGCTTTTGAAGTTTATGTTTTAAGGTCCCATATCTAATTCACTGCATGTATCTTTCACTTTTGATGGCTTCTGGAATCAAGACAAAAATTACAGAACCACATTTAAAGACTGTGGAATATAGCCATGCATTGGAGCATAAACAGAAGCAGAAAAATTGTAGCCAATTGTATAAGAATTATGACTACAATAACACCTTTTCAATGTCAATATTAAAAGAAAGTTTTAAGATTAGATCTGAAGGCCCTGTTAGAAAAATACATTACACTGAAATAGTACAAACTGCTTACAGATTAATTAGGAAAAGAGTAAATAGTACAACACCAAAGGTGTGAAGATATCTACTCCTAATTTCACGGACCAAAGGGGCTGCCAACTGCAATAATGAAATGCAAGAAACACAATGTTTCAGTTTTAACAAAAATGTGTAGCAAATTTCCTTCATGTCTGTTTGTGCTCACTCACAGGTGACTCCATACTGGCAACACTCCCCCACTTGAGTAATGGCTAGAAGAAATACCTTTCAGAAAACAATCTTTTTCTTTTTTTTTTTTTTATTTCAAAAAGTATATTTTTACTGAGAAAGAAAAAAACTATTAAAAGAAGCATTCAGCTTCTTAACATATCAATTGACTCCATCAAAATATTTTCTGTCTGGCATTTTATGAGGTTTGACATTTTACAGAAAGTTGAATTTTATCCCAAAATGGAAGAAACCTAGTCTTGTGGCACAAGTCATCATGGCTTTAAATTCTCAGAGGCCCCCGATTTGCAGTACCCTTCAGGCATGGAAGCTAAGTTCAAAAATTCACTGTACCACTCACACAGGTCAGACTTTATTGTAAGTGGGAGCTTTTATCAGCAAAGACTTTCAAAACCACTGTGCCTGAAGTTTTGACAATTGTCATAAATTATGAGAATTCTTGCTTCCAGACAAGACTTTTTCTCCCAGAGCTACACTAACATTTAACTGTCCATTGAGACTGAGTAAGGGAGAAGAAAGGAGGAGTTGCACAGCATGGTGTGAGCAGGGAGGAAAAGAGAACTGAAGAACACACAGGGCAAGAAAACTCTTAATATCAAGTGAGTAAAAATTCATGAGACAGATTCAGAATTTTGCTAGAAGGAAGGCATGCCTTCTTTTCTTATTCCTCTGATTATTGCATTTATGAGCCCTTTTCAGAGAAGCAGCCAGTAGTACTCCTAACAGTGCATCACTTTTGGGAAAAGCAATTACCTGCTTTAGGATGTAGTGAATCAGCCTTGGAGACATCCAGCTCAGAGCTGTGAGAAAGAGGCTACAGTTGCAATCCAGCACAGTTATTATCTTTACTGTTTATTCTTGTACTTCTTTTGCCCTTACTGAACACTCTGTACCAAGCAGGATTCTACTAGAGAATGATATTTAATCACAGTAAATATATTCACTTATCCACAGGAAAAAAAATCTTTCCTCCACATGATTTTGAGAGGCCTTCAGAGATGAAAGGAAACACACGATTCTCTTCACAGATTCTCCTTGAGGATGTAAGAAGACGAAGGAGAGAGAAAAATAAGGAAATGTGTCTGTCATTCATGGGGAAAAAAATCAAAGCAATGAAAGAAAATGGAGGCATGATCAATAAGGCTGACTCTTGTTCCTAAATCTCAGTGCCTGCCTGATTGAAGGTGTTACCTGACAAAATTGATGTACTCTTCCCACACACTTTTCTGCTCTGGTGCTTTACAGAGGATTCTTACCTTGTGTCCAGCCAAGCAGAGGAACAAATCAAGAAAAAAAATCAATTTGAAGGTAGTTTTGAATCTCAAGAAAGGAACCAGAAATCTAAAACAAATGCAGACATCAGGTATTATCATCTTTTTTCAGGAAATAGTCTTGATATTGTTCCAAAAGATCATTTTGGAACACCTGACAGCCCATGGATGTTTAGGATGAAAAGGCTCAATCAGAAACCCCATGAGAATTTCAAATAGCAGAGGCTAAAAAATTGCAAACTAGGCACCGAAGAAAGTACAAATAACTGTTTAAGTTTCACAATAGCCTGCATCATAGAAAAAGCTGTAATCATTTTGCTTCTTAGAAAACACAAAGATGCAATTCTAAGAGCTGTATTGAATATAAAATCAATACTATTATTATCAGTTATGAAAAAAACCCCAACATTTTATTGTATCTTGGTTTATAAAAAAAAATCTTACGCCTATGTAATACCTCTGAAATATTTGAAAACATGAAAGCTGAATATATGTCTTTATATATTCTGTATGGGAAGTTTTTTCATTTATGTATATTCATAGATTATCTTGTCACAAATATTATCCAGACTTCTCTATTTGTGTTGAAGCTGAGGTCTCTTTAAAAACAGTAAATTCCCAGCAGATAAATATATATATATAGTAGAACTTCTATGAAATTATTAAAAAACCCCTATTTTTTAAATGAAAAATCCATAACTAGGCAAAAAGCTAAGAAAAGGCTAACAAAGCCCAACCATTCCTGAGGAAGGCAGAGTGTAGTCAGTTGTGGCTGTGACTGCCTGTTTTGCTGTGATCCAAGGAGAACTATGGGAGGCTTGTTGGCAAAGGCAGGCTGAAGCAGAAGGCAAGAGCAGCAGCCAGAGAAGCATGTAGGTTGCATGGAAGAGAGCAGGCACCAAAATATCTTGTTGCATTTGATAATGTGGGTGAAGAAAATTGTATACACAAAATGTAATTAAGAATGAAGACAACACATGAAAATTTTTACCTTTAAAACTCTTTAGATAGTCTATGAAAATACTTTGATTGCATAATTGATCATGCATATTCCAAGAAAGATGGATATGCATAATGCCCTCTGCATCAGTTTAGCTGAAAATAAACATGCTTCCAGACTTACATGACACTGCAGAGGTTGGTATCAATTAGCAATCTTCTTAGTACCTACACCCTTGGTCCTGATTTCTGATATGTTTCTTGATCAGATGACTGACTCACTGTTTTACCTCTTTTCACCAATAATTTCATTCCATTTTTGACTTATTTTTGCATGCAGCATGAATAAACACGATTTTTCTGAATTTGCTGCTTGGATAACAATGTATATGAAAGGTCACAAATATGATACCCAGATATGTTTTCTATCTAGCTCTTGTCTGATTGTATTTGGCTACACTCAAGCTCACAGATGTTTTCATTCTGAGCTATTTACTAGCCTTGGCAGCAAAGCAGATGTCGAAGGTAGCCTATCTATTCTTCCAACTACAAAGAAACACAGGGTCACAGAATGGTTTAGTTTGGAAGGGACCTTAAAGGTCAATGGGTTCCTCCACCCCTCCATGGGCAGGGACACCCTCCACCTCCTATAATGGTAATGCAGAAAGAGAACGTTCACACTTTCAGGCACCTGAGAAATTGTCCCATACACAGTAGAGTCAAGTACTGTGAAGAAACACAGAATCTAGGTCAGCAGTATAGGACTAGATTTAATGAACTTTTTCAGTTTCTCCTTAGAGATTCCTTTGAGTTTATTTTTGGTTTGGCATTTTGTCCATTTTTATCGAGTTGCTATTTCTCCATTTGCTTAAAAAACAAAAAAAAAAGCAGTTCATTTTGGTTGTCTTGAGTCTTTACCACTCAGTCACATGAGTTGGACTTACTCAAAGAGAGTTTAACCACAGATGCCACATAGATATTTACAACCTAGACTAATTACTTAAGTGATTCTTTAGCCCCCAAAACAGTTACCTAGCTCTCATCTTTTCTTTCACCAGGGCAAAGTTAAACATTACCAAGAGATGATTGACAGTTTTGGTTGGTAATATATAAGTTATAAAAATTCAACCTAATCTTTAGCCTATAAATCATTTATTATTTACTGGACAGCAAATGGCAGTCTGCGAAATATCTACAAAACATAAAGCAAAACAAGAAAAATCTGAGAAACAATTATTTAAATTTACTCTTCTCTGTATTGTGTTAGGTTATCCTCAGGCTTTTTGCTTCTGTTTTCCAGAAAGGTTAGAAAATCTTTCAGTTCTACATAGCTGGGAAACAGTGCCTGAGGTATATATGCCTCTTTTTATTATCCCAAATAAATTCTGCAATAGCCCCCACTAAAACTATTCAAAGCAACATTGATTTCCCTGTGCTATCCTATAACTCCCCCACAGGGTGCCAAAATGAAGCCAAAGGAAGTACAAGTGATGGAAGAAGGTGCAAAGGTCTGATTAAAGTGCTACTCCTGCTTTTACCCTAAGAGGAATATGACAAATTTCTACAAACTTCCTAAAAAGCTTTACTAAAGTTTAGTATCAGCTTGAATTACACAGAGTATATTCTGGTCATGAAAAGAGACTATACAAGTTCTGGCTCTAGTTACACCACTGTCAAGAAAAAAAAAAACCAGAGGAAAAAACCAAAATAAAGTCCAAGTGAAAAATGAAATTTGCCTCACTAGTCATATAGTATGATATAACTTTAGGAATATATTCATATCATGATATAGCTTTAGGAATATATTCATATATATCACACTTAAAGACAAAAGGCGGTCAATGTCTGCCTCAACAAGAGGAATCCCATGGTAGCATAAGAAGAGAATACAAAGTCTATTCAGGGGTTTTTGGATTGGGGAAGAGACGAGAATCTGACTCCATGTTTCAGAAGGCTTGATTAATTATTTTATTATATATATTACATTAAAACTATACTAAAAGAATAGAAGAAAATGTTTCATCAGAAGGCTAAGAATAGAATAGCAAGGAATGATAACAAAGCTTCTGTCTCGGACAGAGAGTCCAAGCTGGCTGACTGTGATTGGCCATTAATTAGAAACAACTCTATGAGACCAATCACAGATCCACCTGTTGCATTCCACAGCAGCAGATAACCATTGTTTACATTTTGTTCCTGAGGCCTCTCAGCTTCTCAGGAGGAAAAATCCTAAGGAAAGGATATTTGGTGAAAAACTAGTGTCGCAGACATCTTTTATGAAAAATCCTAAGGAAAGGATTTTTCATAAAAGATGTCTGCGACACTAGTTTTTCACCAAATATTAATAACAGAAATACTGCATTTCCTGCACACTGACTCAGTGTACCAGGCTGATTTTTGAAAATACAGACTCCTGTAGGACCACTGAATTAAATATTCCTGATTGTATTGTATCTACACATTGGAAATTAGCAGATGTCTGCAGTTATTAGTGGTAAGTAATTACTTTGGCTCTGGATGTCTTGGAATTGTGATTTGAATGGAATTGCAAGCAGTCTAATGAAATTCTTGAACATTGCTGAACAAGACTTAAGATACAGAATAAGAGATGCACAGGATTTTCAAGCATTTGTCTTTGAGAATGACTGCTGGAGACAGACACCTCTATGTGCTAACACAGAATGTCTGAAATAAAACTGCATCTACATCTGAAATTTATTGCCATTATCAAGGAATTAACCTGGTGTTAATCACCAACAATACAGATCCCTTGAAAGATGGCAAAGTCATTTTTTGGCAGAAACAGAATATCTTATTTAATTTCAAACACCACATGAGTTGCAATTTAAACTTCATCTAATTAAAATAATTATGCCAAAAGAAGTTGGAAGCAAAACCTCAAAATAGACACAATTATTTACCAATTTTAAACTGTATTTTACCACAAGAGAAATGCAGCTTCTAACCAACATTCTACAACAGGGTATATGCATATTGCATTTTACCTTCTACAGTTAGAATTTCCCTTTTGCACTACAGGTACTCAAAACTATAAACGTTTCAAATGGCGATTGGAAAAATTTCATTTTTTTTTTTTCAGGAAAGTCCCAATACTAAATATTAACTGCTTAAGTGTAGAGCTACTGCTTCCAATGTTTCAAAATTCACTTGCATCTTTTACTTGCATCTTCTCCAAATTAAACAGAAATCTCTAATTTCTATTTTGCTGGTTTTTTCTTTGTTTGTTTGTTTGGTTGGTTTTTTTAGTTGGTTGTTTGTTTTTTTGGGTTTTTTTTTTTTTTTTTGTTGGTATCTTTTTTTATGAGAAGAAAGCAAAGGTTACAGGTATTGTAAATTTTGGGGGATTTTGATTTGGTTAGTTTTTTTAAGGAAATGTGAGAACCACAAAGGTTTGCTTTGTTTTTTGCTTAGGACTTTGCTTACTTGTTTGACCAAAATGAAACATTTCAAGCAAACTGAATTCTTTAATACAATTTTCTTAGTTAATATTCATGTTGTGTTGAAAAATTACAAAGAAAAATAAAAGATTTTTTCTGAGGAAACATATGAAGTGTAAATGTATATGTTTACACTTATACTTGCATGTTCACACAAAAACTTTGCAAAGACAAAGTTTTAGTTGCCAGTGGATTTCATTGAAAAATAAATTATCTGGTAACAGGATTATACTTAATAAAAATATTCCTATTCTTAAAAAAAAAAACCAAAATCGCCAAAATTAAGGCCATAGTAGTGAATACTGCTAAGACCACTGCAGTCAACAGTCTCCTAGAGTCTTGCTTAAACCTAAGAATTTCCCTTATTTGCAGATAACTGCAGTTACTTTGGAAATTGATGCTACAGCCTTAACAGTTCCAGAAGCAAGCAACTCTTCTGTTTTTCACAGTTGTTATGTATCAGTCCTCTGCTCTGGTGTATTTGAAAGGAAATAGCTACAGCATCCTTGGAAACAGATCCTGCATGTATTTCCATATTTCAACAGGGAAACTAAAGTTGTGTCAAACAGATGGGGCGCTCTCTGCTTCACACGTTGTGGTGCATAATATCCTGAGACAGGTAAGGGAGCTTAGGCACCCAACTCCCTAAGCCCCTTGTCAAATATTCAGGCTAAAATCTTCAACAGCATAATTGTCTGGCTTTTTCCACCTAATAGATCACGCTTCCTTATTAGAATTGGAAAATCAGTAAACCAAACTCTCAGGGTGGATTTACAGCAATGCTTTCATTTTGCCCTGGAGCAAAACTTCCCTCAAGGTAGAAACTACCTTTAAATGGCAGTATGAGCTGGGACTGTATGGCATTCTGCATATGGCAAGTTTGAGCAACAGCCAGACTGGCATTTATTTTTTTTATTTATTACAATTTCTGTAATAGTAGACTGTTAGAATACTACTGCAGTAGACTGTTAGAATACTAATACACACATGGAAAATCCGTATTTCTTTTAAGACAACACTGGAGAGCATCCAAACAGAGAAATTAAAGCATGTGAGGCTTTTGCAGAAACAGA
The DNA here is from genome assembly GCF_037042795.1 of Molothrus aeneus. Taxonomy (NCBI): domain Eukaryota; kingdom Metazoa; phylum Chordata; class Aves; order Passeriformes; family Icteridae; genus Molothrus; species Molothrus aeneus. Next base: position 85,785,886 of record NC_089646.1, read on the forward strand.
AATAAATACATCTGAGCTTAGAATACTTTGACATCTAAAAAGGACTCAACTATAAAGAAGTATTTTGAATGGAACTACTTTTAAAAATATTCTTGAAGTTGATTTGGGTTTTGGTTTTGTTTGTTTGGGATTTGATTTGCTTTCCCCCCTCCCCCCCCACAACAGATAAAAACACTAAGGGTGTTTGATTAAAAAAGCATTTAGCCAAAATGAGAGAGATTTTTTTCATGAAAGTTGGTAGTTATTACAGTCTGCATGCACAGAAAACAATGAGGGATAAATAATTTTGAGCAAACAATGTTTCATAAGGTATGTCTCCTGTAAGTATGAATATTTCTATTAAAGTGGAATAGTTAATACAAAGACCATCTTGTCTACCAAGACCCAGTTCAACAAAGCCCACCAAAGCCTCTCCACAAAACTCGGTGTACTGGAATCAACAGCAGTGCCAAAAAGGGAGACGCTCATTCTACCAAGCCTTGTTCCCCCCCTTGTTCCCCCTTTTCAATTAAGAGAACTCTCTGCTAAAAGTAGGAGTAAAACAGGAAATCTATGGGGTATTTTCCAGAACTTTCTAGCTTGTATGTTGTTTAATTAAGTTAAATATCATGTTGTATGACTGAATTCTCCTGTTTCAGCCAGTGCTTTTTTGAGATTGTGAGAAAAACAGATGAAGAAATGGTGAGTATATAGAAGCTTTCTATAACTCTGAAACCAACAGTTCATGCAAATACATAGGCAATCTAGGATTTCAGTAACCAAAGGCTACAGCAGACATTTACAAAGTAGCTCCTCTGATCCAAATGTAGTTGCTGTGTTTAATGTGTAACAATTTATAGGACATTTCAATGATGAATAAAATATTCTTTGTTTTATTATATCAAACACTTTATGTTATGAAAAGTAGAATGCTTGAGTTAATTAACAGCTAATGAATTTTTGAGATATTGAATTGCAGAATGTGAACAGTGTTTTAAATCAGGCAAGGTTACTGACACTCAACGAGTTACAATGCCTTGAAAAAGTTTTACCTTACCATGTTGTGCGTTCTGGCTCCCAGAGGTAAAATGATTACACAGAAAGACAACTAAACCATGGCCAAGACTGGAGATATTCTGAATGTTGCACATGGCTTTTGCTGAAACCTCCGCATGAAAGTCTGGGTTGTTGTTTTGTTCCTCTGTGTAGGACCTAGGTCACTAAAAGATTGATTCACATGCCAAAAGATAGTACTTGTGAGTGAGGGATCTAAGACATAAAATATTTAAAAAGCTAAAGTTCAGGTCTGGACTCAACTATATGATCAATTTGAAAATTATAAACAAATACTCAGATAACACCTAGCTTTAATACTTCTAGTTTTAACTGAGCAAACAGAACATTTTCTCTCTCAAAAAAAGCTCATTACAAAGCATTGCAACTGCTCTTCCAGAGTCACTAATTAATTTATAAATTATCTTAAAATATATAGTGATTTTCTATGTACACTGGTAGTTGCAGGTGTAACTAGAGGTAAAGCATGAATAACAGTGTAAATTAATTTCCAAGTAAAAATAGTTTCACAATAATAATAAAAGTAGCACAATATGGAGAAGGCCAAAATCATTATTGGTTTTACAACTTTTAAGAAAAAATTTCTTCTCTAGAAATTTTTATTCCAGCAGTATTTACAAATATATATATAAAACATATACTCGATTTTAAAGCTATCTGATCGGTCAAATAAATGTCCAAAACTTAATTTTCATGGCAATTGTCATCCCAGAAATAAATTTCAAAGACCCTATAGCATTAACTGCATTCTTGCTACCCTTCACTTTCTTACTCAATTTCAATGGGAAGGAAAAAAATACCCCTTTTATCATGTTTCTAATCCTTCATGAAAATTTCCCATTAACTGCAAGAAAGGTGATAAGCATGTAAGGCAATCTCAGGTCAATGCCCTTCACAGCTGTAATGGAGAAAACCAGACCTTATGAGCTGCCTCTCCCAAAGGATAGTGCTGATAGGTGCTCCACTGATGGGAACAAAGAGCCTGAAGAAGGTGTAGGAAGAGCAAGATGTGTCTGAAGGAGACAAAGACCATGTTTTTATTTGTACTTTTAGAGTTTCCCATTACCATTTTGAGTTTCCCAAGACCTCCTCTAGGCTTTTTAGCTTTCCTCTCACTCTTCCTTTAACCTCACAGTGACTGACATTGACCTAAAGACAACTAAAAAATTTAATTGAGTTTGGTAAGCTGATTTTCAATTAAATCCTTAACTATAAAAGCTTTTCTGATCTAAACACGGTATTTGAATGATGATTCATATTCTGCAGTTGCTGAAAGTTGTGTGCAAAAGCAGATCATGACTGAGACAAAATGAGTAAGACATTTTCTTGTTGCTTTTCTGTTCCATGCAGAGCTCACTGGATTTTTGCACACATAGCAAATGCACACAATTCAGGGAACAAAGATGTGGTACCTGCCTTTATAAATGAAAGATCATTGGACTATGGATCTTCTTTGTACCCATGCTGTACTGAATTGATCATGCTTCTCTCTATTCCTCAAAATGGTTCTTGGCTTACTGTAAACAGCAGGAGATGCAGTCTCATCCAGGGTGATGAATAGTTTGATGACAGTTAGTGACATTAAGGAGCAGATGCAAGCTCCCCTTACATATTCCCTTTTTTCTCATTTGACTTTTCCTTCCCTTTCCTGACTTCTGCTGCATTGGCAGTGTCTCACTTCTTCTGTTGTTTCCTAAAATGTCACAATAAAAAATGAAAAACCCTATTTACAGCACTAGCATTCTGCCAGTTTCCTGGATGCTCAGCCTCTGTCCAAGCTCAATGTGCACTTGTTTAGGAGAGTTGTCCAAACATTAGAAAAAATCCACCTCTTTCCTATTCTCCAATACTAGAGCCTCACCATCTTTAAGAGATTTCTTTACAGGAGGAACCCTTATAATGTGATGTGGGAGGCACAGAGCTAACAAAGTTTTTCTTATTCTCCATCACTTATAAACTAGAAAAGGATAGACATATGAAAACTTCTATGCCTTGAGGGCAGAACCATTATGTGGACTCTGACACAGTTTGTATTTACTGTAATTCAGGAAAAATGTGGTGGATTTCTTTGTGTCAAGATCTTTTCTATTCCATTTCTCTCAGAAAGATAATAACCATAGTAGAGCATGTGTGTTTACCCTCCATTTTCCCACTTCTGCAAAGCAGCTCAGCTATTCTGACTGATACCTGAAAAGATTTTCTTACATAAGAAAAAGTCTACTAGCTATTCACTAGTACTGTGTTTGAACCTGAGACACTTCATGAGAGTGTGACAGAAAATAACACTGCTTTTCCGTTGGCCCCTGTCTATCTGGACTTGTGCAAAGGCAGAGAGGCCCTGCAGAGACACCTGCACCAGGCATGGGGCAAACATGGATGTATGGACAGACTGGGACATGAGACACTGGAAAAGGGACCTAGTCCTGATCAATGGCAAGGTGACCATGAGTCAGCAGTGCCCTGGCAGCCAGGAGGGCCAAGTGTGTCCTGGGGTGCATCAGGCACAGCATGGCCAGACAGGCAAGGGAGGGGATTGTCCTGCTCCGGTCTGCACTGGGGCAGCCTCACCTCAGGTCCTGTGGGCAGTTTTGGGTGCCACAATATAAGAAAGACATTAAATTATTAGACTGTCCAAAAGAGGACAACAGAAATGGTGAAGGACCTTGAGAGGAAGCCATATGACAAACAGCTGAGGTCACTTGGTCTGTTAAGCCTGGAGAACAGGAGATTGAGAAGAAGGAGACTGAGGTGACTTCATCACAGTTACAACTTCCTCATGAGGGGAAGAGGAGAAGCAGGCACTCATCTGATCTCTGTGGTGACAGTGACAGGACCCAAAGGAATGGCCTGAAGCTGAGTCAGATTAGGATTAGGTTGGATATTAGGAAGAAGTTTTACACATAGGGAGTGTTGGGCACTGGAACAGGCTCCCCAGGGAAGTGGTCACAGCTCCAGCCTGACAGAGTTCAAGTGTTTGGACACTGATCTCAGGCACATGGTGTGACTCTTGGGGATGGTGCTGTGCAGGGCCAGAAGTTGGAGTACATGATCCTTTTGAGTCCCTTCCAAATCAGGTTATTCTGTGATTCTGTGAAAATATCTTAAACTGTCCCACATAATATCTTTCTCTCTAAGCTTGAGATACATGGATTTGATGGACAGCCTATCCACTGGATAAGGAATTGGCTGGATGGTCACACTCAAAGAGTAGAACTCAATAGCCTTGACAGGAACAATTTAGCTCAATGTCCAAGTGGAGAGCAGTGATGGGTGGCATTCTTCAGGGATAGGTATTGGGACTGTGGCTGTTTAACCTCTTTTTTTTTATGACACAGATGGTAGGACTGACTGCATCATCATCATCAAATTTATCTGAGTGGTACAGTTGACATGCGGGAGGGAAAGGATGCCATCCAGAGGGATCTTGACAGGCTCAAGAGGTGAGGCTGTGTGAACCTCATGAAGTTAAATGAGGCCAAGAGCAAGGTCTTGCACCTGTGTCTGGGCAATCCCAAGTACAAATACAGGCTGGCCAGAGAACTGATGGAGAGAAACCCTGGTGAGAAGGACTTGGTGTTGTGGATGGACAAGTAGCTCAACATAAACCAAAAATGTGCACTCACGGCCCAGAAAGTCAGTGTGCCCTGGGCTGCATGTAAAGAAGTGAGGTCAGCAGGGCAAAGGAGCCTCTGCTCTGCTCTGGCCAGACCCTACCTGGAGTGCTCACCCAGCACAAGATGTGAATCTCTTGGAGTGAGTCCAGAGGGCTGGAGAACCTGTCCCATGAAAATGGGATGAGACAGCTGGAGTTTTGCAGCCTGGAGAAGAAAAGGCTCTGGGGAGACCTTGGAGCACTTTCCAATACCTAGAAGGGGCCTGTAAGAGAACCAAGTTTTCACAAGGGCATGTAGTGATAGGACAAGGCATAATAGCTTTAAACTGAAAGAGAGTAGATTTGGATTAGATATTAGGAAGAAATTCTTTTCTGTAAGGGTGATAAGACACTGGAACAGGTTGCCCAGAGAAACTGTGGATGCCAAATCCCTCAAAGTGTTTAAGGACAGATTGGAGGGGGCCCTGAGCAACCTGGTCTAGTGGAAAGTGTCCCTGCCTATAGCAGGGATTGCAACTAGACAATCTTTAAGGTCCCTTCCAATACAAATTTCTCTATGATACTATGATAATATTTGGGTTATTTTCTGTAAAATAAGTTAAAATGCCTAAATTATACAGAAATAATAATTATCCTGGAAATATTGATTTTTAGTCAATACTAAAGCTTATTATTCACAAAAATAGAGCTCAGCTAAATACTTTCCGTAGTCAAAGCTTATTTATTCCCTTTCTTTCTGCTGCTCATCTGCTCATTTGCAGTTGGTACTTCTCCATGACTGAGCACCATGGGGAATTGTCTACCGAGAAATTGTTGAGTGGCAAAGGCTTTCAGCAGAGAGGAGCACAGAGATCTAATGACTTTTCACACAGCTGAACTCAGGTCAAGCAACAACTCTGGAAGCACTGTGAACAGGATTTGTTTAGAAGAGATTAAAAAAGAAAACACAGAAGAAAAGTGCTAAAACTCTTCTTCATTCTAGAAGTTATTAAAGAATATACTTAGTTAAAAGTATGAATCCCCAACCAAAATAAAGTGGATATCCATCACCCCCTGAGTCTCCTGAAAGATCCCCACGTATCTCAATGGAACAGTTAAGCCCTTGGTCTCACCTCAGCGTAAAGTGGGAGCAGAAAGCAGAGGGAAGGGATGTGGTTCCAGCAATGATAATACCTCTGTCAGCATGCGTGCCAGTTCAACCGTGGTGTTTGAAGGAGCTCAGCCTGAAGAGCTTCCATGTAAATTATTTACACCCACTAGAAGACAGCAGAAAAAAATGTAGACACATTTCAGCTGTAGTCCAAATCCTGTCCTTGGACTCATCTGAATGTAAACCAGGTAGAGCCACAACTTAATAATTTGCTTGTTTTTCTGCCTTTTTTATTTTTACATATGTATTTAAATAAAGATATTGCTAGTTTATTCGAATTAATTGGAAAAAGAAAAATCAAACGTAACAGGGGGTTCCAGTGCATGACTTAGCAATTATTCCCTTTGCTACTTAATTTGTTTTTCCATATTGTTTCTCTAGTCAAAAGTAACATATTTTCATGGTCTGCAATGCTAGCATTCATTATCCTAATCCCTAATGCAATTGCAAAGGAAAGGACTGAAAAGTGTCACCTTTATTTTTCCCAGAGAGAGGACAGTGCACAGATAATTTGAAGCCTTTTTCTAGGATTTGGTACCCATTTGAAAGTAGGTATTGATTTTAGATGCAATGCATTTTTAATACTTTAACCCAGAGAAAAAAGAAGTGCAGTGCAAAGGAACAGCATACAAAAAATTATTTCTGACAAATTTTTCTTCCAATTAAAGCTGGAGGAAAACAAATAAAAAAAGAATACGCCAAATTAATAACAAATATTGCAACACCAATTCAAAGTCCTGTAGAAACTTTTTACTCTTGTGAGTTAATTGAAGTCATATAATTTTGGGAAAAAAAAGGCAATTAATTTTGAGAGCATCTGCTTAGGATTACTCTTCTCATTTTTTGAAACACAGATCTGTCAAGCAAATCTATGCATTTCTAGTTCAATTTTCTCAGTATGTTTACATGGTAGGTGTGAACTGGGCCGAAGCACAAAGGGCTGGCTCAGGGAATGATTTCACCCCCACTGCTGTATCCAGATTAGAAAGTACACTAAAACTGAGGTATTACAGACAAATGGCTTGCTGAGGCAGCTGCAATTTCTTGCCTGACAGCAGCCTTGACTTTGTGAAAACTACTTTACTGCTCGAGTTTGATGGAAAACAGAGTTGGCTTTTACACAGTTGTCTTACGGAATGAATACTCGGATTCCTCTGACCACCTATGGGCACTAAGTTACCAAAGTGCAGTGTTTGTGACCTTCTAGCTGAGATTACTGATACAGTGCTCTTCAGTTTCAAGCTAATCAGGCCAACAAGGAACTTAAGCTGGCTTGTCTTGCTGTATACTGGACACGTGGGCAAGAGCTGCTTTCCCAGACAAGCACAATTTGCATCTGTGAGCTATCAGTATCATGCTTCAGGATCATGTTTTTCCTCTGCGTCTGCCTCTGCACACACTTGCTTGAGGGAGCTGATGCTCCCAGAGAAGTCTCACTCTTCCTTATGCTTTTCTTCCAGTCATGATCAGAAAACTAAAGAAAAATGGGCAGCAGCAAAGGCTTGAAAATTTCTTAGAATAATCACCTAGTTAGTGCTAACAATCTGGTGTGAAAGGAGAACTAATGATAATATTTGCATGCATGTGTATTCACTTGTGCTACAAAGGGTGGCTGCCCTCATGGTGAATTTCTGGCTATTGCTAATGCCAGCTACTCCAGAGGGTCAGAAATCTACCTGGAATGTTTCTATATGAATTTCAGAAAAGTCAGTGTAGTCCTTGATGCAGAAATCCCACTGTACCCCAGCTAGGAAATAAGCAAACCAATTCAAACTCCTCAAAAAAATTCCAACCTTATTTTCCCCCAGACCAGATATTTTTTGGATGATTTACACACTGGCATATTACAATTGCACATTCTTCTGTTCATTGCACCAGTACTGATCAGGAACAAGTTAAGTGAAATAATAAAATTAAATAATAATAAGTGGCAAAATTTATACTGGGATACCAGTATAAGGCAGTAAGGCAAAATGAGTGGTTAAATGCAAAGAGAGCACTGTGGTGGCTCAGAGAGTTCTGTATTAGTGCTTAGATAAAACACTTCTTTAAAACCCATTAAATATTACAGGGATACTTTCAAAACTGAAATAAGATAGCTGGAAGACAACCAGCTTGTCAGAAGCATACCCAAAAAGGCAATTAAAGTAATTCGAGATAGTCAGTGAAAGAGGGAAAAAAAAAAGAGAAACAGAGCCAAAAATATATAGGCAGCTCAAATCAAGGAAAAGCAGCAGCTATCTCGAATAAGCAGAAAACACACCTAGCAGCCAGTGTCAGGCAGCCACAGCAGAAGTGCTGCATCTTTCATTTTCAGATTGGAGACTCCTTTTTTGTTTGCACAAACATTTGGAGGATGATAGTATTTCCTGTCACAATTCTGATTTACATGTAACAAGGCTATTTATGCACAATCAGGTGTATACATTATTTAGAATCCACTGTGAGCCAGGCGACACTTGTCAGCTGTTGCTGCTGGAGAGGCTTCTGCCAATAAATTTATTGACATGTAAATTAGGTAACCAAGCACGAGCACAATTAAGAAAGAGCAAATAACCTACATAAGTCAACCCACAGGTAAACTGTACAACTGGATTTGGTGTTGATTTTTTAGTATTCACATATACAAAAATAAAAAACCAATATAAAAGGAAACTGACTGACCTTCTTAGATATGTTATCTTACAAACAAAGAATTTGATTATCCTCCCGACCTCATAACCACTGATGTATAAACAAAAATTGTCTCTTAGTTCTGTCAGGATAGACTTGAAGAATTACCCACATAATTTAATTCTTACCTGGGTGGTACCTTGTGGAAGGGTGTTTGCATAAGAGCCCTGGCTCTCTGTTCTTAAAACAAGCTCACAGCAGTGGGTTCACATTTGAAATTATTTTTTACTTTATTGAGAAATTGCTGGTACAAGAAGATAATACTTAAATAAGAAAATGGTCCCTTAGCAATACAGACAAAGATTCTGGTATCTAAATATGAATGTTGAGTGACTATGAATACATCCTAAAGCCTTCAAAACATTGACATGGGGCTTTCAGTCATCATACAAAACCTACAATAGACATGTACCCCTTAAAAAAACATCTGTAGGTCAGGAGAGACAAGTCAGGCCATTTGAAATGGTTCTGGAAGCCAATATTAAGGCATCCAAAAAAGAACTTTGACATGCTATTTTAGGGAGAGAAGAATGTCACATGCTGAAGTATGCCATACATAGCCTATGCACCCTTAAAAATAAGAAATAAGAAGCTGGAAACACAGGGGAGCAAGACATAAATTCTGGGTTTTGCTCCCTGCTCCACTTCAGCTGCTCTCTGAACCCACAAGGAGTGTGTGCCAGCCGAGCATCCAGCAGGAGCACCCTGCCCTGCAGGTGGGAGTCTCCTCCTGCAAAGGATAATCATGAAATAAGACCCAAGGCTCCCCAGGGCTTTGGCATGCTTCCAGTTGCCTGCTGTGAGCCATGCCTTCCAGCAGCACTACAGCTCTCTGAGGCCAGAGGCCTGACCAGGGCTGTCCTTCATCCCCTGCCTCCATTCCCATGGGAGAGCTGCAGCTCAGTGCAGGCAGTTAGGGTCAACTAGGGAATTATGGAAGCAGGAAATGTAGTTATGTTTGCTAACTGCTCAGTCTAAATCTATCTGAAATTACCCACTGAGGACTGTATCTTGGAGGTATTCTACAAACCAAAAAAACTGGGGAGTGACAGAAAAGCTGGGTTTCATTTCTGTCACTGCTTCTGACTGTTGCTGTTTAAGACCCAAAGAAGTCACCACATGGCATCTGGTCTGTTGTTCCATCAACATGCTCTCATCTAGCAGAAGCTAATATTCCTGCTCCCACCTCTTTTCTTCCTATTCCCACAGAGCTGCCTCACCACACATACAGCATAAAATATCTGCCATTCCAGATGGCAAGAGAGCCAAAGCCACAACAAGGAGCATTTGTAAAGCCTGTTACTGTGGTCAGTCAATGCAAGTGGAGAGCAAGTGAAAACCCAAGTGCAGGGTCTTATCTATGTTTCTGAGTTTTTGACTGAAGAAAAAGCAGTATGAAGAACCAGGACCCTCAATACAATTTTTTTTCAGCCTCTGGCCTCCCTGGTAACCTTCTCTTCTCTGTGCATCACTTTGGGAAAAGCAACCCTTTATACAACACTGTCAGATGTATTGATAAAAGCTACCAGCCACTACTTTCTTGATTCTACAGAAAAACCTCAATTTGTGACATTCTCACAGAAATCCAGACAGCAGAAAATACTTTCTGAACCAAAACTTCAGAAAGGTGGAAGGAGCACAAACAGCTCCCCAAACCTTCCTATTGTAAACACAAAAATGGAGGTACATTTTTTAATGAAGGTAAATGAGTACTCTTGGGGCTGTTTACTTGAAGATAGGAGGCTGCTTTAGTAAGATTGTTATATTTTACAGCTTTCACTATATTGCACTGCAATTTTGCTTTATGTTCTTAAGCCACATGTACACAACTCAAATTAAAGTTGTTGCTCTGCCTTCCTCAGCATAATTGTCTCACAAAAGACATGAATGGATTGTCATCAGGCAAATTCAGAAATCCACTTTATTTTGATTAGGTGAAACATTAAGATAATATATCTACTAACATTTATAGGAAGAAACACATGACATTGAACTACACAGTTTTAGTTTGTTGATTCTTTTAATATACACATCACTATGAAAATAAATGTCTGGGGTTTTTAAAAAATACCTTCCAATTTATGGTTGGGGATAGGGCAAGGAAAGACCAACCAGCCTATAAGCAAATTTATAACCCAATTAGACTGCTCTTTTATAGTTTTATTGTTTGTTTCTTTGTAATTCAGGTCTCTTAAATTGGATGTCATCTCGTTTAGAAATATCTATGAAACAAAAACATATTTTAAAGAGGACTTACTTTTATTTAGATCTCAATGGAACATATAATCTACTGCTATTTATAAATGTATAGAATACTCCTTTTTTAACATATGTAGACTTAAGAGGGCATTTTCAAGATTGCTTAATTAACTACTTTGCCATTAAAAGATAAAATAAATTAGTTTAGTGAAAATCATGCTTCTGTAATATGTATCAATTTCACAACATAAGTTTGTAGAGGGTTATCATGTCATTATTGTCCTAAAATAAAAATATTATTTAAATACTTATTAAGTAATAAAAAGAAATATGTTTTTATAATTAGGGATGATTAATCAGATTCTTAGTGCAATAGCATTTACATAGTCATTAAATATATGTACCTCTTACCTCTTAAATTCCTGCTTTTTTTTCTCTCCTATATCTGTTTGCCAGCAGAAAATATGCAGTAGATAACACAAGACAGCCTGGAAATTTTACCATGTGAGTTCTCTGTAATTTCTTTGTCCTCTTTTGCATTCCTCCTTATCCTTTTTTCCTAGTGTTGGTTACTTCTCAGTGTAAAATTGATAATTAGAACCCTCATCTTTCACACTGTTTTTAACTTTCATATATGTAGCACTACAAAGCAAATCTGCTGGTTTTCCTTTAAGTACAGAATTAGTAGTGAGAGTCAGAGGTGCTAGGAAAAAATGTGAGTAGGAAGAATCCATGAGAAGAAGAGGTGAAGGAGATTACCTGGCTCATTCATATCTCGTGCATTAGAACACCAAACAGTGATCCTTGGACGCATACCAACATGGTATGAGTTCCTCACATCTTCACAAGGATGCTTTTGAACCACAGCTATTCTGTCTTCTCAGCATATTTGACCTCTCTACATTATGACCTTTTTGTTTTCCAGAAGTACTAAGCCATGGCTCAACAAAGAGTCCCATGAGCTTGTTTCTCATACATCACCAGAGAAAAAGAGACATTTAATTTACTTTCAGATTTTTTCCATCTTATGAGGAAAGGAAACAATGAGATAAGAACCTGCAACAAGCACCGTGTACCTGCAAGACTAACTGTACCTGTTGCACTATTCTGAGAAAGATGCATGTGCTGAAACCTATTGCATGATCTGCTTAGGATTATCAGACCTGAATTTATAGATTTGCTGAGTGATATTTATAAAACCACTGGAGAAAAGTATATATGCTTTAGTCATGCTAGGGAGAGAATGCTAGTGTTTCTCAATATCACTGCATGCCAATATTTTAAAAATTTCAAAGCGGACAATATTGATGCAGTAAAAGCAGACAACACCCAGCATCACCAACGAGATCATCCCAATTAGAAAGATGCAAAATGAATGTGTCTGTTTAGAGAAAACTGCATATTCATCTCTTTGCCCCTGAGTAACAGGACATGTCTCACTGTAGAGGTAGAGATTATTTGAACTGCAAATATACCTTTAGTGAACCACATTTTTATTGATTTGACCACAGAAGTGGAATAATGAGAGATCCGTTCCTACTCCTGCCTCTTGGGAGGAGGCAGGACAAAAAGAACGACGAAACCTAATTACCTCTGTTCTTCTTACAACATGAGATTATACAATGTAAAAAAAGCTTTCATTATAATAATCAGAGAAGTTTATGAGTGGGAAACATAAGATGCAGATTGACTGAAAGAAGATTTCATGTGAGAAAACTGGGCATGAAGAAAATTTAAAACTTTCAAAATTTTGGAAGAACACATGAAGAAAATTTAAAACTTTCATACCTAAACACAAAAAGCAGCTCAAGAAGCTATATTATAAAGTTAAACAATGACAGGGCTGCTCCCTTCCATACTTTTTGCTCATTCACTCCAGGACTCCTTGGACTCCCTACTGCTCCCATTATAATTCTGACCACTAGTCATGTCAGCCACATTACATATAGGCCATTTTCAAAAGCAGGATTAATACACAGCTTAGGTAGGCTTTTGTTACTTAATTCTCAGTTTAGCTTATCTTTCCTAACCATTAAAAATGTAGGAGAAGGTGTTAATAGCTATGGAGAACACATTCAGTGGCAAACTGCAATGCAGGAACTAGTGCCTCCAAAGGAAAGCTTCTCACATATCACTTTCCTCTACACCATGTGTCTATAGCTCCTGGTCATTGGAAGGGAAGACAATGATGGTATGTAAGCAATCCTCTGCTCTTCCTTCTTCTCTTTTCACTTCTGAATAGACAAGTAAAGCCCTACAGAGGTTCTGTGCCATTGCTTTGTGGATAGAACTAAAGGAATTTCTTCCAAGGAGAAAACATATCCATTGTGTTACATTAATACCAGAAACTGTTACTGATCTTTTTCAAAACTTGGACTGCAATAACTGCATTTTTTACAGTTATCTCTAACTTATATTAACATATCAAACATTTTCATTTCTGAACAAGAGACATTGTAAATTTTTCCACATTTTTAATGCGCCATGCACTCTACTGACTCTGCACTCTTGGCTTTATTTTTTCACTTAAGGTAGCTGTGTATTGCAAAGAGATCTCCTGACAGTCTACTAATAATGTTTGTGCCACAGAAAATCCACTGTATGGTCATATCAAAAAATTATATTGATTATTCACATTTTGTTTAATAGCCACCTACTAGCTGGTAGAATGGTCAAGTTATAGTTGATACTATTAAAAAATAATTTAGCATTAATATTGACAGACTACAGCAATTAAGATGCTCTGAAGACAAAAGAATGACTAAACTTCTACACTAGAAATATATATGACATTTTCCCCTAAGAAAGTCAGCTTTCAGCAAACTAAGAGGAGCCAGAATCTTACTGGAGATGGCATTTGCAAACAATTTTTAATAATAGTTTCTAATGAACTATTTTTATTTGTCCTAAAGCAGATGGCCCAAACGAATAACTGCATTGCATTCTTTTGCCAGGTGCACATTTAGCAAATTTCAAGCTCTTTACTGGCATCATTTTCCATGCATTTTCACCACTGCCTCTCAACAGGAGAGAGGCAACTGTTATTTCTATCCAACCCTGTGCCAGGAGAGGAATGCCTGCTCTGGTTTGTACATGCAGCCCTTTTAACAGACAGCTGCCTAATTTTGCATGCCAGTATTCTTTCTATCTGCTGTTCACTGTAGCTCAGAAAGGAAGAGCTCCAAGGATTACTGATTTTCCTTAACTTTTTGTGTCTGAACTATTAAGGATCCCCCTAGCATCTTGAAATTCCTGAAGCCGTTTCTCTTCTACTTACTTGCAGATCAATCGCTCTTGGCCGTCTCTTCTCTGGAAAAACATTTCTCTCCATCTTTCAAGAAACAGAGTTAATCTGGGATTCTTGAGGTTAGAAGGACACATTCAGTTTACAAGGACAGCCATTAACCTGCTCCTAAAAATATTTCATTAAAGGGATTAATTCAGATCTGACACTACAGAGTTATGCCACTGATAAACAGTGACTGTAATTTTGTCCAAGCTCTCATGACAGAAAGTCAAAATACCTAAGATTTTACATCAAGGCAAGGCAGACCTTTAAAAAGGAAAGCTGTCATCAAGTAATTTCACGAACCCACTGCCTTAGAAAACAGGGGAAAGGAGGTGAGAATGGACACAAAGCTGACAGTTGAACTGTGAAAAGCTGAACATGCTTGCAAACGTGATTAAGTGGCTGTATATGCAGAGTCACTGATCAAATGTGTGATTCAGTTTGCAATTTTACTCTGGACTAATATTTAATAATAGATTAATATTTAAGCAAAATATCTAGGGCAACAGGTAATATGACAAACAGAACCTTGTTGATTTGAAAAAGAATTTTATTATGGAAGTGGAAGCCTTCCTGAGCCCCTCTATCGTTTTGTGTGTGTTGCTGGAATTCAAATTGCGAGTAAAGTGATAAGTAATGAGGTATCACTCCTGCCCTGCTTGAGCTCAGTAAAAAGTTGATCATGGCCTTATGTACTGGTGACACTTTTGACAAAGCTTTTGGACTTTTTCCTTTAGTCTATGAAAAACTCATGAACCTGTATGGACGGAATGTCATCAGATAGATAAAATAGATTAATAGATAAATAGATATTAAGTGAAACATTACCGATTTCACTAAATATCTATTGCCATTCAATCTTTTATATCATCTTGGCTTTTTGTATCTCATACAGGGAAGGTTGTCTGTTTTCTCAATATGCATTCAATTTTCAAATCTGGCTGCCTAGACTCCAATTCATTTTTAGACACTCCAAATAGAATGTGATTTTCAAAGATAATCAATCCATAGGTGATACCCTCACTGTGCTGCTCATAAGCATTGCATTGGTAAAGTATCCTATAAACAAAGCCAACATACAGGGAAGCAGCAAGGAGCTTTTTATTTGGGAAAACAGCTTAGGTCAGTATGGTCATACCAGATTTAATTTGCTATCAGATAAGAATGGAAGCACAGGAGCAGTATGTACAACAATAATAATGAATAGATCAATATTAGTAATTATTATTATCAATCAATAGTAATACTAATGAGAGTAGAAAAAGGGTCTCCTTTTAAAAAGGGTCTTTTTAGCTGGACTCCAACAGACATCATGGTGAGGCCATACCTCAAATCCTGTGTTAAGTTTTGGTCGCCTCTGTACAAGAAAGACACTGAGGTGCTGGAGTGTGTTCAAAGAGCAACAAAGCTGGTGAAGGCTCTAGAGAAAATGTCTTGAGTGGTTGAGGGAACTGGGGCTCTTTAGTTTGGAGAAAAGGAGTCTGAGGGGGAACCTTGTCACTGTGTAGAAGAACCTGAAAGAGTGTAGTAGTAAGGCAGGGGTCAGTCTGTTTTCCAAGAAATAAACCAGAGCAACAGAACAAGAGGAAGCAGCCAGGAGAGGTTTAGATTGGATATTAGGAAAAATTTCTTCATGGAAATTGTAGTCAGGCATCGGAAGAGCTTACTATCACCCCTCACACATCACAAGTGTTTAAGTCACCACCCCTTGATGTATTTAAAGGACCTGTGGCACACCTGTTCAGTGCTGGGCTTGGCTGTGCTAGGTTAATAGTTGTACTCAATGATCTTACAGGTATTTTCCAACCTAGATGATTCTATAATTTTAAAGTGTTCTATGATCACTTTAAACATAATTTCCTCATTCAGAAGTTGCAGACCTTTGTGAAGGGTAGTATCTTGATGCCAGCACAACAATCTATTCACTTCAGGGGATCAGCATTGCATAATCATCTTTCCACTAGGAGCCATCTAAAAAATTTGGAAGTTCCATTTAAGGAACCCATCAGAAAAAGCTGATTTGACACTCTCTAAATAATCTTTTATATTCCCAACCTCCTCCTCTACACAGAAGACTGAAATTTTGAGAATTAACTTCCACTGCATTTTCTTGTGGCAGTGCTTAGCAACACTCCACTCCTCCACCTGACTGAGTCCTTAAGTGTCCATAAGAAACAATTTGCTCCAGTACTGTTGTCTCCCTCTCTTGCAGGTGTAGGACTACGAAGAGTTCCCAAGGTTATCTGGGGCTGAGGTACTCAAATGACAATATGCAGTAGGTAAGCAACCAGGTCACAAATCAAGGGACAAGGCTGATGAATTCAAACCTTATATGAACACTTCTGTCATTCCTCTCCTTTTTAATACTCAGCTGCTTTGTACAAGTAGTTTATCTCTTCTATGTATTTTTATTTTATTCAGAAGCTACATAGCTTACCACACATAAGGATTACAGAAGACTGGAACACAGATACGACTGATTCAGAAACATTCACTTATCGAGTAATTTTAAATCTAGGCTTCTGTAAATAATATAAAATTGAATAAAATCTATTGTGCTTTAGTTCTTAAGACTAGGGAAATAGTGTGTAAAGAAAGAGCTTCTAGTGAATAGCAAAATACATCAGAAATCAAGCAATCTGATTTTAGGGATCTTTCACCTGAAACTGCCTCTATTACCCCTAGCATCCATATTTTGTAAGAATGCCACTTGATCTATGCCATATCTCAATTTTCTATAAGTGAGCAGGAAATACTTCTTGCCTCTCATGCACATTTTAGTTACCATTCATCCAGAATTGCAGGAGAATCCACTATTGCAGCAGTGAGAGCAAAACAGGAAGAACTATCTTGTTATTCATTCCAACCATGTAAGACATTCAAGGGCATTTAGGTAAAAATTATGACATTATCAGGGATGGGAAAGAGAATGGCATTTCTTTTGACCAGTTTTTAACATTTCTGTAACTGTTGTACTATTTAGGTATCATTTTTAAAGTCCTTAAGCCCTCTTTTCAGAGAAACACCTACTAAAAGAAGGTCTCCAACTTAAAAAAACTCTCACAACTGTATAAAAAAGTGTTATGGCATGATATTTTTCCATTAAAAATATTTTTGCATCAAAAATCATAAGACAGAAAAATTGTACAAGAGAATTATTTTCTGTAAAACACAATCTTATCCTACTGATCAGACAACTTGACACTATGAACAGCCTAAATCCCTCATCCCTATTTGTTCCAAGCCAGTAAAATAGCCTTACACATTCTCAAGAAAACCAACCAAAACCATCATATTAAAATAAATATCATGATGATATTTGTATTCCCTGACTACAATCTCATGACTCCCTCTCAGTGGTGCAGAAAATTAAAACCACCTGTCAAGTCTTACATTACCAAATTAATTAGATAGCTGAAAGCTAGGAACAGGGAGCAGTAAAGGAAGCTATAATGTATGTGAAAGGATGTTCATGAGCACATTAATTACCATCTATTGGAGGGAATTATGCTGACTCTTTCTGTGAAGTACATTAAGATATTTGGGTATTGTCCTGAATCATAATGGAATGTTTACCTTTTTGACGAGAGGCATGAACCACTTTATGAAAATATTTTTTTCATTCCCATATTTTTAAAAGGAATGGGAGATGAAAAAGAGGATAGGTAAATAGTTGGCATTAAAAAAAAAAATGTCTTTAAACCTTTAATTGCCAATAAGGTATATTTTCAGCCAATACAGGCTTTATTACAGTTTTTAATTCATAAAAAAAGAAGAAAAAAAAACAAATTAGCAAACAAACAACCATAACAAATGAGAAATATCAGTTTTTAGCAAAAAGAAAGATAATCTATAATGATACTACCACTTACGGTGCTAGAAATGCTAAATCCATTATGATTAGTTAATATAAACTTCGGCATAAAAAGGAGAAAAAATTCAATCAAAATAATATTTTTAACATGAGATGAATCATATTCTTTTAAAAACAGTACACACAGAGAAGAAAACATCAGCGAGGCATAAAAATACAGAAGGAAACTTATGTGGAAATTTTTGAGCTTATTTAGTACAGTAATTCTAAATTTAACTCATTCTAATATAATTAAAATGTTTTCCAAACAAGTGTGCTTTTATACTAGAAGAATATTTTGTAGCACATCTTTCTGGCCATAAATGGTGGGATAAGGATAATTTAATGCTTCTGAGAAGCATGTTTTCAAAGGGTGGCAATTACCAAATTTGAACACTGATGTAAAGAATGTTTAAAAAGGAAGAGTGAAATAAAAGAACTAGCTAATGAAGAGTTCTTTTCCAAAATTATTGAAAGTCCTAGAGATACGAGTCAGGTCAGTGATGGTGAATTTCCACAGCATAACAATCTTATATATAATCAAGAGAATTTTCTGAAACTTTAAACTGATAATCAGAAATATTGTTTTATCTGATTTTGCAAAAATGGAATGGAAATATTCTAACACTGCCAGTTCATTGCCATGTCAGATTCTTTATTGTACTGCAACAACAATAAGAGGAAAAAAATCATGTTTCTTTAAGAATCTTATTTAAGGGCTGACTAATATTGAAGGTAAAGATATAGAATGATTTATGTTTTATTTCTGCTACTTTCAAATACATGTACATTCTTCTTTTAAAATAAGTTTCTCTTACTAACTCCCATAAACTGCTACAAAATTATTACCTTCATTATATATTTCTACATTTTATTGAACTATATATTTTAAGGAGTATCAACATGTCTCTCAGGGGAAATAATATTAAAATGTGCAAGAACTTTCTCTTCCAGATTTAAAATAATGCAGTTCTTTACTTATCTCAATATGGTACAAACCAATCCAGTGCCTAATTGATATCATTTATTTGATTCAAATATTTTCTGATTCTTTTGGGGATTTTTTTTTAATTCTTTTAGGTCAGGGACACCTTCTACTAGAACAAGTTGCTGAAATCCCCATCCAATCGGACCTTGAATATTTCCAGGAAATTGTTTTAAATACAGGTTGCTTCCAGTGCACATTCAATTTTCCAGCCAAAATAGTAACTCTTCTCTTTCTACATCTTTTCACAACTTCACTGAGTGAAACCAAGGAAAATTTGATGTACCTCACACTTTCTAGCTGATAAAACCCAAGATCCAAAGGTAACCTAGAGCAGAATGATCAAAGTAGTTGTCAGAATATCAGGAGACGCCCAAAGGAAAGACCAATGAAATTATTTTCTTGTTGCTTGATAATCAGCCAAAATCCTTCCTTTGAGAGCTGAAACCTCTCAAAACACTGTGGCATATATGCCCCCTCCTGAGAGCAACTTCTTAAAGATCCAATTATAATGGCTATACCATAAACATGACCACTTTAAGGAAAATCCATCACATTATCAAGGACATGTATGGGATTGAATCAAGATCATGAGACATGTCTACACTTTGATTCTTGCAGTGAGAGTTTCATGATGTGCAGTGAAAGTCTGCAAAGTTGCATTTACTTTTTTCTTTTTCTGACATCCTTTAAAAGAAAGACATAATTAAGTTCAGCTCAAATTTGAAAATATTTGATTTTAAGATAGGACCAAGTATAATGACAAAAACTTTTGTTTCAAGTGTCCTGCCCTATAAAATCATGAGAAAAATATGCAAAATGTCTTTGACAGAGGTTAGGGCTGGGATCCATTTGCAGGCTAACAGTCAAGCAAATTTTTTGAAATTACTTGCTATGAAAAAAAAATTCCCAGAACATTTATAGGGTTTCCAACTAGATAAGAATTCCAAGTGCTAAAGGTTAACTCTTTATTTTAAAATATTGGAATATCAATTGAAAAATTTGCTTACCTTATCTTGGAGGATCTTTTAAAATTGGAAGGTCTTTCAAAACAGACACATTTGTCAGAAATAATGGTTGTATAAAAAAATGTACCTCAGGAAGGGAGATAGGCCAAATGAATTTTCAGTGTACTCTTGTCTCCTTAGTTTTAGGGGCAAGGACATTTCAAATTAATATCAGATTTTCCTTACATTACTCCTTCCCTATTCCACAGTTTAGAGCCATTTTTTTTCAGCTCTTAAAATCAAGATCATAAATTGATGGGGAGGCAACTAAACAAAATATTTGACTCAAAGTACTTAAGTAACCAGGACTTATGCAGCATAGAGATCTTTCCATGTTCTACAAACATTCATGCAAATAAGGACAGTGCACCAACAGGTCAACTTTAAACCAGAATTCATGATCAGAATTAAAATGCCTCCTTCCCTGCACTGGAAAAGCAAAGTTAAATTCTTCAGTCACACATCATTCCTCTATTATGTGGTAAAAAAGTGAAAGCATTTTCCAAAATGAGTTCAGGCATCCACATTCATTTGTTCACAGAATTATGAATGGAAGGATATTCTACAATGCTTCCAATTTATTGCACAGGTTCTTTATAGCGAAATAAACTTTAACCTAGGAAATTGCATTTTTAAGAGACTAACCCTGAGGCTTGTCCAGCCCCTATCAATTAATCTCTCCTTACTCTGTTTTATTATTTTACACAGTGGCCGTGACCTATATACAATGATGGAACATTTCTGACCCTCAGGAGAAAGACATGCCTTCAAAAAGAATTTGAATTAAGGGATGGGAAATGTTTCAAACAGGGAAAAGAGAGATTTTTCAAACATATTCAAAATTATGGAAAAATTTCTTCAGCCACAGTGAAAAAAAAATAAAACACCAAAGCCTGAAGGGTCAAGACTAAGTAGATTAACAGAAGAGATAAAGGACAAGGAAGTCAAAGATCATGTGGTGCTGTCAATAAAAAAGATAGACTTATTTCAACAGATTATTTTTGCTTACTTAATGTACTCCTTTGATACATCAACTAGATTAATGTTTTTCTTAAAGTAATCAGATTTGACTCTCCTTTTACTTCTAGCAGTAAAATTAAGAAACAGCATGTTAAAAAAAACAAAAACAAAAGCAAAAAAAACCACCAACCAACAAACAAACAAAAAAGCAGCCTTATGCAAAAGCAGGTTAAGAATTTAAGGAAAAAAATATTCCAGTTCAGCTCAGGATAATCTATGCATAAATCTGCAGCAGATCTGGACTTGCACCAACAGCCTCAAGTTTTCTGCAGTATAGTATCACCCTGCCATTTGTTAAAAAAATCAGTGAGTATTGAAAAAAGCAATGAGCAAGTTTCTTCAATAAAAACATTTCCAGCTAGGATGTAATTTTCTTAGAATGAATAATACAGAAAAACAACTGCATTTAAAGACAGCAATAATATTTGGATATATCTTTATATACGAGTAGTACATATTGCATAAAGGTACGGAAATACACAGGAAATGCAAAGGAATTGTTTGCTGTGAAACAAATCAGAGACCATGTTTGTCACAGTGTGAGATAGGTAAAACAGCCAAGAGAGATTCAAATCCTTGTTTGATGAAATAATGCAAAGAAATATTTATATGTATTCCAAGAGAAGCCACAAGCCTTAGCAATTCATTTATGTGTTTTTCAGTCAAGAAGTGTGTGTTCTCTAGCAGGCAGGATAAAGTTATGTAAATAAAAAGATATCACATGTGATGCACAGCTGACAGCTTAAAATTAAAATCTCTGAGATCCTGGGGAAACAAAATAAAAATGAAAAGGGCAAATGGTGGGACACTGGAGATTCAAGGAAGACTTAGGAATAAAAAAATCAGATGCCTTTCTAGTGTTTTAGGCATCCCAGCAAAACAGCACTTAGGGGTGATTTCCACTTGACTGATGTATAATGCAATTTAGCACCAGGAAACAGCAAAGTATGACAGCTGTCCCTGGGAAACATAATAAAGTAATTACCTGGTAACCATCACAGTAACAATGATGGGTACCAAAACCCACTTTGTAGCCATTGTGGGCAACCATGTCTTGACAGAGGAAGAAAGTGATGAGCAATCTATACCCTGGTGTTTTAGGAAAAATCTCTAAATGAAGGAGGACATAGGGCATATCTCAATAACCTCAGCTACTCTTAAGGGTGTGTGTTTTCTGTCATCTTTTCTTTATGCAAGGAAATCCTTCCAGGCTTTGTGCACGCCTGGGTGGTTAGAGACCTTGATGTACAAATGTTCACTGATTCCTGCCTCCAATAGTCTCACACAGACACTTTTCACACCCTGATGGTCCAGGAGGGACTGCTTTGAAGGGAAGGCCATTGATGAGTAAGTCACAGCTGGAGCAAAATCTAAGGAAGTGGAGTTAATTAAACACCTCAGGCTATTCTAGTAGTTCATGTATCCTATATTTACCCCAGACTCAGAAAATAAGAAACTAACAAATCATATTCCATCTCATTGTATAGCATCTTATACAGCACATACTTGTCCTTCCGTTGCCCACTCCCCTCAAAAAAATTCACAATCCTACAAACCAAGCTGCAGAAGTCTTTGTGCCACTTATTTTGACTGTGAAGCTGCTGGTATCCCAACCATCACTGCAACCTGATCTCCTGGGGTCTTAAGCACAGGGAACAGACTTAAGGCCTTTTTTTTTTTTGCTATTCATGTACCATCAATATAGAAAATTGCACAGCCCTGGGGCTCCCTGCTGAAGAGTTCAAAGTCCTTTTACATATAAAAGGGAATTAAATCCTCATAACTACTTCCCATTTTATCCTCCACTACATAGAAGAAGAGATTCATTATACTGCTTCTCTAATTTGCTGCTCAAGGATAGTGTCTTCTATGCCTGAGGTAATCTAGCCTTCTAGACTGTGAAGTGCTGCTCTAAAATTGCTGTAGAGAGCACAGTCCAGTGTATTTAGAGCAGACACACAGAGAAAAATTCAGGTGGAGCTTGCTGTGCATCAGTTTCTCACTGTTACCTCTTGCCCTATTGCTCAGCTCCACTGAGCAGAGCCTGGATCCATCCTGTTGGCACCCTCCCTTCAGATACTGAGAGACATTCATTCATCTCTTCTCGAGGCTGAACAGGCCCAGCTCCCTCAGCCTCTCCTCATAAGAGAGATGTTCCAGGCCCTTAATCATCTTTGTGGCTCTGCACTGGACCTGCTCCAGGAGCTCCGTATCTCTCTTGTCGTGAGGAGCCAAGGACTGGACACAGTACTCCAGATGTGGCCTCACCAAGGCTGAGCAGAGGGGCAGGATCACCTCCCTCCACCTGGTGGAAATGCTCTTCCTAATGCTCCTCAGGATCTTATCGGCCTCCTTGGCCACAAAGGCACACTGCTGGCTCAGGGCTTGTTGTCCACCAGGACACAATGGGTCCTTTCCAGGGAGCTTTTCCAGCAGGTCATCCCCCAGCCTGTGCTGGTGCCTGTGGTTATTTTCCTTGTACTTCTGGCAGACTGTGACTGGGTCATAAAAGCACGGAAGTTTAATGATCAAAACCTTAAGCCAGGTGAGCCGTGAGGCAAAGGGTTCTACAGCAGTTTCTCAAGAAATAATTTTACCTTGACAACATTGATGTTTGACTGTTTGAGAGTTCTTATTGAATGCCACTGATCAATTTCAGATTGTTTCTCATGAATACTCATTCATTTTGCCACAAACATTTATATGAATGAAAATTTAACATATACTTAAAACAGATAGGTTGATTTAAAAATCATTAATATACATTCTTAATCAAAATTTATACTTATTCATCTCTATTCATCACTACTTCTTTGTATATTTCTTCACAATGATGTTTTTAGCAGAGACATAGACCATGAGCACACCAGTAATTCTAGAACTTATTTTGAAAATGGAGAGCACTGTTTTTTATAAAATGTGGCATGGCAAAATAAACCTGAAGATCACAATCATGTGTCTGTTCTAAGCAAATGTTTGCTGGTAAGTTGAAAAAAGCAATTTTGCTTTTAATCATCAGGTTAAGAAAGCACAGAAGTTCATGATTATTTTCATCTGCATTCAGAAAAACTGTAACTGTGAGTCAAAATTTCAGTATCTTCAAGTTTTGGAGGATATAACTTATTCTAGTGATAGTCAAACATTCTCTCCCTACCAAGAATATTCTCCTCAACTAGAGTATTACTCTTTATGAGTAAGTTTCCTTGATATAAAAGACTTGATTTTAGTAACTCTAACTGAACTATGTTCAGTGGAGATCTCAAAAACTGCTCTAAATTAACTGGGCAGTTGTGTTGCTTGCCTGTATGCTTACAGCAGATTTTTAATCCCCCACAGACACACACACACACACATATATATATATACATAGATATATATGCACAGAGGACACAGCAGTTCTACTCAGCATGAATTACCATTTGCTTGCCCTTGCTTATACAGAAATGATTTATGGGGTGCTCTTTATCTCCCCTATCCATGTACAGAGCAGTATCTGGAGAGATAGAGGAAAATCCTGTTCATAGGGTAGCAGTGACTGCATTGCTTTCAATGAAGAAATTCAATTTACTTCTCAGTTGTTTTTCTGGGAACACACCTTGGGAGGAAAACTGAGCCATGAGTTGTATGCAGCAAACAGAGCACAAATACCAAGGGACACAATGTTCTGGCATTGCTGCTTATTCCTGGTGTAGCACTGATGCACATTCACAACACTGAAACTGCAGACAATCAGGCTGTTAGTTCTGGTGCTCACAGGACTATTGTTTAATACTCTTTCTAACATACCTTCACTCTTCTTGTCATCACTGCTATACATGTAGTACCTGACTTGAATACAATGTGTGTTAGATCTCAAAGCTCCTCAACACACCCTTAATTTTAAATGTATATCACTTTAAATGTTTAAAAATAAATTTGTGCATAAGTATTTTTCTTGGAATAGAAGAATATTTTTTAACCTGAGCCTACTTAGGACGTCTTATATGAGAGAATCTATGCTTTATAAAATGTAGTAAGTTTAAATATTTTTGAAGGCTTACATGGGTTTTAAAAATACCCACCCCGACAGCTTTGTCATATAAAAAGCTAGTTGTAAAAGTTTTCCCAAGTGTCTTTCCTTTAAACTTATGAACCATAAATAAATTTAACAGAAGATCTTAGGTAATTTTGCTAATCATTGACTTCCAAGATGATTTAGGAGCTCTAATGTAGATCTGTGTGATGGAAGGATATAAATGTTGCTCACAGAATATTTGCCTTTTTAAGGCCCCATTTAATCTCTCATCTTCTAATGACAAGTGCTGAGCAAATTCCCTCTGTGTTCTCCCAAGCTTATGTAGCACAACAGGAATTTATACTTTCTTTATGAACAGTGGGTCCTTACGGCTCTGGTGTCAGGAAGATTAACTATTTTCATACAAGGACCAAGTACCTTTTTCCCTCTCCTACAACAGAGTTATAACTCTATTATTCATACTTTCTGGTAAAGAAAACATTACTTCCTGTATTATTCAGGTTTTTCTTTGAAAACTCACAAAGAAAGTATGCTCTAGGCCTCACAACTGCGTTTTACTTAGGGTTGAAAATCTCCACAATCAATTTAAGGTAAAGATTCATGTAACCCCTTTGGTTAAAGGAATGCTGGAATATGAGTATTTTATAAAGTTTTTCTGAAATCTATAGCCCTCATTCTCCCTCAAAACACTCAGATTTTAATCATTCATTATATTGCTTCATTTTATCTACATACCTTTCCTACCTGGCTAATATTTGCAAGCATTAATTCCTTGGCTTACTCCATTAAATGCATTCCCAGTAATTCACCTTCTCCAAATGCCCAGCACAGGTGTCTTCTAGAACCCATCCTATGTGGGTATTCAGGGCAGCCATCCACATGTGCTACACCAGCCAGTCCTCTTGTTTTTATACTACTGACTTTCTGTTTCAAGCAATGATATTGACAACCACTAAAAAAGATAGAACACACTTCCACAGTGAAGGAAAACATGCAGCAAAATTTGTGCAACCATATAGCAACGCTCAGTGCAGGAGGAGGAAAACATTTTACTTGAAAAGGAAACCAGTGTTGCTCATACAGCCAGGCCCTCACCTGTCCTGAAATGCTTAAATCCAAGCAGACTGCTCAGCACACAGGCACAAGTTGTATGTACCCATTGGTTTGGCTGGAATTTCATGCAATCACATAGGAAGACAAGACAGCTTTTATCAAGCCTTCATTGCAACTTGTTTTTTTCCTTGGACAGGAGACTGTGTGCGTGTTTTGATCTAATAATGGTTAAGAAAACTTGTGCATCTGTCCTCTTTAATTTCTGTGAATTTCCTTTAGTCTCCTGATGTACGTCAAGTCTCCAACTCTGTTCTCTTTCTCTTTGTTATTACTTCTTAATTGCCTGAGGCTGTTCTGCTCTGGGAGCAGGCTCTCTTTTCTTGGTTTCTTCTCTGCTTTCCCAGACTGGTTGCCCTGAGAATTGTCCCATTGGTATTCTGTGGATAACCTAGTATCACCTATACCTGTCACTCTACAAACCTTTCTCACCTTCTTTTTCTTGCTTCCATATTCAGACATTCCCTTTCATTCACCCTTCACACTAATTTTAGTGTATCTACATTTAATGCCACTACAAATCTCAACAATATCTGCCCCTGCAGATTGAAAGAGGTATTTCAGAGCAACAGAAGTGTCAGAGAAAGCCTTGAGAGGGGCTGGTGGTTTCAGAAGAATCTGAAAGGAGAACTGGATCCAGAGTATTCCCCAGAAGTGAAGAAATTCTGTAGGAACTGGGGGAAAAAGTATGTCTATGCATGTAGGCCTCTCTGCTGATCACAGGCATGATGGAGATTAGATTTAATGTATTTAAACTCTTTGCCTGGTTAGTTTCTGACCAATAGCACTAATCACTTATTTGTGTTTGTTTTTTTAATCATAGATTTAGCTAAGCAGAAATTATGAGGGAAAGCAAACATTCATTATTACTGTAATCATACAAGCTTGCTTACAGAGAAAATGCTTGGTGATACTTTACTATCTCTTTCACATTTAAAACCTCTTTATCTGATCTGACAAGATAATCAAGGGATATAAAATGATGTGTCCTTATCACAGATACAATCTTACAAACATGACTTACAAATAAATATGGTGCAGTATCATTTTGTGTTACTTTTCTTCATTCTTTAAACACACATTTATATAATGAATCTTCCTAGCTTATGAACATTGTTTGAAACCCAAAGAACTCATAAATGGCATAAAAAATCAAACACTTCAAACTTGCAAATAGTTTATATTCATCTCCCAACCTAACGAACTCCAAACTCAGAAATTAGCATGCCTCATGTTTTATTCTTTTACCACCTAGTGTTTTAAACTAGGTGGTAAAACAATAAAGATGCCTTATTCTGCATTAAGGTCATCACACATATATCTCTACTCCATTTCCATTAGGTCAATTAACAAAGGTCTTGTTTAGATAGATATTGCACCTTTGAGAAGCCTTTCCACCTGTTCTGCTACAATTCTAAGAAACCTCAATACACCAATAAGATTAAACTCTGGGTGAGAATTCTGTGACAATATCAAAAATCAGTAGATATCCTATTTATGTGTATTTACACATAAATAATTGGCACTCAGTAATCTCTCAAATTTTACAGAAAGCTCTGGTCAAAAAATATCCCCAAAATATTCTGTATTGTTACAAAGTGGGGACATATTTTTCTGCTTTGAGTATCAACTGCTTTGCAAAAAATACTTGCTCAGAAGTGTCTCAAAAATCTGAGAAGTGTTGTGGGATTCATGCTGCACAAGCAACTGTGCAAGTGTGTTGGATGGATCTGGGTTTGTTTTTTTTGCTGTTTCTTTTTTTTCTTTACAAGACCACAGAATGCATAATGGGAAAATACTTGCATTTTTCTGAAAAAGCAGACCTGTAGCAGAAGAAACCCTTAGGAAGTATCACTAACAAGATATACAAAGCAGTTAAAAGGATTTTTGAAGCTGGATCATGCTCCATGTGAGTTACATACAAGGTATTACTAACAGACACACAAAGGTGATGCAACAGCACAACAAAAACTGAGGTATCCTGACACAGAATGAGGTAGGCTGCCAGTAAGATTCATCTGTAGCATGCACTTTATATGCAATTACTTTTTCTGTATTATCTCAAGAGAATTGCTTGAAAATTATGATTTATTACTTATCAGTTTTTTGATTAGTGGCAGGCATTTTCTCCTTTGTTTTGTTGTCAGAATTGCAGTCAGGAGGCAGCTATAATCCTAAAATGGAGTACTCTGGTAAAAATTGAATCAAATGAAAAATAAAGATATTAATTATTCACCTAAGCACTAGGGATCCTACAAAAATCAGTGATAATACAGATGTTTTCATGTTCCCAGTGTATATTTTAATAAGACTTTTATCAGCCAAGAAAGCATATGCCTTTTGACAGGACATAGCAGGTTAAAGCACAATTTAAAAATCATTGACATCACAGTTAATTCTTCTCTTTCAAATATTAACAATTCAAAATACATTGTCTGACAAGTCTGAGATATGCTTCTATAAAACATTTAAATACTCTCATCAAATAGAAGCAGTTCTCTGAAAAACAGGTAACTATTTACAAAGTTACATCAACAACTAAATTGCTAGTTGTCATCAAATAATACAAGGTTAAGACTCTTCTAATTAAAAGCACTTAGAGACAAACATATAACTAATGTTAAAACTAAGAAATAATGCCCTGAAATGTACTTTTTATTATTTTTGTAGATATAAGAAACTGCACTAAAAACTGGAACAAGCTCATCTGTTCATAAATAAACCCACCTCCCTTGATATCATCACACATCACATCCCCATGCACTCCTCAGAATCTCTTCAAAAAGAGCTTCTACATGTCCCTTCCAACCAGAAGCTGCATTTTTTAAGAGAAGACTATTGGAAATTAGTTAGGATACAAACATTTTAAAGCATGGTCCAACAAATTTTATGAATGCTGCTATATATCGTGAGTAGCCCAAGATTTATTTTTCTAAGAGAAAAGAAAGAGTAAGCTTGCACCTGGTATTCTTAAACAGGGATTCTTAAAGCCTACTACAAGGACAGGCTTTAAGAATCCCTAAAAAATAGTCAAGGCAATAGAAAAAGTTTGTGGGTTTGGAAACAGCTGTTGTAGTACAGAATCTATATGTTTCTTTTACCCCCAGATTTTTGTACTCCATCAGCAGCCACACAAAACCCTCTCCACATCTCTGAAGGCCTTTTTGTAAAAAAATCAAACCTCAAACCTCAACTATTTAGGTGCTAGCAGTTCTGAAACTTTCTAACACATAAGATTCCTAAAAACTGAAACTTACTGTCTTTTAGAATCTAGATTTTCTTCTTGTGCTCACAAAGGAATGGCTTCTGAGTTACATAGGATAACCTCTTTAAGTGTTTTGCATTGGAATTGTGTTATATATTCAAATCCCTGATCTTTTTATTTCTTTGGTTTTTTTTAATTTCTCTTCCCTAACAAATATATTTTACAATTCTTCAATGCAAATGTTTTCAGTTTCATTCTGTATTCCGAGGTTGCACTCCAGATGTTCTGACTGAAATTTAAACATAGATGCCCAATTTTTAATGGTGTTAATGTGAAGTAATGCAGTTTTCTTGTGACAAATCATATTAAAGCAATGAAGAAAGTTGACAGATACAAATTTTCTTGGCCTTTGATATTTGTTATTAAAATATTTTTAATAATGTATGATTGCATATTAGTAATATATATGGGATATATGGGATTGTGTTCACACAGGAGTAAGAACTAACAGATGTCAGTGTTAAAAAAAGGATTAAGAATTACTTTTTCCAAATAATTTCCTTCTGTTCAGTTAAAAGACACAAGAACATAAGTTTACATCACCTCATACTGAATTTTGTGCTTGAAATGCTTAAAATAAATTGTATGTTTGACTTGTTCAAGGGCGTTGCTTTCAAATATTACAGCAATGCAATTATTCAGGAGAGCATGCCCATAGTAGTTAGCATCTACCACTATTATAGAACTTTTATTATACTGCCAATTCTATGTTCAATCTCTTGGTAAAATTGTATGAACAACTTAGATCTTTGAGAGCTCTTAGCTCTCAAACTGCGCAATTCCTGGAGTTTTCTCAAGATTCTTAAGAAGATAAATATTAACAAGTGATATTTTGCAGAATCTATATTAATATGAAATAATATGCAGATTCAAATCTATGCAATATCAAGAAACTGAAGGGGTTTTTTAATTAAAAAAACAACAATTTTTTAAAATAAATAAATAAAATTACACTGTAAGGCAAGAAGAAGATATCCTATAAAAAATAACCCTCAGAAATAAAAGAAGACCCTCCATAATATTGATTTATCATTCTTCTTATTATAATAACATCAAAGCAGGAGGAAATGGTTTAAACCTTATTCATAATTTTTGAGCTCTTGGCTTTGACAGCTGCAGTATCGTGTATCTTGGGTTTGAGGAGTAACTTAAATGAAGCTTCCTTACAAATACTTCACTGTATTTCAAAAATGAGTCGAATGTGTGAAATGAATTAATACTCAACCAGTTATAAACCTACAGGCGACAGTTTACAAGAAAAATAAAGCATATATCTCCTTCTGTAGACAGATTGTATATAGCCACACTGACTGGCAATCTACCCTTAAATCCAACAAGAACAATTCGGTGCTTAGCAACTATGAATTTTTCCTTCTTCATGCATTTCTGCAGTGCCTGCCACTCTGGAGAAAGCAGTATAGACTGGGGCAGGAGGGATCCTTTTCCTCTTAGCAAATACACACGTGCAGGTCTGAGAAGATGTGGTCAGCAGTGCAGTCACATATCCACACAAAGGCCCTAAGTCAACAAAATGTATTAGTGCCTTCCTTCTGTCTTCTTGAGTGAGTTCCTTTGGCTTTGGGAAGACCTGAAGTAAAATGGGTTCATAGCAGCACAAAGAAGTAGCGTACATCTGCCTTCCACTGGGATGCTTCCCAGATGCTTTCCCACTCATTTGGCCCCACACTCCTTGTGCCATTGAGGAAGGCCTCAATGAGTAGGATTACATGCAAGAAGCCTTGAGGTAAGAAAAACCATTCTCATTTTTACAGCATAAAAAAGTGCTTAGTGTGAATGAAACCACACTGTGAGCAATGGCAGGGAGAAGGTGTCTTTGCTGCACCTAAGCATGAGCTAACACATCCCTCTGAAACACTGGCATTCACTTTCTCTAAACACTAAATACAGGAGGGTGAACTTACATAAATAAGACTGAAAACCACCATAAACTCTGCATCTGACAGTGAAAGGAGTATGCAGTTTGGTACAAATAAATAGTGATTTGGTAGGTACTTACCCTGGTCAACATCAGAGCTGTACAGGTTATTGACTTCCTAGCTAGTTATGGAGGACTTGGCATAAGCATTTTTGTCTCAAACATTCCAACGGTTGCAACAGGAAAGTTGTGAATGGGAGAGTCTGATGGAGGTGGAGCAGAGCTGTTCTGAGGCAGCTTCCTTCTCAGTTTCCAGCCTTGCAAGTCTGCCTCAACACTCCTGTTTCAGTGCACCTGTGTCAAGAGAAGGAGTGAGTCCCAGGCACCTCAGTAAAACCAGGACCACCACAGACCCCCAACTTCTTCCAGCTTATTCCTGGGAGAACTCCATGGGGCTGTCTGTGCACTCAAAAAAAACAGGGCACAAATGATGTGAAAAGATTATTTTACATAAGAGGAGAATGTCTGGTAAAGTATAGACGGATCAGTGGATCAGTCTCCTGTTCCCTGTTTTTTGTCAGCCCCAGAGCCAGATCACCCATAGCAGCAGGAAGAATGCAGGATCTAAGGACTGGTGATCTTTTTCCTTCTCTTTGTCTCTTTCTGCCTTTATTCCTCTCCTCCCTCATTTCACCCTGGCAAGAGCAGCAATCATATTCTACCCCTTGCTCTGAACCTGAAGTTTGTTGTAGAGTTGGGAGCTTGTTAAGCTCCCAACTTTGTAAAAGTTGGAGCTTATTAGTCAACACTTCTACCAACTAAATAGCGGGTTAGTTGCTGGAGTTAATTTCTACAATAAAACATAAGAGTTCCCTGACATGTGAATTGGTGCCTTTGTTCAGCCCAACAAGGATTTATAGTGACCATCATGCCTACTTCCAGGCTGTTGCAGTGTGTTTTGTTAAGTTATTAGGTTGGTTTGCTCCAATCCCCTTCTGTCTGAAAATGGTTCTGCCCCAGTTCTCCCTTCCCGCCTTTGGAGTTGTCTGTCTTCCTGGCTCCACCCCAGCCAACAATGTATCCCCTAAACTCCGCCCTGGTTTCCCTGGAAACCCTTGTATTTTTTCTTCTGATCCCTCCCCGGTACCCCGCCAATCACTCTCACTCCCCACCCTTACTGCTAGAATGTTCCAGCAGGGGAGTTCGATGGTTGGCTGAGGAACCGGGGCCCCTCCCCAGAATGTTTCCCGTTGGAGTTACCCACGTGTCAATCCCTTGGACCCCCCTCCCCACTGCACCCCCATTGGCCCAGTGCCTGGCACCTCCCTACCCCTTAAAACCTGTTGTCAGCCCCCCCCCCCCCCCCCCACCCCCGTCTTCTCCTGTCGGTCCCTCCGGGGTTCATTAAAGCCTGGATTAAGCCACAGTTGGAGTCCGCCGTCTTCTTTCCGCTGGTTGCAGCCTTTACCAGACTCCGTCCTGCACAAGGTGTGCCTACAGCCGCAAGCTGGGCACTGCCTTAGGCGCTATCCCGAAGCAGCTCTCGGGAGAAGCCCCCTCGTGCTGCGAGCAGTGCTGGAGCTAGCCGGACGCTGACAATTGAGAGCCACTGCTGCACCAGGCCATGACAGTAGTCTGCCAGGGAGACAGGAAAGAGCTGGTCCCTAGAGTTGAAACTTATTTTGGTTTGTTTCTTTTGAAGCTGGAGATACTATGTATGAGGTCTCCTCAGAGGATTTACTGCAAACACTGTCAGGTGCCTCAATGGTACCTTTACTAAACAATTAAGGTCTAAAGAACATTGTAAATGTTAATAATTATCTCTTTTAAAAAAAGTGCTTTAAATCCCTGTTAATTGCTCTGAGAACATGAATCTGGGCTCCCTACTGTTAGTGTTATTATATTGGCATTAACACGTCACATTAAGAAAAGTAAGTTCCCTGCTTCAGGGGATTAGTGCCAGCTACAAAAGACTCAAATACCTAGAGATGAATTAGAATGGCAATAATGATAAAGTTGATCTTTCCAGCTGGATGAAATCTGAGGTAAAACTAAATTTATACAGAAATGGTTTTATCTTAAAAAGCCAAACGAGAATCAACACTGTAGAGTGACATGATGGTGCCTCATGTCTCAGGAGACAGAGAAGCTTAAGTTACCTAAATATTGTATTTACTATTGCACCCTGTCAGTTTCACAAAGGCAGTACCACTTATTTAACCAAACTTCATTACAAACCACTGACAAGAAGCAGAACAAAAGTATGGTGACTTACAAGCAAATTAGAGGATATCATCTTAGTTAAATCTGACATGATTTCTAACTAAATTCTTACAAATAATTTCCAGGATATTCTCCTCATTCAGCTGTTTATAAAAATACTTTAAATAGGATGCATAATAAAATTAAACTCCATCTTAAAAACTTTGCATATGTGCATTCTAAAGGAATTTAAAATTGCCATGTAAGAGTACAACTGTGAATATTTTGATGAGGGTTATTTAGCAAAATTATTAAATATCACACTGGAAGAAAGGACTATCACCATAATTAACACTTTCCAGTTACTAAGTAATGTAGCCATAATAGATTTTTCCTCCTTCAATCACAGCAAATGTGCTAAATCCCTATTGAAATAAATAAATTTTTAACTCCACTGTTGCCTTTCAGGTAAAGAAAAGGACAGTGTGTGATGCATAATGTACACTGTCTGTATGGAAAACCTAATCCTGCCCTGCCTGAATTTCTGGAATAACTACTTTACAGTGTTGTTGCTAATATCTCAAAGAGCTGATGTTCCTCTGATGTGGAGTCTAACAGCATCAAAACATGCTTAACTAATTTGGTCATCCATTCAGAAAAATGAGATGGGAACTCTTTTAAGCCTATGTGGAAAAATTTGCTTCTATTGTTTTGAATCACAATTGTAGCATTTAAAGTATCTATTTCATAATTTCCATGAGAAGGAAATTTAGCATCAGATTTATGTGAGACAGAAGAAACACTATTTGAGCTGTTCTCTGCAAGAGAAACATTTTATAAACCTATTCTGATAATGCTTGAATCAAATTCTCACTGAGGTGAAAGTGCATCAAGGCAATGTGCAGCTTCAAGGCATGAATGTAGACTACATAAACATGTTTTGGAACAGAGTAGCAAAAGTCACATCAATGGAAGCAAGATCCTTAGCATATGAGCTACCTTGTGTTCACAGAGGCAAAGTTGGTGGAAGAAACTTGTCATTCAGTAGCTTTAACAGGTCTCAAAATTAATGTTCTGTGCTTAAATTGCATAAATAAGCAAGAAGAAATTCTATGGAAGTCAGATTTGTATCACCTTCATATTGCATATGTTGTTCTGTACAGGTCAAGCTATTCCATTCCTCATTGAGAGAGATAATTTGTCACTGGCCACATAATAAAACTCCCAATTTTTCTATTCAATTATTTCATTAAAAATATTTGAGTGAATTCTTCCAGAAATTATTTAATGTGACTCGGATATGAAAAAGTGTGTTAGCACTGCAATTAAAATCTGTTTAGCTAGGGCTGATCTTGTTTATTTTATTATTTTCCTCAGATAAAGAATACAAATACTGCTTTAACCAGCCAGTGTTGCAGACCATGGTGACACAGCTCACTTTAAATTATATAGTCTCTAGAGAAGCCCCGTGACCTGGTGAAATATACTATATCATGTGATGTTTATTTGTTAGGATGGTTAGAGAACTCTTAACTAGGCTACTGCTTAGTGCCATCTGAAAGAAAATTTAAAATGTCAAATAGATGTGTATATTACCTAAAAAATGTATCAAGAAAATGCTGCAAAGGCAATTTCTTGGTATTACGGTATGTAGAAAACCCTCAAGAAAAGGATTTGCGTGCAAACATTTGCTTTAGAGAATGCAGTAAAAGAGAATACAATTTGCCTAAAAAATCCATGCCAACATCAAAACTTCACTAAAAAAAGGGAGAATGTGATACTTTCATATTTCCTTAAAATACCAATCTTCCACCCCTTCTGTTTTTCTTGTTTTTACCTTTTGTCTCCCTGCTTTGCAGTTCATTTTACATCTGAAATAGCATCAGCTAGAGTGAGCAACAAAAATATGTCTCTTCAGAATAAAATATCGTGACTTTTGGGTAAGGAAGACACACAGTCACTGACCTAGTAAAGGATTTTTTGTTGCTGTTCTTGGTTAGCATTCTCATAAGTTAAATAGGGAAATGATCCTGGTGAAACTACTAAGAGTAGGTGCAAAGCTCAGTGGTAAACACAACCAGGAGGCTGCTTGCCTGTAAAAATTAAAAGATTCACTGAGCATATTTTGAGAGAGGAGTAATCGATCACAAAACTATAGGTCTAGGATCACCTTCTTGCATAGAATCCTTCCCAAAAAAAAAATCAACAATAAGATGAAGAAAATATAAATATCCTATTCAGGTGTATAAACACACAGTTAGGAAAGAAAACCTGAAAGAATGGGGGTTAGACTAAAGAAAAGACAAGGAGGGACAGTGATTGCATCTTCAAATACAAAAGGCCGCTGCAAACAACAGAACAATCTTTTCTCTGTACCTGTGAACAATGAATTATGGATTTAAAGCACTGCAAGACTGATTCATGCTAAACACAAATGGGGGCCATCATGAACAGAACAAACTTTCCTCATGAATCTTTTGCCTTCAGTAGGGTCCGGACATGCACACCATTACTGATCTCAATTTGAGCTTCAGACAAATTCAGCTAGGAAGGACCCTGAAAGCTGAAGTGGCGGATAAGCACATCTTACAAAAGATTTCCTAACACTAAAAGTACCTAACAACATATCTCCAAAATTCATGATGGCCCACAAAAAGGAGATTATTTTTCTGAGATACCAGGTCTAAAGGGAAACCAGTGCTGAGAGGATTCCTGAAAGATTAGAAGATTTTGAATGCACACACAAGAAGCACAAATGTTCTCACAATTCAATCCTGTGACACCAAAGTCATAAAGGTCCCTTGACAGCTTCTGATGAGATTTCTCATTTTCCTTTAAATCATCGAAAACACATCTGGCTGTGCTCTAAGCATTTCCACTCAGCAGAAAACCTAGATCATATATGACTAGAGCATAAAGGGATTGACAGAATTATATATCTTAAGGACAGAAAGAGACACTGTTATAACCTAGTCAGATGCCCACTTACAGGAAGAAATCATAAACATTGTCAGAAAAAGCACATGCAATTAATGACACAAAACTGACAAGTACCTGCTACATGATGTCATCAAGAAATGCTTATTTAGAAGAATTCTACAACCTTAACAATCACACTTTTAATATGATTGTAGTTTAAAATTATGAAGTGCAGATTGTTGTGCCTCATGTAAAGAAAAAGGTATCTTGTTCTTCATTGGCTTTGATTGTAGGATGCACCAAACTCTAAGATCCATATAGATTTTCTGAGATACATAGAAAATGATCTGCTGATCTACAGTCTTTATAACAAGCCTAAATGAACTCAACTCAAGATCAATACTAACCTCAAATGAAATCCAGGCTATTCTATTAGTAGAATAGTCTCTTCACAAGTTCTTCGGCCAGCAAAGGGATGAGTTTGTGATATTGCACAGTCACCCACTTCTCCTCACCAACCTACAAACATCCAAAACTCACTCAGTAAATAGCCTCAGGTAGTTGAATAGAAGAAAAAGCTTTAAAAATAAATGGCAATCACTGTATTTCTTTAATTTTTTAAAAAAATTATACAAATAAAAAAAATTTCATGCTTTCTTATATCACATGCTTGTTGGGTCTTCCATATAGAACCATTTCTTTAAACAGGCCATCATTCCAAAACATACTATCAAATATGAGACAAGACAGATTAAAAAAATCAAAAGATTATTCCAGCCAAGGTTTCTGTATGAATCCCACTTCTTTATTGCAAATTAAAATTATTGCTCTCATCTGCTATTCCTACAAGAACGGACTTTATACGAATACTGGTTAGCATCTATAACAATAACCCAAAATCAGGAAAAAACCCCCATATTTAGGAACAAAAAAATTACAGTTCACAAAATGAGGACACAACAGAAACAAATACATGGACTTGTCTCCACATAAAATGGGATCCCTCCACTGACTCTTAAGTTTCTTTGAGGCTAAGTATTGTCATATGCTTCATATCTATTCACGATGGTTTAAGCCTGGATCTTTTAAAAGCATCCTTATGGTTAAAAAAGCCTAGGTTTTTTTCTATCCTACCTACCATTATGCTAGTCTGTTTCTTTCAGAAGATTTTTTTCATGTATTTTAATTTTTTTGTTTTCTCAGTTCAACAGAGTCAGAAAAAAAAACATATTAGGACTGTCTTTTTTAAGAAGGTGTGGCATTTGTCACATTCCTTCTGCCCACTTGAAATTGCCTTTTTAACACTATTCACAGCCTTGCTCAGTGGGATGTTTATATCTTTTTCCTGATCTCTTTCTACATGCAAGGATAGTCAAAAAGTAAAATGTAGATATTTGAAATTTTTCACAGTTTAAAGAATTAAATAAAAAAGTAATAAAACTGTAGTTTTCATTCAAGCATTCATTTTGAGGATATCTGAGTCTCTATTCCTTTCTTTAAGTGGACTACAAAACAAGTTTCCACTGAAGCAATTGCATTCTTTCTAAGAAAATGAAGGTGAAGTTTCTTAAAGCAACTTACTTTTATAAGGGACAGTATCTGCTATAAGACAAAATACTAAAACTCTACAATAATGTATAAGAAATTTATAACTGAAATGAAGGCTTTCATTAATGAAGCATCAAAACTTTTGACATAATTTTACAAAGGAAAATCACAAGAACTTGCATCTTAGCAAGTGAAATACAAAACATGTACAAGTGAGTAAAGGCTTCTACTAACTTGAGTGTATTTTAGCTTAATCATCAGGTATAAAAACTGTGGGCTCCCAAAATCAGTACTCTCAAGTATATTTAAGAATATCTATGTGACAACAAGTCACAGGTTATAAGTTATAATACCCCACAGGCTCATACTAATTTCAAACAATATTTTGGCTTGACAAAGAAACCCACAACAGTACATCATTATGTACTGTCATA
This sequence comes from Molothrus aeneus, assembly GCF_037042795.1. Taxonomy (NCBI): domain Eukaryota; kingdom Metazoa; phylum Chordata; class Aves; order Passeriformes; family Icteridae; genus Molothrus; species Molothrus aeneus. Next base: position 85,824,097 of record NC_089646.1, read on the forward strand.
ATGATGTGCATTATGTCATCATTATGTGCATATTCACATTTGAGACACTGTCAAAGAGGGAGGTGATTCTCCCTCTACTAATTAATTACAAAGGCTGTGTATGGCCACTAAACTGGACATTTCCATTGTGTCAAAAATAAGATGAGGGAAATCTACAGCTGGATTGCTCCTTTGGTTTTTTGGGTGCTCATATATACTGAAGGTTCTACATGTCTCTGAATTTCTTACCTGTCCACCAGAAGCATCTTGAGATTTTAGGCTTTAAATCCAAATTTAAGAAGAACTTACATAAGGGAAAGATAGCACCTTTCAACCCCAGTTTTCTCTGAAGGATTGCCACCTCTAAAGAAATTGCTAGTGCGTGAAACAGGCTGAAGGGTTGAAAAACTGACAGTGAAAACAGTAGACACTTGAATAAATGCCATTGTTTCAGTTAGTAGAGATCAAGTAAATTGTGCAGCATATTGGAAAGGGTACATATTAATCAAAGTGCTTTGCTTAATGAAAAGTTGCCTGCCATATGCTTGGCACCTTAGCACTGCAGGACAGTTGTAGAGCTCAGTTAAGTAAACACTAGAACCAGTTGCAAGCCATTTGTTCTCGTTGCATGTTAATCAGCAACAAAGCATCCTACAGAGCAAAAAAAAAAAACCCAACCAAATTTTTCCTGCCCTAAAAGGTGAGACAGTGCCTGAGGAGCATCCAATTTTCATTATGCTTGCATTATTATCAAGGTGAAAAATGAGCAACGACTAATGCAGCTAAAAATATTGTCATTATTTGAGTAACCTAATGCCAGTGGATCAGAAACATCTGATGTTGGAAAATTTGATCATCTTCTCAAAGCATTAAATGCCCCAAGACCTTGCTCGCATCAGTGTCTGATCTTCAACTGATAATGCATTTACATGATCCATCACTGTCACATATGTATATGCATAAATACAGCCCTCTGTTTTCCCAGGAATATCACACACACACACACAAAGCATCCCATGTTAAACAAGTCAATTTGAAACTACAACTCTAGGGCACAGATCCACTCCAAAGACTTATAGTTTATAGATGACATAAGTTTTGCTATCCCCCAGTTATTATTTTCCACCTACAAGTAATAAGATTGGTTTTGAGCTTGACTCATGGCAGGGCATCACGTTATTAATAAATGGGAAAGCAAATGACATCTTCTTTCACATGTAAAGACAAGTGTTTTTCAGACTAAAATCTATTATACCTATAAATATATCAGTATGCCTAAATCTGCAAGGGGTTGGGCTAGGGATTGATGATTTAATCCTCAGAAATATTTTACAATAGAGATTGTTTGACAGAAACAGTGTTTCCAAATTCTTCAAGACACAAATCCAGGTGTCCATTAATGGATTCACAAAGTATATTCTATGGTTATTTTCTTCAATTTTGAAGTCAGGTGCTGAGAAAACTTCATTAAGCGTAATTTATAAACAATTAACAGATACTCCATACTTGGGTTTTCAAAAATTTTTAAAACTCAAGTCATTAAAGTTTCTTTAAAATATGAGCTCTCTGGGGATAAAGAAAAGGCCTCTTAATTTATTTTTAAAAATGATTGCAGGGCAAAATTATATAAATACTCCATGTGGATGAAGAAAGGTGGTTACCAGGAAGATCATATATGAGCCTGCTCACCTCAACACCTTTATATATGATCTGGGAAAAGGGATGACTTGTGAAGATAGAAATTATTCAGGACTATCAAAAGATAAGCTTAAAGCAGTACTTGTGGGGCTGAGAGATAAGACAGAGATAAAAGAAGGAACAGATTAAATTAAATATTAAAAGGTGCATATAACACACGTGGAAAAATAACATTAACATCTAAATTGACCTACTCTACTGATTAAAAAAGATATCTTGTCATCCTGAACCCTTTGAAAATTCAAAGTTCCACCAAAGAAGAACAAATGGAACATTTGCAATTGTTTTAAAAAACCAGCAATCGCAAGTGTCAATCTGATAGTGAGGAAGCCATGATATGCCTGATTCTTGTCAGCATATACAAAGACTATGCAAAAGAACTAGAAGAAGGATGGTAGACAGCCAAAGTAATAAGAGTGATCAGATGTGAGGAAAACTATATAGTTAAGTTTAAAAAAAATACAAAAAACCAAAACCACCAAACCAAAAACAAACCACAAACCTGTTGGAAGGTAATAAATCATTGAATGATGTGGAGAAACTAAGCAAGGAATGATTTTTGCTGTTTCTTCTGAGACAAGAACATGTGAATGATCAATGAAGTCATCACACAGCAAGTTTAAAGCAAATTAACAGAATTTATTTTCCATCAAAAGGAAGGGTAACTGCAATGCACACTCCAGTGGAATATGGAAGCCAAACGTAAATATGAGTTTAAAAAAGGAATTGACAAATCCTCAAAAGATAAAGTAATCAATATTTTTAAAATAAGATGCTCCAGACCCACCCCACAATTCAAGAGAGTACTTTCTGATCATGAGAACTATATAGGGAATTTCTCATGGAAATAAATTTTTTCCCTTTTCCATGTCACACATTTCTTAATCTGCAGCTACCCAGGCTTTTGAATGAAAGAAACTGCTCTTTGGAGACAAAGAAGACAGCTTTATACAATGCAAAAATATATATAATTTTATTTTTTCTCCCCTGCCCAGCTGAGGCAGGGAGTGATAGAGCAGCTTTGCTGAGCACCTGGCCTCCAGCCTGGTTCAACCCATCACAGCTTACAACAAAAATCACCATCCCAGACTCTTGGATGACTAAATCCAGTAGACCAATTTTAGGCAGTTGAGTAAAAGTCCAATTTGCCCTGACTTGGATCTGGTTTGCACACACACTGAAATACACGTGATCCTGAAAACACAGGAGGATTCTTATATAAGCAAAATTTGTAGAGGCATACAAAATCTGGGCATAAATGTCCCATTAAAAATCCAAATGGAACACTTCTGAAATGAGTGCTGCTATGGCTAGAACTGTGAGCAACCCCACCCTTCCCAATTGTCTACCTCAGTTATATCAGAAGCTTTCCACAAACTTGAAAAGTAGTATCATTTGTATCTAGAAGTAAAAGGAATTGCAAGAATTGCAAGGCTTAGAACTGGCACTTTTTTAAAGGCCATCTTTTGCAGATACACAGGTCATTAGGGAAAAGGCTGGATCTGCAGGATGCAGTCCATCAGGAATAATCAATAAGGACCAGTGTCTTCACAAGCTGATCTACTTATACACCTACATTTATATTTTTGATGTACATACCTGAAATGCAAACACAAAATTTGCCATTGCCAACATTTCTAGGTTCAGAACAGGAATGAAAAATAGCTTTGGCAAAAAGTATCAACCACACCTTAAAACTCTGCTATTCAAAAAAAAAAAAAAAAGGAAATTGAGTGATGGGGAAAAAAAATCTGATAGGTTTGAAAAATAAGAAAATAAGATAGAACAGTAGCAAGAAGATATGTAAATTGGGCTGCATGAATAGGCAGCAATATATTGATTATCCCTGCTAACCCTGGGCTTTCCCCAGGTCTCTACCAACTTACAGCATGCAACTGGCTCTGCAGCTGGGTCAGTAGAACTGTTTGTCAGTACATCAACAATTTACAACTCCTCCACTCGTGTAACATCAGCCAGGACTCGGCTTTATTAGCATGATAAAGGAGGTGGAATTGTGGATTTCTGGAGAAACTGAGAGCGAGGAGAAAAGTCACAATTATTGATTATAATTGCATATGCTCAAGAAAAAAACATATAAGAGTTTTAAAGCTTCTTATCTTCCCTTTGAGGTGAAAGTCACACAAAGAAGTGTATAAGCTGGGCAGGTTTCCAGATTCATCTTAAACACTGATGTGTTGCTCACTTTGTTAAGAATGGTCATTCTGCCCATGACAACAAAGTATGAGCACTGAGGATGGGCTTTGGGCGGCTGCTGGTGCTCAGTAAGCCATCTGGAGAGCACCGTGACTTGACAGCTACCTCATTGAATCAAACTAGGTGATACTCACAGACACCTTGGAAACCCCTAGCTATCCATTTCATTTATTTAGCTATTTATGCAGGGCTGGAGATACAGCTGGTATTTGTTCCCATTGTCTACATTTTGAATTAATTTGTCTGGCCTAGACACACACACTGAGGTTTCCGGCTAATATGTCACTTGAAATTTATTTTCATTAGTGCAATTCTCAATCAGGAAACTGTTGATTAGTGTATCCAAAATGTATGCACAATATACCATTTTCTCTTTCACAGAGTAATGGATAAGAACATTGGAAAGGTTTGGTTGAATCCCTAAACTTCTCAATTAGGTAATTTTGTTCCTCTTATTCTCATGTCTGCCCCTGTCAGCTAATATTAAATCTAATTGATCTCTCTCCATATACATTTGTCAGGATTCAAGGTGGCAGGCATATAAAGTTAAGATGCAGTCCTCACAGTTATCAAAATTACTGTGCAGCTGGACTCAGATTTCATTGCCCATGAATTGCACAGTTCATGAAATACACTTCTGTAATAATTCTATCTCAATGCAATGAGGTGGTAGATTCAGCTGAAAATATTTTACTAGGAGAGTCTTATGTTGGAACGCTGACTCGACAGTATCTGGGTGCTCCACAGCACAATGCTGACTCCATAAAAAGCTTTGATATAAATATGACAAATGATTTCCAGATGCCTTACAATTCCACAACCCCCTTGACTGTGGAGCTAAGTAGCTTTGTCATTGAGCTTAATAAGCTCTCCAGTTACCAAGCTCCCATCTGGGCATATCCTGGGAAAGAAAAAAAAATTCTTCCCAGTTTCCTGTCTGTGGACAAGAAACTCCAGTAGCAAAACTCTGGGATGATAGCAACTCAGAAGAATTCAAGAGTAACCTGAAAGGTTAGTGATGATTAACAGCTAACAGCAAAAAAAATTGCAGTATATAAATGGACAGAGAAGTGAAAGGAAGCACCAGTGCTTCTGGTAGTTACTGACAATAGCTGGTTCAGTAAAGGAGAAGACAATAGAAAATACTGGTTACACTTCATTCAGACTTTCGTAATTGACCTGAAGAATGACAAGGTTTGATTCATTTGGTCTGTGGTATGAAAATTTACAGGCTTGCACTTACATGTGCAGTGCATCTACTTTGAAAGTAAGTCTCCAGATATCCATAGATGGTAAACTTTGTAGGATCTAAACCTTTTTAATGACTAAGGGACCAGAAAGGAGGAAGGTTCAACATCCTCCTCCTCATACAATAGTTTTCACTGTGATTGGTGACTGGTATTTACCAAGAGTAGCATTAGAGAAATTATTTTGGCAGGTTATCTTTTCCTCTCACATCACTGTTTGCTTTTATAGTTTTTCCTTTTATGTGTCCTTTTTTTCAATAGGTAAGCCAAAAAGTAGAATTATATCACTTCAGAAGGATCATCTAAATGATATGACTGTCATTCTAGGAAAGCAGCTCGGTATTAGTGGACTGGAACAAGTGACACAAAAGCATGTAAGTCACCAGATCATCCGATACACAGAGATGAGAGGGAGCTGGATTGTTAAGCCTGAGGGCTCACAGGGGATCTTACTAGTGTGTATAAATACCTGATGGTGGATAGTAAAAAATGAAGCCAGACTCTCCTCCATGGTGCCCATGACAGGACAAGAGCCTCTGAACTTAAACAGAAAAAAAAAAGTAAAAAAAACCACCAATCAATTAAATTTAAATGCAATAAAAAAGAATTTGATTTACTGTGAGTACAACTGAGTAATGGAACAGGTTGCCAAAGGGGTTGTGGAGTGTCCAGTGTCCATGCTCCATGCTTTGAGGCTTTGAGGTGTGCAAAACTGGACACAGTCCTGAGCAACCAGGCTTTCAGCATATGAGGTGCACTAGAATACGGCCTGGGCCTTTCAACCTGTTACTGAATCTGTGTAATAATGCACATTTTTCTTTTAATCAACCCAGGTGAATAGTTCCCATATAGTCTACCTAAAAAGGCCCAAACTCCTTACAAGCAGAGAAAGAAGCTGTAGGGTAAAAAAAGCAAGCAAACTTCCTATACTCTATTGTTAGCTCAGATCAGATTGAAATTTGAGTTCATTAATTCCTTGTAAACACATTTTGAGTATTTATACTACTACAGGAATGAGTGCTACAGGAATAAATATAATATTTACAATTACTTAAACTCCTTGAGGTACAGGATTAAAATAGTCCAAATCCCAGCCCAAGAGGCTCTATAAGAACAGAAACTTTGTAAAGTAACACCTGATTTACAGCTAAATTAAAGTACAAGATTTTATTCAAATTGCACTTAAAAAGATGTGAGAATAATGCAAGTGTTCCATTTATAACTCACATGGGTCTATTAATTGTTTCTGAAAGTACAACACACTTACGTAAAATCTAGTCTGAGACATTCAGTTAGATACAGAATAAAGAGACAAGCTCAGTAAATCAATTTATTTGGTCCCTGGTAAGTTTTTCTATTAAGAAAAGTATTTCCTACCCTCTGATTTTTGGCACTTACTTTTTACTTACACTGTGTTTTTGTAATCTTCCTGCAATTCCATTGTTATATACAGTGTGGGAATAAAGAGCTCCCTAAAGCACAGAACTTGCTTTATACCCTATTAACTATCTTACTTCCACCTTAAGTTGTATCAAAAATTAGAAAAAAAGGAATCCAACTTTACCAAGGAGCAACTTCTCCAAAAAATAAGTGCACAAGTTCACAAAATCTCTTTTTTATGAAATTTCAAGCATGAGGGCATTTTGAAAATTAGTTGTGAACTCAATTTTCACCTTATCTTTCCTTCACTCTCTGACCAACATGTACACTGTGCATTGTTCACTGTAAGTCATCACATGACATCAGCATTGAACATATGGACCAAAGGATGCCAAACACTCCCAATCAAACACTGACCTGACTGAATGGCAGAGTTTAAACTCATGGGACACCTAAGCCAATTTCACCTAAGTCCACAACCTTGGAGAAGTATGGTGGAAGTACTCAAGGGCAAGTTGGAAGGCATGGAAAATAAGCAGAAGAGGGTTGTCTATACAGCCTTTCTCCTGTACTGACCCAGGCACACCCCAATAGCAAAGGACTGGTCCAGCTGCTTTCTCAACTGATGTCCAGAGCCAGACAATAGAAAAAACAAGAATCATGGCTCCTCACTAAAGAGATCCCAGTGGGACATGCTGAAAAGGCAGATGACAGCTGTGGGCCTCAGGTATGAAAGAGCCCCAAGGCATAAAAGTGCATATACTGCTCCCTGATGCAGCATGTCCACACCTGACAAATGGAGCCAGCCGCCGGTGTTTAATCATTATTTACTGAATGAGTAATATCAAAATACTTGTTTGTTTAGTATCAGTGAAGATTGAAGCTTAACTTTAAAAAACATTGCTCAATAACATTATTTTGACGTTTTGCTTTTGATAAATCTGATTAATAACACATAAGTACATCTTTCAGAAAAAGCACAGATCAGTATTTCAAACAGATAAAAACTGAGATCCTAAAACACTCACTTCTTCATAATAAGGTGGCATTCAATCAAATGAGCCTTAATTTGAGATAGTTTCTTTTTTTCATTAATTCTAATACAGCTCTTCAACTTTAAAAAAAGGAGATTTTAATAGATGTTGAGATATTAATTTAAAGGTTTAATTTTAGTTATTTTTCAGATTTTGTCCATTTTAACTTGCTCTCTATAGCTTGCAATAATCATACTGAGGAAATGCAATTACTTACATGCAGTAGAGACTGAAAGCACAGCAGCACAATTGCAGTCTTTTTCAGCTAATATAGTCTTTTCATGTTAATAATTTATATACAGGAGAATTTTTGCATTGTCATAGTATTATGCATAATGGATTTAAAGATGGGCTTATATGAAAGTTAGCCTGTAGAAGAAAAAAAAAAATTAAGAGGCTACAGAAACATCATGTGAGAGATTAGGAGAAATCCTGCAAAAAAAAATCTTTAGACCTTCACAATTATCAGGATATGAAGAAAAAAAAGAGGTCAGATGGAAGAGACATGGAAATATTATTACATAAAAGGTTTAATGCGAATCTAGGAAGGTCAAATGTAAAGCAGTAAAAGATGCCTGACTAATGAAAACAAATCAAAGAAGGCTGAAAACACTTCAGAAAGAGAGATGAGAAAGAGCACTTTTTTTTTCCAGAATGGCAAGCACCACCAAAAGCTATTATTTTTAGATTTTTTTCTGAGGATGGCCCTGTTCACACTCATAAGAATAAATTTGGTTCATCTGGAAGATGAAAATAAAACTCCCATTGACTCTTCAAGAATTTAGTAGGGTAAATTAAGATAAACTTATTTTCCTTTGAATGTTGAGTATGTAAAATGGTCTGCCTAACAAACAAGAGAATTGCAGAAATGAACCTCCTGTTCTGAAAGTTAAAAATAACTTTTTACTTTGTGTGAATTACTCTGAACTGCAAAAGAAATAAAATCCATCTAAAAGAAAACAATAATAAAAAATTACCTCACAGATATTTCAGGAAAATTCTTCACATGGAGATTACAAAAGACAATCATTAGAAACGTTGGTGCTAAAAATACTAATGCAGAACATGAAATAATATCTCATCATTATTAAATTGTCAGGCAGTTGCCTGGAGAGAAGCTTAAGAAAATGTACAAGTAAAGCCATTCTTTTCAATGAATATATTATCTTCTTTTAAGTAGTCTTGAAAACTTTGCTAAAAGCCAACTCTGTGCAGTTACAGATAAATTGATTTCTTAGCAATAATTGTGCTTCTCTACTTAACCCACAAGGACAGGGAGATCTAATACTGTGTCTAGCACTTGTGCATGTGTTATTTGTTCTACATCAAATGTGATATTGAAGCAATAAGGTGTATTTGCTGTTCAAATGAATTAGTTAGCAGGGGTGTTAAATGTACAGTTGGATGGTTTCTATCTTTGCACTATAATGATTGACATTCCATTAGCACATGAGATTTCAAAAAAAAAAAACCAGTGGAAATTAAATTAATATTCTTCATCCAAAATATTTTCTTTTGGAGCATGACCTGAAGAACTGTATTTCTTACTAAGTATTCTGATTTTAGCCCAGTTTTCTCTTTCCTTTCATGTGGCATATCTCAGTTATAATACTTTATACTTTGCAGGCACAGATTTTAGTCACTAGTCATGCAAAATATAGACCTCAGCATCTACTGTCTGAGATGATGATAAAAATTGTCCTAAAAGCACCATTGAGAGTCAACTGTAAGATCTGTTGATAGAGCCACACTGATTTAAGCACAGCTGAAATTTGTTTACTTAAATTTATCAATCAGACCCACTGTCATCATGCTTATAGTGTCATCACATAGAAATGTTAACCAAATTTTAGAATTAGCATCACTTTAGAAAGAGACATGAGTGTAGTGTAAGTGCTTGTCAGCTTGGAGAGAAAACCCCTTTCAGCCAACATACGTATTTCATTTTTCTGTCAGTGGTTTTTGTTTGTTTTTTTTTCTATAAGAGGTGTTATCTCACACAAGAAGTTTGCAGCTGATACTTCTAGAAATACCTTGCCCATTGACAGACAGAACTGGCTGTACTCCAAACAGCTACATGTTGCAGCTGAGATGGAAATCCATAGCCAGAAACAGATTGCATAAGCAGAAAAACACTTGGACAGGCGCTCAGAAAGTTGTCACATAAATTGATTGGCGCCTGTGAAGAAGCAGACAAACCCTGAAAAATAAAAAAGTGACTTCTGGTCTGAAAACAGCTTTAATACTGGTGAAAAAGGACAAAAAAAGCTAAAGAAGAATTTCATCTTCACTGTGAAGCATGAGAGAGTCCTTCGATCAAAAAAGGATATCATAGAGATGTGGCAATTTATATTTTGTCTAATTACTCATTTATTAGTTACACAATTAGCCATGTGAAGCCTAAGATAGGAATTTACGTTGAAGATACTTTGAAGGCAGAAAATTTTTTCATGAATAAGCAATCCCTGGTCCCAGCAATACCATAACACCATTTTCAAACATACTAAAATCAGTCACCATTATACCATCAAATGGTATGGTCGGACTTGACATTAACATTTTGCAGAGCTTTTCAGTTTTCATTTTTCCAAAAACTGAATCTTTCATCATGATACAGAATGTTTTCCATTCATGTCAGTGACAGCATCCTATCTGAGCGTAATTTTCCCAAATTACACGTTTTCAAGAGGACAACTAGTAATCAGGTAGAAGATAAGGTGCTCAAAGTCAAAAAATTGTTGTTATTTACATTACACAGCTTTTAAAAGTCAGTATACCCACACAGAAATGTATCTTATAAAAACAGAAAAGCTTTTTTCACTTCTCATATTTTTATGATGAGAGATGGAGTGTCAATCCTTTTTATTTTGGACAGCTCTTCTCTTAAGCCTTCACTATAATGATCTTGAAGGGGTTTATGCATCATACAAAGGACAACATGTTGCTATTTTTTACTGTTCAAAAGACAGTTACAAAAAAAATTAACAATAATTGGAGTGGAGGGGATTGTTCTAATTTTCATTGCTTTCACTCAAATTTCTTTGCTGATTTTCCCCTTTTTCCTACTTATTTTTCTGTTCATTATCCTTGGTTTTCAAAAGCTGCTAATATTTCTAATCATCAGTCTCTCCTTCCTCCACTTTTTCTCAGTTCTTTTGCTAATTCCTTAGGTTATCACCCTTACTATCCATTAACACTCACTCCATTCCAAACTTTTTGTCATAGCCTCTCAATTTTCCCAGTTTTCACAACTAAGTCATATTTCCCTCATCTCACCCTTCTTAATCTGTCCCTGCTCTGTCACTAGTTCTCTCCTATGTATTCAGCAATTGATCCCAAAATAGCTGACCCTCAGAAGAGTTGTCTAATTACATAAAAGCACTGAGGAAACAGAGAATCTGAAGAGTGGCTGCTGAAGCTGTCAAAACTGGCATTGAAAATCACCTTTTTCAGTCCTGGTCAGCTTGAACACTAAAGCCATATCATTACTGCCTTTCCCCTTCATTTCTCTCCCATTTTATGTTTTCTGTTTTCTTATGTTCAAAGAACACAAATCCAACCCCCTCTTAATTGGTAACCAAGAGGTGATTATGCAAACTATTAGCATGATTTTTCCCCACCTGAAGGCATGCAGGATTGGAAGAGACCTCGTTACATACTGTGATTGAGAATTGCATTTTACTTTATTGCCAGTATTATGGAAACTCCTTTGAAGCCAGGTCACTGCTCTTCCCAACCCTTACTTTGAGATTAAGGGGATTTTTGGTTTGAAGTTGATTGCCTAAACTTAGCAACATGTTAAAGCTAACACTTAGTTTTAAAACAATCACTTACTAAAAGTCAGTGTTTAGCTCCTGGGGGATATTGTTCAATCACACTCAAACTCTCTTCTAGCCCAGTTAAGGAAGCAGCCAAAGGACAATGTCCATAAGGACCACACACTTCTCACAAATCTTGTGGTTACATAAAGTTACAACATGTAAGAGTGACTGATTGCACTTATAACAATGTTTTTCTGCTTCATTTGCCTTTATTTTACTTAAAAAAAAGGGAATATATAATTCCAGATTTGCAGTAATTCAAGAAAAAATCAAGCTGTTTTTGTACTTTGCCCACAGACAATCTGTAAGTCTTCCAGGTACACATCTCTAAGCATAACTTCAAAGTAGAAACATTTCTTCAGTTGTGGAATGTTTATAATATTATGGTAAATCCTGGCATTATGAATTAGAGACAAAAGTCAATAATACATATGCACCTGTTGGTGGTTATTGCTGCTTTTCTTTTTTAGAACAAGCATGCCTACTTCTGCTAGCCACAGAAAGGTCTGAAATGTAGGAAAATTCAGATTTCCATTTTGTCACTTTTTGTTCTGTCTTTCCAGGTGGCAGTCAGCAATTAGGGAGGGATTTAACACTGCAGACAGAAGGCTTTATTTCTAATACTTCAACCTTAAGCAGATGTAGCCAATTTAAAGAGCAATAACAACAACAACAAAAATACCTCAAACCCACTTCATACTTCTCAGGCCTCAGATACTATAGATTGCACCTCAGGCTTAAGACTTCATCTTAAACCCAGAGTCTCCCAGCTTTTAAGGCAGAATCAGCTTGAATACATCTGGCAACACAGGCAGAGCAAATTTGATTCTGTCCATAAATCCCTTTGCAGAGATGCCTTTGGCCATCCCCATAGGAGTAATTAGGAGCACAGTTTGGCCTCATGTGTCTTAAATTCATCCCTTAATCTGAGTTGTCACTCAAGGATTTCCGTCAGGTTTTTCCCAAAATCCTTGTGTATTTGGAAGCCTGGAAGCAAGCAAGACAAATTTCGTAGACAATGCTTTAATTTCTCAACCACTGAATATACATTACTTAAGGACCAAACCCACTAGTGCCCAGAGTTTCATTTATTTCCCAAAACAGTCAAATAACTTCAGACAGGCCTCTGACTGAAAAAGCTGAAGCTATACTTTTCCAAATCACCATTTGGTAGCCTCATGCACAGCAGCTTTCACAAATATGTTATACTCATTAAAGGAGACTCTAAATGGGTCTTTAGAAACATTCAGAGCTCAATAAAATATCTGAGTCAATTTCAAGATATTAACTTTTAAATACTAGTTAGTGTAATCCATAAAACAATAGAAGCAAATGCAATAAAGTATTTCTTTTTTATTTTCTCAGATTTTTTTCCTAGCATTATTTTTATTTTCTTCTAATTTTGCACGCTCTACTTATCTCACAAAACTCCACTTCTGAACAAACCGATTTAAGCTTCCATTTTAGCTTCACAGGGGAATACTATAGTCACACGTTACTGGCTGCACGGTTAAGCTGGGTGTGTGATGAACATGCCTTTATTATTTACTGAAAATATATCAATAGATGTGAGATACATCTTTTGTATCAATACAAATTAATTTGTGTTGCTGGACTCTTCAAAGAATTAGAGTCGTGAATCTACAAAATTCAACCCAGAGCCTCTCACTGATTTTGGTGGATTTTGGTTCATATCCAAATGGAGGGTGGCAAAATAGCCTGGTCTTCCTCCTCTTCAGAAAACCATGAAGGAGTAAAAGTAAGAGAGAAAGAGGGGGAAGGATTAAAAAAGGAAGAGATTTGCTGATCAGTTTCCTGCAAAAAGAATACCAGCCCTATCTACCAAAAAATTCTTGGCAAATATAAACACTGCCTAGCAAAAAGGAATAACCAGGAGGTCCACGAGAAATTTATTTTATTTCCAAAAGTTAATGCCTGAGTTTTCATGCAACATTTATCTTGTGTTTATTTGTAAAATCACTTCTTTGCCATTGCTTGGGTTGTGTAACTGGCCTGCCAACTGACACAGCTGTGCTACTGCTCAGTGCATGATCTACTTTCCTGGCAAGACAATCATTTGAAAATAAAAATTAGTATGAAAACTTCTGGAACAGATTCTTGAAAGTTTCTATGAACATAATTATTTGGATAAATAAAAAGATGTATTAGGGTTTGATGATTTTTTTTTCAGTTAAAAAGTAATAACTTTTTTCTTTTATTTCAGCCAGTTCAAACCAGTAATAAACAAAATATCAGTAGAATAACTTATATCTTTCTGTTATACTTTGTCAAATTTTCCATTTCCATATCTTGCCCCATTGATGAAGCAAGAAAGCACTAAAATTTGCTTTTAACCTCAAGTCTCTGAGAATAAGCCCTTCCTACACTGAATTTCTGCTCAAAATGGAGCTGATGCTGAAATACTGCATGACTACTTGTGAGAAGCCTCCATAGCACTTCAATGTTAATGTGCTCACTGAAATATATTTATACCTAGAGGCAGAATTCTGATTTTCAAAAATACTGATTCGGAAAAAAGCAAAATGTCACTCTTCTAAATGATCACAAATAAAAAGGATTGTAAAAACAGAAAAGTTAATTATCTGGTTTTATTTGCTATATTCATTCTACTTTTGCATGAGGATTTTAGTCAGCAATTCCTGGCTCTGATTTCATGATAGACAGTAAGAATGAATGCAGTTCTAAACATAAATGAAGTAATAAAAAGCAATCATAAAGACTACTCAGACAATTATAAGCACTCTAGAAGAACTATAACATGTATTAAATAATATGACTCAACAAGATGCAGAATCCTTGGGATTAAAAAAAGTTAACAACTTCATGCATAATGAACAGAAGGCTATAGAAATTTCTAGTGTTATTTAACTTGTTTTATTTCTTTTTCATAAAGCCTAATTGTATACTATTTTATAGAAAATTTATAGGGATTTCAGTGTAATAAGTAATCAGATGCCAGTACAAGCCACAGCAGGAGAGGCTCCCACACCATGCTCTCCTAAATTGATGCAAGTTACCCAGACAGATATTTTTCAGGGAATAAAGTGTAAATCAGACCTTTTCTTTACCCTTGAGACTCTCAACCGTCCTAGTAACAGGGGAGATGGATTTTCCCATGGTAACATAACAAAAGCACACAAAATTTTCATTGGAGTTAGATGACCAAATAGCATTTATTTTTTTGAAGCCGCAATGCCAAGCTTATTTCTGTGCAGAATAAAAGTTGGCCAAGTCATCTTCTTCAGCGCATAAATGGACTCATTTTGGTAGAGGAGACTGATATCATACATAAAACACACTTATATACACTTATTCTACCAAGACTATGTGAAGAATTCACTTAATAAATTAGCTAACATACTTGTTAAAAAGAAAAAAAAAATATTTTTTCCATATTCCAAAGTATTTATCACACTTTCAGGTCTTCTTCTTTCTTTTCTTTCATTTTAACCCAGAAGTAATTCCCTTTCTTAGAATCAGGACAACTTTAGCAGCAAGAGAAGGAAAAAATACCTGCTATCCTTGTTTGGCCTATCCATTTGTGTCCTGTCAAGAGGAATTCTATTGATCCTATTATGTTGTTGTCATGTCCTGCACTGTATGAGAGTCTTCACTGTTATCTGAATGTATCTTGACAAGCTGAGGCATTGAAAGGCAGCAAATAAATATTTTTAAATCCCAACAGTCTGCTATTGTTCCAATATGCATGTCAACAAACAGACCACTGCTGAGAGCAGCACTGCCAGACAGCTCAGTTACCTGAGGATGGCGATTGCTCCTGAGCTCAAGGATGAGCTGACCTGTGTGCTGAACTCATCTGCTCTCCCCACAAAGTAACCACAGTGCAAGTCATGGCAGGAGGGGTTTCTGCATCCTGCTCTGCCAGAGAGACCTTCCAGAGAGGAAAAAAAAAGTGTAAATCAGAACGTCCCCTTTCCCTTGAGACTGCCAACAACACCACTAGTCTCAGGGAAGATGCATTTTCATTGTAACAAAACAAAAGCACACACACTTTCCAAGGAGGCCACTGTGTTTCTGTCAGGTGCTTTCTCTCCCATGACACTGACCTTCAGATCCTTTGGAGCAAAGGCTGAACTGTCAAGCTCTGAATCTGAGCAACAATACATACTGTGAAGATACACTATATGGGATGTTTAGCTGATAGAAACCCACATTGCACATGGAGGCGGATAGAACCAACAGTTTTATGTCACTTAAATATATTAAAATCTTTACAGTTTTGGTTAAATAAAAGTTTGTTTGTATATAGTTCTTAAGCAGTATGTGCATGCTCCCTGAGCCTATACACGACAGTCTTGAACAGTCTATGCTGTAAGTGTTCACATCATTGCCATAAACATTTAAGTTAAAAGATTATCATTCAACTTAAATCTCAGGAAAATCAAGACAGAGATTTACATTGGATTCTGCCTTGGATTATCATGCAGTTCATGGAGAATTTTGGTGGCTCCTCTTTCCCAAAAACATTGCAGCAACAGAAGAGCTCTTCAGTAAACACTTTACTAAGATGCTCCCCTAAGTAGAAATCTAAACACTGTCACATAAGAAAGTAGGCAGATGCTACAGTGCTTGTCTGGCATCAATGAAGATGCAGATCATGTATAAAATTGCATTAAGTCAGGATAGAAAGACCAAACTAGTTGATGGGCAAGAAACAAGTGAAAAACCCTCCTGCTGCATTTCTGGAAGTAAAATCCCTTCCAGTGCACATTAAAAAAGGATTGACCATCTGAATCTGCATCCCTAGCCACACACTACAGTGTCTTTCATTACTCCTCCATTATCTCCTACACTTCAACAGCAGTAGAAAATCTCCCAGAGGTAGGAAAAGTACCCATAATCTGATGCAGCACCCACAATAATAGCCACACTCAAAAAAATCCACAATGATATCTTGACTGACCATGAGCAAAGACTAGCACCAAAGCCTCCTTCTCTGCCTCCTTGTTCCTTATTGAACAAGGCACAATACTTGCTGAGTTCGCTGACATCAAGCAGCAACCTTTCCTATGAGAACTCTCATGAAACCCTCAGTGAGGTTTCTGCCAGGGACTTCTTTATTGTGTTACTTTCTCAGTACAGTGAGAAAGTGTTGGAAGGGTCTCACTCTGCACCAGATTTCTCCTTAAAAATCACAAAATAGGATCACTTAAATGATATCCATATCTACTCCACTGACCACATTTGAATCCTCAATGTGCCACAGCTATGTCACTCAACCTGTTAAGAAGAAGTGGTGTGAGAGGGCAGGAACTGACCAGCTGCTCCTATGGAACAGTCTAGTGATACTCTAATATCCATAGTGATTCTGAGATATGCATGTATAATGTCTTCTCAGCAAAAGATGCTGCCTCTTACTTGTAGTTGTTTTAGATTATGTTGTGAGTTCAACCTCTGTGTTTCCTGACCCACCTTCCACCTGTGCCAGCAAAGTCATGTTCTCAAAGCAGCACAGAGATTTGATACTCCCAAAACATTAAAGTAAGAAGCTGTCTGATGTCATTATTTTAATTATGGCAGAAAGGAAACATATCTCAAGAAAGTTGGGACATCTATAAAGCCTCCATTATTGTGTCCTTTGCAGGAAATGTTACTGCCTTAGGCTACATGTTACCATATTTTTTTCCTCTTCAGGTGGGCTCACTAGAGATTGGAAATAAAACCATATATCATATGTGGAATTATTTTCTGTTCTTTCACATCATGTAACAGTTTAGGTGCCTACTGTCTCCTTATCTAAACTTTGTTTCCTATTCTCCTGTTTCCAGTGTGGGCTGCAGCAGGGACTGTTCATGCATATTTATCAGTGATTCTAGATACTGTGCTCATTACCAAACCAGAAGCGACTTCAGCTCCAGGAGGAATTATAGTCAGGCCCTTTGCAGAAGGAAAATAATAATGATAGCTGCTCTGACGAACATGCCCAGCAGACATGGAAGAAGCAAACTCTGTAAAGTGTTCTGGTGCAGTCCAGGGTCAGTAACGACCAAATACTTCCCAGACTGACACCTGACTTCCTGGCACTCATCCTGCAAAACCTTTGCAGCTACTCCCTTCCCATGAGAACCACAACTATCTTTTCTCCCACCACTCTAAAGGACTCCACTGAGGAAACTTGCTTCAAAGTAGCCTGCTGCCTCAGCCAGTGTCCAGTGCTAGAAGTAGGGCCCATTTGCTGTGGCTTATCCTAGACTTATCATTCAGATATTTTATCTGACACTGTGGTTTAAGGATTCCTTTTTCATCTCACAGAACCAATGTGGAGGGCTTTCTGCAGTGAAATAAATCAATAAATAATTACTGCTTCATATAGCAGGGCACCACGGACCACTAGCACAGCTACTCAGATGAGACAGATAAGTACCAACAATGTTGGAAGAATCCTGCCTTGATAGCCCTCAGCCTTCTCTAAATATCTGTCATCAATGAGCAAGAAGCATCTGTCTAGTGCTTCAAGCCAATTCACACAGAAAAAGGGCACCTTGTAAAGAAATAAACGTTCATCCAAGGAAAGAGATCCAGAAAAATAGCAAAACAAGAATTATATTTACATTGAAAAACACTGAGTCAACAAAAAAGGCTAATCAGCCTCAAAATCTGTCTTCAGGTTAACTTGTTCATTTCCTATACAAAAAGCTCATAGTCAGAGACCACCATAACCCCAAAAATGTCTAAAACCTTGGGTCTGAGGCTGAACCTTTCATCTCCTGAGGACTTGGAATTCATCCATTTGCTGCAGGATATTAGAGGCTGATCAGGACAAATCCTTCAAGTTACTATCACCAGGTACACATCCAGTGTCATAAGGCATGATAGTTCCAGCATCAAATTTAAACAGAGAAATTTCTAAAAGACATAAGATTAAAGCATGAAAGCACAAAGGAAACTACAACTATTCCCCAACTACAACAACAAAATTCCTCACTCAAGATTGTAGAACCTACTCATAAAAACCTTTGCAGAGAGAACTTCAACAGCTTATTTATGCAAATCACATAAGTTTTGACTTTGCTACCTATCAGGTAGCTTGGCCTACTATTAAAACTAAAACTTCTTTACTGCAAATACTTGAATCTGCACTATAGATTATTTCCCTGCCCTTTGTGTTTCCTCTTACATACTAAAGCACGCTCTGTTCTCATTTAATTCTGTTTTTACCCAGAAAACTCATTTCTTCACTGTTCTCACAATTCTCATTGTCTGTCTCTCAGGTTTCTCCAAACATACTTGTCACAAATTGCTGAATCTGGTGGATCAGTTCAGGCATCCCAGGCCCAGGCAGCAGTGATATGTCTGAGTGTACTCTAAATAGATATACAGACTGTACAACTGGCCACGCTGATACAGAAACACTGAGCACAACACTCAAACAAAAACATCACAAATGGCTTGAACTTGTTCCCTTTTATGGATGAAAAAATATATATATTTACAGACACACATACATAAAATATGTATGTCTTCAGCAAGTGGCCTTAGACAACTTTGGCAGAGTTGCTCACCTGGCTATCTTGCATTTACACAGTCAAATATTCCTGCTTTAGCAGGAAATTTTAATGGATTTCACCGTATTTTAGGACATTTCTGTAAATTGTCAACGTCACCTTTAATTCTAATGCTCTCTCCCAGCATTCTTCATTCTGAGTGGCTTAATCTATGCATTAATAAACAAGCTCTCCTTTTGAACACCCAACTTGTAAATGAAACTATTAAAAAGCACCAGTCCTATGAAAGGCCACCGTGGCCACAGAAACATGAATGTACCTCTGCCATTTAGCCGTGAGACTCTATAAAACTCATTTCCCTGATAGCCAGGTTTACACTTGCGCCTCAATTGAGGGTTTGTTTCTGTGTTCCTACTTCATGCATGTAGTTTATAATTTTACTTACTTTCCCTTGCTGTGCATTACCTCTTCTTTACTCTGGAGTGCAAGAGTTTAAGTTAGCACCATTGCTATTCTTTAGCGGAGTTTCAGCTACTCTGAATTCCACATATCCATGCACTTGTTTCTTAGGTGATTATTTTTTTAGGGGTTTTTTTAAAATTTGTTAAAGTTTGTTTGAAATCCATTGGGTGTTTTTTGTTTTCTTTTGGTTTTTTGTTTTTTTTTTTTTCTTGTGGGTTTATATATTTATTTCATGCTTTTCCACTTGCTTTTTCTAAAAATAGATTCAAATTGTCCATGTGAAAAGGTAAGAGTAAGCTTAAAATCAGAAGTTAACCAATAACAAAAGGGGACTTTCTACTACTTCTGTATGAGAGAACTCTTATAAGGAACTTGCAAAAGTTTGCTGTAGGCCGTATGCGTTCCAAACAGTTACTGCTCTAGCTGATGTTCCTCATCACTACGAAACTTTGTGCTTTGGATAATTGGTCCAAAGTATCACCTTCCGGTCTCCCTTGCTAAGTGATTCATAAGCAACCCTAAATACACCTTCTTTCTCATTTTCCCCACCCCTTTTCCCAAAGGAAGGAAGCCTTTCCTCTACCTGCAACTCAGAGCAGTTGGCACAGAATGCAACATCACTTCCTGCTACTCCTCTTGGCCAAAAATATTAGTTTTTAAAGCAAGCTCTTTTACCTTACTTGAATTCAAATCTTTATGACAATCCAGATGAATTTCATAAAAACATGGATTTCAAAAAAACTGTCAGATATAAAACTAAAGAATATAAAGTTTAACTTCACAGAAAATTTCACAGTGCTCCAAGTACTTTTGCTACATTAAAAGTCCACAGAAAAAAAGAATCAGACAAATTTGCAATGGTAAAAAGTTCAGGGATTCGGCCAAAGTCAGCAGGAACTCCATTAAGATGTTTTGTTACCTGGATCTTGCCTAGATAATTTACCTAAACTAAATTAGCTCACAAAATAGTCTCCAGAAAGTGAGCTGATTGCCTATGCATGGTATTATAATCTGTAAACATAAAAGCAAAATACTTAAAATACAGAACAGAATGTGTGGGACAGTCATGCTAAAATGCTCCATTTCAGGTGTTGAACTACACCAATCTGGGATATTTCAAATGGGACACTCATGTGTCAACTCAGGTGTCCCTTCTAACAAATGGAATTGGATCTGAGATGGGGTTTTGATCCAGAATCCTCTTAAAGCAGGGAGAATTGATGGAAATTCCACTTGCTGAAATAAAACCATTGCTAAAAGGGGAAAAAAGAGAAAGATTGAAAAGAGTTGAGGATGAAGATGGAATTTGCAATACTTGCATATATAATCTTGCAAATTATTTTGTATGCTACTGCTCTGCTTCTATAATTCCACAATCCCTGCATCCGAACAGAGATTGAACAAAAATAATAAAAAGGGAAATTTAGCAATAGATGGCAATAGGTATTTCTTCAGAAACTGCCAGTTGTATGATGAAAAAGCAACAGTTTGAGCCATTTTTGTTTGCTTAGTTTATGTAGAATCAGATATTATTAGAAACATCGATAGAACATTATATTGCCATTCAGAATAGTAAAAAAAGAACCTATAGACTATTTCAGATATATTGTATTTAGAGGCTTGACTCTTCAGAAATAAAAGCAAACCCTAAGACTAAAAATTCTGTATCATTCTGTGCATGTAATGACCGAGTTGACAATGACCACAGCCCATTCTGTCAAATAATTGTGCATGTGTATAATGATGTATAATCAGTTTAAAAATATTTAATAATGTACTTTACTTTTCAAGGACTTCTAAAAAGGACACCTCTCATGATTCTTGTTGCGTAAAGCAGAGCCCACCTAACTAAACTAACAACAGCTGAGCAAATATACAACATGCAATAGGTTTCCAGTGTAAAAAATGAGGTTTACACTGGTTTTGAAATCCACAAGCTGCAAGTTATTAATGGTACTAGGACATCCACATCTGATTCAGATTTAGTGTCATCCACCCACCACAAAGTCTGTCTCCCTTGTTTTTTTCCTTCACAAAAAGAATTTATAAAAACACAAAATTTTTACAATTAACAATGAAAAAGGTGAGCATTTAGCTGTTTGCTCATCTGGGGCTAAGTATTAAATGTGAATTTCTCGTTGCTTTTGTGATTGATGGATATCTAAATAAAAATCTATCATTATACTAATAATGCCAACTATTCTGAATTTTTCCTTTGAGAAGACTAGGACCTTTAGCTTTCATAAAGATAATTAACATATTTCTGTGTGGTCCAGGAATATATTAAAGCACAACAGAAAAGAAAGCATTTTCTGTAGTTGTTCAAATGTTTCAACAGAAAATAAAACCAGCCACAACTCTGTTTTGTAGCCAGAAAAAGCAAGCATCTGGAGTGTAACCTAGGAGGATCCCATGAGACATAAATGATGATCCAAATATGATCAGACATTCTGGTAACCAAATTAAATATATCATAATACAGGCAGTTCTTTCAATCTACCTGACTGCATAAACAAAGGTCTCCCTGTCACAGGACTGGCAGTGAGAAATTCCCTGAGATTTAGTGAGGGAAAGGGAGACTTAATCCACACCATGGTCTAGGTAACATGGATAAAGTTATTTGTATAATACACTGTTATTAAAGCACACAGGAGAGACGAGCAGAGGACAGTGAGAGCATCTCATTATCTATACCACTCTCTGTACCAGCATCCTGTCACTGTCACATTTTTGTATCTTTCCTTCCACACAGTCAAGTCTTCTGGCAAATAAAAAAGAACAAGGACACAGGGTGGGGTGAAAAATGCATGTTCAGAAAACTGGTGTTAAAAATAATAAAAAGGTATGATAGGGCAAACAGAAATCTCTCACCTCTCAAAAACAACTGAATGATGTTATAATGAGAGTAGGACATGATGCTCTCTCTCAGCAGACTTTCAGAACTCTCCAGTCACAAAGTATTCACTGACCCATGAACGTTGATGGCTAGTTTATGGCTTATGCCATCAGCAACCTAGCTAAGAAAATCCACTCTTCTACGAGTTCTGTGAATAGCTTTTTTTCAATAGAAAATAATATATTTAAGAATCATGCATCTATTTTTATAGAAAGTGGGTTTGTATATTTACAATAGAAGGGAATATTGTACCTTACCTTCATAGCAATAACAACAAGTTTTCCAAAGTTGTTCCCTCTGAAAAATAAGAAATTAGCCTCTAAACAAATCATCTTGTTATATTTACTGCATTCACACTGGGATCTCTCAGCCAAGGGATGAGATGTAGGTAGAGATTTAAAAGTCAATTTTCAGCCAACCACTACTGTTAAATGAGATGAATTTTCTTTCCAGACACCCGAATGTGATATAATACATGGCTAAAGCTCTAATGAAGGCAACAGAGCTGCTGCTGACATAATCACCTGAAGAATTTGACAAAGATGATGACAGATCTGATCTTTTGGGTCTAGATGGTGCTCAATGGATGACTTATTTTTATCATTTAATGGCCAAAGTACTGAAAATGTGTTTCAGGCACAGCCAAAAGTAAGATCTGACATAATACCTGGCATTTGAAACCATAATTTCTATAATTTTAGAGAGAAATTACTTCATCCTGTTTTCAAGTTTTTTGGTTGAAGTGGAGTACTAGGTGATACACAGAGATATACTTGCACACACAAAAACCACATCTAAAACTTCCAGAGGAGAGACTTATAATGTTCTCTCTAGTTTATGAGCATCTGGTTAGATGATTCCTCTGGAGAGCAGGCTACAAATTCCCACTGTGAGCCTTCATAATTTTTCCCCAAACTTTGAAATGTAGCTCTTCTGGTACACATTTGTCTCCATTTTAAACAGTTTCACTTTATGTGAAATAATCTCTGAATTGGGTCTGGAACTCAGGTATTCCTGACCTCACAGACGACCATTCCATTGCTATATCCTGAAGTGTAAGAATATAACAATTAACACAGAATAGATTCAGCAGGAAAGAACAAGAATAATCCACTCAAAGTTCTCTTTCTTAATTTTTATCCATCTTCTTAGACCTGAAAGAATGAGTAAATTCCATGACTACAACAAGCTTCTGAAAATGATCAGATAGCTTCTCCAAATGTTTTTGTACATGCTGTTATGTCTCCAGTGAATCAAGAGAAATACTTGGACCTATTTCAAAAACTTTTACTGTGGAACAAGTTTTTAAATTAAAGGTCCTAAAGTATTCACCCAATTTTGCAACAGAAGTTTCATATGGACTGAAACTGTATTTTTCACTGAATAAAGCTATTCACTTGGAAAAAAAAAATATACTCGACCCTGTTAGGGTATCAAAAATCAGTTAAAAAAAATAAAAAAAGAAATAAAAAATAGATGCTACCAGAAGATATAAGGAGTAGAAAAGAAGGTATCAGGAAGGTATAACTTCAAAAAAGACCCCAAGCACTAAAACCCACCAGTTGAGACTCAGGAGGAAAAAAATTAAAGGAAGACAGAAGACAAAACCCAAAAGGAAGAAGAGGAGTCTAAAATAACAGAAGTATATGAAACCCAAAAAGAAATAGTCTGACTTTGAAACAAAATAATTTCTCAGCTGATCCATGGTTTCAAGTCATCTAATCTCCCAGTGTAAAGGCAATAGTTGAGACTGGTAGACTGTATCAGAACTAAGCATTTAAAAAGAAAAAGCTAAGTGAAAGCCACTATAAAACATGGGGAAAGATCTAATTTTTGCTTTTGGCTTTTCATGCCTTTAAGGAGGTAAATGGAGGAACTTGTGACAGAAAGCATTTTGGAATACTTGAGTGTCAAGTACTATATTGTTACAATATCACTGCTGTGTAGTACTGTAACCAGAGAGCCATATTGCACCAAATGCTCAGTATGACAAGCAACACCTGTGTGTGCAGGTGCCATCTTTCAAGTTGACAGAACTTGCTAATATTTTGGATAAGAGATGGTATTTTTCTTTACAAATTTTCAACGTATTTAATTGATTTCTTTTTTCTTTTTTTTACTGATACAATTGTTTAGGAAGTACTCACTCCTGCAGCAATCATTAATCTTCACCACAGTCCCTGCTTCTGTCTTTTCCCACATGGCAAAATACACAATCATTTTTAAATTACTGGAACACTACATTTTGAAAGAGCCCATTTTTAGTCTATGTCATTTATCTCACCTAAGACAAACTTCCTTTGCAGGAAGCCACATCAATACTCTGATAAATCCAGACTTTAAATTTGTTGCTTTGAGAAAACCAATTACCCACTGCCTAAGCAATGAAACAGGTCTCCGTTAAAACTTTATTTGTTACTTCATGATCAAAGTCTTTCACTCACTGGCAAACTTTTGCTTATCCATTAATTCGGCTGAATATTCTTTCCATGATATTTTGCTCCTTTGTAGTGATTTTTTCATGCTATTTGTTATTTATTCTTAATTTTTTTTCTAGGTGTCATACAGAAGTTGTTACAAAGCAAGATATGCGATGTAAGCAATTCACTACTGAATTTGTGTATATCATTGGGATTCTGTTCACACTAATTTTTGCAGACCCTCCAGAGAGTCCAGAATTCTATGGGTTATTTTCTGTATGAATTCTGTATAAATTCTGTTCATTCTGTTTGAGTTCAGGAGAGACACAGAAGAGCTTCTCAACAAAGCTAATATTTACAGATAGTCAAAATGGAAAGGTGTACCATAGCCCACTCCAATGAAATTTTAGAAATAATGTCAGATGCTCATATCTAATTCATTTTTCCACAATTAATATTTTTCTTCTACCACCACATTTCTTCTCCAGTTTTCAGCTTAAAAATGTATTAATGCTTATGTTATATCTATTTATCTCCTAAGTTTCTTATTTTGCCTAAGGAATTTTTCTTCCTCAGCAGTTGGTGCTCTGATGAATTCAGGATATTCAGCATACATTCTCTTCACCTTTATTTCACTAAATGCAAACCAGATTTTTCTTATATCCTTCCATAGGAGCACTACCTTTCCCTTCTCCTACTCAGCTTCACACCTGTATCAGTTTTGACCAAACTGGTCTCAAGTGGGATCGGTCAGGTTTTTACACAGTGGTCCTCATATCTATTGGAAATGCACATGTGCTACCCTTAGAAACAAGAAAACAAACTTTTTTTTCTGGCAGCATAGTGGTCCAGCTAGAAAAAGTATTCAAGCAACCACAACTGCCTGATATCAAGCCTCTCATCAAGAACTTTTGAGTATGAAATGTGTGGTGTGCCATTGTGCTACAATTTGACTTCTTCAGAAACTTGGTAAAAAAGGTAGTTATGAACCCACTTGATTTAAAGCAGCTTTTTTTCTTCCTGTGATAAATCTTATCACATCAATTCAGATAGAAAAATAGGCATTAAGCAAAGGGACACTAAAATTAATATATTTAATAAAATTTCTAAACTACAACATCTTCCCATTTTTCAAACTCAGAGTATTGTATTTAAACATCCCTGATCTACAGCTGAAGAAAGAAACACAATACCAAAGAAATAAATACTGCTCTTGAAACAAAATATGTGTGAACATGCACATACAACCAGTTTGTTAAGACAGGGATATTTTAGAATCAGTTTTTGTATCAAAAACATACTTTAAAGTTGGGCTGATAGTACCACTATTTGATAAAACATCATGTGTTTCTGTTATTATCTTCTCCTCTTCCAATCAGCTAAAGCAAGGTACCCTTACCATGCAATAACAGCATTTTAACATTCAAAAGAATTCATACTTTCACTAAGTAGGAAAGAGAGAACTAAATAAAATCTTTTCCAGCAGAAGTCTTTGTGAGAATGTGAATAAAAATGCATCATAAACAGTATCTGAATGGTATGTTACACAGCCAACTACAACCAGCTAACACTATAGTTTGCTTTGTTAAAAAAAAAAAACCAAACTAATTTCTAACTACATCATTCAACCCTTGTTACTAATTCAAGACTAATAAATTTTAAACGCTGATTTGATTTTTCCTGCAAGGAGTGTTGAATAATCATCATCCTCCTTTCTGGGCAGCCAAGAAAACATGGATTTAATGAGGCAAGTGGATTAGCACACACCTATAAGAACAGAAATCTCAAGAAGAACAGCACACTATTGCCATCTTCATATATATTTTTCAAGTGATTTTTCCTTTACAAA
Source organism: Molothrus aeneus (assembly GCF_037042795.1). Taxonomy (NCBI): domain Eukaryota; kingdom Metazoa; phylum Chordata; class Aves; order Passeriformes; family Icteridae; genus Molothrus; species Molothrus aeneus. The sequence goes on from NC_089646.1 coordinate 85,850,584, forward strand.
GGAATCCAATAAAGAGCAGCCTCCACAAGGAATCATTGAAAATTTAACATTGGGGTAAATACAGACACTTTTTGATCTTCTTACACACTTTTGATATTAAAAGAAAAAAAAAAACTAGAATGATCAGAAGTCTATAAAATAGAATTTAAGGAAGGAATTTAAGATGTTATCATGGTTTTAACCCCAGCTGGAGATGAAACTCCACACAGCTACTCACTCAACCTTTCCTCTTATAAAATCCATCCTGGTAAAATGGGGAGAAAAATCAAAGTAAAACTTGTATGTTGAGATAAGAACAGTGTAATAATTGAAAAAAAATGAAAATGTAACAATGGTAAAATAATATTTATAATTTTTAAAAACTGGAAAGAAAAAAACAACCAAACAACCAGTGGTGAACAATGCCAAACGCTCACCAGCTAGTGACAGATGCCAGACCTCCCTTCCCAAATCCAGACTGGCCACCCTTCTAGGTAACTCTCCCTAGTTTATATACTATATTCTTCATAGGGTATGGCATGCTATGGTGTGGAATATCCTTTTGATCCATTCAGTTCACCTGTCCTGGCTATGCTCTCTCACAGTTTACTTTTTGTTTGACAAACCACCTCACTGGCAGAGTATGAGACAGAAAAAATGTCCTTGACTTAGGATAAACACAAGAGGAAAAAAACCAAAACATCAATGTGTCATCAACACCATTCTTATTTCAAATCAAAATAGCAGTACTTTAACAGCTATTGAAAATTAATTAACTGTACCCTAACTGAAACCAGGACAGATGCTCTCAGTATTATTCCCTCAGTTGTTAAAAGGAACATTCTCACTAACTCAACTGGTAGATAAATTTTGCATGTTTTTCAAGGGAGCCCTTTATCACCTGTAAGGAACAGAAGGCTCACACTGAGGAATCTCTATTGAAGAAACAGATCAATGAGTCCTTCCAATTTGGCTTAGGCTACAGAAAATAAGTTTTATCACAGGCAACTACTATTAAAAGCCACAAGATTAGGTCTGGAGCTGACTGATGTACCACAATTTATTACAATCACAATTTTAGTTAGTTTATATAGACTGTAAGACACTTGGATTTTACAAAATTGTTTTATTCTACACTTCCTTAACTGAACATTAGGACCCAAATTGTTCTCTAAAGAGTTTGAAGAAGTGTGAGAAGGTAAGAAGATAGAGAAAACAATTTTAAAAATTACCTGCAGTTCCTTCGAAAGATTAAAAATACTGTTTGCAGCTTTTGCTGGATTAACTAATTCTTATTCCTGTATCAGGCTTCGTTAATTTGTATATTCAACCTCATTATAATAGCCATATTTGCATAAAAATATCAACTTCAGAATCATTATTCCGGTGTCTTATTCACAAACAGCCTGCTTTTAATGCCAAACAATTCTTTATTGAGATCTCTAAGGAGAGAGAGAAAGAGAGAAAGGAATAATGAATATACCCACGAAAGTGGTCTTCTTACAAGCTGAGCTTATAGGACCAGGGCTGTATCTCAACAGCTAGGAATCAAAACCATCACTCATTTATCCCTGACACAGCCAAGCCAACACACATTCCTTGACTCAAATTTGCCCATGCACAGATCAGAATTCAATGTACTTTTTGTCCATCTGAACTGCCAGCCAGCTGGTTATTTCTCTGGGGGGTAAGAGCAACCATTGGAGAATTGCAGTCTCTGATGGGGTCTTTGTTCTCTGTCCCAGTGTCTAAGGACATAAATCTTACACAGACCTACCTTCTGCTTCTGCACACATCTATCTGTCTGCTGCCAACAGTTCTCTAACAAGCAACCAAAAAAACACAGGTATTTTGATGATAATAAATTCTGTCATGGACTTCAGGATAAGTTCCTGAATCCAAAAAGGCTGGCTGGAGAACAAAAAAAGAGACTATAGATGCTGCAGTAAAAAACAAGTGTACTGAGAAGTGAATTCTTATAATGAGATAGCTAAAAATTCACATGTGGCAGAATATAATTTCAAGACGTATAAATAACTAATCTAATAGGCCAATTATATTACTCCCTTTAAATATCTCAAAACCAAGACCTGAACTAAATAAGTCCATTTCAAAATTACATTAAACCCCCCCTCCATATTTAATCTTCTGGTTACTTCTGCCCACCTTCAGCTTTGCACTTTTTTTCCCCGAAGCTCATTTCTGAGCTGGCAATGCTATTACGCTTATACCCATAAAAGGAGTAGTCAGTGAAAACTCACAAGGTCTACCAACACAATACCTTTGTGCAATAAAAATGACTGATCAGAAGCCCAGAGGAAAAAGTAAACAGAAGGAGAAAAAGGAGACAGAGCACAACATATGTGTTGTGTCTGCAGCACTGAAGGCATATTTATAGAAATCAGTAGTGACAATAGCTGTGAAACTGTATAATTTAAAAGCCCACCACAGCAAATTGTATCTTCACTCTCAGTAATTAGATAAAATCTATTTACCAGCAAATACATCCATAGGGGGACAGACATAAAAAAAATCTGAAAAATTTCCAAAGCACATTGAATAATCTTGGAACACTAAGTGCATGGCATCTCTCAGAACTGGCCTCTGTGATGGGACAATGCAATAACCCTTGCCTACTTTGCCAGAACCATGAAAAAATGCCTATTTTCTCCATTTGTTTCAAATTCAGACAACTTTATTGAGAAATTTATTATATCTTGTTTCTAACTAACTCACATCTTTGTGCTGTGCTTTGACCTTGTCACAGGCAAAACCAGAATAACTAGATGTAATGTGACAATATTCCCTTACTCCTATGGTGCGAACATTTGACAAGCTGTTAGACAAGCTTTGACCATTAGACCATTTTTTATCTAAATACAAATATCAGAAGGGGAAGGATGCAACTTAAATAGAACTTTATTGTTTAAAATTAAGGAAGCCTCTTAATGAAAATGAGTCTTGGGTAGCACAACTCCAAAGGGAGTTTTATATACTTTGATTACTTTTTTCCTTAAGATAAAGCAAAAGAGTTGAATATAAAGGCTTCTGTCTTTCAGATGGAGAAACTAGTTTTTGACTCTTAATCATACATCCACCATCTACTGAATGTCAACAACTGGAACACACTCACTGCAAATGTAAGTGCTCCCATATTAAAAGCAGCATAAGTCAACAACTTTTGGCTTCGCACATATGTGGATCGCACATAAAAAGGGGTCCAAGTTCTAAGATTTAATCACAAAGCATTTGAGAACTGAAAAAACTCACCTTGGTTTAGCTCTAACACAGCTCTAAGTATTTTTTCCTAGAATAATGCTTTTACTAATAGAAAATTACCACATAATTCTATATTATAAAGTTACTTGATCAACCTCTGAACAGCCACTGTAAGAAGAAATGATAACAAAAGATCTATTCAAGATCTATTGTCTTTACTACTTACATCAGACTAGATGCTCACAATCCTCATATACTTCTGCTTGTGAGATTAAGTGGAGCAATTTTGAAAGAATTTAGGGAAGGCGTTGTGACAACCTGATAGCAGCCTAGCACCTAATGAAGGCCTTCAAGAAAGCCAGAGAGGCACATTTTACAAAGGAATATAGTGATAGGAAAATGGCAAATGGCTTCAAACTGAAAGACGGTAAGCATGGGTTAGATATGAGGAAGATACTCTTTACTGTGAGAGTGGTGAGGCACTAGAACAGGTTTTGCAAAGAGGCTGTGAATGCCCCAACCTTGAAAGTGTTCAAGGTCAGGTTGGATGGGGCTTTCTTTGAGCAGCCTGCTTTAGTGGAAGGTGTCCTCATGGCGGAAGAAATTAAACTGATGATCTTTAGGTGCCTTCCAGCCCAAATCACTCTATGACACTCATCCTACACAACACAGTGATTCTAGTAGCTTTTAAAATGCACACCTATACTTCTTTTTAACTAAATCCATTTGTAGACCTTTTAGTGTTAACCTAAAATAGAGAACATATCTATCATAATTTAAACCCATTTAATCTTTATTCAATAAAATAATTTCAATGTAAGTTAAAATAAATTATTCCTGAAGTTTCTTTTTGTTCTTGCTTTATTTGGTTGGTTTGGTTTTTGTTTTTAGGTAAAGAATTGCACCAGGCCAACATAGAATCACACGATATATTATTAAGTGACTTATGGCACAATGATTCACACATTTTTTACTTCAATAGTACTTGACTTCTAGCCTTATACTTTATAGGAATAGATGTTCTATTGCATCATAATTCACACCCTGTCATATCCATGACAGATCGAGAGAATTTGAAGACACTAGGAGAATGGGCAAAGAATGACAGCTGAACTGTAACATTTGAAAGGTGTAAAGGAAACTGTAATCTTGGGAGTGTTCTGTGATGTTGCTAGAAGAGACAACACGGGATAAAGAGAGAAGAAAATATAGGTTTCTAGGAGTAGTAAGTGAAGAAACAAAAGAAAGATTTATTCGCAATAAGTAAGATAATGCAGGCATTGAAAAGCAAACACAACCCTACCTAATTACAGCTGGGACAATAATACAACCAAGACAAAAGAAATACCAGATTTTCAGTTTCTATTCTTCACTACTGCTGTATAAGTGCAATATACACCACATGTCAAGACTGTATGGTCTAACTATACTATTATCATCATAGAACACAGGTGTGCCCTTACCTTCCCATCCTTTCACCTTTTGAGGCAAAGAAATTAATCTCTTCCTTTAAACAACAGACAGAGGAGCAGTCTGGCCCTTTTCACTGGCATCTCCATAAAGTAAGAAAGCAGAAACCATCACAAAGCACAAGGACACAAGAGCACAGTACCGAGTGTGAAAGAAAAATTGAATAGTAGTAGTTATCTCAACCAGAGCTTTGGAGCTCTTTTCCTGCTGATCATCAGCAGGGTTGCTCATACACCTTGTTTACACATACAGTACAAAAATATCCATCAGTTAAATTTGTATGCGATGGCTGTTATTTATGAAATTTCATGCAGTCATTTCACTCCCTTTAATAATATACAAGAGTGCATTTACAAAAGTACCCATAACCATAAAGTAATTTATGGTAAAAACCCTAAAAACATTCTCATCAGAACTTGGAGCAGAGGGCAACACTGAAAATGATCTATCCACAACAGGGTTGATAATTCATAAATCAATTCCAGATAGATACAGAGTTCTGAAAACCTCCACCTGGGAGGGAACAAATGTCAGCATTTCCTAAGATGTTGATCAAGATAATACCATTTCATAAAAACTTGAACAAGAACAAAATTGCTCAGAAAGCAATGGAAAAATATTACAATGAATAAGTAATTCATTTTGCAGCCAAAAGCACAGTATGCCAGTGAAAAAATGAACCATGCATTTAGCCACCCCCCTTCTTTGAATAAAGACACTGTACACTAATTTAAGATAAAAATTCACAGCAAGTACTTCAGGGGTTTTTTTATAGTCCCATAATTCTGAAAATATGTAATAAGCATGAATGGATTCGTACACCTATTGGAATATTATCCCAATATCACCAGGTGGAACGTGCCTGGCCTCGTCTGGCCCTTGCTGCTGGGCCAAAGGCGGCAGCTGTGGTGTTTCACCTCAGAGATACCTTTGGCCAGCTGGAAGGTGCAGTTAGGCACTCAGAACAAGACCAGCATGGTAGAAACTCAGTTTACCTCTGGTGGAAAGGCTCCATGCTAGGTGAAGAGGAAAAGGAGACGGATTCTGCAGAGGGTTTAATCCAGAGTTTTATTCCAGGGTCACAGATGTCTGAACCTTGGTAACAGCTCCAAAGAATCCCGACCGCATGGTCTCCGTTTCCTTTAAGCTCGGAGCAAGGGGAGGGAAGGGACAGGTATGGCACCAACCAGGTGGGAGGGGCGGGGTCTCAGGGGACAAGTGACACTTGGCTAACCCAATGACCCCAGGGCTGAGGGGCATCTTTTGAACTTTTGCCAATCACACCCCTGCTGGAATGATAAGATTGACTGACAGCACTTAGCAAGGAGGCAAGGGGGAGGGGAAGGGAGAAGGTATTGCCACACCTGGGAAACTACTCGGATAGCTGAAACAGGAAATGGCATTACACTGCAACATACACCTACTTACTTTATCATAGGTGAATCAGATGTCTCAAGTCAAAAAAAAAAAAAAAAAAAAAAAGAAAAACACAAACAAAGAAAAAAGACTACAATACCAGAAAACTAACCAACTCCCACAGCTCTGAAAAAACAAAAAAAAGGAGAGTACTTTCACATTGAACGATTAAGGCACACAGATAATTCTACCTGCCTCACTGTTCTTATAATGAATGGAACTGATGGATCTTTTCATGTACGCTTAAATTTCTACCTAAAATCATAGCAAGTGATAGGTTTTAATTTAACAACCTTCTGCTTTAGAAGCCTTACTCTTCCTCTCCAGCCTACTGTTCAAAAATGTGTATCATCTTTCCTGAAGTCTCATCCGAAACTGTCAGGTCATGACAACAAGCTTTTAAAAGCATCAAAAGGCAGAATAAGCACTGCACCAGAGGCAGACAGGAGGTAGGAGGATACAGTAGGACAGCTGAGGACAGTATCTAGCTACACAGGATGAGCACTTCTTGACCCTTTTAATTTCTCTATGTCCCTGATTCATCTGCCATGTCTGCACTCAGCAACTGTGTCACCAGGAAAACAAAAAAAAAGTAGTTAATTGAAAGTATTTGTTTGCTTTCCTTAATATACACAATAAGAAGTAACACATGTGCTCTGGTAATGTGCTGGTAATTTTGCCTCTTACAAAGACAAAAATACCACTACAAATTTTGTTTTTTTATTTCTATCATCTGTCCCTTGTGCAGTCTGCCAGACTGAAAGAAGGCCCTGCTCCATTACTAAAAAGTTCAGATTGTGGTGAGCATTGCCATCAATTTCTCCAGAAAATAAGCAAATACCACTGCTTGCATATCTGGATCTGTACATGTCAGAATCCTCATAGAACATCCATTTAAGAAAAAGCATACAAGAAAAATTTCAACTGATTTGGGATTGGGCCTTAACTTATTATACAAATCAATGCTCTGTAAAACATGTAGAGCGAGGCTAAAAAGAATACAAATCCGTTTTGAAAGTACTAAAAAATTACATAAATCATACATTTCATTTCTAATTTTCTTAATGTAAAAAACAAAATAGTCTTCTACAAGATAGAATTTGCACATGGAAGCATTAACACATCCGTTTCCAACTGCAATAAAAATACATTGGATAAGCTAAAGCATTAAATACCATCAACCTAGTTTTAAAAGTATATCAGATTGATTGGGCCAGGAAATATAAGGCAGTTAAATGACACTCCTGGTACCACCACTGAATAAATGCAGAGTCACAAAAACATTTGGTTAAAGAATCATCTAAGTTTATGAGGCTTATACAGACTGGGCTGGGCTCATTTAGCTTTTGTTAAAGTAAACCAAAACTTTCAGAACCAATAGATTTTTGAAATTGTACAACTACAAAATTTATGAGAGAAACCATGAAAAGAAGAATGTTACTCTTTGCATAAATTTTGAACTCCTGGGGGAATCAAAAGCAATGGTACATAAATACACAAGTCCCAAACAAAACCATTGCCTATTGCTTGTGAAGTACTGTGGCTGCTTATTACCATGGAATTCATGTTTGCTGTAGCAACTGGACACATGCTAAGAATGTGATTTAACTATCGTTTACTCCCCTAGAAATGAGGTATAAGGATGCTACTGCAATTCAAATGTACCCTCTGCATTCATCATGCGAATCTTATCCTTTCAGAATACAACATACAGGAAGTACTTGAAGGGATTTTTAAAGACACAGAATTCTGCATCATACAAGTTCTTATGTCAGTATATTAAATAAACCTTCCAAGTCCCTAAACATTAATTAGTTGAATTACTTTTTACTTAAATTGAACAATATTTACTACTTTCATTCAGTCATATACTCCTCACACTTCGTAAAGAAAAAGTTGTAGCAGGTCTTAACAAAAAACAAACAAACAAAAATTAGAACTCCCATCTCTAACCCATTCAACAATTTTTTTTTTTTTTCTGGTGACTACTCTAAGTATTTGATACACTTGGACTAAATAATGAAGTCCTGAGCTTACCCTCATTTTCAAACCGTTTCTTTAGAATTAACAAGAGAAATCATCTCTTTGTGAAAGCATGAGGATGAAATAAAAAAACTTTTTGAGTTCCTTTCCAAAGACAGGATATTAACGCACATGATTTATGGCATATGGCAAATTATTTAATGCTAAATAGTTTTCTAGTGGTTAACTAGAGACTCCAGGAGATAATCTGAAGAGAGATAGTACATTCTTGCTAAACCCATTCATAGTAGGTTTTAATTTCTACTCTGTAGATTTCCCTAGGACTCCTCCGCCCAGCGCACAAAGATATGGACAAGGCTTAAACCCCCTTTCCTCCATGTTTTCCAGTCAGATAACGCCCTTATTACGGTGAGTTACAATACCAAATAACCTGTTTCTTTCTCTTTTTGGAGAGGAAAGGGAAACCTTTATCATTCCAAGATCATGTTTTCATTTCAGTGCAACTCCATAGGCAGTATTTGCTGTAGCTTGAATATTTGCCTTCTCCAAAGAGCATGTGTCAATTGTATAGTTCATCCTGCCACTTAAGACCGTGAACTGTTTTAGAGACAGGCAAAAGGCCAAGTAAATGATTATTCAGTGCTGCTGATGCTCCTCCTTTTCTGATCTCCTCTGGTACTTGGGAAAGCAACCTGCAAAAGGAAGAGGTGTCAGAGGGGAGGAGAGCAATCAAGAAGACAAACTGAGACAAATGTATTAACAGTAAGAGTAGCTTATGGTTTTAGTTCCTTCATTAAGAGAGGCTAGGACACTTTAGGTCAATTATCTAAAAAACACAGTCTAGGCAGGAAAACTTGAAGTCAAGTGCAGGTACTTGAGAGCACCCACTGTGTTTGTAGACTGACTCATTTCCACTTCCCATACCGACAATGTAAATATATTGCAGTAGGAATAATTTCACAAGATGACCAATTTCCAATCCTGCTGACAGTTCTACAAATTGTAATCTCTAGCTGAAGACTGGTATGCATGGGTGATGGTGGGAAATAATGAAAATAAATAGAAACAATTCTTCTTGAACAGGTTCTAATAGAAAAAGACATGTGGTATATACCACATTGAATCTGTTATTAATCTGTACTGCTCATTCACATCCTCTGTGAATGCACAGTACAGATTCATAACACATCAGAGAGTTAGACATGCACTCCTTTATATTTTCTTCCAGTTTCTCAATGTGTGTTGAAACTGAAGTGTCATTTTCAGCACAAGAGTTGGTGAAATTAGGGGCATCAGAAAACATATAGGAGAAACTAAACCACTGTATAGCTTTTCACTGAGTAAAATGTTATGGATCATGTATTTCCAATTAATGAACAATGTTATGTAAATTTAAAAAAAATTAAATCCCTTTTCTGCAACTTTTTGTTCATAAAGAAAGAGCTTTGAGTTTCTTTACACAAAGAGAAACAAAAACTCTTATATATTTCAAAGCATATATATTGTTACTGTTTAGATTTCCCTTCTCAAGTCAGGTTTTCAATTTTCCATCATTTATATTCTCAAAACATGAAATGGCAGCATCCATTGCTTTCCACTGAAAAGTCTCCCAATCATTGAAATGTTAGCTTTAGTAAATCACAGACTCATAGGCTTGTCCTTTCCACGGCAAAAGGATGCCAAGCCTTTGCAGGACAGAGGGAGACAGATGGGAGACACAAACCAATTTTGCATAGTTCCACACATAATCAAAATTAGCTAAATATCACTACAGGATTTCCAATAAAACAAAAGATGCATATTTTTAAGGCAATGCTGTAAATTTGAAATTGCATCTTTGTGGGTTTTTGCATCGTTGTGGGAAAAATTGTCAGCTTCCAGTAGTTTTTAATTTTCCTCATTCTTTGTAGGAAATGAATTTGTTTTCTTTTCTGCTTGCTCTGTATATTCTCTCTCTAGACTCAACTTTATTCCTCTCCCTGTCTTATTTCTCTCCTGCTTTTCCTCCTGGCTTCTATGCAAAAGAGACAGCTTTTTCCTCCAACAGTGAACTGTGTTGTTCAGAGATAGGAATGTGTGTCTATAAGACAAAAAGAATAAATGTTTTAGAGGATGAATTCCATTACCTGCCAAATGGTCCTTGAAAGTTAATGAGGAGTCCTGATATTGGTTCATTCTCCTTGAATGTAAAATCATCTATAGAATTTTTATACCTGTTCAAAAATAAATTTGTTTTTATGACTTGTATTATTTTCAGTTCCTTGAATTAAGCTTACAGAAAATTTCATTTCTTCTTTTCCACTGTAGTAAATTGCCAATTTAGACTTATAAAAATCAGGGGGTTATCTTATCTTTATTGCAGTAAACTACTGTAAGTTATTTCCTTTACATTGTTGTGTCCCACAGTAATGAGAGAAGCCATGAGTGTGTGCATATCTTCCTTTGGAAGAAGAAATATGAGCACTGTTCCAAATAATCAGAGCCAACTAATTCTTATTCATAGGCTCTTCTTTTTCACTGTTTAAACACGCTTTACTATGACTGGGCAGACTGATGAGCTGTTTGCCCAAGACCATGTTCAGATAGCTTTCCAATTTCTCCAAGGATGCAGACTCCACAAGTGTCCTGGGTAACCTGTGCCAGTGCTCTGTCACTATCAGAGTGCAAAAGTGGTTACTGTCCAGAGGGAAGCTCTTGGGTTTCTGTTTGTGCCCCTTGCCTCTGATCCTGTCACTGGGCACTCACTGAAAGAAGCCTGACTCCATCCTCCTTGCACTCCCTCCTCAGATCTTCCTAAAATTATTTCCCCTAAGCCTTCCCTTCTCCAGGTTGAACTGCCACAGCTCTTGCAGCCTTTCCTTCTGTGAGATACTCCAGTCCCTTAATCATCTTCTTGGGCCTCCACAAACTCTTTCCAGCATTTCTATGTCTCTTTTGTATTTGGAAGCTCAGAACTGGACTCAGAACTCCAAGTGTGACCTCACCAGTGCTGAACAGAGGGGAAGGATCAACACCCTCAACCTGCTGGCACCACTGCTCGTACAGCCTGGAATGGCAGATGCCTTCTTTGATGCCAGGATATGTTGCTGGCTCATGTCCCGGTTGGTGTCAACCTCCCAGGTCCTTTCATGCAAAGCTGCATTCCAGAAAGAGAGCCCCAGCATTCCCTGGTGCCTGGGGCTCTTCCTCCCCAGGTGCACACTTACCCAGAGTAGTAACTTAGTAGGATACCACAAGGTGGTAGAGGCCAGAGGAAACACATTCTTCCACAAATGAACATAAACTTTTATTAGAGTGTCTGTGTGTACGTGTACATGAAGTTTATATTCTTATTTGCTTAAGCCATCTGTGCATGTACATTTTCTATGTATTAAATAATTTACATTATTTACAAATGCAAGAACATAAAGATGCCTGCACATAAAGATATTTGTAAAATACAGTGTAAGAATAGACATATCTCTTCCCAATGAAATTAATTTTAAATTCCTTACCTTCCATGTTATTTGGTCTGACAGCAAAGAGAAATGAACTCCAGAAATATTTTTTAAGGCCAAAAAAAACCTCCATTTTATGAATGTATGATTGGCAGTACAAATGCAGACAGTTGAACTCCACTTGACACAATGGTACCTTGCTTTCATTTTAGTGGCAGGCAGACCTCAACAGCAGACTCCCAGAAGCCTTCCCACCAGTGTATCACAGTTTTATCAGGAGTTCAACTAAGAATAATAGAATAATGGTAATCATTTTTATACAGCACACAACATACACTTCACATAACCATTAATATAAGCACCCCCTCAGTATCTTGGGCGAGACCACTCTGTATTTTTTGTTCTGTATTTGTCATTCATGCAGCAAGATGATAAAATTTGCCTGAGGCTAGACCAGAGCTAAACTCAGACTTGGCAGAAAGAGATTCCTATTTCTTTGGCCAATTTCCAAATCACATCCTCAGGCAGTAAACGTGAAATTGAATTTTAAGGATGCATTTTAGTCATGATAAGGCTGTCTCCTTTTTTTGTTTGTTTGTTTTCAGATTTCGGTCCCCTCAATACTATGGCAAAACACAGAAAAAATAAAATAATGCCCTTCCTGGGTCATCACATGAAGCCATCTATTTCTATGCCTTATTCCAACAACAGCTAGGACCAAAAACTGCAAGGAAAGCATAGAAAGGAATGTATACAGTACACAGTGATCTATATTACTGCACGTATCCTCTCAGCTTCCAGCAATGTGGTTCTCAATAATCAGAGGTCACACCTTGAGGTTAATGTCTTCCTATTGTATTTGTATCTTTACTACTCTCTCTTTGCATCTTTTACATACCCTTTTCCTCTTTTCATTCTTTTCTTCCTCCCTCCCCAATATTAGCATGCTACCAATTCCTTCCTAGATCACTAAATGCGCAATGCCTGCAGACAGCTCGCTCCTGCCTCCTTAATTGTTTCTGTTCAGACAAGGCCTTGTCCTGTACTTCATGCAGCCCATTGTGTCCCATGTTCTACAATCAAGGGGAGCAACAGCAGCTGCACTTTTTCTCACTTACTTTAAAGCAGCTGTCATATTACACCAGTTCTCATTCCTCTTGACAGGCTCTATTGGGATGGGATAGGTGATGTCAACTATTAGTTTGGAAATGTGGATGTGTGAAAGTTTTAATAGACTTGGGAGCCATTTCAACACCTCTAGTTCAGCCAAATTGATTCCCATATTTCTCCAATTCATCTCTTTCATGACACAGGTAGCAGTATGTCCAATACAATCACTAGTTTCACCAAAAAAAAAAGAGTGGGGTAAAAAGGCAGTTCTAATATATTCTAAAAAACATTTGCCTCCCCTTTCTGTAACAGCCCTGTTCTCACATTAATTTTTTAAGTTTTCCTTGGTATTTTTTCTAAAAATTCTCCTCAGGCTTAGATTAAATATGCCCTTTTTTTAATAGTAAAACACAAAATTTATTAGCATTAAATATTTAAAACCTATTCTTCCACGAAACAGCAGTTACAGCTTCAGTAAGGACTAGAGTTTCTGTTGTTTTCCTTTCTTTTTTAATTTAAATACTGATAGAAATTAATTTAATTCCAAGTGGAACAATACTTACCCCAAAAAGTTGCAAAGTTTCTGTCATGCTCAAACATAGAGAAATCCTTTCCCTAAATATGTGATTGTACTAAAAGCAAGGTGAATTTCAGTAATAAGCCAAAAATTGCCTATTTAAATAAAAGTATCTTATTCTGCTCTGCTACACAGATCCACAATACTATTATGCATGGCATGTTCAGCTGATTATCATGTATTGTAAAAGGAAGAGATTACTATATGGTCAAAGTCCATACAGAAGCACACATCAACCTCCCAGTATTTACATGTGGGTGTTATCTTACATCATTCAAAGAAGCATTACTGCAAAAGAAGAGTCATTCTTGCATCAAATGAGGTAATAAACTTGTAAATGGTTTTTTTTTGAAAGTTAGAATTAGCTCAAACTTATATATGCATGACTTATTTTTTTTACCATTACATTATGACAGTATTTGTATGTAAAGTACAGCTATAACCATTAGAGTGTAATAGTCTAATGTAGAAAAGCTTTTTGGAACAAGGTATTATTCGGACCATGCCAGTGATATGTGTCAGGTTTGAGTTTAAAGAAACCCCAGAGTTATTCTAGTACTACACCCTGAATGTTGTTGCAAATTCTGCCTGTGCAATTGAATAAAGGATAGTGATGCCTTAGGATTTAGCTTTTATATTTTTCAGATCCTGTACTGCTTTAGTGTATAACTCTCAAACTCCATAGCCTGATTGCTTCTGTTCTCCCATTCTATCCAGGCAAAACAATTCCTCTCTAGGCTTGAAGCACAAGGACAGCATATTGTCTCAGGCCCTGAGAGATGTAAACAGTGAATGGGGTGAGGAGGCAAACTTGGAGTAAATGACTTCATTACTTGAAACTGTAATTGATTAACCCCTGATATGTAGATGGACCAAAATTGTAAGCGTATGAAAAACTCGTGACCAATGTCCTTCTTGGTTGTAGCCCCTCAGAGGCTTTTGACTCCCTAAGGTACACCTAGTGAAGGCCTTTAATAAACATCCACTTTTATTCTCTTAATTTTGTCTAGCCGCTGTTTCAGGTAGCACTCCAAAGCATCAATAGGAGGATTTACTACATTAAAATAAATGTTTTGTACCTGAAGACTCTTATTCACATCATCCAACTGAAGGCCCTAAAACTGAATAGTGTTTTATTCTTATTACATTTTATCCCCTTAACCTGAACATAAACCTTCTGTAAATCAGGGATCAACACCCAAACACCTAGCTTGATTAAATCTAAGGTCAGATCTAGGTCTTCGACCAACAATTAAAAAGATTGTAGCACAGACTTACAGTAGGATGCATTTTCCAGAGGAAACTCAAACCTAAAGTTTACCAGGCATATCTTCAGAGGAAACTCTCAGCTCTCACTGGCTTCATTAGGTGTCGAAGGTTTTCAGTCACCTTGATTATAAAGTATTTTGCAGAAAGTCTTTTGAAGTGATTTGTGAGATTTATCATCTCACATGGTTAGCACTGCTTAATTTAGTACTATTTTACTATATTACAAGAAAAGCCCTAAAACAACTACCAGAAGTCAGAATCTGCATTGCTTGTACCCAAACAATCTAGGATGACATAAAATAAATTAAATACACTGCCAAAAATTCCAATCATTTGTGATGTGCCACGTAGAAGTCCTTAAACATGTCCTCCTTAAATTATCTCTGATTCTTTCAAAATTCAGAATGAAGCATAAGATATTTTTTTTAAAATAAAAAATAAGAGAAATAAAGTCCCTTCTGCATATGGGATTTTTATCTGAATGGATGAAATTTAGTCACATATTTACACTTTTTTTGAATTGAAAATACTTATTTCTGGCTTTAATCTGATGGTATTTATGCTCTCGTTGGTAGAGCAACAACAATGCCATGACATTATCTTTTCTCGATGATGAAAATCATTAGCTATTGCTTCAGCTGTGTGAATTTGTGTAGAAAAAAGTGCAAAATGCCTTAGTCCTAATAATTCCCATTATTTCAGCTAATTAGGACAGGCCTTTCCTTTAGATTTTAAAAAACTCAGAATGTCCACACATGACTATTTCCATAATTAAAATTCTTCAAAACCTTCCTTCAAAAGGACAAAGATATACAAAGATATCTCAGAATGACAAAATAACTGAAGTTACAAGTGAGATTTGTGACCCTTCATTCCTGCCATGCAAGCATGACGCCATTATTTGCAGTTTGATGAGATCACACAGACCAGTTCCATACTGCAACCTCAATGACTTCAAAAACTCACCAGGGGCTGCTGGCAAAGGCAAAACAAAACTGACCACCTTGTATCCTCAAAGAAGTGGCATCCACATTCTTCCCAATGCCACAAACATTGATTATCAGTCCAATTCCCAAACCATTCAGCCTGCTCTGCAAAGTTGATGGAAATTCCAACCTCTTCTACCTGCAGAGCAGCCAAAGGAAATTTACTCTGGTCCCCATGTCCCCAGAGTTCATGGCCTCATACTTTTTTCCTCCACTTCAGTGCCTCCTTGAAGATCTTTTCTCTGTCACTGCCTCAGGACAGCAGTATTGTTCCAACTAAATGTAAATGAGCTTCTGCAGACCTGATCTGCAGTGCCTGTATCACTGTTATTACTCTGTATGTGACAGAAATATAATTTAAAAATACAGGCAGAAAACATACACCTCATCATGTTGCTGAATTTGTTCTCGATTCTTCAGTGAGCTGTGTCATACTGAAAACTCCTCTGTGTCACCAAGAAAAGGGACGGACTTTGGCAACATTTGATACAAACTTGCTCTATAATATTATCCAACGTAGTTATCTTATTTCTGCAGGCATGCCTATTAAACACATACATTAATAATGCTAATTAACTAATTACTGGACTTGTACAGCTGTGCCATCAGGTTTGCGCCACATATCATATAAGAGTCATTCCGAAACAGAAGCCATTACCAGCCATACAAATGGAAAGAAAAGTCTTTCTGCAAGAAGCTGAGACAAAGCAGATGTGAGTTACGTTAATATCTTGTTTCAGAATATCAGTGCAAATTCGAAACAAATCCCTTGCTGTGCCTACTTGCTGTGCATTGGTTGAACACACTGATTAGGTGAGCACAAATCAGATTACCCCTACAGGAAGTGAAACTGGAAGCTCTGTTTCAGGAGTGCACAAACCATGCTCTATTCCCTGAGCACAATATACAACTGAGTCACAGACGTGAGGGGGATATTCAGTCCAGAAGATGAGATTAAACCTAGTCCAGAGAAAACCCCTGAGTAATGTATACATAATGTAATGTAACACAGATGTTCTATGTGGTGTTCTCAGCTCCTGTCTAATGATCCTGTCCTACTTCATGGAATTACGTGCTAATGTAGACCTTGCCAAACCCTTTGTCCAACAGCCTGGTGAATCTGAGCCTTACAGGTGTAATGCTGCTGCAAAAGAGCATCCAGCCAAAGGCATGCTTATCCCAGCACTCAGTCTCCAGCAGCAGTCAGTAGAGGATGGCTAGGCAGGAGTTTGGGAACAAAGAAAGCAAGCAGACATTGCTGTTCCCTATGAATACTTTCCAATTTGCAGCTCTGTAAAATCTTGAGCCAGAAGCAATGTGTTAGTTAGCATAGGAAGAAAACTTGTATATTCCTTATTTTGGGAAATAATCTATTGTTTTTTCATAAGTCCTAAGTATCAGCAATAAACAAAGCATTGTAGAAGTTATTTAAAACTATGTGTTAAGTTAAAGAGCAACTACTATCAGTTTGTTATGAACATTAAACCTGCATCATCTGCTGCTCCATATTCCTCCTGTTGGAAACTATTTTATCTCTCTGTGACCTATATGATTTCATTAATCATTAATATATAAATCCTTTAGTCAAGAAATAGGTAGCTGAAATTTTTCAAAACACTGAGCAATACCACAATGAAAAAAAAGGAAACGCATAGAACTGTGAAATACCTGACCTGACACAGATGCTGTCAGCTCCCAGACACCTCCTGGGTGTGAGAATGAGTTTTCTGCCATCGGTAAAAGCTGTTAGACTGCCTGGTTTATATCAGCAATGCAGTTTTTCCTTCCTGATTTCCCAGTCACAAGAGAGATGACAGCATTTTCCAGCTTCAGGTTTAATCCATTATCATTCACAGGGTGATGTTAACCTGCCACACTGAGGTAAAACTCCCAGCTCTATCTGCCATTAGCTTTACTTTTTTTTTCTGTCCTGCTATGAGTTCTAATATATTGAGTTCGTTAGGACTCTCAACCACAAAGCTCTGACACAGGGTGATTTTGAAGGGGTTTTTCCCTCAAAGTTTTAAAGGGTTTTTTTTTGTTTGTTTTTGGGTTTTTTGTTTGGTTTTTTTGTCGTTTTGGTTTTGGGTTTTTTTAATTTCCTTGGCCTTGATTTTGAAAAAAAGTCAGGACACCAGGAAAATGAGAAGTATTTCCACAGATATCATGTTGGGATCAGATATATTGTAAAAATAGCAGCAACCATCTATGATTAGATCTCTGTCAACCTCAAAGTCCTCAATAGTTCTGAGAGCTTTGTGGGCTGTGGGTTTTTTAAAAGTTTATTCATTTTCTTTATTAGTTTTCAAGCATGAAGGTATGTTTCCACAGAAAAGTATTTCTACTGAAGATGAAATCATTGAAGAAAAATTGTTCTGGCATCTTATGTTTAAATGATGAGAAAATCATCTCTTTAGATAAACAAAGTCAACCACAATAGCTGAAACTGATACCAAATTCCCAGAGAAATAAAGATTCTTGCTGGATCTAAAGAAGCTTGTCAGTTCTAATTCTGAAAAGTGCCAGGTTAATATTTTTGGATCCACAGACATTCTTCTGCTTCATCAGTTCACCTTAATCTGTAGGCAGACCTGGTAAAAAATTTTGTCTCCTGACTACTGTCTTCTCTCTCTCCCTTCATAACACTTCCAAAATTCAAATAAGGCATAAGACATATTCCGATTTATCTGACACTTAGGCAGGTAGCTGCATGACCCTAATGCACTAACGCATCTCACAGCCTGTGAGGGTAATAGAAAAGTCTTAAATCCACATGACAGAGGAGCTGAGAAACTAGGAATGAGGCAGGAGTTAGAAAGAACTCTGCCTGATTCCCATATTTTAGTTAAGCTTGTAGCCGAGTAAAATACTACACGTTATAATCAAAATAAAATAAGCCAATGAAAAAAGAGCAGGGACAGTACAGCTCAATTTATAAAATCTTCAGAGAGCTAAAGTAATGGGTGCAAGGGCACTCCCTGCTCTCTAAAGCTGTGTGATAAGATTCTTGAGTAACAGGCTAAAATAAACGTTCTGAATGCAAATAATTGTAAATTCATTCAGAAAAATTATTAGAGGGGAAAGTTAGGTTCTCAATGTAAGGATGTCTAGGAATAAGTGCACGCAGGCAATGTTACCTTGCAGAAAACGTGACTTAAAATATTTGCATATTGTGATAAAAATTCTATCAAGTACCACAGAGTTCATACACAAGGCAGGAGCAATTTCTCCTAATAGCCAACAACTTATTTAGTCTGATATAATGTGGTTATTTATTTTTTATCTATAATCTATCATTTAAACAACTTCCCTATTAAAAAAACTATGTGAAGACCTGAAAACCAATCCTGCCTTCAAAGGATGCATTCAGAGAAAAGAGTCTCCAGAGAGTGATAGGACTGAAATCAACTTCACAGATTCAGACATGATGATAGATGTGATGCTTCTGGGAGATCATTTTTCAGCAACCAGTGATGTATCTCCCATTAGCACTGGTACAGGACCTGCTGCCCTAGAGCTGAGCCAGAAGAAAAGGACATGAGCCTTTCAAAAGCTGTAACAAGAAATCTGATCAGAATATTGGACATTAAGAGTGGGGTCCCCTCTATTCATATTGACATTTAGCAAAGCTATCCAGGAGATGTCAAATCATACTTCATGGATTTTTATAAATACAGCTTACTGTCGGATTCTTACTGGCATTCATTTCATCCATTGTTATTAGTAATTAGGTAAATTGTTGGACATTTTCTTCCAACTATTACCAAACTTCACTGAAAATATTTATTCTACTTTTAGCTACAGACAGGTTGTATCTCTTGATCTGAGAACATTCAAAGGCAATCCATCTGGCAGTGCACTTTAAATTACCTTTTGTTCATAGCTTAATTCAGGCAGGCAAAATGAAAACCAAACCAGTATATTGCCTGGTGAAGAAGTAATAATGGATTCCCAAATGACAAAAGGGATTCAGAAACTTAAAATCTTAACTTGTTCTAGATTACTCCTTATAAGTTACAGTGCTACTGGAAATGGACTATTTGGAGCTGTCGCCTTCTACTGATTAGTTTTAAACACCTCACTAATCCTACAAATAACTGTAAGGCTCTATTACCACAAAGTAACACAATGGTTAGGAGTGTGGTAAAATTACAAAAACGTTGTAAAAGTATAACCTCTAGCTTTCCATGACTGAGGAAATATCATGAAGCTGAGTCAGAGGAGTTTCAGGTTGAATATCAGAAAATGGTTTGTCACCCAGAGGGTGGCTGGACGCTGGAACAGGTTCCCCAGGGAACTGATCACAGCATCAGCCTGAGAAAGAGAAGTGGTTGGACAATGCTCTCAGGCACACAGTGTCGCTCTTGTGATGTCCTGCACAGGGCCAGGAGTTGGACTCAATGATCGTGATGGGTCTTTTCCAACTCAGCAGGTTCTCCGATTCTGTGATAATTACCACCATGAAGACTGGAACAGGCCTATGAGGTGGTAAATTAAAAAATAATTTCTTAGAAAATAAATTCCTTATGGAGCATATTATAATCAGTCCTTTAGAAGAAAAGCAAACCCCCACTGCCGCATCACCTAACATCATCTTAATCATTCTACATCATTCTTAAATCCATACAATTGCAAAGGTAAGCCTGTCTAATTCAATGTCATATTTCACTCAGGGTATTTCCAGTTCAGCATACAAAATACTAGCTAGACTAAGAATATTTCTGAAGGAAAAAAAATATACAGGGGAAAATTACATATTTTTTACGAGTGAAAACAGACTCTGTGACCAATTTGGAAACCTTAGTCAAGCAAAACCTCCAGTGGCTTTCAGCAGTGTTTTGCTTCATAGAGACAAAATAGTCAGATCCTAATGTGTGCTGAGCACATCTGCTAAGGTGCTGAGCACAGCCAATTCCAGTCAGCTCTCCTGCCAAAGTCACTCTCACTGCTGATATAAAAAATGTTGGCTAAGGCCATGCAAATGTCTGCTTCCAGTTCAGCTGGGGAATACTTGGTTATTATACCACAGAGAGTTAGTTGTTTTAGCATAGAAGCTTTTGCTACATTTCACACAGCTCCATGTGGCAGTTGTATTTTTCCAGAAGATTAGCATTAATTCTTCACACCTTCATCTTGTACTCAATTATCACATCTTATCTTTAGGATTTAGTCTCTGGATATATACGTTATCACGATATAAGCTTTCACGTAACGACGATCTCATTACCACCTAAATTACATGATCAGATTCTCCTCCGTGCTCTTGTTACTTTTACCAAGAGCTGTGATGTATCTTGCAACTGTGCTGCTCACTGGGGCTTGAGTTTGTTGGTTGGCTTAGTTCTTTTTTTCCTTCCTAAAGGCACTGTTACTTTGGAAAAGCACAACATACAAGGCAAACAGTTTTGAGTACGGTTTTATCAGTGCATGGCATGCATCTGGTTCTAGTTAAAGTGCTTAGATAAGAGTGTTTGTAGTGTCTCTTCAGGCAGCACCAACACTCTGACAGATGGGAGGTCTGACACATACATGAGTAAAAACTCAGCTATGCCAAGAGGAGGGAAGGAAGTGAGGAGGGAGTAAACTGAAATGCAGCTTGTCAGCTCTGGAAGGCAAGTGATATCTTTTCCCATATCAAATTAATGGCTTCATTATTAGGAATTGCTGATGAATTGATTACAGCACATACCCTAGGGTATCCATTTATATTTACATTATTTGATTCATATTATTAAAGCTACCTGCTGGCTTTTAACAGTAGTGTTCTATTTTAATACAAACAATTAAACCCTGTTGTTTAAGGAACAAAAAAATACTTCTTTTATAAACTGCACAGAAATTTTATAGCCTAATTTTGATAATTAAACAGGACTCATTTCTCAGTGTCCTCTGAGACCACAACAAATGCTCAATGTACATTGTTGAAGGACAACTGTCCCTGCTAATAATTTCTTCCTTGCTGTGTCATCATCACAGCTCCCAGATGTCTGATGTTCACCTACCACGAGGTACCTCAGAGAGACATTAACAACATCAGTACCTACCTCCTCAGTAAATTAGCACCTTCAAAGTACCACCATCATTTAACGCCACTTGGTATCACATATAGCAGTAAATTTAGCCTCCTCAAGAAGGAAAAGTGGTCTATTCTTTTTGTTGTTTAATGACACTTGTCACACAGCAGAGAGAGGAATTAGTGCAAATATTAGCTATGGCACATTTCTAAGGGTTTAAAGAACATTTTTTTACTTTCAAATGATTTACAAATCTGATCTCTCAAACTCTCTGCATGAAAGAAAGGGAAAAAACATTCTAGATACACAGAAAAAGTCAATAATTGTAAGGCAAACAGATTGAATGATATTGCAGACCCTAGATTAAGACTGAGTCAATATTACTGATTTCCTTTGTCCTAGGTCTGTTTTTTAGCTGATGGTTTGAAGGATCTGGAAGCCTCTCTATGAAAACATTGTGACTAATACATGGAAGGACACAAAGAAAAGTTGTTTAATATACATTATTCAGAAATATGGGCACATGACAAGTCTGGAAGAGGCCTCACCTTCCTTGAAAATGGTAGAACACTGAAGACTGAAACCAAAAAGGTTGATTTCATGTTACGAAACCTAACAGTAGTTCCTTGATACAACAAAAACTTGCAGGAAATATGTGCTTATCCACACAATTAATTATCCTGTGTGTTTAAGCTACTGATATGCTCAAACCCAGCAACCTACATATGTTCTGATCACTGCTTAAATGACAAGTGGTTGTGCTGACATTCTAAACACACCATGAGAGAAGTGCAGTACCTCACTGGGTAAAAACTGGTTGGATGGCCAGACTCAGATACTGTTGATCTGCTGGGAGGCAGAAAAGCCCTGCTAAGGGATCTGGACAAGCTGGAACAATGGGATGAGACCAACACTCTGAGGTTCAACAAGGCCAAGTGCCACATCCTGCTCTTAGGTCACAACAACTACAGCACTGCAGGCTGGGGGTAGTGGCCAGGAAGATGCCCAGTAGAAAAGGACCTGAGGATGCTGGTGACTGAACATAATCCAGCCTGTTGCCAGGTAGCCAAGAATGCCAATGACAGCCTTGCTTGTATCAGGAACTGTGGCCAGCAGGACCAGGACAGTGATTGTTCCCTGTACTTGGCACTGCTGAGGCCACACTTGAGTGCTGTGTCCAGTTCTGGGCTCCTCAATTCAGGAAGGACATTGAGGTGCTGGAGCCAGACCAGAGAAGGGCAGCAAAGCTGATGAAGGGTCTGGGGCACAAATTTTTAAGGAGGAGTGGCAGAGGGAGCTCGAGGTGTTTAGGCTGGAGAAAGGAGACTCAGGGGAGACTTTATCACTCTCTACAGCCACCTGTAAGGAGGTTCTAGTGAAATGGGATCAGTTTCATTTCCCAAATAACAAGTGATAGGATGAGAAGAAATAGCCTCAAAATGTACCAGGAAAGGTTTAGATTGGATATTGAGTTTCTTCAACAAAAGGGTTATCAAGCACCAGAACAGGCTGCCCAGAGAAGTGGTGGAGTCACCATCGCTTTTGAAGTGTTCAAAAAACCTGTGGCTAGGACACAAATAGACATGGTTTAATAGGGAACATGATGGTGGTGGTATGTTGATGGTTGGACTTGATGATCTTAAAGGTCTTTTCCAACCTAAACAGTATAATTGTGTGAAAAATCCAGTCATAGAACTTACGATAAGTAATTACCAATTACCATTTATTAGTCAAATCTCAGGTAACTTGAAAGAGCTGGAGATTAATTTATTATGTGAGTTCTTATTTTTCTCACTTTTTCAAAGTTTAGGATCACAGAACACACTATAGTACACTATATGTACTTTGAAGATTTCTGGCTCATATAATTAAACCTGTATATATTATTATACAGTAATTACTGGTATAAACCAAAAGAAAAACAGTTTATTGAATTGTAACTGCAAGGTTACATTGCAAGTATGGTAAGCAAGTGATAACACACAATTATAAATTATTAGAAGACTGTGTAGATGATATTGCTGCACTCTGGAGAAGATGCTACTAGATCTCTGCCACTAAACTTCATTTTTCTATAAACACCCCTTTTCCAGAGAAAGAGTCTTTAGGTTTTTTTCCACTCTGTTTTCATTGTTACCCATAAAAACAGACAAACAGCAGTAACTAGAATTATTAGAACTGACCTGTATATTTTTTAAGACTAGTGCAAATCATACAAGATAAAAGACAGGAAGAAGGATATATACCATATTACTGGAAGAATAGGGGGTCTACAGTTAGGATTTATAGGGAACAGAAGAACTGCCTATCTGACAGGAACAAGCATCCAAGATTTCAAAAGGAAGACAGGGATGGCTTAATTATACATTCAATGTATAATTGAAATGTATAATGTATATTAAATGTATAAGCAACACCCAGTCAATGCAGGAGGGAGAAAAACAGTCCCTACACCCTTCACTGTAAGTAATAAAAGCACTGTAATCTAGGGGCAAATCAATACAAGTTTTCAGGGAGTTTACTTTCCTTTTTCACAATGATTCCCATGGTATTAGCATGATTCAGTCTCTGTCTAGTTCTGCTTTCTGTAGTGATGCTCTGGTTGGAAAAATAAAACAAATAACAATGTGCAAGTACCTGAATTCTTTCTCTTCATGAGCTCTTCAGAAGAAATATATATATATAACAAATCCAGAATGCAAATTAATATGCAGTAATGGCATCAGATTCTACATATCAAATCTTGTATAGTTTCTGTCATTCATGATTGAGACAAAACCAGTCAGGATTAGCACAATTTGTATTATCTGTACAGTAAATCTTCAGAATAAATCTAGTTTAATATAAAAACCCCTTCTCTCCTATAGCACATCAGAAGTTTGTATTTTTTATGCCAGACAATTAACTTCTTTGTGAGTCATCTAATTATTCTAAAAATAGATACGGCAACATGATTAATCAGTGCACATTAAATACACATAATCTCTTTATAAAGGAGTACTCTCTAATCTAGATATAATGAGTTCTAGTCACAACTACATAAAATTAATATAGCCTGAAACAATGTATGTTATCAGTTATACAGTATGGCAATGTGCATTTAAATTCCTTTGACCTATTTAACATGGGTGGGTGTCTTGTTTGTGCACATGTGACTCCAGTTTTGCTTCTTACCCAAAGCACTGTTGCTTTCTACAGTTTTTGTTCAAGCTTTTCTATTCTGTAGCTAATGGAAGGGTTCATTTTAAAGAATCTGGAGCATGCTTGCTGTCATTGAGACTGAGTAGGAGGTATTAATAAAACTTTTGCAGACCATGCCTTTCAGCCCAGTCTTCTGGATTTTGAAAGATTCCTGATCTACTCTGTTACAGATGCAATATTCAATGATTCTTTAGGAGCAATGAAATAACAGTTTTACAGTTCACAGAGCATATTACTTCTCTTTCTCTACATTGAATCTTCCAGCTGTTAACCTAGCTTATCTATTTCAACTATCAGTTGGGGAGATAGGATGAGTTCATTACTAACTTTTTCATGTCAAAACCATTAATGAGGAACTAAAGAATTATCTGGATCCCATCTACTAACATGGCAAATGTAAATAGCAAAACAACACTGCTCACATTCCCAAAAGGCCTCTCTTGCTAAATAGATAACTATGGAGCTGGCTTTCATATATCTCCTCCCTATACAGTATCCTACTGTATTGATTCTGGTTTTGTGTATAAAAACATGTTGCACACAGAGTACATGTGTGAATTGAGGAAATATATTAAACCTGAACTCAAGATTAACAGGTTTTGTACTTTTAGCTATTTCCCATGTCAAAAAGGATCAGGATCTTTTTCTAAAACCAATGCAACAACTAAAAATTCAAAAGGCACTACTTTGGTCACCCACAGTCTCATGTTGGTTTCTTCCATCCCTGCACAGGACTGCTGAATCTATCATACGTTATAGATTCTAATTTTAAATACACAGGATATTTGATTCCACTGCTTCCCATAGTTAGTTCTTCAATCTAGGAGAATTCTTTGTTATTTAGACTGAACATTGAATTTTTTTTGACTAGCAAGACTTCTCTTCTTATCCTTAAATAATTATCTGTCTTCCTAGAGATGTAAGTTAATGTTTGTGTGGACATCTGATTAGCCAAAACATATTTAATCCATCTAATCCTTTTTGTAAACCAGTCTTCCAGGCCTCCCTAATCTAATTATAATTAGCCAATTTTTTTGATTAGGTGGATACCTTGATATCATATGCAGGGCTGTATTTTAATTTCTTTTTAAAGCAAAAAAATGTGCTTATGTAAGTCATCACTGAGTCCAGCAGTCTGACAGCTTCCAACATTTGATACAAGAACTAGATATAGAACAACTTCAGATGTAAAAATATTCTTGCAAATATGGTTTAGGAATTTATTTCAGGTGTGAATCTACAAATTCACATCTGCTGTCAAATACACTGCTGTTACCTATCTGCCAGTAATTGTTTCCAGACACTGGACAGAGACTGCCACTCAACCCAATGAAAAATTGTTTCAGTCAGACTTCAAAAAATTAAATGGGAGTGAAAGACTTTCTAATTTTCTCTAAGACATCAAGTGTATACTGCTGCAGTTTGGGGTTGTTTTTCTTGAATAATGGAGCTCTATTTTGCTCTCTATGCATTCATTAAAAGAATAAAAAAATGCATTTCCAGTAAAATATTGTCAAAACTAGATTAGATGAAACAAACGGCAAGTCTGTGTTTTTGTTGGTGGTGTGTTGGTTTGTGTCTGTTTATTTTCCTAAGATCCCTAACTGACAAAGAACATTTTACATTCTCATAGGTCTGGAGATAAATAATATCTGTACAATATATCACAAAGCTGATACAAGTTTTATTGTTCTCTGGTATCCTAGCTTATTAAACTTTTATTGCTTATAACCCATACAAAAAATTTCTGAAAGCCAGTGAAAATACACCTTTTAACATTTTTGCCTTAGACCTTAGTGACCAGAAAGCCTTGCACTATTTAGAAGAGCAAGTGTATTTCTTTCCATTTGATGATAAAATGGTTATCATGATAAATAAACAGAAAGAAGGAATTTTAATTATGTAAGCCATGAGTAAAAATGCTATCACATGATTAATAGCAACAGAAGAATGTTCAACATCTGTACTTTTCATATCAATACTGTGACATTTTCATGGTTTGGCAATGATAGTCCCCAGCACAGTGCACCCACTGAGACTGTCAAAAAGCACATCCCTTTCTCTTTTTCTTATTCTTCTGTTTTCCCCTCCCCCTTCCCACTGCAACAGGCTGGAGAGAACTGAAGGCTAAGGCAAAGATCAAAGGTTAAGATAAGAACAATTTACTGAAAACAGCAATGAAATAACAAAACACAGTAACAGCAACAATACTAATGGCAGAGGTTATAAGAAAATTCATGCAGAAAAAATACCCCAAACAACAATAGACAATACTGGGCAGCTGCCTTTGCCAAGTTTTGCCAAAGGAAGGAAACCCTTCTTCCTGGAAGACAGTCCCTCCCCCTGGCTCTAGCAAGACATGAGGTGGCATAAGATGACTTCTTCCTCCTAGCCTGCCTCCTGCCTACTGCAAAAATTTACCCAATCCTGGCCGAAACCAGGACAGACATTAATGAATTTAATACTGTAGCAAGGTGGTTTTAGAGATAATTCATTGAAAACACAGCATACTTCAAAGTAAGGAAAAAACTCCCTTGTCATTAGAATGGGAAGAAAGCAGATTTGCTTGTTGTAGCAACCGATGTAAGTTGTGTACTAAATCTCTACATTTTTAGAAAAACTATTTCCTTAAACAGGACCTATATAGTGTTTCCAAATAATTACTCTCCTGGATGTTTAAATATCCTCCACTTAATATCACATCCTTCTACATAATTTCATAGGAAAGAATAGGGGTATTTTGAAGATACGCTTCCAAAGAAAAAACTGTGATGTTTTCTTACTAATCTATGATTTAAAGCCTCAAAGAGTCAGAGGTTATTTGTTGGTTTAGGCAAACGCTAGGATATATAGGATTTACACATATCTTAGATTAGTTCAGTACCTTCTATCTTCTCTAATCCCATATATTTTACTACTATGAGTAAAGAATAATTTTCTTCAAGAGCATGCACTACCACCTGTGTTTTGCAGTGATGAAATCATAACCTTGGGCTGACACAATTTTTTAGATGCCACCTTGAGTAGCAAAATAACGATTGGCAATAGATACAGATGCTCCAACTATACAATAAAATGTTGTACACACTGTGGAAATCAAGGGCACCGTAAAGATCAAGGCTTATCTCCCTGCAAACCCTTGTATACAATTTCCAAATCCAGTGCTTAGGGAAGTAGAGCAAAATACAGCTTAACTTTATGAACACACACACAAAAAAAAAGCCATTTACATACTTTGGAAAAGAAGGGTGATAAGTCTCCATCATTCCTCATTTTCTCTTCCTTCTTTCTCCTTCTATTGTTTTTCTGTGGAAGACATGCCACTCAGATGTCAACACCAGGGAGGCCATTGCAACAGCAAGGTGTTGCAAACTGTAAACACAGGCCAGTAGGTTCTTTGGTGCACAAAAATCCTGAGTTACCTCTGACAGAGAGCTCATCAGTGATGATAAATCCATTAAGATAGAATTAAGTTTATGAAATTAAATTCACAATATCATGATATTTAGGCTTTTAGGGTGGGGTTTATTTGAGGGAGGGATTTAAACATTTCCATGTAAAGATGTAGAAGATAAAGTGAAGATGGTGAACCTCTTTCAGTGGCAAGACTCAAAACCACCTGAAATAGATTCACAAAGGCTGGATTTTATTCTTTATCTTAGCACTGAAAAAGGACATTCTAGCTGAATTGCAAGTATGCAGCAACATACACAGCAGAATTTATGAATCACCATGTCTGTAGAACTGTTAGCCTGGAAGAAATTTAAAGGGTAGGTGAAAGTTTTAATGTAGAACAATTTCCATTCCCAAGTATGCAAAGAGTGTTTTAAGTTTTTCAAAATACTTACTGCAATTCTTCACAGCTTAAGGCTGTGAAGGTAACTCTCTCACCTAGAAATAATTTATGAATTCACAATCAAACTTAATTTCCATTTTCTGTAACATTTAACTCTCTAATGAGACATGTTTCGTTTCTCATACCATAGTGTAGTCTCAAAATCAATATCAATGCCTTGAAAAAAGTTTGATTTATCTATCAATAAACTGACTACCACCACTAGCAACAGCAATCCTACTTGATCCAAGTTAAATGCTTATTAAACAACTATTTAATTCTAGATGTAAAGATCAGAGACTCATAATATACTTATCTTTGGGCAGACCATAAGAACTTTGATACCATAAGACTTTGATGCATAAACAACAGTTTCATAAATAGTGCAAGATCAGAAACAAAGTCATTCCATTTTCTGTTTTCAGACTGTTTTAAGTAAGAATGTCCTGCAATATAGAGATATACAAATCTCTAGAGAATTACCTGTTATACTAAAATTAGTAGTTGTACTGGCAAGATGAAGCTGTGTATTCCTGGACAACATACAGACCATAATAATGCCCTGCAGATAGAGTTTTATACAAAGCTAAAAGAAACAGTGTAAATTTCAGCTACCTATGTACAATGAAAAACAAAAAATAAATGGAATATAATTACCACATGACAGCCAGCTCACTGAATTCATGCTGGTTACTCTTCTGCTTGAAAAACCATTTACAGCCAAAGAGAAAGAGGAACTTGAGATCATAATTACTCATTAAAATTATACAGAATCAAAATGAGCAGCAGCTAGTAGTTGTTCAGACACCAAATAAGAAAAAAGACATTAGCAAGCATATTAAAAATACATGAACATGAATGCACAGAGCCGAACAACAGCAGAACAATTATGATGCTGAAGTTTTATAGTGCTTTACAAAAATGTTCCCAGGAAATTAATTCTGAGGCTTAGTCTGGTAACATTGATATGTGAACTGTACACTGCTAATTAGGATATGGCAATAACAAACAGAAGTTTTAAATTACTGGTATTCAAAATTCCAGAAAATCTCAACAAAATGTTTGCAAAACATTCCATAAACAGTCTACTAAATAATTTTCCAACCGGACTGTAGTACTAGTAAGAAAGCTGCAGCAACATTTAAGAAGGGTACATATGAATTTATGTTTATATAGTCTAAATAGAGCATATGTTCAAATATGATGCATACTAAGGCCTAAGGGCCTTCAAATTTAGGTATTAAAGGATAAAACTGACTCTTAAAAGAGTGTAAATTGAATTTAAGGTTATATAATGAATATTTCTCCTTACTCTTACAACTGCATCAAAGGATATTTGACAACCAATAAAAATTGCAAGTTCAAAATAAATAGAAATTAATTCACAAACAGGCATTTCATATCTGGCAGTCGCTGCATGAGAAAGAATGCTACAGAAATAAGTAAGACCAATTTGAGCATCATCCAAGACTAATTTGCATCAGTTTGTACATCTTTAAATTGTGTGCAAACTTGAGCTTTCTTCAACAGGACAAGAGTATCTGATCTTTAGACAATTTGAGAAAACAAATGCAGTTAAAACTGGTAGAATAATGAAGTGTATGAACAGGAGACACAGAGAGAACAGAAAGAAAAATATGTTGTATTAAACACTTCACTGTTCTAAGCTACCCATAATAAAGAGTGAAAAAAGTAATAGAAGAAATAGCAATGTTTTGTCACAATCTAGTAAACTCACAATTGAAAGACAATAAATTCAAAATAATAAAGAAAAGAAAATTAAGAAAAACATCTACATAGACATTTATGATATTTAAGTAGCATTCCAATATTATCTAAATTAATATTTAATTCCTTTTTGCATCTTTTTCTAGAAACAATTTTTAAAAGTGACTTTATATCTTTTCTATTAAAACTAATGAGATCAAGCATAAAAAAGAAATCTAGTTTTCTATTTTCTAGGTAACTCTTAACATTCAGTTATTCAAAAGATGCCCTTTCCTACACACACATGCAGGGGATTATATGCAGGCACCACATTCACTCTGATGCAGTCCTTTTTCTGTTGTCAAATACTGTAGCAGTAAGCAGCTGCAAAAACTAGCCAATTCCTTACCTGTATTATACAACATGTATTTCCTCTATATTGTCTTATTGTTTAAACATACTGATTTTCATAGTTTCTTTTATGCTTTTGTTAGCCCTGTACCCAAATAAGCTAATAAGAGAGAAGTCTCTTATGACTATGGAGGAAAGTGAAATCAGCAAAGTCTTTCTGGAAAAGTGTCACATTTTAGGAATTGTAGTCTCCAATTTAGTGGTCCTGCTAGGAAAATACCCCGCACTGCTACTCACTTCCCCTCTCCCTCCAGCTGGAAGAAAAAAAGGCAAAGAACACGAGTTGAGATTAGAGTGATTTACTGGAAACAGCAATGAGATAAGAAAACAAACAGCAGCAATACTAATAATGAAAGGTGTAAGACAAAGAAATTATTTGCTCTGAAAGCCTACAACAAAATACTGACCAGCTGTTCCCCACCACACCACCCCTTTTCCCAGCTGGAAAGGAACACTTTCCTTATTGTAAGCAAGAGAGAGAGAGAGCCCCTTTTCCCCAACCCTGGCAATGACATAAGATGGTATTGAACAAAATAATATCTTTGCCATGCCTTGCCCCACTGATCTGGGATGGAACCAGGACAAAAAGGCTTTAAGTAGAATCAAGATTATAGTAGAAAGAATTGAAGTGCTGATCAGAAACAGCAATTACTGTGGAAGACATTTGAGACTACCAGAATGAAGCACAAGTTTGTTGTACTACCTATTCCATTCGTCAAAGTAGAAACTAAGAAATATGATTAGAATGAAAAAGTGGCATATTTAGTGTCAATGAGAGAAATAAAAGAAAACAAAAGTTCCAAAACAAAGCCAGAAGTTAAATTCTGGCTTTCATTTTTTATCACAAGCATGTGAGGATTTGCTGCAGGTAACTTGCCTGATACGGGTTAATTACCTCTCTGTATTTACATAAATGAGCTTCTGGGCAGATTTGGTAGTGCTTACGAAGAACCACCAGCTGAATCTACTTGCTCAGAGACATGAAGAAATCATGTCAATCAAACATCATCATGACTAATCAAACTCTTGATGTGCATGAGGCCTTCTTGCACCTACTGTTTGTTTCCTGGGCCAATTTACAATAAAATCTTATGAACTATTACTGAAGTAGAAAAAAAAAATACATTCATCTTTACAGCCAACTATTGATTAAGTGTGCACCAATATTTTCCCTAAACTTCCTTAATTTTTGCAGGTCACAGAGTTTCAGAATGCTGTTTTCTTTGTAAGGGATAACACACAGCACCACCCTAATATATTCGTGTGGGCTGCAGGTTAGATGGGTGTGTAGCACACACTAAATGATGTTCAAGCTCACAGTGTGAGATTTTCTCATGTTTCATATTTACTGAATTATCTGAAAAGGTTGTACAGGATACTGCTGCAAAAAAATGATATCAGAACAGATTTGGACCTCTTTACACAGTGCATGAAAAGAAAAATATCATGATACAAAAAAAATTATCATAATTAAATACTTGAAGAGAAATAGATTGGCAATAATATGAACTGTAGAATTGAAAATTAAAAAGAGTTTCATCTGTATTGATAATTCATTTTAAAAAATAATGTCTAAAGTTTCTAAGAAAGCTGAAGGTATCACCAAGGAGAACTAAGTGGATAACCATAGTGGATTTATGACAGCTGTACCAATGAACCCAAAAAGCAAGTGAAAGATGGTTTCCTTAGATACATCTTGAAAGGTAACAGGAATCCCTCTGGAATCCTCTTTGCTTAGCCTTAGCAAATCTACTCCAAAAAAACATTTGGGACAATAATTTATTCACAAGCCTTTTCATTTGATTAAGACTAAAATTAAGGCCTTGGCACACAAAAGATACCTCTTTATTTTTTTTCCTAGTATTTCTCATTCTGTTACAGAAGATATCCATCTGACATGCCCATTTCCCAATCACGGCATAAGTTCTACATAAACAAGAAAAAGAGAAACTGTGAAGAAAGGCTCCCTGTGGAGGATTCCTCCCTGAGAAGGTTTAGGGTGTTGTCAAAACACATACTATTTGACTCTTATCAGTTTTTAAAAAAGCATCTCAGGATAAGAAAAGAGAGAAAAGAAAAATCTTATTCTCCAGGGGAAGAAAACAGGAGTAGGAAGTGCAGAGTTAAGTATAAGCCACAATCTAAGAGAACTGGGACAATGCAACGAGGCAAATGGGAGGCTTGGACATGATTACACATAGCAGAGATAAAGTCAAATAAATTTGACCAGACTGAACAGAGAGAGGAGAACCAGCACATGGCCTGGTTTAACATTAACTGGGACTAAGAGAGTAAAGTACAGACTTCTAGGTCCTGTGTCAAAGCTCTTGACAACTTTTGAAAGGAAATGGCTCCTTAAACTTTTATTTGGCAAATGAGGAAGCAAGGGAGAGACATCAAAATACAGGTTAATTAAATCATTATGGGAAATCTACGAGTCTGGGACAGGTGACAGAGGAGTTTTTAAACTCTCGTAGTGTTCTTTAAGTCCTCCTTGGTTATTTTCCATACTTCTACAATTAAATAAAATAAAGGTTCATTTCTGTTCTGAAGACTGAGCAGTACATAACAAAACATTCATGTGCTCTCAAACTTGTTGTATTTTCAATATTCAAATGAATCCCACATTAAAACACCTTAATCAGATTTGCAGCTGTTGTAGAAAGTATATGAAAAGGAATCTGGGTGTCTGGATTCTAAATACATGCCCAGATATAATTGTGATTATAGCTACACACTTTCACAACTAGCAAGTAAAACTGTATTTTAAATTATTATTCTCTTCTGAGAAGGTACTTTGAGAGATATTATTATTAAGATGTGGTTTAAATTTTACCATCTAAATCTTAATCTTCAATGGAGTTATCTTAGAATTATACTACAGCAACAAGTAATTCAAATTCCAGACATCGATTTATTCTATATTTCTATTATTCAAGAATTAAACAATTTCACTACAGAGGGTCCTCTTACTTTCAGGATCCTTACTGATATGCTATGAACTCCTGATATGCTATTAGTGTTCTTCAACTACATATTTGTGTAATATCATAATTTGTTTCATTTGAGTATTATCAGAAAATTTGATTACTACATCAGTTGTGAAATTGAGACAACCACCTGCAGTTGCACCAGGAAACCACTTCTGAAAAAACTCAAATTCATCATTTCCATCCTTCTCCATTCTTCATGGTTCTCTTCAACAAATATAGAATTGCTTTAAAATTTCTAGTCATCTTCCTGTCCACTTTTATATATTTTCCAATATATATTTTCCAGCTTCCTCCCTTCATATTTAAGTTTTTTATCCTTCCAAGTTTTTCAGGATTTTTTTTTATTGTGTCATTTCAGTCAGTCTTTAAAAATTTCATCACTTTTCTGTTTCATAAATGGCATAATATTTCTTTCTTTTTAAGTTTCATTTCACAGTGTATTTTACTTTCTTATTTTTTTTCCCCTAGCAATTAATGGTTAATTCCTCAAACTACTCCAGCCATATAATGTTCCAATTCTCAAGCAAATAAAGTTGAGAATTCTTGTTTCTTCCAAATTATTGACTGGCAAAAAGAAACAATTTGTTCCTCTTTCCTGTGGCTTGATGTGAAATTTTACCAAAATGGATGAGCATAATTCCAAATTTGTAGCAGAATAAAACCAAGTATCTACAACTATCAGTAATGAAAAAGAAAACAAACATGATTTAAAATAATCCCAACACTCTGAATGCAGGGATCATTTAACCACCACTCAAATCCCTTTCAACATTTTTCATTTTGTGGCAAGTTGTAATGGAAAGACACTCCAGCCTGCTTATTAATATTTCACTTATTTTGCAGGCAGATTGCTTCTGATTATAAGTAAAACTAGGCTACTACGCCATGCAACCAAATCTGTTGGGTACAAATTGAACTTTCTCCCGTTCTCCTCAGTTATTCTCCTACCTACGCGATAAGAAAGAAATGTTTATCTCTAGTATTTCTCTTCTAACTCCTTCACAACTTATGCCCCTAGTAAAAATGCTGAAACATTCTCCATTTACTACACTTTAATTTTGGTGTCTAAGTGGATTTTTATAGATAAAAAGAGATTTGAAATCTATATTATATAATATTGCAACATAGTATATTGTAATATTACAATATATTACAATATATATCTAATGTCTGTTATACAGAGATACTCTGCTCCCATATGTGTAATTCCATACCTAGTCATTTTCTCTTCCACCATAAAATTCAGGAAAAAGAAAAAAAACCACTTTTACATCTTCTATTGTCCTTTTCCACTTTTACCTTGCTATCACCACTCTTAGCAAACGCTACAAAGTCTTTACAGTGTGGATCTTCCCACTATCTTTTGACTTTATTGCAAGTTACTCCCAACTTTCTTTCACTTTTTTTTCATAAATGAGACTAGAACTTCTGCCATATAGCCATTGTAATTGGTAGAAATTTAAGACTTTTGACAAATCAAGACAATCTCTCACTGGGTCAGCAATCCAAATATGAAGAATAAGACTGAACACAAACTTCCCCTGTTTCTCAGTGATTATTTGCTTTCCTCCCTGTACAAGTTCTCTAGAAATATCAGTTCCTAATGCTAGGATTTTTTTTTTAATTTTTCCTTTTTTAACTTAATATAAATTTCAACTGCTCTTAACTGTTCTGATCTTTGGGAAATTCCTTAGATCCAAGTGAATCCAAATTTTTTTCTTCCCCATCACGTCCAAGACATCTTAAAAGCTGACAACACATGTCTTCTTAAAAATATTTATCAAAAGATGATGTGAAATCTCAGTTAATAATTTTCCATTTCCAGATACCAACAATATTGCCAATACATAACAGGAAGCAAGGCATGAAAAGTCCCAGTTGTTGCAATCTTATTGCAAAGCTCCCATACCTTCTCAGTGATTTCTCATGGGCATCTCCTCACAGCAGACTCCTTCTTCTTCACAGCACAGCCAACAAACTCCATCTCTCTCTTCACCCAGCTAACCACCTTTTGTAGCAGTCATCTTCTTATTGGACACAGCTGTGGCCTCTTAAGGGCAGGACTGTTCCTTATCTCTGATGATTAGTACAGCTGCAACTCCTCAGGTGTGAGACTACCTTCTGCACTATCTTTATTTTCTTACATTCTATCCCTCCACACCCAGTGATTTTTTTTTCCTTACAAAGTGCTGCAAGAACATTTTCCAGTCTTTCTACTAAAACTGTTTTCCTACCATGTACACACAGATTACAGCAATTTTCCCCTCAATTTTTTTAATGAACACGGGAAACACGTGATGCAGTTTGCACCCTTTGCTGTGCATTTCTTCCTTTCTTTTCATTATTCCAAGTGTGTTACTCATCAAATGAATTAATCTAGTTTTTCATCTGTCTATCCATCTACATATCCATCCACCTGCCCTTGACTTAGAGTGATGTGATTTTGCCTCGAAGCAATACAATTAAATGTAAAAGTTATTGATGTACTATATGTTACAACAAGCTATTTGTCTTTGCTGCTAACAAAAAAAAAAGATACAATATATTACCTCCAGTAGCTGTTCACTTTTTCATTAACTCTAAGGACTACAAATACATGTCCTAAAGTCATAATATGACTAATACACCTTGTATACTTACTGCTTACAGAAAACATTACATTTAAAAATTACACACACTGACAACACTTTTAGGATTTAGAAAATATAGGCCAGGCAATTGGAAATGCCTTAAATGATCTCCAATTTTACATTCAAAGAAATATCGCAGTATTGAGTTCAGATCTATTTGTTCCAGGAAAAGAAAAAAAAGGGAAAAATTATAATACAACCTGTTTACTGACTGAAATATAAAAAAAATTCTGGAATAAGTAGGAATATATACTTTTAAATTAAGAAAAAAACCTGTTTTAAAACTCTCTTTAAGACTGGCAGTCTGCTTAATTCTGATCTAGACTTAAAATACATTTAAGTATGGCTATTTTTCCTGCCTAGGCACTACTAAAAGGGCAAAGAGTGTCCCTGCATTTCTTCAGACCTAAGAAACTCAATTCCAACTATTCAAGTAAGTATAGCAGTAAAAGGGACATCTTCAAGAAAGAGGGTAAGACTCCAAAATAACTAATCAGGACAGCAATCACTGTACTTCCTCCAGGACATAAAGATGTGAGTCTCCTAAACTAGTATTTCTTAAAAATGGAATATAATCACATCAAGCACAAGATCGTTTTAAATTTTAATATTCATGATATATGTGTTATAGTACCAAAAATAGTCCTTTATCATCACATTTGTTTATGCTGTTGCATGACATCATGCAAAATTAAGTTTTATGGTTTTATGCAAAACCATGGTTAAATCACATAGGTTAGCTAAAAAGGATTTTAACCATTCAGGTTCTATCTAAGCTTTGAATTTCTAACGGCTTCAAGTGGTATGAGGGTTTAAATACATTTAGGGCTCTGGATCTTATTCTATCAGTGTCCCCCTTATTTTCATATTACAGAATAAGAATGCAGCCAAAACCAACAACAGAGACATTAAAATTACTAGGTATATATATTATATTTTCTTTTATAAAAGAAATATAAAATTTTCAAAACTAATGCACAGGTAGTTCCCTCTGAATAGGAGGAAAAATTTTATTACTGTGCAGGTGAGTACGCACTGGAACAGTGCCCAGAGAAATTGTCAAGTCTTTCTCACTGGAGGTACTTGACAACCATCTGGATACAATTCTAGGATGACCCTGCTTGAGCAGGGAGGTTGGATCAGATGGCTCACTATGGTCCCTCCCAACCTGACCCATTCTGTAATTCTGTGAAGCCTGTCCCTTTACAACACTCTGAGGAAAATGTCATCTCTGTCAAGAGGTAACGTTTGTACTTTTCCCAGCGAGTACACTTAGGCACAAATCCAAGTGCATATTTGTTAGTAAACTTGCAGCTGTTGACTGACTGTGGCTCTCTGTCTCTGCAAATACACTGGAAACTGAGCCAACCATTCATAAACTAAAAAATATCTGAAAAAGGTAGCATCCATTAGCAATCCATATGCACTACAAAATAGTGTGGATGAAGGGGTACATTTTGTGTGCCCACTCACAGCAAACACTTCATACAAAATTAAAATTTTGAAATACAGAATGCACTATTTTCTATCTTAAAGAAGTGAAAGGGAAACACCAATCTGTGAAAGCAATGACAGGAGTTTCACAGCCCTGCAGGACACAAGTTCCGTGACAGCCGCAGATCCATTGTAACATGAAGTCCACCACTGTTTCCTGAGAGAAGGGAAATTATCAACTACAGCCTGTAATTTTCACATACCTGGAGATTTCAATTAAATCCCTTAAAAGAAAGAAAGTAAAAATAAGGCACGTACTAAGGGCACCTTTGATTAAAAGCTTTATTCTGTTTACTACTGGAAGATTGTACTAGCATTGATGACTTTTACTCTTGTCATTTCTACTCAGTCTGATCCCTAATTCATATGGCTTTTCCTTTAGTTATTTCTTCTAGTCAAAATAAGTTAAGTTTTGCATCCACTCTCCTGCTCTGCTCCTGGGCAGTTACTTTGCAGCTCAGACAAGTTTAAGACTTGACTGAATGTATAATCTTAGATAGGTGCTTAGTCCATATTTGCACTTTTAATCTCTTCAAGGTCATTAAAACTCAATTAATTTCAAGATACAACTGAATCTGGACAAGTTCATTAAAGCTGATTACCAACATTCCATACTGCTTGCAGCCAGGTAGTGAAAAACACGTTGTCTTTAAATTTCCCTGTTCTGTTCAGAACAATGTGTCTCACACAGAGATTTAGAAGTTAGACTATGTCAAAGCCACAGGCCAGACATTCTGACCTTTTGGCACCATAAGTCACTGTGGGAAGAGCTGAGGTTCAAAGCAACATGAAAGAAAGAGTCTGGACAGGGTGTCCCTATAAACAAAAAATAATGAAAAGATACCAGAGAAGTTCATTTTCTGCTGAAGCCAGGAGTGAGATTCTGATCCTGGTGAGACAGCTCTTCAACTAACTGGTTCAAACTGTTTGGTTTTCTCAATATAAATACACTGCAAGAAATTTTATTGTTAATATTCAATTTATTCAAATGTAAAATTACTTTTCTTATTTCTCTACATGATTGAATAAAAATGGAAGAAGATTTAATCTTAATTGTTTCTCTGCTGGTGCTTTCTGCTAGCAAATCCATTAACCAAGAAACTTCAATGCTTCTTGACTTGGGACCATCTTTACTGTGAGCTAATTAACTGGAACAGAAGTCTGTTTGGAAGGTGTACAAAGCAATCAAGAAGTGAAGATAAAATTTTTAAAGACCCATTCGTATAGGACCAGAGATGAGTAATCATTGGTTGAATCCTAGCTCTGTGTCTGGAACAATCCTTCAGAATCCTTCAAAAAACCATCCAGTACATTAAGCAAAGCTAGGTACAGGTTGATGCAATAGAGAAGGAACTTTCCTCTTTGCAATATATTCACAGCATTGGAAAAAAGAAAAGGAAGAAAAGGAAAAAAGCTCTGGAAGAAATTTGACATTTGGAAGTTTATATACAATAGCCGAAATATCATAGCATGTCACATCAGAAATGGATAATTTGACAGGTAACAATGACAAAGCCAGCTAAGTCCACTTTCCTTTCAGGATTGCCATTAGACCAACTGGATTTTATCAGTGTTTTTGGTATATATGACACCAAGAGGTTTAACTTCCTATGAGACACAACCATTTTTGAAAAGTTTTAAAACAGCTAAAGCGCCTCTAAACCTCATGAGCGTAAAAAAATTTAATTGGTAAATACAAATTTACAATTTAAAAATGTACAGAATACATGATTGAAATAAGGACATTTTAACCACATGATAAAATTTGCTGAAACACAAATACTAACATAATAATATACTTTATGTTTTCAACATTTCTATTATTCTATGTGGGTTTTGCAGTTCAGAGTCTAAAAATTTATTTCATTGTCCAATGACATCCATCAGTAATTTAATTAAAATAAAGTCTCTCTTTCTCACAATGCCAAATGTGTAGACTAACATGTTGGCAAAGGTCTGGAAGAGCAATATGTGTCAAGACAAACAAAAATGGAGGAACTCAAGATACATTTCAAAACCCCCTAAAACTCAAATTC
The DNA here is from genome assembly GCF_037042795.1 of Molothrus aeneus. Classification (NCBI taxonomy): domain Eukaryota; kingdom Metazoa; phylum Chordata; class Aves; order Passeriformes; family Icteridae; genus Molothrus; species Molothrus aeneus. The sequence continues at coordinate 85,890,351 of NC_089646.1, forward strand.
AGCCAGCCTTCCTTTACCAGGACACAAAAAAGACTCATTAACTTTGCTCATTTATACCTTACCTCTTAAAAAAACCAAATAATTAACATAAAAACATCAAATGTCCACAAAAAGGATCTCCATCTATGATACCTCTTCCCTTCCCTCAGTCTTTCTGATGCATCCTCAGGAATCATTAAGTTACTTATAGACAGGAAAAGAGCTTCATATGTAGAAGAAAATAACACTTTTCAATGTTTAGTGCTGGGACTGGAATATTTCTGCTTTTTTTTTTTGTTTGACTAGGGGGTTTTCTTGATTTGTTTGTGGGAAAGGAAGAAGTAAAAAGCATTGGATTTTTATATCTATTCTTCTAAAACTATATTTCTGACAGATTGCCATATTTTATTTACAAAACATACAGCAAAAGAAATTCAAAAATAAAATAAAAATAATTTCTTAAAAAATTAAAAATTGTGGATATCTAAGAGGAAAAGAACATAGACATTACTAGGAAGTGGGAGAGGCAAACCCTTATTCCTTCATTATTTTCTAGTCGCATAAAGAGCATTAAGAAAATGGAAGAGCTTGTGTAGTTGATCCTTATCCTAACCATTAGATATTGACAAATATGCCCCATATCAGTCAGTCTCCCAGAGGTTCTGCAAACAGCAGTCAGCAAAATTCCCAAAACTGTTACATTTTACAGTGGTTATTTATAATCATACCAGATCTGAAGCAAAAAACCTCATTGATTAAGGTGCAATTTATGTGATTGCATAAAATATTTCACTCTCCATAGGTCAATATGAAACACCAGGTTTGGCAGGTCGAGACACTAAATTAATATGCTGAATATATCCACACATTGTTCTGCTATAAACAAAGTTTTGCTTTGCCTCAAGTGAAGGCACCACTCAACCAGTTGTCAACCAGGGATTACAACAGACCTGTTAAAATAGCACTGGTTTCTCTAAAAAGTAAGGGCTGTCCAAAAGATAAGGTTAGAATCAGCAAGATTACTTCCTGTGGTATTCTAAGGAGAAAGAGCTCTACTGAAGACAAAACAGATGCAAGCAGAACTCCTGGAAACTCCAAGAAAAAGTAGCTACAAAAACTGCACTGTACACCAGGTAATTTTGCTGTCTTACATACTTTGTGATTTAAGGAAATAGTGCTGAAATGTCCTGATTCCCTTATTATCAGCAGCAATACAACTGCACACAGAGTGCAGAGATGACCACATTTAAGTGACCCCAATAAAACTGGGTGACATTCTCTCCTTTCCCCCTTATATTTCATACCAAATGTGACATGGTGTTTCAAGTGCTCTAAACAACTATTTTAAACTTTTTATTTTATTTTTTTTTATCTTAAATTGGCCTAACTTACAAATAGTCTGCTCCTAACAGTTCAACATTATTATATTTTTGACCTTCATACATGGTGATTCCTAATACCTCCTACATGCTCCCAAGCTAATTGATGCAAAAGGTGACAAAACAGGTCTTTCCTCAAAACTACACTGGTCTGAGAGCTTCAGTAATAGGGGTTGTAAGAAAAGATATTGTTTCCAGAAGTAACTGCAGAAGTATTTGTGATGTCTCAAAGGTGGCAAATACATTAACAGGCATGGAACCATATCTTTCAGAAAACACTGAGTTATTTCTCTTGGAGAGATCCAGGGCCAAGAGTACATTATCCAGTTAGAGTTTTGAATCAGACTGGGAAAAGCAGGAAGAAGTGGGAATGTCAACAATTTCTAGGTTATGTTTTTCAATGTAATACTAGCAGACTTGAAAAGAATTGGAATAACAGACTCCAATCTTCTCCACATTCCTAGAACTCAGAGAATTCCCCTCCCTTGTTTTTAAGCTTCCTTATTATGACCTTGCAATTTAAACTGTATTTTAAAAACTTAATTTGAATAAAATCAAAAGAAAACTTCATTCACAGATTCAGAACTCTAACATAGCAGCATCACAGTAGAACTCTAGGATTTTAGTTCAGTACAGTTCATCCAGCATCTATGTATTTTTAGATGATGAACACATTAAAGCTGACTTTATTTTATTAGTTTACAAGTGTATGATGAATTGAGAAAAAAATAACATGCTTTCACATTCAAAGTGCATGACAGACCAACTTGCCAAGTGTCATTGCCACTGACTTTATTTCCCCTTAAGCGTCATTCATACTGACTTCTTGGATTTTATTCAGGTATAAAATTTGCATTTAGATTGCTCTCCTAGAGGTAAAAAAAAAAACCAAACAAACCCACTCTGAAATCCTGTGACTTCCTTTAATCTTATTGCAGCAACAATCACAGTGATTGCATGTGTCTGGAAACATTTTAGTATATCAAGCTGCATTTCAGCATTGCCCCTTTAACCAATCCAGAGTTGTTATCATCAAGTACTGTTTTATCCCTTCCTTATCCAAACTGCAAGCAAGACAACAAGGGTCAAGAACACACTTGGTGTTAGGAAAAGTTAGATAATATTTCCTTCTATGCTAAATATGTAGTAAAGCCACATAAACTTAAAAAGATAAAAATAAATGTGTGACACATAAGGGAATAATCTTAAAATTACTGATATAATAAAGTTTCAGAAGGAAACATATATATATATTTATACTGGAAATAAACAATAGATTTACCATGTTTTCTTTTAATTTCTGCAAATGTAGACTTTTTTTAAAAAGACTAATAATGTGACTATATAATATTACAAGGGCAGTACATAATTTTTTGTAGTCCCTGTAAATTCTGTCTTGCAAATCTTTACCCCACTTTTATCAGTAGAGGAAATCTGATGATTGAATGGTTTTTGAGTCATTAACTTAACATGAAATTTTTATCAGTTAAATCTTCCCATTACTTTTTAAAAACACAAATAAACCTTCTCTTAGAGTATACTTCAGACATCATAAAAATAGGCAGCAGATTATAATATCGTTTTCTACCATTTTTAAAAATTCAGAGGCTATGAATCAGCCATATCTGAGAAAACACAAAACACTGAAAAAAAGCCCCCAGAACTTCAGCACTTAATTACTTTGCAGATTGAATTTCTAGTATTGCAAGCAATCATTTGGAGCAGACTGCCTCCTTTAAAAAGAGATAATGAACTAATTATCTATTAGCAGCCTGATCTAGGACTACATGCAAATGTAAATAAACACAAATAAAATTCTATGAAGCAATGAAATGAACTAAAATTACAAGCTATATGTAAAAATTGGCAACACACACATCTATTTGCAGAAAGGGAGAAATGAGACCTCCCTCTCCTACAGAAATGCTGGTCATTGAAACTAACAAAAGGAGAGAGATCACATATTCTTTAGAAAGAGGTCTAAGTGAGCAGGCACAGCCACCTGTAACTGCCTCAAAGCCAGGCTCAAAATCTGCTAAAGTCCACAGAAAACCTTAGCCCTGTGTTCTGCGTTATCTAGATTAACTCCAAAGGCTCCACCTCATTGTTGGGACTCGCACATCCCAGCAGTCTCCAGTTGCCTTGGCCAGGCTGTAGTTCTCCTTCTCTGCAATCACGTCCTCCTGAACCATCCCCAAAGTCCAGAAGATCACTGTGGAAAAACTATTGCATCTTTGGTAGACTTTGGGATGGTTACAGGCTGGCCAGGACAGCTGGGGCCTGCTGGTGGTAACCCACCAACAACAAGAACAACATGCCAGAATTATTTCCTTGGTGTATGCATCCCTCTTTTATGCCCAGCGATTTAAAACTATTCCCAGAAACAACATGTGTAATAGTCATTTACTATTTCTTAATCTTTTCTAGAGTGAGCTCATTAACAAAATTCATATCCTGATCAACAGAAAACATTGTTTTAATATTATTAGTTGTAGAACAAAAGGCCAATAATAAGCAATAAGTTACCAGTTAATCCTTGACTTCCACTTAATACTATAACATTTGTTCAGGGCTGTTCACTGTTCATTACTGACTTTGTTCTCTGCCATCAGCACATTGTTGCTCGGCTGGTTTTGGCTGGGGTAGTGTAAATTTTCTTCACAGCAGCAAGCAGGGGCCATGGCTTGGACTTGTGCTAGAAACAGAGTTTGTTATTGCTGAGCAGTGCTTACACAGACCCCAGGCCTTTTGTGCTTCTCACCTCACCCCACCAGCAAGGAACCTGGGGGTGGACAGGGAGCTGGGAGGGGAAACAGCTGTGACAGCTGACCCCAGCTGATTCAAGGGACATGCCCCAGCATATGGCATCACACTCAGCATATAAAGCTGAGGGGAGAAGGAGGAAGAGGGGGATGTTTGGAGTGATGGTGTGGTCTTCCCAAATCACTGTTACATGTGATGGAGCCTTGCTTTCCAGGAGATGGCTGAACACTTGCCTGTCCTTGGGAAGCAATTAATTAATTCCTTGTTTTGCTCTGCTTGCATGCATGGCTTTTCCTCCCCCCATTAAAATGTCTTTATCCCAACTCATGAGTTTCTCTCTTTTATTCTTCTGATTCTCTCACCCTCCGCCATTCTCTCCTCATGGGGGTGCAGAGTGAGTGAGTGACCAAGTGAGGCATTTTTGCTGCCTGGGGTTAAAGCACAACACTTGGACTAGCCATTTTTGCATGCTGGACACCAGAAGGAAAAGAAAAGTTCTACTGAACCTGATCAGCTCATTCTCTCTATATACAATTGCCAGAAATGTGTAACAACAGTTATATTTAACTCAGGCTAAATCTGATGGTAAATAAAACAAATCTATTCAGAGTGGGATAAAACTACTTTAAACAGGTACCACATCTTGCTTTTGGCACAGAAGTATCCACAATGCAGCATTGTAGAAGTACTTATTCTCTCAAGAGGAAAGCATTTATCACAAGTAGCAGTCACAAACTCTGGAAGGTTTAAAGTTGTCGAGAAAATGCTAATTTAATCAAGTGCACATTTCCATATGGTAGAAGTTCACCACGATCTCAATGTGAGTGCTTCAACAGTATTCACAACTAGACATAAAATTATGTTGCAAATGAGGTGATGTTTTGCCACAAGTTCATCTTTCAAATAATGCAACACTATTTGTACTGTAATTAAAAAAAAAAAAAAAGGCAGAGAAGAAATGGAGCCTTGGATATCAATACAGCATTTATGACAGCAGATGGGTGACAATTAAAAGGCTGCCCAATATTCTGAAATCTGATCTGGGCAACAATATGTGTGTCTGCATACACAAATACATATACTCATGCAATATTCATATCTAATACACAGACAACCCATAATTCTTATATTGCTCTATTTTATTCTTCATTACTCACGTCCTAAATTTCTACTACTGCTTCATTTTAGATTACTAAGCATTCAGAAAGTGCTCATGCACTGCATCAAAAACCTGTAATCTATCACCTGAAGTTTCTCTTTATGAATTTCTATCTCCTATTCATTCCATCCTTTAATCAAATCTGCAACTGCCACCTCCAATTTCTGATTAAATATTCCAATTATACAAACTTTAAAAAGTGTCCCAAAGAGCAAGTAAGTCTTCCAGCTGCTCTTTTATTACTTTTACTTGAGTCTTGTTCTGAGCTATCAATGAAATAGTTCATCATTTAATTATCTGGACTGATTGGCTGAAAATTTTCTTGGTTAATAAGGAGAGTGTTCTAGGTGAGCTGACACAAAATCTCTTTCAATCAGCCAGTTCCTATTACCACAAATACTAACACACTCTGTCTCAGTACAGAATCTAAACATGCCAACCTAAGTACAACAGAGGCTCAGCTATTCCTACCTGTAAAACAGAGACAGCTCTAAACAATTGGCACTCCAGAATTTTATGCAGGAAATTTTTCAAATAACTCAGTTCTTGTAATTCACCTGGCTGAATGAGAGGAATGGGATACAGTTTCTACAGTATTTTCAAAAATGGCATTTTAAAATACATAATGCTATTGGCATAAGGTTTGCATTTTTTTTAATTTGGTTATCCAAATACGTGTCAAATGAGGTGGAAAGCTATGCTTAAAAACTTAATCTTACATGCAAGTTCAGAAAAGCACACAGGTCTTAAGACCTCAGAGAAAATCTCCAAATTAAATTTGTGAAGTTTGCCATTTTCTTAACACAATGGCAAAAAACAAGATCTAGCCTACCAGATAATATAAAAAATCAGAAAAAAGTATAAACAGTTAATATAGAAAGCCTAAGTCCACATACTCAAATAAATAATTAAAAAAGGGAAGATCAATGGACCCTCAGGGCTTTATGCCAAAAAAAATATTTAATTCCTAATTCATCTGATGTGAAATATACCCTAATTTGCCCAAAGCAAAACCTTTTGTACTTATTGTTTAATGAAGTCATGTTCTGAACAATTATTTCCTTCAGAATTTGAGTCTGTTTTTTCTTTTCCTCATATTGTGAAGAAAACATTTTATTTTCAACTGAACTTTGTTGCAAGAATACAGGAGGATTGATTTGCATCTCAATATTTTATTTTTTTTCCTAATGTCTAGGAAAAAAAGTCTCGGAATTCTTTAAAATTCAGCTTTTTAAACAGTCTTGGAATACTTTAAAGTTCTGTGTCCGTCTAAGAATAAATTCCTAACATATCATGGGGGTTAACACAAAAAGCACAGATATTATATAAACAAGAAATAGTATTTATCTAGAAAAATACAAGGATGAGGATATGCATAATAGTTTGCTGCAAAAATTTTATAAAAGTAGCCCAAAGAACATCAACTTGCGTTTGAATTGGAAACAGCTTTAAATGACTCTTTTAGAAGAATTTTGTAGACCTGACTATGTCTCTGTGTGGAATCTTCTAAATCTTGGAAATGAATGTGTTTCTTTAAAAACATATATTTCTATTTATTAGATAGTGCAATCCTGAATATCCAGAATACATTTTTAAAATTCTTACATTTTCTGTTTTATATTAAAGGACAAACATTTTAATTGGCTGCGAATAATCACTTTGTATAAATTACCATTTTTCTGACCGAGTAGAGCATGTGACCAGCCAAGCAGTTAATATGAAACTAGAACAAACTCCCAAGTATGTTTATGAATGTTTGGTTTTGATTTCTAGTCCTTATTCCGACATACAAAATTACCTACCCTTTAGCATCTGCAAAGGCATGTGGAGGAGAATTCCTATTGACTTCAACTAGACTTAAATTGTCATTTACTTCCTTAAGAGCTAATATATTTGTCTGTAGAAGTTGCTCATGGGATAAAAGTTTCCAATAATACAGAAGGTAATGGACTTGGAGGGAGATTCCTAGGGGATCTGAACTCTGGAGGTCAGAACTCCTCCTATCCAGAACAGATAACAATTTTTGAAATTTCACGTTTATGTAGGGAATTATAGTATCATTGAGGGAAATCAGCAGTAGTCCTCTGATCGGATGGAAATTGATTAAAAGGGAAAGTACTGGAACAGCCCCTTCCAAAAAAAAAAAAAAATAGGCTCAAGTAAAGAATAAAAACATCATTCTCTTATGCAATATCATTCAGCTATCCCAGTTGAAATCTGAAAATGCAGGTTTAGTCAAGCCACATTTCCCCAATGTCTTTTTGAATGTCCAGGAGAAAATGCTTAGAAAAAATATATCAATTCTTGTCTCTGCAAACAAAGCCAGTTGGATTTTAAAGAAGGACTACAGAGCATTTTTTCTCACAGAATATAAGGAAAAACTTAACTTCTTCCAACTCTCAGACTTTTCAAGAAATTTCTCAGTATATTTTATCCTTAATTCAGCTATGCACATTGAATACAAATTGGCTGCAGAGAAGTCTAACCCTCTGTTACTCAATGTGATAGTAACAAAAAATCCCTAAAATTATGAAAGAAAAATTGCCACTTGAAGGGAAAAAAAAAGACATTATAATGTAATGTTTTACACTCCAGAACAGAAAACCCTAGAGATTTAAAATGACCCAGGGAATATAATCCTCCAAAAAAGACATTTTAAATAGAAGTAGAGAAAATGCAGTATATAGAAAAGTTAATTAAATATATAGTATAGTTCTCTAAGTTTCATATAAAGTTCCATTTTCATTTTTCACAGAGATTAGTCCACTGAATAGCAAGAAATCTCTATGGATTACTTAAGACTTCTATGGCTTCTAGCGATTTGCTTTGAAAGAGACCCTTGGAGTCAGGCTATATGCAACTAATCAATAAATAGTGCTTTTTTTACATTGGAAAAACTGTCATGAATAGCGGTGAGATCTTAGCTACTCAAAATTGCAAAAAGATCAGTTCTTGAATGTAGAGACAGACTCTTCAGATGACCTAAGGCAAGGATGCCTAATCCTGTCAAAAGTCATGGATGCCCCCTGAGAAAGGAGGATGCTTCAGGTTATATCATAATTAGCTCTGCCTTTGGAGTTACAGTTTAACCTCATCTTCCTGTGGCCAGAAACACAGATACTTTTGTACCCAGCCAATCATAAGCTGGGGAACTTGGGGAACTAAACTTGGGTTTCTGGCAATCAGGAAGCTCACCAAGACTCCCTTGTCCCTGTACATTTTTGGCTTTCTTCTACTTCTTAACCCTTCTTTAGGATGAGAAGCTCTTAGCTACAGTTACAAACAGGCTAGGAAGGTCATGTGAGGCCACCACTTAAGACATCCTTCTTCTTGAAAAAGATAAAACAGCCACCCCCAAAAGACAAGCAACTCCATTTTAAGAGACGCGTTTAAAAAAATAGGATTAATTGCTCCTTAGAGTTGCACTGCACACTGAGGAAGTCCAGCCCAAGTTAAACTGAGCTACGTGTCCAACTTCTAGACAGAAACCAGATCAAGACTACTCCCATCCTTAGAAAATTACGCATTTCTTGCATGCTGCCTATATGTTTTTAATCTTTTTTTCCTCACAGCTTATTCAAAACATTGGTGCTAAAGGCCATCCTCCATTCAGGTCTCCTGACTCACTCATGAGCTCTTACAAAAGCTGTAAATGTTCTTTTGAACTGTACACTCCAAAATACCTTTTCATCCTAATTTTCCATACGTACACTGGTTAATATTATCTCCTCTGCAAACTCCCTCTACCTTTATACATAATTCAACTATTCCCTTTCTCTATTCTTGGTCGTGTACCTTTCTGTGACAGTTTCCAAGTTGTTCCACTTTCCACATGCACGACTATCCTAAATACACTTAATCAGTATTTGTAGATTCATTGGATTGTTTAGGCAGGAAAAGACCTCCAAGATCCTTGACTCTCCCTGTTGACGTACCACTGCCAAGTGCATCATCAAACCCTGTCCTGCAGGGCCAAATCTACATGTATGATCAGAAATATTCAATTATTAATTTATGTGACAATGGTGACTAGCTGGGCCTCAAGCTAAGATCAAATCTTTAAATAAAACCTGGTGGTGGATGACAAGTTATTTTCTAACTTTGACTAGGAAAAGGATAACTTTCACAGAGGACCAAATTTTCTTAAATAATTCAACATGCTTTTGGTCTCATTACACATCCATTAAATTACCAGTGCAACTGCCAGTTGATAAATCTTGATAAAATCTTGATAAATCTTGATAAGTCAAGATTTAGCTATTGACAATAGCTAAAATAGCAAAAATCATGAGGCTGAAATGCAAGTTGTTTAGCCTACAGTTTTTTAACTAGTATCTTCTGTAGAAAGGACTGCCTTTCCTCATACTGCAGTACTGAGTAGGCTGGCACAACTCATTTATCATTCATTCTTTCAGAACGCAGTTGTGAGAAAAAGTGAAATTAAATCCCAAATCCACCTTCAACCCTTTTAAGCCTAGAAAAACATATCTGAATTATTGTGCACAATCTGCAGGGGTATAAAGAGGGTGGGGATTATGAAGGATTGAAGTGAAAACAAGAATCTCTCCTTTGGAAACAGAAAATTTAATCCCCTTCTATGCCAAAAGAATGGACCTACAGTCTTATCAAATGTAGTTGTATAGAAGAAGCTTGAAATTACAGACAAAAGGAAAAATAAAGACAGGAAAAAGGGTGGAGGTAGGGGCAACTTCAAAAATGTTCTTGGAAATTATGGATTTCATAGTAAATTAAAACAGAAATATTCCCCTGCCCAGTAATTTACCATTTCTCTTCTTTGTTTTATTCTTCTTTTTTAACTTACAAATTTATTTTTTCAAGTGTTAAAAACAAACAATTGTGTGGTAAGAAAACACCTCAGAAAGCAGAAATAAGATGCTAGAAATAACATAAAAAAGCCATAACAACCCAAAGCATGCTACCTGGTGAAGTCGCTCAAAAACTCCCTAGAAAAATCAACCAAATCATATAAATCATCTTCCCTTTTGTAATCTGTATAACTGAGCCCTTCATTTCATTCCTGCCCTTCACTGCTTTGTGAGACTCCTGCACATTTCTTTTATTACAGGGTTATAAAAGGAAAGGTCCTTTATATACCACATATCAGCAAAACAAATGACATCCTGCAACCCCTTCAGATATGTCACCCCTTAATCCACTTCCTGATGGGTTTTGTTTTGGTTCTGGTTTTTTTTTGTTTGTTTTTTATTGAAGGAACTAGACAGCTAAAGAAAGAAAGAAAAAAAGTGAAATTATCAACGGCAAAAGAACACACCAAGTGGTGAAACTAATTCCAACATTATGGGATTCTTTTAAAGGACTGAAACAGGTATTCCAGTCTAAAAGAATGTGACTAAAAATTTTTTTTCTCAATTTTGTTTATACAAGGAACAATCATTTACCAGTAATCATTAATTCAGCTTGTATTTATTCCTTATATTCCACAAAGATATTTAGGAAGTATAAGAGTTACATTCACCCATATCACAACTGAGAACGAATGAAAACACCAGAGTGTGATAAAACAGCATTTCATTAAAGTTCCATTAAACTCTGTAGAGTTTTAATTTATTGACTCCATAAAGAAGATATCTTCGTACTCCATATAAGAAGCAAGTATCGAAAGACCTGAAGTTAATTATATAGTGAAATATTTTAATACTACATTGAATTGATTATACTATTTTCAAAAAGACAGTAAAAAATGCTTGAATTATAACAATAGAAAATTGAGAAACAAAAACTAAGCCATGGAAATCAGAATAAGATACATTTAGAAAAATAGAATAGAACAAAGAAGCTCAAAAAGTAACACCAAAAACAATGCAGAGTTTGAAATTGTTCAATTGTTCATACTCACATCAAACTAAAGATTATTATTCAGATGAGGGATGATTTATTGAAATGGTATCTTACATAAACATAACAGTATGACTCAACATTTTGAAAACATGACTAAACAGAATACATTCTGTTTAATTCCATAAATTATATATTTCTTCTTAAAGAAAAGCACTTCAGTTGGGGAGAGCTGAGGTGAGCAGCATTTGGGGTTTCTTTTCTTGAAACCAAACTGCAATTTCAAAGAATGCACAAACCATTACTTACTGAAAGTTACTCTGCATTTCTCCTACTACAAAAGTATATATTTTAATCATGAAGCCCTAGACAGGTTACATGACATAGCTTCAAAGTGAAGGAAGAGTTTCTATAGTGATGACTGTTTACTGTGCATTTCTCATTAAAGTCTGGTCATGTCTCACTGTGTTAAGTCACTTTTTGAATGTGTGGGAATCACCAAGTATTTTGCAGCTACTTAAACTACAAACAGCGAAGGAAATACACCACACTTCTAAAATGCAGTGTTAGACCCCAGACCATGGTTAAGCATGTCACTAGCTTACTTTTAAGTGAAATTCATGAGTGCATTTTTCCTATTGTGTGCATCAAACAACTTTTCTTCATACTTTTCTTCTACATCTTCCTCTACACAATTAAGTTGACAAAAATAAAGTAACCAATTGCAGAAAATGTATTGAACGTCTAAAATCACTAAACACTAAATTTGTGTTTTTCAAATTACAACAAGCAGACTTAAGGAACTAATAAAGATATTTTACATTACAGAAAGATATGACTGGTTGGCAGTAAACATGTCAATTTCTTTTCATGTAAGATGGTAAGTCTGTACAGTATTTGGATTATCACACTCCCAATTCCTTTTGTCAATTAAAGCTAACAAATGGATACTATGAATTACTACCAAAAATTCAAATATTAGTCCAAATCCAAACTATTCTGTTTAGTCAGACAGAACATTAATGCAAATCTGTATTTATGAAAAATCAGTTTCTTACATGGCAGACTGGCCCTCAGTTGTCTCTGTTAACTGTCTTTTATTAATTAGGCAGATAATTTTTTTCAATTTCAGAGATTAGCTACTGCTCTTCCTTTATTTCAATTCTTAACTTTTGGTGTTGGTAGGTGCACTTTTGTGAGGTTACCAAGTCCTTAAAGAATGTGGCACCAATAATTACCCAAAGACCTGGCAGCACACTTTTAGCATATAAGAGCACATTCCATCGTGATACAAATAAACATTTGTAAGATGACACATTCCATCACAAATAAACATTTGTAAGATGTTGTGTCATTCAGATTGACTTAATGATAAGGGACTGCACTCCCCTCTACCTTTTGAATATATTAGCCACATAGGAGTACATTTGACAAAGGGAGCTGCCTTAAATACATTCATTAAAGCCTTACAGGTATCATTAAAAAAAATTAGATAGCTAGGTATCTCATTAAAGAATAATTTATAACTTAGGTCTCTGTGTAGTGCAGTGACAACCCCCAGACACTAGGTCAGCACGTTGTGGTTGGTGTGCTGCTGTACATGTGTGCTGTGGTTTTTCCTTAGCCAAATATATCAGGTAGAAGGGCTGCAGTGGGGACAAGGAAGGAAAAACTAGGGGATGAGGAACAAGTTCATAGACAACCAGGGATGTTAATTCCATTACTTGTGCAACAGCTTTGACTTCTAACAGCCAGCTCTAGAAGAAACCCAAAATACCAAAATGGTCTCTTTTGGAGCCAAGAAAGAAATTGTCACTCTGAGTTTTGTGTTGGACTCTTACCTGTGTATTTGCTGTGCTGAACAGGTCTTCAGATATAATTGTGTCAGTGAGACAAGTGGGTTTATGATAATTGCATATATCTAGTTCTTTTTGTTACCAGTTTTGCACCAGAGTTTGAATACTTGCTGTCTGCCTCAGGTGTGCTGGTGCTTGGTTGCTTATTTCTTTTTCAGTAACAGGAATACTTAAGCCTCGCCAGTTTTGATGACAAGTCAGGTATGGTACTGGATTCCTGCATCTTTTTTTAATTTTGAAAAGACACAAGGGTGCTTTCTGATTTTTTTTTTTTCCTCCAAGAATGCTGTCACCCCAGAGCTCACTGGGTGTAAATGGAATTGTGTTTAGTGAAAGAGATGCTGATGAACAGGTTGAAATTTACATTGGTTGAATGACAAGTGACTCAGCAGCACTGATAAAAGAAAATATAAAGGTTATAACCAGTAACCTAAAGGCTGCAAATATGCATATTAAAAAACAGAAAGACATTATGTAAGTCCTAAAACCAATACAGAGGAAAAGCCTTGCAGAAGTACCTCTAGTTTATTCCTCCCTGTAAAAATCTTGTGAATCACAAAGCTGAAAGATGTGCTGAGCCATTGCAAAGATGGCAGTTGTTAGCACCAGTAACTGCAGCAGCAATAAACCAGCTTTATTAAGGTGTTTCAGCCCTGCTGCTCAGAGTGATTTGCTCTCTGCTGCTTCCTTTGCACTTAGGTCTACTGCACAGGCTGAGGAAACCCCATTCTTGGAGCTTCTCAAGAGTTTTCAGGCCTCTCACTGTGTCTACACAATCACAGCTGTCCTGACCTAGTAGTGGAAATACTCATACATTCATTTGTCAAACCATACTGAAAAAGGGAGTGTCATCACCCTAGTCAATTCTAGGTTCATAGCAGCAAGAAAAAAAAAAAAACCAAACAAAATGAAACAGAAGAGACCATTTTTGACAGTTCATTCAACCAGCACTTATTCCTCCCTAAACAATTTTTTCAAGATTGTCATCTACAAGTCTGACACATTTCACTTGTAGATGTCTTGAAGTCTCTTCTTTGCACTTGCTTCAAAATGCAAAATTCTGAAGATAACTCACAATAACAAATAATTGCATTTAATTAAGTGATAAAACACAGAACTGAACAGCGAGCAAGGCAAGAGAAGACAAATGAAGGCCAACTTACTGCTGGTGCTCTAGGACAGGGGAGCTGGTCCAACACATTGGCAGGAAAGAGTTCCCATGAGGCAGAGAGCAGAATGGCACTCTGCATGTCTAAATGCCTTACTGCAGTTTTGAAGCTAAAGCCTGCTGAATCCAGTTGTGATAGGAAAATGCCTCTAAGAGGAATGAAAGCCCTTTGTAAAAGGAAGAGAAGAGTCAGCTGAAGGACAAAAGTCCCCTTCAACCAGTTAATGGGGCAAGCTAAAGAGATCCTAATGAAACAAGAAAGACTTCCCTTTTTAACCTCAAGTGCTATATTTTCATCGAGTACATGAGAGATGCAAGAATAATAGCAGTGAACCATGCAGTGGAAGACCAGGAGAGGACAGGTCAGTGGTAGACAAACATTGAGAGTGAAATGCAGACTCCAACAAAATGCACATTCCAACAAAACTATATGTATTTTCAGAGCCAAATTAATTACTGTCAAACTCATGCATGCATACAATGCAGAGGCTCTGTCCTTTGATTTTTCTAATGCTAACAATGTAGATTGTTGATAAAGATATTGGTTGATATAGAACTGGCCCCAACACTGAGCACATCACTTCTGGGGAACATAATTTCTGACCAGCTGCCAGGTGGATGTAACTCCATCCACTCTCTGGGCTCAGACATCCAGTCAGTGTTTTACCCAGAGAATAGTGCACCGGCCCACAGGGATCAGGAAGCCGATTATAAATAAGCACCGCATAGAATAAATCATATTTGTTCAATTCGCATCTTTAAAAAGTAACTGAAAAAAAAAACGCCAAAATGCTGAAGGAATTAGAGTCTTTAATACTTTCTACTTATTAAAACCAGCTGTTTAATACCAGGGTTTAATTTATTCCAAATTTTAAGAATACTGAGAAGCTTTAGCAAAACAGCCAAGCCAGACACAGCAAGATAAGCACAACACTAAATAACACAGACTGTGTATTTCCACCCCTCAAATATGTCATGCTTGTTTGTGAGGAAAGGTAAACACCATGTTAAACAGTAGAAAAGGAGCCCAGGCATGGACCTTAGAACATTTGAGAATAGCTTCACCCTTGCAAAATGCCTCTGCCACATGTGGCTTGGGACACTAGGAGAGAATTAAAATAGATAAATTCAGTTGCCCAAAGGTCTTCAGATTTGGCCTTTGCTGTTTTAGCACAGAAGTGTGGTACACAGACTTTCTCCCGTAGCCACCTATCCCTTATCCTTTTAAGCATGCCTTTGCAGCCCTGGTTTTAGCAAAATCAGTTTTGTGGATTTCCCTTCATCTCATTCTCCATCTCTGCAGGGAACTATTTAGTGCATTTACAAAACATGGCAACAAAACATATCTGCCACTTCTTGAATATTTCACTGAAGTCTGTCCCTTATTCTCTCCACAGACAACAGAACCGTTTCCAGTAGCCTACAGGGCTTTTTTTAGTTACAGATGTTGTCTGAGGCATTGCGATGTGTCACTACTAAAACAGTTACCCTATAAAGCCCTTGAAACATCCAGTATAAAAAAGAAGGGACTATCTCAGGAAGTTCACTGATTATTGTCTTCCTTATTTACCGACTTTTTCTTGTGCTCTATCTGCAAACATAAACATGGTCCTGTAAAATATATAGTAGCCTTGTAAGTATTAAGGGACAGGTCTTCTCTTCTTGTCTTCCTTAGTGAGAGATTTTTTTTTAGGTTTGTGTGTAAGTTTGTCCTTATTTCACAAAGAACACAGTGAAAAATTGAAGATATAACACTCTCCTGATGGGCTGATACCACTTCCCCATTCCTGATTATTTGCCCACAGCCAACTCCTGTGCTTCTATAATTAACAATAAGCAATAAAAGCAAGTTCTGCTACAAAAGAGACATGTCCATTTCCTACCTGCACAGTAACAAGCCTGAAAACCATATTTTAACTGGAAATTTTGTGTTTCAGATCCACTGAAGCTGGATGAAAATGTCTATTTTTGTTTGAGTGCCTTCATTAAGAGTTCAGCAGCTTCTGGGCTCTCTCATACTGAGAGTTCAGAAGATTTGAATGCATCTGGGAAAACTTCACCTATTCATGCAATGACCCTCTCCTCCTGCAAGAAAAGTTGTCTCTTGTGACTATTGTTCTTTCAGAATTATTGTCTGGAGAGGAAGAATGCCAGTTGTATTAAGTATGAAGCTTGCCCTCTAAACTGGGTATCTGGCACATTCTTATCCATTCCCACAGAGAAAGAGCCATGTGGGCTCAGCAAGATGGTGATAAGCAATCTCTTAGGTAGGATTTTAAGTGGCTCACTTTTCTTCTAACACCTGGAACCTCAAAATATCCTCCAGGTAAGCTGGAAAAGCAGCATTTTGTAACCTTTCCAAACTGAGCCCTGCTTGCCTTCTTCTTAAAGAGAGAAATAGGTAGGGAAAACACACACAGCAAACAAAGCTCCATGCAGAACACTGATTATTGTCCATGCTCCCCCTGATTTTTAATAGGAAGATGGCAGAACACTGATTATTGTCCATGCTCCCCCTGATTTTTAATAGGAAGATGGCTGACAGAAGATGGCTCAGATACCTATTGCAAGTACCTCCTGAGAAGGGGTTCCCCTTGAAGATAAAATGGTAAACCCAATCTAAAGCATGGTAATCAGCTTAAAAATCATATTTTTACTGAAAATCTTTGTTCTTAAATAGCTAAAATAAAAACCTCAAATGAGAATATAAACAAACCTCTTTGTTAAAGTAATATAGCCAGCTCTAATTCCACTTGAAACTCCCCACAGCTATCATGTTCTTTTTGCTTTCTTTTCTTATCCTCTTCAGTATTTGAAATAAAATCAAGCACTGCTCTAAAATAATTCATCCTTGCCTAGCCATATTCTGAAGTTTTACTTACACAACTCCATCTATATTTGTAGCTCTTTTTAGATCATCTAAGTGTAAATATAAGACTTTGTACTCAAGAATAAACAAGTGAAAATCTATTGGCAAAATTAGCATGTAACATTACATCAGATGGAGTGAAGAGCAAGTCAATCACATGTTGCTTTGCAGGCTAGAATGCCATCTAGGTCTTATGCATTATCTTCAACTTATGGGCTGGAGATTAACACAAGCCTTTGGAACCTAATGCTGCCCTTTGCACAAACTGGACAAATCACTTCAACATGATCAAGAATTCATTTAGAATTCTGCAACATTTGTCCTCTGTGTTACTTCTTTTCCTCTTTGATTTTCCCAACTAGTCTTACTCTTGCTTTATTTCCTAATTTCCTTGCCATACCTACTGTATTGCACCCCTTCTGGCTGTCTTACTTGCCCAGTGCCTTCTCTCCAGAGCTGCAGGTCCATACTCAATCAGCTATCCTGCCACCCTTTCATAATATGTCCACGTGGCTCACATAACACATGTTTATAGACCCCCAAACCTACAGTTACCTGTGGCAGTCAGACTAGAATTGTGCTGCCAATGTGCACAGAGGCATCTTCTACACCCACACACAGACACCACCGCTGTCACAGCAAATGCCACAGTTAAGATGGCCACAATACACAGAGTATCGCCATGCAATATTAGAAAGCATCAGCCCACACACACCACCTCAGAAGGCTTCAAGCATCTGCTCTATTGCTCTTCAGCCCAACCTTTTAGACCCTCCATCTTACATGCCTTGCACCTGTGTGCTCTTTGGTGATTGGTCAGCACACCTCAGCACTCCATGTCCTATTACCTTCAATGCTGCTCACCTGTCCTGCACAGCTGCAGCCCCACTCCTAATTACCACAAACTGTGTGCCTACACACCACCATGACCCCTCACTGCCCAGCAGCAAGGCAAGAGTAAATATTAGAAAAATTGGTCCCTTTCACACCTGGTACCAGTTTGGGTATTTAGTACTATAGTCCAGATGATTCAGACAGAGGAATATGCAGCAGTATAACTAAACAGAGCATCTAACTTCAGCAAAAAATCTATAAAGGTTTTGCAAGGAATAACAGTGAATATGAGAGCCATCAAGCAAAGCAGCAAGTTTAGAATCATAGAATGGTCTGGCTTAGAAGGGACCTTTAGGATCATCTTCCAACTCCTCTGCCATGGGAAGGGTTGCCACTCACTAGATCAGGTTACTCAGAGCCCTATCCAACCTGCCCTTGAACACGTCCAGGGATGGGACATCCACAACCTCTCTGGGCAACTCTCGGGTCAGCTGTCTGTTCTCTGCCCCGAGATGCATGGAATGGCTCTGCGGCAGCCCCCACGCTGAAGAATGAGTCTGGACTCTTCACTTTTTTGGTCTTCAGGTTGTTTATTATTTCTAATCTACAAAATTTTCTTTCTGACCAGCCAAGGTCCTCTCAGCATGGCAGCCACAAGCACTCTGACTGCCCCCGAGGCGGTGTCATCTTTTTATACTACAAACTACATATATCATATTTACTTTTAATTCCCAATACCTATCACGTATGTTAGTGCATTTTTACTCTAAACCAATCCCTAAGTGCCAACATCACCGCAGAAAATGGAGAACAAGAAGAAGAAAGAAGGACTAGACACACCCTGATTCCTCCATCTTGTCCCCATAACCCCTACACCAAAAATTCCTAAAATCTACATTTTTCACCCTGTGAACACCTTGTTATTACACCATTCAAACCTGTGTGGCTTTCACATACCCATGCCAAGCTGGCAATTCACTGGAAGGAACAAAATCAAGCCACCAGCTATTCCAGGGAGCATGCCAGGGTCTCTGAGCCCCCCGACGGGGTTCTCGGCAACTCTGGACATCTGGAGGGATGTGTTGAGTTCCCACAGGCAACCTTCCCAGCTGTTTCTCCCCTGTGCTCACAGAGAACTCTCCAGGTACTCTCCACACAGCTTGACCTTCCAGACAGCCAGCTTTATTCACACTGCTAGACATAGCCCTAGAACTAAAGCTGCAGATTCAGATAAACAGGCTTGCTCATTACTTGTCTGTAAGCATTTTAATACCTTTTTTCACTACAAAATGCATCACATAAAAATGTAGATGAAGCCTGTGTGCCTAAAAAATGTCTTCAATTAATCTTATTCTTGTCTGGTCAAAAGCAAAAGCCATGTCTTATCAGCACCCTCCTCTTTTGAGAAGGAGTCCTTCTACCCTTCCTTAAAAATAGCTGCTCTTAGAAGACAAGACAAGCTTTGTCACACACATATGTTGCTCTTCCATTAAATATCATCTGCTTCCCACTCAAGTTAAGTGTTGAGAACAAGCCTCCTGGCACAGAGTGTGTTGATTTTTCATGGTACAAAGAAGGTTCAAGTAAAAGCAACAGGATAAGACTCTCAGCTTTCCATAGCACAAACACAGAAATTGTGTTTCCACAAAGTGTTTTGTCAAAACCAACAGAAAGGTTTTTTCAAGTCTCTTTTTTCCTATTGTTGTTTGGCTTGCTCAAATAATATTTTTTAGAAGTTTCAAGGGCAGAAAGTATAGATCTTGTACAAAAACAAAGTGATCTGCAGCACTAAATTAAGGTTGACATGGGTGAGAAAATTGACAATAAACCTGTTTGCTCCTCAGGATCTGAGATATGTTAAACTAGCCTGGCTCAGACCTAATCCAGCTTCTGATTTAGACATGCCAGATGCAGATATCAATTAATACAGCTGATACTGCCTAATGGGGATTTAAAAGAAAAAACAGCTTCTAACACAGACTTTTTATAACAGCAGAATTTCCAAAAGGAAACTTCATTTTTATTTCCCCTTACACACAGCTTAAAGCACAGAATATATTAAAAAGCACTCTGCATAAATAACTTCTTAAACAAAACCACATAATCTTTCCCCCCCCCCCATTATAGGAAATGTGCATTTTCTGATGCACTGCTTGGAGTAATGAATAGAAAATATAAATCCAGGGCCAACTTCAAATAATGCAACCATAGCCAAAATAATAATGCACTTCTCCAGGTTAGACTGTGCAACTAAAAACATGAGCCTTTCTTCTTTTTCAATGTGAATTATAAAATTTTCAATACTGATCTAGGCCACTGTAAAATTACACCTGGAAAAAAAACCACACCATAGCTAGAGACTCCTCTTCCCCAGTTCTATTGTGAGTTTGGTGGAGGAGCTGATCTGTGTTGTTCAAGCTGTGTTTTGAGATTTTCTACGCTGACAGCAAAGGGTCCAGACCTTGTGCCTGGCACAGGAACTCACACTCAAATACTCTGAGTGTTCCATGGTTATGCACAAAGCAAAAAAAAAAAAAAGTCATTTCTATGCATTTCTATGAACTATGCAAACACCCAGAGTAAGAACTTTCAAAGCCATGTCATCTACTAATCTTAGCAACAAAAAAAATCATCCTGCCTACATAATACTAGTTCTGGAGTCAACGAGTTGTAGTGAAGGCACAAACCTTCCTCCCTTTCTTTCCACACAGTAAATGTTTAGACAAATGACTTCTTCATCACTTCAAACCTTGTTCTCTTGTGCACAAGAAAGTTAGTGTAATTTATTCCTTTTCCTAGTTTATTTTTTTTTATATAGAACAAAGAATAAAATGATCCAACATCCCACAGAGACTGCCTCACTGACAAAGAAACAAAAGATGAGCATTCATTTCTTGTAAGAACCTGACTTTACATACCCCCAAGTAACAATGGTTGAAAATTTTGCATTAAGTTGCTTAGCAGACATTTTACAATAAATAGTATTTATACCAAAAAAGCTGCCTACACACTACTTTTCAGAGGAAACATGATTAAAAGAAGTATTCAGAACTGCCCTGGTTGCATAATATTTTTTTCATTTACTCATTTGGCATACAATTGGTCTGTGGATGTTGCTCCTCATGCAGCTTATGTTCCTTTAACAAACACCATGTGGAATACCAACCAATGATCTTCTCATCTGTCAGCAATGTTACAGATTTCCCCTCATCAATGGAAGGGAAAGACTATTATAAATAACTTTTTAGCTTAACTTATAATTAACTTTTTAACTCTAATAAATAATTTTTTAAATTATACTGTTCTGAAGTGTCTTTGTTGCTGTAGTCATAACAGAGCAGCACCGCCTGGCACCAATTCCCAAACACTTCAAATGTCAAGTACAAGACAGAACAAATATCAAGTACAAGAGGTCAAGGTATCTTGATGGATCACCATGGAAGTTGAGAAAAAAGTATGGACATCAAACACTAAAAAAAATTCAGTACAGTAAAGAACTGGAAACCAAATCCATCTATATAATTATTGACTTGAAGGTTTATTCAGATTCCCCACCTCTAATTGTTGCCTTTCATCCTGAAGTGTTCTTCTAGTAATCTTCTCTTCCCAGGCATGTTTCATCAGCTTCATGTTTCTCCAGTCCTGTGTCTCCTGAAACTTTACTTCTTACAAACTTTACAAAGCACAGCAGTTGTTTAAGTAAACCCACAGTGCATTTTATCATGACATTATTACACCACAATATCAATGACATTGATAAAATCCGTGTGCCCATTGCATATCCCTGAACATTTACAAAGTCAATAAAGTTGCCTTGCCTATAATGGTTTCCCAGGCTTCAAACCCAATATCCTGAGACTTCCTGCTCCTTCTTTCCCTGCTCTCAATCTAATTTTGAATCACTTGAGAGATATGGAAACAGCAAACAACCAATGGTTGTTGAATCTAGACAACTCCATTTAACTTGCTGATGCTTAAGCATCCTCAGTAAATACTAACTATATTATTTAGCCAGAATTGTTTTCAGTGCTGTATCAAAGGAGCTATCAGTACAAAAATACGGAGCTCTAAGCAAAGTGAAAGATGGTTCTTTATTTTCAGCTCTCTTAAGTTTTTTTTAATTTCACCAGTCACTAGATTTTCCAGCAACATATCTTCGTAATAATTAGGCAGTGATACCTTGCTAAAAAAGTGACTTTAACAAAAAATCGTTTACCATTAAATCATAAAATTTTCCTTCCTAGGTACCAGTTTTATGATTTGAAGAATACATTGCAAGATGTTACCATCATGCACCTCTACACAACACTTCTGTTCCTGGTTGAAGCTTTGTTTTGCAAATCTTTCTGAAAAAGATTTTTTTTGCAGGTATCTGAGTTAGGGAAGGAAAATTGGTAATACTTCTTTCATTACACCAAAAAAAAAAACCAAAAAAAACCACAAACCCCCAGCAGAAATCAAACAAAAAAATCTAGCCAACAAAAACAAAAAAACTTCATCAAAATAAAACTTCAATCAAAATAACTTCATAATTGTCTCACACATAAAACTTCTTTCAAGTGTCCTCTTGGATAATTATCTCAAAAGACAATTTCTAATTCATCAAATACACAATGTAGAAACTATAGAGAAGAAAAGCAATAAAGAGTAGCAAAAGCATCCAACAGGAGATTTTATTTTACTTTACTTTAATAGTAAATGTAGGAAAGTTTCCCTCTTTTTGCCCCAAAGGATTATCAACTTTCTGAAAAAAATTTTTACTTGAAATCCAATGAAGATTTTTTTTCACTTGAACCTCCTCCCATGTGACTCAGGAGTAGGGCAGCCAAAGCCTTTATTTGTTGTCATATTCTTAACTGGACTTTGTTTCCCAGCTCAGAGCTCAGGTGCTCAAGAATTTGTGAAGCCAGTGCCAGGAAAGAGCAAGCTTCAGTGTAACAAAGATCTGAGAAAAAGAAAATGAAAACAAAAGAGCTTAAAACTTTGATGTCCCTTCATATCTCCAAGATCTGACACCTCCTGGCAGATATCTTTCTTCATATAATCCCATCCTTCCAATTTTTTCTGCTGGTTTTTTTTTCCAGCTGACCAATTAGGCTATATTTAAACTCTATACCAGATGGTTCTCTTGCTTTTTTATTATCCTTATTATCTGCAGTTTGAAGATGTGATAGAAATGTCCTATAAACGCATACATCTCAAAAATAAAACCTGCACAGACCATGATTTCATGCACAAAGGCATTACCTGGCAGTCAGAGTAAGGAAGCCATGTGCAAGAAATATGACGTTGTGCCCAGACTGTCAGAGTCTTTAAAATGGATGGATTCAGAAAATGGCTCCAAAGTCTTTGACATGCTAAAAAAAGGAAAAAAATACTTATGAACTAAAGTATTAAGTAAAGCCACAGAAGGAAAAAAAAAAATATCACATCTGCCAATCACATAGATTCATCTGTACAGACTCATCATATAGATTCATCCATCACTGCAACACCATTCTAGCTGGCTTTGCCATTGGGATGAAAGATAGAACACCACTAATGTGTCCAGTTTTTGAAGCTACACTGATCAGTTATGGTTTCTGACAAATCAAAACTTACACTTAATTAGTAGTTTTCCTGCATAAGTGCTGGACGCTTCAGAAAAATTTTGACGAAAATAGGTTTAAGTTACAACAGGAAAGCTTTTCAAGCTCAAAGTACATTACTGAAATATCTGTGTGGGAA
Source organism: Molothrus aeneus (assembly GCF_037042795.1). NCBI lineage: Eukaryota > Metazoa > Chordata > Aves > Passeriformes > Icteridae > Molothrus > Molothrus aeneus. Next base: position 85,913,902 of record NC_089646.1, read on the forward strand.
AGAAACTGTTCAGATTCCAGTATTTTGCATAATCTTATTACATAAAACTACATAGAATTTGGGGTTTTTTCCATTGCTGACATGAAAATTTTCAAAGTCTTCCAATATGTCACAACAATGCCATTTTTCCAGCTAGCTCTGATGTCGGTTTTCACCAAGGTATACAGCACCAACATCCAGCTGACAGTGACACTCCTGTTATTTCGCAGATATCTCTGCAACACAGTGGAACACAGTGTCCTCTGCAAACACGGAAATAAAAAAATTTCCTATGTTAATGAGAGGAATTCAACTTGGCATTACCAACCAGAATCAGTGGGATTATTCTGACATTTGTCATACATCCATGTCCACAGACACTGAAATTTCCCAATATATTTAATTACAGAAACCTTTCAAATCACTAATAATAAAAATTTTGTGATAACTCAACATGAGGGAAAAACAGGCCTGCACAGAATTTGCTATGTGCCAAATTTTCATGACATTCAATATTGCAGATACCTAAAAACAAGTGCAATCCACTTATTCAGCCTCAACTGTCATGTAATATTTAAAAGTCAGACTTTTGTACAGTTTGGAAAACAAGTCTGCAAGTGAACAGAGAAGAAATATCTTCAATTTTGACTTTAAATATAACTTTATTAAAACAAAATAAACCCAGCAAAATATTTTTTCCTCGCATATTTTGTTAAGGGGGAACAGAAAAATTCAAAGGTTGTGTTCAATTATTCATGATCATTAAAAAGAGAATGAACAAAACATCTTACTTTGTGAATACAGTTGTCACAGTGAAAAAGGGAATAAAGCACAAATTGGCAAAGTGCAAGTAAGGTGCACATACTTGTCTGAAAAGAACAGAATTCTATATAGAAGGCAGAAAGACCAAGCCAAAAGCAAAATGAACTGCTAAGTCAGTCAGATCCTGTGGGTTTAATACCCTTGAAGAAGTAAAAGTCAGCAAAAATATCCCTGACATAATATCAACCAGGATTTCATCAAAACAAGAGAAAGGGAGGAAAAACAATGCCTTGTAGGAAGATGCTTCCTAAACAAGACTCATATCTAACAGTGCTTATCTGAAGTACTCAACCATTTCAAACAACATGAATATGTGAGTTCTGAAAACCACCTCCTTTGGGACACTCTGGAGGTCAGGAGTATGTACCATAGAGTATACAACCAACATGCCATATACATAAACACTAAATTGCCCTTCCTGATGGCTACAGAGACATTAAGAACTGAGAGAAGCACGTTGAATGGTGAAAATATACGTACTTCCTTTATGAGATGCTTTTCAGCCTTGTCTCAAACCCCCAAAACTGTATTAAGGTTTTAGTTAAGCTTTAACTGTTGTTTTTATAACTTTTTCACCCAAATATCTTTCACCAAAGTTTTCATGGAATCCCATAATGCAAAAACAAGCCCACTGATTTTGTATTATTTGTTCATTTAATAAAACATGAGATATTTATTAATGCTTTTCTGTCACTGCATCACAACCAGAAAAACTGTCCCACTCCACAGGAAAAAAAAAAGAAATGAGTGAATTCAACACAATATTCATTATATCATGTTACTATTGGCTATAACTGTGGTAAATCTATCTAATTTCAGGTTACAGGGTAAGGCTAAGAAAATGAAAACAGTCATGAAGTGGGAAAGAAAATAAATATTAAAAATAAATAGGGATTAATATGCAAAATCTCAGTTTTGGGAGAGATTTATTGTATCAAAGATTCTACCAAAACACGTAGAAAAGTCATGAAAAATCAAATTAGGAAACTAATTACTTATATACTTAGTTACTTATAATAGCATATCACAGAACTATGTGGACATACCACATTTGGAACAATTATACAGTTCTGTACAGCGCTGCATAAATATCCCAATGTACCCTGATACAGCTCAGCTAGAAGTTTTCAAAGCACAATGCCAACTAATGTTGACATGGAAGAGTGGTTAACAGGATGGTTAACAGTGAGGGAATGTAACACCACTGCTGAAAGTGAGTACATAAATTTCAAATGCCTGCTGCTGCCACTGACTTTGACACTGTCTTGGAAAAATCCTAATTCAGCTGAAGTTCAAGGAATTGCACAGACGTGGACTGTCAAAGGGAAACACAAGAGGTCAAGAAACAGCTTGTGCAGTAGAAGTGACTCCTAACACATCCCCACTGAACAACAGGAAGAAAGACATGACTTTTAGGCCTTTCTGTAACAGCTTCTGGTATATAACGGCTTACGGTGCTCTTAAATGTTAAGCAACAAAAAAAAAAAAACCAAAAAGGTTCTGTTTAGGAGGGCAAGCACAACACATAATCAACTGTAAGAAACCTCTTTATGGACAGCAATTTATACTAACAAGCAAAACCCAAGATTATGATGGCTTGGAGGGAGGATAAAATATTGGTAAAACCATTTTACAAAAGTGACACAACAAATTACAGGAATGCAGGAAATTGTGATTTCAGACATTAATTTCTCCTCTAACAGAAGATGTATATGGGATTCCTAAAGGCAGTAAGGAGGTAAATATCAGACTCTAGTCTGATGGATGTACTTAAATCAAGCTGCTGGGTTCAAAACTGAGATAACTAAAGTTTATCAACAAGTGATCAACAGGACATTAGACTGAATTATCCTTCTTCCCCAAAAAATGTTGAACTCCCATATGGTCTGTGTTGCACATATACCTTATTCCCTCTGTACAAGTGCAAAATTTGATTTGGTTTGTGTTACAGATTGCAATTTCTTCCTAAAATACATAAACTTATCTTACAGGTGTGTAGGAACACTTAAATATTGATGGCATCAGCAAGAGTCATTCCACAAATTATTTTCCTGTTTCAGAATCAGCATGAGTAAATGCAATTGATTCTATCATCACAGAAAACAAATTTGGGAGTAGAGAAATACATCTCTGACTCACTGTTAGCAGTTATCTGATCAAAGATAAATCCCTGAGCTGTTTCCATCAGAGACCACTTTGCAGTCATCGATTTACTACAGTAGGCAAATTACATAACCATATGGCAAAACACATAACTACAGCTTTTCAAGTTCACAAGTGACCACTCCTGAAGAATCCAGGAAAAGCATCATTTCCTTCTTTTCCCTAGGGTTCCAGCTTCTCCTCCCCATGCATGTTCAACCTATCCCTAGTTAAAAGCACTGTCTTGGAAAACAGTAACTAGCATCCCCTAGAAATTGTACTAAGAACTCTGCAGAAGACTTGAATCGGCAATGCCATTTCTACCTGTTCTGATATCCTGGGAGAAACCTGTATGCTGGCATGTGCAGCTGCTGTAAGGTAACCTGTCAGGGTGCCCTGTGCCAGTCTGTGTGGCAGACTAGCAGATATTATTAAAAGGTAACATTCAATCTCTCTGAAGTAGGATCATGAAGAAGGCACAACAGCATTTGAAAAAGGAGGAAGCTCGCCATGAACCCATTCTCTGCAACATGTTATGGGAAAGCCCATTCAGGATCCATATGATGCTACATGAAAATGCAGTTCCCAGCATCTAAATGGATGTAAGATTTACTTGCTATCTGTGTTCCTCTTATTCTATCTTATTAAACCAGGTACATTATTGCTCCATTTGTTGTCAGGTCTTTCTCACTGAGTTCCAAAAGAACCCTGCAGCATTTCTCTCTCCCTCTCATCCCCCACCTCCTTGCAGTGCAGAATGAGGATGCAAGATGCTATTCACATACTGATGTTCTACAAAAAAAACTTCTTACAACTATTCCTCCTCTCAAACTTCAGGACAAAAATAGAGTGCAGCTTTTGCTTACCCATAAAAATAAACAGAACTCCGTACAGACACTATGATACATATATATATATTTTATATATATATAATATATATAGATATATTTTATATATTTATATACATATAAGAGTTTAAGATATGCCTTCCAGCTGACCAGAGATGACCCCTCTGCCAGAGAGGATTGCTGTAATAGGAGAAATAGAAGTGCTGGCTAACCTGGGGATCATAACTTCTAAGACTAGGGTAGCTATCACTGTTGCTGTAGCATCTCAAACTAGTGTAATATTATGGTTATTGGGAATGTAAATCACAGCCTATAGAGATGGAGCTACTAGAATATTTTTTATTTATATTAAACAATATTTGAAAACATGGGGGGAGAAGCCACCCACAAATTGCTCATAAAGCCCCCTAAGCAATGCTACTGGTTTAGCTGTCCATCAACATGGAAATCAGAAACTGTTAGAAGTAATTGTAGCAGAGAAACATTATCTTATTTTTTAAACAGCCTGAGGGCTTTATCAATCACTCAATTTTCTTTAAATTTTAAAATTACAAGAAAGCAACGACAGCAATAGTATATCAGTGGTTCTAGGGTTTATGTTTGTAGGTAATAACTTAATGACCAACCATTTGTTTGTTTCCTATTGTTTGGAAAGAACCACTAAAAATATTAAGAAGAGGCTATTACATATGTAAATATTCACCAATTCCAGTTACCCATAAGTTCTTCTTTATATTTCAGGACAAAGGTTTCCCCCCACAACTTCTAAGTTTGTGGGCTGCCCATATAATCTGAGAATGCTATAGCTAGGTTTGAACAGACTGGGCAGAGATGCGTTCCTTTGGTTAGTTTGCAAGTGTACACCACACACACAAAACAAACAAAAAAAGAAGACAAAAGAGAAAACAGGTACAATATACAGCAAAGGTTTTTCAAAATGTGAAAGTTCACCTCTAACACCTTTCTCTTTTTATAACAGCTGCAGGGTTGTGCCACCCAAGAACCAAAGACATTTTTGTTGTTTTTATACAGACACTTCCTAAATAGAAAACTCCGAAGGTAAAAGGTGAGTCTTTGAAATAGAAACTGCAAACCATGATGAATACAAATAATGAATACAAGTACACAAGCAACATCAGCATTTTACCAGGAAAGAAAGCCTAAACATTAACACTAAATTATTATTTAGTGCAAAGACAGAAAGAGGGGTGGGAGAGAGGACCTACTGATCCAGCCTGCCTCTGTTTCAGGGGAAATACCAGGTATTTATTTTAGTATAGCTAGCAAAACACCTCCTGGCTCTCCTCATACAGAGGTTGCTCCCGAGCTACCCAGGAGGCAGGGTGATTTCCACTGGGAAGCTTTAAGACTATAAAACTGCAGAATGAACATCTCAGACAACTGTGCCGTGGGGACAGAAGGGAAAACTGAGTCTGGAGCCCCTTTTCCCCTTTCCAGTTTTGGCTTTTCCCATGCATCATCCAGAGTCTCTCCCATGTCAACTTTTTTCTTCTTTTTTCTTAATTTTTTAAATTAATACTCCTTAGTCTGCTTGAAAAAAAGGCTTCAAGCAAGAGCATTTCTAAATTCTAAATTTCTAAAAAGCTGCTTTTTTACATAAAGTTATTGAATGTTTTTATGGGACTGTTCATAAAACTGTCAATTTCCTATTTCCCCACTGACACACTGGCATCTGTGATTTGTCACAAAGATTATCTCTGTCACATTGTGTGACATAATACAAAGGAGCTCAGAAGATGTGATGTGACATTCCAACTAATGCGCTGAGGCAATAGGGAAATTTAAAAGCAGTACATGTTTAAAAACTTAGTTGACTTCTTTCTGCCTCTTCCCTAAGCCCAAATGGTTTCCCTGCAAATTTGTGTGAGTCTTCTCTACAAAAGCTACATTTAAGCAGAAAGTTCTTGGAACAAACAAGTGTTTTCTCATAAACTGACGTGCAGACAAGCGATTTATGTTTAGTGCAGTCCAGAGTCTGAAATCACAGGTACAGAGACTCTTCCAGAAGTGGGTAAAGAAAAAAGCTACCAAGAACAAAGCTGTATTTGGAGAAGATCAATAAATAAACTTGCAGTGTGTAAGCAGTCATCAAATAAGGAGAGACAGGGAAACCTGCAGCATCTGTGGGCAACATAGTGCCATGAAAACAAAGATTGACTTGAATAAACAGTTCTTTCTTCTTGAAATAACCTTTACTTTCTGATCCATGAACAGTTGCATAATACAGATGTATGCACAGTTCCACATGTCCACAGAGCCAGCTGAAAATGGGCTAGTCACCTGAAATTTAAGAAAGGTTGAAAGGCTGAAAGACTCTTTGGGACTTAGAACTATAGAATATCTTGAGTCATAGAATACGAATGTTTTCCAGAACAGTACATAAGAGAAGGTATCACAATACTACAGTGTCATGTGTTAGGGTCTCTCTATAGTAGAAAGTAATTTTATAATCAGGTTTGTTTTGAATTGCAGTCCTACACTGGCATCTTTGCATCCTTCCTATATCAGCCTATTACTGTCAGCTCTGTCACACAAAGAGAAAAAAAAAGCAACAAAAAAATCCCAAAAAACCCCACCAAAAACAAACAAAAAAACCTCACCAAACAAACATCACAATATATTTCTCATCCTCCACTGTGAATATTCCCAGAGTTAGAGAAACCTATTTTCTCAAAAACTGAACTCAGACATTTTTTGTTGTAACACTGTGATCAGAGAGTGTCTTCGTTTTTCCTATAACTTTTTCTACAGTGTCATAACACTGGATAATAAAAATAATTCTAGGATTGAGACTCCATTATTATTCTACAGTAAAAATATTCTTAAGAGTAACTTCAACTAAATTTGAGGATTATGTTTAAATGTGGACAACTCCTGAATTTGACATAAGAATTTAGTCAAGCTTCAAGACGAAATTCTGAAAGCATTTGGGTGGTCAGCTGGAAAATTTAGTTATTGTACCTCAAGAACTACAACATGGGTAATACCCTATTCATAATAGAAAGCCTAAAAATACTTAGAATACAGGAATGTGTGCTCTCTGACCTAAATTCCATTTGCTGAGTATAATTTTATATTAAATAGGTTATATAGAGGTTATATATAGGCTCTCTCTTAATAATGTCATCACTTTCCTATTTTAGCAGTAAAAACTCTGTGTACTTGGAGGACATATGCAGAACATAACATTTTAATCACTACTTCTCTTTTTCTCTGCAGATTTTAAGAGTATAATCAAGAAATCATAGTTAAAAACCCCTCAAATCCCAAAGCATCCCAAGCTAAGTCTTGATTGTAGCAATTTGAACTTCTAATGTAATAAAATCAGATTTAATGGTTTATATAAAAAGAATGAGGCAGAGCAAACATACCATTTAATGTACAGTATATTTTAGGAGTTTCTATTTAGAAACATACTGTGTTTCTTCTTCTTTCTTACTGCAACCCTCATTTAAAGAAGAGCTCCTTAATATGTAGATAAACATTTCAGATTTTCATATAAAAACTTGTACAGAGGTAGAAAACAACCTCTTTGCTTTTCTGAGCTAAGAGGTGGTAGACTTTGGTAGCACCACAGAAATTATATTTGAAATTCAGTGCCAGCAGTCCTGTAATCCCAAGAGTGTCCAACACCATAGGGCTAGACTCCTATAAACACTATTTTCACAAACAGAGCACAGGTAGCCAAGCTGGTTGCACACCCAGAGCTCAGGGACTAGGAAAAAAAAAAATAAAAAAAGCCCAACTAAAAATAAAAAAAATAAGAAATCCCACAACCTGAGACTCCAATTTTAGACAAAAGCAGCATGAGGGAAGGTGGGACTGCAGTGTATAATGTCACAAAAACAATGGATAAACTGTGATTCAGGAAATCCTGCAGCACAAGAATGAGATGGCCACTTGATAAAAGCAGTGGGAGAGATAGCCCAAAGCAGATAAAAGTGTTTCTTTGGACAGCAAACAGACAGCAAACATCTTTTGCTGCCACAGGAGGCTGTGAAGGCAGTCAGTATCAGAAGGCTCAGGGACAGATTAGCCAAATTCAGGAGCTCTGCATGTCATGTACTAAAAGGACTGGGCAAGGATGCACCCTCTAACATGTCTGATAAAGCTGCAGATACTGGAAAAACTCAAGGACAAAGGACCAAAGAACATGTAGGAGTGCACAATGCTTTCCCTAACCCTCATCTCCCAGAGTCACTGTTGGAGATGGCTATGAGGATTGACAGACTGCCACTCTAAACCAGGAGGGCATTTCTTACACTTTCCTGTCATCAGCTGGGACCTCTGTCAGCAGGAAGTAATTCCTTCCAATATCATGCCCTCTGACCTCTATGGTACTTGATATAGAAATATCATTGACCTTCTTTTCACAAAGAAGGAAAGAATCAGCCACATCCATGATTATTTCATATAAAAGCCTTGAAGTTAACAAGTCGGCTTTCTCACTTACCCTTGATCTGTTTTTAACTGGAAAACATACTTCTGTCAGCAGAGAGGTTTGAGGTTAGAAATAAGGAGTAACTCACCATAAAAATGGAGAGAAAAAAATACTAAGTTATCCTGTAAGAGAAATCTTGTCTCAAATGAAAAGCGGTCAGCATGATAATGATGGTCTCTTGATCTCGCAGTAATTAATTTGGCACTGACCACTGAAGAACTGTACAAGTGACAGGAAAACATCTTACTTTGCACCCTATATAAAGTCCATGTTCTGAAGACACAATTGAAGGTTATTGAAATCCAAATCCCTACCATGGGATTTGTTTTAGGTAGGTAATTTTGTAGTCAGTTGCACCATGCAACCCTCTTAAACTGCACTGAGAGTGTAACAGGTTACATTCTATTCAAGGAGCAACCACAAAAATTATATTTAAAAGACATGTTGAATCCATATGGCAAGTGAAATTAGTTTTCCCATACCACAACAGCAATCTTTCTTTCAAGTTAATCAATGAAAGATGCATGTCCCATCAAATTCCCTTCAATTTTATACCCCCATTTCCCTCAAAGACAAATGAAAGGACAAGCATGACTTCACTAATTATGATTAAAAAAATTGACTAGTGACTGCTTTATGTTTACACCATAAATAAAATACAAATATAGCAGTTCCAAGTCAAATTCACTAAGTGCTTAATTTGTGGCACTTACAAGTAAGATTAAAGTGTGGAATTTTTGTTTCAAGTAAAATACATAAAGCATACATTCTAGTGTGCTAGAATACAGCATTAATCGCAGTAAAAACAGTATAGACAATATAACATTTGGACAAATTTTCCCATTCTTGTTCAGACAACCTGTCTTTTGTATTGCCATGTACGGTATGCTAAAAAGGCTTTAAAACTTAATTTAGAAGTTTCATACCCTTCCAATCAAAACACACAGTACTAAATGGCAAATCTTACTTCTAAACTAAAATGTACTGAACATTTGCAATTAAATTACCAATTTAATATGAAGGAAAAGGAAAGACAACCAAAATTTCTCACACTTTTCCAATAATATATTAATATTTATGATCACCTCATTATTTCCTTCTTTAAAAGTAAAACACTGTCAAAGTGATTTTTTTTCTCAGCTTATTTAATCATGTATATGGCATAATAAGAAGAAGCTAAAGTAGTTAGGCATATTTTTTTTGAAAGTGTTCAGATTCTATAAAAAAATTCTAAAATCTGACAAAATGAACTGATTCTGCTGCACAATACGGCTCAACAGAGAAAAGCATTATGAATGACTCCTAATGTCTCTCCTTTCCTTCTGGTGGAATATTCAGTAGGGATCATTCATATCTAAGGAGAAAAAATAATTGTTTGAAAATGATGAAGCAGTTAGGAAGGAGACAGACATGTCTCTGTTACACTGATTTCCAATATACAACACCTCAGGCATTAGAGGTGGCTTCATGTGAAACCCGAAGTTCAGCAAAGCCAAGTGCAAGGTCCTGCATCTGAAAGTAGAAATACAGGCTGGGCAAAGAATGGGTTGAGAATAGCCCTGAGGAGAAGGACTTGGCAGTGTAGGTGGGTAAGAAGCTCAACATGACCCATTCATGTGCACTCACAGCCCAGGAAGGCAAACATGTTCTGGCAGCATCAAAAGCAGCATGGGCTGCAGGGTGAGGGAGGGGCTCTGCCCCTCTGCTCTGCTGGGATCCCACCTGGAGTGCTGCATCCAGCTCAGGGGACCATTGACCCATGGGAGCAAGTGCAGAGGAAGGATACAAGTCAGTGAGAGGGATGGAACACTTCTCTTAAGAGGACTGGCTGAGAAAGCTGCAGTAGAATTACTGCTGCTATACTTGATACAACATCCAGAAGAAATCTTAATTGTTCCTTTTTCATTTAATACTCAACACCTGTCTGTAAAGACAGTGAAGGAGTCTACCTAAGTGCTATATAAGCATCATACTTTTTTTAATCAGAGAGATGCATTTTCTAATAGAAAATTTTCCCTCTTTCCTTGGTTACAGTGGTCTTTGGAGGCCACCCCTGTTCTTCCCCCAATAAAAAAAGAAAAAGCAATATCATATTCATCATGCTTTGCTCTATTAACAGATTTAATTTTTTATGTTAAAAGGGAAGCTACAGATAGACTATAACACAATATAGGTAAAGCAAGTTGGTTTTGTTTTGCCTTTTTATTTTTAAGAAGAAAAACGTATTAAGTTTAATTACTTGGAGGGAAACCTTATAAACATGTAAAAGATCAATTCAAAGCAGTTCAAAATAGCAGACTACCTCCACATATTATATATGCATAAATATAGGCTATAATTGCCAGTAGCCCTTAATTGTTAAAAGAAGGGAGAACAAATTAAATTACATATGTCAAATAATTAAAAAAAATAATTTAAAACATAACAGACTTTTTCTTTAGAGCTCAAATAATATCAGAGGATAGAAAATTCATCAGATGCCCCATCTCAGAGAAAAACTGATCGCATATGCAAGTCAAATTGGGCAAAGTAGCTTTGTCTTAATGAAACAGGGCATTTGATAATATTAGCACATTTTACAGCAACATTTTCAAAATCAGACATTTCATTCTAAAAAGTAAAAAGGTTTCATTCTTGACATTTTCTAGACAAAATACTTCAACTTTTCCAAAGATATGTCAGCAGGTTGAGTACTTCCTGTGGTAATCCCATATTCTCTGAACAGAGAGACATAGTTCTCCTAGGATTTTCCTGGGAAACTGTAAGAAGCTGTGAGAAGCTTAGAGAGAATAATTCAAACAATTATTATCTCTCATTCTGTAACCATTGTTTATAGATAGAGTTCTCAGAGTGTGCTATTCATAGTTCACCAATATGCAAGAGGTTTTCACTTTGAGACTAACCAGGTCTCAGTTTAGCCAGTCAGACTATTAAAGTCACATCTTCTTCCTAATAAAAATTCTACTTCACCTTCTGATGACTGGAGTCATTCGTTCCATCCCTGACTCAACAGCATCCCTCCCCAGAAGCCAGAGTCATACAGGAAGGAAAGAAACTTTACCCAGTCACTCATCCTATATTCAATACAAACTAAATGAATACTTTCAGTGCAAGCATGAGGACAATATAAGCCTCAGGACACAGTTCTTACATTTTCACCAAAAGTATCAATTCAGACCCCTTTTGTGGCCTTCTACAGCAGTCAATTCCCACTTTACAGTGCACCTCCTACTAAAGCTACCACTTTTGTGATGAATATCTTCTGGTGTTAGTAAAGAAGCATATAAATCTCAAATTATAGGTTGTAGAAAGCAAAGAAAGAAACAAGTATTATTTTTCTTACTATTTTGGAAACATATATGATTAAGAGCAAAAAAGTAAATTTGCATTTTGGTTTACCTCCTGAACCAAAACATAAATCCTGACAATTGTTTCCTTTTGTTTCTCCAAGATGTTTGCATCCATTTTGATTCAGACAAAACCAAGCCTGAAAGACACTACATTTGGGGAAGCGAAAGAAACAGTGCACTGTAAGAAAACTAAAAACTTTAGTTCACAGGAATTTGTAGAAAAGTCAATAGAAACCACAGTCTGGATAAACAAAACTGCCAGAAGCAACGGCAGCAGTGTTAATAGCTTTATTCTTACCCTGCAAACCCTGCTGGTTCATTCTGGATGGACAAGCTAAATACCACCAACAGTAAAATACTGCCTGCAGAAATTGAGAGCGACACATCCTACAACACCTGTGTTGATCATACCCAAAAAGCCACACATAACATCTACCACATGCCTAAAATTACACAGCACCACTCTGAAGGCATAGAACATCTGCTTGAAATTAAGCTTAATGGAGGAAAGGAAATATAGGACAAAACTACCCATGCATCAGATTTCTTACCAAAAGGAATATAATAATTTTCAGCCACCAACACTCCCCTAGTGGAAAAATATACAACAAAATACAAGTTACTGCTAATTGCCTGCTAAGCTGATGCTATAATTGTTTTGCAAGAAAGTGAATGAGGATGTGTTTGTGAGTCTCAGAGAACACAGCTAAAAATATTTTCTTCAAGTTCTCTTTGGAACCAGAGCATGTTATTAAAGTCTCACTAAAAAGAAATCACTTTTTATTTAAGTGACAGGATGTAATCTGATGGAAATGAGTCACAGGAGATCTCACACAGAAGCAAAGCACTCTGCAGGGAGAATAAAATAAGCAGGAAAGAGATCATGTTTAGGATAATCCACTGAGATCACAACACATTGAGGGGCAAAGTGTACAAAACACAGTGTGAGTGGATGCAATGTCCCAGTACACAGCCTCTTAAACATTCCTATATTTCCAGAAAAGCAGAGCAATTCCAAAAAAAGACAGACATGTTAGTGCTTTTATACCTTACATTTAAATATTGACTTCTCTAATTTACAAATGGATAGGGACATAGAACACACATATAACAGTTAAAATTCAGAAAGCCTTAGTGAATTTTCTCCTTAAAAACACAGAGCTCCTGTTATATTGTCAAAAACAAGCAAGTCAAAACTTTCTTAAGAGACTTCTATGGGTTGGTTGACATGCTGTAACTGGCACGCTTCACTTTGCATGTTCACAACAAAAAATTTGAACTCACAAAATTATAAAAACAAAGACCCAAACCTTCCAGCAATTGGATGGAAAGATGGCATGGATAAGGAGGATATTCCTGTTGATAAGCCTCAGTTGCAAAAAATTAAGGCATAGCCTTGAAAAATACCAAAGAACTGCAACTCTGAAGTTGAATGAAACCATATGTTCTGGCATTGCTGGAATAGTGAAACAGGTGGCAGTAATACAGGTATTTCAGCATACAGACTTCAGGGGTTTTTTTGGCAGTTTCAATCAAAGAAACAGCCTCTTGCTTACCCCTTTTGATGCCAAAACAAAAAACAAACCCAAGAGCAGAGATACATGACCAGCAAAAAAAAAGAAAAAAAGTCTCCACAACTTAATAAACAGTTCTAACAGACAGCAATGCTGCACAATGATTGTGCACTGCCATCTTTATTAAGAACACCAAAGACCATGTTACTGCCAGGCAACAGCAAGCATGGAAAAATAACATGAGCTTATCTATCCAAGTAAACCAAATATTGCAGCCCTTCCTCAAAAAAAACACAAAACTACTATTTGTGGGAACAAAATTCTTCTTCTGAAACAAGAAACACAGGCAAACAAATCATGCTAGAATCACAAGTCAAATAATGGTTTTTACTGTTGCCAGAGCTTTTACTGCTACATATGTGATGATTGCTGTATTAAGGGAACTGCTTTTTGCTCCTTGCTCTGAGATTCTGTCAATTGTATTTCTTTGGTCTAGCTATCCCCCACCAAGGACTTGCTGTTAAAACTCAATGTAACAATTTCTCTTCATGATGGCATCATGACTAGAAAAAGTCTTCTCTAGTCCACATGCTGAGATTAAAAGTATTTGAATTTGAAATCTTCAAACCCAAAGACTTCAAAACATTAAGTCATACAGAAACTTAGAAACAAAATATGTAAAGGAATTTTGGAAAACAAATTCTCAGGAACAATGGAAATTGTTTCTTTACCAAAGAGCTGTCTACATATCTTACTTTAAAAAGCCAGTGGAGAGCAGGCCTACTAGAATATCCAGCAGTTTTCTGTCAAAATTTTGCCTAAACTTTTGTTCTCTCTTACTACAATATACCAAAAAAAAGCTGGTTCTTCCAGGAAGTGAAGACAGGCAGTTCAGTGACTACTTTTTTAAAAGAGAAAAAAAATCATAAAAGAACTTTAGAAAAATGGATATGAATGCACTGAATAGATATTTTATATAGTTTGGGGGTTTTAATGTAGTTTTACAACTCCTCAATAAGAGGCTTTAATGCATCCAATAGAAGAAGCATCACAGCAAAAAGAAGATTCTGGAAAGTACAACGAGTACCTAAATTACGCAAACCTCCTTAAATTCACTGGACAAAAAAGAGACAAGTTTAAATTAAAATACACAGATTTTGCCTCTTCATATTAGAAAAGACTTTGCAAGCTACACAGAAGAAGTGAGCATTTTCCTTCAACTTCTTCATGAATTTGCAATATAAGACCAATACGACAAATCAGAATGAAGTGGGTTTGCCTTCCTATTTGTTCTATACTTTATTTTGTGATAGACTACTTCAGCATCATTCAACAAACCTGGAACAAGGTTATGATGTTAAAAAGCCACTGAAAGATCAAGGTCAACATAAAGCATTTTTTAGAAGTGTATGTTAGTCTATAATTGTAACTTCACATTGAAGCTGCATCTGAAAAAGTAAAAAGACCTTCACTAATATGAATATTTAAATTTCTGCAAAACTATGCCTCTTTCCCATTTATTAAATATTTTTAAATTTAAAGGGTTTGTTTTAATGTGAGGATTCTTGGGGTTTTTTTTCCCTTAAACATGGAAACGCTAACCAAAAATAGGAAATCAGAACTCACAGAAATAATTTGATGAAAAGACTAGAATACTTGCCTTCTGAGGGCAAATCCATTGCATCACAAGTTTCAACAAAGGATTCCAGGATGTATGTATTTCTTTAGATAAGTAAAATAACACAAAACAGAAAATATTTCTTGTCAGCACAAAAAATTGTAAAATTAAACCACTGAGAACTCATTCAGCTGACTAAAGTTTAAAATTAGTACAGTCCATGTACAGTAAAGGCAAGCCAATAATATGAATTATATGTGCATATGCATAAAGTATCCTATACATTCAAAAAGCATTTGAGGTAATATCTATGTCTTTTTGTTTTCCTTAGTATTCATTATGACATAGTTTTCAACCCCTTTTGTTGACCAAGTCTCCCAGATCTCTCAGGATATGTACAAAAATAACATACCATTAAGTTTTAGGGGTCGGTTTATCATTTTGCTTCATTACAATGCTTTTTTCTTTTATTATGTATATATATCACCAGACTGAACATCGAGAAATAAAGAAAGGAAGGGAAATGGTACAGCTTATCTACTAGCTTAGAAAAAAAAAAAAACACTATTACAGTCCTGAAAAAGAGTGCTGACAAACACCCAGTATTACACAGGGAAAAAAGTCTTAACTACATCAGGATCTGACCTTGATCCTGAAAAGGCCTCCTAATTAAGCAAAGATAAACCTTTCATAAGACAGTTCTCTGCACATTTCTCAACTGATCTCATTACTCACTGTCATGGTTTGATGCTGGCACAATGCCTGTGCCCCCATGAAAATACCCTCTCCCTGTTGTCAGCTGTGAGATGTGACCAGGAATAAGCAAAGCAGGCCCCCCACTTAGAAATAAAGAGAAGAAAACTTTATTAACAACACTGCAGCTATATATAAAAAGGAACACACCGAAAAAAATAAAACCTTCCAACAACATTTCCTTCCCCCCCCCCCCCCCACCAAATTCCCAATACATCCATCCCTCAGGTCACCAACTCTTGGTCTATCACCACCCTTTAGATAATCAATTCCCAGTTCATCAAGAAGAGTCACTCTTGTGCCATAGGCTTCCCCTGGAAACACCGTTGAAACCTCGGGTGTTTCCATGTCACTCGTGGCACCGCCCGGAGTACATCTGCCATCGTGACATCTTCCTTTCATGTCCAGTGCTCTCACCACTGCACACGGACCAGAGCCGCTTCCAGGGTTTTCCTTTTAAGGATGCTTTGTCCCATTCCAAAAAGAGCACAGTCTCACCTTTGGGACACCTGTCCCCCCCAGATTTCACCCCCTGGGGCCAAGGGGTCTCAACACTGAACCCTCTTGGCTCTGAGTCATTGCCTCCCCCTAGATGCAGTCTCTGTGTCACAGGAAACATGGTTCTGTCCATGGCTATAACAAGAAAAGTCCAGCCAAGGCCATTCCATCATCTCTTCCCACCTAAGATTCTTCTCCACTCTTCCGACATCTTTCACTTGCACAAACTTGCATCACACTCGCCCGTTTCCTCCTCCATTTCATCTCCATCTCTCTTCTCATTCAGATCCAGGAGGATCAGTATTTGTAAGGTTTCCATTATTCAAGAAAAGGGTTAAAATCTCAGGCTCAGCCTGCCCAGAACTCCCCCGACTTCTCACCATTCCCCCGCTGCACTCCCTCCTCCACCAGCCGGGCTGTGCTGCCAGCATATGATATCAAATTTCAAGGTGGAACAGGCGCTCTCTCTCTCTCTGTCTCCTGGGGGGCTGCCTGACGCCTCTTGGTGCTCTTCCACCCTTCCATCCTTGGGGCCAGGCCTACCTCTCCTGGCCGCATGGCTTCCCCTCCCTGGCCCAGCTGGCAGCTGGGCAGGGTAGGTCTGACCTGTTTCCCTTGCCAGAACCCAAGAGAGCTTCCCCCTGAGAGTCCTTAGCTTTTAACCCCGGTGTTCGCAGAGGTGTATCTATGTCCCCAGTGGCCACAGCAGGTGCCAATATTCAAATCTGAACACCTATTGGCTTGATTACAGCATATCCCAGAAAACTCATTTCCTCTCGAACCACGACACTCACTTTTCTAATTCTTTGCTCTTACTCTCCCTGTTAAAAACCTACTGACAGAAAAATAATGCTGTTTCTCTCATCTTTCCCCAACTTCTGTGTACCCAAAGTCACAGAAAAGCAGGAGCTTCACCCTGGAAACCTGCTTGCAGGTTCCAACGCAGAAGCTCTTTGCAGTTCTTCAAACACACCCTGAAAGTTTGTTCTCTGAGCTGGTTAGGCAAGAAACCTGAAAGAGTGGTGAGAAGGTTTATCGTAAAACTAGAGTGGAACAAGGGCAAATCTAGGGCTATGGAGACAGGTGGCAGGAGAGAATAGAGGCAGGGGCTGGCATGGAAGATGGGAAGGAAATCCATGTAATTGCACAGGCCTAGGAAAGTCAGACTGCAAGTGACTTGGCAGCCAGAATGGTTGTGGAGGGCTCTCTCTTTATGCAAAAAGGCCTGTCACCACAGAATTGTTTCATCCAAGGGGGTCTAGAGTCCTTTTAGGTAACCATCTGCCCCTGATGGTGCAGCAGTCCCTGATGTGTGGGCTTTGTGGCATGCAGGCTGTACACACTGACACAGTACTGCACACAAAAAAAGGGAACCAGTCCTTCCAATATCTGGAAGGGGTTATCACAGCAGCCTCCTGATGACATAAGCTACCTCATTGCCTTCTGTTCCAGGCACTATAAATCCAGGGGTCCCAGTAGCTGGCTTGCAATTTGCTGAGCTTTGAGGCCCTCTGATGCCAACCACCATTGGAAAAGAGAGGACCTGGAGCAGAGGGATCTGCCCATCTTTGGGTGGCACACCAAAGTGATGGCTCCCAAAACCACAGCTGAAGTGGAAGTGATATGGGAGGAGTAATACTGTCAAGAGGTTGTCAGGGGACACAGCCAGGAGATTTGACTCAAATTCACCAAAGACTCATTCCTCACCATGTAACATCATGATCATCTAGAAAAGTGTGAGGTGGCAGTTTTCCCAATGTAGCCATTTCTCAGAGACGGGCTGGGCATTTGTCTGCCAGTGGGAGGTGATGAGTGACAGCCTTCACATAATTTGGTTTGTATGGTTTTCCCTTTCACTGAGTAAACTGCCTTTGTCTCAACCCACACGTTTTTTCTACTTGCCCATCCTGCTGTGGGGGAATGAGCACATGACTGGATAGGAGCTCAGTTGCTGGCCATGTTCAATCCACATTTTCAAACAGAGAGAATGTGGGGGTTTTTCCAGAGATCAAAGCTGTAGGACTTAAAGTAAATTCTAGTCTAAAAACCACTAAAAAAGTATACACATCAGTATTTTTTGGTGTACATTTTCCTTTAACACCCTGTCACAGATTTAGAATTAAAATGTGTTTCTTTTAGCAGACATCTGATCTACACAGCTGTCTACTGTAAATGTCACAAGATACTGCTGTGACAAAGTCAGCAGAAAAACATCAAGCTTTGGAATAAGTTGGGCATAAACCCACCTATAATCTTTGGAGTTTCTTCTCTATTAAGTTAAACAATATCATGAATTCTCACCTACAGTCATGCCATGTAACACTGAGACTGAAAAGAGTCAAGCTAGATAAAGAAACCAGTTCAAGACTACTACCTAAGACTTTGTGATTAATAAAGTCTGGGGTATTGTTCTGTATTTTCTGCAGTATATGTCTTTGCTTCAAATGTGAATATTTGAGTAACACTTGCTGTGCCGTTTTTAAAATGTCAAAAAAAATAGGATAATTATATCAATAACAACTCCATTCTCAAATGAGCCTACATTAGTCATAGAGGCTTTACGTCAATAAAAGGATGATTACTACATGCAGTGCTTGCCTTACTTATGATGCCTCCAAGAAAACATGATATCAGCATGTATTCTGATAGAAAAAGACACAAATCCCATAATTATCAGGTGAGCTGTGACTTCTTTTTTTACTTCATCTTTGTATTCATAATACAATAAAAATTACTTTCCATCAGGAACCTTCAATCTTCTGGTCTGTGAAGAATTCACCAGCTTTTCTGATTTCTATGTACATATGTACACCACTACTCACCTAAGCGATCCCTTGCAGCAATTCATTTTTTAGGTTTTTATCTTTTAAAAATCTTCTCATAAATAAAAACCTATTACAGACATATTTTTATTTATGTTATGTTTACAACTCTGTCATTGATTATGAGAAAGATATTTAAGTTCACTTTTCTTCATCAAACACTGAGCTTTTAGTCTGAGGCAAAATGAGAATGTTTGATGGAAATATATGGTTTACTGAATGACACATCAATAGCAGGAAGAAAGGAATTATTTGGCAGTTATAGGCATATTTACCCTGAAAAGCCAAATGCATCTTGCCAGACCATCCATCACCATTTCTACTCCTGTCCACAGTGTACAGATTGTTCTTATTATTCCGTGTCTAGGTCACTAAAAACTTCCCTTCCTGTAAAATACCAAAAAAAAATCTTGAGGATCGAAGCCATATTTTAAAGCAGTAAATTATATTACCTCCTTGTCGTCTTTTGCAAAGTAAATACTCCCATTCTGTAATAAGAGCATTAATACTGCTGAACTATGTAAAAATTATTTTGCATTTTAAAGCATTGGTTTGAAATGAAAATGCATAATGAACCATACTCCAACCTTGATTAGCTGATATGGAACAATTTCTGGCACTGAGGATAAACAAGCCAAACTACACCTGCTTAATTACCTGTGATCTTGTAGGGTGCACGTACTTCATCCTTTATATAAACAACAAAAAAAATCCACAGATTAATTCTGGTTCATGATACACTGTCATGATACAAGTTAAATATACAGAATATATGCACACATGCATAAGTTGTTTTGATGTTTCTCCATACATATATTTAAAAACTCAGACATGGATGAAATATGGAAATGCAATATAGCTTTTAACTAGCAAATAACTCTGCTTTAATTAGCCTTTCCAGTAACTCCTAGTGGTTTAATATCACATAAATATTGTTCCATAGGGTTGTTTTTGAGAACTGGCAAAGCCTGACTGATTAAATTTCCCATAAAACCTCCCAGTATCAATTAAGTAGAGAAAAATATGCTCAAGTAATTTAGAATGAGAAAGGAACTAGTCTAAGTCTGCTGAGTCACCTGACTTCCAGTGACTTTAAAAACATTTGTTTCTTCTGCAACCATGACATATGGCTGCCTTATGCACGCCAATCATTCTCAAAAGCTACGTGGCTTCAAATCATAAAAATTTCAGGAAAGAAAAATCATACCAGAAGGTCACAAAGACCATCTGATCCATAGCACCATAAGTCAGATTGAAGAATTTATAGAGGCATCTAGTCTCTCAAGAGGAAACAGCAAATCACTTCTACAAGAACTTTTATGAAATCACAGATGGGTTGAAGCTGGGTCATGTGCTCCATGCTCCTGCTCAAGCACAGTCACCTGGAGCCAATTTCTCAAGACCACATCCAATTGGCTTTGGAATATATCTCCAAGGATAGACACTTCATAACAGCTCCAAGCAACCTGTGCCAGTGCTCAATCATCCACACAGCAAAAAAGTATTTTCTGAGGTTCAAATGGAACGTTCCATGTTTCAGTTTGTGTCTGCTACCTCTGTCCTGTCACTGAGTACCAGTGAAAAGATCCTGGCTCTCTCTTTCCTTGCATCCTCCTTTCAGGTATTTAGATCTGCTGACAAGATTCCCCTGAGCCTTCTCTTCTCCAAGCTGAACAGCCCCAACTCTCTCAACCTTTCCTCATACACGAGACCCTCTATTCTCCTTATCTTTGTGGATCGGTACCTCTAATATATCCATTACTCTCTTGTACTGAAGCATCCAAACCTGAATCCAGCACTCCAGGTGTGGACTCACCAGTGCTGAACAAAGTGGAGGGAACTGCTTCCTTGACCTACTGCCAGTGCTTTGCCAGTGGCAGCCCAGAATATCATCAGCCAGCTTTTCAGCAAGGACACATTGCTGGCTCACATCCACTCAATGTCCACTAAGGCCCCCAGGGCCTTGTCTGCAAAAATGGGTGCCCAGGGTTGCTCCTCCACATGTGCAGGACTTGACACGTCTCCTTGATGAACCTCATGGAGTTCCTGTCAGTCCATTTCCTTCATCTGTCATCAACTCTCAATAAATACCCTGGCTTTGGGATTTCTTGTTTCTTAGATCAAAAATGCGCACAGAACAGAACACCAGGGCAGGCCACACATACCCTTGAATGCAAGCTAATGCATGTGCCAGGCTACTTTTGAAGAATCAGCTCTTCCAAATTTCAGGCTAAATCTTTAAATGTGTTTTCACACCTAATTATCACAGGTTTAAAGGAAGATAAACATATACAGATTCAGTGATCTGAGGCCCTACCAATTCTGTTTTTAGATAAGTTAAACCATGATATTCAACTTCCTTCTAAAAGGTAATGGAGTTATTTGTATTCAGGCTACTGTATATTTATTATAAATTTTATTATGATCTGATACCTTACAGTTTCTTGCATACATTCTTGTTTAAATGCATATCTGTTGTCATCTTATTGCAAAGCTCCCACACCTTCTTGGTGGTTTCTCATGGGCAGCTCCTTGCAGCACTGACTCCTCCTTCCTCACAGCTCACCCAAAAAATTGCAACTCTCCCCTCACCCAGCTAACCCACTCTTTTATAGCATTCATCCTTATTAGACACAGCTGTGGCCTATTAAGGGCAGGCCTATTCCTAATCTTTGGTGATTAGTACAGCTGCAACTCCTCAGGAGTGAGATTGCCTTCTGCACTATCTTTATTTTCTTACATTCTATCCTCCCACACATATTGATAGCAAGATCACATCAATTAATGGCAATTAGAACAAGACAAAAAATATCTTGGATTACCAGCATCCTGGTACAGAACTTGCTAATAAAGTAAATTTTAGAAAAGTATAGGAAAGGGAAAGTAACATAACCATATATGCACCTACAGAGGAGTAGAAAAATTTGAAACACATTCTCAAACTTCGTTAAAGAGTCACATTTAAGAATGCGCCTTAATTTGCACCCACAAGCAAAAGTTCAAGTATTTGAAACCTGAGTGAATATTTTCCTGAATGTCTGAATTTCTGAAACAAGTACATAGAAGTCAGTCCTAAACACACATGAATATTCTAATGTCTGGTGATATTTTAAAATACAGTACTTATAATTTTCTTTATTACATTAGGCTGTTTGTTACATAATGTCACTTGAGTCCAGAACATTTTTAGGTGCCATGGAACATGGAGACCATCTCTTCTTTTATATGCAACTAAGGCCAGGATGTTCAGTCACTTAGTTGCATAAGCAGATGTCAATGGTACTGACTAAATTTGGATGGGGCTCTAAAATGAACAATAATCCTGAAGTAGGAAATCAAATCCTAATCCTTTTAAATCATGAGGAGCATGACAGCCAATTCCTTCATAGGATAGGCATCTTATGTACTTGTTTTTGACTTAAATTCCTTTAATTCTATTATAGAAAATCAGGTGAGAGGTGTCAAACACTGAGTTGTTTTAAAGAGAAGATGAATAAGGGGAACCATAACATGATGTTTGTTATTTGTCACATAAACCTGGCGCTCTTGAGCTACCTGCCAACAAACAACACCAACAAAGCCAGATGCTCAGGAAACTGTTTCATTTCCAAGCTTCTTTTGCACCATAAGTATTTTCATCCTTTTCTATCATTGTATTGGGCAGACCAGAGTAGATGAGTACTCAATCAGCTGGGAAGACTGGGAACAGAGGGGATATCTTAATGGCATAATTCTTGCTTCCAAATCTAAAAATGTTTTCTCAGGCATTAGTTTCTTATCCATCCAGCCAAGTTATACATTACAGTTTAAGGTGATGGCCCAATATTACCACTTTTCCTCTTGGCACAAAGCAGGGGTATTTCTAGTCTGTACAGAAAATGTTGGTCTAAATTTACAGCATTTTTGCAACACATTTGCAAAACACAGACCTTTTCTGAATAGCAATATCTCATTCTTGAGTGGGCTGAAGATTTTAGTTTTCATCTCCTCTGTTAATTAAGCACTAATGAAAGTAAGTGGTAAAAAGCCAGCTTTTGAGAGCTATTCAGAAGCAATCACACTTTGAACAGTTGATTAATGAAGCATTAATAATCTCTTTTAGTATAAAGCAGTAAGGAAAAAAACACAATTAAAAAAAAACAAAACAAGAAGAGTAGATACCATTTTCTAAAATGTCAGCATAACCAACAATGCATCTATATAGTTGCACATACATATTGAAATAAATAGTTTTGAGCATTTTGAAACCAGAAAAGTCCTGAAAAGATAGCTAACAATATTTAAACGTCAAGCTGGAAATAAAGATAAATCTACAGTGGCTCCCTATATTTCCAATGAACAAGCACTGGAGTGTTACATGTCGTATAGCTATAAAACATAAGATGTGAAATTTGGTTAGCACAGAGACTACACTGACAAAGTCTTTATGTAGTTGTCTTGTCATGTTGTCCATTAAAGGATTAACTGCAAGTATTTATTTGCTGCTACAACTGTTTCTCATCTTAAAATTGTCATGTTTCTACTGTTGATTTTATGACAGTTAAGTCAGATTAATAGTAGAAACTTCCTTTTTCTGTACATTATCAACTTATCCTGAAGGTTCACTCAGAAGTTTGCCCACTGTATTTACAGGAATGGATGAACCTGGCAGAGATACTGACTCGGCAACAGGAACTAAGCAATAATATTTAGCCTGGTCCACGGGTACCTGTGACCACTTTAGCAGCAGAATAGCAATTATGTTGGGCACTCAGGGTAGCACCTATGTAGTGCCATGGCGCCTCCAAACAGTTTTTATGGAAAAGTTTTGTCATTTTCTTTTCATTCATGTGCCTTAAATTACAAGTAGAGGAGCCTGCACTCAATTGACCAATGGAAAAATTATGTGCTAACCACTTATATCTATCATAAGTTTTTTATATCAACCAGAAATGTTTATACACAGAGTTTTGGCTAGTGTTTAAATCATTAAGCACACCTAAAATTTATAGCAGGACTATTGTTACTAGCGTTCTCTGGCTTAAAGAGGAGGAAAACTGAAATTATACAACTATTGTGAGCTTGCTTAAAAGGTACATCCTGGTGATCAAATTACAGGGAGACAGATGCATTTACAGAACCTCTCTTTTCTGTCTCACTTTCCTTGCATAAAAAAATAAAATTAAAAATTCACATACAACAATACAGGCAACAAACATGCTAAGACTACAAAAATGCAGTAATAATGTACATAAACCATAATCAGAGATAAAGGCATTTGTATCAAGGTAATTGTCTAGTCATTATTTTTATTGTTCATAATAAACTAGTCCTTCACAGCTGATGCCAGTAACTTTTTTGTCTTGCTACACAAACGCAAAACAGCCTAAATTCCTGAGAAACTTTCAAGCTAAAGATAGCAAGTAGGCCAAGAAAAGAAACACGAGCATCCTAGGGTGAATTGAGTAGTTTGACGTGAGATAATAAATGCAAGCTGACCAAAGAAACTAGAAAACCCTCACCACAGGTCCACTTACTACACAGCCTTAATTGACAATGTCACCAGATTTTTGATAGCATTAAGACTTAAAAGTTAGCACACTCAAGCCTATCCCAGATTTTTAAAAAAAAAAACGGTTGATAGCACCTATTTAAAACAATCAGTCAAGCACCAGCAAGGGGGGCAGTTTGAAAAATCAAGTGTCAAGGGTGCTTATACACATAATAATTGTGCAGTAGTTCCATAGGAGTACTTCCACTGGTGTCAAAAGCATGTGGATTATATCCCTTATGGAAAAGTAAGCTTTCCAGTAGATAAGCTGAAGGTCCGCTCTCTTTATACTGTTATTTAACAAACTGCTGACACCAATGCCCAAATTTTAGCTTAACAATAGACGGGCTCATATCAGCACAATAGTAACAGCAGAAAATAATTTGGTAGAGGACTGCATTGCTTAATTGTCATCAATAGTCTTATGGTAAGTATTTTCTAGACAAGTAGTATTTTCTAGACAAGTATTGGTGATGTGTGGCAAAAATATGTTTCCTGAGCCTCTTGTTATGTCATGTGATAAAAAGCTCATCTGTACACAGAAGCACAGAGAGACAATGGCACATGCAGCAATCTGAATAATAAATACTCTCTCCTAGCTCTTCCCAGGTCCATCAGGGGTCCATCTCCACAAGTCCAAATATGCACAGAAGAGCAAGCACAGTCAGGAACCCAATGGATATCCTCTCCAGGGTGTCCATCCTTACTCAGGGCTGTCCCAGGAGAGCCATCAGCCCCATAATCCAGATGTTAAACCCAAGATGAACTAACAGGAGATAGGTCTCTGGGGCACAGTTTGGTCGGAGGGGGTCACTGCTTAAGAGCAGAGAATACATTTTAAAATATAGGTGAAGAGCATTGCCTACATCTGCATAGCGTCTAGTTATGTTTGTGTGTCTGCAACACATTCTCAGTCTTGCTTTGGCTTGGCCCTGAGGATACAGAGCTGCCTCATCTCCATCAGCATGATGGATTAGTCTCCCACAATAATTTAGCATTTTCCATGTAGCAATGTAGGCTCTGTACACTCCTATCCCTTTCTGCTTCCTTGTCCAAAAACATCTATGCAAACATTTTTATTTCTACAAAGTTGTTTGACAGGCTTTTATGAGGAAAAAACACTTCCCCCAATACACTATATACACGAAATATGCAGCATTATATTGTTACTCTGCAGAATTTATACTTTAGAAAGAAGCAAGAGTAACTCAGTGAAAACCTGCAGATTTAGCTCTTGCAAAAGTCAATATTATTCAGCAAGATGCTTATGAGGGTAATTATATACAAGGCTCCACTTGGGCCCTAAAACAAAATAAATTTAAGATGACAAAGCATTAGAAAGATGTACATATCACTAAGCATTTGCCTACTTCTGGTGATAATACCTTGTCAAAATAAATTTGGTTGTCTTCAGAGAAGTGCAAAGTTCATGTGCAACAGTACAAGGTGTTGCCCAAGACCCTACAAATTATTAATAAAATAACAAGTTACAAGCTTTCTAAAAAATACTAAATCTTTTCATGGAACATTTGGTTCATCTTTATCATATGGGAGAACTTAAAAAAATATAGCACAACGCAAAAAACAAGCAGAGTTTTATGAAGTCTCTACAGGACAAAAATAACAGTTCTTTTAAAATAACGCGTTCTTTGTTTGCCAAACACAATACATGCAAAAAAAAAAGTGTAAAAAACAATCTATGTTTAGATCAGGAATTGATGGCATATCATTAAATGTCATCACAGTATTAACTTAGTGAGTTATTCTTCTTGTGTAAAAAAAAAAATCTTTTTCCTTATTCACTCTTCTTTTTTCATTAATAATTATCAGTTTCCAGGAAAAGGAGCACAATTTATGTGCTGAAAACGCAATGCAGATTTCCTCTGTTGTTTTACACCATAGTTATTTTACATTACAAAAGCCTGTTCCAATGGATTAATAATGTTGTGTAGAACAGCATGACTTTTCCCACTGATTCCAGTGAAGGAAACTACAGTCCATAAATGATATAATGATCCTGGAAACTGTATTTTAAGGAGTCTCTCTCAACTGTGAATTAGTCAACACACCATAAAGAAATCTCTTTTATAAGTTAGAACATAATGAAACTGATTAAAGGATTCTCAGAAGGCTACATGCAAATAAATATCTTCTTTAGTGAATATTGCATGATACTAAACTCCAAACTCCAGCTTCTGTTATTTCAATTAACTACACAACTTAAACTTTATGAGAGTGAACAACCCAGAAACAAGCTACTTTCACCCTTAAACCCCTATTTTTTTAAGGAAACCCAGAAAGAACCCAGAAATCCACAAGATGTGGTTCACCAAAACACAGACCTAGTATAATTATCTTTCTGACTGCATCTCTTCTCTAGCTTTGTGCCTATTCTTACCTCCTCCACAGCACGTGAATAGACATGACTTATAACCCATCTTAATCACTTTCACTACAATCCACTTTCAATTATTCTTGTCCTCACAATATTTGTCAGCCACAAAGAAAACTGTAAAACTGGACTCTAAATTCCAGTTGTAAGGACTCTCCCTGCACCAGAAAAAAAAAAAAAAAGGTAATGAGGTTTTTAAAGGGGCTTACTGTTGTTTGTTTACTCTCAGCTAGAGACACGGGAGAAATGCCAACAAGATATTCTGCAGCGGTCAAAACAACAAAAAAAAAGATGTTACTGGCAACATTGGAAAACCAAAGAACTTTGGCAAAAGGTTTAATACAACATTTAACCAACATTAAACACTTCTCAAAGCATTAACTTGGCCCATCCAACTTAGTGAACTTTAAGCCTATTCAATTTTAAGTTACTCAAAAATTCCTAGAAAAGGGAATTAGAAGAAGGATAAAGAGAGAAAGCCTGAAAAACATGTAGAAAAGCACACTTACAGTTACCAACTCCTGGACTCCAGCAGAGCTCAGACAGAAATTCTGAGGAGTTAGAGTCAAGAGGCTCTTGCCACATGTTTGCCCTTAAATACCCCCTTGGCCTTCCTGGACCCTTCCCACTGTTGGGAATCCTGGTCATTTGGCCATTCAGGAGCTGGGTTAGGGCTCCAGAGGTGGGTGTGGAGCATTGTCTTGGTGTGCCAGGGGTTAGCAGGGATACAGGCTTTAGGGGGGCGTGGTGTACAGGGCAGTGCACCACCTCACCATAGGACCTGCCCCAGCCCCTCACATATGTACCCCAAAATGTCTCAAGACATTTGAGGTGTGACAGCCTTTCCAGTCTCTCACACCAATATGACTCAATATTTTCTTAAAATGAAATGCCTCAGTGGGCATTTCATAGTGGGTGACACTACCTCCACAGTGGCTTAGCTGCCATTCATTTTCAGAGGAAAAGAAGTTAACAAATCAGGGAAAAAAAAAATCTACCAATCCAGTATAACATTGCTGTAGCTGTCAGCCTTCATTATGTTCACATGGAATTATTTCAGCTATCAAAAAAAATCCATTTCCTGTGTTTGCTTAGTCAACTACAAGTGAAACTCTGAAGTATAAAGAACAAAAGCAGCCCCAAAACTACCTCTGCAGATATGGCCTATACTAGGTACAGGAAAGAAAACAGTAGATGCCATTAGACATGAGATTGATGAGCTATAAGCATCTTATTTTTTCTTTGTCTTCAGACATACATTGAAATGATGATATTGCTGCAAAAGAGAAACAACTGACTTTTGCCCCACTTGTCTGAAAACTAAGTGTTCTACTAGTCAGATGGCAAAATCAATAATCATCTCCACTAAAACACTGTTTTACATTTTCAGAACCTCCCATAAATCAACCTTTCTGAAGAGGAGACGAGTACATTTTCAAGCATTAGTGCTAATTTTTTGCAAACCCATAAATATTTTTATAGGTATCCACAGGTGAATAGTCTTAGAACACGCCAATCTTGTAATAGCAACAACAGAGTTGCATCAAACATAACAGAGTAGTTCTTAAAGTGAGTTACACTCCAGTTGACAATATAAAAGAAAAACAACTGTCTCGAATTCACAGGAGTAAGTGGTAGTACTCACTTCCAGGAACAAAAACAATGACAGATCACTGGTCGTCCACATAACTATGGGGAAACTAGCCATGACAGATGTTACTACTAGGAAAAAATACACAACAAATCTTCACACCTACATCTGTTACTTGTCATGCTGCTTCTACTTTTTGGCCTTGGACACTAGGTTTTCAGCTTGGGTTTTCTTCAGAGATTGAAGGAAATGCATTTAGGCATAGAGGATGAAAGGAGAGAATTATCCAATACCCAACCCAACTATATTCTTACATAAAGCAGGGAGGCTTTTCTGTAACGAAGACAAAAAAAATCATGAAGTTGAAAGAAAAAATGTTGTTTTCACATAAAATAATTTCTTTAGAATTGTACGCCTCCAATGAAATTCTGGAAAAGTAGAAATTTATTAGGAGCCAACACATGTTTTGGACATTGAAATCAAAAAGGTATTTAGAATGGAGCCCTGTTCTAAAGAAAAGTTACAGAAATTCTGTCATGTAGCTCCAGATATTTGTAAATATCTGCTCTGAAGGCAGAACAAAATTCTCACTCTTATTTTAATAATTGAAACATTTAGAGTTTGCAGTAGAATGTCCAAGAGCTGGAAGTTTAAAATGAAAAGGAACATAAGCATATAAGTGTCATAAATAAATTGTTATTTATGTTGTTATTAAATAAAGAACAGAAAAATTAAATACAGAAGAATTTCCCTGTTTTGCTTCCCTCTATCAACTACAAAATATAATGTATTTGCAAAGGTTGCAAA
The DNA here is from genome assembly GCF_037042795.1 of Molothrus aeneus. Classification (NCBI taxonomy): domain Eukaryota; kingdom Metazoa; phylum Chordata; class Aves; order Passeriformes; family Icteridae; genus Molothrus; species Molothrus aeneus. The sequence continues at coordinate 85,943,030 of NC_089646.1, forward strand.
CAATATCAACTTGCTTAAAGCTACTGCTATATTGACAGCATTACTCATTTTACTGAATTCTTCCAAGTTCGCATACCAGTCTCCATGATAATCCTGAAACAGAATATTTTATTAAAAGAAAAAAAAGAAACTGTTCCAACCAATTGGAATCCATAAAGAAATTTCATTCTTGGTCTCCAGAGTCCAGGATATAACAACTAGATTCAGTCCACAGTAGAAAAAAGGCAGTGATAGAAAATTCAATTCAAAATCCAAATAAAGATTTCTTTTAGCACATTAGTCTTTGTAATCCTTAGATACTAGAGTCAACTCTCACTGATCAGCTATATGGCATTTGAATTCAACAAATGCATGCACATAGAAAATCAAAACAGATATCACAGAGAGTTTCCAGTATAAATTCACAGGAATTCAAGTCTGGCCTTTAAAGACCTGAGGTATAGCCTCACCATCCAGAAGACAGGATTGAGTTTTATGCAGTTAATGAATTTGGACAGTAGGCACATCAAAGCATTCCCTCCTCTCTAAGCATTCCTTCCACAGGCAGCTACTGACAAAGTTATTTCAAAAATTAGAGCCATGCATTAATGAAGACATCAGTACCTGATAACACAGTCATTCATATGTCTTACTGCTAATTATTTTTGTCATTAGAAAACAATGATCTGTGGCTACAAATTTTAACAGGAAGATTTCAGCAAAAATTACTCTGATCTTGTACTAAGCACAGAACAAATGGAAATATTTCACAGAATTTCACAGGTTTTAGACCCCACAATAGGATGCTAGTAATGATTTTATAAACTTTAGAGATATAGAGCAAATAACCTATAGAATTTTAAAGACTATTTCATAAGATTTCTTAAAGGAAATGCCATTATCATAATCAAACCACTGTATCATAGAATAAGGACTTACGAAAGGAAATTATTTTAGCATTTTTTTTCCGTTTTGGTGGTGCATAATGCAGTAGAGCAGCTGTGCTGAATAGGAGTCTTAAGGGTGACTTCTACAGACTCTGGAATAGATCTTTAATTGTTTTGCCATTATCATTCTGATTTTTATTTCATATAACTCTGCTATGGACCAAACACATCAAGAATGTATAAATGGAATTATACCACAATGCAAATGAATACAAACAATAATCCCAGTTAAATGTTTAATTCAAAGCTTGTCAAGTCAATAACAGAATCCCATTTCTTAAGAAGGTACTGAAAGTACTCAGTACTGACAAAATACTACACTCAATATTTAGAGACAGAAAGGGAAAAGCCCTTCAATTTCTGTTTCTACAATATGATCAATACTGTATCACCAAAATCACACACTTTAGGCTTACTCTTACAATAAGTCTACAGACTGCCACCAGCAGTTGAATTTGGTCAAAAAAAGTAATTGAAAAAGAAAAAATGGTTATACTGTATAACGTTAGGATACGTAACTATTTTTAGAGACAAACATTCAGAATGAAAATTCCTATAATTAATCCAGCACATAGTCTAAAACTAAAGTAACATGTATTTGTGAGCAAGAAAATGTCCAATCTGCTCTTAATGCATCTCCATTCAATTTTCCCCCTGATTTGTATACTCAGCTTCCAGGATCTCCCCACTCATTTTCTCCTTTTTTTTTTTTTGCTTTTTGATATTATGTCAGTTCTGGAGCTCCTGTTCTTTTCCCACAAGTCATCCACATATCAATACATCCACTCCCCAAGGTGCCTCAGAAACATCCATTCCGCAGGGGAAGAGTAAAATTGGCATTCTAATAGTCAAGCATCAGTCCCACAAGACAGATTTGACATAGCTTTGCACCCAGAGCATTCACTTGCTTCCAGGCACTATCAGCATGAAACACACAGCCATGATCTATTTGGCTGTCCCAGCCCTTTTGAAAAGCTACAAATGGACAGGAACAGACCTGATCAGTCTCTAGGATTTTAAAACAAATTCCTTATATCCATAACTTTAATCTAAGATATAAGCCAAAATTAGGAATTTGGTGGGGGAGCCAGACCAGGTGAATCTATATCTAGAGGGCAGAATGTTTATGGCATCAATCACAAGCCTTTGCAGCCTGAACTTTAGACTAGAGGAAAGTGAAGGTAGAATCAGCTAGCCCATGGCCCAGAGATGACAAAAACAAAAATATTGCATCTTCTAGAAATACAAGCAGCCTTTTATTTTTTTTTTTACTTCTGAAGTGAAGCTTGGTAATGAGAACTCTGTAAAGACAAAAACAAGATTAAAAAACTAATGGTAAAGAAAATAAGCCAGAGCTGAGATGTTAAGTCTTACTCCTAGTCTATAAACCAATACCAGAATTGTTTAAACCAAAACCTCCCCTAACATTACTGCCCTGGTCAGAGAAACATCATAGAAAGATTTTTGCCTTGTCAGTTCAACATGAAATATTCTATTCATTTAATATATATATCAAGTTAAAAAAAATTTCACATCAAAACCATGCCAGTAACAAGTCTACTTACCTGTGAAAACAAATATCACACTGCATTTCAGATATGTTATCAAGCTGTCAACTTTTTAGTCAGCAAAAGTTGTTCCCACCTACCTTTAATATCTCATATTTTCTCACCTTTTCTCAAAATTAGGCTAGCTGCTATTTTCAGAAGAATATGAGGTTTTTTTATTCTTAAGTCTAAGGATCTAATGTTTGTTCACTGTACTGTCATTTATGTCATCGAAATTCAGGAAATCTTATCTTGGTGCTCTTAAATATTTAAATAGCAAGAGCTATTTGTAAACAAGGTATAGGTTCTATCTCAGGTGTTCAAAAACTGGAATAACCACTGTCAGTAAAACTGTAGTGCTAGAGAGAGTAGGGGGATATTTGTGTATCATCTGAAATCTTACCCATCTTTCCTTTTCTTCCAACAAATCTGTATTACAGGCACACAAGTAATCCTTCAACCCACAAAAATATAGTAACATATACTGCAAGGATATTTCTGTAAGCAATTAAACAAAACACATTCTGAGATAAATACACTGTTTCGACAGCATAATGAAGTCAATGGACAATATCAACATACTAGATAAAAGACACTGCAAAATGAAAACCTAGCATCTTAAAACACACCTACCTCTTCTTAAAATATCATTTGTCCCAGAAGGAATTGTTTTGTTTTATAGTATAACTTGTAAGTGGACTAACAGTATATTAAAGGAGCCAATATACATCTCCCTGAACAGTAGGAGCACTGAGCACACACTGCTGAGTCTGTACCTGGGGTGGGGGGGGTTCTGTTAGTTTGTCTTCCAAATACCAGTGATTTACTCACATCCATTCTTCCAAGCACATTAAAATCTAATCACCATTATTCATCTGGAGAAGAATGGATAAAGTCACTATGGAGAAGAGATTTCTTTTAACTGCAGCATTTGTATCTTGATATTTGAATGGAAAAAAATATGCCACTGAAAAGCCAACAAGGTAAAAAAAAAACAGTTCTTACAACGGGACCCATTAGGAACAGAGATGTCTTTTTTTATTTCCTCTGATTAAACAGTAAGAAAACAAAAAAAGGTCATTCAGTGAACAACTGAAACTCACATCGGTGAAAAATCACCTGAAAATTCCCATATCATGACCTAAATTCAGTTATGCCTCCTAGTCCCCACAGAAAGAAGGAAGCTGATTACAAGAATTAGTAAGAGTAACCATTCCATAACATGGTTGCACCGGCTGTTCTCATGACAGAATTCAAATGCCCCTGTTAAACCTGAGGGTGTTCACACACAGTGCTCACTGGGACAGAGGTGACTCTGAAATTACTTTCTGCTAAATAGGGGATTATAATGCAAAGGACTGATCCAGGGTTTGCTATCTGCTGTGTCTTTATGCTTCACAGAAGAAAACCATGGACAAAACCAGACTGCTGACACACGTCTTTATCAGGAAGCAAGTCATAGCCTTGTGTTTCAACATTCATATTAGAGAAGCCATTAAAAAGAAGGAAAAATAAAGGGGCTTTTACTACCTTTTCCTGACTAAGATTTAAAATTTTATAAGGCTAAATAAGGTGCCTAAACAGGAAGAAATTGCTTCCACTGAGATGATTGAGCAAGTAAAGGAAACAAACAACATGGTTTTTTCAACCATAAAACTGCTATCAGTTCTCATTATTTTGAAAACTGGAAACATTCTGTTAATAACATTTTAAGCATGTTCTTCTGTAAAATTTTACAAATTGGATATTGTACTCAGAAGTCCTCTTTCAAGGTTTGCCTTTTTGGTTTGCTTGTTTCACACCAGTGAGTCTGCCTCAGCAGAAGATGAGTATGGAGCTCCACCTAAAGGCATAAATCCGAAGTTGTCCTTGAGAAATGTGCCCAGCCAACTCACAAAAGTTTCAATTAAAGGGAAAAAAAAACAAAACAAAAAAACCAAACAACCAAAAAAAAAAAACCAAAGGGGAGAAAGTTTATTGCTGGCAGTGAAGACAAAGCAAAGGTAGAGAAAAATCACAGTACCTGCTGAGCCAGGAGCAGTACAGCTCTACCTCTACCACACTGTACTTTAGCTAATTATATCCTCAGAGTGATAATCTTGGCTTTGGTCTAGATCAACACAACTACAGAGCTGTACCCAGGTGATGTGGCTTTGTGCACTACAACACTTAATGGGGTGGACATCCCTTTGGTATCTCTGAAATCCTACTGCACCCCAGCATCAGCCTCAGATGTTTCCAAAAAGCAGGAGCACAAATGAGACTTATCTTTAACTCTGCATTTCAGCTGTCTTTTGAGCCTCTAGAATCCAGAAAGCCCACAGAGTCCCATTTCAATGGCGCAATTTTACCCCAGACTTTGAGCCTACATCTTTTCAGTTGAGTGGAACATGTTAATCTCTGTGCTCAGCTACAATGTTGCAAACCTCAATATTACAGTTATTTTATTAATTACTGGTTTGGTAATTTGTCAAATTAAATATATTTGTATTAGTTCAATTTATATTCTTACTATCTTAGAGTAATGATATAAATCAAACGCTATTTGGAATATCAAGTTACTGCTATCTACACAGAAAACATGCTCATTTTGTTAATGAAGACAATTAAACAAAAAGGTAAGAAATAATTAGATACACAGCACTTGCTCTGTTGAAAACAAACATGAAAACCAAGCTGGGTGTTCACACTGTTGGACATAACTGCTGCAATGTTTCACAGTTGCACTGTCTAGGAGATCTAACACCTCCTGTTATCCATTCTTTGAACTGCCTGATGTACTCATGGCAAGATGATATTCCAGGTGCAAGACACTGTTCACCCTGCATGGACATGAGCAGTTGCTGCAGTTTCAGAGTTCTGAAACTCACTATGCATCATGAGCGAGATCACTATTAGCAAAGGTATTAACCTTGCTCATGCATTCGCTAATGAAACACTAGTGAGAAAGGACATGGCAGCTAGATGCTGCCTTGGTTTATGGCATTTAACAAAAATGGCGTGGCTTTTTTTACTTTTACACATGTATTATATTGCCAAAAATATTTGGGACTTTGACCATCACTGACTAGGCCCTAGCACCATTTGTAAGTTGCTAATATCTGTATGCAGAACCTCTTCACCCTCCTAGTGTTTTCTCTACTCTCCTGCACTCTTTCAAAAAGTAGGGTCATGTGTACATGAAAAACACCCAGGTGAAAAGCAAAACATCTTGCTAGTTTGTCTCTCATTTAACACATTTAATGTACAATTCACAGATGATGAATTCAAAGGGGTTATCTAGTTCTTAATGCTATGCTCACTCTTCTGTTAATATTTCATGCTTTGTAGTAGGAGGTTTCTAAACTTACAGAATTGAAAAGGGGGAGGATAGTAAAAAAAAAAAATGGAGATAAGACAACAAGAAATCCTTGGACAAACACTAAAATCTGTGGTTAAACACCCATGACAACCACAAACTAATAAAAAGCATTTCAAGTAATGACAGGCTGGCTACTGTGGCTGGACAGATGAATTTTTTAAAAGTGTGATTTTACATTGCAGTGGCAGGTGATGAGAACAATGAATTCTGTTCTCTGTGCTGTAAACAATGATACCAGAATCAACACGAACTTTTTCAATTCTATACACTGCTGCTCAACTGGCAAAGGACAAAAAAAAAGTTAGGCCCTCCACATCTTTCCCAAAGGAAACACTTTTGAGTGAAAAATGGGAAATAGAGAGTGACTTCTCAGACATCTCATCTCACTTCTACAGGGCTGCTTTAATTTCCTTAATTAATGAGGCATTCAAAGATATGTCACAGAGCTGCAGTGTCCTAGGAACACACCCCTGCACCTTCAATGTCAAACAACATTGACACTTGACCATTGTTACTGACTAAATATCACAAAAGGAATGAAAAACTGAGATGGAAGACAAACCATGAGAAACAATGAAAGCTGGTGAAATCTGTGCAGGAAAAGTAAAATTGGAGTCAGAGGAGTATTCCATATATCAAGTCAGAAAAGCAACCATCACTGAAAGACTACAGTACTTGGGACAAGATAAGGCAAAAATTTTCAACTTAGAGGACTGTCACAGACATCTTTTATGGAAAATCCTTTCCTTAGGATTTTTCCTCCTGAGAAGCTGAGAGGCCTCAGGAACAAAATGTAAACAATGGTTATCTGCGGCTGTGGAATGCAACAGGTGCATCTGTGATTGGTCTCATAGAGTTGTTTCTAATTAATGGCCAATCACAGTATCACAGTCAGCAGGCTTGGACTCTCTGTCTGAGACAGAAGCTTTTGTTATCATTCCTTGCTATTCTATTCTTAGCTAGCCTTCTGATGAAACTTTTCCTTCTATTCCTTTAGTATAATTTTAATGTAATATATAGCATAAAATAATAAATCAAGCCCTCTGAAACATGGAGTCAGATCCTTGTCTCTTCCCCAATCTGAAAACCCCTGTGAACACCATCACAGAGGACTAGCAAAGAACAGCAATGGCAAGAGGATCAGCAAAAAATTTTATACTGACTAAACTCAGGGGCTATTGAAGAAAATTGCACCCAAAAATTTAGAAATCAGTCATGAGATTACAGTAGGGACAAAACCAAATAGAAGGATACACAATCGAGAGCCCACTGGGAGCAGAGTAGGTGCTCAGTATGGAAGCAGGAAAAGCAGACAGCTGGGATAGGGTGGCCGACTTGCAATGCAGAACAAGGCAGCTGTGGAAATAGATGGCTATGTAAGCAGGACTTAGAGCTGTAGTTATCTCTAATTTCTATATTGTAGACTAAATAAATTAAATTTCATAAATATTTTATTAAATATATACAAATTGAGACAATTTCTGTGCAGAAGCTGGTCTTTATTTTTTTCAAGTGATGGATATGAACTGGAAGCAGAGTGTTGTACATTGAGGTAACTCCTCCTTTCCAGTCTTTCCCTTTCTTTCCCCTATACACATTTAGTATACAGCACAGATCCTCCTAATTAAAATTAATTAAAAACTGCTTCTTAAATTATTGCATGCATTCTTTGCTGAAGATAACAGTTAAGCACTAAGATATTTAACTGATATGCAGGAAAAACCCAACAACTTACATATCCTGGAATAACAGTTCTTTCTCTTGTGTGAAAATACAAACTCTTTCCAGTTTGGTATAGCAAGAGATTCAGTGTTCTGAAGACCAGTTGCCAGACAAGGTCCAAAGGAACTAGAACTGTAGATGACATTCAGCCACCATGTCAGAAAATGTCTGAAATCATAATCAAATAAGTTGCCTACTGCAACCATGAAACATCATTCAAATACACTGAAGCGTGAACAAATAGACCATAATAATTGCAGAGACAAATATTAGTGCACAGATTTCTCAATTGTTTCATTTCATATTACAAGTTCCTTTAAATATCATTATTTAGACCTTGTGAGAATTTACACATATGCCCTCTTGCCATTTAGCCTCTTCTGCAAAAGTACCATTAATTGATAAGTATGCCTTGTCCAACCTCTTTCAAAGTTCAATGACTTCCAAAATAGACATTTAGAAGTTTTATTTATCAAACTAATCACATTATACCAAGCACCATTTCCTAAAAATATGGTCTATTGTACAGATGAACATTTTCTTTTGAAATCTGTGCAGAACAAACCTACCTGCTGTGCTTTATTACAGAATCCAAAATTATCATGAAAATAAACAAAAACCTGGTTGCCTTTTCAACTGTGTAGAAGCTTTCAGCAAAAATTGCTCTTTCTTTTCAGGAATTTGGTTCACCCCCCTTCCTTTTTCCCCCCCTTTTGCAAATTTCTGATCAGTTTACATACTGATCTTGAAGACTAAAGCAATTCTAAAGGAGTGTGTCATGTCTTTACAGTATGAAAACTCTCCAACTTACCAACATCAGTAGTAGAGTGCACGGAGATGTCTCTTATTGCAGGAGACATCCACAACTTCTCTTCTTGCCCAGAGAAGTTGTGGATGTCTCCTGCAGCATGGTCAAGTGGAACATGTCCTTGTCCATAGCACAGGGGTTGGAACTATATGACCTTTAAGGTCCTTCCTATGGTTTTATGTTTCATGGTTTCATAAAACTATGGTTTTATGATGACACACCATACTGAATAAGCACTGCAGATGATTGTGCCAAAGTTTAAGCTACTCCATCTGAGCCCAACACAGTAATCCAGCTGGGTACACCAGATGCTCTCGGCTGGATTCACTAGAAACAGTATCACTGTTTTTCCACTGGTCAAAGCCTCCTTCTTATCTTAGCCTTCTTGATCTCTGATATAAATACTGAAATCATCTGAGGCATTGCCATGCAGAGGAGATATTCTGTACAGGAGATATTCTGTAGTAGTTCTCCAGACTACCATGTCAGGTAAAAACTATTTTATCCTGAGTGAGCACCAGATGCATCAAATTGGCAATCACAAAGTTACTATGTTGTACAGAGAAGAACCATAAACAAGGAACAAAGAGTAGTGGGTATCAGACTTGATGCCAGAATGCCATTTTTCAGGCCCTTTGTTCACGGACTTGTCAATGGTTTCGGACATCACTCATCCCAGCAGAGCTTTATTCCTCACTATGCTTCTGCACATGCAGTTACAGAATATATTACTGAAAAACCAACATAGCCATTTTCCCCAAGGAAGACAAACCATCTGCCTGTCAGTCCTGAGAGCTGGTGCTTGAGCTGATTCCCACTCTGCCCAGTGCAATAACAGAAGATTTATTTAGGTGTTAGAAGAAACAGCCTACATGCCCCGTGGAAATGCACATGGGAAGGAAGAGTTTGCAGCTATCACTCATCTGTATTTCAATAGAACCACAAAGTCATTAAGATTGGAAAAGAACTTAAAGATCAAGACCAACCATCAGCTAGTACCACCACCACATTCACCTCTAAACCATGTCCCTAAGATGCCATATCCACACATTTTCCAAACACTTCCAACATGGCAATGCCAGCAGTTCCCTGGGAACCCTGTTCTAATGCTCGGTCACTGTTTCCACGAAGAAATTTTTCCTAATACCTAACTAAACCTTCCCTGACATAACTTGAAGGTACTTCCTTTCAACCCATCACTTATTAGCTGCAAGAAGAGGATGAAATCCACCTCAACTTCCTATCAGATAGACAGGAAGAGCAATAAGTTTTCCCTTTCCTCCAGCCTAAACAACACCAACTCCCTCAGCCACTTCTCATGAGACTTGTGCTCTTCACCAACTTCATTGCCCTTCCCTGGACAATGTTTTTCATGTAGTGAGGGGCCCAAAGCTAAACAAAAGACTTGAAGTGCAGCCTCAGCAGTGCTTTGTACAGGAGGACAATCACTTCCCTAGTCTTCCTGGCTGCATTATTTTTGTTACAAACCAGAATGCCATTGGCCTTCTTGGTCACCTGGACACACTGCTGGGCCATGTTCCACCTGCTGTCAATCAGCATCACTGGGTTCCTTTCCTGTTGGTCTGCTCTCCAGCCACTCTGACCCAAGTCTAGAGCACTGCAAGGGAGTTGGTTCTGATCCAAGTGCAGAACCCACTGCACCTCACATTATACAGTTTTTATGAACCTCACACAGTTAGCCTCTGCCCATTGTTCCAGCCAGTCCAGATCACTCTGCAGAGCCTTCCTTCCCTCCAGCAGATTGACACCCCTGCACAAAAAAAGGGCTACTCATGGGGCAGGCCTGTAGTTTATTTAAATTGAGATCTTAACACTAGACATGTGACAGGCCCTCTTCAGGTACATGGGCTGCCTCCCCTTCGGGTAAACTGCAGAACTGAGCCCAACAGCCTTTAGCCGGCAAAGGAAAGTCTTCACTGAAAGGAATAAGGACTAAGCACAAAGTTTATGGCCTTCTGGGACAACGATTGAATAATGAACATGATTGTCTTCCTTATTCCTGATAGGAGCTTGTTTACATCATCTTACGGTGTTATGCCTTGCTCTCACAGAAGGTATCTTTGAACTCCGTGTGCATCTGAACCAACTCACAGCTGATGGACTCTTGGGCAGGAACAATGTCTGACAGTATAATTTTTAATTTTCAACCATTCCCCTGGTTTGGTGAGGGGAAAAAGGCTAGAAATCACTGTTAATGTCTCAAGTTCTCTGAGATAAGGGCACAAATAGTCTTATGCTGCATACAAAATATTGTGATTAAATACCTCACAGATAAATGAGGTTATGCATAATTTTCATAACATGTAAGATTTTATATGTAAAATTATATCGCTTTAATTCACAAAGGAAAAGTGATAAGTAATGGGACCTAGGAGGGACAAATAAAAGTCAATAAGAAGGTAAATGTGAAGATGGGAATTTGAGTTAAATGTTTTATTGGTGATGTATACTAGCAGATAATTACTTGACTTGATAATCCTATTCTCCATATTTAGGTGTATACTAATCTTTTTTGCTTTCAGAATGAGACAATATAGCAATGTTAGTACATGTAAACACCTGAATCACACCAAATAATACTGACAGCTTGATTGGGAACAATAACCAAATAGCAGACCTGTGGGACTGAGCTTCATGCTGTTAAAATGTGAATTTACACAATATGTTGCTGCTGGGCTTGCCTGGCATTCAGACAACTTTGCAGATGTCAATTTACCTGCGTAATCATATGATAATTTAGTAAAATTAGCATGAAATACTTCAGTATCTCCATATAGTTAGCTCATAATTGTAAAGTAAATATGTACTTACCAAGGTGTTTTCTTGCCCTGTGGTCTCATAGTGACTTTGTTTACTGGTTTATTATGTGTATGTGGAAGGTGTTGAAGCTGAGGTGACACAGAAATGTTACTCAAAATAGAGTAATTCAAAAGGCAAGATAATTCACTGTGGAAGGAGAAAATAAAGTGTGAAGCATCCAGTTGCCTTCCTGTACTGTAGCAAATGAGTTTATTTGCTTTGGTAGAAAGGTAAGCATTAAAAAAAATAAATAACCAACCACCACTCTAATTAGCTTTATTTATAATCTGTACAATGTAATGTTAAGTCCTCACCAAAGAAATACAACATCTAAGAACATCTAAGAGGAGCTGAGCTGATATATTTTTGATAATTGATAAATCAATTTAATTAAAAATATTTTGGCAAACAAGCATTCAGAGTCCTCTACCCTCCCAAACTGCCATGCTAAGATAGTTCTTAGCAAACAAATTTTATCTGATCTCCACACTCAGATTTTCTGTTTGCTCTTGACCTGTCTTACATAAATTTTATCAGAGGTACCCACAGAGGCTGATGGGCTCACTATGTTCTCCTGTAAGTCCATTACAGAGAAGGCTGGAACCAGCACAAAGCAGACCATGATATCTTCCTTAAGAGGCCATCCCTGCAGCTCCCACCTCCCCATTACCAAAACCTCACTACCTAGAGCCAGTACAGTAAGATAGACTTGCTTCTGAAACCAAAACTCTCAATTTCCCTGTAGTTCTATTAAAGTACTTCTAATAAAACCCATGTACAAACATATATACTATAAGGAAGTGCAATCCTTTAAGTGAAAATGTGAGATATTTTCCCCAAAGGGAAAAAAAAACTCTAAATGATTTTAAATGGGACCAATCATTGTTACCTCCGAATGGATAGTTTGTTTTTCAAAGCCAGATGTGGTTGCTGCTGTAGTTTTTGCAGTGACTGCATCGTAGGAGGGTACAATTGTTCCTACCAATAAGAAAGGCAGGAAAATTCATTCCACTCCAGTCACTGATATGTCCTGCTAGTAAGCCAAATCACAGTCATGGGAGGGCAGTCTTTGTTCATGTTGTCATCATGACACTTTTTGCCACAGGAGACTTTCAGAGAGAGGATAATTCCACCACGGTTTAACCACCAAAGATTTATTACTCAGAACATTCTAATTCACTACAAAACCATGACTGCTCTTAACACAGTTTACAAAAGCTGAATGTGTCTCTTAGTTTCAAGTGAAAGAGTAAAGTTACACAATGGCTTCGGGCATTAATCAACCAGATCTGAAGCAGGAGACTAGGAAATCGGGATTTCTGAAAATAACCGGTTTTAGTTAGTTGTAACTCCTCTGTAATTCCTGACTATATTGATTCAAGTAAACAACAAAAATAATACAAGTTACGTACTGATAGATTCTATGCTCAAGACTGTTGGGAAGCTAGGAATATACCCCAGATGCTAACTCCTCCTAAATAGGCATTATTAAGAAGGACATTTTCAGGTTAGGTATCCATCATGAAGCAGCCCAATACTAGATAGGCTAGTACATCAACAAGTTTGTATTTCCAGGCTGTGTAAGCAACTACCTCTAAATAGCACCTGACTGGCCTAAATAATAACTCCATCTGTAGTTTCTTTTCTGTAAAAGAAACTGTAAAAGATGCTGCAAATGAAAGTAGTTAAGGAAGGAATAAAAAGTACTTATTTTATAGTAATAATCTTAACAGAATCTCCTCTGCTGGTACCTGACAAAACTGTTTCATTTGCCAAATGTTGAACAGGCATTTGTTAATGCAGTTCCACAGCAGTTAAAAGATCTCATAGATAACTCCGTGAGGTTTTCTGTATCTCTTTGTTGGCCCATGTTTGCAAGAACTAAAGCAACACATGCTGTGGCATTCCTAGATTGTCCTTTTGCCTCATTCTTTATATGCTTCTACATTGATTTATTTTTCCTTCACCTTTGGCAGTACTGAGACATATGAATAGTCAACTACCTTAATGAACATTTGGAATTCACTGTTTTAGTGCAGTACATATTCTTTTAACAGACCAGTCTGGGACCTAGTTCTAAAAAAAAAAAAAAAAAAAAAAAAAAAAAAAAAATCATTCTCCCTAATATTATATTTCTGTGAGTTTATATGACTGGGAGTTAAGTCTGAATTATTAGGAAAGATTATCATGGTATTTCTTCCCTTTGGTAAATGGAGCTCATTTTATGTAATTTGCCTATACATGTGTATACAGAGGACTAGATAATGTCTTACAGCTTACACTGCATTGCAGAAATATGATAGAATTCTACAAGAGCACAGATGAATATGATTTTTTTTTTTTACATGGCAAGCTTTATATTAGAAGTCTTTATCTCCCCAAATACATATATTCTAGAGACATGGCTGAAAATAAATTTCCCTTATTCAAAAAAAATGACCCAATTACATCCCCAGGAAAGGTTCCATCCTAAAAAGTAAATAAATTACATCAGTGCAACTGTCAAATTACAACACAATGTGTAGCAAAATTATTTCTTGCTAGGATAACAAGAGATGTAAAATTTATCTTGGGAATGAAAAGAAAAACATTCTTGGTGCAATTTGAACAAAATTGATATTCAGCATCAATTGCTAAACATTTAAATATCCTGTACTGATCATTAATAACAACCTCAACCTCTGTTCAAACTCTATCAGAGGATATTGATTAACATCATATAACAGTCTAAGCGACATCAAGACATGAACAATGGCTTTCTTCCATTTTCTGCTGCCCACCCCCACTTCTTTTTTCCACCTTTTTTTAAGAAACAAAAAGCATTAACAACTTGATTCCATTTGCGAATTTCAGTGTCAGTAAATAGGGCCACCTACAGCTGCCTTATGTCGCTGTAAAAAATAATCCCAAGAGGTTTCTGGGAAACTGCTCCAACATCTGTGCAGAACAGCTAAAGAAATCTGATATAATGGTTATTTTTTAATTTCTCTACACTCTCTTGCATCCCAGCAAAACTGCCCAGAAATAGTCCTCTTTTCCTCTTCATACAACACATCTCTTCAGAGCAGTCTTGGAGGAGATGCAACAGGAGGAGGACAGAATTTTCAAACATTAAGGAAGAGTATTTTTATGACAGACACTAGGATGGAGAAGAGTTGTGTCTTATTCTCCATTCCCTGGACAGACAAGTCAAGAACTTCTCGGTGTTTACTAAACCCACAAAACAGTAAAATCTCAGCCACTTTTGATGCCAGAGGCAAAATGTTCATCAAGTTATGGAGGCAGGCTTTTTCTCATCAACAGCAATCACTGTCAACCTGTTCAGCACACACAGTAGAAATAATTGTGAATTAGATGTTTCAGTGCATTACTTGAATTTTAGGATCCCTATTGATCTACTGCTTTGTTTTTCGAAGATGCTTTTAAGAAAGCTCATTGTTTCAAATTAATTCATTGTTTTGACTCAGCTCTCTTAAAATAGTCTGCTCCAACCAATATTAACCTTTAAAATTTATTTCACATATTTTTTTGTTTCACTCTTACACCACTCTAAAAATCAGTTGATTAGTGTTGGGTATGGGTAATGCACAGAGGAAAGGTGCAATATGCATAAAGGAAAAAGTTATATGGGCAGAGATAAATGCCATCCAATGTCCCCAGCAGAAATACTTGCAATTCCAAACCAAACAAATCAGAATTCCTTGGGAAAAAACCCACGCATCCTAGACTTTCAAAGAAGAAAAGGGCGAACAATGAATGATATTGCAATGGGAAATGCTGAATATAGCCCTCTGTAGCAGTCACAGTAAGGCACAAGAAGATGTTACCATTACCTTCAACAGCTGGAAAAAATCCTGTGCCTCCAAATTGCCTCAGTATACATGATGTGTACTCTTGAAGAAACAGGCAGGTATTAATCCCTACCGTGGTAATAAGAAGAGATGCCCTAACCACAAAATTAAAATTAATTTTGTGACTAGTCAGCAACTTAAAAATTGGTAGGGATTGAAAAGGGAGGAAGAAGTGGAGGAAAGAAAAGAAGCATGGAAGAAAAGAGAAAGGTAAATGTAAATGAAGTAATACTATACATCACAGAATTTCTCAGAAGCTTTCAGTTCAAACAGAATAGTCAGAGGTTCATTTAAAAATTATAACTGAAAACACAAGAAAAGAGAAATGGCTCTGAAGAGCCATTCTCATATGCAGGGGTAAAGTGACACTTGATAGTGTTATTCATCAGAACTGGTTTTAAACAGGAAACTCAGCTTGGTACTTTACTTGAAGCCTAAATTATGTACTGCAGCACTACACAGATATAAGCCTTACCTACTTTTCTAATTATTTGCATCTTCACTTTGCAAAACAAGATGTAAGACCAAACACCTTGTCTTGAAAGCAGTAATACCAAACCTGACATTCGGGTGTCTTAGTTATTAGAATAAATTCTGCATTACTGAAGCTAGGTTAACACAGTTAGGAATGTCTGGATGCTTGGAGATTGCAAGACAAAAGTCAAAAATTTGAATCCAAGGAACTTAATGCTTCACTACATTCTCAGTGTGGTGGGTCTAGTGTTGATTAAATGCCAGTGCACTCACTAAAATATACTTACATATTTCTTTCTGTGAGATAGGATTAGGAGGAAGGTAAATGGCTCCAAACTTCAGAAAGGTATAAAGAAAAGTTTATTAACAGTAAAATAAAGAAGAATAAGAATCAAAATAAAACTTTTAGAACCCGTCTCCTCCCACTATAACTTTTTCCTTCCCACTAGCAATGGGCAGAAACAATTTAGTCGGTTTATCACCTCTAAAATAGTCTTTGTTTAGTTCACTAAGGGAGAGGAGTTCCTCTTGACATTTTATGGAGACTTTTGCACAAGAAAACAGTTCTCTTATGGCTTTCCATTTCCATGAATCGCAGCCACCTGGAATCCACAATTGTGAAGTCCTTCTTTCTGCAGCCTTCCCACAGCTGCATTTATAGGCCATGTCATCTTATGGGGTACTATTTTAAGGATGAGCTGTTCAAGACCAAAGGTTCCCTTTACCTATTTTGGAGATCATCTTCATCTCTGAGAACAAAGATTTTCTTCTTTCCCTGGGGGCAAAGGGTCTTCATCACTCCTCTCTCTCTGTTCAAACTTCTCATGGGATCACAGCTACGTCAACATCTGCTTGCTTTAGCATAGATGCCTTTGCTCATATCTACAAATTTGAACACTTAATCCCCAAATACTTTCAATGAGTTGCAGGGGAAAAGAGTCTGATGTATCCATTATATCTTCTCTATAGCTTAATTGTGGGCTAAAATCCTCTTGTAAGGTTATCTCCTCATTCTCCTTCCATCTGGGACTTGACTCTTTCTTTACTAACCTTGGTGTCTTTGTTGTTCCTCTACATGTCTTTCCTTTGTCATTTTCTCTCACTTTAGAGAGCAAGCCCAGGGTTTGTTCATTTTAAAATTTGAATCTCACAGAGGCGGATGTAGTTTTAATGGGCTAATTAACACTCTTATTCTCAAAACTAACCAGCAGTTTTGCTAGGCACAGAGGAAGCTCTCAGCAGCTCCTCTCAGAAAAAAACAACTTCTGTGAGTGGCTCCAACGCAAAACCAGAGCACTCAGTCAAGAAATTAACAACTAATACCAATTTCTAATGGCTAACTGACAAGTAGCCACTCTACACAACCTCAACATTCATAAACCTACTTCTATGAATAAATGAATATAATGTCCTTATGTCCATTCACATGTTGCTGACCCCCTTGGTAGGGATTAAAGAGATTCTACTCTATTATGGCTTAAACTAAGACAGAAATACATATGCTGCCCAGATTGCACATAACACTTCTCACTACTGAATGGAGTAAGAACTACAAAGTAAATTCACTAACAGCATTAATTCAATCCATACAAAAGCTTGTGGAGGAACAAAGGGCAAACAATTTCTGCATTTCAGGCTCAAATTTTCAAGTCTTACACTGTTAGTTTAAAAACCATACTGGTGCACTGACTTTAAATTTCTCTACTGTGGTGAAAGTTTCTTATTTTTAACATTTTTCAATTAAACCTTTGTTTTAAAAATGAAGGGTTTTCTTACTTCTCCACAATTATATCAGTTTTACCACAATTACATAGAAAGAGCATTGAGAGCACTGGGCACATAATATAAGCAACATGCTACCAATTCATTCAATAATTCTGATTAAAAAGCCTTTTTTTTTGGTTTTTTAGAGCAACATTTTCTTGAAATATTAAGATTCACAGGCAATGTGAGCACCTAGTATGGTCTTGTGGAGAAACATCTTCTCACTATTATCTCTTCCTACCTACATTAAACAGAGAATATCAAGCTTTGTAATCATTAGAAGCAATGTCTCCAATTCAAGGGCTGTGTATTAAAATTTGCATTTTAATTCAGATCCTTTCCATTTCTTTCATTTCCATTTCCTTTAACATTTCAAAATCAGACTAAAATGCAGCCAGGTACTAATATCACCTTTTTAGGCAAGACTACAAAAGTTAAAGTGAATAAGGCTAAAGATGTTAAATTGCAACCATCACAACATACCTCTAGAAATTCTGTACCTGCACCATCACAGTAATTTTAAAGAACAAGATACAGTTTTCTTTAAGACAGCAAATCACAAGAAAAGTCAACATCATGTCAGAGGAGGAAGAAGCAGCATTTAAGTCCCCCGAGTCAAAGTCATGGTTTTAAAAATTCTAAAGCTTTCCAAAGCTGAGAACAGATTTGGAACTAGTGCCAGTCCGAACAAAGTATACTTTATTTCGGAAAGCCAAAGACTTGTTATGAAAAGCAGGCTGCTCAAATACCAAATCCTGAAATTCTGAGGGTCTAACAACAGGTACCATATTTACCATACAAAATAGGTTTTTTGCATACACACAATACACACACATCCACATGCATCTGGATGGGCAGGACATTTCACAAAAAAAGAAATTAAAAATACAACCGCCAAAAAAGCCTTTTGCAAATATGTAAACAATATCCTGAAAGATAAAAGATACAGAGAATAATCATGCCAAAACAATTTTCAGAGTCTTCTGAGTTGGAAGGACTCACCACAAGGATCATAGAGTGCAACTCAAATGAATGGCCTACTCAGGGATCAAACTCACAACCTTGGTGTTCCTAGCACCAACCAACTAAGGTAATCTTAAATTCATTTGCTAGACAAGACCTATACAGTCATATATTCACAAATCAACAGTAAGACAGTCATTACATGCTTCAACCAAAGTACACAATAATTACTGCTAATGGATTTTGGCCAATTGCGCTTATACGGTAAGAAAATACAAAACAATAAAAAAAAATTACCTTGTTAATGGTAAAGGCATTTTACTTTCAAAACTTTTGTGACAAATTTAGGTGTATTATCTGCTAGTCAAGTATTACTACCCTGAGGCTTCGCTTTTCTGTACACTTCTGTTTTTCTTTTGTTTTCTTTGGTTTTTATTTTACCACTGAAAAGGCATGAGCTCTATGCAAAATTTAGTTTCATCATTTTGCTTAAACCATGCAAATACTGAGAAACCTATTTCCATTTAGAGAGAGCAGCCAAACACTATTGTATAATAATTCATTTCACATAGCTGGAGAGAAGGGACTTAGTGCTAAGCTCTGTGCAGTGATTGACCTGTCAATCCACTTACATGGCATAAAGGTGCCTACTTTGAAGTCTTCAGCTAAAAACCACTTTTGAGAACTCTCTTATTCATTATAACTGCAAGTAAAATTAGACCCTGAAATAAGTGCCGTACAGTTTAGCTATTAATACAACCAATCAAAACATCAATATTAACTGCAGTAATAGTAATGAAGTACCACATTCTTCATGTGTTTCTCACTAGATGCTTATTTTTTCAGAAAAGCCACCTGTCCCCTTTAGAAATTCTGTCACCCTGTAGCTACTTTTATTGCAAATTAATTGGTAATTGGGTCCAAGAAATACTGCTTATGACTCACATACCTAGGATTTAGTGATCTAAAACTAAAACACAACTGGAAAAGTTTTAATTGCTCAGTGTCCATTTTAATTTGGCTAAAATTTAGAAAATAAGGTGGATGCTTGACCAATAGGTCCTTCTTGACCAATAAATTTCTCAGGAAATGTTCTAGTTTCTTTTAGTCCTATTGAAACAAAAGTATTCCTGTGATTTATGTTTCTTCTCCAAGAACACCCACTCTCTATTCAGCATTAAAAATATCTGTCACCTTGAAAATTAGCATTTCTTTTTTTGAGTAATCAATGGTGAAAGGTATTTTTTTGCTGACCCACAAGAAGTCACTTGCATGGACTTGCAGGCTGCTAGAAACAAGGATATGAAAATGTAAGAGTCTCTGTACTCTAAAAGGAAAAATAAAACTTCTATATCTTCCTCAATGAAAGATAGGATGCTGTAAACTAATGCTGTTCTTAAAGCTTACACCTATAGTTTCACTACTTCATCAGCTCCTCTGTTACATGTTCCAAAGTGGCCATATCTATTGATTTTGAATCCCCCATGTAGCAGGAGAATGACATATCTTAAAGAATCAAAGGGGTTACTGATGACATCTGCCTTCAAGGTAGCTGGTGCTGGTAACTTGGAATCACCTCATAGACACACATCTACACAATGAATATGAGTAAGCCTCCAGGATCTTTTGAAATGCTAAATACACGAATAACAAAGCTAGGATTAACCAAAAAATCTAAATTTTGGCAGGAATCCACTTGTCTAGCTCATCCTATCTGTCCAAATAAATTAAACCTATGATTTCAGAATGGACAAGAAATAAGATCAACTTCCTAGTCTTTGTTTTGCACTTGGCAATTTTTTTGCTTAATGTTGTTTCTTCTTAAGAAGGAATATGAGGCATCATCTAATTACTTTTTCTTTTTTATTTCTCATGCAAGAAAGCATGGAAACCAGAAAAACATTCAAGCTACATGCATTGCATGTAGGTACCCAATCTACATTTTTGCACGTAAATAATGTAACAAATTCAGAGAACAAATGCGTCTTAATTTTTCTAGGTACCTTACTCTAGCAGATGAAACATCTCTACTGAAGTCCCTGAAAGAAAAGAGTGTAGAAATGATTTACATTTTCAGAACTCTGCATGTAACAGAAAAAAAGAATAAGCATTTCTCTTGGGAATTGGTTTACAAAGTCCAGATGAGTTCTGTTGCTTAATAATAAAATATTTCTCATCAAGAAAAAAAAAGCTTTTAAATGCATGTGTTAATTGAACAATATAAGATACACCAGGTAAAAAGTAAATAAAAATAGTTGTGATGACTATGATCAGGGATATCAAAATCACTGAATAACTGAGGTTAGAAAGTTACCTCTCAAAATTATATAGTCCTAACCTCCTGCTCAAGGGGAGTCAGCTTGGGTACATTGTTCAGAGCTTTGTGCAACTGACTCCCGAGTATGTCCAAGATGGAGACTCCACAACCTCTCTGCACAAGCAGAGAGCAGCTGTTACTCTGCTTGGCTCCGCTCACAGCAGAACAGTGTTCTCTTGTGTTCAGCTAAAACTTTGCCCATTGTCTCTTGTCCCATCACCGGCATTGATGAAAAGAGACTGCCTCCATCTTCATTCCCTCCCATCAGGTATTCACACGTGCTAAATCCCCCCTGAGCCTTCTCAGGCTGAAGGGATCACCTCCCCTGACCTGCTTCTGGCCTTCTTTGTTACAAGGGAGCATTATGGGGTCAGCTTCTTGTCCATTGGGACCCAAAAACAAAGCATCAACACAGGCCCCATTCCCAGTCCCTCTGCATCATTGAGATGGAGGAGGTAGAGAAAGTCAAGAGAAGCTTAGCCCAGAAGAAGGGAGAGGTGAGGTGAAGGTGTTTTATTCCTCATTGCCCTACTCTAATTTGATTGGCAATAAATTAAACTAATCTGCCCAAGTCTAGTCTTTTGCTCATGATGGTAACAGGTGATTGATCTCTCCTGGTCCTTGTCTCACCCCATGGATCTTGGATTATATTTTCTCTCTCCTGTCCAGCTGAGAAACAGAGAGAGAAAGCAGCTTTGGTAGGCACCTGGCATCCAGCCAGGAGTAACCCACCACACCTACTTAAAAGTGCAAACGGAAATCTTAACTTATTAATACCTGCATTTCCACAAATAAAGTTGCATTCTGCAGTGCTACACTAAGGTTGCTTTAATGGGTTGCTCTCTCAAAAATATATGTCCTGAAAAAAATCATCAAGAATGTGCCTATCTTGATCCACAAACGCATATAAGTCAGATTTCCCCATAATGCAATGAACATTCTTTTCCTAAATAATGAATATGAATATTCCCATGTTTTATACATTCATGACCAGTGAAAAGTAGAGTGGTGCCTCTGGAATGAGGAAGATTGAAGTTTTCCCACTGAGTGAAATAGCATGTTCATATTGCAGCATTTAATCTCTGTCCCATAGGAACTTGGCACTTTTTAGTGGTCAGTTTGCATTGACTTGATGGAGATTAGAGGTTATGTACTGGATCCTTGCATCTAACTATTCTTAGAACCATTAAAATTAATTATTTATCCCTCTAGTGGCAGAAATTTTCTCTAGCCTATAAAAATAAAGCCTTGTTCATGATATGAAAAGTGACATATTTCTCTAAAACATACGTTGTTGATTTCTGGATCTTCCATAACCTCCTGTAACATAAGCACTTAGATATGGAATACCTTAAAAAAATAGTTTAGAATTTCTAGGTAATCCATTTAATCAATGCTGAAACTAACCTGCACTTGCATATTAGGAAAAACAAGCAAAACTATTCTTCCACAAATCTACAGTTTTATGTTTTATTTCACTACTTAGAAGTAGACTGTCAAAGCCACATGGAGTACTGTTTGACCATATATACTTATTTAATATTGAAAGAATTTTCATTATTATATCATGTACCCAACTTTCCCAAGTCAATGTTTTGAAAAATATCACAAAGTAGAAGTAAAGCCTTTAGAGGACTATTATATTTGAATTGCAGCAACTAAAATGTTGAAAACTAAAATGCTAGAAGCATAATTAGTGACAAAATGTGTGCACATTTTTTTAACCTCATTAAGAGTGAAAAAAAGATACTGATTGTTGTTTTTCTGTAAATAAATAATTTGAAAAGAAATGGCCTATGAAGAAGCTATTTGTGCTAGAAACTGAGTAAAATCTAACTTAAGTTCATTGGTAATACTTGTGTAATTATTCTATCTCCAACCTCAACTAAAACTAATTAAAGGTAGTTAAGCAACTTTAAATTAAAGCCAAAAACTTTAAGCCAAAACTCAGAAGGTTTTGACTCATACCTCTTTGTTGCTGAAAAAGATATTTGAAACAGATTTTATCTCTCTGGTAGTTTCATACACTTGAGTTTAGGGAAGTAGATGATAGAGAGAGAGAGAGAGAAAGCACCTGCTCCTGAATAGATATCTGTGGAAATGCATAGCCATACTGAAATATAAATGCTCTTTTTAAAATCTGAAAAGTGGTGTATGCTCCATCAGGCTAAGATTTCTACATCACACTTTTTTGTGCAATATTCATACACCCAGGAATACATCACAGGGGATTTTCAAAATCCAGAATATAAAAATAAAAAAAAAGGAAAACTGAATCTTCAGAAGCAGTTTCTGTCATATGGTACAGAAAGCTTACATGAAAATATGTAAAGCAATTAAAAAGATCTCAAGAATATAAGTAAGTTTTACAAATAAACTACAGAATTTCTCTAAACAAGCAAGGAAGTACAAATCACAATAATAATTACAGGAAGATATTGAATGCCAAGCAATATCACACAATGCTACACAATTAAGATGAAGAGCATCCTCACATCTGTTGAAAGAAATTTGCTTACTTACTAAATGCCATGTAGATTTTTCATATTTTTAGAATAAATACATAATTATGTACTATTTTTAAACAAAATACTGATTTTTTGACTATTTACTCCAATTGTTCTCTCTCAAACCTCCTTCCTCAGCCTTCCCTTCACAACCAAAAGAGAAGTGTCAAAAATTCCATGATTTCCTCTTATACTAATTTTCTTAGTGTTCTGCTTAGTCGTACTTTGTGATATATGAAATAGAATAATATAGAATTTAGAATAATATTAAATTGCACTTTGTTTAGAATCACCTGGATTTCTCACCGTAATAAATAATTCACCGTCTGAAATCTAGACTCCATAAAGTAAACCTGAAGTAACAATATTGAACACTATACTAAAAAATTTGATCCAGAGACTGTTTCAATGCTGTTATTCAAAAGCCAGCACAGCTTCACCAAGAGTAAGTCCTGCCTGACCAGTCCAGCAGCTTTCTATAACCATGGACTAGGGAAGAGGGACAGGTGTCATTTATCTGAACTTCTGTCAAGCATTTGACATGGTCCTTCACAACATCCCTCTCCCTAAACTAAAGAAAAATGAGTTAGATGGATGGACTTTTAGATGGAGAAGGAAGTGGCTGGGCAGTCATGTCCAGAGGCTAGTGGTCACTCTGGCTAGTGGCTCAGAGTCCCAATGGATAAGAGTGACAAATGGTGTTCCTCAGGGGTCTGTACTGAGATCAATATTATTTAATCTCTTCAGTAATGATGCAGACAAAGGGACTGAGTACACCTCCAGAAAATCTGCAGATGACAGGAAGCTGAAGGGTATGGTTGTCACCCACCATCCAGAGGGATCTAGACAAGCTCAAAAAGTGGGCCATTTGGTATCTCATGTGGTTTATCCAGACCAAGTTCAAGGTGCTGCACCTGTGTCAGTGCAACCCCCGTATCAACACAGGCTGGGAGCTTAACAGCTGGAGAGCAGCCCTGTCCAGAAGGACTTGGGGGTGCTGGTGGTTGAGAAGCTGGACATAACCCAGCCACGTGCACTCACAACCCAGAAAACAAATATGTCCTGGGCTGCATCCAAAGCAGTGTGAGCAGCAGAGGAGGGAGGGGTTTCTTCCCCCCTCCTCTGCTCTGGTGAGACCCCACCTGCAGTGCTGCAGCCAGCTCTGGGGTCCCCAACACAGGAAGGACATGGTTTTGTTGGAGCAAGTCCAGAGGAGGCCACCAAGTTGTTTAGAGGGATGAAGCACCTGTCCTACAAGGAAAGGCTGAGAGTATTGGGTTCAGCCTGGAGAAGAAAAGGTGACCTAATTAGGTGACCTAACTGCAGCCTGCAGGTACCTAAAGGGATCCTACAAGAAAGATGAAGAGGGACTGCTTACAAAGGCATGTAGTGACAGGACAAGGGGGACTAGTTTCAATATGGAAAAGAGTAGGTTTAGATCAGTTATCAGGAAAAAATTCCTTAGTCTGAGAATGGTGAGACACTGGAACAGGTTGCCCAGAGAAGTTGTGGACACCTCATCCCTGGAAGCACAGGGTAGTAGCAAAGCTGTCTACCATTGTTCATTGCCTCAGGGTCCATGGTGAGCATTTTTGCATGTGAATTACCCTCTCTTTTGTACAATTCTGTTATAAATTATTGTGGCTGTTACTGTTCCTTATCTCATAGCTGTTTTCAGTAAAGTGTTCTTCTCTCAACCTGTAATCTTCACCTTTTGTGCCTCCAATTTTCAAGTCCATCCCCCTGCAGTGGGAAGGAGAAGGGGAAGGCAGGGGTGAGGTGGAATGAGAGAGCAGTGTGTAGTTTGGGACACCAAGTGGGAGCACTGGATTTAGGGGTACCGTTCCTAAACCACAACATGGTACATTACAGTGCAGATCAGATAGCCTCACATGGGACATGTTCATCAACAACTGCCTGGAATTAAGCCAAAACCTTTAGTACCATACAATGAAGTGGGCACATAAAGAAAGAGAAAAACCTTGTTAAGGCTGGAGGCAGAATACTAGTCCCTCTCTCAAGTTACCTAACAGAGCCAACTAATCTAGGTAACTTAGTTACCTAGTACAGGAAACTACTTGAGGTGACCTAAGAAGTTGGGGGACATAAATGGATAACATGAAGCTGCTGACATGTTCCTGAAAGCACATTAACAGATAGATGGCTTTCACAGATGGTTGAAGGGGAAGCTGTGCAAGGAACATCCAAAATTCCATTGCTAATCGAGGGGAAAGTAGGAGATCTTTTGGGAGACAGATCAGCATCTTTTCCAAGATCATCAGTGCCCAAATAACCCCATTAATAATGCCAGGCTTACGAGCTGAGTGAGAATACGTGTGTGCATGTGTGTGTCCCATAAGCACACATTAAAGCAAATTACCAAAAAAGAAGATTCAGGGAAGGCCAGTAGATTTGTTCATGTTTTCTGGGGATGTCCCCAAATGTGGTATTTTTTCCTGTCTGTTTTCATCTTTGTACAAAAGCTTGTGTTTGTATTGTGTGGGTGCACCAACTGGGAGCACATTATTGGCCTTACAGGATCTGGAAACTGCAGAGACAAAGGGGAGGAACACCTTCAGGTCCTGAAGCCAAGGTATTTGGCTACTCTTAACAACTTATATGGAGATTTCAGAGTGACAGAAAGAAAATTGTTTTCTGTTTGAGAGAGAAAAGAAGAATGGCAATAATAAACAGATGCCTGAAGTTCTTGGTTTGTCAAATGACCTTTCCAATCAGTTATTGCCTGCTCTTATGATGCCACTTTCATTAGAAGGTACTGCTCACCAGTAAGTGATTTATGTCAATATAAAGTCAAAATTATCATCTTTTATGGCATGTGTTATTGGTAAACATACTTGAATAAAGTTCTACTTTTTTCTGCAGTACTTTTATGAGCAGATTCATACTGTTACATTACTTTGGGAAAACTTAATTTGCAAAAGCATCTGCAGTCATGTTTTGGCAAGTGCATCCCCAATGCCTTCCCCTTGTACAGCACAGATCTGACAAAAACAAAAGGCAAGAATCTGATGAAATCTGTTTGTCACTAAACCAAATAACCTTCCTTATATATAGTAGAAAAGATTTATTAGTACCGAGCCCATAACTGCACATTGCTGGAAGCAAATATCATGTTTTCTAAAAATAAATGCAGCATGTTGATAACACTCCCTGATAATCCATTTCCTTTATGCAAAAGGACTTTCATCTCCAGAGGCATTGGGTTTTTAAATATTTAAGATCTGGGCAATCACACCTTTTGAAAACTGACACACTTCTCTTCAGAAACATCCCAAAGAGCCTAGATTGGACAGTCAATCTTTCCCAGGAATTAGAAAATTACAGAATGATACGGAAAGGAAATGTCAACACACTTTGCTTTCTTGGCTCCAGACATCAAGTTACAAAGTGTAAGCTGAGTCCTTATGCTTTCAAGTGCTCAGTGAACTAAATTATCTAGCAAGATTTCCTCAACTATTGGTGGAACAGTTATAAATGTTCAGAGACATTTTGGTAATATAACCACAGTGTTGTTCTGGTCCTTAAGAAATAATGTGCTTCAGTATATTTGCATATTAGATATCCACCCCTATGGTTTGTTTTCCCCTCTCACCATGCCTTTGCCCATCTTCCAAAACAAATTGGTTAAAACAAATAACACATTTAAACACATAATTCTAGTCTACTACAAAAGGAGAAAAAAAATCCTCAAAACATTGAGTTTTCCCATTACCAAGTAGAGCAAAATTACTCTGTTCTTTTTGATATGCCAAAATGCCATTAGGTGTGTTTAAACACTTAAGAGGTAAATTAGTCAATTTAAAGAGTGAATACACATGCATTTTCTGCTCACCTACACACAGAATACCTGGAACACAGAAAAATCATGGCTCGAACAGCCTAAATCAGCATGACAGAGGACTGGCCCTCAGGAGAGCTACCTGGAAGAAGTACTTCCACACTCCTCAGAAAATTCTCTCAGGCAAAAAAAGTGATTGAATACAGTCAGTTACAGTTATTTATAAGGCTGCCTTGAATGCGTTTTAAAGGGTTTGTAGATGCAGCTGTAGCACTGGGAAGAGTACTTTAAAAAAAATCATACAAGTAGTTAGAGAACACAAGATGAACTTATGAACACAGGGCCAATACATTCAAAGACTTAATATTACCCAAGAAGCAGTCCAGTTTAGTTCAGAATCATCACTCAAATGGCATTGATAGTACTGGAATAGGTTGCCGAGAGAAGCTGTGGATGTGCCTGCAAGTGTTCAAGGATAAGTTGGAAAGGGCCCTGAATAATTTGCTCTAGTGGGTGGCATCTCTGCCCATGACAGGGGGTTTGGAACTAAGTGATCTTTAATGTCCCTTTCAACCCAAGCTGTTCTATGAGTCTGATTTTTCTACCACCAAAACTATTTTATTTATTGAGGAAGGAAAAAACCAACAAATAAAAACATAGGAAGAAAAACAAGAAACCAATCAAACTACCACACCCAAAAAAAAGCAAGGTGGATGCATTTTTGTCGCTAAATTTCAGGAAACAAGTATACATTACTGCAAACATCATGAAACTTCAAGGAAAACCTTCAGAGAAGGCTGCAATTTCTGTGTTGGCCAGGCACTCATTAAACTTAAAATTTCAATACTTAAAATGGACCCTAAAAACATTCTACTTTGACAGCTGCATTTAAAATGCTCAATGCAAGACATACCAAAGAGAACAAGTCCTGTTCTTGGGCTGCGCAGAGTGAAAAATTCCTCCCAGAATTTCTATTCACTTCTCCTGGATGATCATGAATCATCCGGGCATGAGAGTTTCTTTCCGAACTGAGCTTACAATTGCACTCGCTGCAGTAGCAGCGATGCTCTGCAACCCTGATGCATATCAGGGCAGGGCACTGAGAGAGCTACTGGGACTCAGTTGAGCTGGGAGAGCAAATTACACCCTCTGTAAATGCTCTGACACAAATTTTATCCTTGGTTCCCAGCTTCACCCTAATCTGAACTGTGGCCTGCTTTACAGCAGGGGGTAATGCTTACATCTCTTTCGAACAATTACATCCTGCAGAGAAAAAGGAGAAATCTTTCTTTTGTCAAATTCTCTCATCACCGTAAGAGTTCACTTACTGACACTGACAAGGAGATACAATTTATTTGCTGTGCCTGTCACAGGGGTAGTTGGAGCAGTGCCATACTTGCAGTCAATTATTACCTTGAGGAGAGATTTTTTCCAACACTATACTGATACCAATACTGCAAAGTGATAGAGAACAGTGCTTCCCACAGACAACTCCACAACAAGCTTTCGCCACAGAAATGCAGAAATTTCTTCTTTCTCTCCACTATAACAGCCATTGTTCCCCCAGCTCACTTATTCCTTATGGCACCCAGCTCTCAGATACAAACAAAATTAATAAGGGAAAACGGATTTACTCTCCCTTTCTAGGAGCAGAGTTACCAATCCAAACGACTTTTGATGTTGTGAAAGACTGTTCAAGATGGCAAACTGTATGATGTTTAAACAGGATGCAGAATCATGTCTATGGATTGAAATATTTAAGATAAGTAGAGATCATTGAAAACAGGAAGAGAAGAAGCTATCTGAAACCTACAATATCCAACACACTCACAGATTAAATATTCTATATATATTCAGTGACGGACTAATGCAAAGATACAAAGATGTTCAGATTGTAGGTTGAAATATGTTACAGTACTTCTGAATAAATTTTCTTGAAGTTTCTGTGTTACACTGGAGTGTTTAACTGAGACTTTTGGCAGCTCTGGTACAATACAAGCAGCTGCTGTTTGAAAAAAAAAAAATCCACGGATACAAATGACTAGAGAAGCACTGGTGAATGGAAAAACACATTGTGTGGATGCGTTGCCAGAAATACATTTTATGAGTAAACAGCCACTTCCCCTTAAGATTTTTTAATACCTGTCCTTGCAGAATACAACTAAGTTTCAGCTGTTTGGAAGAGTCAATGCAAGCCATCCAACAAAGCTGTGGACCTTGGAACAGGGCTCCAAGCAACAAAATATTACCTGGCCTTTTTATTGTGTAATTCACAGAGCTGTTTGTCTGTTGTAATTTAGGAGCACTGTAGTAGCAAGTTGTGTAAAAACAACACCTGGAAATCCCAAAAGTCTTATGAATTTTTAGAATAAATGCTTGTTCATTCTCATTAGTAAGATAGTATAGCATTTATCTTTTCTACAAGAGGCAAAATGACAACATAAGAACAAAAACAGCACAGAGAATCACAAAAAAATATCCCCAACATTAACTAAACCAGAGCACAATAGTGACTCGTGCATATTTTGTTGGAGCTATCTACCAGTAACCGTACACACTGAAATCAAGGCATAGCTGTTAGAAAGACTGTCTGTACCATGACATTTCACTGAGTGAAATGATTGAATTCATCCCAATCTGTCTTGACAAAACACAGAAACAGTGATTGGTTGTAAAACGTCATACAAGCCAGTCCTTTAAAGTACCTTCTCAGCTAAACTATACAGAAGATATAGAATACACCCTACAAACAATTTGGAAATACACACAAAAGAATTTAACTGGCTTAAGGGGGTACAGCATAGGCAGTAAATAATGAACAAAACCTCCCAACTTTAAATTCAAAAGTTGCATGTTCAATGACAAGTACATCTCAAAGAACCAGTGACCAAAGTCAATGTTTCTAATTAACCCTCAAGTGTTGTACAGCCTTAAGGTAAATCTTGTAGGTTCAAGTCCTAAGATACAAACTGTGCTTTCTAGTAAGAAAACAGGACAAGATTTGTTCTTTGGAGGTGGTAGAACAGAGCAATGAGATACTGAAGTGCCAGTCAACTATCTCATACCACATTCAGAAGCCAAGAAACATATCCAAGCTTTTCATAGAGGCACCCTGCTCAAATACTGCATTTTCCTCCCACAAAAGTCAAAGAGATAATGGCACATAATAACAATGCAGAAAACAGGAAGAAAAAAAAGGAAGACTTGTTAAAATAATTTTGCCAATTGACTGAAACATCTCCAACAGTTATATCTATGAATACAACTGAGTCTGAAAAAAAGGTAAACTTCACAAACACTATCTATGAGTTATCTTCATTCTCTCTCTGGTTTACCCACACAACCTTATAAGCGTTGATCCCTCCCAAAAGGGTAGTAAGACCACCACTGGAATAACAGGCAAATCACTATTGCTGCCTCTAATATCAAATTTGGAACACACATTTAACTATTTTTAAAGCCTCACTATTCTGATTTTTCTTTTTCATGTTCATGTGCTTTCTTTTAAAAACTGATCAGCCATACACAACCTTATTTTCCTAAGACCACGGGGCATGTACTTGCAGAGGACTGTAAATCACAACTGCAACTATGTGCTTTCACAACACTCCTTCTCCCTTGACTACTTCCCAGAGTACAGCCATTCAGGGTGAATTTAGAGTGTTATATACCAAAAAAACTCCTTTTTGATGAGTCAAGTTGACTCATCAACTTGATCATACTCATAAAAAATATGTACATAAGGAGTCACAAATTAGGACAAGCTGAAAATCACAGTTCCACATGTTATAAAAAACTTACCTATAGAGGTGGCAGTTAAATATAAATTTTCTTAGACTGGCTTATTATCCCACCTCTCCTTACTGAATCAAGCTATTATTTCAATGAACATTCTCCAATTTGGGTTTGTTAAGTGTTCACACATCATCTTGTGAACTAAGCAGCATAAATGGAAGACAGCACCAATATATTGTAGCAATAAGTAAGGAAACTTGAGAGAGTCTTTAAGTCCTGAAGAATGAGCTTAGCTCTTCTTTTCCTCCACAATCAAGTTACAATATGATCTGCTTCAAAAGAAAAACAATAGGACAGAGGATTTCTTATGCTTGATCATAATCAGACTAATAAATACATTCTAGTTTAATCATTCAGGAATGGCTCTGTCCAAGCATATTCACACACCAGAAATTATCTTTTCTTCTCAAAATCTTTCCCACCAACCTGACATATTTAACACACCAATGATCATTGCTCCTCAGATTTCATATTTGAAAAATTGATCTCAGCAAGACATAGGTACACTAAAATGAGAAGAATGAGTTATTGATCCCATGAAACAGGACCAACAATTTGAGCAGTAATGCTGAATTTGGGGAATGAGAACTCAGAAACTGACAATACACAAACAAGTTTGAGGAAAAAAATAATGTTGAGGAAAAAAATAATGTTGAGCTAAGTGGGATAAGTGGTATTACAGTTTTATTGCTTATCATCATTTTATTTCAAAAAAAACTAATTAACAAAACTAGTAGAACCAATCGAGTATCCATTTTATTACATTTAGACACAACAGAATGAAACAGTAAAGAATTTTTTCCTTCTTCTGGAAAATGTTTTAAGTCTCCCACTGAAAATTTACTTGTTCCTTCATTTGCAATTGTAAGTGACAAATAGTTTAGAGGACCAGCTAAACTTCACCATTAGTCTATTTATTTTGAACCCCTTGGTCTGAATCCCTTCCAAGGATGGCAAGAACTGCTATTATTGATTCACTTGCAGTATTAAGGACTTCTAAAAAGCACCAAATGACATTGCTGTTGCAATGGTGGTACACCCAGAGCTCATATAGCCACTACAGAAGTGACAATGCTCTGTCCAAAAAATAACTTACTAGAACTGGACAACATTGTCCATAATCTTCCCAGCATTTTCCCCTGTAAGAAGGCTGGCTAAGATTGAAATGTTGATGCCTTTTGAGTTAACCAGGAAAAATAGAATCAATATATCACAGACATGTGACAGAGACAGAATAAGTATTCATGAAGCAGAAGGCAAATTAATAAGATTAGCTCACTCTTGAAATTCTAGAAGATAAAGGGAATTAAGCGAAGAACAGTTAAGAAGAGCCTACGCTACCACATGCAGTCTTTAAAGACCATGCTTGCTTACAGATTAGTTCAATTCCTGTTGTAGAGTCCACCATATTCCTAGCACATATGCAAGAAATAGTATTTATACCAAAGATTTAATATTGACAAGGGCATTCATGACATTCAGTTCTAATATAGCAGTATTTGCAGCAACTCAGGCTGCTGAGTAAGAAAGTAATTTCTTTATATCACATCTAATTCATAAACACTCCTCACTTCATTTACTCATACTGTTTCTTTTCTTTACCTGGAAAAAAATGCTGAAATTTTAAGTAAATGTGTTTTGCCATGCCTCAGCAGTTACCTCTGTCAGCAAGCATAAATCCTCCTACTACACACCAAAATTGGATATTCTAAAAACAAGGTTTCTCAAGCAGAAAAGTGACATTTCCAGGCTAAGCCTTCAAAACTTTTACTACACAAGTTATAAAGTTATAGAACTAGAATTTCAACCTTTCAAGTGCTAGAGGAAAACTCCCTGCATCAGGGGAAGAAGATAGAATAGGAAAGGATGGGGTAAACTAGTAGCCAAGTAATGCCTCTGAGTTCTGCCCACCTCTGCAGCCGGATGGACTTTCAAGATGCTGCCAAACAACTTCAAGCAGAAGGGGGAGTAGCAACACCACCACCTCTTTTCAGCTATACCAGCCTGCTTTGGGAGACAGAGCACAGTGCTCACATTGTGCTGAGCCAAAACTCAGTTCTGCCTCTTGTGCCCCAAGAAAAAGTAAGAGATGCCATCACAATCTTCCTACAGACCTCAGATCCATCTCTAAAGTAAATGTATTACCAGGTTTACAATTTTCCAGGCTTGAACCTGAAGAACGCACACATATGTGTATGCCATATTCTTACACCTTATTTTCCATACTCACAGTGGATGAGATTTGCCACCTTCTTTCCCTTCCCAGGTACTATCAAACAGAAGCACATCAGAAGCTACTTCCTCACCTTGGATTGAACCCAACCAGAAGGTGCTCACTAACTTGCATAAAAACCTGATAATAGCATGGGGGTTTTTGTGGGACTTGTTTTTCCCTACACAGATGAAATACTCTCAGGCTCCCAAAAGCTGAAAGAGGGGTTAGTACAGATGGGGACAAAAGCAATAAAAACAATCATCTAGTCTCAATGCAATGCCTGTTGTCTTCAGAATAACTGCATAAAAAACATACAAAATTTAGCAGATCAAAGATTAAGGGTTTTCTAATAAAAAAAGTTGCAGGCTGCCTACTGAGCATCTTCCAGAACTAGCAGCAGCAGTAGCTAGAACACTTTATATTTAGCCTGCTATTTGTAAATGGGTAGCTACAAACCGCATTGTACAACTAATTGCATCCTACCACATTCAGAACTAGAAGTCTCTTTTAAAACATAAAATGCATCCACAGAAGCCTCTTTTAAAACATAAAATGATCTTATGATCTTTAAATCATTAGCTTTCTAGCCACTAGGGAATGTGTACAGACTACAAAGCAAGCTACCTTGACATAAGTAATAGTACCACTTTCAGAAGGTAATACGTCATAACATAGTTCCCACAGTCATCCAATATAACTTCCCATAAAAATGTCAGCAGACAATATACAGCTGTTCTGCCTATGAAATTGATATGAGGGGCAGTAAGAAAACAGGCACATGATTGCATGTATGCTCTAACACAGACACTGCTAAGTCCACACACAAAAATTCTGCTCTGATTTTCATGCATGTGCTACACATGCATATACTGGGGTATACTACAGTCACTGTATTGGAATCAAGGCTGAATAAAAAAAAATAATACTTGTGCTAGACCTTATCACTTGC
The DNA here is from genome assembly GCF_037042795.1 of Molothrus aeneus. Lineage (NCBI taxonomy): Eukaryota > Metazoa > Chordata > Aves > Passeriformes > Icteridae > Molothrus > Molothrus aeneus. The sequence goes on from NC_089646.1 coordinate 85,976,848, forward strand.
TCTCTTGAAAGGAATTTTCATTGAAGAAGTGAAGCCCTCAAGAATGCATTGGTTCATGTTGGGGTCCTGGTCAGCTTCACTGGATAAAGTCCATGGGAAAGATTATTTAAAGCACTAGCAGTGCAGATCAGCCCCACTCATTTAAAGAATTTCCTTCTGTCAAGATCTAACCCCAGCAGGCAGCAAAACACCATGCTTGCTAACTCCCTCACTACGGCATGACAGAGAGAATCAGAAAGATAAAAATGCAGGAAGACAAGGGTTCAGATAAAGATGGTTTAAAAGGTAAAAATAAACCTTGTATGCAAGCAAAGCAAAACAAGTCATTTGTTCACCACTTCCCAAGGTCAGGCAGCTGTTCAGCCATTCCCCAAAGAGCAGGGCTCCATCACATTTAACAGCAACTTGGGAATACAAACACCCTCACTTCCTAAGTCACCTCCCTCATCCTAATTTCTCCATCTTCCTTCTTCCCCTTGTGCCCCTAGTAACAACATTATATAATATGGGTCATTTGGGGTCTGCTGTCCTGGTTGTGTCCTCACTCAGCTTCTGCATTCCCAGCCTCCTCCACTGCTGGTGGGACAGTTTGAGAAACAGAAAAGACTGTGTAAGCACATCCAAAACATGCAAACTGCTCCAAAGAAATTAGCTTTGTCCCAGCCACAACCAGTAGAGACACATTGCTTAAATAGTCTGAGACAACTAAGTACCAAAAAGATAGATAAGCAAAGAAATATTTTTTTAATGCAAGAGTAAAAGATCAGTCAAGCTTAGTCAAAACATAGATCTTCCTGTCAAAACATTTGGAGCAGTGGCAAAGATACCACTCAGTTCAGCACAGTTCACTCATTCTTTCAGAGGTAAAGGCAGAACACATAGCTTACTGATCTTAAGAAAAAGATGCCTGGAACAGACCTGCCCATGAAAGCATCTCTCTAGGCACTAATTTTGTCCTGGTCTGAAATTTTACCTGATACAATCCACTAAATATTCCTCAGAGAGTATACATTTGTGAGCACATGTCTGAGTACACACGAACTGCAAAATTAAGTGCAGTTTGTTGAAGCAGACTAAGTCTCCTTCAAAGATAAAGACTTCGATGAAAATTTAAGATGTTTCATAAGATGCTACAGGTTTTATCACTTCTACAGCATTCATTGAGACGTAATCCCATTTGTGACTAGTGAACTGATGGATTACCACTTTCCAGGCATGGTCTTGGTCCCTCTAGCCAACAGATCTGTGTTGCTATGTCGACCTCTTTACAAGATCACCACAGTGATGATGCAAAGTATGGATATACTGGTGTTGCAATACTACAATTGAAAAGATTACTGTAGAAAGAGCTTTTAAAATTCATTTTAGAAGTTGGCATAGTTTCCTGGGACATCAAACTAAGACACCTGAACTTGAAAGGCTTTGTGGGTATGAAGGGTTGATGGGCAGGTAAAAGACTAGGACTTCTAACAATATGGTAATTGTTGTTTTAAGGAAGGTTTTTCAATACTGCTTGGGTTACAACAGAAACCTCTGTGCTGAAACCTCTGAAACTTCTTCAGGAAAAGAGAAAATTGTGTACAACAGTAGGAGGATTGGTTTGGGGGTTTTATGTTTAAGGATTTGAAACACTAGGATCATGCCCCTCACAGGAAAAAGAGAAGAATAAAGAAAGCAAAGATGAAAAAGAACAGCATACCACTTCCCCACACATCCACACTGAATGCTGCAGATGCAGTAGAGCTCAGAGTTTGTGTCAATGTGAAGAATCAATGAGGAAGAACTGCTAATATAATTTAATAAATAAAAAACCCACAAGCAGAAAAGAAACCTTCAAAGCAGTCTCCAGAAACTGAATGCCCTACTGTGTGATGAGATGAGAAGAAAAGGCTCATTGCAACCCAGGTTAATGGTTAATTAAAGAAGCCACCTGCACAGTGAAGCAAAAAAGTCTTTCCAGCATACTTGAAATTCCTAGAAGAAATAAGTAGACATTACTGCTCTCTTCAAGGGAGTCAAGTAGCAAGAACCATCTTCAGCCAAACAATACCCAAGCATTCTCCTGTTAAAGACAAGGCCAATTTGCTGGCTGTTACTTGGTAACAATTGGGGGAAAATATGAAGCAACAGCTCAGAGCAAACCAAAAGAAAAGGGAAAAAGAAGTGAGCCTAAAACCTTGGTCTTCAAAAAGGGTAGGTTTGATTGTTTCTCAGTTAACTAAACTACCAAGTCAGACTCCTCACTTGTAGTAAAGCTCACAAATCCATTCAGTTGTTTTAGTCCCACTTGTATTCTTCCCAAGTTCATTAAATTCTGATATTCTTGTTAAACAGAAAAATAAATTCAAACCACAGGCCTGCTGTTAACTTGCTTAGAAAAAAGGAACAACTAGTAACAGTAAGACTCCCTAAAACCAGAAGTAGCAAATAAAAACATGAGGTTTAGTTTCAAATTTAATGTAAAAGGAATCGTTCAGGATCATATAGAAATGAGTCAATATCACCTTAGTGGAGAGCAAGCAGAAGACAGTACAGCAAAAAAAGTGCAAAAAATATTATCCCTTGCCACTAAGTACACCAAATATGGAATCCATTTCAATGGGTGTGTGAAAGATGCCAAAACATTACACCAAGTGTTGTTTATTTGGGTTTTGCCTGATTTTTTTTTCCAGCTTCAGTTTTGAGACACTGATACTTGTTGCACTTCTTAGAGCTTATTGAAAGACTCTTCTGTTTTTGAGTTTTTCTTCCCTGTGAAAATACTTTTAGAATGATCTTAACCTTTTTACAGCAACCACAGCAGATGATAGTAAAGTGCTGCAGGCAACATAACTACACACATACAAACTCAAACAGTAAGTATTTCCAATGTAAGCAGATCTCAAGAGTGTTTAGCTGTCAAAATCCTAAGGTAATGAAATATCTCTTAACTTCAGTTTCAGATGAAAATAAAGTTTGACAGAACTTCTGAAATCCTAACCTATAGAATCTAAACAATCCTGTTGTGGGAATTTATTTCATTTTCCAGTATTAAATAATGTAATGTCATTTAGAGACATCAGTGTTTCCACAAGGACAACTGATATGACTTAGACTATTTCATTTTTCACCTGTTCAAAATAAATTTTGCTGTCTCCAGATTAGTAGGATCACAGTCTTCCATTTCCTATGTAGTGCTATATAACAAAGTCATCTCTCTTGTTTTTACCTGATTTGAATGTTGAGTCTTCTCCATCTTAAGTGTCTTTATCTTGTTGTCCTTCATGTCCCCCTCAGAGATCCCTCTACCACCTTTATTACTTCTCTGAAGAGCTTCATAATCATCCTGTATTACTGGATGTTCATTTTAATACATCAACATGTATTAAAAGGAACATGTCACATTTACATCTTCCATCTATGCTAATACTTCAGTGTTCCTAAAATAAGTCTAAGTGTTCTAGATAAGCCCACTACATTTTCTTTGGAATTAAGAGAAGTTCTTGACTTGGAAAAGGCAATTTGGTTAGGAATGTCCTTCTGGCAAAGAGGTGCTGGTGCACATCTTGCCCTTATCACTGTTACACTACCAGACGTATCAGCTTCACACCCTGAACATCAGGTTACTCCCTAGTCTCCTTACTCCCTTGTGTCTTTTTTCATAAAATTATGGTCTTGGATAAGAACTTTCTCCAATATCCTGGGAAGTCACCCAGAAAAAACCCATGGGAATGCAGAGCTCTGGGTTTCCAGCCTGACTTAATTAGGTTGGTAAAGCCTTTGATCACCAGAGAAACTCTACTGAACAGTTAGAGTAGCTCTTCATTCAGAGCCCTTGTTCTCCATATCCACTGAATTCTGAAATATCTCTAATAAATTTCCAGTTACCTTGCATGTTAATTATTCACAGCTAGAGTATTTTGAAGGGCTATAACTCTAAGCATGAGAGTCTAATGACTAAGTAATATTTTTTACCAGCTACTGCCCCAGAGAAAAGCCAGGAATGTCAGCTAGAGGATTTTAGTGCCTCCTGGAACCCTGTGGTCTTGTGCAGGTCTGTGAATTATCTTGAAAACAAAGTGAGAGGTTCTCATATTAGAGAAATAGTAGCGACACACTTGACAGAAAACAAGACATTTTCTAGGGCAACACTCCCACCACAATAAAGGCTTTTGACAGTTTAAGAACACAAACTATGAACACTCACAAGAGCAGCTTCAACTGCCCATTCTGTCAGCAACAAAAAACTCCAAGACCCATAGTGCAGCTTGTACTTTTTATCTCAACATGAAGCAATGCTGTTCATTTTTACAATCCAGAGCAATCTAGCTAATCATTTCACTGAATAGCATCAGATGACTGTGATTTTACATTGATGGCCATTTTCTGCCCTTGAAATTTGGATCTAAGATGACCTGAGCTAAAATTAGAAGAGTTAATATTTTCTGAAATATTACCTGGAACACACACTGTGATCTGACAGCTGCACTGGGAGAGGGGATCCCTCTCCCTAGAATCATAACACAGGGCTAGGAAGTGCAGCTCTTCAAGTGACTGCAGATCACAAACCCATCAGTTATCTGCTCATCTGCTTCTTCATGACCCTTTAGAGCAGTAAGAACAAATCTCTGGAAGTGAAGAGAATTCTAAACGCCCCATATAAGCCAATTAGGAAAAGTGATTTGAAGAAAACACTTAGTTCCATTTCTTACTGCACCAACAATACCAAGCATTGACCTGGGGACACTGGAAAAGCAGAATTTTTTGTCCTGGAGAAAGGGCAAAAAAAAAATCTTTTCAAAAATAATTTTAGAGTAAGACAGAAAGAAAAGTTTAGAAAAGCAAAACAGAAGCATTAACAAAAAAAGAGAAAAAAATGCAGAACCATGCAGAAAACACAAACAGCTGAAGTACATTACTATTCTGCTCTGAAAGTCTCATGTATGAGTCTCCACAATGAAAGAGTTTCTATCACCTGTGCATAGAAAAGACACATACCTCAATTTAATCATCTAAATAGTAGATATAAAAGCATGAACTACATGCATACTACATACTTGAAAGTACATGTTTCAAATTACATTCCAAATGCTCTCTCAGCAAAATACCTCTTGAGACAACAACTAAGAACTATTAACAAGAGAGAGGGTTTGCATAAAAGAATATAATGGGACTAGAATTTTTCCTCATTTCACACACAACCCAAGAAAGAAAAAGAAGAAAAGTTTTGTTGGGTCTGTAAAGGAATAAGCTTTTATCATTTGTTCCCAAGTAAAAATATCTCATAGAAACATACAACAGTTTGGGATGGGAGAGACCTTAACCTTGATCTAGACCAGTGTACACACGTCTCTTACTGTGCTTTGAGATACCTAAAGAGAAACATGCTGAAATACCAATGGAGATCATATTAATTTTTTATTACTTGCTGCCTTAGTATGGGTATAAAAACAACTTGGAAATTTCTGAGGGTTCATATTATCCTGCACTACACTCTTAGGCTCAACTGAAGGCATTCACATTAATATGACAGCACTTAACTCTTTATAAAGAGACCTCATTAAAAAGCAGACTTTCTAATATATTACAAAAGACATCACACACATGCATTCACAACAGATTCACTGAGAAGAAGAGACCACCATAAAGTTACTTCAAATGTGCAGAAGAAAATGAGTTGCATAGTTGAATGTGAATTCCTACAGCAATACTAAGTATTACATTCCAATGCATGTTTCAGCATGTTTTCAAGTGATTTTTCCTAAAATAACACTCCCATAGAAGTGCTCTTGCTGAATGACACAGAACTGTTTAAAGAGGCTTTTTTAACATGTAGTACTTAGCAGTCCATTCCCATTTTGAATTAGCAGTCTGCTTTTGTTGCAGAGAAAATCTTCAGACATTTACATCTGTGTGTGCTTTCAGTCACAGTTCATTACATACAAGGGAAAAAAATTCCAGGACATTTCATCTTTAAATTATGATTTTATAACCACAATAAAATACCACCTGTTTAACCAAACTAGAGAGACTACTAAAAAATCAAGGTGAATTGTCTCACCATAATAGGACAACATAAGAGGTGTGCTTGCCTAGTTAGTTTAGACTTGTGTCAAACACTGCTGCCTGCACTATCTATAATCATAGTTTCAGCTATGATTTCAATGGTATGATATGCTGCTGTTGCTGCACAGAGCAAAGAAATCCAAAGTAGAGGAATCTTCATCACTATTAACCTGACAGCAGAGATATTTTCCCTCATTTAAAAATATGGGGTGAGGGTGATAAAAACCTAGGAAACTTACTTGAATTTACTTCTACATAAATACAAAAGAGAGATCCTTGTTTTTCCTTCACACTCCTGGCAGATCTCTGAGCATGAGAAGAAATGGATGTCATGCAATGCCACATGATGATGTATTTAAAAACATGTTCAGACTCACCCTTCATTCTCAAAATTCACTCCAGATCTGCCTCAAGTTGGTGACATGCATCATCTCCATTAGGGAAAACTGAACAACAAAATAGATTATTTCTATAAAGCCAGGAGCAGTGCCACAACCCATCAAGGGGACAAGAGACGTTCCCATTATCCAAAGACATCAGGGCACAAAGTGCAGCTGTCAGACAAGGCCTCTGTCTGCAGCAGAGTTTCCAATTTCACCCTTGCACTTTTCTTTTGCCCCTGATTTGAAAATTTCTGTAAGGAGACAACCAAATTTTGTAAATGTTTTTGTAAAAAGTCAACCAGAACTTGTGAAAGTTTTTGTAAAGTGACAGACAGATTTTGTAGAATTTTTTCTCTCTCATTCTGCACTTTATCTCACCATTTTCATAAAGAGTCATAAATCTTTTTATTCTTTTAGGCTGCATCAGGACGACACATAAGGCACATATCACTTAGGAAGACAAGGATGAGGCAAGTATTGCCCACAAAGTGAAAGGGTTCAAGGCATAGCATGTCCTATTCCTGCATGTTCCAGAATCCATCCTATCTCCCATTCAGGGATGGAGAAAGCTGAGCCCATCCCAAATTAAAAATTCTAAGGGGCTGTTCAGTCCCTTTCAGTGTCCTGTCCATAGCATCAATTTACTGTCACAGCTCCCACAACAAACTCCTCAAAGCTGCCGGCTCACAAGTCACAACACACCAGTTCAAAGGTGTGATTCCTGACAGTCATAGCCATCACACTGATTTGAACAGGCTGACATACCCCACATTTCAGCAGGATTAATCAGTATATCCCATGAATTTTTTATTTCTACTCTCTTACTCCTTTTCCACTCTATTTAACTAAGAGTTGTAAATCAATATGCTTAAATGTGTCACATAGGCACAATATTGGACATAAAATGTATGTCAACACCATGCAGAAGACAATGTTTTTCCATTGAGCTTGTGTGGTTTTCAAGCTTTCAATAAAATAGACACCTCTAGTAAACATCTATCTTCACAGCCCCAGTCAGCTACTTCTTAAATTGGAGACAGTTCATAGAATTCCTTGACAAGGATATAGTTATGGTAAAAATTTATACAAGAAGAGAGTGGACATAATCACAAAAACCAATCCATTAAGGGTAACATAACTGTGGAGAAATCACAGGTGGCTCTGAAGTTCCTTGGAAATAACCAGTAAAAATTGGACAGGAATCAGGAATATGTATTGTAGACACTTGCCATGTTCTTTTATTCTTTGTAATGACAGTTGCCCTGGTATTTTATTCTTAGCTTGTTTATTCCTCCCAGCCATTTATCTGAGATGAGGTAGGAATGCACAATGACTTGGTTTGACTAAGTACATATGCTCCTGTGGTGTAGTTTTTTTCAGGGTTCTTGGCATGGAAAAATGTTATTTCCTCATAATTGGCTGGTTCAAATAACTCATACCTTTGTTAATGGCTAATAATTAGACTTCTACACATCAGCATCAGCTCTTGGATAGTAAAGATACTAGGCAGTAAAATCTGATATTCTAAGATAAATAGTGGCACTGCAATTCAGAGTTTAAAAAGTACTGTTTTCTATTGCTTTAAGAGTACAGTTTATATTCTCAAGTAATCAAATAAACAAGTGCCTGAGAAAAGTTTTTCCCCAAGACACTACACCAAAGGTTCCTGCTCACCTAATCTCAAATTAATGGAATTAAACATGTACATCACTTCTCCAAACATACACCTGGCAGTTTCTGGTTTTCCTTCAGCTCTAATGATCACTGAAACTGATAACATGATCAGCTGTGGTTCACATGCTTTCTGCAGCAGTGTTTTGCTCAGTCTAAGCCCATTAGTAAGACACATCCCTAGCTTGTTTGCAAATGACAGTCACTCTGGACATATGACATTATGACTCTCTAATCCCTTCTGGGAACATAGCTTTTCTTTGACTTTATGCCTCTGAAATATAGCACCTATAACCAATCTATTTGCTCTCCTGTTGGAATCATAGCAACCTTTATGAACTCACCTGTGATAAATCTGTCCATCATTCCTGGCCACCCAGTCAAGCACAGCTGCTGGCAATACCTGCTGTTCCAAGCTCTCTGCAGTTTCTGCTAAGCCTGAAAACTGTCCTGTGCTTTATTATTTCTGTCATTGCTATGAGGCCCCAAACTATCCTTGGACTACTTGGTCTTGAGGCAATATATACAAAACAGATAGAGATATAAACTATACAGATATACTCCATCTAACTCAGACTGCAAAAAATATACCCTCGTAAAGATAATTACTGTTTAAGAAACTATGCTTTTCACATATATCAGAAGTTAAAATGTACATGGACAACTAGGTTTATGTTCTACTTGTTTTCTATTTTATCTTCACTGTTACCTCAAACAGCTTAAGAGCACTGGTTTGTTTGCATATCCCTTCCAAAATACAGACAAAACCAATCAGCCGAGTTCAAAGCTCATTTAATGTCCACCTGTTCAAATATCTGTAACCAAAGGCAAGCACTCACTACAAAGAAATTTAACTAGTTCAAAGATATCCTTATCATTATTCAGTTTACTTGTAAAACATCCTTTAAAACACATTCCCACCATTTCTATTCCAACACTTTTGTATTTAGAATTTCAATAACCTTCAAGTTTCTCATCCTTAGAGAAATAGGAAAACTAAATGTGGTGGCTTGACAGGAAATATGTTTTCTGGGATGTTGGGGTCAGGCCAATTGGTGCTCAGATTTTAATATTGGTACCTAATGTGGCCATTGGGACATGGACCCGCCTCTGAGAACACGGGGTTAAAAGCAGAGCTCTCCCCTGGGAGGGTCCTCTTGGGTTTCCGGCGGGAAAGAGTTCGGGTCTCTGCCCCGGCCCAGCTGCTGGCTGGGCAGGGGGAGGGGAAAGCCATGTGGCCGAGAGAGGTAGGCCTGAGCCCGGGGGTGGAAGGGTGGAAGAGAGAGAGAGATCGGGAGCCATCGGGCAGCCCCCCCTGAGAGACACAGAGAGAGAGAGAGCCGCTGCCTGGGACTGTAACCTTGAAACTGGATAAACATGGGCCTGTGCCGGCAGCACGGCTGGGACAGAGAAGAAGGGGGGGTGCAGCCGGCCGCTTGTAGGAGCTTTTAACCCCTTTTTGGAGAATGAGAACTTTACAGAACGTTGACCTTTCCTAGAAGAGAGATAGAGTGGAAGATGAAGAAGGAAATGGGCAAGTGTGAGAGAGGTCTGGGCAAGTGAGAGATGTTGGAAGAATAGAGAAGAATCCTAGTGGGAAGAGATGATGGAGTGGCTTATGCTGGACTCTTTTTGTACAGCCATGGACAGAACCATGTTCCTTGTGACACAGAGACTGCATCTAGGGGGAGGCAATGCCTCAGGACCAAGAGGGTTCAGTGTTGGTGCCCCTCAGCCCCAGGGGGTGAAATATGGGAGGAACAGGTGTCCCAGAGTTGAGACTGTGCCTTCTTGGAGTGGGACGAAGCATCCTTAAAAGTCGACCCTAGAAGCAGCTCTGGTCCATGTTCAGTGGCGAGAGCGCTGGACATGAAAGGAAGAGGTCACCATGAGCACAAGAAGGACTCCTTCTCCTCTTGATGAGCTGAGGATGGAGTATTCTGAAGGGTGGTGCCAGACTGAGAGTCAATGATTTGGGGGATGTATTGTATTGGGAATTTGGCAGGGAGGAGGAGGAGATGTATTTGTGAAGTTGTCATTTTCCTTGCGTGTTTCTTTTTTCCTCCCTTTTCCTTGTAGTTTAGTTAAGTTTTTTTTTTTCCTAAGTGGGAGCCTGCTTTGCTTATTCCTGCTCACATCTCACAGCAGAAACCAGGGAGAGGGTATCCTCATGGGGGCACTGGCATTGTGCCAGTGTTAAACCATGACACTAAAGCAAAAGCCAGGTGTTCTGAGGTGTGTTGAAAGACAATGGGGGCAAAGAGCGGTTTCAACAGGAAGATGCAGAGGGGCAGCAGGGGAGGAACCTAGTTTCACAAGGAGTTGTCTGTCCCATGGGATGTGGGAAGACAACCCTGTGGAGACAACCCTCTGGTTGTCTGGAGACAACCCTCTGAGCCTAAGCAGAGTTCTCTGAGAGAGCAGCATGGGAGCAATGGATGCAGGGGCAGCACCTCAGGCACCCAGCTTTCCCAAGATACTCTTGGCTGTGGCCAAGGCTAGTAAACCTACAGTATCCCATAATTTAAATTAGGATAAGATCCTTTGGAAGGCATGAAAGACAAGGATACTTCCCAGTCACAGCACTTAAAAGCTAGCTTGGACTACAGGAGAGATGCTTCTTATAATGACATTTATACATGAAAACTTGACTTTCAAGTTTGCTCAACCGCATTGAAATTAAATAGCTTTTTTTTTTTTCTGTGGGAGAACAAACATCATTTCCCAGATGGTTGAATAACAGACTTAGGAAAAAGACTGGGTTTCTTGTCATACAGCAAGAAATGTTTTTGGTCATTTGCCAAAAATACAAAACTCAGAAGTGAGAAAAGCCAATAAATTATTTGTCCCTCTCTACCACAGAGAGCTCAGGAAGTTTCTCTATCCACAGCAGGAAATACAAAGTATGAGGTGGTTATCTACAGGGTAATTCATCAGCTACATAAAATTTATGAACCACGACAGTCTAGAAATGCACTCTCACCACTCCGCAAGGCAATTTTCAAAGGACTTGGTCTATATTACTCACAGTATACACTTAGCTATGTTAAAACATTAAAAAAAACCCAACTAAAATGCAAAAATGGGGACTTATTTACTGTACACCAAGGAAAAAGTAAAGAACTATAGCAAAGACATTGCTTACAGCCACGCGGTTATAACAATGCTCAAATTCTGTCATTAGAGCAGGAGCAATGTCCTAGAGGCAGAAATGTGGCATGTAGTTTGCAGGAGATTTTTTTCTTCACATCTAATCAAGGTCAGTTGAAAATCTTGATGCATGGAGTTGTCCACAGCTACCCACAAAATCAGAGGTTTTTTTGTCCAATTCAGGCATTTTTTATTTATACATAATATTTAACTTGTTCTTCAGAAAAAATCTTAACCAGGAACCTTATTGAGAAGCACTGTGTAATCTTGACTGTTGAGGAGAGTTTCAGGGAGCAGAAATCAGTGAAAACTTCTGAATATTAATCTTGAGACAGAACCTCTTCCTATTCGACTAGGCAATATGGATATGCAGTGGAAGATGGGACTTACTAAAACCAGAACCCCAAAAATCTGTGTCAAGATCGTTTCCTGCCCATTTTTATGCTATTTTGCCACTGGTGTCAAAGCCATGTTTCATAAGGCCAAAATTCTGTAGAAAACCAGACTTTATTCTTGCCACAAGGAAGCAGTTCTGGTCACATTTAAGTGTTCATATTACTTCCATTCAAGAATCACAAGAGCAAAGCAGAGCCTGAGGAAAGAATGATAATCTGCACTTATTCTACTGCTTTGGCTTGAAAAACTTTAAAAAAAGCCCTCCACACACATTACTAAGAACACAAGCGAGAACACAAGAAACTAAGGCTGAGAGAAATGCAAGAGTGAAGGTCTTGGTATTATAGTTCACTGGTGCTTTATTCTGAACAAAAATAAGGGCTCAAAAGATTAGGAGGAAATAGAGGAAAGACCCTAGATTTGTTTTACTTTGAACCCCAAAATTAAACCCTCAAGCATTTAAAAACTGAATATTAAACTGAAAACCAGGACCAGATGCGCTCTCTTAAAAGCCAAGCACAACGTGTTACTTAAATAATAAACATATTTCACTCATAATTTAAGTACATGCTGCTGCAATCCTGACATATGTGTGGGAATTCACATAAGCAGATGGAAAAAGGAGTAGAATTTCTTTCTGTATTTTAACATTTATCTGTAAATTAAAATCTGTTTATAACATTGTCAATGGTGACATGTTGTGCTAACTCCTCATAAACTACATGATTACACAGAGATGTGAAGGATGCAGAAATTAAACTGATCACTCTTTCATATTAAACACCTGACTTACTCATTGTATCTCCAGGGTACTATTGGATAACAACTTCATCCCAACTCTATTTCTTCCACAATTCCTCTTTATTTGATATAAATATTTAACACAACTAAAGTAGGAAGAACTCATCTCAGAACTGAAATAAAATTTAAAGAAGAGGGAGTTCCAGAACTGAAGCAAAATAGAAGAAAACACACAACTGTAAAAGACTTGTTGGAAAGTCACCTCACATGTAAGCAGAGCTGATCCTTCTTAATAAAACTAGTAATTCTAAATCCAAATGAGTCTCTAAATAAAGAGCGGATCCAACATCTTCCATAAACAACAGGGGGAAAAAAATTACACTAGACCTTCAAAAAGTACACAACTATTTTTAAAAACCTGGAAGCTGTGGGCTTTAAAACAAGAAGGTAGAAAAACTTCCTAATATTGAGTGGCAACTTAATAACCTTCCAGGTTTCTGTTGAAATACATCCTCTAAGATTCATTCCTGTTCTTCCACTCCCCAGTAGGTCTTTGTGAATATTTTGGCAGTACATTTTTTTAGAAAACACAATCAGTGGTGGTCCACCAGTTACCAACACAACACATGAGCAAACTGCAGTAACAATTAGTCCTCTGATCTCCTCCTGCTTTCTGAAAAGAATATAGGACTTCTTTTTAGGACAAGCTAAGCAAGTCCAGAAATCCAACATTTTCTAGACAGACATACCACCCACCCTCTATCATTGGACAACAGCTCCAGACAGGTCACCTGCATGGCAGAAATAGCCCATTCTACAAGTCCTCTTTGGTGCTTAGCACCACCAGCACATTTTTCATCAGTGCAGCTGGTGGTGGATGCAGAGAAGAGGCTTGGTCTGCTTGACCCTTACAGTTTGTTTTGCAGGGCAAAGTAATCGCCTAAGCACAGAAAAAAGGTGCACAGGTGCAGATAAAGAGGATGTAGGGAAAGATAACCCAGGTTTATAAACTAGGAAGAGTGGAAAGGGACTGCCTTCACAGTGAGTCAGACAGAAACTGCACAGGAAGACAACAGAAATATGAAACACCAAGTAATTAAATGGTTGTCAATGGATTTGAGTGATTCCCAAATTACCTCCTCCTCTGGATAGAACATACCAAGTATTTCTAAAGACTACTAGAAAAAGCATTTAAGCAAAAAAAAGAAAAAGATAAATCATTTAATACAGTATCTTCTCCTCGTCACATTCATGGCAAAGGCATTGCATTGTCTAAAATTATAATTGCATAAAGAAACTCTTACCTCAGGCCCTAACTTGCACACCCATAGTTTAAATTCTAGAATTAGTGTGGATGTATGAAAAGTTGTGTCCCTAATAAATGTGGATTTAGAGTTGCTTCACCAAAAATAATAGCACTAGACTTTTGAAGTTAAAGAAAATACTGAAATGAGACTATAAAAATAATGACATTAGCTGAAAAGAACATGAAATGTCATTGATTGCATTTCCCTGTGCAATTCTTGTGCAAAATAATGTCCTAATTCATTACCACAGAGTAATGTCCGATATTCACATTAAATACATGATTATGCATTCATTCATGTAGAACCAACATAAAAAGCACCATGTTAGACAGTCAGAGCTGGCAAAGTTTTGCATCTCCACAGATCTTTCCTCAGGTCATTAGTCTTTTACCATTAATTCAAAAATTGCTATATAATCAGAAATACAAGAACATGTATATAGTTCTGTAGAAGAAATAAATCATCATTATGTAGCTTGTATTAATAAATATCTGTCATTGGGGGAAAAAGAAAATGTTAATCAAAAGATGTTATAGACTAATCAAGGTGTCCTTGGCTGACCTATACAGCAGTACTTCATATAGTGATGACCATGACAAAGTTTGTGCTCCAAAAAATTTTATGTCATGTTAACCTTCCCACCAGCACCAAGGTTAGTGCTAATCACTCTGGTGAAAGCCACTCACTTTAAAAAGCTAAAACCTAAAAAAGGATGCTAATGAACTCAACAAAATGCCAGCAGTTAATATAGTAGACTCTTTAGCTGAATTCATTACTCAGGCACTGCACAACACATGTCTCAGAGTAGCAGCAGCATCACAGGACTCTGTATTCTGAACATGACAACTGATTCACCTCTGAGACATCCCAGGTGAAGCAAACTGTGGCAAATGACAGGAAAATTGCCATTCCCCACAACACCAACAGTGTAGAGTGTCCTAGGACACTAAACAAATGAAGGTAAATAATCTAATCTCTTTTTACTCTTTAAGTGTCTATTCCCTAGTTCAACAGTTCCCAATTTTTTTTCCATATATGCCTATTGAGCATAAAGTAAAATAAATTTGAGCATGCACTCCCAACACATGCATAGTTTTTTCTTTAATAGTTATGTACATTTACTACTCTTTAAATACACTATGCATAAAACAAAACAAACAAAAACGTAAATTAAGGATTAAATAACCAATAATTTAAATATAATGGTACTTCTAAACAGCATAAGAACCCCATTTTTGCTTTCCCCTAAAAATAAAACTAGTTTTTTCCATTTTTTTAGGGAGAGTTATGTGATTGAATATGGTCCATTGTTTTTTGTTAATTCAGTTCAACTTTTTGTGATGCAGCAATTCAAAAGTCTGGTTCAAAATTCAGTTTATTTCCATAACAACTTTTTTCCAAGTTCTTGTCAGATCTGGTAAGATAATCGCTTTCACCTCATAATGCAGCTGACAGCTTCTACTATAACTAGAAGTGTCAGCTCTGTCATTCCCTTCTTGTACACTTGTTCTCACATTATTAGCCTTATATTTGATCAACAAGTTCCTTTGCAGCTATCTTTTTAAGATACTTGCCTATTTTGTGGGGGTTAGTTTAGCTAGAAGTAGAACATATACTGTTTAAATCCACTTAACCAGACACATGTAAACTGTAATACATCACAAAATATTTTAAGGGAATAGACAAGTGACAGCACCATTGTCAACCTCTCTACACTTTGGAGCATCCAGTCTTCCCTGAGTAGACCCTGTGACCTTAATGTGGTCATCTGACACATGGACCAAGTCAGAGCATCAGCATCAAGCTGTATATGAAGTATTACTAATACTTATTTTTGTGTATTTTTTTTATTCTAAAAAGCATAGATAAATGGAAGCTCCAGTATTTCCTCCCACACCCCATCTTGCACATGCCTCACTTTGCAGACCACTGATGTGTCTCTCAAAACAGGATGCCATATTGTATTTTTTTAATAGTTGAATAATAACAAACTACCCAATATACCTACTTCATTCTTGATGGGGATTGTAAGTGCAAATTTATCTTTTTTTCATTACCATTTTTTCTCACTATCGCTATTTGGGAAAAGAAATCCAAGTTATTAAATAGGTAGGTTTTTCCAACACATCTTTAGAAATTTATGTTTAATTCAAGTCCAAAGGATAACACTGCAATCCCGGTTAAATAATGCATATTTTCAGTCTCCAAAATTGTTTTCTTTCAGTACCTGTTATGATCTAAGTGATCTCAGCCCAAATTAAGGTGCAATCAACACCATATACCAAAGTCAGTAATACAGATTTATTTAACATTAAATGTGAGATAGATAGATAGGGAAGGGCAGAGAGAAATCAAGCAGAAGATGGTCACCACTGGTGGATCCAGCAGCATTCCACTCACCCTTTTTCACCATGGGATTCCCAGTGGTAGTGGGGTCCCAAGACTGTTCCAAACTTATCTATATATATTTTTGCAAACAAAGCAATTACTGCTCATTGGCTACACAGTTCTCTTATTCTATTGGTTAAATTATTTCCTTGCTTCTCATGCTAATTAGTCCACAGTGTTTCTCTTCTTTTGAGTCAGTGATTTCTTCAGTTAGCATGCCATGAGTTGGTGGTTGTGGCTTCTCCCTGTTGAAATTAACTTTTACCAAGTAGGAGCTGACTTCTGCACAGTTGCTGAACTGACTTTCCTTGTGCCCTGTAAATTCCACATTTTTGTGTCCATTATAAGTGATACATTCTTGTCCCCTGAATTTGTTAACCCCTCCTAGGTCTGAGATAAGATAAAGGTGATATTATTTTCCAGGTGTTCTCTGGTTTCTGTCACAGTGATTTAACAGTCCAAGTTCCATGTATCCACAGAGACATATTTGCAGGAAAGGGTCAGAGCACAGAGTGTTCTGTGGTTGCAGATGCCATCAGTCCTATAACTGGGTGTGATCTTTCTTTGGACCGGTGACATGGCTACAGGCAGTTGCTTCTTTACAGTGTGCTGCAGTGGGAATTTTTGTTTGGATGCATTACACAGAATGTGCTAGCTACATCTCGCCTCTGCCAGGCCTGGTGTTGATGCCATGCTATTGCTCCCTGCTGTGCTTATCTCATGGAAAAGTTCTTCTATGGCCTTTAAAAGTGTTTGGAACAGGCAATTGTGCTTTTTAAGCCCTCACAGTACCTCAAGTCACATGGGTCATCTGTTCCATAAAATAATGAGAATAAGGTCTCTGAGTTACAACTGTCTATATCTTCCAAACATGATTAAATAGACAACATACTAACAGCAGAAACACATAACCATCAGGCCCAAAAAGTAAGAAACTTGCTTGCTCAGTTAGTAAATAGAATTATGTTTAAATGGAACACAAAACCCTTTCATTACAAGGAATAACTGAAAATTTGACAGTCATACCCTTGAAAAACATTCCTAGAACAGAATAAAAAGGAAAAATGTCTAGACAGAAGCTTTTGATATTATCATTCATGGTCCACAGAGGCTGTCACCAAGATCCCTTTTTAGTAGTCTCTGGTATTCACTGCTTTGTTCATTAGTATCTCTTGAGGTCCTTTTATAAAAGTTTTGTTCAGCAACATCACAGATTTCCTGTCCCTTGTGCTACTGAACTCAAACTTTGCTCTACATAGACAACCTCCAAGCAAAGTATGCTGCTTCAGTACACAAATGAGTGAGACAATTTTCTTTTAATGTTTTATATTATCATGTGATCACTCCATCCTGACTTTTCATAACAGTAGAATAAAACTAGTGATGATCTGAGATTTATACATGTCACCACTTATAATTTTTTTATTTCCAACTTCCACAGAGGTGTTGTGAATTTATATAAAGTCCTATGTATCTACTGAATATGCAAAGTTTCTCTCTTAAAAGAGGACCATCTTGGGTACAAATGTCTTCCATTTATATTACTGATAAAATGATTATATACAGGGCCACAGATTCTGAATATCAGAAAATAATTAACAACTATGGGTTTTGGTGCAATCCACACACTTTTTACACCATCATTCTTTCAACAGTAATTGATAGAAAATGCAAGTCATAAGACACATTTGATTGTTTCAAGTGTGGCTAGTTAGCATAAATAAAGATGTATGAAGCACAGAAAGAATCAAAACTGATGTCTCCACTTTTTCTTAAAAGCAGGAGGTCTAAATTACAGCAAAGAGGCAACTTCTTAAAGAGCAGTGAACAATCAATTTGCAAATCCCATCCACCTACCAAGTCTGGTTTGAGGATAACAGTGATGTTTCTGCTGCAGCCAAAAGGCTCTAGGACTGCTCACAGAGTTACAAGAATAGGAAAAAAGTAGCTCCCAGCCTGGAAGACAATTGCTCTCCTGCCTTTAACTTCTCCTTCCTAATCTAAATTCCATGAAACATCACTGAACCAACCACTTTCCAGAGCCAACCAGTGCCTTGGAGGGCTACTCCTACACAGCTGCCATAGACACAGCCATGTGGTGATGTTCACAGGGGTCCCAGGAAGAGGGAAGAGACAAGTATCTGACTTCATGTTTCAGAAAGCTGGTTTATTATTTTATGATATATATTATATTAAAAATACCCTAAAAGAATAGAAGAAAGGATTTCACCAGGCTTGCAAGGCAAGGAGAGAATGGGATGAATAACAAAAGCTCCTGACTCTCAGAGAGTCTGAGCCAGCTGACAGTGATTGGCCATTAATTAGAAACAACCAACATGGACCAATCAAAGATCCACCTGTTGCATTCCACAGCAGCAGATAATTTATATTTTGTTTCTGAGGCCTCTCAGGAGAAAAAATCCTAAGGACAGGATTTTTCATAAAACATGTCTGTGACACAACCACTAACTGCTCTTTGCTCATGGGGGTTTGTTCAAAAACCATGTGCTTTTCCACAGTGTTTTTGTGCCATCTATATATAGCTTATAAATCATCTCTTTTAGAAACTGACAGTTATACAAATGCCCAAGAATGATTCATGATGAGGGACTAACCAAGGATGCAATCACAAAAGAAAAGCTCCCTACTTTAGCAATCCTTGTTTTAAGAAACAACAGGCAGAGTTCTAGGAATATCAACCAGATGTTAGGGCTGGAGAAATGGAGAGGCTACAGGCATGAAGAGATGTCTCCTCACAAAATTTAAGCTACATATTTTTATTACCCTTAAGTCTTAGACATTTAACCATATTCTTGATGTTCCATTTGATAACTCAGGTTAGGCAGAGAGCACAGGAAAAACAATCCTACTAAATTTCACAAAAGCAAACCACAAATACATTTATTCAGACATGTAAAGTACTTTTATAATCTCATAGCTAAATTGTTAGCCATATTCAGACTAGTTAATTTAAAGCTATCACACATGTACATCACATATCTCAGAGTATTGGAGTTAGAAAAATCCCATGTCAAACTCAGCTCAGCCCAGAACATAAAAGTTAGGGAGTACAGTATGCAAGAGCACCATCTAAGTTAAACATTTACAAGTGCTGGGGATTCACATAAAATAACTGTCACAGCTTTGTAGAATATGAATCCACATGCATTTTTTTAATGCTGTCACTAATGCATGTGATGCTGTTAAAATTAACTTCTGAATTTAACATTCTTACATTCATTTATTATTCATCTACACTCAACTCCACATTCCAGACATGCAGCAGGACTCTGAATTAACATGAGGCAAATTCACCATGCAAGACAAATTACCATTTAAGCTAGAATCTGAGCCTTAGTTTTCAGACCATTTCTCCCAGCCTTTATAGAGTTTCTTTTCTCTTCCTACAATACCTGAAAACCTCCTTTGACCAGAATACAAAGGTTGTGTCAGGTTGGCATTGAAGATGGAAATTTTCCTTAGTGCAGGAGAAGCTGCAAACTGTACAGGTACTTCGGCAACACACTGAGTAAATTGCTCTGTGCTTGCCTGAGCACTCTCTGCTGTTTCAGTGCAAAGGAAAGCAAGTGATCTTCAGCATGGACTGAGGGGAGACAGCTACAGGCCAATTCTTCAAAAATATAGAGAAATCATCAGTAGTAGTTTAACAAAAACATGATCTAGTTTATACACCTATGACTCAATGACAGCAAATCTGAAGCTAAACCACAGCAAATCTTTTCCTCAGCACATTCTGTAGAATTAGCCACATGTATGTTCCTTTAATACAAGAAATAGTCAGTACAATTCATTATCAGACCAGGAAGAGGCAATAAGCTCTACACACTCCCATCTGTGACCTTGGAACTAGGCAATCTCTCAAGCTTTTAAACATCAGGCACTCATTTTTGTCCTTCCAAGAGAATGCCTCAACTATTAGGCTACCAAATCAGCCTCACCATCAGCATCTTGAAGAGCTATGCATCCTAAACCATTATGGTCCTTCTTTTCCAGTTCCAACCAGCCAGCTGCTCTACAGAGCAAGAGGAGTACCTTCCTATCCAGACATACTTTGGTTTTGATAGGAAAGGGCTTCTATCATTGCTTCTTTTATCTACTGGGTCCATTGACAAAGTGATTATTATTCCTGGTGCCAGATCTCTCTTGTAAGCCCCATTATCCTGCTCCACTAGGGGTTTCTTGGTCTAAGGTTTATTATTTAACTGAGAAAAGGAGAAAGGGAATCATTATTTCAGTTATAACATTTCCAGAGTGTTTTTGAATGAACAGTATATTCACAGAGGATTTGGGAATCACTTTATTTTTAAGAAGAACAGCAAGGAACTCTGTCCCTATTCTATTTTTCCCTCAAAATACCACTGAGTATGCTATAGAAATCACTGTTAACAGACCACATCTCACCTCTACAGCCATCACATGTTCTATCACCTGTAGCCAAGAGCAGTCTTTTCTGCTGCAAAGACAGCTTTTTAGAAATCGCAACACAGAGCTAGAGTAAAATGGATTCTGCATCAAGCCAGCTGATAGAACTTGAAAAAGAGTGGTCAAAAAAGGAAATTTTCTAATGAAATTCCATTATTAGCAAATAAACAATAAAATAAAAAACCCAACAATTACTTGATTACACATACATTTCAGATATGGTAGCTTGGAGTCTTTGTAACAGTTTGATGTAGAATGCAAATAACTTCATGCTATCTTTTAACCTTAATTCATCAATGTCTTTTCCATGAAAACAGATTAAAAATACTACCCTCCTGCCTTCTTCCAAGTAAGCTCATAGACAGCTCTTCCAGCCAGGCTTCATTCTAAACTCACCTCAAAGCTCCATCCAAAAGAACTTCTATTTTCAATAAATTCAGCATAAACATATTACCTGCCCTTTTGCAGTCACAACAGCCACCACCAGCCATACACTTTTACTTGGAATTAATCTAATCCCACATGTGCAAGCACCAAGACCAAGAGAATTTAGTGTTACACAGAGGGGAGCTCTCACCCTCTTGAGGAGGCAGAAGGCTGCATATTCCCATGTCTGCAGCTGCAAAATGCAGCACAGGCACAAACTCTGAAGCAGTCTGATGATTTAGCTGAACCTTCTCCTTCAGCAAACGCACCTCCCAGTCTCCATGCAACACAATTACACTGTGTAAAGGCAGCACCTACTCACTGTGCAGACTCACTTCCCACAAACACTCAGAGTCAGCTTTGCTGAACTAACACATTGAAGATTTTCCTGGTCCCAAACACTGCAAAGCCAACACAGCCACAAGTAAGGAAAGTACAGCTTGCTTGTTTGAATGTATAAAGTCTGACACATTAGCACACTGCCTTGGTTTCACCTGCTAAGCCAAACTGCTCTCCATAAGCCCCAGTCCCACTGAAGACAATTAAGTCCATCAGTGCAAACTTGCAGTCATGATCACAGGTGTAACAGGGCACAATTTGAAAACAGGTTATTCCAGGCTGCCAGGCCTTCCCATGCATGAACAGTTAACAGCTGCCCTTCACAGGGCATCTTTTACACAAAGAGACCACTGAAGTATTTTTAAGGTCTCAGCTTAAACTCTAGTTCAAATAAGTTACATTAAAATGAAAATTTCTTCTGTCTCCTCTGCACCTGTACAGGACATAATGTAGGTCATGGGAACTGAAATCATCCACCTTGGTGCCCCACAATGAAAACCATAAGCCATTAGCAAATTTTAACAACCCCCAGCTGCATTCAAGATAGCCTTTCAGCAGTAATTTGAACTTGTTAAGTGCCTGCAGCAGCTACTTAGAGTAACCAGAAGTCCCAGTTCAGGAATACAGTGTATATCCTTCTTAAACGCTTTCTTTGCCGAGGGCTCTAGGCACCTAATTCTTTAAAATGTGAAAGGATAGTACACAGAATAAATAGATACCATGGACAAATCCACCTATACCTCACAGATTTGGTTTTCATTTGTATAATCAGGGCTGTATAGGTGGAAGACACAGGATAGCTAAATAACTTTGCCAGCAGAAATTTCTGGTATTGGTAATGGTTCATAAGTGGTTCACCAGTTTGGCCTCTAGGTCCCAAAGTGAGTATTTGGGATGACTGATTCACACATTTCCTTCCTCTGTTTTAGAACCAAGCGCACTTTGTCTAAAGTCAAACACAATAAGTAAGTATAATTTTTTTACCACTTCCATTGTAAAGTTTCACTTTATACCACTTTCTGTTTCTTGAATTTCAGTCTAGTGCTTTATCCATTAGCTAATAACTCCTGTCTAAAAATATTGTTACTCCAGCTCATATTTATTGAAAAAGTAGTTCCCTAGAACAGAAGATGCATATAAAGATGTACACAAACTCTGTATAGTAAAGGCTGCCGTGAAGGAAAGGCCACAAGGAACAAGCTACTCTTCATCAGCTACCTACCAAGCCTTGTTTCTACCATCAGCTGTGAATTCTGAAGCACTTTAAAGCATTATAATACTCTAAAACTTAGGCTGGGGAAAACAAACTATGTGCTGGCCTTAAAAGAAAATCCACACTTTCCAGGGTTTATGTTAACAAAACAGCAAAGGAACTACACATTAATTGTGTCACCCTACTGACAGCTCAAGTTATGCAATAATGACTAAACTCCATGATGAGATGGTTGTGTTGTGAAGGGTATAATAAATTGTTTCAAGAAGAGAAAAAAGAAATCATTACAAAAATACACTAAAGGTCTCAGAGGGGAATGCTTCATGACAGATATATAGCTGCCACCAAGGTGCAATTGATCATCATCTTAATTATCCCTAGTAGTAATCAGGTGAAAGCTTAAGCTTCCTTAGGAAAGAATGGGTTACCCTTCCCCAAGATGCTCCACAAGAGCAAAACTCAAATCTCCACTGGATTATGGTTTTGTCCACACATAGCATGTTATTTGGATGAGCTACTTCGGCTATTTTTTTTTTTTAGCAGGCTGTCTTCTCACAAAGAGAGAGCCCTAAGGAAACACTGAATTAACAAGGATATCCACCAGCTTGTTATGCCATCAAGGACAGCCCTTACTAGGATAACTCTGGCTTCTAGTACAATTGACAGATGCTAAATCCTCCCAAGAAAAGCTAAAGGTCCTCAAATCCCCTCAAAGACCCACAGAACTGCATGCCATTTTTAAGTGTTTTGGTCTGACTCAAATCTCTGGACTGCTTCACTCAGCAAGAGAGTCCCTATCCAGATTCCATAACCACAACAGTTAAAATTATAGAAGATCTATTAGAACCCTGAAAGAAAAAAAATGGCAGGCACCACAATACTGCTTCCAAAATGTTAAGAAGAATAGTGAATATGTTGTCATCTTACTGCAACAGTTCCATACCTTCTTGATGATTCCTCATGGACAGCTCCCTAAAGCACAGTCAACAAACTCCAGCTCTCCCCTCAGCCAGCTAACCCACCTTTTGTAGCACTCATCCTCATTGGACACAGCTGTGGCCTGTTAAGGGCAGGCCTGTTCTTAATCTTTGGTGATTAGTACAGCTGCAACTCCTCAGGGGTGAGATTACCTTCTGCACTATTCTCTTACATTCTATCTCTCCACAAGAACATTAGCTAGTATTCCAGTATTTTCCAAATAAAAATCAGAACCACATGGGACAGACTTGGAAGTTTGTCTGAAGGCACATCACGTCCTTCCTGTTCCACAGAGGGTGGCACCACCAAAGTCTGCAGGTCACTAAGACAGTCTGAGCTTGTGATAGTCTGCATCATTCTCCATGATTTAGTTCCTCAGGCCTCTCCTCCTTTGGTTTTGCCAAGAAAATTAAAAGGAAAAAGCTACCCTAAGTGCAGCGCCACAGGTCTCTTTTGTCTAGGCATACAGCTCCTCTCTGCTGCCTCAATCCATTTCACAATACAGGAAAAGCAGGACTTCACTCCTCCTGTGCTCCAGCTGGCAAGGTTTCTCAAATGAAGCCTACTTTTTCATAATATGGATCATTTTGCACATCTAGTTTAGGAATCCCTGGAAGATACTTTCTTAAGAAAGGCAATTAGTTCTGAGCCCTTTCTCCCCTCCTGCAATCTGACGTTTCTGGTGTCCTGTATCTGGGTCCAAAAATTCATGGCAATGGATCTTCATTTAGGCTTTTTGGAATGAAGCAGTTACTGCCATTCCTGTGAGGGAAACAACTCTGCAAGTCACTGTAGAAGAAGAGCAAAACACACATAAATACACACACTGAAAAGGAAGGTTAAAGTCTTTCTAAAGGAGCTTGCATTTGGAGACCAGAAGCCAAATGCAACGTTCATGTCATCACTTCCTTAAATAACTCCAGCAACTGATGGATTGTCTGTGATATTACTTTGAAACAGCTTTCTAAAACTTCTCCTCACACCATTTTCCCAATATGTCCTTTTGTGATTTATATATGTGTGTGTGACAGAAGACATGACTACATTACTCTCTCAGGTACTCACTGTACTGTACTCAGGTTAGGAGCAGGCCACCATCTGACAAGACAGACACTCTAAACTACCAACATTCTGCCTTTGACAAATTTATCCGTATCTCCCCTGCTAAAAGCACAAAATCCTTTTTGAGTTAATATTGTGGTAGGCTTACTGTGAAAGAGGTACAAGTTCCAGCCGCCACTAATGGAAGGGACAGTTTCAGATAGATTCAGAGGTTCCAAATATATAATTAAGAGTAGGTGCAAAGGCAATAATGACTTAAAACAGGGCAAACTGACTACAATCACCTACTTCACTACAAAAGAAATAAAATAATATTGGGTTGTTTCCCCTGTAAAATGACAGCTTTTGTTCTGTCTGTAATGTGCTTTTCTGCACTAGACTGACAAAAAGTATTTTTTCAGGTTTCTACCTCCATTTTTTCTCATTATTTCCTCTTAATATCAAAACAGTGCTGCAGTACCTCATACAACAGTGCATGTAAGCTTCTCTCTATTAGGGTTAGAAAGTATCCTGGGGTTTTCATTTGTGGTGATACAGTGGGAGATTGTGACTGGCACCACCTCAGTCTGCAGCTGTTCACAGAAAAGTCCCCATAACATCTGTTAATATAGGATAAGCATAAATGCTTCCATGCCTGGGCCTGTATTCTCATCAAAACCAATAATACACTGTGACCTCTGAAAGGAGAAATTAAAATCTATTTCTCATAATCCTGAAGTAAAAGTAAATAAAATAAAATAAACAAATAAAATATATTGATTCTTCATGTTTTTCTCTTCCGTTTTAAACTGATTGGCAGTGCCTGCTTCTTTAATGTTCTTTCAGAGCACCATCATACACCATCACCTCTAGATCTCTCATCTTCCCTGACTAACATTTCCTCCAGCCTCTGTGCTGAATTCCCTTGTGTAAGCTTAAATATTTTGTATAGTTATACAGGAATTTTGCAAAATTTTATTTTAATTGGCAGACTTTGGCATATTTACCAGCCAGAAGCTGTAAGCTCGGTTTCTCAGAAAAATGTGTGTCCATTTCTTCTTATTTTTGGGGGTTTTTTTCCCCCTTTTCTTTTTTCCACTTTTAATCTGTGAAATATAGACTTGACAGACAGTCTCAAAAATCTCTGCCTTTTAGGATTTCAGCCCTCTTATGGGGCAGGAGAATGACAGATTTCATGTGCTTGCTCAGAAACTACCATCACAGCAGTCCCCAGACTCTTTCCCCTCCCTGTTGGTCTTCACCTTGTTATTTCCTTCCCTTCTGTAAAGACACATTCTGAGTAGTCAGAACACCACTGGTTTAATTTTCTAATCAGAAGACTTTATAATAATAACCCACAAGAAAGCCTCCATGGAATCACTGCCATGGCTCAGCAGAGAACAGAGCTCAAAGCAATGTTTGTTGTGTCAGATATCCAGTTATGCAGTCAGCTGTGAAACCACTGCAGTAGCAGGCTGGCTTCTGTGGCTGCATTCCCTGCTATCCCTTCTTTTTAATTGCTCCATTTTAATCATTTCAGCTCAGCCCCAGTAGTTATCCAGAAGATTCCGACAGCAAACAAAAATCTCCAAAGTAAGATTCAAAAAACAATGCCTCAGCACCATGTGTGGCAGAAACTTGTCTGCAAGAGACACCCCAGCAAAAATTACTGATGGGAGGGGTCGTTCAGGTAGCCACAAGGGCATGTCTAACACAGAAGGCCACTACAGTTCAGATACTGTTGCTCTCTTTGCAGTGTGTATGCGGAGTAGTGTCTTCAGTACCAGAAAGGACATCTGTAATACAGCTTGAAGCTTGCTTGACACCCTTTACAACCTTCAGTCTGCAGCTTACATGTATTAGAAGTTACATTATTTTCTAAAGCTGAATGCAGATCAAGCAAGCTGTTGAGAAGGGCATATTAATCCAAGTGCTGCATACATGGGTAACCCTTCCATTTAGTGCTGGTGATTCAAACTCTAAAAGGCACAAGAATGAAGAATGTGCAGGAATGGTTTTGAGATGCATTCACAATCCTTGCCCTCAGTCAGCTACATGTGGCATTTCCTCATCTATTTAAGGATATTGTCTCCACTTTGGTTCTTGCCATGAGACTTGAAAAAACTGAACTTCTCAGGCAAAAAAGATAACAGGATTAAAGATCTATACCAACAGTAACAAAAACCTGCAGCAGGCCTAAAATCCATTGCAATTCCAATCCTTGGAGAGTCCCTATAGAAAGCATAATTTCTTTTCACTAAGCAAATCAGAACTAGACTAAGAGATCACAGCAAGTCCTCTTCTAGACAACCTACTCAACTGAAAAAACAAAGGGGGAGGTGCTAAAGCATACAACTTTGTGACTGCGGTCACAAGGGTTTTCAGGATGAAGAAGAGACGAGAATGTTGACTCCATGATCAGAAGGCTTGATTTATTATTTTATGATATATATTACATTAGGACTATACTAAAAAGCAATAGAAAGGAAAAGGTTTCTTCACCAGCTAGCTAAGCTAAGAATAGAAAAGAAGAATAACAAAGATCTGTGTCTCAGACAGAGCAAGAGCCAGCTCTGCCATGAGTGGTCAAGAAATCCAAACACCCACAGGAGACCAATCACAGCTCTACCTGTTGCATTCCACAGCAGCAGATAACCATTGTTTACTTTGGTTGCTGAAACTGCAGCTTGTCACAAGGAAAAATCCTAAGAAAGGATTTTTCATGAAAGATGTCTGCGACACAACTTGTATATTTACTTGGAGATTAATTCACCATAAATACATGAGTTTTAAAACATAGAATCATAATCATAGGATGGTTTTGGTGGAGGAACCTTAGAGCAACATGTTTTGCACTAGACCAGGTTGTGCAGCACCCCTGGCCTTGAACATTTTGAGAGATGGGACAGCAACAACTTCTCCATAACTCCAACATAGAAGGCCACCAAATTTGTCAGACACCATTTGCTTAGTGAAGCCACGCTGGCTGTCACCAATCACCTCCTGATTTTCCATGTCCCTCAGCACAGTTTGCAGGAGGATCTGCTCCATGATCTTTCCAGGTCCCAAGGTGAAACTAACTGCCCTGCAGCTCCCTTTTTAAAAATTATGATTGTTTCTCCTTTCTTAGTCAGTGAGAACTTCACCAAATTCCTGCGATTTCTCAAACATGGTGCATAGCCACTTTTTTCACCACTTTCCTTAGGATCCATGAATTTATTTCATCAGGTTCCTTGTGCACCTTCAGGTTCCTTAGGCAGTCTTAAACCAAGTTTTTTTCCTATGTCAGCTAGTTAATTCTCTCTGTCCCTGCCTTTGCCTTTGGAAAGTAGCAGGAGAGTGTGGGTAGAGCACTTGCTAGTGAAGACTGGTAAAAAAGTCATGGAGTACTTCAGACTTCTCCATGTCCCAGGCAACTAAGTCTCCCATTTCCTTCCAGAGATGGACAACATTTTTTCCTAGCCTTCATTTTATCACTGTAAAAGCATTTCTTGTTGCCCTTGATGTCCCTGACCAGATATCATTTTATCAGTGCTTTAGCTTAACTAACCTGATCCCTGGCTGCTTGGCCAACTTCTGTGTAGGCAGCACTTGCAGGCTTCCTTTTTGAGATGGAGCTACTTCAAGAGCTCCTTGTTCCTCCTGTCATTTTTGCCTGACTTTCCTTTTGTTGGGATGCTCAGGAGCTCTGAGAATATTTGATGCCTTTAAGTTACTGAACTATGTCCAATTTAATACAACTTTCTCTCTAAGGGAACCAGTAAACTGTGTAGCTGGTATGTTGCCATAAATATTCATGAATTGCTAAGAAAGCTAATAGGATCAATAAGAGTGCAGCCTAAAAAACTACATCACTCTTGGTAAGTAAGGATCCAATTTTGTTGACAGCCAAGTCAAGACAGCAGTTTGTCATTGCCTCCCAAAGAGTCAGGGAGGGGAATGAAATTGCTCAGGACTACTCTGCAGGCTGTGCTGCGGTCTGCAAGGAGCACTCAGCTTGGGAATCACTTAGGAGCCACCAACAACAAATAGGCTTAGTGAGAAAAAGTATCTTGCCATCTAAAAACTATAACAAAAACAATTTAAAGAAACTGCAGAAGAAAAACACATGTATAGATTTGAGGAAAAGATTCATGTTCCCCCAATCCTTTTATTGCTGGATGTTTCCTTTTCATTCCACCAGACCTTTGAGCTGAAATGGCTGCATGCACAGTCCTCTACATAGTGGACTTTTACCTTCTGAGCCTCAGACTGCACCACTGTGACCAAGGGCTCCCAAAGCTTCCCTTGTCATTCCCTCAGTTTCTGTCACATCACAGGAAGGTTCTCTGGACCATGGAGGAGACTGCTCCAGCTGTAGTGAGCAAGGACACCCCCTTGGGCTTACCATCCCTCCAGTGATGATTTGGCCAGTGTTTGCTGCCAGTAGAACACTGCCCCTATCCTGAGCCCTGCTATATACATACAATATGTAGCCCATTCCATGGCCCACAGAATACTCTCCAGACATTTGAATTTGGCTCTCCTTGGTCCCAGTGGGGTACACTGAGGCAGGGGGTGGCTGTGTGCTGCCTTGTGCCTCTTGCAGTCAGCTGCAGATGGTTCTTTGGCTGATCAAACCTACTTCAGGACCTCCACCAGTCAGAGAGGCCAGCTAAGGCACATGGACAGGAGCATGAGGAGAGAAGGACCATGCACTGGGACCAGGGTAGCCCTGAGGGGCCACAGCCCACACACAGTGGGCCTAGGGCAATCTCTCTCCCTAATATTCCATCTAAACTTTCCCTGGCACAACTTGAAGCCATTTCTTTTTGCCCTATTTCTTGTTAGTTGGGATGAGAGGTCTACAGTCTCCCTGGATACAACCAAAGTGACGCTGCTGGGATAGAGATGATGATTTTTTTAAGAAAGCATTGATCTGCATAACTTGGGGGCAGCTCCCCTCATAAAAGCTGCCCTGCAGAAGCCAGATAACTTTGTCATCAGTGATGGCTGAATCCTTTTGTTCCTGCAAAGGAGATATCCCCTTGCAGTGATAAAGTGTGGAATTTGTAATGCATGTGTAATGAAACTGCTGCAGCGTTCTAGGCTGAGAGTCTTGCACAGAGAAGCCATAAGCTTGTAATACAAATCTGTATTATTATGTAGTCTATTGTGCAAAAATAAAAGATGGAGTTTGTAATTGATATTTATTCAAACTGTTGTGACCTCGCAGGTTCTGTGTTTTTTATGTAAGGTGCACGGAGCAGTGGAGGTGAAATAGAGTAAGAAGCAAGAAGCAGCTGATAGAAACCATTATGCACTGATTCCAGTCTCCAGCACCACTTGTTGCCTCACAGAGGGAATTGAGAGGGAACTGAACATAACTCACTGTAAAAACAAGAGGAATTGAGACTAGAAAGGGAGGAGGAGAGGTACTGGACTGAAACCAAGCCTGGGGAAGTGAGAAGAAAGACGTTTCAGTAAATGTTTAATTGTTTCTCTTCTTGGTTTTTTCAGTACCCAAATCAGTAAATTGAAGTTTGTTAATTGGTAATAAATTAAGTGAAACTCTTGAAATAAAGACTATCTTACCCACAGCAATGGTGCTCATCCCTCTGCACAATTCCTGTAATTCTGGGCTACACAAAAAAGTGGAGAGAGAACTTCCTCTCCAGATTTCAAGGAGTTAGCTCTGTTTCTTTTGTTTTCCTTTCAGCTCTCAGGATTGGAATGGTACATTTCTAAACATAATTTCAGTTTTGCTTTGTAGGATTACATTTTTGGGTTTGAATTGAATGGTCAAAGAGAAAAACAACCATATAAACCATTTTTCGTGCAGCTCTGGTGTAGAGGGCATGTTTTTCATTCCTGTAGAAACCCAGCTATATTTTTCAGTCTGAAGTTATAACACTAAATTTTCTCTTTGCACTTCCATTCAGATTGCTTCTAAAGTTGGTTTTAGTACAGTTGTAGGAAGGTTGGTTTACTTCATATGTCAAAAACTCACAAGAGCAAGAATGGTTGAAAGAGAGGCATCCAAACAGATAAAATAAGTCTCTCTCAGAGAAGTGTTAAAAAAGTGGTGGAGCAAGAATACTGCTTATATAAAGCAAATGAGACCATAACATTGAGACAGCACCACAATTAAAAGTACTGAAGGTACATAAGAACATAATAGGGAAATCAGTTACAAAAACCTGTTCTGTTACATAGAATTTGACTGCTGTAATTAGAAACAGGGGATAACAACTGATATACTGAAAAACATACAGTCTTTGGGTTTAGGGAGATGGGTAAACCTTCCTGTGATAACAAAAACTGGTTAAAATGTAGGCGAGTCTCCCTCTTCTATTGATTTGATACATCAAAGATAAACAAATCAGAGAGATTCAAACCTCCCTTGCTTAGACTAATGAAAATATTCTGATCACCAACAATGGATCAGGCCTGAAACATTTCAGCAGGATGTAATTGGAAGCATTCAGGCATAACCAAATGAAGAAGTGTGACCTCACACTCTGAACTGCTCTGAAGACAGACCTTGAATAGTCTGTTCCAGCACTGGAAAGATGAGTAAATGGGCTTCCACTGCAAACAACCTGTTTAACTGGGTAGGGGAGGTAGCTTGAGAGGAATTTTTTGAGAGGAAGGAATCAAAGGCTTGCCTCTTTGCCAAGACCTGGTTGTCAAAGCAGATTGGCCCCTTGGCTCCATTTGCCAGCACTGACAGAGATAGTGAAATGGTTTTTCTGCCCTTCCTTAGGCAAGCTCCCAGTAAAACTGGTGAAGATTCATCTCTTTAAAAATCTACTCTTTTCATGTCCTTTCTATGAGGCATATGAATATTATCCTGCTAATGGGTTTTAAATGCATCTCAGTAGGATATTAAATGTGGATTTGCATGGACAATTTTATTGGTTTTGAAATGACTGTTAATCTCAAGCAACCTCTCAGAATTCAGTGTAAGGGTCTGTGTGCATGTACATGGATCCCAGCAGCATCTTGGATTAGTCTCATCAGATAGTACTTTTAATTCTTTTAGGCCTTTTATTGTTTTCCATTTCAATTGTCCTGTTTTGCTTTTTGAAACAGATGCATACCCTTTCCCTCCTAAATATTTTTGTTTCTTGTATGTGCAGTAAAAAAGTCACTTTTCCCATTTCCTCTCCCCTGGCCCAACACCAAAGAGATGTAGCTAGACAGGGGATGTACCTAATCTTCCAGCTCAAATACCAGTGGGAAGAGGGGGTCTCAAGACCCTCTGGCCAACATCCACTGATTTTAAGTGGCACCAGAGTGAACAGTCTTCTGATTGACAAGCTGTTCTACTTGTCATGATACAGTACCTTCATAAGGTTTTTAGTGGACAGAGAGAAAGATAATTTTTGAATATCAGAGGCCAAGAGCTAAAATTTAATTATTATTTCTAGGTGGTCTTCTTGGTGAGAAAAGAGCAGGTCTTTGAAGGGCTCATAAAACCCCAGCTAACTTCTCAAAAGCCAATAGCTGCTTCCAGAATTCCAGGCCATGTGCCCATTCCGAAGCAGAATAGGCATATCTTTTCTCTTAGGTGGTCTAATTATGGTAGAACTGATGTCACCCATAACTGAAGTCAATCTGGAAAAAATGTAGAAATTTCCAGCAATGGGATGATTTGAAGATGAAACATAAAGCTCAATTCTATGACTTGCATACAGGTAGTTTGAGAACAAAGAAAATAATTTTTCTTCCATTGACCTTTCATATAAGGCTGGCCATGGCTATTCAAACTTTGTGCCCCACTAGCAGTCCATAAAAGCAGACTGACTGGAATTAGTAAGAAAGTAGAAAGAAGTAGAAAGTTCTCTTCATTTAGAGAACTTTCACTACATTTCAAGCTTCTGTATTGGATTTTGTTTGCCAAGGTCAAGTCCAGAAAATGGGTGGACTGTGGAGGTTTTGTCCTCAGTAACATCACAAATTTACACATTATAAAATTTGGTATGTTAAGACAGGATTAATTTAATTTTTTTGAACAAACACTAAGTATAGTTTGACGTATGGATCTGTATCACAGAAACATGCCCACAGAAATAGAAGTATAAGATTTAATGTGGCAGGAACCTAGTTTTCTGGTGTGGAATAAAGGGAACAGGTGCAGGGAGGAGAGGAGATACATTCCAAAAAAGTCTTGCAATGTCTGTTGGAGAGAAGAGGTGTAACTGCAAATGGAGATGGAGCCTACAAAAACGTGAAAAAAAAAAAAGGAAAGAAAATATGCAGAGAGAAAGGTTGGAAACTATGGTAGAGAACTTCACAACAGACAGCTGTGTATCTTGATGTTCTGAAGGCAAGTCCATCAAAAAGCATTTCTCAGCAGTGACACCTCCCCTAAATTCTGATGGGGAACCACTCTGGGTCATTGTAATAAAATATATTATTTAATCCCATTCATAAACTGATTGAAGTCTCTCTGAAGGTTGTTTGTCCTTGTTTATGCTACTCTCACTTAAAAAAAAAAATCCCAGAAGGAAATATCCTTTAAAAATTGCTTTCATAGCTGGTTTACATCTATTGCTCTTGTGCCAACATCACCTTCCTGACTACTTCACAATTTACTCTTCCTACTGCTTGTTCCCCACTGAAAGTATTGGGAGTATGCTCATGTCTTAACCTCCTGTTAGCCAGTGATTACATGATTTTAAGTCCTGTAAGTAAGAGTGTTCACTCTTCTGAGTAGCCTTTTACCTCTTCTCTAGTTTGTTTGGAATATATCTTCCCAAGTGCAGTAACAAAATCAACACAGATTGCATCACAAGGGTCACAGATGTCCTGTATGTGACCAGTGGAAAAACATGTCTGGGTGCAACTTAAAATTGCATTCCAGAATCAAAATTATTTAATGAGTACAGACATAGCTTCTGTTTAACAATAGAAGTAATGCCTGCTGTATGGCAGAAATTCTTGTTTATGACCTTGTATTATATCCCCTTTTTATCACTCTAAGTTCTTCTGGGTCATTTTAGCTCTTCTCTGTTTTAATCTCCTCTGTACTGACAGTAACTTACAGCTTCATTTCCATTCATTAAGTATATATAATGCACATGCTACTTACTTTGAATGGAGATCTGTCCTAGAATTAATCCTTGAAGATCTTCTTTATGGCTCAGGGATAGATTATATCTTGGAAATGTAATATGATTATTCACATAATACAAAGCACTGTCAATAGTACTTGGAATGCCCTCATAGGGGGAGAGGGAAGGAGGGAAAGCTGACCTTTTGAATATTATATTTAATATGTACCACTTATAGGCAGTTAATACACAACATATTGCCCATAAACCTACAATAAAGGTTGTCTAGTCTGATTATTGCAGAGACAAGCTCACATGTCAGAAACTGCCTAGCCCAACAAGCCTCATACTGCATGCTACCAGTTAGGCTTCAGGGAAACAGGACACAGCCAGCTACACAGCTCCCAGGCACCTTCTGCTTCCTAGGCATGTGCGATCTAGTCTGCTTTCTAGTCTACAAGCCATGTAGCCATTTTCCCCATCTTGTTGAAACAAATAAGCTTGTAGTACAACCCCAGTGAATTTCTCCATCTTTGCTAAGCTGCAGAATTCAGCAACATGCTCATGCAGAGGCACACAATAGCTGCACACCTGCAGCTTTATTTAAAGTTTCAACTCCCTGTGTGAAATGTTGAACGCTTTATTCAGTTTGTTTTGGTAAATTGGTGTAATCTAAATAGACTGAAAAATATATTGACTAAGGTTAAAAGGAAAAAGTAGCATATGTTCCTAACTGTGCCTTTATATTAGTTGAAGATTCTTCTTTGTTAGTTGAGAAAACGCCCTTTGTTGTTGAGCTGTTACAGTAGGAAGCAGATGGCTGTTTAAATCCCAGAATTCCCACCAGAAAATGTGAACAGATGTCTGTAAGCAGAAATAGAAAAAAAAATGCTTTCTGTAAGTCCATATACTGGGAACAGAGCTATTTATGAGATTTTACTAAAATCTGTCTGCTTCCAGAAGCCAATAAAACATTTTGTCTCCTTTTATCTTTTTTGCTTCTCCCCCCTCACTTTAAAAGTGCACACCTGTGACATGGATGGGGCTTTGATAAAGCAGCCAAACTTTTATGAGTATAGGAATAGTCCTAGTAACACACCTAGCAACTTGATGTGTCTGTCTTCCTCAAAAAGATAGCTTATTTTCCAGATTTATTGACATTACAGGTACAGAATCTTTCCTGTACACCAGAGCTGTACTACAGAGCAAGGGTCAATGCAAAATAGACCCAATTTCAGAAGGCCTAGCCATTAAAAAAGAGCAGAGATGTAGGTGGACATGGTTGAATGTTCAGCAGAGATTTTGCTAACACAGCCTAAATCCTGTGTCTCTTTCAAATTTTCATTTGCCTTCCTTGTTTTTCAGAGTTTTGTATCCATTATACTAGAAAGGCAGACAGCTTACTCTTAATGGTAGCATTTCACCTCTAACAGTACATAAAATTTAATGCACGAACATGCAGGAAAAGATTGACAGCTGCCCATAGGCATCATTTAGTGTCATGGATGCAAAACAGAAGTTCAGAGCTTTGAGAGGGGAAAAAAAACAAACGTAAAGTACAGACTTTATAATATGATGCCCCTTGGAGGTTACAGAATATAAAACCAGCTTAAACTCAGTTCTTGTGCCCTTAAGGATTCCTCTCTGATTTTCTCCTACAGTTGACTTTCAGCCCTTAGAACAAAAGGAACAACATCTGAAATTTCTCATGAAGCTGCTGAGAAATAAAGTATCTTTATGACAGTTTAAGCAACATGGGGAAAACAGTCCTATATTCACATATGGAACAATGGATTTCCAGCCATCAGCGTGTACTCTTGGGGTTACTATCAACTCACTGCTCAGTAGTGGTCAGAAAAGCAAATCAATGATAAGAATTATTAGGAAAGAACTAAATAACAAAACAGATGCTCTCATTGTCAAATTGTGTGTGATTGTGGTTGAACACTATATTCAACACTGGCCTTCCTTTTCCCTCCAGAGGTGGTTCAGAGACACTTTTAAAATATGCAATGTCTTCTAAAAGAAAAAACAAACAAACAAATCAAAACAAATTGGGATATGGCATATATCTGTAAAATCTGTGTATAATTATAGGAATAGATAGATAGGAATCAATTGCTCCCCTTTCCTGCAAATGTGAGGGCTGCAAGCCTTCAATAAAGTTACCAATTGCATAATTTAGACTATTCAGAAGGGCCTGATTCTTCACATAGCAGGTAGTGAAGATATGGGATACACTATGGTATGAGATAAATTGAAATGCTATGCCAAATGTGACAAAATGACTGGGTAAGTTCATAGGTAAATCCACTGAGACTGTATAAATGCATAGAGCCACTATGCTAAAAATGCTGGACTAGACCAGACTAGAGTAGATTGTTTCACTTGGAAGTGACCTACAGTGATCATCTAATCCAACTCTCTAACCAGCTGAGGGCTGACCAGAAGTCAAAGCATATAATTAAGGGCATTGTCTGAATGTCTCTTAAACACTGAGAGGCTTGGGATATCAATCACCTCTCTAGGAAGCCTTTCCCACTGTTAGATCTCCCGTTAGACACAAGATTTAGGCTGTGGTTCATAGAGAAATGTTTCATAACATCCAATCTAAACCTTCCTTGGCACAGCTTTGAATCATTCCCATGCATCCTCCACCAGAATCCAGGGAGAGGAGTTCAGCATCTCCCTCTCTACTTCCCCTCCTGAGATTGCTGCAGAGAGCAATGAGGTTGCCCATCATGCTCTTTTCTCCAAACCAAACAGGACCAAAGGTCACAGGCGCTCCACATAGGACATTCCTTCCAGCCCTTTCACCATCTTTTTTTGCCCTCCTCTGGATGCATTCATGGACTTTCACAACCTTCCTAAATCGTGGGGCCCAGAAAGGGACCAGCAGCAGGCTCAGTTTGAGAGAGCAGTGTGTGTGCCAGGGCAACTCAGAGACCAAACCCCACCCTGAGCTGCACCAAACACAGCATGACCATCAAAAGATGTGATCACCCTGCTGTATCCAGTGTTGCTGCTTGTAAAACCCTTGAAGGATTAGTTTGTTCTGCTCTTGTTCTCTGGCATTTTAGTACTGCCAGAGGCAGGATGCTGGACCAAACAAATCTTTGGTCTAGCTCAGACTGGCTCTCTGCTATGCTGTGCAGAGGTCCACACAGCCTAGGCAGACATCTAATGCTACACAGATGGACTGTAGAAAAGATTAAGAGTTTCTGCTCTTCCATGCAGTGAGGAATTACAGACATCTCCCTAATGCTATAGGAAAGAGAATACAGCAATGGTAAATAAAAGGTGTATGTAAATCACATAATTATTGCTAGGGAAATTCTGAAGATTATTGGGTTCCAAATGTATCCTATTGGGACTAATAAATATAGCTTTTAGATACACACATTCCATGTAGCATACAGGAGAACTTTAGACAGCAACTGCATGCTTTCAGAGATAAAAAAAGAAATAGATGTGAAAACTGAGTTTTTTCCAAAAGCACAGCTAGAAGCAGCCACCAATTAGATGAGTATCTTGACATTTTTTAATAAAACTGGGGAAATTGTTGCAAAAAGAATAGGTATCAAGCAAAATCATGTTTCAAAGCAACTAAATTTCCAATAAAAGAACATGCACAGAAGCATTCTCTTCTTATTAAATACTAAGCTAACATATTAGCATGTTTGACAAAGCTGATAATCTGAGTGGAAACCATTGTCATTGGCAAACCCTCAAAATATTATTATTTCAAGAATTTTAGCTTTGTGCTCTTGGTATCAGTCTAAGTTTGTAATGAAAAGCTGAAGTTGTGAGCCACAGAGGTTAGGAGGTTTTTCTTGTATGATTAAATGATGATAATGAATTTATAAATCCATGCCACTGGTAATCAGAAATCCACTATTCAGCTTAGAGCCATGAATTTCAGTGGGATATGCTTTTTAAACAAAGTTTTATCATATACACCCACAGTTCCCAAGTAGCTCTATTCCTGGGGGGGAAAAAACCCCAAAAAACCAAAAAAGCAAACAACTTAGGAGGTACAGTCAAAATGTCCTGTTATTTCCGATTAGTCCATAATCAAATTTTCTGTGCAACTTAACTGGTCTACTGGGGCTTTTTCAACCATAAGCACTTCTAGATTTTGATTAAGAAGTGCTTATTTAATACTTATTTCTGCAGAGACTATGTTCCTCATTTCTTGCTAGGGAAAATAATGAAATCCCTAAATGAAAGGGGTTTTTTGCACCTTTCCATGGCATTTCCCCCTGAGAATCTTTTTGTACTTATAGACAGCAGCAGCAGAGTTAGCTTGGCATAGACCCACCATTTCTTTTACTCCACAATCAAGAAACTAGGATGATATTTATCAGGATGCACTAATTTCAAGCAGACTTAGCATTTAATGCTTCTTCGTGCAATTTCTTTGTAAAGCAAATGAACCACATGGGAAAGTACATACTGGATCTGTGAGTGGGAGGGAATTATCCAGGCTTCCTAATACTGAAATAACCAACAGAATTGTTTACTAAATTGATTCTGATTTCTAAGGAGTTTCTGACAGCTATCACAATTCTTTGTCAAAGGATCTAAGAGACACTTACAGGAGCGTAAGTAGTTCCTTATTACTAATTAGCCATGTGGTTGGCTTTGAGATCTTTCGGGAAAGAACTATTCCTCTCAGAATGTGGGTTAATGTACAGAACCCAAATCTTCAGGGTTCTTTGCAAGCCAGACATTCATATTAGGAAGAGATGTCATAGTAGGAGCATATATCAAGCTGTGGAAGTCATAAAAGGGAACAGAAACAGGCAGTAATTTCAGCAAATCTAGGACTTGTGTTAAGTAGATGCTCTACAAAGCATTCAATTTTAATACGTCTGTAAAACTGAAACCAAAATCACAGCTATGCTGGTCCCTAATCTGACCTTTGTTTCCAGACCATAGGGTTCTATTTGGAACCCCACAACTGAGATTTCTGTCTTTTCCATAAATGGTGGAACAGGTCTTCTGTAGCCACCCAGAGAGCACTGGATGAGAAAATAAAAATAAAAAAATTAAAAAAAAAAAAGGTGTAAAAAATAAGCTGTCCACATTTATAAAATTATTTTCTTTTAAAAATACAAACAAACAAAAATTTAACACCATCATGCTTGAAGGAACTATCCTGTTTATTTAACAATGCAGCATTGTTGAGCTTTATGCAAAGTCCAAAATGTCTGGGTATTTGCTTTCTGCTGAACCCAAAATAGAAAGTTAATTAGTCTTAGCCAGATTTTTAAAGGCTTAGTATAAAGCAGAGAATTTCCATGGAATTTGTGGTCTGAATGTCATTAGACAAAGAATCCAAGCTAGTCATGCTGCTTCCAGAGTTATATCAGAAAGACAACTTGAAACTTGAAGAACCACTCCTTCAAACTTTTATTCCTTCCCCCACCTTGACAACCAAGTAAATGCAATTTACTCCCCTACATTCTCCTCCGACTCACTTCTTCCCATTCCCAATCTTTTCTCCCCAGCCTTTATTTTCACTTGAATGAAAAAAAGAGGGTTTTCCTCCAGAGTATATCTGACAGGAGTCATACAAGGAGGCAGTTTGTTTCACAAACACAGATGCTGGGCATCAACACGTGCCAAATACTACTTTGCCTTACATGGAAAAAGGACACGTACACCATGTGCACTTGCAGGAATTGAGAGAGAAGTGTGACCTTCTTTTCTTTCTGAAGATGCAGAAATGAGGCAAAGATGTTTTTGAGGGAGAAAATAATGGACGATGGGGTCCTGACTACTTAGAGAGGCATGAGAGGGATTTCCTTACCTTCTCCTCCTTCCTGAAAAGGGGTACACAGAAAGTAAAACAGAGGAAGTCAACTGTTTCTTTCAGGATGTTCTGTGTTACTTTTAGAATGCAGTGTTTGTTGTAACAGAAGCCTTATCTGAGATGCAAAATCAGGTGAGCTGGAAAACCTGTATGAAACATTTTTTACTCTTAGCTTATGATCCAACTGCATACATCTCCAGACATTTTCTGCTGGTAGGGGCAGTAATTTCTTCATCCATCAAACTGATTCTCTAACCCACCACAAGGACTTCTTTATTCTAACTTCAGCCTCCCAGAAGTGAGTCCCTCTGGGTCATACATTCAGTATTTCCCACAAGAGCAAAGTGGCAAGTCATATTTGTGGAAAAAGTTAAATAATGCAGCAGGGGGAAAAATTTTTCAAAGAAAAAATATTTCAAAATTTAGACTTGGTTAGTTTTGTTTGGGTTTCTTGGTTTCGGGGGTTTTTTTTGTTTGTTTGTTTTTTGTTGGATTGTTGTTTTCTTTTTTTTTTTCATTTTAACCATTGTGAGAGACTATTTTGTAGGAAATTTAGTGCTTAGGGATGAGATTATTTTAAAAGAGCAACTATAACATGCAATATCTAGTCCCATTTCTCTTTTTTTTCATAATACGGTGTCCATCACATACAGAAATTCACATCACTTAAGAAACTGGGCCACTGGCACAAAGTGTTTAATTTCTGCCATTGCTATAATTTCCTGATGCCTGTCTCCCTGAACTGCTAGCTGGTTTACCATCTGCTTCCATGTGTGCAAATCTGCATCTTAGTGACAATCTTATACAGGTTTGTCAAACTGCCCACACTTCTGTGGGTATCACCTGAACACAATATTAAACAGGCTGTCAAAAGAGCATTAAATATATGACATAAACAAAGTATACAAGAGAATTTTTAAACAGGCTTTTGTTTAGGTCCCTATTGCATAGACCAAGTCAGACTTCAAACAACAGAATTCAAGACTTCCCTTTTGTGTCTAAAACTGGAGTGAACAAGAAACAATGTAAGAAAAAAAATTAAATCACATTTTAATTTTCTTTAGATAAAATTACAGGTATGATCCCACCCTCCAGAAGGATAATTTCTGTATAAACAAAGAACTGTTTCATAGAAGTAAAGGAAGACTTTTGTTGTGATGATGTAATGCACGAGCAATTTTTTACAACATTAACTCTGAAGACCCGGGCAAAACAGAATTGAAACATAAAGCTGTCCCACAGCTGATAGTCAGATGAGTTCTATGAAGCTATTCTATATGTCTTTAGACCAGCCATTAGGGTGCTCTAGGGTTTGCTAATGCCCATTTTGATTTACATTTGAATTCAAAATTAGAGATAATAGTCTGAAATAAAAGTAGTTCTCTGCATCCTACATGAGTCAGTCACATTCACACCCCTGGGCCAAGGCTGGAGATGGTGATAACAGGTCATGTGCATGGGAAGTAACTTTCTGTGTAGGGATGGAATATTTAAGTTTGTTCTTAGTTCAGACCATGTCTTATTTAAAGTACATTTGGGGCACACTGGGATTCAGGAAGTAATGTAAAGTGTACCTACAGCTGCAGCAAGCAATAAACCAAGGTGAATCAGAGCTGTCCTGGATGGATAATAAGAAATGTTGCATTTCATAGTGGTTTGCTCCCAACTTCAGATGCATATGTAGAAAAATACTGAGTCATCTAAAAATCAAACTTTGTCTTTCAGTCATATTAAGTGCTCAGTTTATTCTGTTAGATGATGCTCTGCCAGGTATCTGCCACTTGCTACATCTTTGCTGCTTTAAAAGCATTTTCCATTTAGCCAATATGTTTTACATATTGGATGAAATGCATGAATGACAGGAAAAAAATAAGGGACACTAAAAAGCTCATGATAGGTTTTGCTTATGACGGAAAAAAATGTAAAATTAATGAAGCTTAGGCAAAGACGTGAAAAGAGAATATGGAGTGATCTGCCCATATACTCTGGCTCATGCACTATTTTCTTTTTCTTTTTTTGCTTTGAAATCACTCCAGCAACCAGAAGTGCCTAAGCATTAGATACACAATAAATATTACATTTGGTGTTTCTTTAGTTTTACCATTACTTTTTATCCCAATCCTGCACAGCATTTCAGCACATATATCACCACCTCAAATTCCTGTGCCTGAAATCAAAGTATAAACTGGCTATACTTTGCTGCTGTAGTGTGTTAATATTCTGGTTGCTAAGGCGATGCACTTACTGAGTTAACTCTTGCCGAGTAGTTTGCCTAATAACATGACAATATGAGTCAGTACAGAGCACTGTACAGTGACAGCTAGATAACTCCTGATTTTTCAAGTTGAGTCCTTTAAAATTAGCATAGACATCCCCAACCTACACAGCATTTTGCAACACACTTTATATATATGCTTAATTTTCTATAGTGCCACCAAAATAAAACAGCTAAAAAATTCCCCCATGCTCCAGAAAACAGAATTTGTTGCTGATTTTTTTTTCCTTCCCCAAAATGACAGCAATATTATAGCATTGTGGACACTGCTTTAAAGGGAGAGAGAAAGAAACATGGACAGTTCTCTGTGGTCACTGGGTATCTATTCATAGCTGAATGATGTTAAAGCCTCGGTAAATCACCCACAAATTTTGGATGCTTGAATCAGAATAAAGATGAAGGGACAGGAGACAGCCTTTTGGGGAAAACAGACTGTTTGTCTCCTCCTGCCCCCATCTATCTGCACTTGTAGCTTTACTCAGCCAGAAAACATTTCAGTGAATACCCATCCTTGCAATTTGGAAAAAGCAGTTAGTGACTCTATCATCTTCCTTCTTTGTACTTCTAGCCACCTACAAGTGACATTGTGTTTCTGTAATAGGCCATTATGCTGTCTGCTTGAAAGCATTTGTTTGATACAACTCCTTGCAAAAGTACTAGAACTCACATTTACTTCTATCTTTCTAAAATGTATTTCAGATGTTTAATGCTTTTCTTTTTTTTTTCCCTTCTTTTTTGTTTAATGCTTTTTCTCTTTTTTTTTCTTTCCTTTTTCTTTTAATGATGCTACTTTCAAATGAAAGCAGCTCTCTACCTGTAACTTCAGATCTGCTCTTCTATATTATGGTTGACCCTTCATAACAGTCAGGAAGGCTGTGGTTAAGTAATTTTTTTTTTTTAACACTCTCCACTCTCCCTGCATTATCACAAAAAATTTCAGATTTAGGAAGAAAATCCATCCAGCTGTCACTATCCCCAGAGACAGCTGGTTAATTCCCACTGAATGACAGGGAAAAAAGTGCTAGGTGTCTGCTTTGAGAGCTGACAGCCTTTCAAGAACAGCTGGTAACCAGGTTCAACCATCCAGTAAGGACCAGTACAACCAGAGACAAGCTGGAAGAGAGCAGTTCAGTCCTTTCCTTAAATTGTAAGCAGTTATAGTTTTTAAAAATAATTTTTCTTATTCAATTATTTGTTTTCATTAAAAATCAAAAGGGAAATCAAAACTCCTTTGTCTTCTGGGCATAACAGCTGCATAACTGTGTTGAAAGCAGAGATCTTTCATTTTATAACCTTGTTTCATAGGCATTCTGCTTGGAGACTGCCTGAACACCAGCCAGAAGAGCCAGGTGATGCAGACTGGGAACTGCAGACCACTCCAAGCATGTGACAGAGAGCAGTTATCAAGGTGAACAATTATAGATGCAAATGAGATCTAATACTGAAAGATGTGAACAGCCAAAGTTCTGAGCTATCTGCATACACAGAAGTCACTCTGTGTCAGTACTAGGTGACATTGATGAAGATCACTGTGCATCAGTGACTAAAAAGTTGAGGGGAAATGGGGTTGTTTATTACTCTTCTGCCCCTCCTCATTCTAACATTCAACTTATACGTGATTTTTCAAAGCAGAGATATCCAAAGCCTACTTGTGTGTGTAGTGAGGAGTCTACTTAGGAAGAAACTACTCCCAACTCTTCCCTGCTGGTCTAAGACCTTACAAATAGCACACAGACAGCATCTGTATGAGATAGTTGCATAGCCCTTTAACTCATGTACTTAAATCAAGCAACTTCTGGAAGATATGAATATCCCTTCCTTCCAGCCAGCACACTCCTGGTCTAATGAAGGAAAAGAGAGAAGCAGAAATGGTAGGCAGATATTTCTGACCCCTAGAAGAACTCCATACTGTGAAAACAGCCATGAGAAGTAGAATACATTTGTTCCTCCATAAGATAAGGCCTTTCTAGATAGATTATGATGCTAGGGTCAAGTCAGCATCTTTATGCTCAGGCTGCAGGTTAAGTGATCTTTCTTTGGAAGATTTCTATTTCTTGGCAATCCCCATTCCTGACAGAGTTGGTTTCATAATAATATCTCTTTGTGGCAGTCACCCCACACAGCTCCCTAAAATCCACACAGACCAAGCATGGAGCACGTCCGTTAGCCTTGCCCCTCCTGATAGCCTCTGCACCAGGCAGACCTACTTTATAATTGTATCTTTTTTTTTTCAACTCCTTTAAATACTCTATCCCTTGAATATTTCTTAGGATGGGATTTCAGAGCTCTAAGGCCCCTTGAAAGAAAAAGAAGAAATCCAGGGTCACTTTCCTGAACTGCAGTGGTGGATTTCTGTCTCTACCCAGCACTGTGCAGTATTTATTTCATCTTCTGGCTTTCTTATTCTTTGCTCTAAAGAAAGAAGAGTTTCTTGATTGGCAAGAGCACTGATCAAACCAGTAATAATCTGCTTACATGCTTCATCAATGAGACACAGCTAGGCTACAGCAGGCTTGTACTGCACATCATCACCATTCCCACTGGGGATTAGGATGATTATAGCAGTGACCAAGGCCATGGGAAGGATTTTGTCCTGATCACACTTTTCCTGCTGACACACTATCTGCAGC
Organism: Molothrus aeneus; assembly: GCF_037042795.1. Classification (NCBI taxonomy): domain Eukaryota; kingdom Metazoa; phylum Chordata; class Aves; order Passeriformes; family Icteridae; genus Molothrus; species Molothrus aeneus. The sequence continues at coordinate 86,021,130 of NC_089646.1, forward strand.
AGCCATTTCCTTAGTCAGGTTAATGAAAGTCGCTTTCGTTTGTGTTTTCTCATTTATGATGACAACTGCTAGAAAAAAAGATAACCTCTCTGACCTCAGCCATTATCTCTCACTGCGGCTTTTCATCGCTGAATCTGATAATTGAAACTACAGAGTCAGAAGAGCAGCACTCTACATAGTTTAGTTCCTAATCATGTGAAACCTGAATCCCAATGAGAAATTTATGTGTAACACTAATTATGACTGACATTCCCTGTTAGGGTGGGAGATAAAAATCACATCACAATGTAGCTGGAATGGTCTTGCAACCTCTCTACCGCTGGCTTAATATTTCTATACAAATACCTTGACCTTTAGAAAAGAGAGCGTAGAGGAAAAGCAGGAGATGTTTTTAGCATTAAATGATTCCCATTTGTAACTCTATGAATGGCACATTTGGTCCAATTTCTAGTCTCTGGCATTTCTAAACTGCCATGTTACAAATAGGCAGCAGGCTATAAACTTTCTCCTTAGAGGGAAGGCAGGCAATCAAGTTAGTACTCCAGCAAGCAGGTCTGTGATGCTGCTGTGTCAGAAATCTCACAGCTACAGACAGGTGCAAAGGAATAAAGGTGATGGAAAACCGGGACTCATGGATTTGCTAAATTGGGGTTCTCATCAAGCTCAAATTAAATATTTTGTCTATATTGGTTTTGCCATACTGTTTCTAATAAGAGCAGGAAAAAACATACTCAGACTTTGCAGCATCTGATAGTGAAGATGCTCACTTATAGCGAGCCTTGATAAAATTTGCATTCTCATTCCCATTTGGCACCTTACAGCCCACAAAAGATACTGCAGTGCCTTTATCATAAAATTTAGGAGTTGAAGAGATACAAGACTCTCACCCAGCAACCAGGAGGGTGCAGAAGAACCAGCCGGTGGATGGACAGCTCTGTTACTTTAGTGATTCTTGGCAGGCATGCAATGTATAGCAAGGTTTGCTTTCTGAAATGTTCACATTCGTCTCCAAGCAGCATCCTCTCTTCCCGAGACAACTGTGGAATCTCCCCTTTTATCCCCCCTGCCTTCACACCAGTCATAAGCAGGATCTGAATTCAGTCTTACATTCACAATAAATTACTTACTGGCAGCTAGGGTGAAATCTGGGATGTTCAGCAGATTTACAATTCTGTTAGACAGCTACACAAACATTTTCAGATGTTTAGCATATACAGGAGTGGATGATATTGTGCATTAGGTTTCTCTATCTGTGAAGAGAGTTTGTAGTCTTGAAATTGAAAGGGATGTGGACTTATGCTTTAATTGGATTGCTGAACATTTAATCTGAGGAATCATGACGGCAGCAGGAGTTTACATTTCTGCATATAACCATGCATCATCACATGTGTCTTTCCCCAGCGCTAAGAATTCATGGCAAAGCAAATGAGTTCAGTCTGGTATACATGGAAACAGGCAGAGCTACAGAGGTGCTGTAGTGATGGGGGTGATGGGGGTACAGATATCCCATGGGGGAGCCCTTACATGACACCTCCTCTCAAAAACCTTTGTTAATGCAGGGGTGCAAACAATGAAGCTGAGTTGTGGGAAGATAAGTCATATGATAGAAGGGTATCCTGGTTTCAGCCACAACAAATGGGAATACCCACGCATGACAAGAAGTTTTGCTATGCCTCTGGCATCAGCTTGAATTTTTAGCTCTAGTTCTGTAAGGCAAAACCACAATCTCTCTGCTGTCTGATCTGAAAAACAGGTAGCAAACAGTCATCTGCAAGGGAGCAGTATGGAACTTGTATCCATAGATGATGCTCAGAGGGAAAAGGAGTTATTAAATCAATAGTCAGAGAGACAAAGAGACCTTAGATTAATGATCTCAATTTAGTGACCTTCCTGGGAAACAGAACACTCATTTACATCCTGAAGAGCAATCAGGAATTTTTTGCAAGTTATTATAATGGCTTCAAAATAGTTTTAATTGGGAAAACTGATTGCATCATCTCTGCATTGCTTCTACTAATTGAAGAGCCCCAGAGACAGAAAAGTTACAGTCTCTCTCTCTGGACTGTGTGTGCACCATTAGTCCCAGCTAATGCAAGCTCCTGGAGCACAGTGGGATGGCCACTGCTGAGCACACATACCCGGCTCCAGACCTGGAGGAGCTCCTACAAGATGCCCAGACAGAAAGCTTAGAGCACATAACACAGGAGTGCTAATGCAGTTGGTAACTCTCCCAGCCATGATAAAGAGCCTATAGTAAAATTCCAGTGGGCAAGTGGTACAGAACATGAAGGAAAATATGGCATAACCAACACTGTGTGCGGTGTCAGTGCTCCCTGCCCTTCCTGCAGAAGGAAAGTAGCTCCCATGGTGGCCAGCAAGCCAACTTCAATGAGAATAACCTACAGCAGTGATTTGTCAGCTGGCAGTAAGAGGCTGAAGCCACTTATTCTCAGAGGAGCTGAAGACCCCAATAACATCATATGGACCAGTGGGGCTGCAGACATCTGACTCCCATCTGCTGCCCAGGGAGCCTTCCCAGTGTCTGGGCTGTAGGAAGGGCTTTAGGCAGTCTCCTGTCTTCCTTGCCAGATGGAGAATAAATGCCTATGACACATCACCATCCAAACATGGATATTGCTGGGTGCAATCTCAAGTGCAGCACCCCAGCTGATATTTTTAAGAGCAGCTCGTGTGTTTCTCTGTTGTGCTGGGAAGGATAGCTCCATTTTTGTATTCCACTGGGCTGGGCACCAAAGGCAGGAACAATGAGCTGACAGATACCTGCAAGTTGCTTCATCTGTAAGTATGCTACCTTTTCCCAGAACCACACTGTTCACATCTGTAGCAATCGGAAACTAAGCTTTGTTTGGTTCCTTCCTGACCTCACTTTCCTGACCTTAAACATGTGAAATCTGGTCCCTCTTCCTTTCAGGCTGCTGGAAGCTTCCAGAAATGAACGATTTCTCCAACACAGATCTTGCCAGAAGGTGTCCTAGACAAATGTACATAATGTCTAAAGACAAACTACTGCCAGCAAAATATAAAGTGGAAATATTTACTGGTTATAAGGAAAATTAATTTTTCAGAGCCTGGGATGAGCATGTTTTACATGCACAAATTGGCACTAACACTCCCAGTTGAAGTGCTACACATGTAGTATGTATTTAAAACATATATTGAAATGCATGAGAAAGTAGTATTTAAAAAAATAATCATCAAGGACAGTTGAATGATGTGTCCACTACAGAAAAGGTGGGAAAAGGAAGAAAATAGCTGAAATTCAGTCTAAGCAGAAAACCCAGCAAAGACTACATGAAACTTTTCAACAGCTCCCAGCAGTGCAGGGTCTGTGGTTCTTTAAGGAAAAGGGTCATCTTTCTTTGATTGATTTAACTCCAAAGTACTCCTTGGCTGCTCAGTTTCTGCTAAGGGAATTATATTTTCTGAATTACTTCTTCTTTCCCCATTGTGGGGGAAGTTTAAACACTGTAAAATCTTGCCCAGAGCTTTTGATATGACCAAGACAGTCTCATAAACCTGCTTGAACTCAGGCCCAGCTAAGAGTTTAAATTCAATATAGAATTATTTGGAATTTGTTATAGAAAAAAGGAAGCAAGGCTTTCAGAGGAAGCCTTCTTCATTGCAAAAGTTCACTTTTTAAGAAAACCAAAAGTAGTATATCTATACATGGGTGAAATCACTCTCTATCTCCTCTAGACACAGATATGTAGTAGATTTGTTTTAAAAAAGTTCAGAGTCTACTTTTCCTGATACCTTTTTTTAAAGAGCAAAATAAAAATGAAGAAGTAATTCCGCACTTATTCCAATAGGGAAGGAAGAGTTGGAGGGGACAGAGGGATTGTCACTAAACAAGTGACAACCAGCAGGCACCTGTGTATTTGTATAAAGCAGCACAGCAGCCAGAAGCACCTCTAGGACACTTTACAGTGTACTGCCTCTTTTTGCCTTTTATGTCAGATTATTTTCCTCAAAACTGGTATTAAAGGGTTTCTTTCCTGGAACTAGTGGTCCCAGAAAACTTTAAACCATCTGACAGGCATAAGCTATCTCCACAAAACATTAAATAAACACCTGAAAGACTCTGAATACTCACTCCTTTGAAAATCTGCTTCCTTCAGAACATTGTTAGTCCTGTTCACACCCTCTTCTGTAGGGAAAAGTTGTACATACTGGAATTTATGCCTGCAGGGACCATGCTCAGACCAAAGGTCTTTATGTTAGGATGAAGTACTATGTGCACTTGGGATATGTGAAGAACAATATCCACAACAGGTGGCAGAAAAATGCCTCCCTGGAGGACAAGACAGAAGGCACTAATTGCTTTCATTATAAAGATTCAAATATAGACATTTGCATGGTGTTACACATCACTAGTCAACCCTCCATATCATTAGTCTTTCCACTGACTTCAAAGCAGAACAAATTTCTTTCATGGAGAAGCATACTTTCATTAGTGCCAGAGTGGGAAAGACTAATCCCTCCTCCCCCCACCCATCCTGTCATTCCCATTCCCCACGGAACAGGAAACTAAACCCCAAATCAGCTTTTCCTTTTTCTTGCACAGGTGCTCAAGAAAGACCTTAAAGAATAGCTGTTTAGGAAACAGTGGGAGAGAGCAGACTTCGAAAACATAGAAGAACCCTACTGTGAGCATCTTTCTTGATGGACCCAGGGCTGCATTTACAACAAGGAAATTAAAATAATCCTGCAAAATAAAATGCTCTTTTTCAGTACCTCACCTCTTGATTACATATGGAATTTAAATAACTGTGTGTGTGCTACAGTATAATTACCAACTCTGTTACACTTAGTACACAACTTCTGCACTTGGCTTAGAGACTTGTTTCAAGGATAAAGCCTACTGCATTCCAAACCTGGTGACCCAAAAAGCAAGCACTGAGCAAAACAGTAATTTGGTATCTGCATGCATCCATACATGAGGTCACTTTAAATGATTTTACTAAATTTGACAGACAACAAGATTGGTGCCTGAGTCATATTTTCCCTTTTCCTTCTCACTTTAGCCCATTAGGAAATCCATTTTTCTTCTCAGCCAATACAGGGCAGGAGGCAGAAATGAAACATGAAAGCAACAGTCTTGTACTTCTTCAAAAGCATTGGGAAGAGCTGGGTCTGGGATGCAGGAAAATAGGTAGCTTGTTTAGGCTGTCCAAAGCAATAAAAAATCAATCTTCCCCATCCGTACTTATAAATACAGCATTTAACAGCTGAAACAACTTCCTGGTACTTTTGGCCTGACCTGGCAATTACTAGAAGCCAGTATTTCTTTCATTTAAACTTTATCTTTTAGAGGCAGGCTAGCTCAGTTCCAGTGTCACCACCTCTGCTTCTACAGAATGCTGAAGATTATTTTATAGGAAATGCTTACTGGATTGAAATTACACCCCCAAGTCATAAGCAAACAGGAGAACTAGAGACTGGAAACAGCGAGGAAAGGAAAAAGGTTTTATTTGAAGAAGACAGGCAACATAACCTAGCTTGTAAACAGGCTTAAGGTTTGATAGCAGTTTCTCCTGAAACTTGGATGTGGTTTAGACTTGAAATTACAGCTTTAGCTACTTACTTTGTATAGCTATAACAGCCTCTAAGACAGTATTTAAATATTAATGAAAGAAATAGCTATTCCAGCACTCAGGCCTCCCACCTGAACGCTCACAGCATGATTTTCTAGGCAGATTTCTACAGAATTTAGCCAACCTATACCTCTGATCAGGAATCGATTTGATACAGAAAGGACCATGGGGTAATCAGATGCTAAGCAGAAAGTAATTTGGCAGGAAATGTGTTTGCACATTAGATCAGGAACAAAGGGGCATGTGGAGATATGAAGGAATCAGTATTTGCACTGGAGACAAGCTAGTTCAGACAAAATATTTAGTTTATATATAGTTGTGTTTTTGCTTGGATCTAAGACAAATCTTTAAAAGTCAAGTTCAGAAAAAATCACTTAGCTTATAATAATGTTTCTCTTTTTTCTCTTAATTTCCTGAAATACAGACACCTAGAAATGTATTTTACCAAATCTGCCACAAGTTTTACTCACAGATTGATCGGTGAAAGATTTACCATCTGTTGGTATTTTTTGCTGACAATTGCCTCAATATATTAATTGCACATAGAAATATACTGAACTTATTTATTTAATTTTTCCCAAATACAATAAGTTGTTATGGTATAACTGAGGGCCACAGGGATGTGAGGCCATGTGAGGGATAAGTGAAGGAAGATTACAGTTAAAGGCTTACTATTTAAGTACAATAATATTTTTCTTAAGAGTAAAAGATTTAGGAGATTTTCAGGCTTTAGCAGCTAGCAGTATGATCTACACAAGGGAATATTTCTATCATTTACCAACATTTCTAAGTATTAGGGAAAGGAAATATTATGAATACTTTATTTAGGTCTTGAAAGATTTGATTTTAGTAATAAAACAGATATTAACATATGAATGATATGTCTTTAATACACATCACAATGTAGCCTGCTATTAAAAGTTTGATTTTCCTGTTTTCCCACTCCCCAGCTTAAAAAACCAAAAGGAACATAGAAGAAAACCAATAACAGTGTTTGTCTCTACTGAGAAAAGTATAATAAAGCTACATTCTCCTTTATATATCAAGATTTTAGACAGGACTGGAAGTGCTCCAGGCCAGCTCTGACAGATCTGGCAAACACAATTTCAGACTTCATACAAAAACAGAAACCAGAATAATATATTCTTAAAGAAATAATGCAAAAGAATGCAGACACAATGGACTGACATGAGCATTGAAGGAATAATTCATTTGTTTAGTGCTGACTATCAGATAATTTCAACTATTTGGAGTAATGTTTTTGAAGGCAGTGAGGTGGGACTTTTTAGTGAGGTGGGACTTTTCTGCTGTCTTCTTCCTGTTCTTCTACTGCAAAAATACCCTATACAATTGTACATAACTGGTCTGCAGCAGGAATGTGTAGCACATATCCAAGTTCCCATAGCTGGCTCAAGTATCTAACTCATATTAACAGTTGACAGTATTTTTGTAGAAGGCCCCACATGGGAGAGCCTTCCCCATCTCCATTTACTTTGGGCAGTGCTTTACAAGAAAACAGTTCAGGAAAACAGCTCATCCTCTGCAAATAGCCACTCCATGGTGAAAAATGCAGCAACAAACTAAATAGCAGTGGATGAAGAAAGAAGAACCAGAGAATATCAGTTTTCATAGTTTGTCTTCTACCTCATTCCTGCTTGGAATAGGGCAAAGACATCTTGTTCTTCTACAGCTATCTAACTTAGTGGAGGTTGGTGCAAATTTGACCATAGATTTCATATTAATTCATACCATACCTTATTCATATCCATAATTCATATGCAATTATAATAAAACATGAATTATAGCATACAAATTAATATATTATGTGCTATATATTATAATAAATCAGACAATAACCATATATTTCCTCTTAGTTTCATATTAATTCAAATCTGAATATTTATATCTGAGATTTTTAATTAAAAATACTATTCTGAGAACCCAGACACCCACATATGTTTAGGTACTTAATTCTTCTTGAAAATGGTGTGGGATTTAAGCATTTTCATATTTCGAGGGATCTTGAAAACAGTCATTACCCAATGAATCCCTACAGACTTCAGGGAAGGCAGATATAACGAAAGCAAATATTCAGGAGTCCTTCCAGTAGAAGATACATTTCCCATAGGCATCAGGCATGGCGAAAGATTGTTAGTCTGGATAATAATTGTATTATATCTAAAACACCACAGCTGCCCAAAATCTATAAACTGAGAAGTGATTCTTTTCTCCTAACAGCCTTCCACATTTCACTGCTGTTCAGAGTGTCTAGAATAACTCTGTTGTCTGTATTTATTACGGGTTTATTGTCCTAGGTCACCTGGCAGAGACCTAGCACACAGAAATTCCCTCTTTTGCAGCAGTGAGCTACTGAAGAGTTATTGTCATAGAATCATAAAGGCACTTACCTTCGTACACACTCCTTTTCTACAGAGCAGAGCACAAGTGGTGACAAAGGACCCAGAGAATGGAACTTATGGGTGATACCAGTGTCAGCTCTCTCCACCAATGCACACCAGTTCCCTGTGCCAAGCATTTCCAACATTAGTTGTAATCACAGCAGTAGCCAGTGCACATACCTGCAGCCAGAGAAAAGCTCAATTATTTTCCAGAACTCATCTAACTGCATAGCAAATAACTTTCACAGGGTGATATTTCAAAATGATTATGCCAACAGTGAGAGTAAATTCCCACTGCACACCAAACAGTTTCAAGGCTCTGATGGGGAAACATATGAGAAGCCCAATTTTTAGCCACATGGATCAGCGGTTCTTCACAACGAGAGCAGAGTGGCAGTTTACAGCTTTCAGGTCAGCCAGTGAACCAAGACCTTTTTTACCCAAATTCACCAGAGGATCCAGTGGCCAAACACGTTCAATGTTTGCAGCTGAGCATCAGCTACCACAGCAGTATTGGCACCTGGGATTTCTACACCCTCTGAGGATCCAGTACCAAGAAGTAAATACAGAACAGGCAGCCCACTGCCTCTCAGATATATGAGAACCTCTGCTTTCAATGTTGGACACTGCACCTTGACTCTAGTGCAAACCCAGAAGGTGCCCACAAAAAAGATTGCAGTGGTAATTTAGAGGGAAAAAAAAATCAATGCAGAGTTTGAATACCCAAGTTTTTGGGAAAGGAAAAAGGGGGTTTACCCAATATAGCCTGCTGCAGTAAACTAGCAGGGGAAGGCAACCAATGCTGAGTTCTTTGCCACAGGAGAGATAACTAAGGGCAGTTCCAATCATGCCTAGGTGCTTTCGCTACCTTTCACAAACAGCATTCCTTATATCAGCCTGAGCAGGTAAGACCTGTGCTACAATTCTTTGGGCTCATCTGAGTGATCTAAGTATGTAAGTAAATTATGATTTTCACTCTTTTGTGCACAAAATTAATATGAGAAGATTTCAAGCCTTGTTTTCCCATAAATATGCCATTTCCTACAAATCAATGTTCTTTCAAGTAATTTGGAAACTTTAAACATTTTCTGGCAGAAGAGAAAACTTAATCTAGATCTTTCTGTATTCTAGGTCAGTGGTCTAGCTGCTGATTTCCAGTCTGGTCCTGGTCCACTGAAGCCCTTCATATTAGGTGATTTTTTGTGCTACCTTTACTCTGCTTCTATTGCTCCCCTCAAACCTGGAAACCCTTAAGCAGATACAGCTAATTTTATTCATATTACACAACCAAAAGTCTAACTCAGTATCAGAATGCCTCTAGCAGAGGGCAGCAGAGTGAGAGACAAGCATTATCCTGAAGTCAGGCAAATTAAAGTGCTATCTCCATTGTACAGGCTAAGCAGCAGAAGGGGAGATTAGGCAAGTTGCCAGAGGTCACAGGAAAAAACATCTCTGATAGTGTGGGGAGCTTAGATGCCTTGAACCCTATTCAAAGCTGCAGACCATCACTTCCCTTTAGCCTGTAACTAAAAGTTACTTCTGTGAGCCTGGAAGGCAGGTTGTGTCTCAGGTGTTACCAACTTTGAGAATAATTTTGTTCATCTGCCTAGTGACATTTCCCACTGCTGCCGCATGCAAGGTCTCACACTGCAGCAGGGGAGAAGAGATTGCTGCTCACAAAGCCAGGAAATATGAAACCTTAAGGAATAACCAGAAGAGCTGACAGGCAGGCAGAGCATCCTAAACAAATTCAACTCATCCCTTAATCAATTGAATTGCTTTCCAGCCGATTGAGCCCTGTAGGCTTTCAAATCCCAGAATATAGACCAAGTATTAAAGACTACCTTTTGGTCTGCATTTGTAACTGTAGGATTCAAGGTCAATTCCAAATAGATCTTCACACAAATCTTCAAGATGATGACAAAAGAAAAGAAAAAAAAAAGAAAAAGCTAGAAAGAAAATTAACCTCCGATGAAAGCTAGTAATAATCTTGACTCCTAACTCCTGATGCTCTCCACGGCAAAAGAGGGTTATTATGCCCTCCCTTCCCCTTAAAAGAGCAAATCCAGGCAAAAGCAAAAATAAAAGAAATGTATTTTTCTGAGACGACACTGCCACCTATTGTCACTGCTATGTTTTCTCTTTTTAATTAAGCCTTTTACAGTCCATCAGATATGTGGTCAAAATCAAACCTTTCCCCTTCTTCCTCAATCAAAAACTGTTTGAATTAACCTCAGCTTTCATCTTCTCATTATCACCCCCAGATATGTCTTCACAAACAACCCATAATTTTGTTACTGGCCCTCCTGGCTACAACAAACAAGACAGAGAGTAAGCTCATTTCCCAGTCCATGTCCTGCAACTTAGACTACTCTTCTTTTTCATTTGGTGACCCCTGTCCTTTCCCATTTCTCACTTGCACAGTGAACAAATAACAGTTTCCTCTTACAATCCTTGTACATATTCACACATTTTTTGTTCTGATGACAACTTTTAGGATATGCCCAGAAAATACCCAAGGGCACTAAATGGGCCCATACATAGCCACTCTCAGTAAAACTATACATCACTGCACTCCCAAAGACTGGCTTCCTTAGAAAATCTAACAAGAAAGCACATGTAGCCAACACCTTCCATATTTCTGCTCTAAAAATATTTGTGCATTAACTTAAATTTATACACAAGTAATTCCAAATGGAAGGGAAAATATAATTATTGCTATGTATAAACTATGCTATTCTTATTGCTATGTGGAACCATTACTTGCTTTCTTCAGTTACTTTTGGTTCTTGGGTAAAACAACATGGAATGGTGTTAAGAGATGGCAAAATAATCATGAATAAATTTAGATTAAAATGGAAGTATTTCTATATTAAAAGTGAGTTTAATATGACTGCTGCCACAAAAAGAAGAAACAAGTAGCAAATCCCAGCACTAAGCTAGAATTTTCCTTCTCAAAGTAAAGACATTTCTTGCCACAACACTAGAAACCATGCAGAATCATTTTAACCTCTGCAAAATTTTACATGTAGAAAAATCCCTCTAATACACAAATGAAAAGTTTCAGCATTTGATATCAAAGAAGATGAACTGAGAGAACATGCATATTTTGAAATTTTCTTTTTAAATTGTCAATGCTTTAGAGATTCTGTGGAGATGGAGGTGCTATGTTTAGCATCAGAAATTGTGCAAAAACAGCAAAAGCAAGCAGAATATGTTTGCCTTTTAAGGTATTTTCAAGTACCCCTGTGGAAGGATACCAGTGATGAGCAGGGCTGTAATCCCTTTCTCAGGGCACCCCAGTGGGTTCCTGGTGATCTTATTCAGGGTCACAAGCTAGGGTCAGAGCTCACCAGATGCTTCAGGTTTATCTGGAGGGGGAAGACACAGGTGCTTCTTCCTTCTGTTACTCTTCTAGAATTAAGATAACTTGATTTAATTTTTTCCTGATCCATTCTTGGTTGCTTACAACCAATGTGATGATTACCTCTCTGGCTGGATCCAACCTCATCTTTTCCTTAGAGGTGCTGAAAATATCTCCTCTCCCATCCTCAGTCCTTTAGGACACAAGGTTTTTAAGTGTTATCCTTCCCCACCCATTAAAAAACAGGTCCTGTTTGGTTTATACACTTGAATTCTTTCAGAAGAATATTAACAATTTTCCTCACAGCAAATTTGCTAGAAGCATTACTAGAAGAGCAGTTTTGAAGGGTGTGATCATTTTTGCAACTTGATTTTCCAAGCCTGTTTTATGTAAAAAAGTTCAGAGCCAAAGGAAGTTCTTCACAAGAGGGAATCATTCAAGCATGAAAACTCATTTGAAAAATAATTACTTCAAGTTCAGCCAGTCCTATATATTTGCCAGAAGCTGTTAAATCCTCCAAGTTAACAAAATAATACATAAACAAATAAATCAGGTGGAGAGGGAGCAATAAAAATGGAAGTATTTTAACAAAGACCCAATAGCAAAGTGTGGTAGGGAGCTTTTTCTGCACAATTGAATATAACGATATTGTAATATGGGACCTGGGGAACATTTTCCTCAGGTTTTCTGAGTGTTAGTGGCTTTAACTGTGCTCTAAAGAAGAAAACACCAGATCAACAAGATATACAGCACACTGCTGTTCTGTATACACATTCTTTGTCAGGGGAAAATAATTTGGCTTCAAGTCTTAGCTTTTTCTGGATTCTTGCAAGAGAAAAAGATATTGCAATTTAGAAAACTCTTGTGGCAGATTTCAGGCTGAATCTCAGTGGTTATAGGCAACATTTTTTGCATGGAAAAAAAGCACTTGTACAAGCAGAATGCACCATATAGGTGAATTGTAAAGTCTTTATAAACACAAGCCCCTTGGAGCTCTTTTTCTTTGTTATAATCACTTCTGTTTATTTCTTCTTCCTATAATTCTGAATTCACACCTTTTGACATGGCTGAGCTATCAGGGCTAGCAACCACATACAAAGTCCTGGCAAATAAACAGGACCATGTGGGATGGAAGGACACAGGGCTGTGACTGGACCTAGAATGACTAGATGGCTGTGCCCATCACTGAACACCACTTGGAGCAAGCACAGTCAGGGACACAGGCACTTCTCTGTACCTGGCAATAACTAAAACACCAAGGACACCTGTTTTCATTGTATTTTTTCTTAACCTTTCTTCAGTGTTTTTTGTCCTTTTTTATATTGTTTGTTGAGGATTTGGCACAATTCTCTCGCAGACACCACAACGTTTTTTTGGGTTTTTTTTAATTATTCCTTCCATTTACCTAGGTTTTTCTAGCTTTTCCTACCACAAGATCAAATTCCCCTGCTGTTGTCCGATTGAGTGTGAGTCCACCAAGAAAGTAACTATATACCTATATCTCCAAGTAAATCCATTATCTTCTAACAGGGTAACTAGTATTAAGCACAGCCTCATGTTATTGACTAGGCAGGAATTATTTTTTGTGGAGCACTGACTCCCAGGATCTCATTTCATAATTTTTTTTCCATCCCACCAGGATGATGGGAACTGGCAACAGTACATGCATAATCTGTGCCACAGATAATGTGGAGGACTGATATTTGCTGCCTCTTATTGCCTTTATCTCAGTCTTAGGATTTTCTAATCTCTGAACTTGGGTAGCCCCATCAAAAACTGAGTGAAAATAAATCTGATTAATCACAGTGTCACCAGCACTTCCACACACAGACTCTGGAAACTAATGCTCTTTTAATATTTAATAATGCCCTCTTGTGGAGATTCTAATACTAGATTTTCTTATTTTACAGCTTAGTCAAAATCAGCTATTCTCACAGGGATGGGTCTTTTTTTCCCTAGAGACCCATTCAAAATTCCCTGAAGCAGCTCTGCTTGGCTTTCTCTCACATGCTCCAGGGAACAACTTGTAACTCAGGTAACATAAAAGGGGACACCACTGCTGATGAGTTGTGTATTTGGGAAGGCACATAGCATAAAGGTCAACTATTCCCCATCTGTGGTGCATGGATCTAAGTGGCTTAGGCTACCCTAGCCTGCCTTGCAAGGATTTAATCTGTGCCTTTTTGGATAAAAACAACAGAAAGGTCTGCCGGGAATGCAGCCTACCTCACAATTATGGCCTTTCCGCTGAGTAAACTGGAATTTGGGACAAGTGTATGAACCATATCACAGTCAGGTATAAGTGAAATATCCTTATTACAAATTTAAGTTTTTCTCTCTAAGGTCCCATGGGATAAAAGGCTCTCTGCTTCTTTTCCACCAGCAGCATAGGAAATACAGCTCTAACACTAATATGAGCTGTTTAGATTTTAATATTTTATCTTAGATTTTCACAATTCGCAGTTTGAATTTGCAACCCTGAATATTACCAAACATAATGCAAGAATGTATATATACAAAAAATCAGCATTGTGCTAAAATTGAAAGTACAGGAAGAGAAAATCAGTAAGTATTTCAATCTTCCACTGCAATTTTACCTTTACTGCAAAGTGGGAAATTTCACATTTGAAAACCCCTAATAAGGGCACAGAAATGCTACAGTTTTTATTTGCTGAATATTCTGTATTAGCTGAAAATCCACTTTTATGGTTTCAAAGCTTTTTTCAGAAAGAGTTATTTTCCTACTCTTTTCTTTGAGAAATATGACATCACCTCTTCAAATCCTTCATGTAGAACCTAAAAGATTTCATTCTGTCCTTTAGGTGATTGAACCTGTAAAACGTATTTCCACTCTTGATAGCCAGGTTAACCGTTATAGGCTTATTTTGATTAAACTAGCTGTGCCGAATAAAGTTAAGAAATAAATCACATTTTTAGAAACAATTTATATCTCAGAAGTTGGTTATACTTCCATTTTAGTTTTCCATTAGAGTTTTCAGCTTTTTTTGCTCAATTTGAAAAAGTAAATTCCTAATCAAAAGAACACTGATGTCTTCAGTGTCCTCTTGGCTTATTCACAACACCTAGCTCCCAAGGTGATTTTAATGAAGGTGTTTTTCTCAGCTTAGATTTGTTTCTTTATTTGGTTTTGTTTGGTTTTGTTTTGTTTTGTTTTGTTTTGTTTTTGTTTAGCCCAGAAGCCAGCAGAAATATTGGCAGGGAAGAGAAGTATTATTTAAAATTCTGCATAGAGTATTTCATAAAAATGGGAACTTGTACAAAGTGTCTCTTAGACTAGTAGATCCCAACAATTTTTACAAATATCATTGAATCTCAAAACTGCAATTTGTTTCTGGTCTCTGAAATTGAGTACCTCTGAGTGCTTTTGTATCATGCCTTGCTTTCCAATTTTTTTTCTTTTGACTACAGCAGCAAAGAGGTTTTTTTGCCATAAAAGTAGTATCTGATTCCATTCAGCTGTAAAAATACAGGCCAATTCCTCTGTCCTTGTACCTCGACAATAAAATTACCACTGGCCTTTAAACGACATTATGTCAAATTCAGGTTGGTGGTAACTAAACCAAAATTCTTAGAGGAATTCCCAAGGCTACCGGGGTTTTTCAGGGTTAGCATGGTAGTTTCGTTGTACTGTTTGTTCTGTGCAAATGCTGTCCTTAGCAAAATGCTGTCAGCATCTGAAAGCCATGGCTCCAGCCCAGCACATATTTACTATATAAGTGCCTTTTCTTGTTTTATTTTTCATATTCAAAGCCAGAGATATGATGGCTACAAGGCATCAGTGAAAAGTTGCCAGAGCTGCCACAACCATCTGCCTTTTTCTTTTTCATTTGCAGATTTCTTGTACTCTTGAAAATTCTTTAAAGATCACCTTCCATCTGCAGATTACTTAATGGCTGCATGCACTATACTTCTAAAGTGCAAAATATGTTTAACATGTTTCCAAATTAATCTGTAAATATTTTTAAAGCAAGCTTTAAAGCTTGGATCTGCAATAGGCTTCAATTTCTTCCGATTTCTAGTGTGTTGAAATATCAGATGGTAGCTTGCCCACATACAGAGACAAACAACAATGAAATCTGTTTAAAAGCTTGGACCCCATCTAGCTACTTAGGAATAAAGGAGTTTCCATCTATTTCAGTGACAAATACTAACCGTATATTTTCAAATACACTTTCTGAATTAACAGTACTCAAAGTGTAAGTTTTAAAATCTTAAGGAATCTTAAAAGACTATTAAGGACTCCTTGAAGTAAATGCAATTGCAATATGTATTTGACATTCATTATGTCTTTTCACATATATTTCTGGATATATCCCACCAAAAATTAACAATATCGTTTCTTACTAAATGATGTATTGACTTCATAAATTCATTTACTCATTTTGAATACTCATTTATCTCCTTATGTCATTTAAAAGACAAAAAGAATCATCTTATTATGGGGTTTTTTTATATGTTTTTCAATTTCATTCCTGTGAATCTGTCCTTTACACTACATAAATAATAATATTACATTCACTTCAGTTATGGCTCTGGCTTTATTTACCTCATTTTCAGCTTCAAACTTGGTGCTGCAGGTGGCACTCTAAACCTAGTAAAGAAATCAGTCACCTGCAACACAGTAAGGCCTCACTTGTTCCTTTTCTTCCAAGCACAGTAGCAGCATAAAGCTTGTGTTTGAGCCATTAAGTAGAAAATAATGATTCTTATCTAAAAAGAAGTTATCACAGCCATCTTGCATGCACTGCTACTCTGTGCATTTTACTGATGTGAAGTAACATGTATGAAAATCAGCCCTTGGTGTTGGACACCTCTTTTCTCCAGGTTAAGAAAGCTGTATGTTCCATAGTTAGGACTTGAACCTTTGAAGGCACCTCAAATGTTTAATATATTCGCCCCTCTGTTTGGAAGGCAGAGGCACAAGCAGTTTGAATAAGGCTGTGTGGGAGGTCTGGTGTGTAGACAGTTCATCGTACAGATGTTACCTGAGGGTGCAAGAGCTTCCCATTACCCCTTTGCTATGTCTTCCCATGTTTGCTGAGCTCCAGAAAGAGCATATATTTCCTTTTCCCCCCCACTTTGTGTCTATTTTAGATTTTATATTGCAATCACTTAATTGGAGACACTCTCATGCATATCTGGAAAGAGCCTTACATCAGTGGGACCCCATTTCCCACTGACATCTTGGCATTATTACAAAACCAAGCATGAAAAGCTTATCAATAACAACAAAACTGGGAAAGAAGATGTTTCCATAGATTTGCTTTTTTGCTCTTCTTGAAGATTAATATTTGATTCATAATGGACTCCATCTGAAACTCTAAGTTACCATTCTATAGGTAAAAGGAAATCAGAGAAAATCAAAATCAAGATAAAAGAGATGTCATTCATATAACCTGTGATTCAGAATACAGCTGGATCTGAAAAGGTCGCATGGAAAATAAGCACAAGGCCTACAGGAAGCACAGCTGCCTGATGACACAAACACAGATGCTGAATAAGAACATTGGTTAGGAATTAAGAAGTTTATCAGCTACACCCAAAGGCGTGGAAGCCCCTTCTCCCTTTCTGAAAGAGGCCGATTTCCATGAAAAAAGCTATACAACTAACAATGCCTATAGTGAGTATGTTCTAGGGAAAGAACATGAAGGCTTTTGCTGCTACTGATTTGATATGATGGCAACATTATCAAACAGGTAACCTGATTAGGACAGTACAAAAAATATGCAAGGGAGCTGACCTCACTGAATTTACAGAAAGAGCAATGAGATCAAAAGTGGTAGTGTGGAAGAATTTCCCAGATTAAATATACAGTCTCTTCATGACAGCTTTAAAGAATAGCATAAGGTAATATTTTTTCAGTTGATTTTCAGAAAAAAGAAAAGCCATCGGCATAATTTAGCTTTTCTTCATGACCATTATTCTACTCTGGGGAAGCCCAGAATCCTACCAGTGTTCCAAAGGTCCTAATAAGCAATAATTACCCCATTGTTCTTTAATGATTGGTAAGGCCCAAGACAAAGACAAATATTGGAAGAAACTCATGGGTCTTCTCCCAGTGTAAACTCCCCTGTCCTCATTTCAGTTGCCCCTTGAAGATATTGAAAGACCAGCTGAACATGGGCCTATGCTCCTGAGCAAGGGGGTTTGACAATATGACTGCCAAAGGTCCCTTTCAATCTCAGCTGTTCTGTGGGTTTGTGAAACCAGCGGCCTCATTTCTACCCCATTTCTGCTTCACTCACAAAGAGAGTGAATGAAATCCTGTTACAATCCTGTAATGTCTAGCATAACATAAGCTTTTTCCAAGATGCTTGGGTGACCTCCCCTCAACAGTTAGAGTTTGACCTATGACAATAATATCCACATACTCACACCACAAGTTTCATCCTTTGTTCATTTCAGTTTCTACCACCAAAATATTCCACCCCATCCCACATTCCTGTAGCCTGGTTGCTCAGTTTCACCAGGCTCATACTCTTCTCATAAATTAATGCCAGAAAAATTTGTAAGGGCCAGAAGGGACACATTTCCAGATATTTGCTATCAAAGGTAGCCAGGTTTAGCTTTCTAGAAAGCACATCTGCCAAACCAGGCCATTTTTATATGGAGCCTTTTCCCATTGCTGATCACATCAATCCAGTGACAAACTTTGAGCACCCACAGTCCTTGAAAATCTATCTAGTTTTTCCAGGTTTCCCTGCTAAAAGTCCTATCACCCAGACTTTTTCCATCACCAGCCCAGATCACACACCCCAGAACCTGAGGTATAAGCAGCCAGAGTATTAAATACAAGAGATTTTTTTTTAATTTTAACTTATTTCAGAATAAGAAGTTTTTTCAGAAGCAGAAGTTCTGTTGCCTTAGCAGCTGGCAGGGCTGAAGATTTGACTGACACCTCCTTTTACACCAAGCCTTCTTTCAGCTTCTGGTCCTTCCAAATTACTGCTGGTTTCCCTGAACTGGTCTTGGACCTGACATTTTATTTCACCTCCTAGTGCTCAATGAGGTCCTGGTGAAGCCTGTAGCTGTCCTGTTCTCTGACTGCCCCCGCTCAAGGACTCTATTTTCTGGGTGAGACTCATGTCTGTGTTGTGGTCATCCTCATCTCCCAGCTTGTTCTTCCTCATGGAGTGCACTTGTTCTTATTGTTGGCTGATGCATCCCATTCTACATCAGAGTATCCCAGAAAAGTTTGGGTTGAAAGGAACCTTAAAGATCATCTAGTCCCAAACCACCTGTCATGGGCAGGGACACATTCCGCTAGACCAGGTTGTTCCAAGCCCCATCCAAACTGGCCTTGAACACTTCCAGGGATGAGGCATCCAGAACTTTGGGCAACATATGCTTGTGGCTCACAGCCATCTGAACAAAGAATTTATTCCTAACAGCTAAATGAAACATTCCCTGTTTCAGTTTAAAACCTTTCTCCCTTATTCTGTCACTATGTGCCTGTGTAAAACGTCCCTCTCCCTTTTTTACAAGTCTTCTTTAAGTACTGGAAAGCTGCTGTCATTCCTTTTTTCCCCATCTGACTTGCACGTGGGATTGTGGGTACAGGGATTTTCTGAGAGAGGTTGCCTCATGTACAGGACAGAGACAGAAAGGAATTATGGAGGCTGGCATTGCGGGAGGGATCTTCCATGCATGAGTTAGCCCATGGTAGGTCAGCCTAGATGTGAGGCAAGTTTTCTGATAGCCTCTTCCCCAAACTCAAACATGTAATCTGAGGCTTGTGGTCAGCTCCCATCCTACAAGCACTGTGCGGGATGTGTTCTGTGCCCCATCACTGTGGGTGCTGAGGGGATTCTTCCAGCCTTGTGCTCAAAGGGACTTTCTGAACGGCCCACTCCCCAAAGAGCAGCATAATGCTAATTACTCCTCCTCTGCAAGATCCTGGGATTTACATGACTGTGGAGGAGCCAAAGGCCAGACATCTGCCACTGCTTTTTAAGATAACACAAGGAAACTAGGAGGTTTGCCTGTGGAAAGGCAGGGGATAAAATGTTAGGTGCAAACTGCAAATACCACGAGATATCCCACTTGGCTGGCAGCAGGGCGGTGGGAGGCTGCAACTAAGAACATAAATGTGCAGTGCATGGGGCAGGAACTGGCTTATCATTTGATCATAACACTTATTTCTGGAAGATGTCAGTCAGAAAAAATGTTACAATTTTTTTTATATTACTTTAATTGGAAAAGGTCAAGATGTGGAGCTGCTTGCTCCCACCCATGAAGAACAAAGATTTAAGAATACAAAGGGGGGAGACTTAAAAGACAAGAAAAGCATAAGAATATAAAAACTGAGCTTACATAAATATTTTAAAGTATGGAAAAAGGCAGTAAAGCAAATACTAGTTTTCTTCATTACATTCCTGGTGGTTTATGACTGTTAAGCTTAAGTTAATTAACATACCTAAGCAAGGATGTAATGTAAATACATTGTTAGAACTTTAGCTAACACATAGAAATCACAAACAAGAAAGTTGCTAATGGTTTTGTAGCTAAGTTTATTTTACCCAAAACATTTACATATTTATTACAACCTTGGACTCCAAGATCAGTGAATTCTCACATGTCTACTGACCAGCTACAAATGACATGAAATAATTAATTTTCTGTCAGTGGCAATCTGGAACACCAAATTTATTAGGTAATGTTAGTGCCAGCATTCTAGTACCCTCTACCCCACAGTAATTAATTGCAATGCTAACTTGACATAATAGCACAATTGCAAATGCTTGTCTGGATATTCCACACATTTTTTCTTCCAGGATTCAAATATTTGTGGCTTTTCTTCTGAATGTTCTGCAGCAAACATTTGTGGCATGTCTAGACCAGCACTTAGTGTTGAATTCAGCTAACTCAAGTTAATTAGTAATCAATTAACTGGAGTTTTAATAGGACCAAAACCTCTATTCTGAGGACATTGCAATCCATCTGACAAGTCCTGCAGCCTGACACTGTGTGATCTTCATAATTTCAATTTAAGTGTAAGGTTCATTGAAAAATACATGTGTATGAAAGTTGGTAGGTAAGAAGTTATGTGCATAGCAGTCCAGCAGCCTTTTGTGAGTGCAAAGTGTCTCCAAGGAGCAACTTTCTGCAGTTATAATGCTCTATCATTTCCAGCGTATGATAGCAGAGCGTGGCAGAGATGTACATGGGGCACAGATGTAGGGGAGCACATGGGATGGAATGTAGTAGTGCTTGATGCTGGCAGTGACGTTTGGTGTCCTGGCTGGAGGCTGTGCTTCCCTGGCTGTGTGGTATGGGAGCATCCTGCGAGCTCGGCACACACAGGGGAAGCATCACCCGCTGTCAGGTGGTTGCTCTTGGAGGCAGCTAGCCATAAACAAGGTTCAAAGATCTCAATGGAAATAGATCTCAGGACTTGTGCTGCCAGTCTTTGTTTAATCAAGAGCAGCTGAAAGCATTTTCCAGAAGTGGAGGGCTCTGAGCAAGACCCCCAGCAGTGCAGCACATCCATTACCGTAACTGCATTGGTGTTTCCTTTTG
Source organism: Molothrus aeneus (assembly GCF_037042795.1). Classification (NCBI taxonomy): domain Eukaryota; kingdom Metazoa; phylum Chordata; class Aves; order Passeriformes; family Icteridae; genus Molothrus; species Molothrus aeneus. Next base: position 86,042,048 of record NC_089646.1, read on the forward strand.
TAACGCTGTATTCCTTCCTGGTGTTTTGTCACATGTTCTTCAGTAGGTCCTCTGGCATTCAGGACAGACAAACAGTATTATTTTTCAACTGAGAAGTGACTGTACTGCAGTGGTATTTTTGTTTGTGCTTACAAAATGTGCTGACACCAGATTCTTGTTTTCTCTCTTACTCTGAAAATGAGGTGAGCTAATCCTATCGACAAGATCTGCCTGATGATCTTGTGAAAATTGCTAATCCAAGGGCTGTGTTCACTTTAAGGGTAGAGGCACTGCTTACATAATATACACAGAAATGTACACAAATGTAAGATCTCTACAGACCTAGCACTATAAAAGTATTTTTTTTTCAGGATTGCCAGAGGTCATTTCAGCAGAAGTGGGATAACTAGGCTGGTGTGAGTCTCCTCAGTAACACTACAGCTGTATACACAGATCTATCTACTTAGGCTGCTGCAACTATCTTGTTTAAAAACCAAATGGTCACATGAAAGCATTCCTGTGCGTAATAATTCCATCTTTAGAGCTTAGAGACAACCTGATTTATTTTAATCATGAAAATCTGTTCTCCAGTCACTTTTTCAGCTCCCTAACCAAATCAATGTTTACCAGGAGAGACAGATACATCCAGTACCAGAGAAATTCTATGAGTTTCCACTTTTGAGTTACATACTGCAGTTAGATTTTTATCCTTTGGTAGTCCAAATGTGATACAGCCACTAAAAGAAGGGTGCACAGCTCATTTTCCATTAGCTCTTTAGTGGCAAGCTTCAGCCAGACATCAGCTGTAGCATTAAGTAGTAACACGGTGGTTCCTCGCACTTCAGCTATTTGCCAAATCTCATTATATTATTTGCTAATTCATTCAGCTTTGCCTTTCTCTCTGCAAGGAGAGAGCTGTGGTTGCCTTCCTGCTAATTTCCTGACCCACAGGATCCTTGAACTGCTTTTAAAACAACTGCTAGAGGTGCAATAGCAGTTTGTAATAGCTAAGGTTGTCAAGCTTGAGGTTAAGCTCAGAGAACTATATTTAGGCACTTCAACAGGTGGCCTGATGCACATAAGTGCTGAGCCCGCAAGCTCCTTCTCAGCTACTTAAATACTGAAATCCACAGACCGACCAGCTGAGAGAGGTCAGGACTCCTGAACATCCAGACATGCACTAAGTGCCTGAGTGTGCTCACAGGAGCACAGAGCAGAGTGCTTCCTTTTAACTCGGCTCAGTGTACATATTGAGCTAGTAACAGTTTTATCTAGGTAATCATTATTTTCTTCATTGTTGCAGAAAAGCTGATGCCTGACATTTGCCATGTGGTCTCTCATAGAAGCATTGAGTTAGGCTGGTGGCCAGATCCTACTATTAATACCCAAGGGACACTAGCTTATTTCGTCTTTCCTTTAGAAAATAAATGAATAGTAAAATTCAGTGTTGGCTTTTTATCAGGCAGTGTTTAATGCTCAAAAGATAAATGATACCTTAGTTTCCCTTTGAGCAAAATAATTACTGCCCTGTAGGGATGGCTTACAGATCACTGCTCAGTTTCCTGACTAATTATGAAGTGTGAGCATCTTTCTGTTCACAGTGAGCTGAGCACATGTCTTTGGAACAATGTCACAGAATAAAATTGTCTCCAGCCACACAAATTCTGATGATCAAAACCAATAATCTTTATCTTTTCAAAACCTTGCTATAGATGTGATAAAATACTCCATTTAAACTGCTGTTAGCACTGACACTTCTGCATGAAATATTTCCTTGTGGCCAAAATGGTGTATTTTAATGACATAAATATTCTTCAAAAACACAATGATAAAGATTCTCACAGAAATCCTGAGTGTTTGAATGAACCTGATTTTAGTCTGTAATTGTTTTCTTCTGAATGTTATTTATAAAAATGCTTCTTGATACATAATACAGCTGTTGAAAGTTTAGTGATCTTTTGGCATGTGTCAATGTAAGCCACTATACCTTGCAGACAGTTTGCAACTCCTAGACAAAAGTTAAATACTACTTTATCCAAAGTTCTTAGATGTGGCCATTGCTTGGATCAGAAACTCCCTTGTTTGGTCTAGAGGCCGATCTGAATGGGGACTGATCCAGTGCAAAACGGTGCTGCCCAGATTCTGAAATCAAATGAACAACAAACTTTGCCTGTAGTGAATAATTAAACAAATGAGCCTAATGTTCCTGCCTGTGTTGATTTTGGCTTATTAATTGTGTGTGTGATCCCGTGACTCATATTTCACTGCAAAGAGTAACCCCCTCGCTGTCAGCGCGTAGGGCTGCCTCCTGCTTTGTTCTCCATCACTGAGCAAACACACCATTCCTACTGTATTTAGTTTAACACCCCTATACAAGCAGGCTCAGGATTAGGCCTTCTGTTTATAAGGCTAGGTTTAAAACAAGTTTGTTTTCTCTGCTTAATCCAGATTAATAAGAGATTTGCATTCTATGTCATTCTTCATTAGCTATAAAGCCAATTAGGATATATTGCTTGCTGTATGACTGTACAATACTACAACAACACTCTCTGTTCTTGAGCTCAGCTGTAAGTAAATTCTTTTTAATTAATTGCCATGGATCTTCTAATCGTTTTAATATGATGCCTCAGCTTTGTCATCCTTCAGAATTCACTTGACAGATTGGCTCTTGGCTTTCAGAGTCATCAGCTGCATTTAACCTTGCTTTACTTTTAGAAACAGCAGATAGAGCAGATAGGGCAAGTGAAAAAAATGTATCAATTATAAATCATAATTTCCAGTTTCAGAGGAAAAAATTATATCCATATTCTGTTATTATTCTTGATGTTGCACCACTTTTACAAGAATATTTAAGCTTTTGTTCTTTGCTTTGCTTGCACATTATAACAAGGTTACTCTCCGCAGAATTTTGGAAGATCCTTTTTTTGGTGGGCACTGAACTCTGCTGTCATGGAATCTGACTGCACATCTCCTCTGAACATGGAGAAGAGATTACACCCTAAAAAAGGAAGACAAATGCATTACCTTTTCAACACTACAAAATCATTTTCAAGTTTGATTTGTTCTTTTTTGAAGAAAGGTGACCACATCAAGGAAAAGTATTCCAAACTGGTTTAGACTATTAAAACCCAAAAGATGGACTACCTATTAAATTGAATATCACAGAAAAAAAAAACCAGTGGTTTATGTTGCAGGTATGAAAGTCAGTCTCAAAATCAAGAATGAAACAAACAGTGTATTATTAGCAGTTTATAACTTTTTACCCCACAGATCTTTTTCAGTACTGTTGTTCATGGGTTTTGACTGTTTGTTTCCATTTTTGCTACATAGCCAGTTAAGATGAGAACAGAAAGACAGGAAGGATGTCTGTGATAGATCAACAAAATTTTTAATCAAAGAAAATCAGTATTAAGCAAATACCAAGATTCAGTGCGCAACGCAAAAAAGGATGTCACTGTTCTGAATTTCAGAGTCCATGATCAGTTGCTTGGCTGACCCAATACTGTCCTCCAATGCAACATTCATAATAAATTCCTATTAAATCTGTGTGTTGTGCATGTACTTCTTCATCTGGGTATATCCAAGGAGGGCGCTACTGCAGCAGCGTGAGGCACCGAGAGTGCATATGTTGGGGTGGTTGTTATGGCTAATGCAGTGCAGAAAATGAGCTGCTTCATGCTGACTGACTGACTGAGCCCATCAACCTAATTCCTGTATCCCACTGGGAATCAGGACTCTCACCACCTTTACCGAAGTCCTGGCTGAACTTCATTGCAGCCTTCCTATCCTTCTGTCCAACAGAAAAGCTGTCTGTGATCCTCCTCAGCCATCTGTGCTTCATTCACAATCTTACATGTGACTTATTCTAGCTGCAGCCTCATTAGCTTTCAGTATCCACAGTCTCACATGCACCCACTTGGGGGCTTGAAGGGAGAGGTAGGGCAAGGTCATTTTCTGAATCTTGATTACAGGGGTTTGTAGGAGGTGCCCAGGCTGCTGTGCTTGAACACAGTGGCCTTAAGCAAAAATTCCATTCACTACTCCTTATCTCAGCAGAGATCTACAGGTTATTTGCACTATTCAGCAGTTAAGGGGAAAAAAATCCCACAAACTAAAAAAAGTAAATCTCAAAGCTTTTTGTACAGATAACATTGAGAAGTACCTTCCTACAGTAGAAAGAATAACAAGAGGAGAGGGCAGCATGCTGATGCAAATGTGTCTCCAGAGGACATTTTTAATATTACTAATAAAATATTTTGTAAAATTAATGTCTCATGATAAAATAAGAAAATGCCCTCTGTCCTCCTAAATAATTGTGTGTCCTTTCTGCTCCTTACCTCAGATGCTGGGAGATATGGGGTGAGGACTAGACCACCAGGATTACACATTGTGGGTTTGGTTTGGGGGTGGTTTCTGAAGATGGAAAGGGAGAAAGGGTGCCACATTAAAATATAGGGTATAGTGCCTTCTGATTCAACAGTTCAAGTAGTAAGCAGGATATGCTGGTATCCAGAGTTTTAAGGATAGCACAAACTAAACAAAATAAATAGCTCCTTCAAAGAGTTCCTTTCTCTTGATTAAAAATGCTGATAAAAAACAAATGATATTTTCAAAAAGTGAAATATTTGTCTGTGCATATATGAGGTGCTCCAGGAGATTTTGCTCTCACTCTTTAGGGGATGAATTTTGGCATCCTACAAATATTTGGCTGATCCTAAAAATTTGCCTCTGTGTTCTATTCAGCATCATTAGTCCACCAGGATAAAAAACTTCGCACATGACTAGAATAGTTCCAAGTTTTGGACCCAGAGCACATCAAGAACTTTCTAACACCTAGTCCCTGCCCCAAGCCACATGCCCAACATGCAGACTGAGGAGTGGAGAGTCTGTTGGAGAAGAGCCTGGTGGTTGTGTCTACCTGGCACTGACAATGCTTCCAAGGAAACAGTTAGAGAGGTGTAATTATTTTCCCTCTTAACCAAATACAGTTCAAGGAGATAGACAACCAATCTCTGTGCAGTTTTGTTGGGCTTTTGCTTAGCAGAAATCCAAAGGACTGAGTTGAAAAGTAATATCCAAAAAGACAAACTCCTTAGCTGGCTGGTGTCAAGTGGCACAGGTCCAAGGAATAGGCCTGCAAGCTTTAGCCAGCAGAACAGGTTTTTATCCATCTGGAATACATAGGGATCCCTTCGTGTTTCTTCAGGGAAAGAAAAATGGACATTTACTGAGTTGCAAGTCACAACCTCAGGCTACAGCCGAGGTAGAAGACATTGTAGAGTAGCAAAACAGAAAACAGCTCACTGGCCCAGAGGCATCAGGATTCTTGTGCCATTTAGTCCTCAAGCAGGAGATTCTAAATAAGAGTCCTAGCAGAGAATTATTTTGCAAGTCTTCAAAAAAGCCCATGTTCAAAATGGCCACCTGCAACTCAAGAAGGATGTTTAATTGCTCCCATAAGTAAGGGATATGCAGGAGTTCTCTGTTTGCCTATGCATACAAATATTTATAATCAAATTTACAAGGAGATTGATGTACACAAGAGAGATGAGGTAAGACATGTCATTACAACAAATTATTCAGAAAGCTTAAAATATGCAATGTGTTTCTGCTATATATTGGGAGAAGCAGTCTGTATCTGGGACAAAGTCTTACTAGGTTCTATAGTAACTGTGCCCATTCCCGGAAAATAGCATTGCTTTACTCTGAAAAGAGAGATGAAACTCCTGTTCTACGTACACCAGGGGCTGGAAAGCTAAAAATTTAATAAATAAAACTATTTGGATGCATAAAAAATGGGATAAAAACTAATACAGAAAAAATTACAATGGCTTTATGAAGATAGTTCTTTTTACTCTTACAATTCTCTGTCCAATTTTCAGTTCTCCACTCCCCAAAATACAAGCCAAACATACAGCATGCTCAGAGACAGACTACAGAATAGCACAGGAATGTAAAATTTTCATTTTAAGAGAGGAAAAAAATATTAGACATGTTTATTTTACAAAGGAATTGAGTAAAAAAGATGTGAAAAAAACTATTTAAAACAATGAATTCTGTAAAAGGAAAAGTATTAGTATCTATGCAGCTGTCTAATAATGTAAACTTTAAAGAAAATTGAAAATAGAGGAATTCCAAAATGATGAAGTGGAAGGATTAAAAAAAATCCATATTTAGCCTCTGGAACTTCTTAATGTGAAACTGCAATGAGGTCAAATGTATGCCTGTATTGAAGAAAGGAGGGATTGGTTACAGTTATGAGACCATATGAACCTAGAAAAGTGTATGAAAGATGAATATTTGAAACCAAAACTGTTGTGGAATATACAAAGTCATCTGCCAAACAGTGTTTATCATTAAAAAGTATGTACTAACTATCTTGTAATTTCTTATTATGAAGTCCCCTGCTCCTCATCCTGGGAGAGGTGATATTGGTCTAAGACTAATATTCTCCTGTTTAACTGTCCCCAGAAATTTGTTTATGATCTTGTGTTTACAAAACCAGTCACAAGTAATTTTGCATTGAGGATGTTTATATCAGCATAGGACTCTTTACGTCAAAATAAATAATGCTGGATTATCTACAGTAACTTCACTTGTTTATAAAAGCTGATATGAACACTCCCCTGTGTTTTCATCAAACCACAAATATTTATTCTTGGTCCAATCCTGGGATACACTTGTTGTATGTGTATACACTGACTGGGGAAAATATACTTTATGTAGTATTTTAATTAGCATCTAACTAACTTAAGGTGCAAATGTCCGACTATGAAGACAGCTTGTAAAACTGCAGAAGCTCATTTTGTTGACAAAAGGACTGATAACTGTCAAGCTCACCAAGTATTTGTGGGGTTTTTTTCCATAAACAATTTTCCCTGTAGAATCTGTTTATTTTAACCTTCCCAGTTTCTAGATCAATTTTCATCAAATGAACATCCACAATACAAAGTGGAAACTCAAAATGTAAAATGTCCAAAGTTTAGTTTATACAAGTCACTGAGGCAAAACAGCATTACTTTATAAGATAAAAGTAATGTGATAACAATTAATCACTGGATAAATGCTGTTGGTAACAGACAAAGCAAATTTTGGATGCTCAGATTTCAAACCAAAATGTACTGTTTTTACTCAAGGAGATGCTATTCTTATCTTAGAGAATACTTTTAAAAATGAACTGGGTCTTGACAGTTTTTCAGTTGTGCTCAGTTATGGTCATGTGCCAGCAAATGGCCACTGCATTCCTGGCTGCTCTCTGTTAAATGTCTGCACTGCTTTTGTCTGGTGCTTGTTTCTATTGAGCTGAAAATGCAGAAACGGCCACCACAGCTACAGCATGCCTGTAAGCAGGCTGCTTTATCCCTATTTCCTTCTTCTCCTTAGTCCTGCAATGATAGAGGCTTTCAGTGCAAATGTGTATGAAACACAAGCTTTTCTCCTTTGGGGAAAAAAAGAATTAAAAAAGCAGTAACACAAATTACACATGAAAATATAATTTGTTTGCTAAGTAATATAATCTATGGCAGTGTCTTCCCATTTTCCAAGAAAGACTGACTAACTGAGTTTTATGGAAGATCTTATACTAGCAAGATAACATTATATTTGATAAAACCAATGTCAGCTTATTTTAGAATTAGTGTGTCAAAGAATAAGAATCTCCTTAACAACCATTCTCACTGCTGCATGTGTTTTTTTTTTTTAAGTTTAGGTGCTCTTTTATAATGGAGAAAAGGGACTCTGCTTTATTCTTTATCCCACTGAAAAGAAATAATCCACATCATTGCTGAGCCAAGAAACATTTATGTTTTCAACTAACTACTGGGCAGGAAATTACTGAAAGTTTTGAGGGTGCTTACAGAATTTGCCATACTAGGACGGACAACTGGCCCATCATAGTCTCATCTTGCTTCTGGAAATAGCCTTTTCCCATATCCTCTCTGAAGGCAAAGCTCAGAAACCCTTTCACCATTCTGCTGTTCTCCTTTAGTGAGAATGAGGAGAGAGATGAAGTGAGGCAAGCTCTGTTGACCCCCTTCCCCAAAGTGAACTTTCCAAAGTGGATCAAATTGCTTTTCCATTCAAAAGCCAGACGTGTTAGAATATGGGCTAGTATATTTCCAGTAAACTCAAAGTGAGGAACCCAGAAATAGAAAATGCTTGTAGTCAATTCCTCTTTCAATGCACTGGCAGGGTTAAGTCAGAGCTGGCTTCCAGTTATCTTTTCAGTCATTTCATTACCTTTCTAAGTAGCAGCAAACTCTGTGCCTTCCCCTCTGCCCCCTAGCAGGTTTCTTTTCAGTTCTTTTGTGGCCCAACTCAGCAACCTCTCCATCTGAGCATGATCTACAGGCTCTGAGGTCCCTCCTGGGACCCTCACTCTCCACCTTGCCATATACTTTAAGCTGTACAACTTCCTCCCCTTCATCCTAATTAGCCAATTCCCAGAAAGGAGCAACATTAATGCTGCCTGGAAGAATCTACACAGCCTCTGATTTTTTAAAGGATAATGAAAAATGGTCAGAAAATCATAAAAGACATAACTAGGTGACAAAATGAGTACTTTGATTTGAAGATTGTTTTTTTTGTCTGATTTTGATGGTCACCTCTGGAGAATCAGTCACCATTTCAAAAACCATGTGTGGTTACAGCCTTGCAACATTACAAATGGTACAAGACCCCACAAGCAGAAGTAGCTCTTAACTGGTGCTTGTTTTTTCTCATTGTTTCACACTTATGTCCTTATATACCTTAGACATGTTTGTGACCTCACTGATATCCATGGGACTTGAGAGCTTGAACAATTAAGTTATTTGGAATTTGATAAAACATGGATGCTCCTTGGCTGGAGGTTTGATGTATAGTTATGAAGAGTAAAGAGTAGTTAGAATTTTCTTTGGAAACTAAAAAAAAAATTTCTGCACATGGATATACAGGCTTACACAGGTGCAGAATAAAGTATTTTCCGAATAAATTTTACTTTACAACTTCATGTGATATACATGTTTTCTTTCTGAGAATGAATCATGGCTGAGTGGCAGAGAAGATTGTTTCCTGCAAGCTCACCACCTCACTTGTTAAGTCACTTAAAGTGAATGAATCCAGAGGCTTGGACTCAGGTAAGGGTATTAAGCCCCACAATTAAGTCATGATTAAGCCCCATAAATTCTGCCATGGTAAAATTCCAGTGCATAGCTAAAATCACTCCTAGGAACTTTTTCAGAGTCTCACTGCATGCATTTTCTCCTCCTCTGTGCAGTCGAGCCAATCTCAGCTGCACTTCCAAAGCATAATGTTTCTACAAGTTTTGAAAACTGGTTTAAGGCAGCCCAGAACTGAAGAGCCGACAGCAGTGGTTACTTTTGACTTCATCTCCATTTTGTCTGGTAGCACTCCAACCATCAAAGGGGGGCAAAATGACCTTCTCTCTGCAGAGGAGTGCCATGAAAATAAATTAATAAATAGTTGCAAAGCTATCGTCTATTTTAGTATGGAGCACTGGAGCAAAGCTCTTGAGGAAATTAGTTCTGTCATCAGAACAGGGTTTAAGTAGCGTGCAATGGATATGGCAGGAGGCCTTGAGCATCAAACGGTGAAGGTGAAGTAAAACACCTCCATGCATGAATTAAGGCCCCTGCTCATCGTGCTGAAAAAGGCAGGAGTCCTTTAGGAAACCAAACGTGTGCTTGTGCAACCAAAGACTGCATTAAATGGTTTCTGTGCACATCACAGAAACCTCACTTTTCAGCCCTTTCAGCAATGATTACATCTTTAAGACCTGGCTGCCTTAGGTGAAGACTTTGCACAGAAGGTGATCTGCAGGATCACCACCAGAACACCTAACAGATTATATCCTAAGGTGGTATATCCATGGATCCAGGCTTGGTTTTTACAGATCTGTGCATTATCTTTGAATATGGAGTGATTTTGGAATTGTGAACCTTGAGCTTCATCACCAGACTGCATATTATCCAGTGTTAATAGTATACATATTACTTCATATAAAGTGTTAGCCAGCCACCACAGAAAAATAATTTTCAGTACAACTCAACAGAATTGGAATGTGTGATTCTGCAATTCAAGCTTGATGAAGACCACTGACAAACTCTGGGACTCTTAAAAGTCCTTAGCAACCAAAGAAAAAGTTTTTGTTACCATGGGATTTTCTGTGGATGTTTTCTGTGACCCAGTCATATGACACTCAGTTCAGGTTCCATCGCAGTCAGTTAAAAAAAAAATCATATTAGTATTGTATCCTTGACCTGTCAGCTTCCCAGTTTCCTCATCTGCAGGGTGGCAATAAGCAGGCAACATTTAATGGTATCTGAGCGCTTTGAGATCCTTGAATGATGAAGGCCAAAATCCACAGTATTTTTCTCTTTTGGTCTTGTGACAGACTGGATTTCACTTACACACCATTATTTTGAAAGTGTGTTAGGTTATTTGCCTGTCCATGCTAACAATGACAATAAATCACTCTCCACACCTCACTGAGAGAACCAAGCGCTATTTACAGATTATAGTGTGGATAAGGCAGAAATACTGTTCCCATCACTATGGTAGAGGATCTGTCAGCACTTCCATTACCATACTTCAATTCCAGTGGTTTGCAAGCCCATTTTGATTACCATCACCAAATAGACTGCTATTTTTCAGCTTTATTAATGTTAAGTGAATAAATCATGGAAGTTAAAATTGCTTTTGTTCTCCCATAACTAAAATTGGCTTGAAGTTCAAACAATGAAATTTGGAAAGAAATTCAATTTGTCCAAAAGAAAGAGATAGCGTCAAAGGACCAGCCACTTCACATACTTCGAATTCAATCTCACCGTCATGCATCTACATCTGTATTGACATGACGATATACCAGAAAAAATAATACTCCTGTGGAGCTCTTCCAATTGCTCTGATACCTAGAATCATTTTTTAAAACTGCTTAAATACACATTTACATTGTGTCTGGGTGGTCTTTGGGTTAAAAAATATGCTTTCAATAACTTTGCCTCAAATACATATTTTTTATTTTAATAAAAAAGAGGAAATTAAACACAAAAAAACTATGTTATTTTAACATTGAGGTTTCAACAATAATGAAATTCAAATTTAAGCTTGACACACCATCTTAACTCATTCAACAATGTATTTCTAAGAAATGCCAATAATGGGATGGGTTAAGATGAATAAATCAGTCCTAAATAAAAACTCCTAAGTTTTGTTTCATTCCTGAGAAATACGTGCACATAAAGGACTTCCCCCTTATGATTACGTGAAAAAAACAAACAAACAAACTTGTGAGCTTGAAACTGAACTTTACTTGATAGTGTGCAAGCTTTGTTTTCATGGAAAGGGTGTGCGAGATGGCCCTCGGAGACCCCAAGGTCAGCAGGTAACACAGCCCATGTTGTCTCCTCCAGATGCCTCCTCCAGGAATGGGACTGGCTAGCCCATGATACCACTGACGGCACAAGGAACACAGCCTGACTTTTGCTGGTGATTCCTCGGAGCTCCTGAGCGCTGATTTTGCTCAGCATGACTGAAGTAAATGTGCTCTCTCTCAGAGAAGGCCTTACCTTCCATGATGGGGAATGGAACGAGGCATCCCTTATGCTGTTCTTGTCGTGTCTGTGCCTTTCCAGGTGCAATGCCCACGGTGCCTCATGCCACAGACTTCTAACAGGTGATATCTGACTGCTTGCATTTGACTGTGTGTTAAGGTCTTTTAAAAGCATCTCACAATCATTTGAAAGGCTGTAGTGGAACAGTGAGAAAGAAAGTCAGGCTGCTTGCCTTGGTTTAGCTGCTGCATTGAATAAATAAAACCTGGAGAGAAAAGAGAGATGAGAGAGGGCACTTTCCTGCAGTCTGCAAAAGCAGGTAGTGAGTGGGGAAAGGACTTTTTAAAGGTACAGCTTTGCAGCAAAATCATAAACTGGTGACTGGAAGAGGAGGGAGAAAACTATGTACAGCCCTGGCTCAGGCTGATGAGAAGAGACTGCAGATTCAGAAGGCCCCTGAAAAATATGTAGAAAGGTGGGAAATATTCAAATGTAGAATTTAGGTGTGTATCTCTCCCTCTACACTCAAACTTATGGACCTTGTAATGTTATTCTGTTTTATCCAGCAGATTTGTTTTCTCTTTCTACCTGTATAAAGTGAATTAAAATTCAAGTAAAACCCAGATTTTGAAATTCATAGCCTTATAGTGGTTTGGGAGTGTTTACAATTAAGAAATAATTGTAAAAAAGCTCTGGCTAACTCAGGATGCTTTGATGGTTGGAGTGCTCTATTTTCCTTCCATCTTGGTCATAAAATGTATCTCCACTGGCCACCTTGTATTTGGAAATCCAGTTGAAGACCACAACATGCAAATAATAGTTCTTCCTTATGGGATTTAGAGTCTGTGGCTAGACGTTGAGCTTCAGAGTTATCTGATCTCTGTTAGCTCCAAGGATTGCAGCCATCCTTTGCTTTCATTTTCCAGTACCGGATGAAAGAGAAGCTGATGTTGTCACATAGATTCTATTCAAAATCTTGGCTTCCATGATTTATTTAAAACTGTCCTCCAATTATTAATACCTCTGCAATGAGGCAAGTGCCAGATTTTAATTTACAAAAAATCAGGGTTAATACAATGAATAGCAAGGATGGCAATCTTATGCCACCTCATATTAACCACTTATTAGCAGCAAATGTAGAAATTTGCTTTACAAAAATGGAAGTTGAATGGCAATTTAACAAATTATGATTAAGAAAACCAAAATACCCTGTTTAACCTTCACTTCACATAGTGACAAAAATATATAACAAAAATAAGCGGACAGATATACAGCAGTACTATTTTCTCTAGAAACTTACTTCCTGTTACTAGAGGAGATGTGAAAACAGATTTCTTTGCCAAATAGGAATTTTAAATTAATTAGATGCAAAAATCGCAACCACATACAACTTCTCTTTTCTGAAAATATGCATAACTGCTGGCAAAACTGAACCATGACAAGTTAGTCCCAAGAATAACAGAAACAGAAGGACAGACCATGTGTGGATAGAAATCCCCTTTTGTCTCAGTTCTGACAAATACTCCCAAGACAGTAATCATTTTGGGAGGAAACTGTTGCTTCATGCAAACACTATGATCTAGAGGTCATACTTTCTTGCCTAAGACACATTTCTGTGGTAAAGCCCCCAGTTCTCACAGCCCTTCAGGTCTTGCCCCACAGGCCAGTCTGTGAAGGATGAAAGGTTATAAACCATGGCTTTAAAGCATGGGGCATCCTCTTGGGCAGATACTTAGCCTGTGCAAGTGCAGCCATTCTCACAGGGGAGACCCTTCACTCTCTGCATTTCACCTGTGACTTATTTCATGGCTCTTCCTACACCCCGTGCCCCCAAGAGTGAAGACCAGGGTGTGCATCCTGAATCCCCAGCCAGGAGGTTGCAGACAGAGCACAGATTCACCTCCAAGAGTGAAGAGTGCAGTGCTCTGCCCTGTGCCCACCCAGAGGCTTGGCACTTTGTCTCCATTTTCCCCTGAAGGAAAGAAAGAGCAGGCCTAAGGCAAGAGAGGGCCAAGATGCAAAAACAGGCAGTCTCCTGTCCGGGATGGGAAGTCTGCCCAGGCCCTATGCTCTGGGAAGCCAAATGAACCCCGGGTATGCACAATCCTAATGGCAGAAAGGGTTTCGTACAAATACAGAAAAACGATCTTGTGTCGAATACCCACAAGGTTTCAGGTCAATTTCTAAAGAATACCTACATTACAGGTCAGTTTCTAAGGAATACCCAGGTTTCAGATGAGTTTCTAAAGAAGACCCATGTTTCAGGTCAGTTTCTAAAACTTTTTTTCTCCGTTTTTTTTAAATTTTTTTTTCTTTTTAATAAAAAAATGTGAAGGGGGGGTATTTTTAAAAAAGCTTTTATTTGGAACGGGGTAAATAGTACACTTAATATTTAGGACATCTGGGATGTTTGTGACAGCAACACCGAGCTCAGTACACGCGCCCTGTTGCCGGGAGCCAAGGGTGATGCAGAGGGCGCGGCCGGCGGGCCCGCTGGCCCCTCTCCTTCTCTCTGGCCCTCTCGGTGTGTGTCTCCGTGCCCGGGGTCCCGCTGGCCCCCTCTCCCTCTCTCTGGCGCTCTCGGTGCGTGCTCCGTGCCCGCGGAGGCCGGCGGAGGCGGGGGCTATCCCGGGAGTTCTCCCTTCCCGCCCGGCCGCGGGGAGGTCTCCTCAGGCCGGGGGAGGCGGGGCGGCGGCGCGCGGCCGCGCGGGGGCGCTGCGGGCCCTGCGCGCGGCCTGGGGGCTGCGCGTGCCGACCACGGCATTCCCGCTGCCCGCTCGGCGCGCAGCGGCGGGGAATGGGGGAGCTGCTGCCGCCGCCGCCGCCGCTGCCGCTCTGCCCGCGCCCCGCGGCTCCGGCGCCGCCTCCTCCTCCTCGCTCGGCCTGAAGCGCGCTCGCACTCGTGGATCCCGGCGGGGAAGGGGCCATGGGCCGCCTCCCCGAGGCGCGGCGGCTGTGAGGCGGCCGGCGCTCGCTCGGGGAGCCGGGGGGAGAGGCTACCGGGGAAGGGAGTGCCGCTCGCAGCCGGCGGCGGGCGCGCAGGCAGCACCTCGGTGCCGGTAACTTGGGGGTGCCGCTCCCCGCCCGCGCCCAGCCGCGGCGGTGGATGGATGCGCCATGGCCACGCTGGTGTGCCGGGTGCAGCTGCTGGATGACACCGACCCCTTCAACAGCACCAACTTCCCCGAGCCCACCCGGCCGCCGCTGTACACCTTCCGGGAGGACATCCCGCTCGCCACCCAGCTGGCCGGGGTGCACCGCCTCCTCCGCGCCCCGCAGAAGGTACCGGGGGAGGGCAGGGGCGAGTGAGTGGGGGGCACCGGGGAAGGGCAGCGGCCTCTCCGCAAGCGCCCGGCAGCGGGGAGCGGAGGCCGGCGGACGGCCCCCGGCCCCTGCGGGGCGGCAGCCAGGGCTCCAAGCCCGGCGGCGGGGCTGCCCCGCCGGCTCCCCTGCCTCTGCCGGCACTATCCTTAGCCCCGGCAGTATCGGCATCTCCCTAAGTCCTGGGGAGAGGCCCCGGGGGACGGCGGAGGGGTTCCCTCTGCTGCTCTCCCGCGTTCCCAAACGCTCTCAAGGGCAGCTACCGCCTCTGCTTTAGCTGTAGCTGCCTCACTATTTCCCTAGGAGAAGAAAAACCTCATCAAACCCAAGGCCAAGTTGGGTATCAAGTAGTCGGTGCCTGTCCTTCGCTAGCGTTGCCTGGGTATCTGAGGATACTGCGGGATAACGTGGTGTGTCGGGCCAGCCGGGCACGGTCGCGCCGGCAAGACCCGGGCTTTGCCTGGTTGAGATTTAATGAGCCAGGCAGTTCCAGCCGGGGCTTTGGTAAAAATAGCAGCGTTTGCTGCCCTTGAAACAATCGGTGCTATTAGTCCCTCTTGCGAAGGACTGCAGCATGGCCCTTGTCAAGTCTTACCTATCTCTTCTTGCATGCTTCTTCTAATACGCTGGCATTTGTAGCTCTGCCCTTGAAATCAGGCACCCGAGCATTATCCTTGAATTTTTAGTTTTCAAAGCAATGCCATTGATTGGCATAATAATAATGTTTTTTCATTATTATCTTGTATCTGCACATTAGTTCTGCAGAGTGCACTGAAGAAGAAAGGGAAAAATGCCCACTTTTTTTTTTTCTACAAAGTTAAAGTTGTAAAAGTTTTATTTGCTCTGTGATGAAGTGGGAGGAAAATACTCTCTTAACATCACTTGTTGTATTATGCTCATGGGAGCCTGCAGAAAGATGACAAAGGGCTGTATGTCCCCTTAGATTTAAGGATATCCAAAACCCCATAAAAGTATTTCAGAGAAAAGCTCATGGAGCAGACAGAAGTTTTGCATTTGTAGAACGGTTTCCTCGCATAATAGTTGCCAAGGATACAGCATCCAGTGAACAGAGCTCTGCCTAAAGCACAAAAACTTTGGAAGCTCTTGGTGCGCTGGGTCAATTCTGTTTTCATGTGCTCAGTCGTCCTCAATTCAGAGAGTGGTCCCATTGTTTTCATGGGAGGCTTTTTTTTTTTGGAGTTAGAGCTAATTAAAAGAAAGGCAAGATGGATTCTGACACCAAATGAAGTGAATAAAGAGATAGTTTAAAATATGGATTTAGAGTTAATTCAACTTCATTTTCAGCAATATTTCACTTTGTTATGTTTTGCTTTGGTTTGAATACTTCCCTGACAATTTTTTATAACTTTTTATACTAACACCACCACCAACTTGGTTTAGCGTCTTAGGAGCCAGCCAAAATCCATAGCCACTTGTATATGCTTCACTCCTGCCCAGTCTTTCTGCGTGCAGCATTTCTCAAGTTTAATTAATGTTTGGAAAGTGGAGTTGCAGAGAGTTGGGGTGAGAGATGGCCTGTGTCCCTAGAGGTGCTGTAAACCTGGCTATTGAAAGATAGCTGCTCTGCTAGAGGCAAGTCCTGGCCCAGTGAGTTGTTAATCTGCGGTTCTAGCTCTTCCAAATACTTTGTTTCCGTTGTGAGGGTGTAAGCAGGCTCATTGAAATCTGCTTACATGGTTACAGTTACCTTTGTGTTTGCAGGGCCTCCTATTTCTGCCTTAATTATGTCTCTTGGCTATCTCTTGGCTTCTACCAGGTAAAAAAAAAGGGTTGGTTGATTAGGCTTGTTTACCTTTATTCATTATAATGAAAGCTTAGTTCCGTGTTTGCACTTGCAGTCAGGGCAGCATTTTTGTGTTTGGCATTACATCTTTGTACCTGTGATTCTGTAAAATAAACTGATTTGTGTTGCTTTCTTCTGTTTTTGTTTTTTGGGAGGTGGGCATATTCTTTCTGTGGTCTTTCCTCAAGACCATATTCACTGGTCAATAGAAGATCACCACATTATTTGACTAAGAAGAATTTTGCTCCATTTCACCCAGAGATTAGGGCAAATTCTGATCTCAGAGGAATGCAGCTGTCAAAGTGGAGCATAGGTTGAAATTCAGGTGTCGGTTCACATCAACGCATCTGAGGTTTGATTGATTAATAACTTTGAAAATTGCTGAGCTAATGGATTGAGGGTCCATTTAGTATCATCACGGTGACTAGAGCAAAATATCTTGAAACAGACCTAGGAGTTTCTAGCTCAAATGGTGTCCCTGCCCATGGCAGGAGAGTTACAACTTTAAGGTCTCTTGCAACCCAAGCCTTTCTATGATGATGATGATGATGAAATGCATAGGAACACCAATGTGTCCCTAAATAATTTCTGAAGTTTTATAAACTGGTGGCCTTTTTGCCAGCAGGTTTGAATGATCAGCGTTATGCTTTTTTTCCAGCGAGTTTTAAGTTGCCAGCTCTTGACTTGGGTGAACATTCACTTACTCTCTGAAGAGAGCTGCCAGCTTGTTGCCTTCACACCACTGGATGATTTGCACATCTTTTAGATGATCTACTGCTATGGGAAGCACTTGATAGGATGAAGTCAGTGTCAGGAATCCAGCTCACTTCAGTGGGGTCAGATTTCACCATTGCTGTCTTGAAATTAGTAATGACGACAGTGTAGTGACGGTGGTATTTTTGTAGTTAGTAAGACAACTTGTATACTGCAAGTCATTTTAAGTTAAACATTATAAATAATTATTAAGAAAACCATTTAAAAAGTAAACTAAAAATGCTTTGACATTCGGACCTGTCACAGTATGTCATTAGTAGCTTTTTTGTAACCAACAGATGTTCTTGCTTGATTCCAAAGGGCAGGATTTCTTCACTCTAGTTCTTTGAAAGTACAACTCTATTTTGCATGTTGGTTTTACTTCTTCTTTTCTTTAAACTCACACTTCTACTTGAGTTAGGATGCAAGTCTAGATCTATACTCTCTCTTCTGAGCAGCAATGTTTTTAGATCCTTATGCACATTCACTGGGAAGTTAAGAAACTGAGTTCTGAGAATAATGTCTGGGATGGTCTTTACAACCCTGAATAATGTGGAGTACCTAAGCTGGTTGATAGGGAAAACCGATAAGAAGAGTCCCTGCAATCTTTCTTTCACTTGGGATTTGGTGCCTAATTGCATCCTCCTTCCTCTTTTTTTCCCTGCTTCTCTCTGTGCACATACTTTTTTCTACATCCCTATCTCTGGATACAGCAGCTTGTTGTTCACTGGGTTGTGCTCAGCTCTGTCTGGCATGCACACTGAGCCTCATGGGGCAGGACACTGTCATCTGGAATGCTTGTTTCAGCTATCCCCTGTGGTTATGAGTGATTTGGTCCTAGATGGTAACACACTATCCTAGCTGACAATGCAATGAAGTACCACAAATTCTGTTATAGTATTTTAGCGACATTTACAAATTCTTGCTTAGTAAGTATGCCACGTTGCAGAGTTTTTGTGGTTTGCCTATATTGATTTGGCTGCCTAAGGTGCCATTTTGAATTTGGCTTTTATTGTTCATGAGGATTTTAGGTCACTCTTACTGTATGTTGTATGAAGTAGAACTGGATCTAGTTTGGACTCTGACTTCAGATGTCCCTTTTGCCCATTTCTGTGAACCTTGGGAAAATTCAGAACTGGGTCTAAATTTGTGGCTCAGGCCCTGTGCCAATAATGCTCTTTGAATCTAATTCGGTACATTGGGTTTGTTGGTTTTGAATTGCTTTGAGTTACTTGATACTTATAACTTGCTGACATAGGGTCGCTCAGGAGAGTAGCTATATATACATGGCCAATGTCAAGTGGTGTGCTTTTTTTAGAGATCTTCTTCATTATAACTTATTCACATAATTACAGCATGCTGGGTATGTTGCCATAGTCTGTTTTCACATGCCACAGTAGTGTCCAGTGTTGGGGCAGCTCTGTAAGAAATACATCTTTACAATAATAGGATGCCACACTGCCTAATTTATCAAGAAAATGTAATTGAAATACTTTATGTTACAATGGAAAGCAACAGCAAAAAAAATCTTTCCATATGGGGTACTGGTGGGAGACAATGTAAAGGAGAGTTATAGTGCGATAAGGATAATTGTTTTGATGTCCTGTTCCCTCTGAGAAAGCTGGAGACAACTTCTGTGTTTAAATGCCTTCCAAGAATTTGTAATTAGGAACATGTCATTCAGAAAACAGTGGTATAAGCAAATAAATCCAGTGAGTGCTAGAGGGGTTTGGGAGTTTCATTCATAAAGAAGCCATCCACATTTCCGTCTTCAGCTGCCGTGATTTAGCCCTACATTTAAGCCAGGGCTCACTCTGAGGCATGGTGTGATGTAAACTGATAGCAGGAATAGTTCCACTGGTTGTGTCCTGGCATGGAGCTCAGCTCTGGCATTGAACTCAGTGCCAGGCTATACCCTGGCAGCAGCCTCAGGTTTTCTGAGAGCAGTAAGCCTACCAGCTGGCTCCTCTTCCCTGGGTTTCCTTGGCATTAAGTAATAATGCATTGGTCCACAGAGGCTAGGCAGAAAAAGAAGAAAGTGTGGTTTGAATCCTGATGTAGGGACTGGTAAAGAGCAGCTGAAGAGAGCATTTCTCTTCTCTGAAGAGAGCATTTTTGGGTTAGTTATTATGTTGTTAATGGGAGCTGAAAAATAGAAGATGGAAACTGGAATATTGTCATTTTCCCAGGGAAAATGAACCCACACCTAAGGGAAACTGGCTGGTATCTTCTGCAAGTGTTGCTGCTGAGGACTGGGAAATATTTTAGTTGAGGGCTGTCAAGACACATAGGTCTTTCATATTCTGCCTGAGGCAGGTGGACATCTGCCTTTTTTCATCCTTCGAGAGGAGAGGGGATTTAACACAAAGGTTGTTTCCAAAAGATTTCCAAAGTGTTACAACTCTAGTAAGTATTTCTGGAGCTGACAAATTCCTGTGCTTCAAGAGATTGATCCTGTAGCAGACACATATGCTCAAATTTTATAGGGAATTATTTATGAGGGCAGAGCAGGGTAGGATACTGCTCTGTCTCCTGACTTGACAGCACAAGCTGCATCAGAGTCCTCTGTGAAGCACAC
This sequence comes from Molothrus aeneus, assembly GCF_037042795.1. Taxonomy (NCBI): domain Eukaryota; kingdom Metazoa; phylum Chordata; class Aves; order Passeriformes; family Icteridae; genus Molothrus; species Molothrus aeneus. The sequence goes on from NC_089646.1 coordinate 86,062,035, forward strand.
TTTTCTGGGGGAGTATAAACACCTGCCCTAAAGTACAACTGTGAAAAGCTTCTCAGTCTCCACCAGCTGTCTTCTGTGGTGTGGGCCTTCAAAGGAGAAGAAATACCCGTAGAACAGATACAAAGTAATTGTCAAATGCCTGGCTTTGCCTCTGGAGTTTAAGGTAAGAGGACTTTGAAGTTCTTGCAAGGTTCTTCTGACAAGTTATGGTTTGGGCAAGCTGCAGTTCAGTTCAGTTGTTTGATCCAGGCTTAAAAGCTGTGTTGTAAAATCAGGGGCACAAATCTATCTATCATCTATCTATCTATCTATCTATCTATCTATCTATCTATCTATCTATCTATCTATCTATCTATCTATCCCAGAGACTCAGTTCCTGACTTTGACACCTCTCTTGCAGGTCACTGAGTTTGGCTGATCATAGCTCAAGAGCCTTTGTAGAGCTCTGTGTCAAGACTGATAGGAGCGAGTGTACTGGTAGTTCTCAGGATTCCACTAAATTTTTAGATCACAGATCGGTCAGATACAGCCTCTGTAAACTCACATCATCACCCTGTGTTTTCTGGAGGTTCTTAGTCAAAGAAAGGAGATCAATAGGAAGAAGTCTGACCTTGCTGTTATCCTACCACAAATCTCATACTTGCAGTTCCAATTTTTGATGCTTGCTCTCAAAACCAGTTTGTAGATACCTCATTTTATCCAAATTCTTCTTGTGTGAAGATTACTAGTGGATTAACCGAGCAAGAAACTAAGATGACTGCAGTTCATATCTATGTTGGTAAAGGAATAGTCAGATATGTGGGACTTGGCCTGTTGCAATCTCCTCTTTCTGTGTTGTTCCAAATAAGAACAAAAGTTTTCACAAAAGTTCTCACAGAAGTTTTATAAGAGTTTTCACTTCCTAGTGCATCCACAGCCATCCTGCCTTGCCAGTAATTAGGGTCTAAATGAGAATCCCTTTTCTTTCTGTCTGATCTCACTCGCTGGGTTGTGACGATGAGCGATGAGCGTTACAGCCTTTGTGCAAATGTATGCAAGGCAGCTGGGCTGTAACTCACCCATCCATCACATTGTCACTGATGACAACCCTACTTGGTTTTACAGTCCATTTCTCTGGCTGGAGTTCAGCCAGGACAGGTTGGTACCTCTACTCTTTCAAAAGGTGTTTTGTATTTCTGAGTGATGCGAAGTGGTCTGGGCTGGGGCTATAGAGCTCCTTTGGTAAATGCTGCTTCAGTAGGCTGAACCCATGTGCTAAGATATTACTTCATTACCAGCTCAGAGGAAAGAGTGCCAGCTACTTACACCTCTGTCATCACTTTCCACACAACCTGGATTGTGTTATATTAATATTAACTTTATATTGTATTACAGTTACTAATAAGACAGCAAGGAATGTTGTTACATATTTTTAGCAGTGGAACAAGTTGGGACAATAGTAGCAGTGAGCTCTCTAGTAAGCCTAGCTACCTAGAAACATCTGCAACTGTCTGGCATATGAAACTATTGAAGACTGGCCACGTCATCAGCTCAACACATATATACCACAAAAATGCATTGCAGTTTCCAATTTCCAAGTTAAAAAGGAGTAATTCTGTCATTCCCAGCATTTTAAGGATGCTTAAAAAAAAAAAAAAGCTTAGACTTTTTCCTTTACTTTCAGTATGACTGCTTGACTTTAGTAGTCATACTTCTCAACTGATCCTCTGTCTATTTTGTGAGAAAGAAATTTATTTATTTTATTCCACAGAATCCTGGAGAATTGCTAATTTTGGTCCTGCATGCCTAGTTGCTATTGTTAAATATGGTCAATGCATGCATTAGTATTAATCTTTTGGTCATATTGGTCATCATTTTACATGGTAGTGATCATTAGGCTGAATAGAAAGGATTGGGGTGACTGGAAAAGCAGCTTCATCTTTTAGTTCTAGAGGGGTTTGTATGACAAAATATATATACTTGGAAAAATGAAATAGTATTGTCTTGTGTTTACTAACAATTAAACTCTTGTGTTTACTAACAATTAAACTCTTAGTTTCTGGATGATAAGAAGAAGCTACATAAGTAAGCAAGATGTAATACAAAGTAAAATCAGGTATGTCAGGTTACATGCAGTAGTGGGGGGTTGTGTATGGCTTGAAGCTTTATGTTCATCAGCCACAGTAGTAAGCAGTATCTTGTGCAGTTGTATTGCTTTAACTCTAGTGATACGGATAAATCAATACACTTTTCCTCTTGTACACAGCATGCATGATTATATTGGAATAAAATGCACTTACAGATAGGGTGTATTTCCCTATTTAGGAAAGAAAGAAAGTTTACTTTCATCATGGTTTCTGTGTTTCTTATCTTCTAGAAGCTACAGACTATGCCAGTTAAAAAGATAGTTTTAAGCAACTTTCATACTAGTTAAAAAATAAAAATGAGGGACATTTCAGTGCTGTTCCTTGAAGCTAGCTGCTTCAGGTTTACTAATGAGCCCTTCAACCTTTGTAAGTGAAATTGAGAAAGTATTTTCTTTAGAATTGTAAATATACTATTGCAGCCCCAAGTAGCATCATCGGAGGTAAAGTAGCTGCTCCTACTGCTGGTGAGGTGCCTGTGGATTTTGTGGTTATTTTTTTTTGGGATGGCTTTGTTATTGACAAGGAGAAGATGAAGTCCCTGGATTCTGTCTGGTGGGCTTTCTCTGTGTGTTCAGTGTGAACCACCTGACATGATTTGGGGGCTGGCAAAAAAGGCACTTGTAGCTCTCACGGCTGTGCCAGCCAGGTTGCTTATCTGAGTGTCATATGCCAGGTAAAGCTAGTTGAAAAAGCACATTGTGTCTGCTTTCTTACTTCATTACTGCAAGGCTTGCAAGGAATGAATGTAATAGTGGAGTGTGCAATCAGGAAACCAACAGGAATCTCATCTGTGCTAGTGATATGCCAAATATGGTCTTGTGCCTGTTTTTTCTCAGTGTGTAATTAAAGTTCAGAGTTTTCTCTAAGTGCCGGTGATGAATGTCTACCCCATAGCCATTCTGGCTATGGGGTAGACATTAGTAGACTTCTAGTACTTGGAAAAACTTGGCATTTTACGGGTAGTGAAGAAATCAGAAAAAAACCACATATCTATGCTCTGTTTATTCCCATACTGCAGCAGCTGGCCCTGGAGCATGACCTTTGACTCCACACACAAAGGGTTGTTATTTTCCCCTTCAGCTCTAGCATTGTGAGGGACTTGGCTTGTGAAAATCTTGAGTCCTCTGCCCTCTTTAAAGGAGGTCTTGGTGTCTCTGTTATGGAAGACCCTTCCAGGTTTGCCAGGCAGAGAATTAAGGATACCTGTTCCAGATTCCTGAAATTGTAAGATTTTTCTGTGCTGCTCTGCCTCACAGGCAGGAAGGACCTCATTGTCTGACTATTGTCTATAAAAAGTAAGTGAATTTGCAGGATTTTCTTTGTGTTTTGGTTTGGGTTTACTTATTTTTGTTAAAGTTGGTCACCTTCAAAAAAGTCAGGGACTGGGAAGCTTTATAGTGGTGTGTTCCAAGGAGATGCAGATTCACGTATATCTCGTTATAGAACTGTGCTGGTCCTAAGGCTTTCTGAAATTCAGAAGTCCCTCTCATGAGGCACATTTCATCACACTCCTTCCTTTAGGCATCTTTATAGGAAATTGTAATGTATTTGAAAATAGGTGTTTTGTAAAAAAAAAAGTGTTACTGTGGAAGAAAAGGTGCTGCTAAATTACACTGTGCTTTTCAGTCTCTATGTGTGTTATTTTAGTGTTTTCATTATTCTCTTTCAAGTACTCTACCATGCTACTTGTTGATTTGAGCTTCAGTTATAAATGCAAGCAACCTGCAATCCCAGTGATTATGAGTAAGGCAGGCAGGCTTCATTCACAGGTGGAAAAGCAGTGTATTTTATTTCAGACGGACGTGACTGATTTATCCTATATGAACATTCTAAATGATTAATGTATTGCAATGATCATTGCTGGTCACAGCTGAAGGGGTCTCATCTTACTGTGAATATTTTGTTCTGGTTTGATCATAGTGCATGAGGTGTTTTTGTCTCTGACTACACAAGGCAGAAAGAAATGCAACTCTTGTGGGTTTAGTATCCACAGTTGTGTTTGCCTGTGACCTGAACATTCCTGTAGAGTCTTATATACAGCCTTCACTTTATACTGTAGTATTGCTCATTATTTTACTTGTTATGTCCCCTTTATTTTTTGCACAGAAGTGAGCTTTAATAACTGCAATTAATGCACTTAGATTTGTTATACTTGCCTTGTAGACATTAATGTGTTCTTGTTTAGATGCTGATTTCAATTGTTGCTTTTTTTTAGCCTAATTAAAAAGTCAATTTGTCTGCAGTATTGTTTCAGCTACTGTATGGTGTCGTTACTGTATGTTATTCTGCCTTATGTGTCCATTACTGTTGTTATGCTTTTTCTAGACTGAGCCCTGTCTGGGAAGAAAAATGAGTCATTTTTCTGACAAAGCTGAGAGTTGTGGGGGAAAGTAGTGGAAGAAAATCCTCATCTCTTAGAAGTTAAAGTGTAGTTTCTGAGGCTTAAGATGGGTGTCTCAGTTCAGATGCTGCTGAATTTTTTAAAACCTAAAATGATTTTAGGTTTTCTGTCTTCTTAATGTTGTTTTTTTGCTTAGTTTTGAAATGTGGATGAAAAAGCCACCAGTTATCACTGTGAATTTATGTCAAGCCTAGGGTGTGCCCATATCTTTGAGTTTCTGAACTTATTGTTCAGAGACTCTGAATCTGTTTTTTTGGTGCCTTCATTTCATCTTGCTAAAGGAAAGTGATCAGCACTCAAAAATGTGCCCTTTTGAGAAATGTCCACCTGTAGTAAGTTTGAAATCTAGGAGCTTTTTATAATGGAGAGAATTATCTCAAGATACAGGATTCTTTCTTTGCTAATTAGATGTGCCCATAACTTATATAAGTGTTTGGCTTGAAAGTCCTCAGAATATGTATGTGTTCCTTTTAGTATTTTTCTCTCTTTCATCAAGGGGTTTGAAGGAAGTGTTTCCTAGTGATCATTTGTATAAAGATGAAGAGGAATAGGATACTATTTAGGCTACTTTCAGAGGCTGTATAAAAAAAAATTATTGGTCCTGGGAAACTGGTAATGGAACACAGCCATAAGCTTCCTCATGTCATTGATTAGTATTCAGCCATAGTTTTAGTGTACGAAAGTCTTTATTGTTTGATGAATCATTTAACTCTGTCCTAAAGAACAAATGATTGTATTGTGGGGTCACCTCTTTTTGTTCTGATAGTTTCAGAGCATTAAGTCCTATAGGTCCTAAGTCTGATCCTGTCTGTTACACAGCAAGGTTCATTTAATTTTTTTTTTTTTAAATGTCTGTATAGTTGGATGGGAAAAGCCTGAAATGTGACTCCTGAAGATTAAAAGCACAACAAGAGTGTAACATTTTTAATTAAGAGTTAGCATTTGAATGTGTAAAAATATATTGGCTTGAAAATCTTAATTTTTCTTTTCTGTATTATGAAAGACAGCTATTTAAAAGCATCTTTGCAAATGTTGTAACTGCTACCTCAGCACAAGAGTTCAGGAGAGCCAGAATGAAGACAGAGTTGTCTCTTCAGTGGCAGCATTCTCAGGCAGGATTGAAGGGGGCTGCTCAGAGTTGGCGAAGCTAAATGTTTCTGAACACCTGCCAATGAAGGTAGAAGGATATTGATTTTCAAGACTGCCAAAATGTTGTCTGTCTTTCATAAGCAGTAAATCATATTGAAAGGAATTGGTGTAAAACTGTCATTTGTTCAAATGTTTTCCTTTGTGGTCTGTTAACAAAGATGGGTGAGATGGGAGCGTTGGACTCTGCCAGTAAAGACATCAGCTACCATGGAGCAGCTGTGTGTCTGGTGTGCCTCCTCCCAACACTGACTCCAGTTTGCCACCACGTTCTCTCAACATGTTTCAACATGTAATTGCATTGGCCTATATACAGCAATGTGGCTGTCTTGGACTGTAATCCTTGCCATTGTAAGAGTGCTGATTGAATTGCAGACTAAAAATAGGCTGTACTCAGACATGCTGTGTGCTATCACTTGCACGCTGCTTTAGCAGTCTGTTGGTAACATGACATAATTAAAAGTTGACAAAGGCAATAGGAAGAATGCTGTCCCATGATTTCTAGGGTTTAATGCTTGAAGAAGGTATTTTCTTAACTTGATGAATTTGGCTCACATGATTTTAGCTCAAATAAATGACCTACTATACTATTCTTCTATAGTTCTGGTAGGCTGTTGAAAGAATGTCCTTGTCTTAAACCCACTCTTTAGATTGATGTTTCTTCTGTGGGAAAGCCACTGGTAATAGACCATAGCATTTGGAAATCATTACAGTTAGGTGTGATTTGAGTGACAAAAAGGAGATTAGAAATATTTTTCAGTGCAGTGTAAGTTGAACTATATTTACTTCCTTTATGTTATTACAGTTTGTCACTGATATTCCAACAAATATTTCTCAAAGATATATGCAGCTGAGAAGAGAGAAATAGCTTACTATCTTGTGAGTAGTCATCAGCTAGTGTTATTTTAAGAAGTTTCAAGGGAGATTGATTGAAATTATACTTCCATGTTCTTCATCCACCAAATTAGATTTCTTGAAATGAAGAGTAATCTAAATGTCTGAGATAATTAAGCACCAATTCATAAATTATGGTTTGCAGAAATACTCAAAAAGGAAAAAAAAATCAGCCTTTTTCCTCACTGAATTCCTCTGCAGGACCAACCATGGGATAAAGGCTGATGGGTACTCAGTCTCTGTGTTTAATTGTTAAAATCAGGGAAGGGAAAGTAAGCTACAAATAATTACTGTAAAAAGATTACCTTCTTGGACATTTGTGTGTATATGTAACTGCAATCAAAGTAATATTAATCCTACCTTTGTTTTCTCATGTTGATTGTTTGTCCATTTCTTCAAAATAAGTCAAGGCTGAAGTGTTCTATAGGTGAGTCATAGGAGGTTATTATTGAAGCCATGCCCCTGTGGTGCTTTTTAATCAGCTGGATGTTTGACAGTTTAAATAAAGTGACTGATTTCGTGCTGTATTTCCATGTGGCTACTATTAAGTTGTATGGTTCAAGTTATTTTTGAAGGCAGATTTTTGAGACAACCAAAGACTGATGGAGTAGGATGAGGGTACATGATAAGAAATGAAAGGAAGTCTATAAAGCTTTCCTGGCCCAGAAGCAAGAATACAATCATGAGCAGGTTGCCAGCCAAATTTAGTATCTATTGTAGACTGCACTTTGTCACTTGTAACTTGAATAGGTGTTATGTCAAGATATTTTGTAGGACAATCTGTTCTAGCAAACCAAACCCCTTGTTTATTTTTGGATATCTCTGTTGAATATTGATGGGCTTTGTTGTGAGAAGTTCTAATTAGCTGCTTGGGCAAGTCTGAGTGATTTGACTTAGATGTTCTTACATAATCTGTAACAGCGTAGCTGTGTGAACTTGTGCCTGTCCTACTAGGGAATTTGACTGATGTTTGCTGTTGCAGTGGAACCTTTGGCTTGACTGTAAAACTGTCACCACTGGGCAATGACCTGAGCTGTGCACATATTAGTGTCTACCTTTATGAGCTACTAATGGAAATGGAAAACCCTATTTACTTAATCAGAAGCTGCTGAAGCTAATTACTGTGTTTAGTTTGTTTGTCTTGTGGAGAAGGGAGGTGAGTGCAAATCCCCAACCACAGAGTGTTTATACAAACACATGGAGGTGTTTGGGAGATTACAATGGCCTGTGTAGCAAAGCAGGCTATGTGGTTTGCGCCATGTCTCATTCTTCCTACCCATCCCCTTTCTGTTTTTCAGTATTGCAGCCTGTGCTATGTCAGAAGGTACAAGCTCAGCTTAAAGCTGATGTGGGTTTGTGGTTTGCTGTGAGTCAGCCTCCTCAAGGAGACAGATTTTGGCGACTGATGATAACTACTTTGTTCCTCTTCATGGGTGACTATGGTGATGGGCATTTGGTGCATGGGACAGCTGTCTTGAGTAACCAGGACTTGCTCCTTTCATGTGATACAGGTAACAGAAAAAGGAAAGTCTGTTCTTTTTTAAGAAAACGGTTATTTAAAAGCCAGAAATAGCATTGTAATTGCTTGATTCTCAGAAGCAATTTCTGGAGGGCCATCTATAAAAGGGGTGTGGCTGTAATCTCCAGTGCTAACAAAAGGATAAGCAAGTAAGGAAATTGCATTTGAGCTATGAAGTACAATGTAATATTCAAAGCCTTCTTCTACTCCTGCCCATATTCATGATTTACATTTGGGTAGGGCTTACTGTTAGTTGCAGACCTGCTTGAAGTGGGTCACATAAAGATGATTTTTTAATTTTTTGAGGCCACTGAGTGAAGAGCTTCTGTTTGAAGTAGAGAAAAGGTGAAGCTTTGAACCACATCAGTATAGAAGGGCAGAACTGGCAGAGCTGCTATGCTAGACCAAAAGGAAGAATCAAACAAAAGCCTTGTAATACATAGAAAGGCTACCTCACCCCTGGATGCACATGTATGTTTGTGGTATAACAAAGAATGCAAAACAGATTTTCTTTCCTGGATCATTCCTTGGAATATAGCCATTTCATCTTCCCAGAGAAACGAAAGGTTTTGAAGCATGGATCATTGTCTCTCTGAGTGCAGGAGTGAGTAGGGTGGTAGAGGAGAGCAGTGCCTGGGATTCCAGGAGAAGCATTTCAGCTGAATGGCTCCTAATGGAAAAATTGGCATGATGTTTGAATAGCAACATTGCTGTTGCAGATTATACAGTTAATGTTTTGTTTATGCAGTTTTCCTTTGACTGTTATATTACAACCTTAGCATAGTCTTCTAAAGTACAAAATAAAGTACTAAACTGATAAGCAATCTTTTATTGCACCTTGTTTTGTTCTGGTTCAGGAGAAAAAAAGTTTGTACATGATCAGTTGTTTTATGATTTGGAGGCAGGGGAATTATTTTGTTGTCTATAAATTCTTCAATCTTTCTAAAGTGAAAATAAGCTTAAGAAGTACGTCTATTGCCAGGGAAAAAGATATGAAGTCTATCCAACTTCCCTAACTAACTGTTATACTTCAGCCAGCCCCTGAAAAAACTTTTACAACTCATTTCACTTGAGAGTTGATACCCAGTTGTTTTATTTGTCCAGAGGAAAAATTATATTTACATGATGGTCTTATCAGTGTCAGAGCAGCAGGTGTCTAAAGTTGCTGTGAGGAAAACTCGCTTTTACTGTATATTGGGTGAAACATGTTTAGGCCAGGGTTTTAATATGCTAGTCCAATGTACTAAAAATGCCAGTTAGTGCAATAAAACTGTATCTAGACGGACTGTTTTGTCTCAAGTGTAAACCTCATGTGTTTAAAAGTAGTTAGTTGAATGCTTGTTGGAAAAAGTTTTTGGGATGAAAAGTTTAATGGAATTTGTCAAGACAGTCATGTCAGTACCTGCTTAAGCAGTTGATTTTTGAACAGGACTCAACATTCAGTTTCCTTTGCCCGAAGGAATCTGTATCCATTTCTCATCTCTAAGGAGAGGGCTGTCACTGATAAATGTGGACCATTCCACATTTGTATTAAAAATAGAAATCCAGCCTATAAGACAATGGTGATATTTGACAATATGACCCATGCTGCAATCTGCAGTCACCCTAGTTTTGGCATGTTGAATCCTATCCTTCACACAGGAAAGGTGTTAATGAGACTTCCCTTAGGGATGTACTTCTTTTAATGGCCTAAGAGTCTTCTAACTGTCATGTTTCCTGTGAGAATGTTACTGATATTTCAAATTATTATAATGAGTAAGAACTCTGTTTAAAAAGTAGTATATATTTTTGCTATTCAGTTCAAGTAACTTAAACTGAAGAAAGTAAAGAAGGAACATATAAATAGGAACCTAAATAAAAATATCATATTAAAAAAACCCCTTGATTTGATAACTAGATTTTTTGAGCTACCTTCAGTTTTGGGAGACACATAGAAAATGAATGATGGGAAGATACTTGTTTGCAAAATACTTGCTGTTGAAGGAACACACCATGCTGGCATATGTGGTGAAAGACTCTCCAGACATGTAAGGTGCTCTCTGCACAAATGTGTTTTAATTAATTTTAATCTTATTTAACAGATTATAGCAGGACAATTGTCAAAGGTGGGGATATTTTCTTCATGCTCTTGATGACACAATGCTGGCTAGAACTTTGACTCTGGATCTTACCATATGTACTTTTGGTATTTTACTGTGTGTGTCTGTATAGCACAGTGGTCAATGACTGGTACTTGAAAGCCATTTTCCTAATTGCTTAGCTATTTCCACTGAGGTTTTCTAGATATGGGTCAGAGGAGACATTTTTCTTTTAAGTTTGAATCATCTTGAATTGGATGTGGTGGAATAGTGGGCCATGAGCATGGCCTTAATATGCAGCTCAGATGGATTCTCAAATGTTATTTTTCCAAGAGCTCTTTTTAGTGAAATAATGGCTTAAACATTAAGTTTCTGTGCACTATCCTTGTGTAAATTACAGAAATTGTTTTACTATCTAAACTCGAGGTACTTTTTTCAAATAGATTGTAGATGTCATATTGTAGATGTCATTTGATTACTGAATGAACATTTAGTGCTGGTATGCATTCTTTATTCTGCTTTTTTTTTGGTGTGATTATGTACTTTTGTTGTCTGTTACCCCTTTGTTAGTGTTTTTCATTATGCTGTCAAATTATTCAGTATTCATAATATAAGAATAAGCAGCTTCTGGTTTGTACTTGTCTATTGAGTCTGATTGTTCTTCTGCTTCTTCTTCTTCCTGGAAAAAGTAAATACCCTTATTTGGTATTACAATTATTGTTTTGTCATAAGCCATCATTTAGGCTTATAATAGCATTCATCCAAAAACTGCTATAGGCTTTACATAAAATCTGTTGCATTTTTTATATTTTTTGCATTTTACAAACAAATTAATTGCTACCAAAGAATACAGAAGTATTCTTTGGGAATCTGGACATGTTTAAGGGTAACTCAGCAGAGTGGTTTGTCAATCAAAAACCCTCCCAGCAGAAAATCAACCATAGCTAGTAATGATCTTGGATTCCTTTCTCTTCACATCCTGTTGAGATTTCAGCAACCACTATGTCTAATCAGGCCAAAGCACGGTCAGCTTGTCATCATGACACCGTTGTTTAGCAATCAGAGCCGATCTTTCTGGAGTAGAAATTGCTGAATGACTTGATTACACTCTTTGAAAGATGGTCATAGTGTACCTGAAAGGTTTATGACCTAGGAAAAGAATCTCTTGAATGTTTTATGTGAAATATACCAATGTTCTCAAATTGACTTGTGTCACCTGAAGCTAAATTCGAACCAAGGCTGTAGTGGAAGGGAAGCACGGGTTAGCCTTTGACATGGGTTAGCATTGGCATGTTATGGATTTATATACTGAGGTTCTCTTATATGCATTTCTGCAATGGGATCCTCTGTACTGTGGAAGCCTTGTTGTTGTTTTATGGAATCAGTTTTCTACTTTGGTGTCTCACAAAACTGTGTGATTTAAGAGCTGTTTCTGTCACCTGTGCTTGAATTTTGGCCTTTGCTTAGCAGGGAACCCTACTACCTTCACAGCTCACATGACCATTAAGGCATACAAGTACGTAAAAGTTACTGCATATGCCCAACAGATTAAATTTTTAATCCACTGTTTGTCAAAGCTAATGAAGGGAGCCTAATGTTGGGATTGAGATATCCAACATAAACTTAAATTGCAAAGTTTCACTTGCAGGATTTCTGTCCATCATGTATTTGCAGCATTCTTGGCTTTTGTTTTCAATGATGGACTTTGAGTTGTGGTTCCCCTCCAGCATAAGGACAAAGTTACCACTTACGTAGTAATTGCAAAGTATAGTAGAAATTGACTGCAGATCTATACCCTACACTGTTTACAACCCCCCACCTCGATTATTTAATAAGTGGTTTCTAAAGGACTATTTATTTACTAGTAATCAATATTCTCATATGGTTCTGGAAGGACAGTCAGGACAAATGAATTGTGTTTATTAACTTTTCTGTTGGTTCATAGGGCTTGCAGTAACTCATCCAGTTACTCATCAGTGTAATTTCTTGTTATAATGTAGTGCAATTTCATATCATAAACACTGTGTCCAATTGGAAAAGAAGAGGGAAAAAGAGAAATCTCACAGATTTAATTCTTTTACCAGAAGTGTTTTGTGCCCCAATTAATCAAGATTTAAAATTTTTTGCTAGTACAGCTCAAGATACAACTTTGTACATTTGGTCTTATAAAAAATATAAATCAGTTAAATATGATCTTCTCTCTGTGTGTTCAGGAAAATCAGGTAATAGAGACAAGAAAAGACTGCCTTCTAAGCAAATACTCTAAGAACATCCTTGTAAACTGTGTTGCCAGAACTTTCTGCTTTGCTCTGAGAGTCAGGAGGTATCGAAGCTGATTCCATGGAGATTTATGGAAGAACTACGCTTATGCGTGAATGAGAAGTTGGTGTATAACCATAAGTATGATAGAGATCCCACTCCTGTCCCACTGAGGAGAACACTTTTTTGTTTGCTCCTGAAAAATCAGGAGCTTCATCTCTTCATGCTTGGTATTTCTGAACTCAATGTATTTTTGTGGCTAAGAAATCTGAGCGCAAAATCTGTCTGTTCCTACAGGTGGCCATGTAGAGTCCCAGTTTCTTCTCTGGAATTGTGCCTGTATATCTATGAGGAGTAGGAGGTGCTGCTGCCAGAGAAATCCAACAAAAGTACATTAAATAAACCTGCAAACCCAGTCTTATATAGTGCTTCCCAAGAAGACAGCTGACATATTTCCTGTTTAAAAAAAAGTATGCGGTATTAATTTTTCTTCCCAGCATTGCTTGTTTAGAATTCTTGTGCCACTGTCTCAGGTAAAAAAGATAAAGCTCCCAAGAGAAGTAGGGTTCTTTTCTTAGATGGTGAGCCTTTCCTTGGGTCTGAAATAGAAATAGGAACTCTGAGGCCTGAATGTCGGAGCACTCTGTGATAGATCATGTTAACATGACAAAAAATTTGAGAGGGAAGATGGCTGATAACTGGGGTGCAGAGACAATGTTAGCAAGGGTGGGGAGAAAAGACAGCAGTTGCTGCCTGCAAGACATCCAAAAGTTACTTATCAATGAGGAAAAGCAGAGGAATTTTGGCTACTGAAATAACATGATCATCAAGGAGTCTGCATCTTACTACCTAAAAGATGGGTCTACAGATCATTAAAGCTACAAGACTGTCCAAAGTTTGCAAAAATGAAAACCAGCCCTCATTTCAACCTACTTCATGTAATTATAAATAGAGATTATGTATTTTTTAATTAGATTGTTTCTGTCAAATTTTGCTTGCCATAGTGTGCCAAACAAGGATACAGATATGCAAAACACTACTAAGAGGAAGGTACTAGGAAGATTTAGTTGCTGCTCACTCTTTCAAATAATCCCAAATTCATCTGGTACAATCTGCACCTATAGCCTATGGATACATTTATAATAATCTTGTTGGAAAGAACATATTCATGCCGGTCATGAAAAAAAATAAGTTTCGACTTTTAGATATCTGCGACATCTGGAAGGGCCATGAATTTCCTGGTGGAAAACCTTCTCAGTGAAACATCTGGGGCTTATTTCTCTGTCTAAAACCAAATAACCTGAAAACTGTTTGAAGCATGTATTTAAACATAATAACTACCAGGATGTTTGCTCTACCAGTGAAGAGCAATACATTGCTTCAGAAAAAAAGGACTCAAAATCCCAACCTGAAGCGCCTCTGCTGCAGAAATTGAAGTATCATTTTCAAAATAAAGAAAGAGTAGGAAGGTCTTGTGTTCACAGTTGCTTTTTTCACTGAGCTGACATTTAGTGAAAATGTTTTCTGATTTTTTTGGTTGGGTTTTTTGAAGACTTTTTTTTAAATTATTTTTTTTTATGGAGGGAAAACCTGTATTTCTAATTTCTTACTTTGAACCTTCTTCTTGCATGACAAAAAGGTTCATTCTTTTCCTGTTTTAAGATGATTGTGTTATCTATTTTTTGCTTTCTTTTTAATTGGGCTTCACAATGGCTTTTGGATCATCAAAAACTTCCTGCTACTTAGGTTGTCAGCATTTTCCCAATCTGTGGATCTTTGTTGGATTGTGCTTTGTTTGGGTCTTTTTCCTTTGGACTATTGCCAGGATGGGCTTGAATGTTGCCTCTTGCCTTTGCCTTTTTTTTTTTTTTTTTTTTTCTTTTTCAATTTATTTTTTGCTCTGGAAGTGGAAAGTCATCTAGAGGTACTGCAGGCAGGAGAAGAGTGAGTATCCATGGCCACAGGAATGCTCCTGGGTGCCCAGGGTTTCCCTGGCTGTGTACCAACCAACTACAACAGCAAAGTACCTATGGAGAATTTCAAAACTGTCTCCCCTTTCACAGACTGCCTTTTGAATGCACCCCCAGTATTCAGTCCTTGTTTTACCCCTTATAAATAGAGAAGGACTAGTGCTTCAAGAGGGGACTGTGTGTGCACTGAAAAAATAATAGGTAAACTGTGTGGGTGGTCGAGTCCAGACAGTGACGGTGAATGGAGTTACAAACCAGTTGGCAGCCAGTTACCAGTGGAGTTCCCCACAGCTCATTATTTGGGCCAGTCCTGCTTAACATCTCTATTGATGATAAATGGTCATCAATAAATAAATGATAATAAAAACGTGGTCACGTGTACCCTAAGTAAGTTCAAAGACAACACCAAGTTGGGCAGGATTGTTGATCTGCTGGAGGCTAGGAAGGCTCTGTAGAGGGATCTGGACTGGCTGAATCGAGGGGCCAAGGCTATCTGCATGAGGTTCAACAAGGCCAAGTGTCAGGTCCTGCCCTTGAGTCATCACAACCCCAGGCAGTACTGGAGGCTGGGGACAGAGTGGCTGGAAAACTGTCCACTGAAAAAGGACCTATGGGTGCTGGTTGACAGCAGCTGGACATGAGCCAGCGTGTGCCCAGGTGGCCAAGAAGGCCAGTGGCACCTGGCCTGTATCAGTAACAGTGATGTCAGCAGGACCAGGGCAGTGATTATCCCCCTGTACTAGGCTCTGGTAAAGCCACACTGACCTTCTGTGTCCAGTTCTGGGCCCTTCACTGCAAGAAAGACATTGAGGTGCTGGAGCATGTCCAGAGAAGGGTAGTGGAGCTGGTGAAGGGTCTAGAGCACAAGCCTCATGAGGAGCAGCTGAGGGAGCTGGGGCTGTTTAGCCTGGGGAGAAGGAGGCTCAGGGAACCTAATCACTCTACAGCTCCCTGAAAGGAGGCTGTAGTGAGGTGGGAACCAGTCTCTTCTCCCAGCTAACTGGACAAGAGGATATTGACCACAAGTTTCATCAGGGAGGTTTAGATTGGATATTAGAAAAAAATTCTTTATGGAAAGGGTGGTCAGACACTGGAACAGGGTGCCCAGGGAAATGGTAGAGTCATGACTCCTGGAGGTATTTGAAAGATGTGTAAATGTGGCATTTGGGGACATGGTTTAGGGGTACAGTTAATGGTTAGCTTAATTATCGTAAGGTCTTTTCCAACCTAAATGACTTTATGATTCTATAAAAGCCAAACAAAAGGAATGGGCCTTCTTGCTTATTGAAAGAACCAGTATCTTATTTCACTTACAAGCTCTTGGAGAGGATGACATCATCCCTGCAGAGCTGGTAAAGTTACACTGGTGTATACGTTGTGAGTGTAGAATGGCACTGAAGGCTCTGATGCTTTGCAAACTTCAGTTGTTTATATGTTAATTTAAAAAATTATATAGGGGTTATGCCTCTGTCCTTTCACTGTGTAGTCTAAAAGGGTATCTTAGCCAAGCCATGCTTCTCTTCCCACTGTAAAAATTGCTTTCAAATTAATTGGCAAACAAAAGCACCATGAATAAAACAGAGCTATGTGCTTCGTATTTCAGAGTTTTTGATTGTAGCTAGCTCCCACTAGAGAGTGTGAGCTATGTGAGACATTTGCCTGTAGTGAATGAAACTGGAAGGATGAATAGCAACAGCTCCAAGGTAAAGTTCTGTTATGTTATTGTGGTATAATAGTGGTTAAGCTCACTCTGAAAGTAAATTAGTTCTTGTTGTAATTCATAGTAAAATCAATTCTGAAGAGAGAGACTAATGGCTATTGTTTTTTTTTTCTCCTGAATGTGTTGTTTACTTGTTTTTGGGGTTTATCATTGTGCTGCTGTTTTTTTTTAAGTCAGTGAAAGGTATGGTGACTATCGAAGGTATATATGAAGTGAGAAACAGGTATGTCTTTCTACTAGTTGCTCAAAATGAGTGCTTTTTTATCAGAGGGGAGAGTTTGCCCTTTTACTTGAGCCAGATCCTTTTGTAATGAGGTTAAAGCAGCTTTATGGAAGGGAAACTTATTTTATTCACCATTACTAGTTAACATGATGCTTTTTTTAGTGTAAGGTAGTGTAGAATTAATTCTTGTGTCAGAAGAAAGCCTATACTTTTATTTTGAGAGTTTTGGGTCTCAAAACAAGTACGAAAAGGCCATGTTTGCAAAGAGGGGATAGGATTGAGATGAATGCCTTGATCTAAGGCTTGGGAGAACATTTGCTCTTTCTGGATGTGCCAGAAGCTTGCTGTGTGACTGTGGGTTAACCATCTTAGGGTTGCCTCTGCTGTGGGAAGTGTGATTCTTCCCACTGTTTTAAATTTGCTCCTAGCTTTGTTCCAAACTTCAAGCATTGGGCATGTTTCTCCATGTGAAAACATTAAAAGTCTTTTCAACTTTTAGTAGTAAAGGTGTCTACATGCAGCCGAGTTCCCTTCATAAGCCACATACACATTCCCATTTAACTCAAAATCATAAATCAGGGTATTTAGTGTGCTTATTGAGGGTTTTTTTTTATTTCTCTCTTTTTATTTTTCCTTTTTTTTTTTTTTTAGAGAAGTCCTGCCCACAAAGTTGGGAAGTCCCTAGTTTTGAAAGGTGCAAGTATGGTGTTCCTGCACCTTCCAGGAAATATTAGACCAGATAATCCATACAGCCTCAGGGCATATTCTATGTGTAAGGGGGTATTCCAAGTTACTTTGTTACAGGCAGCAGCAAGGAACATCTGAGCTCTCAACCACATGGGTATGAAGGCTTATCTGTGGTACAAAATATTACATCAATTAATTTGGGAATGGAGAACTGTGTGTGGTCTTGCCCAGCTTATATGAGCACACCCGAAGGACCAGATCTGCACAATAGCCCTGGACATCTGTGAAATAATTTTGACAGTTTACTATTCAAAGTAGCATCTTCCCCTTCCTTGCTTGTTCTCAGCTCTCTAAAGGAGAGTTCTCACATGATGCATGGGTTTGGTTGCAAATCTCCATCAGACACTTCCAAACAGCTGGTCCAGAGCTATTTTGACAGCTTGATGCCCAATTGCATTGCAAGGAAACCCAACCATTTGTTGTGAGGTAAATTGTCAAAATGATCTATGTTACAAGTTGTGAGTGCTGGCCAGGAGCAGGAGTACACAGGAGACTGTTTGCTCTGAAGCTGACACAAGTTCCAGCTTGCCTGACGATGATACCTAGTTACATAAAGGTGCCGTGTACATATGTAGGTCTTGTAGGTGTCTGCGACCATTTCCAGTGTCTTTTTTGCAGGCAAATACACTCAAATCACTTAAGACAGATTTCTGTAAGTC
Source organism: Molothrus aeneus (assembly GCF_037042795.1). Taxonomy (NCBI): domain Eukaryota; kingdom Metazoa; phylum Chordata; class Aves; order Passeriformes; family Icteridae; genus Molothrus; species Molothrus aeneus. The sequence goes on from NC_089646.1 coordinate 86,079,777, forward strand.
CAGACAAGTATTGCAGAAAGCCATGTGCAGTCTTAGTGGGTTTGACCCATTTCTCTTATCAGAACTGCTCTTCGTGCTTTAATTCGGTCATTCAGATTTGGTTGTTTTTTTTTTTTTTTATGTTGGCAGCAAGCACTGAAAACAAGGGCCCCAAGTGGGTTGGTTTATAGGAACTTTTATGCTTATAGCAAAATACAGGTACTTAGTTGTTCTTTTGTGCATTAAAGAAAGTGATAACTGATGTCATTGATCTATAGTAGCTAATGCCAGGTGTTTTAGAGGGATTACTGAGGTGATGCGGGCATGTTCCATAGCAAAGTAGGAGATCACAGCATATAGGGGGATTTCCTGAGATGGGGAAATCCCAGGGAAGTGCCAAGACCTGCCAGGAGCTCGCCACTTGCATGAGACATGGTGGGATGGGTCCTATGACTAGAATGGATGGATGCAGGCTCCTTATGAGGGACAGGGAGAGGGGACACAAGGAGGGGATGTTGACCACTAGTTAGTGACCATCTGGAGCGCATGGAGCTCTGGCTAGGGGTGAGTGAGGACACAACACAGAGTTCATGGATCAAGATTAAAGGGAGGACATTCTAGTGGGGATCTGGTACAGGCTGCCTAAGTGGGAAGACTAAGTAGGTGAGGCCCTCTGTAGACAGATAGGAGAAGCCTCATGTTCACAACCTCTGGTCCTCAAAGCGCAATTTGACCATCCCATTATCTGTTGGAGGGACAACACAGTGAGCAGAAGCACTCCAGGAGGTTTCTGGAATATGTTGATGATAACTTCTTTCTCCAAGTGATGGAGGAGCCATTGAGGAGGAGTGCTATGATGAACTTTATTCTCACCAACAAGGAGGGGCTGGCGGGGAATGTGAAGCTCAAGGGCAACCTCAGCTGCAGTGGCCAGGAACTGGTGGAGTACAAGATCCTTGGGGCAGCCAGGGGGATGCACATCAAGCTCTCTGCCCTAGGCTTCAGAAGGTCTCTTCAAGGAGCTGCTTAGTAGACTACTCTCAAAGAGGCCTTTGAGAAAAGAGGAGCCCATAGAAGCTGGTTAATATTGAAGGTTCACCTTCTTCAAGCTCAGGAGTGATGCGTCACAAAAAAAAGACATCAGGCAAAACAATCGGAGGTCTTCATGGGTGAACAAGAAACATCTGGACAAATTCAAACTCAAAAAAGAAGCATACAGAAAGTGGAAGCAAGGACAGGTAGACTGGGAGGAACACAAGGAAATCGTCCAAGCAGCCAAGCGGGAATTGGGTTAGGAATACTAAAGCCCTGATAGAATTAAATCTGACTGGAAATGTCAAGGACAGCAAAAGCTTCAGCAGGCACGTCAGTGATGAAAGAAAGATTAGGGAAATGTTGGCCTTCTATGGAAGGAAACAGGAGACCTGGAGATCCAAAATATGGAAAAGACTGAGGTACTCAATGACTTTTTTACCTAGGTCTTAAATAACAAATGCTCCAGCCCTGCCACCCAGGGTGCAGAAGGCAAAGGCAGGTACTGTGAGATTGAAGAGCTGCCTGTTGTAGGAAATCAGGCTTGAGACCATCTAAAGAACCAGAAGGTGCACAAATCCATGGGACCTGATGAGATATGTTCATGAGTCCTGATGGAACTGGCGATGATGTTGCTAAACCACTGTCCATTGTATCTGAGAAGCTGTGGCATTCTGGGGAAGGTTGACTGTTTGAAAAAGGGGAAACATAACCCAGGGAACTACATATCAGTCAATCTTACCTTGGTGCCCGGCAAGGTCATGGAGCACATGAAATTATGCGGAGGCACCTAGAAAATCATGAGGGCATTGATGACAACCAACATGACTTCACTAAGGACAAATAGTGCCTGACAAATTTGGTAGCCTTCTGTGATGAGGTTCTGGTGTTGGTGGGTGAGGGAAGAGCAGCTGCCATCATCTACCCATAATTGTGCAAAGCACAAAGTCACATACAAAGTCCTATTCTCTGAACTGGAGAAACATGGATTTGATAGACAGGCCACTTAGTGGATGAGAAATTGTCAGGGTTGCAGTCAATGTTTCAGTGCCCAAGTGGAGACCAGTGGTGAGTGGTGTTCCTCAGTTGTTGGTAATGGGACCAGCGCTGTTCAACATCTTTGCTGGTGGCATGGGCAGTGGGATCGAGTGTACCCTCAGCAGGTTTGCTGATGACACCCAGCTGTGTCATGTGGAGGGAAGGGATGCCATCCAGAGAGACCCTGCTCCTGTGAGACCTCACTTGGAGTACTGCGTTCAGCTCTGGCCCTACCAGCATAAGAAAGACATGGATGTGTTGGAGAGAATCCAGAGGAGGGCCAGAAAGATGCTTAGAGGGCTGGAGCATCTTTCCTTTATAGACAGGCTATGAGAGTCAGAGTTGTTCAGGCTGGGGAAGAGAGGCCTGCAGGGAGACCATACAGCAGATTCCAGTACTTATACGGGGTGTAGGAGACCTGGACAGGGACTTTCTCTGAGGTCCTGCAGTGATAGGACAAGGCAGAATGGCTTTAAATTGAAAGAGAGTAAGTTTAGATTGGATATTACGAAGAAATTCTTTACAGTGAAGGTGGTGAGGCAGTGGGATTGGTTGCCCAGAGAAGTTGTGGATATGCCATGCCTGGAAGTGTTTAAGGCCAGGTTGGATGGGGATTTGGGCAGCCGTGTGCAGTGGAAGGTGTCCCTGCCCATGGCAGGGAGGTGGAACTAGATGATGCTTAAGGTCCTTTTCAATGCAAACAGTCCTATAACCTATACTGAGTGCCACTCTAATGAACCAACTTAAATAATAGATGTTGGATGGCTGATGTCTTGAAACATAGGGGTTTTATTTGCTCTTAAGTACAAAAAATTAATCTTCCTATTCCTAAAAGTATTTAACTAGATTTGATATCTAAGCTTTGCTCTAATTATGAGCTTTATTGGCCTATTATGTAATGTTTTGAATGTTCACTTTTAAAAACAGTTTTGCATTTCCATTAGGTTAAAGCATAGTTAGCTTTCCTTTTGTTGGTGTTCTTGAGTACCATGATTCTCACTTGCTATTTCCCCAAGCTATTCCAGTCTTTTTTTTCCTCTTAGGGCATCAGCTAGTCCTCCATGGTGTCTGTCCACTGTAAAAGAAAATAGATCAGGAATTTATTTTTAAAGCCATTTTTTTCTACTTATTTTCCTGATGAACTTTGAAACAGGGTGATCAGAGTGTGAGCAGGGAAAGAGTATTGTTGAGATATGGCTGGTAGTGTTGCATTCATTCATTCTTTCCCCACAAACCTATTATTTTACTTGTAACTGCATTGAACAGTGTGTTTTTTTTTTTTGTTTTAGTGTTATTCAGATGTTATCCTAATGAATTCAGAGGGGTTTTTTTTTGTTTGCCTGTTCTAGTCCAGACAACTGTTTTAAAGCTGAGGGTTGAAACTTCTTGGCAGCTAATCAAACAAGGAAGAAATGACTGATTAGAAAAAAAAAAAAGAAGCACAAGTGCCAAAAAAATCCTGCTTAAGGGTAGAAAATGTGACTTGAGATCCTTTGTGCTTTTCTAAAATCTTGAAGCTAAGAAGAGAGTCTGCAGGATACATGTATTTTCCCTATTTTTCAGTGTTCTTATATTGAGTTTCATTCTCATAAACTTTAATCTTACTCTTTTAATGACATCCCAATTGATGTTTGGTTTAGAAACCGCAAAGCTTTTAAGAGGCAGTCTTAGGAAGAGTTGATGACTCATTAAAATATTGTTAGTAGAGCAGCTCTTTCATTTAAACCTCCAGGGTTCAGGCTATGTCTGAAAAATGATTCTGTTGACAAATGTATGATGTTCTCTTTGATAGTGTTGCCATACTTTATTTTCTTTTGTATTTCATGCAAACCCTTTTTGTGAATATGTTTAGTGTATTTTCTTCTATCTAAACCTATGGGTTTGTGCTAGTTTTTTAGTTTTTGTTGTTATTGTTGTTGGTTTTCTTAGCTTTCAGACACCTGATCAGAAGATTCTGAGTTAGAGTTTGATTATAACAAGACACTTTATCCTGGGCTTCTTATATCTTTTACTGGCTCAGTCTCTTTTTTTTTTCCTTTTTTTGTGGTATATTGTCTAGTAGGTGTTCAGCCAGTTATGGCAATGAAACTGCCACAGCCAAAGATGGGTAATTGCTTACTGTGTGCATTTCTGTATATCTGTAAATCGTGTGGGTGGTTCTGAAGTAGTCCAGTATTTTAGTTTTGTGATAGAAAAGTGAGCTACCTGTGGTGTCCCAAATGCAGTTAGAATAGCAAGAGTATAATCCTTGTGTGCAAGATGGAGGATATCAATAGAAAGCTTTTAGTGAAGGTTATGTGTTAAAAATAAGAGGCTGCAATTTATGCATTCATTTTCCTACATGACTACAAAAATCCTTTTTCAAATATGAAATACTTCAGTTTTCAGTTTAATAAGAGATGCACAAAAGACAGGAGGAATTATCATGAAGTAGTTATAATTTTGCCTTGCTGGACTACTATTACCTTTAAAATAATGTTTTCTGAGATTTTAACTCAATGCTTTTCCTACACACAGATACACACACTCTCTAAACAAAAGATTCCTCAGATGATAAACTTCATTGAACCTAATCCTGTCTCTTTTCCTCCTCTCACTTTTCTTGACCTATCTCCTTCTTTGAGATTATTTCCATTTCCTTGGATACCTTCACAGTAATTCCAGCCAAATGTTAATGGGAGCTTGTCAGCTGTAGGGATCCCCTGTGTATCAGCCAAAAAGCTGTATATACTTTCAAATGAAGAATCTGGTTTTATGGCCTCTCTTCTTTCTGTTCAGCTGAAGATGTCCTTATTCATGAGGGTGAGGAGAGCCAGCTCTTCGACTTAGGAAAAGCTGAACACAGATGAAGAAAGTGATTTGAAAAATCTAGATGCCAAAAAGTTTGAATAGATGCAGAGGTTAAGTTATTCTCATGCTATAGGTTTGTTATGTTTACTGTGAGAAAAATGTGGGTTTTTTGAGTTAAAGAGATGTAGCTTTTTAGTCTAAATTTGACTTTGCTGAGTTATGTTGCCTGTTTGGTTTGTGTGTCATCTTAAATTTAAGTAAATTAAAATGGTAGAATTAGATGTGTTAGTTCTCCATCCCATATGCTATTATCAGGGTTTTTTTTATGCAGAAATGCAATTATTTTAATTTTTTTCAGTTAATTTTTTTTAGTTAATAGTAAACACTGCACTAAGCACTAAATGAATTTAGCTATCTTGTTCCATGGCTATTGGTGTTTTGAGCAATCGTACGCTTTCTAACAATGCCTATGTGGCTGCTGTTGGAAGCTGCGGTGTCACACTTGGATGCAGATACTGTAGTAAATTCTAAATTACTCTCTGGGGAGTACTGTGTTAAAGGGAACTGCAAAGCAAAAGGTCTGAGAGTCAGTGACAAAGCTGCCCAAGAATAGCAACAGGTAGGCATCCACTCATTACGTGTTCGCTGTGGTGTTGTCTGTATTTGAGACCTCTGAAATAGCAGTTTCAGAATTTTGAACTCTGAACTTCCTTTTGTTATTTTTAAGTCAAACCCATAATATTAATATAACAGCTTTCTGTGTTTGTTTTCAATGTCTTTGTTATTTCAGCAGAATATTTTTATTGGCAGTGTATTTTTCCAGTGGCTCTTGAGGATCTAATGTGGCATTTATATTTCACTTCATGCCCTGTAGTACCTGACCCCAGGAGTATTTTGTGGCGTCTACCAGACCAGAGATAAAAGCTGCTGTTTCAGACTAGGAGTGCAGGCTATGTTCAAAATACCACCATTTCCATATCAGAGTAGCAGTTCCTTTTAAAATGATTGTGCTCCTGTGTCCCTACGCCCAGTTGTGTAAACCTTTGGATTATCCTTTGTGTGGAGGCATGGCTTGGTCAATGTGACTGCACATAAGCTCTGCAAAGTGAGCATAGTTTATGAAGTATTTTGACAATGGCAATTACTGTGCTAAAAATAAATCACATGAGCATTAGCATTAATAACTACTCCTACAAGATATGCTAATCACTCCTAAAGGGCTGAAAAATTTGGAATACTGTTGTACATGCTGGATTACTTCTTATAATGTAAAGTTTAAGATCTAGGAAGTTATTAGGGGTCTTTCCATCAACCTCTAAATGAGTATGGAAGAGTGAGTTTGGTAGAGTTCAGCAACCATTGACTTGTGAGTATGGATGACTGAATGTGGCACAGTTGCCGTCACCAAAAATGACCTTCTGTATAGCCCCTGTGCCTGACCTTTTAAAACTCTGACCTCACAGACGTATTGGAATTTTAAAGGATAGATTTTTGTGTTGTTTTTAGAAGATACTTTGAGGTACAAAATTAGCTTTAAAAAGGAGAAAGGTATGGGGGAAGGAGTACAACTTAGTTTCAAGTAATTGCAGTGGAGCTGTTTGGCACACAGGGCTTTTAGATCAAGATAGTGATGGTGTGTGGAGTTACCGTCGTAGTTGAAAATGAGAGTAATTTTTAGTGTCCACTGTTAATTTTGGGCAGTAACATGAGGCTTTCTTACAGTATTTGCTTTCCTTTTATCTCATGAATGTCAGGCTTTTTACTCGAGAAATGATGTTACACAACATCAGTCCTGGCCTAGGTGCTGTGTTCTTTCTGCATCATATTGCCCAAAGTGATGATGACATGACACAGACCAGGTAGCACCTACTCACTTGAGAAGGGGTGCACAAGAGAGCAGTTGGTTGTAACTGAAGTCAGATAAATAATTTTTGCATTTGCTGTGATCTGTGGGATGCAATTAGACCATTTCTATTTTTTCTTAGTCTGTGACAACAAAAGTGACAGCAGCCATGTTATGTTTTAAAGTGCCACCAAAGGACCACTGTGTGCAGGTACAGAAAACCTGAATCTGCCTATCTGCAATAAAATTTGAAAAACATTAAAATATGGCACATTCTGAAAACAGCGTGGTCATTCTCATGTGAAGCTTAGTCTTGGATGACACAGTATTAAATATTAATTTCTGCCAATCAATTTGCACTACTTTGCTTAGAAATATAGAATACCTTTGTGGTGGTGAGTAGGAAGAGCTGTTTTTTCTGCTTTTTCCTGATGAGTAATTGGTTTTATTAAAGAAGAGAGGATATGGGAATGCAAAGGGAAAACAGACTTGATGGCCCTGGTAACAGGATTCCCATTGTGTTGGAAACAGCTGAACCAGAAGGGAGAGTGTTTAAGAACTGCATAGCTCGAGTGTGTGAATGTGTCAGACTCGTGATGTGTAAAGCCAAACAAGGCTTTGGATTTAGAAAGGGAAAACTGAGCGTAAGGAAACTTTGCTTTTCATCAATCCTACTCTGCAGAACATGCTGTAGGTGAATAAGGAGCACACCACCACTAATAAGAACAATTGTAACCCAATCATGTTTAAATGAAAGATGAGCTAAGACATTTGAGTAAGATAAGGATTTTCAGAGGCTGTGCCAAAGGCTAGAACTGAAGAGGGATTTTTATTTCCGCAGTTTGATACTGGATTACTCCAATCTCCCTCTCTCTCATTCCTTTTCTCTGTAAATTTTGGAAATAACCAAATGGACAAAGTAATCTGTCCAGTGGGTCTAGCTCAAATTACTGGAAATCAGATGAGAGCTGGCTGTGATTCCAGTGAGTGACTGCAAAGTTGAGTGGTTTTGGTGATTTGTACTAGCACCAGTAAACAAGAGTACCCTCCTCTCATCTCATACTGTAGGGCTCTTTGTCCTATGAATGGAATCCTTGATTACTGTTTGAATCCTTGACAAATGTTTGAGGTGTGCCTACTTTTATTTAAATAAAAGGTAATATGAAGAGAATACTTGCTATATCTTGGCACACACACTGGCTGCTAACTTGGTAACGCTTTGTTCGCATTTATCATAGATCTGTTGGGGTTAGAAGGGATCTTAAAAGTCATTTAGTTCCAACCCCTTGCCATAGGCAGCAATGTCACTCACTAGATTAGGTTGCTTAAGGCCATCCAATCTGGCCTTGAATATTTTGATTGATGGCACATTTACACTTCTCTGGGAAACTTGTTAGAGTGCCTTACTATTCTGAGAAAAGAATTTCTTTCTAATATGTAATTTAAATCTTTCCTCATGTTTAGAGTTGTTCTCCCATGTCCTTTTACTATCTACTCACAAAAAAAGCTGGTCTCCCTTTTATTTACAAGCACTTTTTAAGTACTGGGAGGCCTCAGTGAGGTGTCCCTGGAGCCTCCTCTTCTCCAGGCTGAACAAGTCCAGCTGTCTCAGCCTTTCTTCACAAGAGAGGTGTTCCAGCCCTCTGACCATCTTCATGGCCTTCCTCTGGAACCCTCTGATAGGTCCACATTTAGGCTGAGTACCACAGAGCTGGATGCAGTACTTCAGCTGGGGTCTCAGGCAGAGGTGGAGAATCACCTCACTCAATCTACTGGTCATGCCATTTAGAGAGATTTGTTCAAAAGACGTTCTTCTGAATAGATTCTCAGGACAGGGAGTTGGAGGTGAGAAAAGAGCATTTTTCATGATTGTTTGTTGAAAAAGTACAACTCTGTGGTCTTTGAATAAACAGAGAAGAGGAGAATCGCTTGTGGGTCTGCTGTGCCTTTTTGATATGGAAGTAGGGTGCATCTGCCATTTCCCTGCCTTAACCTCTGCCAGCCTAGTGCTGCCATGGGACAGAGACATTAAAACCAAGGGACATCCACTTGGATGTATACTGGTGCCTATCAAGGCCTTCTGAAGGAAAACACATTTGTGTGAGTTTGCGTGAGGAGGAGCATGCAGCAGTCCTCAGTCTGTGGAATTGCTCTGTTCTTCTCTCCTCATACCCCTTGTGCTTGGTTTTTTGGTATTTCTCTTGGATTGTAAGAAGCTGAAGGCAATAGATGAAAACAATGACTGAATGCACATTTATATTTTTTTAAATTTACTTTAATTTCTGTTACCTAACTAGTTTCTGAAAGTGGCAGAAGTCATTTATCAGCATCAGGTAACTGGCTGATTCAACACCTTTTCTTGCTGCTCTTATTTTTTCCCCTGCTATTCTTTGCTCCTTTTGGTGATGTACTTCAAGTATGAAATAAAAAAAAAAAATAAAAAAAAAAGAAAGAGCTTTCCTGTTGCACAGCAATAAGGACTTCCTTATGTTCCTTATGAAGAAAAATTACTCTTTCTGTGGGTCAGTGCTTGAAATGAGAAAAAAAAAATAATCATCACTGGTATACTACTATTGATCTATTCTGAGTCTTGTTAAGCTTGGTATTCTTGTTATATGAACTATCTTTGCCTTTACAGGATGAGGAGCTAGCCACTACTAGCCAGATATGGTTACCTAAGACAGAAGATAACAAACTGAGCTTCTGCCCTATGTTCTTGACTTACTGGTAGCCTATAAGGAACACTTGCATGAGTAGGTTGCTTAGGTTTCTCCAACCTGTATGTGTTCAATTCTGCAGATGGGTATTTTGCTGCTGAGGGCTCTGCATGTGCTGTTGAGGAGGGGGTGACCCTTGATTTAGAGCCAGGATCAAGCTCTGCAGCTCTGAACTTGTTATGCTTGTTCCTGGCAATAACTGAAGCCAGGATACCCCTATCCTTTTGTGTGGTACAGTTTCTCCATAATAGGAGAAATGACAAAATATGAAGGAGTAGGAAGGCTTTTGAATATTCTCATATTTTAACTTTTTAATCAAATGTTTATTTGCTTTTGCATAATGAATTGTGCTCAACTAAGTGAAACTTTAACCAGTGTAGGTATAAATATATAACAGTCTAAATATTGTTTGTAATATTATGATCTTTTTATGTACTTCCTCTTCAGCTGTTTTAGATGCGTCTGTCAAATTTAGGCAATTGCTACTTTTTTTTTTTTAACTGCCGGGAAAACTATCTAAAATATATGCATAATTTATATCCATGTATATATATGGAACTGTTTGGATGGTGGTGTTTAGCTTTGTGTGCGTGGTGCTTTCATGCTTTCCATTTGTTTTGGCTGCAGCATAGGTACTGTAGTGTGTAGGTGGTGTGGATCAGTTACCACTGTGTGGGTACCAGATACAGTCTGAAAAAGTTCAAACATCTCTCTGTTCTTCTTCTAGAACTTTTATTACAGAAAGAGTGGTTTAATTTAGTTGCTCTACTTACATGTCAGGCTGTTGTACACAAGCATCTGGTTGTCTCACTGTTTCTACGTTTCTGGTGAGTTATGGAAAATCAGTGAGTAGCTAGTGAGGTCAGTACTGCCTTTTCCAGGTTCTCCTCTTGTTCAAATAGACAACTATAAATCAGTGCATCAGCACCTAAGCAACTACTACTTCTTGAAACTGATCTGGCCATGACAGAGTACAGATCTTACCATTTCAGTATGAAACTGAAGATGATAATTAGCACATCAGTTACATTTTTAATGAGGAGGACTGTGGAGGGATAGAATGTAAGAAAATAGTGCAGAAGGTAATCTCACACCTGAGGAGTTGCAGCTGTACTAATCACCAAAGATTAGGAACAGGCCTGCCCTTAACAGGCCACAGCTGTGTCCAATAAGAAGACGAGTGCTACAAAAGGTGGTTAGCTGGGCGTGGAGAGAGATGGAGTTTGTTGGTTGTGTTGTGAGGAAGAAGGAGTCAGTGCTGTGAGGAGCTGCCCATGAGTAATCACCAAGAAGGTATGGGAGCTTTGCAATATGATGACCACAGATGACCTGTGTACAGACAGTCTTAATTTCTTTCCTTCCTTTCTGTAAACCCAGTGCACAAGTCTGACTATCTGCAGCTGGTGAATCTGACTAAAGCACTTATTTTGTTGACTCTTTCATGTGTTTTTGATTCTTCACTTGTGTGAATGAGGCTACGCCTAGGTAGCCTCACTCTTTGTAGAGATTTCAAAAATTTCCATAGGGATTCAAAAATATACCATGGATGTTTTCCAAAGAAACTGTTCACTTGCAAAGATGAGAATGTAACTGAAATGAACACATGGGTTTTTTATGGCCTTTTGATACCTTTTAATGCTTATACTAAAATCAAAAACTTTGAAATTTTGCAGAAGACTGATTATAGAGTAACCCTGTGTTTGACTCAGCGAAGTAGCATTACTTTTGTCCCATTTGATGGTGCTTATTTCTGTTTATGGTTCCACAATACTGGTAGTATTCTTTTAATGTGATTATAGGAAAGTTTGGAAAAGCCTAGAGGATGAGTTCCATTTAAATGACTTGTATCAACCTTTTGGGTCTTCTTGGCAGTACAGTCAAGTGTCATGCAAAAAATGATAAAGAATTTGAAGGGATGGGTTAGAAATTTTTAGAACAAATAGTTTTGTAAGATTTTGAAACTGTCTTGAAGAATCTCACCTTTTGGCAGTAGTATAAATGAATTATACAGTTTAATAATAGAATGCAGATCAGAATTTTGAGGCTAGTAAGGAATACTGAACAGTTAAAGAAAATTATGAATAGAAAAGATGAAATAAAATAAATTCCCAAGAGCCGACTAGAAGTCTCATTCATGATGATGTAAAGCAACTCAGTTAAATATTCTTTAAAAGATTGTTTGTAGGAATTCTGCCTCTTGATTTTCCTAAGAGATGTTTTTTAATAAGAATTTCAATGGGGATTATGATCAAGCATGGAGAAGCATGTAATGAATGAGCTAGATGGGGCTATTTGTGACAGTCTTCAGAGACAGGAGAAGTGATGTATAGCAGATAAACATGGGATTAAAGTTGAGCAGAGGGGAGGGACCAACATCCTGAATTGTTACTAATAAGCACTAATGAAAGAACATCAGCCATCCTTTGTGTTGAAAAATGCAGGCAATTTACTAATTAAAAATAATTCATAAAGTGGCTTCTCTTTTTGTGTTCTGCCTGAAATATATGTGTACAAGTGAAGCTGGAGGCAGAGTAGCAAAGTGATCCTATATAAGGAAGATTTTAAGAGTTTATTGCCTTAATACTTAACTTTTAAAGTATTGTTTTGATCACTTCCATCTTTGTGTGTACTCATGAAAGAGAATAAAAAACACCCAACTTTTTGGCAAGACTCAGAATTAAGGGAAATAAAAGATATTGCCATTTCTCTCATTACCATAACTTCTGTTAACAAATACAGCATGCAATGTACAGTGCCTTAAAGCCCAAATGAATACCATGTTCAGCTGAAACTATGAAAATGAGATGAACATAGGTACAATGTACAATTCTTACTTATTTTGTCCATGAAGGACTTCCTGTTCCCCTAGTGCTTTTTGTACACTAAAGTCACAAGATATTAGTAAGGCACAGCTTCTTTTCTCTAATTATGCAGTATAAATGGAAATTGTGGGCAAATCTCCTAATCTCCATAGAGACAGCACAACATTTATCTAATTAGAAGTTTGCCTTTTGGCATTACTTTGAATAAATTAGCATTTCATTACATACCTTGAACTACTTGGAAAAAGTTTCTAAGAGTAGTATTTAGTCTTTCTTTTCTGTAGAGTGTATTTTGAATTAGTGTAGGTTAATAATTGCCTTTGTAACTGGAAAGAGACAGAGTAGTACTGCTGTTGTATTTTTAATATCAGAGGGTTGCACTTGCAGGTTCTTTGTTTTCTTTAATCCCTAGGGATCAGAGTAAAATCTTATGTCACCTTATTTAATGGCTTACTCCTTTACCAGGGAAAAATCCAAAAAAGAAAAGCAAAAAAAAATGGAACAAGTTTGAAATACAAGTACCTCCTCTCGCTACCCTTTCTCCAGAGGTTGAACTTTTCTTTCAAATTGCAAAAGTCGCCCTCTATGACTAATTGTAAATGAGCAGTATTTCCAACGCGGCTAATCCAGAATACACTATTTGTCTTCCTTTCTTGTATATAAATCAGTGGCAGGAAACAGAGTGACTAAGTTTAGGTATTGACTGCCAGATAAGACAAGTGGCTGCTTATTAGGCTTTTCCTGAACAGGTACTGAGAATCAAAGCTTGGATGGGAAATTAAAAGAGGTAATTTATCAAGGATAGACTTTAATTGATTTTCTTTCTAAGTATTAAAAAGAGCAGAGAAGATTCCACAGAAGTGATAAAGGGTGGTAATTTCCTTGCCTTGAGTCACTGGCTTTTTCAGACCCCTGCTCACTCCTTCAGAGAGTCATTGGCTGACACCTGTGGCAGAAGATGGGCATGCAGTATGGTGTTAAATATTTGAATCTTCTCAAAGTGGCCTTTGCAGCAGGGATGTATGGTTTACACCACCATTGCCATGGTTGCCTTTTGGTAGATGGAGGCATGCAAAGAATCTATCAGGTTGTTTTTGCAAAAGCCAGAGGAACGAAACCATCCTCATTTTGGGTTCTTTGATTGTCTTGGTTTGAAAGACTTGTCTGCTTGGGAAGGCAGGAGCGTCCCTTGGAATGGAGCATATGAACCCCCTCCCTCTGAATTATTATCATTTTGGAAATTAAGGGGCTTTCAGGCAAAAAGGTATGGAGATAGGAGTAACAGTTCTTTACTAGTGTGTATAATAAACAAGCAACAACAACAATTACAGCATTCACAACAAACAGAACCAGAAAACCCAGTCCCAGCCTTGTGACTGTGGCAGTTTCCCCTTTGGTGCAGTTACAGCTTTAAGCAAGATTTGGATGGGTGAGGGGATAAAATCATGATCACTGAAGAGAGACCTGGAGGCAGCATGCCACTGTTTGACAGACAGTGTGCTAATGAGGTCCTTTGGTCTGCTGTCTTGTTAGTGGTAGGGGGTGGAGAGCCATGCAGCAGCAAGGGTTACTCATGTGCTAGAAACTGCAGAAGCACTTGGGAATGCTCATGCAGGAATTGGAGCTTCTTCCCATGAAAAGGCAGCGGGATTGATCATCCAAATGAAGTGCATCTACACATACACATGCAGCGTGGGCAGCAACGGGAGGAAGTGGAACCCATTGTGCAGCAGTAAAACTATGACATAGGGGGTTGGAAGTAGGTGATTAAGGTTCTTTCCAACCCAAACCATTCTGATTCTGTTACAAGAGGAAATAGCCTCAAGTTCCACCTGCAGAGGTTTAGATTGGATATTAGGAAAAATTTCTTCACTGAAAGAGTGGCCAGGTGTTGGAACAGGTTCTCCAGTGAAGTGGTGGAATTGCCATCCCTGCAGTGTTCGAAAGTCATGTGGATGTGGCATGGAGGAACATGCTTTTGTGGTTAACATGTGCTGGGTTAACAGTGAGACTCGATGATCATAGTGGTCTTCTCCAGCCTTAATGGTTCTCTGTTCTGTTTGGCTGTCAGACTGGATTTTGTATCTAGTAGCACAACACATCCAGAGCTTACAGTATTTGTGAGCTTGGAAGCAGTTACAAAAGGACCCCAATGCAGTGCTGCACATGATGCTCCCAGCAGTGTGTCCAACTGGACTCACTGATGTCCATTTCTATGCTTCTGGGCTGGATTCTCTGAGCAGATGGTCACTTAACTCCCTAGTGGTGAGGTAGGACAACCCTGTACATTCACTTGCCCCTTGATAAATGTTGTCTTGTTCTCTGGGAAGGCTTTTTCCCTCATTATTTGTTATTTGACACTGAGTTGATGGTGAGAGAGGAGCTCATGTTCCTTTCTAGCTCTTCTCCCAGCTTCCTTAGTTTTCCCTCTTGATTAGTGACTATTTTGTTTTCCTGGTCAATGAGTTGGCCAGAGTTGTGGGATGATTCATCCTAGGTCTTCTCTTGTGATGAGCACCCTGCAAATAAAACCCCAGAAAATTTTTTTTCTAACTTTGGTCAAATCTGGTGCTTTTTAACAGCTGGAACAATTTATGGAAAACTTGAAGATGAGGGAAAACAGAAAAGAAATAAAGACAGTTTATTAATCCCTCCCTCCCTCCCTAGCATCATTGTGGGTAGATTTCTGCTTTCAGGTCTGGTCCTTAATTACCTCAGTGCCTTTGTAGGAAGCTGACACAGGTTTCCAGTCCCCCCCACCTAGGGCCTAGGAATGTTGTTCCTGCACCTTCTGAGGCTGGTTAGTGCCTGGTCGTAAAAGCAGAATTCCAGAAAAGTCTGTGATTTGGTTGACTGTACCCACCCTTACTGTAGGACCCCAACTCTTGGCTGCCACATTTTGCACTGTCTCTTGGCTATAGCTGTTCTCACAGGGGCCATTCAGTGTCTCACAAAACAGCTCTTTCTTCCTTCTATCTTCATCCAGGGGCTCAGAAACTCTACTTAAAACTGTACTGTAAGAACAGAGAACAGTAATTTATATCCTAAATACACGTTGAAATTAACTTCTCTTTCTGTATTACATTTTAAAGGGTCTGTGCTAAAACCCTCTAATCTTCTTCTGTATGTTCTAATAAATTTCACTGTGTTAGTTGTGTTGATATTGTGACCAAGCATGGTCTAGGGAACATGGGTTTGGAATTGAGTAAATGGCCAAAAAATTTTTCTTACCTGCTCCCAACATATTGTTTGTTTTAGGGAGATCTTGTCTGGGGGTGTGGAAAATGAGAAGGCAATGTTAGAGGTATGTTAGAGAAAAAGACTGCTCTAATGTGATGGTTTGATTTTTTTGTTCTACAGCTTGATGACTGCACCCTGCAATTGTCTCATAATGGTACCTATCTGGATCTAGAATCCACCCTAGCAGAGCAAAGAGATGAACTAGAAGGTTTCCAGGAGGATGCCGGGTAAGTAAAGGTTTACTAAATTTTTATAAATAAGCATGTAGTTTACTTCATGTGTTCAGTCCGCATGGAAGCGAAAAGATAAAAATCTTTCCCTTGTATGCCCATCTGTCTGTCCCTTTGTATGATTAAGAATTTTATGACTTCTCTCTCTACTTTCACTCTTACAGTTTCTCTAAAATATGACATAGTGTAAAGAAATCTATGAATATGAATATCTTGATTAGTCTAGTAAGATTTTATAGTTGTTTGAAAATTGATAAATGAGGATGGTTGGTTTGGAGAACTCTCAGATCTTTCTTACGATATTAGTCATGTAGAGGATTATACTGGGGTGATGTTCCTGAAGTTATAAATTCAATTTATTTTGCCTTGGTAAGTTAGGTCCTCCATTTATATTTTTGAAGACAAGACCTGTATTGGTTTCTTCTTTTACTCCTGGAATTGGTTGAACCAATCCAAGGGATGGGTGTGCATGGTTATTTTTTAATATTCTCCTCTCTTGCTTTTTTCATTTTTAGTTATTGCTGGCACACATGGATTGCTATGACACAGTTTCCATAATCATCTCTTTGAGAACTGAAAGCAGAAGTTAGCATCAGTGTGTTTGTGTAAATGCACATAGGAGATTTGCTTTTTTGAAGAATTTTCCTTTTATAGATCTTTCAGATGGTTGTCTTACTTAAGATGTAAAATGAACAGAAAGTCTAGATCTGTTTTTGCATTTCTGGTTAATCTATTGGACTGGATAGTTGTGGTTACTTTATGGGTATGTTTAACTGAATTTTGAATTGGTCAGAGTTTGTTAACAGTAGGAGATACAGCCCTTTTGCTTATACTTCTTCTGAACTTCTGGTAGCTGTCTTGCCTTTGAATATGCCTTATAAATCTGAACTGTGCCTCTGAAGATTATTTTATGTGGAAAAGAATTTTAAATAATATTTTCCAGATATTGATTTGTGTGCATTTGTGTATGTTTTATTTGCCTCTACCTGTTTGGGGCATGTTTTATAACCATTATGAGATAAAAAACTGTTCTGTTAGAAATCAGTTAAAAGAGAGTCTGTTGATAGAGTAGCCAATACAAGCTGAACTGAGCTTCCTTTTCTATGCAATAGGAGTGTTGAGTGTAGAAATTGATATAGTCTTCAGTTTTGTGCATAGATGATAAAAATCACTGCAAAGAACACCAGATTCATATTTCCAACTAACTTTGTAATGAGCTGAAAGCAAATAATTAAAAGGATTTTTTTGGGGGGGTAGCAATACATTTTGAATTTGTCACATTTTTTCCTTTCTGTTGGTGTCTCTGTGATAATTCTGATAATTTTAACTTCACTGCTTTTAACACTCCACAGTAGCAATTTGGCACTGCCAAGCAATCAGGCAACTGAGAGACAATTTGGTGCTTTTCCTGACAGACTTTGCTCTTGAAATGGCAAGCTATTGTCCACCTTGTTTTATTTATCTGCTTCTTTTGGGCATATAAAATCAATGATAGGTTTTGTTCCTGAAACACAATTATAATTTTCTCTGTGGTAGCTATCCTGGGGAAAAAAAAAAAACAAAACAACAAAAAACATGGAACTGGTGCTTGAAGGTGAGGTTTCAAATGGATTTCTGCATTTCATTTTTGTCCATGTTTTGTGAGAAAAGAAGAGATAAACAAGAACCACCAGAGCTTTGGGAAGTATGTGGGATAAGCTTCTCTCTAGGACTTAACATTGTTACTTCATGGTAAATGCAGCTTATGTGATGTTATTCATAAAACTGGAATACTCTAGACGGAGGGTCGCAAATGCAGTCAGTAATATCTTCTTTGTCCTGTATTTCTAGCAAATTAAACTCCATTTTTGGGCCTTGCAGTTCTGAGAACAAAACACTGAGCTGGAGTGCTCCTGAGCTGGACCTTCTGGCTGCAGACATTGGGAGCTTAACATCAGGTCGCTGTCTGGGAGGGACTGGCTGCAGAAACCATTTAGTCTCTCTCTGTTTCTGTCTGGGTCATTTCAAGGTCCTGCTCTTAATCTTCAAAGCTTTTAATTTTCTGAGATTAGGCTACCTCAGGGCCTGCCTTTCTGCCATGCCAAAGCTGCTGTGCTCATCAGGGTCACTGAAGCCTGCTGAACTGAGTGAAGGCTTTAGTAGCTGGATATTCGTGGCATTTTTAAAATTTCAGAACCTTAAGTGTGGAAACGCCTACTCAAAATGGCCAGAATGTCCTGTAATCAGGCTGTTTTTATTATCTTTTTGCCAAAAGTTCCTGTTCATCCTGGGAAAAATGATGAAGATGTTCTTTTTAAACCCTGTTGAAGGGAGACTTGTAAATAAAAGAAAACAAGCAGAAAGCCAAGTCTTAAAAAATTTTATTGGTTTGAGACGCTGTAGGTATTTGCTTTCTCTGTGAGGGATTGGATGAGCGTAGTGAAAACATGAAGGATTTATCTTCAAAAGGAAAGAGGAGAATGGTGACAGTTGCTGGAGGTTTATGATGTGTACCTGTAAATAACCTGGACAAGAAGCATATGCATTCATGCAATTGCAAATGAATGCTATTGTTATTGAATATAGTGAAAAGAGGCTTTTTGTTAGTTGCTGTCCATTCCAGCAGAATGGAAGCTTATCTAGTGAAGGAGAAAAGCCAACGCATGTGGCCTTGTACTGCACGTGGTCTTTAAGTAAAACATGGGTGGGGATTGGGTGGCTTTCTGGACTCCACAACTTCACCTGCTGCCATTTGCACCCTTGAGAATAGCTGTGAGATTCAGAAGAATCAGATTGTTTTTGTATGAGGGCTGGTTTTGGAAGAGCCAGGATGAACATCTGGCCAAGTAATGAAGCTTGCCCTGCAGAAGGTTTTGTGACAAGCAAAAGGGTCATTAGGAGCATGTAGGAAAACAACCTTTCTTTTCAAGTCTGGATTGTGTTCGTGGCTCACTTGCTTGTTGGGTTGCTTAGCTGTTTGGCTTTTTTCTCTTGCTTCCAACACAAGTTACTTGGTGGATGCTTCATTATGTAGGGTAGTACACAATGGAGGCTGTTTAGGCAGGCTGGCTGCTTTTAGGTGTTGGTGACAGGTGAAGCTCCTTTCCTTGGCTTCCTTGAGGTTTTACAGAGAAGGCAAGAATTGTCAAGAAGCTGTTGTGTTTAAATTAGCATATAATTGCTCAAGCTCTCTTTGTGGATATGTCTTAAGAGGCCATCATGGGAGCCCTCAAAGTAACACCGTCCTAAAATGAAGAACAAGAGTTTCTTCAGGCAGTATACTATGAGCAGTGAAAATTTCTTCAGGGAATATGTTTTCAAGACTTCTGTTCAGCAGGGATTCTTTTAAAGTACTTCTCATAAGTGGCTTCAGCACTCATGTTTTTGCATTCCTTCTAGACACCCTATCTCAAGCCATTTTGGTTGGGTGAGTCCCATGATAGACCTTTTCCCTCTTGATGGTGCTATTCATTCTGGTCTTCATTCAGAATCTGTTTGAGACAGTGGAGTCTGGCAAGAATCTCTAACATTCTTTTTCTGTTTCTGTACTGTTTTTCCCATTTAGACTTTGCAAATAGTACAATTGTGAGAATGAAAACTTTTTGTCACTTGTTTACATAAGGAAGTTGGGGATGCATTGGAAAGTTAATTTAGTTTTTGTCTTACAGAAATGGTATGGCTTATTTCTTGAAGCAGTACTGAAATCTAGCAGATTGTGTGCTGATTTCGCCTTACTTTAAACAGAATGTGTTTGTTCATGGGTGGAAAATTATCTCAACTTCTGATAGCTGTCTCTCCGTGTTTTGTCTTAATGTCATTTTTATGTTTCTCAGTGCCAACAACAAGAAAAATAAGGGAGGTATCAGGGGAAGATTGTCGTTACGTTGTTACAAACAGAAGACTGTGACTACTTAGTGACATTATTTACTCATGTTTTCTGCCCAAATATTTTGATTTCTCTGATATTTAGCTATTATGCTGAATCTGAAAAATGCAATTGATAGTAACAATTAAAAGCATGCAACAAAGCAAGAAAAACACGCAACAAAAAAAACCAGAAGAAAAAGAGCTCCCTAGAAACATCAAACTGAAACACCTGGGCTGAGAGGTTATGATAATTTTTTGGAAGGTGTAAGAATTTCTAGGCTAGCAGTATTTCATTCTAAATTGTATCAGATTGAGATGTTGAACCACATTTTGATGTGGATGTTTTGCTAAAACTTCACTGTTGCAGAATAAATGGTGATATAGATGAAAATTTCACTTTGCTAAAGAAATGCATTGAATGAGTAAGTTGATGCTGTTCATAATTACCTCAAAAGATTGAGGGCAATAACTATTACCACGTGTATTTCCAAAACTTTATGCAGCTTTTTTGCTTCAGTTCTCTCCCTGATACAATTTCATTGTTTATATAAAAAAATAATTAGGTAAAATATGGAAATCGATCTTTAGGTGGGACTGTAGTAATTCATTTTCATAGTTATCTTGCAATAACCATTGACAGCAAAATGAAATAAAATTACTGGTCCCGTATGGTTTCCCTGTTTAGAACAATTGGCAAGGCATCTCTGAGCATTCCTGCTTTCCAGAGTGTGTAATCAAAATAATTACAAAAATGTGCATATATTTTGTAGGCCTGAAAAAAGAGACATGTGACTTTGAGGGATGTGCTCTGAAAGCAGGATGGAGGCAATTAACAGTTGTAAGTTCCACCATGAAAATTATTCACCAGTTGTGAGATTTCTTGTCAGTGGATCTCCTTGACACAGTATCTTGTGAAGAAATGATTGACAAATTAGGGTTCCTACTAATAGTAAAATGCTACTACTTTGGTAGTTAAGAAATAAATACTGATTTGTGAATATGAAATCTATTTAGAAAACAAGCATCTTCAAAATAATAACAAACTTGAATAAATTTTAGTGCAGGCCAAGGCTTGTTTTCTTATATAGTTTCAGCTTTAAAGCTGGCTTGATGGTATAAAAGTAAATCTCTTCTGCATATATTGAGGTCAGAGACTGCAAGTCACTTGGCTCACACCAAAAGACAAGAAATGCCAAGTCTATGCAAGCTTTTGAAAATAACCTGTGGTGCCCTGTTTTGGTGTGTGCTGTCTAGGAGGGGTCTGGAGTGTGACAGTAAGCACAGAAATTACAGGGATCACAACTTACTGTGTGTAGCAGAAGTCTGGGGATGTCAGATGGGGGTGCAGTCTGTGCACCTTACAGTTCTTTCCAGTCTAGATGGAGAACCTTCAGGCAAGTAGCCTACAAAATAAAGGTGCAATACTGAATGGTCTTAACTTTCACTGATGTGCTGAACATGTCCTTCAAAGGGAAGAAGAGTTGGTTTTGCTCTTCTCCAAGTGC
The DNA here is from genome assembly GCF_037042795.1 of Molothrus aeneus. Lineage (NCBI taxonomy): Eukaryota > Metazoa > Chordata > Aves > Passeriformes > Icteridae > Molothrus > Molothrus aeneus. The sequence continues at coordinate 86,100,819 of NC_089646.1, forward strand.
CCCGGTCTTGGTAACTGTATTGCATCCTTCCGACTGTGAAGGAGCCAGCATCCATCGTAGGGGCTCCATGGGCTTGGACAAGGAGGCTTCATGAGCTCTCAACCCTCTGTGTGATTTTGGTTTGGGGTTTTTTTTTGAGGGTGTTTAAATGTTGGGGTGTTTAAGAGCTTGACTCATTATTACACAGCTGTTGTTTCCCAATACTGCAGCAGCTGTGTCTCTTTCTCTCCCACTTTGCCCTAGAGTTTACTCAGTCGTAAAGGGAAAGAAACTACATCTGTACCAAAGTACCTGTGGAAACATTTGAAGGTTTGCTGGTTTTGAATTTAGTGATTGCTGCTGGCAAATGAATGCAATGAGTGCTTTTATTGAAAAATAATTTCCATTAAAAATGTATTGCAAAAATACTGTTGTGCTTAGTTCTCTCCCAGCCCGTTACATACCAAATGAAGTGCCAAACCAAAAAGCGTGTGAATAGTTCTTACAGTTTTTGCTAAGACAACTTTTTTTAAAGACAGCCTAATTTGGCATTCAGATTTGCATGTGAAAATAGCTGAGAAGTCCAGTATTTTTTGGTGGAAACTTAAATAAAAACAGCTTATGGAAACAGCTGATGCCAGATGTTCTATTTAAAACCATTTAATTTTATAAACATTGAAGCTGCTTAATGGCTGTGTTTGCACTCTGTCCTCCTCCTCGATGATGAGGCTGTGAGTAGCTCTCGAGGCTTGGAAATGTGTTTCCCTTCAACTTGTGAGGAGGAAATCCCTTCCTCTCTCCATAAATAGATCATCTGCAGGGCTTCAGGTAAGGCTGCCAGAAAGTGCTGCAGGGCTGCTCTGAACTCCTGTTGTGAGTAGAGCCACTGATTTGGAATCCAAACCTGGAACAGTACCAGCACCCTGGATGCTCATTGCCAGTCTACGGGGCAAACCAGTGTAGTATTGCCCAGAGTGTGTGGGCAGCCAAGGGAGTTTGTGCTGGGTAATTAATAAAAGCTGTGAATTAGCTACGCTTCCTATTCCATGGCAACTGTATGTGCTCCTACCTGGCGGTAAACGTGAAGGTTTGTGTAAGCAAGCTCACGCTTGCTTTTCTCCCATGGGAATCCATTTGTCTGTGTGCTTGGTGTGTGGTGTGTTTTATTTGGTTTACCCCTGACTAAACTAAGGTGGTAATCTGCTTCTGATAAAAATAAGCGTCTCCAATTTAACCTCCAGTTGTGAGCTAACAGCTTAAAGTGCTGCAAAACTGTGACTAGCCCAGGATCTGTGGTAATGAAGCCATGAAAATTAGTGAATATTGCCAGGGTTAAGACCACAGCAGTGCAGCAAAACAGTAGTTTATTTCACATTTACTGCTCAGTAATTGTGCTCACTAGCAAAAGCATTGATGGGCCAGCAATAAATGTAAAGCCCATTTCCAAAGTGGAATTAATATGGAGAAATAAGTGGTCTGAGAACAGTGTTTTATATTTAAAAATTTGTATGTCAGGTTAGGAAGAAGCCCTTGCCAAATATGATGCTAATAGAAAACTTGGAAAAGAAGAAAGAGACACGAAGTAGTATGTTGATCAGGGCAAAGTAAACTTTATTTTTATGTACTTACATAATCATATGCATGTTCTACTGCAAGGTAGGACAGCTTTTAAATGGCTCTTGCTGAGTCTGGTTAAAATAGTCACATTCTGATAAAGTGTAACTGACCAATTAAGTGAGTAGGACATTGCTTTGAAATGTGTTGTGCTGCTTTGGACAATATCTGCTTCACTTTGTTTAGTATCATCAATTAAATTGGAAAACCATACAAGAGTAGGGTTTTTCCCTTAAGGTAATAGAGAATGATTTCTAGTAAAAGGGAAATGTTTATGAAAAGTTCTTAGAACTATTTTTTTAGAAATGGAATAAATTTTTTTTGGTTTTTTTAATTATAAAAAACAGGTGCCTCTTTTGGAACTGTAAGTCAGATTAATGTCAGTTATTGGGCTTTTGTAGAAAAAAAAATATTCAGGTGCTGTTTGTTTCTGCTCTGAAACTATGGAACTTCATTAGAAGTTGGTCACAAAATCACTAAGTGGGTCAGGTTGGAAGGGACCACAGTGGGACTTCTAGTCCAAACTCCCTGCTCAAGCAGGGTCATCCAAGAGGCCATTGCACAGGGTTGTTTTCAGTTGCTTCTTGAATATTTTCAAGGAAGGAGACTCCACAACCTCTGTGGGCAACTTGTTCCAGTATTTGGTGAAATACTGTAAATAAGTTCTTTATGTCCAGGTGGAATTTCCTGTGCATCAGTTTCTGCCCATTGCCTCTTGTCCTATTGCTTGGCACCACTGAGCAGAGCCTGGATCCACCCTCTTGACACCTTTCCTTCAGATACTGACTGACACTGATGAGATCCTCTCTTGGTTGTCTCCTCTGGAAGCTGAACAGGCCCAGCACCCTCAGCCTTTCCCCATAAGAGATGCTTCAGTCCCTTTTAATGATCTTTGTAGCCCTCTATTCTATGTGCTCCAGGAGCTCTGTGTCTCTCTTGTCCTGAGCAAGCCAGACCTGGGCACAGCACTCCAGATGTGGCCTCACCAGGACTGAGTAGAAGGGCAGAATCACCTTCCTTGACCTGCTGCAATGCTCTTCCTAATGCACCCAGATCAGTTGCAATGGTCTGGAACCAAAACTCTGGGTCCCACAGTGTGGCTGGGAGCACTGGAAGGACACTGCCTGAAGATGTGGAAACATCAAGTGACTCAGCTGTTGGAGGATAATTTAGTTTCCTCCTTGTCCTGTAGGTTTGCAGTTCTTCTAAAGTTTTTTCCCCAAAAATCCAGATATTTCAAAGGCATCTGTTTCTCCAAGTGTGAAGAGGTTTTAAACAAAAATCCTCATGTAATGTGAGCTTCAAGTACGGTGATAGCAAAACCATATGACCAGAAGTTACCTGGTGCAAAGATTCCTGGGAGGAATGTGCAGCCAGAGCTTGACAGTTACTGACAGCAGTGGGAAATACATAAACCAAGAAGTGGAGAGCATTGGTCAAGTGATGTGTCATCTCTGAAGAAGAACATTATGCAAGGTTGACAAAAAAATGTGGAAACAATGCTTTTGGTTTTGTGTTTTATCCAGAAACAATATTATTGTTAAAATAGCTCTTCTAATGCAATTCTCTTCACTCTTTTCCAACTCATGAAGTTTGTGTTTTCTTAATACAAAAATATAAGATGGAGATTTAACTGAAAATGCAATCAGTGTTTCATGAAATGACAGGATAAATATCCCACTCAAAACAACGATGAGTTGAACTTTTGGGTTGGGAAGGGACATAGTTTTGTTCATGAATGATAGCTCTTGAAAAATGGGTATTTTCTGACTGTGAAGGCAGCAGTCAGCCCTGACATATTTGAGGGGTTGTTGGAAGGTTTTTGTTTTAATGTGTGGAAATTGAGCCATTAACAAGTGAGAAAGAGCCAGCATGATGATTCAGAAAGTATGGGGAGGAAGGGGGGAGGGAATTCTCACTTTCCAGCTTCTGAAGTTTGCTTGCACATCAACTACTAAAAAGGACAAATGGAACAAATGTTTCCCCCATTTTGAACTCATTGCCTTTTAGAGAGTGTAAAAGAGATTAATTATCTTTTGGCAAAAATTGTTACCTTGTGGTGAGGTATGCAGAAGACTGCACCTTTTACTGACATCAGTAATAAATAATTTGGTGATATTCTCATGGCTTATAATGCATATTTGGTGAATCCCTTGATTGTTTCACTCCACACTGTTGAGTTTCTCATTTTCTTCCCCCTTCTCCTTCTATCCTTTTTTGTTTCCATTTAAAAGGAGGGGGACAACAAAAGAAAATACAAAGAGAAATGGTAACCCTGCCTAGTAAATGTACTTATGAAGAGGTAAGGGGATGTAAAAACCCAGCACCTCATAGTGACAGTTATAGGTGGTCCTTATTTGCACAATTATACAGACAATGGTGTGTCAGCCAGGATGCTCTTCCACTCACTGGCATTCATATGGTGGTGGTTTATAGGTTTTTAGTGGGAATGAGGCAGCTATTTGTTAAAATCGTGTTGACAAACACAGAACACAATATTAGAATACTCTGCAGGGGAAAAACATACAAATCTGAGCATACTATGTTCTTTTGGATACTGTTTCTTGCTCTAATAATTGGCCAGATTTTGCCATCACAGTTTTTGCTTAGGGAATATGCTGGGATTGTTTCTACTTGGATTAGTAAAGTTTTAATTATTTTTATATTTTGGTTTTTTTTTTGGTTTTTTTTTTAATGCAGACTGAACAGACAGGAATGGTTGCTATCTGTTTATTTTGTCAAATGATTGTTACTTTAGTAAACTTGTCATGATGCGGGAATGCTCTGAATAAAACCACTCTGCAAAATAATTAGATGACTTGCAAATGCATTACACAAACAGGATGCTGACACCTTCTGGCTTCACACTAATTTTTTAGATGGAATAAATGAAGTAAGAGAGAAAAGCCCACTGGCTTACTTCCTGTGAGGATGAGTGTGTGTGTTTCCCTCATACAGACCATCATGTACCAGAATAGGTTGCTAGTGCTGTCATCCATTTGAAGGGTATTAGCATGTAAAAGACTTCTTTTTAATTATTGATATTACTTCCTGAGCTCCCCTGCTTCCGTTATTCAATGGCAATAATGTGACCTTGAACATGACAGTTGGATGTTTGGATAATAATCACCTAAGAACTTCAAAAAGGTTACTTGTTTGGATAAGATTTTCGGATGAGTTTCAGGGAGATTCTTAATTCCACTCTCCATGCACATGTGCACTCTCTCACTTTAAAAAGGCTTGGCTTCTATACAACATTTTTTTTGAAGTGTCAGAATTTTTTTTTCCATCTCTTGAATCTGCAGTTGACTGGAGAAGCATATCATAGTGAAACGGCAGTCGAACTGTATCTTAACAGCTTTGAAATCAAAGCCTAGGATTTATGCTGTCTGATTAATAGCAGTTTAAAAAACACTTTCCTTATTGTGTGTGTGTGCTGGCTTGCAGATCTTTTTCAGGGAAAACCTGATAGACTCAAGTGCTTGAACTCTGGCAAAAATTTCATCCTTTATGCATTCAACAAGGAACAGTTTGTTTTCCATTGCTGCTGTGGAGTATCTTAAACTGAAGTAACTGTGAGGCAATACTCCATTGCAGAAGCATTTTCCGCTCCCTAAAAGAAGTGTGCAAGTGAAGATGGAAATGGATGGGTTCTAAAATGAAAAAGCAGAAGCCATTTGCAAAAGTAATGTACTCTAGAGCATGTCTCTTGCCATGTGTTTGCTTCTGATGGCATACTGTAGTCTAGGTTTCTTTTGTGGGTGTCAGTGATTCTTTATTGAGCTCAAGAGTTGCTGGATGCTGTTCTCATTATGCTACTTCTATTGGAAAACATGGATGTGATTATTGGAGATGGTTAATGGCCCACGAAGAAACCTGAGTGCTATGAGAAGCTGTAACAAAATGTGAAGCATGTGTTGTGCACGTGTATTTTGAAAGCAGCATCTGTGCTAGATAGGTTTTCATAATGCTTGGATTGTTACATCAGGCAGAATTAGCTACAGAATTGTTATAAGGTAAGTTGTCAGGTTAGGCTGATGTTAAATGCTGTCCAAGTCTGGAAATAGTTGGTGTTATCAGGTTGAAGTTGGTTTTCCATCCAGCCTCTGCCTTCTTTGGGATAAACAGGCAACACTCATGGTGTTAGTTTAGCTGGGTTCAGTAACCTGATGTGTTTGCTTTGGTAGTGGTTCTGAAGGATAATGAAAAATCATCTGGTTATTTCAAGAGAGCCTTGGAGTCAGGTAAATGTGTGCCTGGATCATCTGATTCCCTCTGGTTCAGAGTTGGCCTTGCTGTGAGTGATTGACTGATACTGCACTTCATAGCAGTGTGAAAAACTAAATATGGGGAGAGCTGGAGACTAGGGGAGCACCAATACTTCCCATCTAATAACAACTAAATAATGAAAATACAAGGTACCTATACTGTTTGCCAGTATATGATTTTATTTTCCTTTATTTTCCTTGATTTGGTGAAACTTAGGAGGGCAAACCTGCAGGTTTTGTTTAGTTCCACAAGTTAAAAGCAGGCTGCAGCTGGGAACCACTTGCTCTTTACAGCGCTCCTCTGAAGTAGGGTGAGGAGGGGCCTCAGCTGTGCTGTTAGCCCAGTGCAGGGGGAAAGGTAAGGTCTGTCCTCTGGACCCCCATTCTTGCAATCCCTTTACTGATATTGTCTGTTTGAATTGAAACTTCTAGTATTCATTTTCCACCACATCCAGGCTATATTTTCAGACTATTGACTGGGGTATGAGGGAAAGGACACTCATTAGTTTAAATATCCAAACTTCTATGTGCACAAACAAACTACTTTGTAATTTTCAAAGGTTTTGCATAATTGTACTTTCTAGCACAGCAAATGATTTTTCTCTCTGAGTTATCCTCAAGAATTATCTGTGTCTACAACTGACTGATAACACTAATCTTAATGGATGAAATCCCTGCTTGGAACAGAGTACAATGAGAGTCATGGGAATATGCTACTTGAAAACTGCTCTGAGGGTAGGATATGGTTGCCTATTATAATCTATTTATTTATTTTTAAAAAGTCTCAAAAAAACAGAGTTACCCCAACAAGATGCATCACCCTTAGTTGCTGTGTTGCCATATGAATGTGTGTAGCACTGCATGAAAGATGAAAATCCAAGTTTATGGGGTATTTTTTTATATACTTTAAATATTTCTGAAATAGAAGAGTGTACAGACCCTGGTTAAGAGCAGAGATTAGACACTCTACATTAACTGAAAAGATCCAAATGGTTGGTGAGCTTAAAATCATGGCTTCTAACAGCATTGGACTCAACTTCTGCTTATGATAGCCTTTTCATGATTCAGATGTCTGCAACAGATTTTATTTTCTGAGCAAATGCAATGAAGAATAGTAAGTTTACTTGTCTGTGCGACTATAGAGTGTTATTAAAACCATTGCAGTTTGTCTGTTGCTGTGCTATACAACTGTAGCTTTTTCAATGATTGTCCAGTATTGTGTGGAAAACAAAACAGGAGGAGCCCAGAAGGACATAGCGTGGCCTTTTGTAGAATTGACACCTTTAATCGAAGGAATTTTCTTCATTGAGTTATTAAGCAATCATTAAGAGAGTTAGAAAGGTGATTTTATACTTTGGTTTTAAATGATAAAATAATGTATTTTCAGAATCAGGGGATTATTTGAAGCTAAATTTATTGAATTGAAATATCTAGCCCTTTGGAAGAATATTAGAAAGTCTGAATACTTGCTTCCTGAAAGAAAGAAAACACTGAAATAGAAATTGTATGTTAATTGATGCATTCTCCTATTTTACAAAAATGAGCTTTGTCAAGGAGTGATTGTGGTCCGTCTTGCTAATAACCTTAATGAATCTTAATTAGATATTTACATAAAAGTCCCATTTTTCATACCAGCAGGTCTTTAGTGTAGGTCTGAGAAGAAGGATGTCATGTCTTAAATAAACTCTCTTAAAATTTCCTTTCAAAGTTTCCTTGAAACATTAAGAGGAGACTGTGTGTTGGTTTCTTTTAATGTGTGGTTTTAGTGTTAAATGATTATTATTTTGTTCCTTAATGCTTTTTCCCCTCTGTACCCTAATAACGTTGGTATTTTTCATCTGGTCAAAGGATTGCTTAGCTCAAAGGCTTTGCTTCAAAACAAGTAACTGTTTAAGACAGTCAATTGAGGTACTATTTTCAAAATGTCACTTAAATCAAGACTTGAAAATGGGGGAAGACTTGAAAATCAAGAGCTGAAAAGACTTGAGGGAAACTATTTGTAACATGGTAAAAAAACAATGACAAAATAAAGCATTTATATTCCATAAGACAGGCCCGCAGTGAGCTGTTGGCATGTGCTTATTTACTTTAATTTATTAGAGAAATTGAATATAGAAAAGGTTTTGTGTCTTGGTAACTCCAAAGATTAGAAGTTAGTCTTATAGCAATAATGATTCTGATCTCAATACAGATCATCAGAATGCTATTTCAGGACAATATGTGAAATTTACCTACTCTTCTATTGCTAAATTTCAGTTATTAAATTAACTCTGTTAAATACTTAATGGATTTTTTTTTAATGAATAGTAGCCAACTGCACTCACGGAAACATTTTTTTAAAGACATATAAATAAAAAGATAAGCCTTAGTTAAGAATAGATTACAAACTTTGTTACATGTCTACACTTTGTTTTGAATAAATGAACCTTGTTTGTTGGAAATAGTCTGCTGTGTATTTTTGAACCTACATTGTTTTTAATGCAAATGGCCTGTCTGTCCTGTGGTACCCCCCCTTCCCTGTCCTGATATCATGGCAAGCTTGCCTACAGGCATGCTTTCTAATACTATTTGGCCAGTAGTTTATGAGTCTGTGAAATCATGGATGGATCTCAAGTTAGCCATTTTTTTTTTTGAATTTACTATTGTAATATGCTTTCTGGGAAACTGGTATGTGTAGAATCACAGATGCAGTAATTTTCAGAGGCAATCTTCATTTTGCAAAATATGTTATTCATATTGCATGATAGTCAAAAATATTCATCAGGAAATTGCATAATTTCTAATGTTTTACATGTGACTAGTCATATTAGAATTAGCTGCTGTGTGGTAAATCTAGTATGCCTCTGTGGTGATGATCATGGCGTGGCCTGGGAGGAAGGGGGGAAATACAGCATCATAAGTGAGTCTTCATCTTTGTAATTTCTGGGGCTTGAATCATACTGATTTTGGCGGGCTGGAAAAATTGCCAGTGCAAGTCCAGTGGGAGATAAAAATTAATGTTTGTGTGTGTGAGAATTTTCTGTCCTGGGAGGTATTACGGTTGCAGTGATAGTGTAGAACAGAGCCTCTAAAAGAGATCTTGCTCTAGGTTTTGCTTTAAGTTTTCAGGGGTATTTGTAAAGAGGTGAGGTTGAGGAGGAAGTAGCATCACTTTTGAAGCTTGGAGAACTACCAAAAAAATAAAGGCCTTGTTTATACCATGAAACATTGTGTGTTGGGTTTTGAGAAAAGGAGGAAAAAACTCTATTAAATTGTAATGGGCCTGAATCTCTACAGGCCTTAAAATGGTGCTGATTTCTCAGTTTCTTTTAGTTGAACAGCTTTTCAGGATGGGAAGAATAATATGTCTGATTATATAGACTTCCTTTTTCTTTGCTAATTCTGGGCTATCCTTTTACAGTTTTGAAATAAACAATCTTGACTCAATTCTTCTCCTTGACAAGTCCACGAAGGAAGGGAGATCAAGAGAAACAGTTTCTGTGCAGAATCAGATGCAGGGCAAGAGGTTTGGTCAAAAATTCTTCACTGACTTGGCAAATTCAATATTCCAGAGGAATCCTGGCATTCCTGTGGGGAGGAGCAGCTGTTAAAATCTGCAGAATATGAATGCAGGCAACGACTGTGTCCTACCAGAAAAAAAGGAGGCGTTTAGGTGGACAGAGAGTGAGTCCTAAACCTGGAACTGCTCTAGGGAATTTCACAGTCCGAACTACAGCCTGCTTTTGTGGGGGCAATAGCATGTGCTGCTTGGCACTTCAAGTTATTAAGAGAAGGGTGACACTTTGCCCACTAATGATGTCCAAATGGATCCTTTAAAGAGTAATTTTGATTAAAGGTTTTTGGTTTTGCTTTTTTTTAAAAAAGCCCTCTGTTTAACTTTTTTTTTTAATCTATAGAGAAATAGATTACTGAAACTGAAATCAAGTCCTGTATTAGCAGGTACACAGGTCAACATTAATCACCTTTTTTCAGGTCCTTACTTTTCTTTGTTTTCCCTTATATTTTCCTAAGGGCAATATTTTTCTGAAAATACCTGTCACTAGTTCCCTTCCTTTCTTCCCCTGCAAGTCTTTCTGAGAAGTAATATAAAATATTTTGCTTAGTTTTTTTCATGAAAATAATGAAAAATATTTTGTTCTGCAAAATAACTGTGGGCAGGAAAACAATAAGGTGGGGAAGAACTTCTGTTATTACTAGAGAATTGTTTTAAGTTACAGCCAGCATAAGATTCTGCTGGGTGTCTGTGTAAAGGGTTTGGGCCTGAATCCTCTCAGCAGAGTTGCAAAATATGTAACTGAGAAAGATTGTGCTGGTTTGTGATCTAACTTGTATGTTGAATTGGGTCTACAGTTAGCATGACACACCTAAGCTTCATTCTAAAAACAGTGTGTCCTCATGAGTGTTTTCCCACAATAAATTCACTGAATCACAGAATGGCTGAGTAGGAAGGGACCTCTGGAGGTCATCTGGGCCACCTAGAGCCACTTGTCCAGGAATTGCCTTTTTAGTTTCAGAAAAAAGAGGGAGAATACGGTGCTGTACAAGCATTTTTTATGTTTTTCTTACCCTCCCACCTTCCATCAGGTGAGCGGGTTGGGTGCAGAGACAAGGTGTTGTTGGTGCCCTCATGTCAGTGTGCAGGTGTAGCGCCTAGAAATCAAGAACTGTCCTCTTGTCCAAGTTGAAGAAATGAAACTAAAGGTAAATTAAGTGAAAACCAAATGAGGTATTTAGCAGCTAATTAAAATTGTCACTCCATTTAAGTCTGATATGGGGCTGAGAGTCAGAGTGGAAAAGGACCTTAGTTTTGCCTCTTTTCATGAAAAACATAGCTACTTTTGTGCTTTAAAAACGCATTGGGCTACATAGGCAGGCAGATCTGTGAAAGTGTCAATGATTTGTTTAACCTTGGATTTTCTTTTAATGCTTAATTATGCTTAGCATTGAAGTATTTCTGTGAAAACTAAAATGTGCACTCATCACTTGATACTTCTCTAACACAGTTTTCATTGTGGTGGGCTGTCCTTGGCAATTGTCCAGATGCCTGCCCAGCTGCTCTCTTGCTCCCTGTCCTCAGCAAAAGGGAGGGAAAATAGGATAAGAAAACTTGTTGTTTGAGATAAAGATGGAGAGATCCCTTAACCATTGCTATCATAGTCAAAACAGTCTTGATGAGGAAAATTAATTTATTGCAAATTAAAATGGAAGTCGATTATGGGAAACAAAGACAAAATTTCCAGTGTCTTCCCTTCCCTCCCACCCTTTTTCTCCTAGGCTCAACTTGACTTGTTTATTTCCAGTTGCTCTTCTTCCTCACTATACCTTTACATACTTTTCTTCTCATTTTAGGAGGGGCAAGAAGCACAGCATAATTCTGAGGACCCAGCTCTCAGTGAGAGTCCATGCCTGCATTGGTAAGTTAAGTTGCACGTGTCTGAAAGAGAACAAACAGAATTGATTTCCAAGAAGCAAATCTGGGGAGTATGAATCAGACTTGGCTGTATTCCAAATTGACAGTAATGGCCAATAAATTGATTTTATTATTTTGTTTGTTGCATGCTGCTATTAGGTTGTATTAACTACACTACCCTTAAAGCATGTTAAATATCACAGGGAAGTATAGCATTTGACAGTGATGTCAGATGGCTGGGTGGTTCTTTGAAAAATCTTCAGTTATCTGTCTTGTCACAGCCTTTGTGTGCACCTGAAAAAGACTGTGTTCTGGATTGGGAATGGGATCTGAAGAATTGTTGGCTGACAGCTATCTGCTATCTTTTAATAGTATATAAAGTTTATTACTTCACATATTGCAGATCTTGGCTGCATGTTTGTCATTATCACAGTGTCACTTTCTTAAAAACCCTGGTTAAAACAATGCTGTCACAAGGAAAGGTCTAATGAAAGTCATAATATGCGTGTCAAAAGAGCTTCGAGGTTCCATGAAAGGAGGCTGATGGCGTTAATATGTTCTCTATGAAAGGTCTGGGATGGTGTTAATATGTTCTCCAGCATCCTAGAGCAGAATGTTTGAGTGTCAGTGGCAAAGGTAATGCTCATGTCCTGGTGACAATATGACAGATTCTATGGGCGGCTGGTTTAAAACAAAAAAAACCATTAAAAATCCTGTGTGTCTGTGCCACAGTTGTTTTCAGCTTCTCCATAGTAGATTCAACAGTGTATTATGTTTAACTTGTTGGTCTTGGTTCAAGATATCATAGCTGAAGCCTTGAAATATAGATATCTTCCTTAAAAGAAGAGGAGAAAGTCAAAGTTTTGTGTCATTTCTACAGTGACTTTGGAAGGATTCAGGCATTAAATACAGCTAAACCTTTTCCCCTGCCCCCAGGATATGTTATGAAATGGCATTTCTGAGAATTTGAACTGAGTATAAGCAACCTACAGAATTCCACAAATACCTCTCATTGAGAACAATCTCTAGGCTGCCTTGTGTAGGAACAGTTTCTCCTCTACTACCATTGACTTGAGGAAGAACAGTAGAGCAAGCATACGTGTAAAGTGTTAGAGAAGGAACAGAGATGATGCAAAGTATAAACTGATTTTATAAATGTGAGTGAAATTAAGAACAGCTTGTAGTAGATTGTCTTGTTAGGTCTGGAAGTATATTTGGCAAAACAGACCAGTACAGCAAGACAAGATTTGATAAGTTTCCCGGATTGAGGTTTTATAAAAAGAATTTTCATGTAATTTTTTTTTCTCCAGAGTGCAGCCATCGAGGAATTGGAGCACATAAGGTTCTGAGTGTCGATGTGTGGTTGCATTGTTGTTATCTGTTTTCATTCAAGCTTACTGTGGGCAATTAGCCATATTACTGTGCACGTATCTTAATTGTTCCTGTATGAAAGTGTAATCCCTTGTCAGGTGCTGTTGCTCTCTGGTGGCAGTGATGCATTCAGCAGTGAGTACAGAGGAAGCCAGGCTGCAAAACTTGGGTCCAGATTTCAAACTCCTAGAGAAGAGGTGTGTTTGGATATGGGCTTTTGGCTTGGTTCATTATAGTCAGAAAAGCCAAATGCAAGTTCTGGATCTAATTTCCATCCCCCCTGCTGAAGTTTAGTTTTTTGGGGTAAGTTTTTGTTTCAGACCCTAGGTGATGTAATGTAGTTTCTTTTCTCTTATTTTCTGTTTCATTTCTTATTTTCTTTTTCATTTCTTTTCATATGGAGTCTTATTTTTTGGTATGGGATAGTTTGAAAGAGTCAGGGAACATTCTGTGTTTCTTACTACTGGCACTGTTTGCAGAGCTGTGCCTGGCAGTCAAACCTGTCACAGAATAAGAGGGCTATTTCACTGGCACAGTGGGTACTGCTGGTGTGTGTTTGTGCACATCAGCTGCCTGTTAAGGTCTCTTTTGAAATGCAAACATTAGGTTTAGGTGTTAAAAGATATGTTACATATTTGGAGTAGAAGCCAGGAGCTAGAGGAATCTGAGATGGTGTTACATGGAGTAAAACTGTCACGCTTTGGGTGTTTTCTTTCAGTCTTCACAGTCTCCATGGAAAGAATTGTGGTTAGCAATGTTACTGACTCTGCAAAGTCCCCAACAGGTAGCTAGGGCTGCTTTCTGAGAAGGTGTGGTTTGTTATGTAGTGACCTTTCTGTAGAGCCTCCTGTCATCTTTGTATTCAGAGTTTCTTCTTAAGACCTGATAGGTGTAAAGAAATAGCTCTCCTGCCATAAACTCTCCCATTTTGAAGCTGGATCACTATTTTTTTCCCTCTTCCTAACTCATTGTACTTTTAAATTGTGGGAAATAGCAGAAGTGTTTATGTTCAGATGTTCAGATAAAGTTTTCCATCGTCAGTGACTTCAGATCTCTGGAGAATTCATTGGGCTTCAGTGTCAGAGGATGTATTGACTACATCTACTACTACTGATGTTTTAGAGACCTGGGAAGACTTAGCAAGTCTCATGTCAAGTGGGGTAGGGTTTTTGGTTTCAAGCAGAGCAGAGAAGGAGTAATACTTAATAACTTGAGTGCAGAAGTTGTGGTATTTTCTACCCTGTTAAATACAAGTCCCTGTTAAGTACCTTAATTTAATGTGTTATTGCTTTCTATTTTTTTTCTCAGCCCTCAATTTGACTTCTTATCTTATGTACATACTAAGGACTTTCAGCATGAAGGAATAAATTTTCTTTTTAATATTACTCTATTCTCCCATTTTGGCTTAATCCTGATTAAATTATCAGGATTAATTAATAGCCAATACTTTTAAGTGGTTTTAATATAAACTTCAATATTTAGAATGTTTCTTTATATCAAAAGAACATTGCTGAAAGCAGTTCTGTTCAGAGAACGTAACTAATTGAAAATTATAGATGTGTTTTTGTACTTGTTGATGTCCAAAGACCTTAGTGGAGTAATCATAAAATCATAGAATAGAGATGGGTTGGAAGGAACCTAAAAATCATTTAGTTCTAACCTAATGACTAAAAGTCATTTAGTTCTAACTCCCTGCCATGGGCAGTGATGCTACCCACTAAAACAGCTTGCCTCATCCAAGCTGGCCTCGAGCACTTCCAGTGATAAGGCATCTACAGCTTCTCTGGGCATCCTGTTCCAGTCTCTCAGCACTCTCACAGTAAAGAATTTCTTCTTAACTTCTAATTTAAATCTGCTCTCTCTCAGTTAAAAACTATTGCCTTTTGTCCTATCACTAGCCACCCATATATAAAGTGGCTCTTCTTTTTTAAAAGACCCCTTTGATTACTGCAAGGCTGTTATAAAGTCTTCTTGAAGCCTTGTCTTCTCCAGGCTGATGAGTCCCACTTCTCTCAGCCTTCACAGGAGAGGTGACCAGAGGGCTGGAGCATCTTTGTGCCCTTCAGACTTGCTATACCGGGTCCATGTCCTTCCTGTGCTGGGGACTCCAGAGCTGCATGCAGAGCTCCAGCTAGGGTCTCAAAAGGGCAGAATAGAGGTGCAGAAGCCCCTCACTCAGCCTTCTGGCCATACTTTTGATGCGACCCAGAACATGATTGGCCTTCTGGGCTCTGAGTGCCCCTTAAATCAGATAGTGTCAACTGTAGGGTTTTTTTTCCCACAAGCTTTTAAATTTGACCTTTTATTCAAATCACATTTATTATGAGTTACTACCCTTGTGGGAAAAGTCTTTTTAGTATTTTTGGCAGCCATATGACTTTGTATTTACTGTGTCTTAACATTATTTTAGTTTGTATATATTTAACAATTACAGGGCTCAGCTGAAGCCTTGATAAAGTCTAATGTAAATGAGAATGTAACTATAGAAAGTGAACACCAACAATGTCAAAGTTTTAGCCCCTGAAACTAAATGGAAGGTTGTAGTCAGAGCAACATGATGACAGTGAAGTTTTAAAGATCTTTACCAGCTCCACTTTTCCTGCAGAAGGACTTGGTTTAACCATTAGGTCCTTCATTGGCCAGCTCTGTTTGTGGCTCCTGCTTCATTTGTTTGTTCATTGCTTCATGGCTTTTTTCTCAAAATCTGGTGTGATCTCTGAGAGGCAAGGCACCATTTGCTCTCATATATCTGGATGCTGTATTTAGCCCAAGAGAGCCCCCATGTCCTTTTCTAAAATGCTTATTCCTGTGATGTTAAATCAGGAGTGTTGCAATCAGTGCTGAGAATGATGTTTGGACAGGGATCCATGACAATGACTTAGAATGATTCTGCCAAAAGAAGTTTGGTGTAAGCTTCAGTTGTTAATACAATGTAATACAAGAAGAATGCAAATAACAAAATTTGATGTGATTCTGAGTGAATGTATTGACCTGGGATTACTTAGAATACTGTGGCTTGGAAGGTTAGCAAATGTTGCAAGGAGTATTTTAAATTTTACTACCTTTCTGTGTCAGTTTATTATTAAAAAATCCTCCAAAACCCCAAGCCAAATAAACAAAACCAACCAAAACACATGCCCAGGACCCTCAGTTGGTTATTTAAATGCTTTTGCTTTATAAAATTACAGTTTTTGTATGTTTAGATCTCTCTCATATGTTTGTGCCAAGTTTTCTTTTATCTGCCAGTAGATTAAAAATAATTTGCATAGATATTTGTGTATATTGCATTTCATAGCTTGATCCAGTGAGGGCCCTAAACAGTGTGCAAGTGTATTATTGCAAGAGTCTTGCAAAATGTATAATACAGCTTCGGTAAAAGTTGTTATAGCCATTTTATAATCCTGTTCTATTGGTTCTTGCATGTGAGTAGATGCAGAGTTACCTCCACAGTGGATTATTCCCAACTCTGGGACACCAGTGCTGCCGTGCTGCACAGCAGCTCTTTCTAGCCCCTACTATCAGGGCATTTGTGTTAACCAGAGTGTTAGCACCAATAACTCAGCCTTTCCACAGTGCTCTTGGGATTATCTTTTTGATATCCCCTTGCTCTTAATATCATTTATGAAATGTAGCCATAAATATTTTCTTGAGCATGTATTGTTCTGGGATACTTGAGGGAAGCTGTAAGCTGGTTGTAACCAGGGAGCTAGTAGAAGCCAGCTGTTTTTATTTGTCCTGTAATAGCTGAACTATGCACCTAGTCCTTTTTTCCATGTACAGTTTTCCCTTCTGTTATCCATTATGTGGACTTGTTGCATGTGTTAGAGCAGATATGATTAGATTCTACAACTATTTCTGCATCTATTGAATCTTCTGGTAGGACTTGCACCTCAAGCATGTGGAGGGACAAGTTCCTCCGGAATGGAACCACTCTGCTTTCAAAAAGACAAAATCTTGTCTTGAGTCTGTAACTTTACCTGGTCCTCTGTTGCAGAAAAGTTGAGATACATGGACTGAAAGGGGGAAAAAACATGGTTCTTCCTCATAAGAGCATTGAAGCTCTGAAAAGTCAGTGCTGTTATGGTTAAGGAAACGTGAAACCATGTTGCATTTCATTCTCTGAGAACTAAGTTAAGCTTGAGCCTACAACCCATGTTCTTGGTACTGTCTCACATGAGATGCTTCTCCCTGCAAATATCATTACCCCATTTCATCCTTCTGGATTTTGTGCATTTGCTGAGTGCTGGAGTAGGTTTTTCATGGCCATGGACAATTTGAAGTTCCTCTAGCTCACACTTTAAATCCTTGGTGCTTTGTTTTTTAAAGGAAATAACTTAATGGATTTTAAAATAAACAGCTTTCTTTTGATAAGGGAGTTTCTGAACACACTAAGAAAAGGAGTCTTACTTAAAAGCTTTCCTAAAGGCAGCTTAATTGTAGGACTTTGAGCTGTTCATTTGGGCAAGTAGTGATACATTCCAAAGAAAGAGAGGAACTTTGGGTTGTTTGAAGGACATTTTACAGTTTTATGTTCAGTGCTAGGCATTCCTAATAGAAAACATTTTCAGTCTGAGAGAGGGAACATGTGGAGAGCATTAGCAGTTCAGTAAAATGTGCAACCAATTCGGATTTAATTTAAAGGGAACAAAAGAGGTGCCTTGAGAATTTGTCGGAAGCGCTGTGGTTTTGCCTTCTTTGCACTGATGGTAACAGGGGAGAGAGAGAGAGGTGAGTTGAAATTGCTTTATCGAATATCTTCTTAGCATAATTGGGACCAAAAAGACTGTGATTAATGGATTTAATGGTGCTACACAGGGATCTTGCATGCATTATGGATTTGTAATCATGATATGCTTCCTATGACTCTTGCTGTAACTTGGTAAAAGTCCTGAATTAAATGAAGATAATAAACAACATGCTTATTAGATGTAAACTGACATCACACAAATTGAAAAAACCTGAAAAGGAATGCCAGAACTCAGGGGGAGTTTTTTAAGGGCTAGGCTTTTTTTAATAGAATAATTTGAGTTCTAGTTAAAGCAGTGCACTCAGTACTTACTGGGGCCTGCATCCAGATGTGATTTGAGATATCTGGTTCAACTCTCTTTGAGTGAAATGTGAAATAGCTGCAAAGTCTGTGATAAAAATACCTTTTTCAGCTTTTAGGATTATTTAAATTTTCTTTCCTGAGAATGTGGAACACAGATGCTCTAAGTAAAATCCTCTGGTTCCCACATCAGATTACTTTGTGAAAAATCTATCCATATAAATAACTTGTGGTTTTGCTTTAAAAATGTACACCTCTATAAATTGAAATGTTAGATTTCTGTTGTACTTGTCATGCACATGTTTAGTCAGCCTCTTTTGTGGGTATGAACCATGGTACTTCCCCATAACCTGTGATTTACCTTCTGTTATCTCACTGAGAAAGCTCTGGGCAGTCCTGTAGGATCTCAGAAGTTGTTTGAGACAAGGGTAGATTTCCAAGATTTGCCCTGCATATTTGGTTTAAGTTATGATACTTAAATAGACTTTTTAGCAAGAAGAGCCAAGAGGCTTTAGAGCAGGTAACAGCTCCACTAGTAATGGCATTTTCATATTGAAGTGGTTGATTCTTGCATTAGATGGCCTTGTTCCAGATTTTGAAGGGACATCTCTGGGGCGTGCTAGTGGGATGCTTTTCTTGTCTCGGGAAGCCTTGTTTTAAAATGTGAAAGCTTATCTGTCTCAACTCGCACTAGGAAGCGTTGCAGAAAATGAGTGAAATGTATTTGAATTTTGATATCCTCTTTCTGGCTTTTTTTTCCTGATAACTTTCCTTTTTTTTTTTTTCTTTGTTTTGTTTTTGCCATATGTAAAAATCTGCAAGGAAGATGGAATCTGTTTTTGATTCTGAACAGTGAAATTTAAAACAAGTCCTATTTCTAAACAAAATAAAAACAACAACTAAACTTCCTCAATCGTCTTCAGTGGTACTATAAAGGAAACCATCTCCTCATAAAGCCAGGAAGGTAAATTAGTGTGATACTTTCCTTCCCACTGCCCAACAGAAGTCCATTTAGACTTGTTTCAGATTTTTTTTCTTAAAGGACTTAAAAAGTATCATATTATTGATAATGGAATTTTTGTAAGTGGATTTTTCCACTACAATCTAAACATATCTTCTTGAAGATTAAAAAAAAGCTATACAAAAATTTAAACCGTTTACAGCTGCTTATAATGGACTCCTTTGAAAGAAATGGTAACAAGTTTTGTATCTATGTTAATGAGGTCAGTGCTATTGATAGCACATCAATAGCTGCTGATAGTTTTCATATAGTTTCCCTTTTTGGCTATTTGCACTTCCTACATGCATTATAGATATTTGTGTTGACAGACAAAGCAGTTCTTCCTCATATGGTCTGTATTCAGACTGTTAACTCATTTTACTGTCGACTGAAGTACAGCAGGTTCAAGCCCTTAATTAGGGGAGAAAAAGGTTCATATGAAATATCTTCAAATAAATTAGCATTACACTTGGAAAAGAACAGAATTATTTGTTTCCTGCCTCCATGTAAACCTGCTCTATACATAAGATATAAACCAAACAAGTGAATTGGATTCAGATTAGTTCTCTTGAAACAGTCTAGCACGCTCTCATGTTTTAAGCTTTACCCTGTAGAACAGTAAAACAAAATTAAGGACATAAACTATGGAAGCAAAATTAGAAGCTGTTACTTAAAAGCTGTGGGTTTGGAATAGGAAATTTTGCTATTTTCATGTGATGTTGTTTTCAGCACAACTTCTGATTTAGCTTTGTTTGGAATGAAGGCTGAGGGTTGCTGATTTTGCTGAAGTGGAATTGGGCAAAATGTAGTTCCATCCTTTCTGAAATGTTGCAAGATGCATGACCTGCTCATGTAGTGTAATAAAAGGGAAGAAGGGTGTTAGTTCATAAAAAAGGGAATCATGCTAGAAAGTAAGCTTCTCTTCTCTTCAAAATTAAGCATTACATGTAAGCTTTTGATGCCTTATGATGGTTTATTTCATATTAGCTTAAAAAAGAAAAAGGTGTGCATGTCATTGAAATGCAAGGTCAGGAGATGCATGTTTGAACATTGTCAGACTGATTATCTTTAAAAATGGCATACTCAAAATGTTCAAACTCATGGTCAATGATGCTTCAAGCAAATGCCACTTGCCAACTTTTTGTGAACTTGCTGCAAGGCCAGGTATATAAGTGGGCTATGTTGTTTCAGTCGTTTACTTACTGAAAGGAAGGTTAGGTTTTATTACCATTTGAAGATCTCACTGCGGAAGATGATATAAAATAAATGTGTTTCATAATGCTGTTCAACTGATTTTTTTGTATGGTTTAATAACTTTCCTTCCCACAATGATATGTAATGATAAATGCACTATCTCATAATTCAGCAGTCAAGAAATAGTTGTTCCCTGTTGTTGGTTTTCATTATGGCATTCAAGTAGTGTGTACTGTTCTTTCCTTGCCTTCAGCTATTCTATTCCTCTTTCATTTATATTCTTTTCATCTTTTTCATGTGCAGCTGCTTTTATTTCTGTAGAAATTAAGATGATTTAATTTGTAAATTGTGTGCTTCTCAATTTATTTCTTTCATGAAAGAAATAGTTCAAAGATTGAGGACCTTTATTTAAATAGGTGGCAGAGCACCCTGATGTAATATATGTTGTTTTCTCTAAGACTCTCAAGTGAGATACAACAAATCAACCCAATTTCAAGAATAAAGTGTTTACTATCATGAAAAACGTTGTGACAGTACCTCTGGAAGCATTTAGATGAAATTCTTGTTTTGGGCTCAGAACATGCCATGGTCACATGTGCTCATGAATAGTGGAAGAAGCACCACTCATTTTCATTATGGTTTTTGTGCTTGTATGAGCTTGATGAAATTGAGGAAATCATAGTATCTCTGTCTGGAAAAGGGGAAGAGAGACATGGCAGTATTTAATTTGGAATATTATGCAATGGGGAAAATTAGCTTTATTTCACAACTTTTCATGTCTTCAAGTGTTTTTAAGTATGAGCTGTCCTTTTTGTGGGTGTGGGTGTTTTGTTTGTAGGGGAGGGGAGAGTTTGGTTTTGGTGTTGTTTTTGGTTGGCTGGTTGATTGGTTTTCTTGTGTTTTTTATGTGCAGCATCTGTATTTTAATAATGATAACCTCTTCTTTAAGGCTTTCTTTTCCTGCTTATGACTCAACAAGGCACATAAAAATTTAGGCTATGAAGAGGTAAACTTACAACCTCTTTATTTAGAACCCCAGCAGTTACTGTGGCTGAGCAGCATGCTATTGTAAGATGTAGGATGTCATAAGCTATGTCAATTCATATTTAGCAGTTTGAGATAAGTCTAATATGTATGAAGTTATGGATCAGGTTTCTTTTAACCTTTCAGGCATTAAATATTTAGCTCTGGTCTTTCTATTAAAACATGAAGAGGAATATGTTGGTAAACTCTTTGCTTAATAAAGGTCCTATTTTTGCAGGTTTATTTCTCCCTGTGGCTATACACAAGGTTTACACATCAACTTTAATGGCCAGAAGAATGTCTAAAAACTGGCATACCCAGTTAGCTTGTTTCTGTACTGGGGAGTGAAATATAAATGTTGGATGTCTTCCTTACTTCTTCCCATAATCCTAAATTCAGATTCAATGGACACTTAAAAGCCTATCCAGAATCAAATGCCTGTGGAGACATTTGCTTTCTCCATGACTTTGTGTGAAATAAAGAAAGCTGAGAGTGTGGAAGAGTTCTCATCTTGTTGGGCATGGGAGGAGGCTTGGGACTGATCTCACCTGTGCCCAGGGGCTGGGGCTTTCCTCAGCCCTTTCAAGAGTAGGGCTTATTCTGCCATGTGTGGGGGCTGCATGAGCTGTTTTGGGCAGGGAGGGTGGTGGTCATGCTGGCAGGATGGCAGCCACCTGTGACTGCCTTTCTGCTTCTTGCTGCTCAGAGCATGCATGAATGGTTCCTTGTAACTGCATCACAGATACATCAGGAGGCTTCCTTACCTTCTTTTTACCCCCGTGCTGTTACACTGACATACTTGGTGTTGCACTTAGGAAAAACTTGCCGTAGAAAATGTGGGTGTGTTTGCATGCAAGGTCTTGCACCATAAGTAACTAACCAGAAAACCTTTATCAAATCCCTCACAAGAAAGTTCTGCTATGTTATTCTCTTCAACAACAGTACATTACAACTTAGTAATTTTTATTAATACCAATATGTTAAAATTCACAGTACATTAAAAATACTTTGGAACCAGAAAGAGTGGATGAGCAAATAAAATCCACCCCTATATCTTTGCTGGAATAGCCAGGTCCTCCTGCAGTATTCTCAGGGGTGGTGTAACCTGGGAAAAGGCCACTACAAAGATACTCTGAACAGCTCCTTGAAGCCCTGGCTGTGAGCACATGCTGTGCTTTTGACACAAGGTGAGTACAAGTGATGAATAACAAGCACCTATAGCTACCCTAGACAACACACTCTGGTAGCAGTGACTGAGTCTCTTGGGTTTTTCACCCTGAGCTTTGTGATCTGCACATTGTTGCCACCATGGTCTTCCTGTTTTATATTGTGTACTGCTGCTGTTGTGTGTGGTCTTCCCTTCTGTACAGTGCATGTTTCAGGCTGACATTCAGTCATTTGTAGATCTTTACTAGGACTTTGGGAGTTTTTCTAACCCAATAGCTGTGAGATTTAATCTTTTTGTTTTAAGCCAGTAAAATGCATATAATTTGGTACCAACTAGCAGGACCTAAAGGACCATCTGTGGTAGTACCTGCTTGACTAGCTGCCTGTTACCTTGAGGTGCTGGGTACTGTTTCCAGCAGGCCCCTGGGGATTTATTGGGAGGGCAGGAAGTGGGAACAATTCAAACACAGAAATTCCCAGTTTCTAAATTTCTCAATAGGAAAAAACAAAACAAAAAGCTTAACAGGAAAACCTCAGGTGCTATGCAGAAAAAGCAATTGTATCTGTTTTGTGAAGGCAGAAAACCTTTTGTCTTACTCTTGAAAATAAAACCAAAAACTCATAAAAAATGATCACCCAGGCCTTAAGAGAACCCTCCAATGCAAAAAAATCCTCCAAATGCAACAAGGAAACAGTATGGATTTAGTTCTTCCCTCATTTCTTTGAGTCAGGAAAGCAGTGAGATCCTTGCAAGCCTTTTTTCAGCTGCCACGTTGCTTCAGGTTGTCAGGCAGAGTTATTCTTTCTCATATTGCTTAAATTGGTTTTAAGTATGTAGGAAAAACCTGTTTCTAGGTGAAGGTTTACTGCTATAGCACTGCCAGGGTTTCTCTTGTTGTCAGCCTCCCAGTGATGCCAGGTATGCTGCTTGGCCGCTGCATCAGCCACTGTGCTGCCTCTGTCATGGGGAGCAGAACCAGCCCAGAGGGCACACCAGAGCATGTCAGTTATGATCCTGTCCTGAATTGCTCTTGCTCCATTGACCATAAAGGGAACAGATCTGGGAGACAAATTGCCTGGTTGAGAGGTATGCATGTGGTCCATCGCCCATTTTGGTTTCTGTCTTCAGAGTCCTGATAGTCAGTCTCAAATGATCGCAGCTTTTTATTGAAGTTTGGTTCCTTGCCAAGCTCTGAATATAGTTGCACTGATTTCTTTTTCCTAGTTGCTGTCAGAATCTAATAGATAATTTGTGTATGTAAATTTGGAATAACTTGCTGGAATAACTCCTCCAGAGTTTCACTGGAAAGAAAGTAAGGGTAGGATTCAGAGATTCAGGCTGTGAGTTAGCTCCATTGGCTCTAAGGCCAATCATATGGAATCAAATGGAGATGGAGTCTGCTCCGCATGTGTAGTGAAAGCTTTGCTAAGACTGAGACAGAAGTTATCAGCGTTGGTGCACAAGACTTTCTGGGCAAACCCTTGCCCCAAGAGGTTTGGTGTTACAGTTGGTCCATTCTACCCTTATGGAAAACCAGTCTTGCACTCAAATGAGATGGTGCTTTTTGATAACTTGTACCAGCCAGTTTCTCAGGAGTCAGATGTGCAGGTACATGCCTTCCCAGGAAAAGAGGAAAGTTAAGGAGTTTTACTCTGGTCTTTCTGACATGACTGCCTTCAGAGAAAGCAAGGAGCTTCCCATGTTGCAGAGCCTGCCATATTATGTGCCAAGCTGCAAATGCTTAAAAAGGGGATTTCTTTTCATTTTGTCTATCTCCTGTTGCTGCCAAAGAGTAACTTTCTGGCATTGCCTGCTCCTCTTCCGAGCCTGATGCCCTGCAGCTGACAGTTTCTGGGGGCGGCTGCCTGCCTGTGCCTCCTGCTGATAGATGGGTCGGTGTCAGGCGGTCAGGCAGCCCCGGTGCCATGCACATGGCCTGCTGCCTGTCCTGCCTCTGAGGGTCAACTCAGCTGGAAAGATCTTTTCTGTGTTTCCAAAGAATAGTAAGGAGGAGAGAGTAATTTTGTGGGCTGTAGCTGTACCTGCCTTCTCCCCACTGAAAAAACAAGGGATCTGTTTTCAGGGCAGCTGAATGTCCTAGACATCTAAATGAGATAGCTTATCAGGGGTGGCTGTGGCACATGTCAGCATTCACCCTTTTTACCCTGTCTTGTTGGTAGATATTGAAATTGTGACTTAGACCTGTCAATTCTGCCTTCTTGATATGACAGCCAGCATTACAGCGACCCAACTGCATCCTGGTGACCTCTTCAGATCTGTCTGTACTGTTGCTGTTCATGTGCATAACAACATTGTTTTTAATTTTTCTTTTTTTCTTACCTCCTTGATAGTACATGAAATGTATTACAACCTCAGTACTTCTTATCAGGTTGGCTTGTTTTCTCCAGGAAGAAAAACAGTAGCACAGTTTGGCTGAAGAGCCCAAATTCCTATCTGCCTACCCTTTCTTTTCATGAATACTTTGGGGTCAAGTAACATCAGAATTATGCAGGGAACCTCTTATATTTACTTACATCCACGTCTCATTTCAGAATAAAAGTAGCTGTTGTGGATGGAGCATTTGCTTGCAGATGTGTGTTTGTCATTTTGATCACCATATCCGATTTGAAGTTGAGTATTTTAGTGTTACAAGGAAGTTTCTTGGCCAGTGTAAATTGGTATAAATGCCTTCAGCATCCACCCCTGCCTTTGTCTGTCCAAAGCAGTGGCCTGAGCAGCTGGGTCCCTCTCTTTCTGTTCATCTAGTGCTTTTTCAGTAATCCTATGGTCCTCATGGGGCAGTGGGAAGCGTGTGTGCAACTGAGAACTTGGCATCTTCCCCTGAACCTGAGGCTCCCAAAGCACTGCCTCATGCCTGAAAAAGCAGGTAGCTTGCTTGTGGCTTTCAGGGGTTTTAATCAGCCTGAGCAAACACACACACTGGGGACAAGGTGATGTTCATGTTCTGTAGATTTCTCACATGTGCTAAAGTGACTGGATTAGTTTTTCCCTTATGAGGTAATTAGGATTATGTTTCTCAGGCTCACTTCTTTGACAGTTTTGGTCAAATATAAGGAGATTAAATTTCTTGGAAAACTGGGTTTTCCTGAGAATGGGTATTTCTTTTCCGTTTTGATTCATAAGACTTTCATTAAAGATGTGTTAGCGAATACTGCAGTTTTCTCCATCTTATGTTTATTGTTCCACGTTCTCTTGATTTTTGTAACTGCCTGGTACTTTGGCTGCTCTGAACTGCATGAGTAGGAAGGCCATATTGTGCTGCTTATGTTCACAGAAAATGAATGAACACCTCTGGACAGCTGCAAAACAAATGCTGGTTAGAGACACTTGGTTCTCTGCTTTCAGCTCTGGAAAATTCCAGCCTGGAATTTTTTTTTTTAGGTGCCGCCTTTCTTTAAGTGTACTTTCTTTCTGATCATCTCCTGAAACCTGAGTACTGTTCCCTTTTGCAGCTGAATCACATGTGCAGTAGGAAAAATTTTAGTGTCTCTTGCCTGGGGACAGCTGTGCAGGTAGAAAACAGTCTACAGGCAGTTTCTGTGGGAGCATTCCTTGCTAGCAAGTGAGGTAAAAGCATAAAATCTTATTCTGTTTTCTAAAGGGAAATCACTTTGTAATCCCTAGGAACCAAATACTATATCCACCCCTTGCAACACAGGTTAGCATATTTGGAAAACTAAGCAGGTAATAATGTAGTGGTAAATAACTCCAGCACCTCAAGGAAGCAGTTATTTGTAGGAAGGTTGTGAATGCATGATCTTGCTGTTGTGCTTTGATGAAATAAAATAGGCTTGCAAGCACATATTATGAAGGTGATTGTTTTATTTTGTACACAATTATTTTATAGACGTTAATTGGATAATTCCCAATGGAAAACTTCTGATTGATTTTCATCTTCCCTTTTAAAAAGGGTGGGCAATCCTTAAGTGATTCACAAATGGTCTGTGTAAGAAAATGGCCTTTGCTGAATCAGATCAAAGCTTCATCTAGGCCAGTTCCCCAATCCTGCTTCTCTTTCCAACGGCTAGTTTGAGTTGTTGAAGTGAAGAATATAAAGAAAAGTGACAGTGTTTCACCAGAGTGTTCTCCATCCTCTGACAGTTTTGTGCTTCAGGGACTCAAAGGTGCTATCTTCAAGGTGCTGTCTATTAAGTTTGCCATCCTCTGTATATTTTTCTTCTGGGAACCTCCCCAGCTACATTTGAGACTCCCTTCAAACTTTTAGTGTATACAAAATATCACAAGCATGAGTTCAAATAATTCATCTGTAGCTGGGTGAGGGAGAGATTGTTTGTTTTTTTGGCTTCTTTGTTAGTTGATTAGTTGGTTTTGTTGGGTTTTATTCTGGTTGGGTGTTTTTGTTTGTTTGATTGGTTGGTTGTTTTTTTTTGCTGGTTTTTTTTTTTGTACTTGGAAGTTTAATTTTATTCCCTGTAGCTATATTGGAAAATGAGTTTGCTATTCACCTTCAGGCTTCTGCTGAAAGCTCAGTAGCTATCTCTCTCAGTTATTCTCCCACACTCTCACCAGATCATCTCTTTAAGGAGTGGAAATCCCCATAAAGGATGGGAAAGGCCTGTAAAGTATTTAGGAATGGTCCGGGTGTCCAGTGCAATAGGCTCCAGTACAAACTGGACTGTCTTTGCTGTGTTATGCTTCCTTAAAATATTTCAACAGTTACTTACTGTGGCAAAGTTGACTAATAGCAAAACTGGAAGAGCTAGAGCTGTATGTATAATGTTCGAGACTCAGGGTCTCACTTGTAATTGCTATTGAAAATGTGAATACACAATTTCTTTAAACAGTACTTTAATGATTCTTTCTTCTTCGTGTTTCTTTTAAAATAATTCCAAAGATAATTTTGTTCTGGAGAAGCTAAAGAGCAATGTTGCTACAGAACTGTATCATCTGAGCAGCTTCTGAGTTATAAAATTCAATTCAAGGCCATAACTATATGGAGGGTTTGTATGAGTTTAAAACCTCACTAAAATACCCAAAAAACCCCCAACCAAACAACCCAAAGTCAAAAAAACTCACACCAAATATGTAACACTGCTGTGCATTGAATTTCATGTCTCTTCTATTACCCAGTAAGTATTGGTTGTTCCTTTGTCATTTCTTCACAGCTGTAACTCTTATCTCCTTTGTTCATTCTACTCAAATGTTTCTCCCTTTCCATGTAAAGTTTTTGTTCACATTTTTTGTGATCATGGTAATCAGCACAGTACCTGTTCATCAGATGGATTCACTAGACCCTATATTAAAATTTTGTAAGTATAAATGGGATATAATTTTAGCTCTGGACTTTCTGAGGAGTTAACAAAGATCTGAGCTTGCCCTAATACATCTCTTCTGATGTGAAAATGAAGGTGTACCCTGATGCAAGTTTAGGTATATTAAAGGAGCCAGAACTAACCTTTGTGTTCATTGTTCCAGGATGGGCTTGTCTTAACTTGAATGTGATTAATCACCACACATCTGTTTTTCATTCTAATCAAAATGTAACTAATACCTCTTTTTGCTTGCTCATCACAGATTTTTCATGAGTCCATAACAGACTCAAGAAAAAGATTTGCTGTGTTTGGCTGAAATTTGAGATCATTTGAGTAAAATTATTTGAATATCACCAGTAAATTTCAGAAAACAGGTCTTTGCTTTACGAGCTCATTACCTTATCAGAAATAACACCACTCCTCTGTCACTGTAGTTTCCCCTCTACTTACTGAACTGCCAAAGATATAGTGCTTGTAGAGGTGATTTTCTCTTCTCCCTCATGATGGTACTTCCATAAGGCTTGAATGCAAGAATTTTCTGCAGAGATTTGCTGAGGAAGTTTTTATGTTTGGAAAGGTCCTGCAATTCATTGACCTTATTGATGACCTTTAATAATTAGGGTTTAAGAAGGTTAGTGTGGTGTCCCAACCACTAATGTCATGCCTTGTGCGCACATGGGAAGGAAAATTAAATCCAGTAACAGCTTTCTACCTCCTGCTCAGTTTGGTGATTTGGGGGAGCTGGAGGACCCTGTGTGTATTGAGGATTAGCTAAATTCAGGTTGTGGTTTCCAAGAGGGACTTTTCTGCCTCCTGCCCCTCCACCACAATTTGCCATCCTCTCAGTCCCACAAGTGCCTCTGCTAGACTGTGTTCCTTGCTGGATCCATCAGAATTTAGTGGGATTCCTGGGAATAATGACAGTCTGTGTCCTGGCACAAGTCCTGGATGGACTACAAACACAGTGCTAAAAGATGTTTTATACATTCCTCAATTTTAACCAAAAAATATGAGCATCCTGTTTAAAAAAAAATAGAATTTTTTAGGTAGGTGCTATGTTTCAGAGAATTAAGAAAAAGCAATCTGCATCACCTGTGCAAACTGGGAATGCATTATGCAAACCAGTAAAAATGTTCTGTTGAGGAAACTTGTTCCTTTTCCTGCTTTATATCGAACATGTTTTAAATCTCCTGATCTCCTTGTCCTCCTGTTATCTTCAGTCTCTGAACAGATTTTTCCCATTTCAAGCCAGAAACAGTTGCATTAATTTCTGCTGAAGCTCTGGGACATTAGCTTATATTGAAATCAGTCCCTGTATTTGTCAAGTACTCATTATTTGAAGGTCTGTTTTGGGTTGGTTTTTTTTTCTTCCCATTCTGCTTTGCAGTGTCTTAGAGTTGTGGACTTCAGTCACTGGTACTTGTTCACCAGCAGGAAATGTGCTGATGACTTCAGTTTTATTACTTGGTTGCTCAGTCATTGTGAATTCCTGTTTGATATGGGTTGAAAATCCTAAAGCTTTGCAGTCTGTTTGCATTTGTAAATCTGACCCACAGTGGCAAAGTAGGGGGTTTTGAGGGCAATTACTGCTGAGCAGGGAGGGCAGCTGATACACCCTGTGTACAGAGGAGATCAGTTTACGATGGAAACTCAAAAAATGTCTGCAAATCTGTTATCTGTATATCAGAAATATAAAGCAACTCATGAGGTGAAAGCATTGCTTTCCACAAGGAAAAACGAATCCTCTGCTGCTTTAGTTTTTATGCACAAGGGTGTTTATGGATGTTAACTTGAAAATTTGTGCATGCTTTCAAAACTGTGTGCTATAAAGAATGTGAAATAACTGCTATTTTGCACCATTCTGTATTAAAGTATTAAAGTTGGTTTACTACATCACATCTAGTAAAAATCACTTTAGACAAGTTTGGTTTTTTTTTGCTAGTCTATGAAAGGATTTAAGACTGGCAAGGGCATCCTCTGAGAGCTGTACTCTGCTATCCCACATTTCATAATCTCCTCTATAAAATTCCTACTTAATATACATGGACATTGCAACAGCCACTCTTTTTTGCTTTCAGTTGCATCTACGGATTTCTAAATCCTCCTTGTAGATCTGGGATAAAAGTGAATTTCTGCTAGGCCTGCAGCCCAAGATTTAATTACTGATGATCTGACTTGGCATCCAAAGTTTGGGAACAGCTGAGTGTGCTGAATCAGATCTTCAGCCTGTGCAAATGAATTCTTTTGTAAGTCAGCTGAGAAGCTGGTACAGCCTGTATATCATTTCTGTCATGTATAGATGTGAAATACTTATGCTGACCTTTGTTGTTGCTCTGTAGATTTTGGGTTCAAAGCAGCAAGGAGCTTCCAAGGTGGAATCTGAGAGTGGAATAAAATTAAGATAAATACAGTTGGGGTAGAGATCAGCAGTCAGAGATTAATTAAGGTCTCATGCTCAAATTTCAGATTGAACATTTCTGTACAGGAGCACTTCTCCTTTAGGGATTCTGTAGAATTAGTTTTATGCTGAGTATATTTTCATTGCATTGATTTTAATCGAGTGTTGTATGTGGCATGTGTTCATTGACTATTGACAACTTAGAAGCACTGGACAAATGTCTAGAGTGGTGGGAAGGAAGAGACTAAGAGTTTGTCCATGAGTCTTGAATTTCTGAATCCAAGCAATTTATCTTGAGCAAATTATGACACAGATTGGTGCTGGATGCTGCTGTGTTGCATATCCTGCAGATTTCCAAAGGAGATGCTGTGAAGGCTGTTAAATTCACTAAACTTTCTCTGGGATTACAGTAGGTTATTTTGCACCAAAAAGGGTATTGAAATTTGAGGATATAGACATACTGTTGACGCTACTAAGCTAA
Organism: Molothrus aeneus; assembly: GCF_037042795.1. NCBI lineage: Eukaryota > Metazoa > Chordata > Aves > Passeriformes > Icteridae > Molothrus > Molothrus aeneus. The sequence goes on from NC_089646.1 coordinate 86,131,066, forward strand.
CTCAAGGGAATAAAACCTGACCAACTCCATCTTCCCTCCCTTCGTGAGGGAATGCCAGCTTCTGAGGATAAAGAATATCTAAGTGGTGTATATTCACGTTACAGTGGTCTAGGTTACCTTCATATCCAAGTGCAACACTTGAATTTCCCTATTGCTTTAGGAAAAAAATGATAGTGTTACTGGGAAGTTTTCAGTGCTGCTGTGAGCAGTTACCTGGGTTGAAATGAAGCTGAGTTAATTCAATACAAGCTCACTCCTAGAGGACAGGTCAGTTGAGCAGAGGTAAAATATTGCTGCAACAGACAGAGAGAACTGCTTGGGAAAGAGATTGAAACAGAGTAAGGTAATTAGGGCAGGAGACAAATGTATTGCATGACACTACGTACATGACTAGGGCTAGAACCAACAGCAACCTTCCTGGAGGTCTTTGGCTGTAACACCAAAAGGAAGGAGTATAAAAGTGGAAACAAAGCATTATTTCTATTATGATATCTTTTATATGCTTACATGCAAGGTACTTTCCAAATACTTGAAAAGGATAATCTCTGCTTCAAAGCATTCATTTTTTGACTACAGAAATGTAGAAAGGTATATGTAGTTTAAATGACTAATTTCCCATCCAGAAAATACTTAAAACAGTTAAGGTTAGGAGTTAAACTTTAAAAAGTTGGGAACTGTGGAATTACAGTACATTTCAAAGCTTTTATTATGAACTTTTTATCTGTGTATCTTTTCTTGGCCACGTATACTGTAGAAGAAGAAAAGGCTGAATGGAGATAACTGCTTATGGAGTTAAGCTTCTGCTACTTCAGACAACTGTGTGCATTAGATGTTGGGTGAGAAGGACCTTTGCAGCAAATACCATAGGTTGTGGCACACTTCTCACCATCCTGCAGGCAATTAAAGGGCAGAGTGAAGTACTGGAAGATGTAATCACAGCCTAGAAGTGATGGTAGGCAGTGCATTTCCCAGATGTGATTTGTTCCTTAATTAAGCATGGCATAGAAGTCTTAGAGTTGTGTTCATCTTGCAGAAAGGCTCTTGTCAAATTCTGATGCGTGGCATCCAGGGCTGAGTGCAGGGTTTCTGGGGAGACTTAGGTGAATCTGTGTCATAGACTTCTTGGCACAGCTGGAACTGCCCTAATGGATGGCATGGGAAAGTTGAGGTTGTCTGTGGGAACTCATATTTTGCCAGTGGTTTTCCCAGTTATTTGCATCAAAAGTATGTTGACATTTAAAAGCTCAGATTTAACTTCAGTTGCTGTAGGGAATATGGATTAGAAACCACCAAGTTTTTCTGTTTCGGTAGCTAGATTTTCTAGCTACTGGTAGAGGAGAAAAGGAACATTTCTTCCATGTCTGAACCATTTTCCCCTTTCTTGTCTTTCCTTGACTGCCTCTTTGCCTCCCAGGAAGGAGAGAAGAGGGGACAGGCAGCAGACCAGATGGCTGAAGTTTGGCTGAAAAAAAAAAAAACAAACAGTGAAGAGTAGAGTCTTATAAAAACAAGCATTGGGTGATATTAACAAGTGGCAAAGCTTACCAGACTCACTTGTAGCTAACCTACTGATGTTCTGGGACAGAAGTGTCACTCACAGGATGCTAAGGATGACTGATAAAACAGCTGCTTCTTCTATCAACATGTAGGGCTAGGGAGAAAATTCTCATAAAATAACGATTTAACAAATGTACTTTTAACTTTCTTGCATTTCTGTAACTGAAAAGAAGATGGGTGGCACAGTGCACTGTTGAACCCTTTCCTTCTTCTCCTTTATTTTTAGGACATTAGTTACCAAAAGCTGTAAATTATCCCACTGAGTATAAAGACTGTGCAAGAAAACCTTTAGCACAAGCATATATGTTTGAGTTTTCTCTGAGTCGACCTCCAAGACCATATCCAACTGTTTGAATATCTTTCCAAAAGGAGGTTATTGCCAAGGACATCTTGTGGAGGTAAACCATGTGTGACTGCCAGTACCTCCAGCAGGCAATTTATTGCAGGAAAAGTGCCACGTCAAAACATAAGTCCCTTGGTTGCTAAGCACTGGATTGTGCACTTTCTTGTTCTGTTTGCAGCTCTAGGTGGCCATTGTATGGGTTATGTGTTATCTCAGAAGTTCAGTTCAGGTTAACCTCATTTATTTTCTTTTCCTTCTCCATTCCCTGTCACTTCTTCCCTGTTAGATCCACAATTTACAGGAGTATAGAAATCTGTTTTTTCTCTGTGTTGATACACAAAAAATTGGCAGTCAAAATACTCTACAGTTCAATCAGAATAAATTAATAAATAAATCTATTGTCTCCAGTATAGCAAACCAGGCAGGAGTGGCGATACAGTATATTTAAAATATAATTTGTGTGTTTCTTCATCAGCTTTTCTAGACATGGATACAACAATGGGAAGGTGAGAGGCTTTATTATCACTTGAAAATGAGTGAAATTGTGTATGTGACACTAGAATTAAATGTAAATGGATAATATTGCTAAGGATTTTGCAATCTAAATTTTATGTAGTTGTATCACTTCAATATTTTTTGTCGCATGATGACTTCATGTATTCAAGTATTAGCAGCTCACTGGATCATTGTATCTCTTCACTATTACCCCTTTTTAGATGTACACAGCCGTGTGTATTCTATTTTAATTTGAAATGCCTTTTAGAGCCTTTCAAAGAACTGTTTTCTGTGGAAGTCTTATTTAAGAGGCTGAGAGAAATGCAAAATAGTGCATTGTAAACTGATGGTTGCAAGCATTGTAAGAACCATTTACTCCTCCAAAGCTTGATTTTCACTGTTAAGGCCAACTTTTTGTGGCTGTCCTGCCAGTTCTGTGTTGTGCAGCTGCCTTTAGGCTGGCTTCTTGCTTCTGCCATGGGCTGAATGGAAAATGCTGTGGAAGAGCAGTTATCCTCCAGAGGCTGGGCTGAGTAATGATTTTTAAAGTGCTGGACTGGAGCTTTGAAGCGTTGCTGTGACCAGAGTGACAACCTGTAGGAGATTAGTTTTGTGTATGGCAGGTAGTGTGTGTCCTGCAGTGTGCTGAGCTGCCACTTACTCCTCCTCCTCCCTGGAGTCAGTATCCCAGAGGCAGAGTTTGTTACACCACCTCCACCTAACTCGGTGTCCTCTTGGACCACCTGGACAGCAGGAGTGCAGTCAATCTGGCTGGCATGCAAGTTTCTGCTGTTGTCTCCAAGCAGCTATGTTTCCCTGCCCATGTTATTTCTGTCTTAACAGCTTAAAGAAAAACAAATAAAAATTCAAGCTCCACAGGACAGGGGATCCCCAAGTTCTATTTATAAAAGCTTCTTACTCAACTTTGCATTACTCTGTGGCAGCTGCGTAGTGAAGCTGCTATGCTTAAATACACTTTGACTACAGTATTATAAATTCAGTTCCTTTGGCTGTAGGGTACAATGGTGTTGGATCATGTTTTGGGGATCAGATAGAAAATACAAAGTCATTGAGGTAGTGTTTTTGTTAATTCACCTTCAGGAAGGATTGTGATATTTAAAAAGAGATCACCTGTTAAAAAGAGAGACCTGAGGTGTGTGTACATACACAGTTATGTGTACATCCATGTTCAGCATTATGAGAAGCACTGGGCTTCTGTTTGCAGAAGGGGACAGCAATGAAAGAAGCTCGTAAGTGAGGACATCAGTTACATCTCAATATTTGAAGGAGAACGAGTCATTGCCTCCTATTTTGTCATTCTCTAAAAGCAAGGGACACTTGATATTTTTCTCTTGAGATGAGCAGGTTCAGCTCCTTGAGAGCTTCTTCTAGAAGAAAGAGAAAGGCAGCGACACTACTGTTTGATTTTACTGCTCTGTTTGTTTAGGTTGTTTATTTTTACAAGCTTAATGCATAGAAATTTTTTAAAACCCGTTTTTTTACTAGAAGAGAATCTGATAGCTAAAACTGAGGAATAAGTAACTTCTTTGTTATAAAGTCTGCATTGCTACTTATCAACTTGTTATCTTGTACATCATATTTTATAAAATATGTTGATTCATTTGTTTCATAACTCTGACTAACTTTGATAGATCACTAGACCCTTATGCCAGGTAAAGAATTCTCTTCATTTTCTGAAATAGTTTGTTCTTTTCTAAAGAGACCAAAGAGCTTGTTGCTCATTCAAAATCAATGAGTTTCTGAATTTGCAGTGGCTGTGCACTGGTGTACCACGGCAATGCAGCAGTTCTGTAAATATTCAACAGGCAAATTCTCTAAAGTTTTGTGGAAATACTTCTTTTTGTTGATACACACATCAGGCACCCTAATTATCTGCTAATTCTATTACTAAAGTTCAAGAGAGTCCTGTTTACAACTAAATTGCTTCTTCCCTTACTAGCTTTTCAAATTAGTGAAATACATCCTGGACTAGAGTGAGCAGAAATAAATAGTTAAATTAATATTGGGTTTTTTTCCTTTGAAACCCTTTTACTTTCTTTGAGTTTGGATAGCAAATGTAGGTAATCAGATTTTGTGCCTTGCTAAAGCAGTTCAATGGGTACTAGTGGGCTGATGTGTCTATCGAAGGAAGTCAAGATCTCTGAGTAAATGGAGCCAGGTTAAGATGGAGGAAAGTTCAATTACTGTTAAAGTTGGATGCAGCAGTCGTGTTGTCCTATATTTTCTTTTCTAATAGGCTTGTTCTTTGTCACCACACACAAGCCTATACATAGAACAGCTGCCATGAGGGTTAACAGATTGTACATATGGTCAGCATACAAAAGGGAATTGTCTTCCCCCTTGGTGTTAACAGTCCCTGGAAACCGCCAGGTCCAACTTTGCTCAAAGCTCAAAAGGGTATGGAGTATCCAATAAGAGAGCTTCTACCTAGCAGTTTTAACAAAGGATTGAGTAAAGATAGAACAAGATTTAAAACCCAGCATCAACGTCTGTCCTTGCCTTCCTGACCTGAAGTTAGCACAGCCCTGTGGTGTCCCAGTGTTTCATTTTCAGGAGCATAGCTGTGCCCAAATTTCAGTTTTGAATGTCATGCCATCTTTTGGGACAAAGAGACCTTCAAGTGTTGCCAGTGATGGATGCAAACAGACTGCATGATGGCTGAGACTGTGCATAGGCTATTGGGAGTGGTGGGGACAGTCTGCATCCCTAAATCTCCCTCTGTCCAGTGGCTCAGGCCACGTGCAGGAGGTGTGCAGGCTGAAATCTGTCCATGGGGGTGAAGTGAGGTCAGTAGGTCTGAAAGGCTTTTTTCAAGTAGGAAGCAGGGATGATTCTTGTTTTCTGATGCACTGTGGGGTAGTGACAGGGAAAGGTCCCACTCCTGGTGGGTTGACAAGCACTTGTCTACCAGTATCTTCTGGCTGAGCACAGGAGGGGTGCATGAGTGGCCCTCAACAACAGGAGGTTTTTACATTTAGTTTTCTTTCTTTAAGTCAATATGTTGGGCTGTGTCCTTTAGTTGTTAATTGTGTACTGAAATGTTGAGAATATTTATTTCCTGTAGTGTCAGCATTGCACTTAGTTACATTACTTATTCCATATTACATATTTTGATTTTTGTCTTTATATTAGTAACTAAGTAATAAAATGTAGCTTAAATTTTAAGCTATTACTGAATGCTAGAGTTTTGTCAGAGGGGTGGCATTGTCATTACAGCTCTCAGTAGTATACAGTACAAAATTGGCCTTGCTGAGACACATTCTCTCTGTAGCAGAGACTGATCTCTCTTGGATTGGGTCTCCTCTGGTTGTACTGCTGAAAATGGGAACAGGCATAGCATTCTGTGGTGTGGGGAATCATGTAGTCCATGCTGCTTAAGTTCTGAGTCCTAGAGAGGTTTGGGCAAAAAAGGCATGTGTAGGCTTTCTGTAGTGCAGAAACTTTTTAATCCTCTGTTGTTTAGAGATTACTGAGCTTGTGCACATTATTGAAACATGAATATTTAAACACTAATACTATCCCTGATCATTGTTTGTAATGACTATTTCATCAGTTGCTAATTTTACTGTATAGGAAACTGTCATATTCATAAAATGATAGCACAGTTTGAACAATGGATTTTTTTTAATGCATACTGCAATAGAATTAGTTTTGATTTGTCATGTAACTGGTGTGAGAGTAGATTCTTTCATTGATTCTGATAGTACTAGTTGTTTGTTAGATTTATTTAAAATGTTAGTTCATGATTTTGTAAACTTTTGAGGCAAAGTTTTGCCTACTATATTTTGAGATCTATCAGTAATTCTGGAGAGTATCTAAGTGGGAGATTTTATTTACAGTATGTATGTGTTAAGATGTTCTTAAGATGTTCTTTTAAAAAGCTGGATTTTTTAGTCCTGACTCCTACTTGATCATAAATGGATCTCTAGAATAAAAATTCTAGTTACATGCAAATCAATGTATAATTTGGTAAGATATGATCAAATGTTGACACTGATATGATTGGTGTTGGAGGCCTCTTATTCTGTACTATGTATACAACTCAGAGTCTTCAAATTGCATTTAGTTGGCCCTTGGCTGCTCTCACCCTAGTTTGTGTCACTCACAGCTGCATAAAAGACCAGTCATTGATTTGGGCTTTCACTTTGTCCTTAGGAGTTAGAACATTTGTTGTGTGTCTGGATCATGATTTCTGGTTTAATTTATGTCCAAAAGAAGGAATATGATAGCATACTCCAAAACTTCTCTGTAAACCAAAGCAATGAATGATTAGTGGGAGCAAGCTGGAATTTTTTTTTCTTTCAAAACAACTCCAGCTGCTATCAAAGGCAAATTTAGCTGTCAAGAGAGGTTCCAGAAAATCAACTGATGGAAATGCTTTGCTGTAGTTCTCCATCTAGCCTGTCACATCTAGCAATGTCGCTTATGCAGCAAATTAAAAAAAATGCTGTTCAACAAAGTCCTGCCATTGATGTCTTTCCTTCTGGGGTATGGTAATGATTTACCATGGGCCAGAAAATGTTCTATTGCTGTTTTCAAGGTGGTACCATTGGTTCAATGAAATAGAGAAGTCTTGCTCATTTACATTTCTGGCTATGGCTGTTGTCAGGCCTTGGGCCAAAGGGGGATCCTGCACCTTTCCATGTCAGGCTGTTATTTCTAGTGATTGTGGCAGTGGGTGGTGTTTGCTGGTTAGGCAGTGTGACTGGAAATGCAAGAACATGAACTGGAGAGTTATTTCCGAACTGGTGTTTCCCAAATGTGTAATGTGCTATGAAAAAGCAACCCGGGTGTGTATAAGCACTCACCCTCTACAAGAAGATTTTCAACACCCTTTTTTTGTTAAATGTTCATGTATTTAATAGAGTCTATATATATATGTGTGTGTGTGTATATATATGTATAAAGCACTATGGTTTTTTTTCTGTATTGACATGAGAGTTGCTGCAAAAAACTCTCAAAATAACACACTAAATTTATTTTACGTTTCTGTTTTCACATCATCACTTCATTAATAAAGCATTACAAAATTGAAGCAAGATTCAAGATACCTGTTTTCAGTTTAGTGTCAGAAGACAAAAGTGGATGTTGGTTAGTTATAGTGAACATACCCAAAAGTTTCTATGTTCCAAGTGAACATAGTTGTCATCATTTCACTATGTAATTACCCAGAGAGATTGCAAGTGGTCTGTGTTCTGAGTCTAATCCCCAGGGTGCTGGTGCATATAAATAACCCTAAGTGCATGAACAGACTTCAGCAGTTGTGCTCAGTGCACTCTTGTGCTGCAATTGCTGTTCTTTGGATGAGGGTCTCAGTGGAGTTGACATGCCACCAAACTGCAGTCATTTTGCACCTTTCAAGAGAGAATTGTTGCTTTGTAGGATTGAAAAATACCTAAACCAGTGTATAGCATACTTCTTCATGCAGAAGAATGCAGTCTTCGTAGTTCTCAGTTTTCTTCCTTCTTCTGGTAGTAATTTGTGTGTGTTTATTAAATATGTCCAATATGTGCATGAGAATGCTTACTGTACTACCCATTCAACTCTTAATTATGCTGTGGCTCTTTGTCTTGAGAAATTTGAGAGAACAAAGGATTTGTACTTGACTCCATGGAATTTCTCTTTACGCAGTGTGCAACAATACAAATAGGTTTAGAGCTTTATTGAGTTAAGCACTCCTGTAATTTCAAATGAGTAAGTGTAATGTGGAAGGTGGAGTCTGTCATATGGGAAAAACATGTACCAGCTATTTCACAACTACTATGTCTTTTATGCTGAAAAATGCCACTATTGCATCTCTTCAGTGTCTTAATTCTTACGTTGTGTGTTTTGCACTGTCTATAAACGTGCAACTGTAAATTGTATTGAAATGAATTAGATGTTGTAACTAAAAGGACTATGCCCCAAATTCTGCACATGCTTTGTTCTTGCACACTTCAGTTTAATTTTACTGGGATGGGATGGGGTGGGTGCCTTGTTGTTTATTTTTTTTATGGGTAGTGTTTGGGCTTTTTTGGTGACTAAAAATACAGAGTGAATTCAGATTCACATTGAGTAATCCTTTCAGGAATAAAACAAACTGTGATGCTTAGGCAGAATGTCAGGGTCTTTGAATTTCTAATTTTTAGTGAGTTTACTTGAAGCTTTAAAATACTGTTTTTAAGAATTGCCTTGACAGTGCTAATATGATGACTAAGTCCAGCAATCTAGAAGCTTTTGGAAAGCTGGAAACTGAAATGTGATGCAAAATAGATAAACAGAAAACTCTTAGCCAACCTACATTTTCTTCATTCAAGCTGAATAAATGATGCATAGTGGTTTTTTCCAAGTCTTGGCCAAGGAAGCATATATAGTCCATGATAATGCTGAAATTCAGGGTGAGGGAAAAACAAACCACCTGAATTTAAGACAGGAATCCTTTGTGCATTCTTTTTACAACAATATCTTCAGTTACTATCCATAGCTATCATCTGGATTGTGAAAATTACTTTGGGAAGATATCAAGCTGTTCACCAAATCAGTACAGATCACTTTGTGATGTTGCAATAAGTATTTAGAAATGCAGACATGGAGTGTGGTTTGTAAGGAGGCAAGATTAGCTGGTAAGGGAGAATCTAGGCAAGCTACTTGTTACCCCTTTTTATGAGTGTTGTAAAGTAAAAATATCTGACTTATTTCTTTGACTAATGTATTTCTTATGAGGAGATCAGAGTCAATTGCATCAATTCCCTGATGAGGTTTTATCGATTCCTTCATATCTAGTTCTGTATATTTCTCTAATGTGTTCAGGTTCTCCTCAGTTCTCTACATATCTTTATAATAAATATCTTTATTTTTACCAGTACCACTGAGATGAAGATAGCATTTTTTTTCTCAAGATGTGCAGGAAGCAAGGAAGAAATGGGTTCTTTGAAAGCTGTTCAGTGTTTGATCCCAAGAAATTGGTCACATTTTGTTTTGCCATCTGCATGTCACATTTGTTTTGCCATCTGATTTTGACATTAATGTTACTTAGTAGCATGTCATGTTCTGCTCAGTGACTGAAAAAGAATAAAGAGGATATGAAAGTAACAAATTAATTTAGTAACAAAAAAGTAATAAATGAAATAAGGCACATTAAAAAAAAATAGGTATACTTTAAAGTGTGGAAAATGAGAATGCTTCTTTTCCCTTAGATACTATGGTAGGTAGGATCTTTCCATGCATGCTATTTCTGCTCCCTCCATTCTTTCTCTTTCATACTCATATTTTCCACAAGTTTTTCCAACTTTCAGAGTTTAGTTAATTTCAATTCTTTGCTATATATTTCTGTATTTCTGAAGGTAGCAGTAATTATAATAATAATCATTTAGCATATTGCTATCATTATTTAGCAACTTAATTGGAAGAGCTTTAATTTACAAACAAGGATCACCTGGTGCCCTTCTGGTTAAAGTCATGGGAACACATTTCTCTTTTCTGAAAGTGTCTGAAAATTCCTCAAATGAAAATTTTATTTCAGTTATGGTTATTATTTCCAGCCTCCAGTTGGAAATAATTTGGTTTAGATGGTCATATTAAACTGGAGGGGGAAAATGCATTTTGATTTTGGGTGTGTTTATAATAAAAGTGATATAATAATTATTTGGGTTGAAGATAAGAGTAGAAACTCTAAAAACCTTGTAAGCTACCTGTGGGATGACTTAGGGGTCTGTGAAGTTGCATAGCTTTACAGAGCTTAATTTCCACTGAAACTGGTTGGAAAATACTAGCACATGAAGCTGGACAGATACAAGAAGCAATAAGAGCCTGAAATTTGGATGTGAATTTTACCATTTGTGTTGGGTCTCTAAATAAAATGGAAATGATGGAATTATTGAATGTGGAATGGAAATGGAGTTATCAAATGGAATTATTGTGTGCTTGCATATAAGAAGATAAAAGTGAAGTTTTTAAGGTACTCTGTTGTTATGCTTGAGGAGAAAAATTGTAGAAGTACCTTTCTCTAATTCCCCTCAGTTGCTTCCTTTAAGTCCTTCACATAATCTGAAGGGTGATTTTTTTTGTGTGTGCAGCAGTGCCAACATCCTGAAGAGATGCAGGGATGCTGCTCTGGAAGCAGAGCGCCTCTGGGAACTGCTGCCTTTATCTGCCCTCCTTGAGGTGGGATTGAAAGATCTTTGATGCCATTTGCATGTCAAACAGCAGCTGGGAGTCCCAGGGCACCCCCTGAAAGGCCTTTGCCACCCCTGGCACAGGGGGCTGTGGGAAAGCAGCAAGAGCAGTCAGGGCTTTGTGCTGCTGGCTTTGTTCAAGCCCAAGCCCCATGAGCAGTCACCTAACTGCACCACAGACAAAAGGCAGCAACCTGAGAAATATTGCACTTGGATCAGCATGCAGGCTGCATTTCTCCCTGCTGAAGTTACACCATCACTGAAAACATGTGAATGTAAAGTTGGTTGAAAGTAGAATAGTATGAATGTTTCCTTGAAGTTTATATGGTTTATTAATGGTGGGTTTTATAACAATTTCTGTTTGTAAGTGGAATATTGCTCTTTTGTTAGCCTACCTGTGAAAGTTGTAGAGATGAGCCCATTAATGCTTCAGTTATTTTGAAATGGAGACATAAAAACAAAAGGCCATGAAATCATTTCATAAGTCTTCCTTGTTCATTGTTTTGGTGTTAACACAGAACAAAAATTAATAAAGAGGAACAAGTACTATAACTCTCTCTGATAAAAGATGAGTAAGAAGATGTTTCTTGGGATGACAGTTCTTGCTGGTGGGCTGTTTGGTTATTTTTATCTAAAATTTTTGCATGAAGGAAGGGGATCAATGGTGTCATATTTACAGCTGTGTGTAGTGGGGTAAAGTCTAAGTGTTACACCTCTTGATTTCTTTGGATGGAGGTAAAAACCAGCTTAGTCCATGCTTTTTTAAAGAGTATTTTTCTTAGCTGCAGGTGGAAAAGTCCTTAAGATGAATATTTCTGTAGGCTGTAGCAACTTAAATGAGGTTTTGGCAATGCTGCTGTCTTGTAATAATATATTTCTGACATGTTGCTTTTGACCATTTGATGCTTAAGAGCATAGTTTGTAATTCTTCAGAAAACATGGAAGAAATTTAACTTTGTCAGTGGTTTCAAATATTGCCCTCTCTATGTTTTAAGACCTTACCTTACTATGAGTTTTGGAAAGTACAGTATTGACTTCTGCATAACTCTCTTTTAAATTAATTTTTTTTTTTGGGGGGGGGGGTGGGTTCTATTTTTTTTTTTAAGAAGTAATAGCAAGAGGAGATGTTTGCCAAGGAAGAAAAGGAAAGGAATATAGGAAAAAAGAATATCTTTTATATTTCTGAATGTTTCAAAAGTCAACAGAGTACAAATTTTATCTTAAGGTCTCCTTAGATTGTGTCATTTTGATCAGTAAGATTATACATACTTCTTATGGCATTTGTTGTATTGAATGAAAAACCTGATGAAGAATAGCTCTTCCAGCTGCAGAACCCAATCCACAGGCTGCTGAACTTAGTTGGAGTCTTTCCACTTGCTTCCCTGAGCATTGGATCAGCTCCTTGAAAATCAGCTTTGAGAAAGACTAAACCTGAGAAAGCTTTGAAATTCAAGAAGTTGCATTTCTAAGTCCTTTAAGAAATTGTCAAGGAGACCATGCTGTCAGAGGAGAAAGCTTTTTCTGAGCCCTTTGTCATCAGTGGATTGAATCCAGCCCTGAGATGAGATCTCACATGGGTCTGAAGTGCCCCTTGGATGCCCAGTTTAAGACTTCACAGTAAATTGTGTATAAAAGGTACATAAGCCTGCTCAGGCATTTTTCACAGGAGCTGTACCATTGGTATTTTGCCTCTGATTGGAAGTAGGTAGCACATCTTCAGTCTCCCAGCTTCAGGGATTGAAGTGGTTTTATTTGTTTATTTTATTTTACTTAATTTAATTTATAATGGTAAAATTCATTTGCAGTGTCTTGATTGCAGGAACTGGAACTTCAAGGAAATAATATTCTCCCAAAAGTGAAGCATTGTTCAGATGGGTTGCAAGGTTGTGGTGTTAGTTTTAGCTACATTGTGATCTTGCCTAAAGGATGCAGTAGTTTGTATAGAAAAAACTTATCTAGTTTTGATTCCAAATTTTTTGTTTTTAGTAAACGTGGGTTCTGAACATATTTTTTTAATGCCTCTATGTTATCTTATGCTAAATTTATGCATTTATTTTATTTCATAATTAGTGTGTACATATATATGTATATAATCTAGTCTTAGCAGGATTGCCTGTAAAGCGCATGACATCATTGCTAATGAGGAATTGGCCGTGCCACAGCCATGTGCACAGGGTTCACTCTCTGTGGATGCTGCAGAGCCCAGAACAGCAATCTGCACAATGACTTAAAGCTTGTCAGTAGCCTTGCTTTTCTTAACTGTTGTTTGTGTACCCTTTTCAAATGGTCTGTGGACCAATGCATGAAAGTTGCTGGTGAAATGTAGGAAAGATGATAAAGAGCCTATATGTGTGTGTGTATATATAATATCTCCACCTCAGAGCCCTTGCAGTGGGCTGTAGCTAGAAGGGAGTGTAGCAGAGCTGTGCTGACCTTGGCGAGCGCTTGCCGGAGCTGGTGAGGTAGAGCCAGCATCGTGCAGTGCAATGTGGAGACGTGCTGTGGATGCTGGTGGTGACGAAGTTTGGTTTCTATTTAGAGCTGCCTATTGTGCAGTCTGCATTCCTGCCCAAATCCCTCCATTTCGCTGGAGTGCTGCTCTTGGGTTGAAGTCATTAGAGAACTGCTTGAAGAGTTCACTTGTACATTCTCTATATAATTTTAGCAGCCTGCTCACAGGCTTAGTTATGCCAGGCATGATACTGAAGAGAGTTTATTATCTTTGGAAACTGTTGACATGACAAAAACGCATCGGCTGGAAGTTGTTCTGTAAGCTCATATTGTAACCAGTTGAAGTCAGCTTTAGATAAAAACATTCTCTCTGTTTTCTTAGTAGTCTTATTTCATTGATAAGTATCATGACACCATAGTACATTCAGAGGGGAAAATAGAAGAAAATTAAATCACAAATCCACTTCATTTCCATTAGATGGTTAATTGGTAATTAAAAAGGAAAAAAAAGTTACAACAGTTTGTAGGTGTTAGCACTGGAATATTACTTGCTGCTTTTAATTCCCAGTTCTCTGCTGAACCTCATTTTGCAAAGATTCTCCCATTTGCCATAAACTTCAGGAACAATGAAAAACATTATTTGTTCTGAATGTTGCTGACCAGTATTGGTCATTTAAGTTGACTGTGAAGCTGAAGTCATGGTGATGCCAAAGGTAGGAATATTTCAAGTTCTGTGTCTTAGTCAGAAAGGAGTTAAATGTCTTTAGTTGCCAGAAAAAAAAAAATCTCCTTAGGTGATTTCCAGCTGAAATCATGACCTTTTTGGATGCCAGTATAAAATTAGTATCGGTCAGATAAGGGTGGGGATTGAAATGTTAGGTCATGAGCATTATTTGATTGAGTAGCAGCAGGTTTGATTTCAGAGTCTGAGATCTCTGAATTCCCAGATCATTCTGTTACTCAGTTCAGTTCCTTTATTTGACAAACTTAAGTAGGATGTACAAAAAAAGGGAGGGATATGTGTATGGATGGAGGTACTCATGTTTAGTATGTGTATAAATCTGTTAAAGATAATGAAAAAGCCAGAGTCTTGGAAAGATTAAACATATACTTCAGTGTAGTGTTGAAAGAAGAAGCTATTAGAATTACAACACCAAATGGGATTTGAAAATGCCTTTCTTGCCAGAAACAAGAATGAATTCCATTTTTTTTTTCTGCTCTTATTTCAATAAGAAGGATTTCTTCTCATTCCTGTGGGAATGGTCACGCTTTTGAGCAGATTGGTCTCTCTTTAATTAAGATCTTGGACATACCACTAACCCAAGTTTCCATGTAATAAATTCTTCTTAGAAAAATGTGAATGCTGTTTATGTGTTTTTATTTTTCTGGAGCTTTTGAGAGAAGGTTTCAGTGAAGACACAAGGTAAATGATGAAGCATGGGATGTAGTTTTGTTCACAGGATGGGAAAGGTATTGAAATAGAAGTAATTTTAGATCTGTTTCTGTGTCCTGGTTTAATTTGTTTTCCCTTTCAGAAATGCATGATCAAGTCTGTGTCTTCAGAGCTTCTAATCTTCCAAGGGGTTTTATACAAAAAGGTTTTGAAGTTACACAGGTGCTTCATGGAAAAAAAAAGCATCTATTTCATGGTTCCATTAGCTGGTAGAATACAGACTGCATATTGCAGTCATTTTTCATGTATGACAAGCATCACTCAAGTCTCTGGTCCTATATGCATAACCTTCATAGTATTTTCACATAGGTCTTTTTATCTTCCTCTTATAACTCTTGCTTTAAAAAATCCAACAACAGCAACAACAAAAAAACAGCCCAAACCTGAAAGTTTTTGGAAAGTTTTTTGTATAATAGCAATGTATAATAAACATTAGTGGTAGGTATATTGCCCATGGCTTGAACACAAGCATGGGGTTTAGTTGCTGCTGACTTGTTCCAATAACCCATGCAGCAGTGCTTGTGTTGGCAAAAAAGGAAGTGTCTTTGACCTCCTTGTCTGCTATGACAGCCATGGTGTGTGAGTTTCAGATTGTCTCTAAGCAGCTTTAATTTATTCCTGCTTTGCATAGGTTGGAGCCCTTTTCAGAGCAGGTTTGGCTTTTGGGTCAGCATCGTGTGTACTTGTTTCTGCAAAATGATGACTGGAGTGATTCCAAGAAGACTTTCTCAGGAATTAATTGTCCTTAGTAGTACTGCACATGTAAGGCACTTCTATAGTAGAATCCTGCTTCAGAGGCTGATATACTTCCACAGTAATGCAGTGCTTGCTAGGGTGAAACTTAACATTTAAAATCTCAGTCTGACACATGACAAACCTTTTCTAACAAGCTGAGAAAAATCCATTTCCCCGTTTTTCTTAGTGTTGGGTGAAGTCTGACCCTGACAGAGGCCCATGGTTATATGCCTGTTACATTCGAGTAAATACATGACTTGTCTGTACATTCCTTTAGCTTTGACAATTATGTATCTAGTATAACCTCCTCTGTGTCCATGCCTTTAACATTTTTAAGGTAAATTTTAAGTGGGTAATGAGTGTTTTGTCACACAATTTCTATCCATGTTGTAACAGACCTTAAGAGTCTAGCCAGCCTAATCAGTAGGGTGTCCTGGTAGTGTTGTCCAGAGATGTTAGGTAAGATGCCAGGGATAGGCTCCTGCAATGCCCCATGAATTTCTATAAAGAGAAGTTCATGACCAGAAGACTGTCTTTACTTGCTGGTAGCTGCATTGTGATGGCATCCTCTGGCACATGCTATTTCCCAGGTGAGAATTGTTGCTGAGATTTTGCAGTGAACAGTGAAAATAGCTCATCTTTCTTCACCTTGGAGCTGGTTCAAAACTCTAACCACTTTTTAAATTCAAGGATCATAATGTTGTTTCAGAGACCATCTCATGCCCAATTCCTGTTAATACATCACTTGGTCATCTTGAGAGCAGGAGCCATAACCAGATTGTGAATGAGACACTTCTCTCTGTGTGATGGGTGGTTGTTCCATGAATGCAACCCAACTTTGATCTAGTTTTCTGTAGTCTGGGCTTTTATGTTATTAAGAAGTTATGATAAAATGTTAATAATACTTTTGTGCTGGTTTGCATTTGGATTCCTCCTCTTTTGGAGGTCATAAAATACTAAGTACATTAGGAATATTTGAATATAATAGAATATTTCAGTTGGAAGAGACTAGCCCCTTGTGAACCCATGTTGACTATGCCTGATAATTGCATTATTCTCTAAATGCCTTTCAAAGATTTTCAAAATATATTTCAGAACATTTGCATGAAGGAGCACAAGCTGTGCTATCTTGAATATCCAGAAAGAGAATGTGACAATCTTGGCAAAGACTTTGTCTCTTTGAAACACTCTTAGAGGTATACCATCTCTCTTCCCAGTTATGTTACTTGACATTAATGCAAGCTGTTTGTTGTAACAGGAGCTGTGTTTTGGTATTCCTCAGGTCCCTTCCAACTCTTCATAGAGGATATTCTTTGAGTCTATGAACACTTAAAAATTCTCCTCCAAAATACAGGTTAAAATATTCTGCAAGCTGGCAGTCTGTTGTTTGCTCTGTGTTGTGTAATTATACCATCTGCAGGATAAAGAAAAAGTTAGGGAAGTGCTTGTCAAACCTTTGAATGGGCTGTGTAACCTTTTAGTAAGATAGCACATGGAACATTTAAGTGGCCATTTCTTTTCCTGGTCTGTTTACAGATAGCAAAGGGTTGCTTAAAGGACTTCTAAAATGTGGTGCTTAGGCTTACTTGTGCAAAGTGTTTTGGTGGAGTCTTTTGTTTGCTTGTTTGTTTTCAGACTTAATTTTATTTATTTATTTATTTAGTGTGAATGCCAGGAACAGTTATTCTTTGGTTTACAAGAAGATTTCTGGGAAGATAATTACAAGTTGCTGCTTCAGGTGTCCTTTTAGTTCTCCTACTTTAGCTGAAAGAGAAATAACCTTGACCAATTTGTATTTTCTTTTGAATGTGTTGTTAGCTGCTAGGAATTATGTGGAAAGTACTGAAACTTCATATCCCTGGGGAAAAATATCTTTTATTCTCAGTTGTTTGGCTTTATCCTCTATTCTTATTGGACATTTTGCTGCCTCCTATTTATCAGGCGGTCCCTTATGGAAGGCAAAATTCCAAGGGTGGTTAGAAGCAGAGACTAGTCAGCAATGATCCTGCAGTGATAGTCATGAACCTTCAATGGGCCTCAAGTGCAGTTTTATCCATTTGGCTTCTCACATTTTGTAAGTGCATTTTTGAAAAGAGGAAGGGGTTTATGTTTTAATAATAAAAAGTCAGTTTGTTCACATGCAGTGACTTAGTCAAAGCTTGGAAATCTTTCTTCCCTTTATTTCTTTGGTGCCAGAAACTTAGAATACCCACTTTGTTAGCTGATCATGGCATCTTATTTGCATGCAGTAATTCCGTGTGGGAACAGGAACACTTTTAAGTGTGCTCATCCAACTGGACTTGTAGAAATTGCAGTGTCTGCTTGTCATGCAGAAAGAAAGATGCAAAGATAACAAGATAAAACAATAAGAACAATAGGAGTGTTTACAATTTCAAGCAGTTCTGGAAAATGAAATAGTATGTGCCAGGATCTGACACATCATAACTCTGCCACTATTGTTCTCCCTCACTGGCAAGGAGAGGAATAAAATAGGGTAATGTGATTAACCTGCCGTATAGCTGATGAGAAATACTGTGAAGCAGAGAGAAGAAAAGGAATTGAGGAAAAGAATTCTGCAACATTGATGTGTCCTGTCCCCTCTGCATGGCTGCATATCAAGGAGGTTGATGAGTGTTTGTACCTCTCTTTTCACTATAAAGAAAGGTGTATTGAGAAGTCCTGCTTATGCTGAATCTGCTACTGCTTAAGGAGAACTGATCAGAAAAAAAATGTCCTCTGAAAAATTTGATGCATAGTTGGAATTTGTAATCTATTACAGATGAACCACTCCTGCAATTACATTTTTCAAAACAGCAGCCATGCTATACTGTAGTGCTCTAACATCTCTCTAGAGACTAGAGGGCAAAACAAAGGCATTAAGTCATCCACAGATTTTTAGTGAGTGACTTGTGTTACTCACTAAAATGAGTATGAGTGAATGAGCTCTTGTCTGATTTAGCATCTGTTCCAGTGTACTTAAGAAACTGGGTAATATTTTGAGCTTCTTCCTAGTATTTCCCTAACAGCAGATACTTACAAGGAGAAGCAAGGAGCTGCTGTACAAGCTGGGCATTCACTCATCCCTCTTAGTGATGTGCTGATGTGGAAGCATTTAGGTGGGCTAGCACGGCTTAGGTCTGAACTTTGTGTGCAGGCTGACTTGTTGCATGATTAATTGTTTTGAGAATCATGGGTTGACATCAATTTGACAGTAACTTCAAGTGAAGAGAATAATTTAATGAGCAATTCATAATACTTTCAAGACTTTGCCTTTGGACAAGCTCTTCTTTCTTGCTGATGCAATTGAAGCCACCCTTCCACAGGAAGTATGTGAGTTTTGCAAGATTAATTCTCTATGAAATTTCTTTTCCAAGATCCTTTTTGTATTTCTTGAAAAAGTCTTAAACTATTCCACATCAGCCAACTTTGCTTCAACTTTCTATGGATTCAGGGTGCTCCCGATGCAGCTGGCTTTCCAGTGGTCTGCAGAAATGTCCTTGCCATCTGCAACAAATCCTTTTGTCTTTCAGATGTCTCCCTTTCACTGGAAAGACAAATAATCATGTTAGTTTTCCATGAATCTGTCTGAGGTTGATAAAGCAGCCCTTAGGCTGGCCCTAACTTTGGTATCAGAGTGACAAAGTGGGTCTACCAGGAGGTTCCCACTTGTGCCAGATCCACATTCCCCTGCTGGACAGCCTGTCTGTGCTTCTCCTTCCAAACATTTGTGTAGGGTCCTAAAGAAACATCTGTGCCATCCTTTGGCTGTGCTCGTGTTTATGGAGAGAGGCTTGGGGCCTAACCATGTATTTTGCTCTTGCTCTTTGTTATTTGAAACACATGACTATAATTCAGTTTAAGGTTTGTGGTAGCACTTTCCATGCCCCTTATGCTAACATAAATGTACTGGTTTAAAACATGACTTTTGGATCTATATAAAACCAGGAAAGGGAAGGGGCAAGAGGGATGGGATTGAAGGAGAGGAAACGAGGCACAAAGAGAGCAGGTGGAATAAGTTTTTGTCCACTTTGTTAGATAACCTTGAAAAATAACAAGGGTTTTAGGGGGTTTATTGGCTGAGTGCCTGCTGGGAATAGAGATGTATTTCTATAACCTGAAGGTGAGTAATATGCCTTGCCCCAAAGCTGTTCATGTTCCTAGGATAAGACTAGTATTTATTTTCTCCTAATTGTTTCTTCCCTTCCTCTGATGCTTGCTTGAATTGAGGTGATCTTACAGAGCCAGAATTTACTTTCATAAGGTGTTTTGTGCTTTACTATTGCTGTGATATACTAAGCCCTTTTTTTTCTTCTTCTTTTTCTTTTTTATACTGGAGATAGAGAGAGATTTGGTTTGTTGATTTATGCTGATTTTTTTTTTTGTTTTTTTTTCCCTTGGCGACATGTATTTCTTCTGATTTCTCCCTCACTCAAGTGCCAAGATATTATGGGTTAGACATAAAAAAGCTTTTCTGATAAAACCAAGCAGCAATACTATGTGGTAAAATTTGAACATTTGTGCAATGTTTTTTTTAATATCATGGATTTATAGCTTTGTCCAATTCACTGGTGATTTAAATTATTTTTAAGGGCCTTAAAATGACAAAACTGTGATACAGAGTTAAAAAGAGAAAAACAAAACACAGAAGAACCAAAACAGCTCAAAACTTTTAAAATTTCCTTATTCTGTTGACGGCACATTATGACATGTGCCCTACTCAGAACTACTTCAACCACATTGTGACAGAAAAATGGGAAGGTGTTGGGACTGTTTACTGAGATTAGTCTTCTGCTTGGATCTTGGTTTTAACATAATATCCTGTGTTAGAATTCTGAATTAATTTTTTGTTGGTCTTCTTTACTTTGATGGGTACTGGGCTCCATCACCTTTTTAATTTCTTTAATTTTATCCTTTGCCAAAAAATTCCATGATTTTACAAAAGAATTTAGCTGTTCCAAATTAAGGGTAAGGCTTCCACTGCTGGTGCTTAGCTGTTGCCTGAAGAACAGAGCAAAAAAAAGTAAACCAAATCCCAGGCCACTGATATATATTCCATTATTGTATTCATGGTGTTAATTTACAACAAAAAGAGAAAACATGTCGGTCCATAACAAAAACTTTAAAATAAAAGAATTTGGGGGTTTTTTCTGTTTATCCTTCTTCTTTTCCTCCCTTTCAAAAAGATATTATAACAATTTCTAAGAAAGTAGTACAGAAATGCCTTTTTCTCTTTGTAACTTCAGCCAGCAAAACCAGGACAGTGTGTGTCCCTGACTGACATTTTCTCCTGTAAGAGGCAGGACAGCTTGTGCAGCTGGAATTTGACAAGGTAAAGCATTTGGCACAGGACAACAGTGTAAATCAGATGCCTGCTGTATTAACTGCCCTTGGTAATGCTGCTTCTGGGTATAGACTGCAAGAGAAATTTCTGTGATGGGTTAGTTTTGAGGTGATAAATTTTCCC
The DNA here is from genome assembly GCF_037042795.1 of Molothrus aeneus. Classification (NCBI taxonomy): domain Eukaryota; kingdom Metazoa; phylum Chordata; class Aves; order Passeriformes; family Icteridae; genus Molothrus; species Molothrus aeneus. The sequence continues at coordinate 86,151,738 of NC_089646.1, forward strand.
AAGTCATACTTGTTGAAATTTGTGCTTTCATGGAATTTTTTATGAGGTCTTTGAGAGTTTTCATTGGGAGTCTGTGCAGTATTGATGGATCATGCTGCCACTTAGAGAAAAACTGAAAAAATAGTTCTAACCTTTTTGCCACTATAAAACTTAAGTAGTTTTTCCTAAAAAAAAAAATCTTTTTTTTTCTAAGTACTTAACCCAAATTTCTGAAAATAATTGCAGAGTGGACATCTAGACCATGCTGTGACTTTTAAACATACCTATCAGTTAATTTCTTTGGCATACGAACAGAAAAGGAGTACTTTGAGTGTCTGGTCTCTGAGTTTTCCCTGAGCTCAGCCTAGAAAGCCAACAGGCAGTCTGTGATGTGTCTTCATCTCTGAGAATGATTTAACACCAAGAAATGTCAGTATTAGCAGAGGAGCAAGTGAATATAGAGCAAATGTATGCTAAATGCCTCCAGTAAAACTATTTGTGAGAATTCAATGGAATGTTCAGAACACTTAAATAAAGAAAACATAAAGGAAGCTGGTTGTGTCAGCACTGTGATCTGTTTTCTATCCTGCTCCCTCAAGTTTTAAGAAATCCAACTTTCTTGACTATCAAAGTAAGATACTGTCTTGCTACATGTTCGAGAAAGCTCACTTTAGTTGTAAACCAGTAGCATCTGGGCAGCCCTGACATGTGCAGCAAGTAGTGTGAGCAAGTGTTAAAAGGACTTTTGTTTGCTGCTTCCTGTGTGCTATTGTATTTGTTTGCTGCTCAGTGAATAGTAGTAAGGCATAAAGAAGAATAAGCCGAAGTAATGAACAGCAGAGACGTCCCAAAGAAATTGATTAACGTCTTAAGTTGCTGAATAGCTCAAAAAATGCAGGCTTGCTATTGTCAGTTTTAATTTTCTCTGGGTGTATTTCACATGTTACTTGCATCAGTCATTGTACAGAATAGGGTACTGGGTGTACCTTAATTCTTTGTGACAATGCTATTTCTACTTCTGTTTATTCTTTATACTTTCATTTCTTTGTATTCTGAGGTCCAGGCAACAAAGAAAGATGCCCAACCTCATCACAGTTTAAGAAATGTCATTATTCAGATCCTTTCTTTGTACTTTGTTTAAATTATCATGGAATTTTTTGCATGATCCAGATTATGTACTTTGGTAGAATTTGCTGTGATGAGTTCTTGGGTGTTCAGTGATAAATGTGTATTCAGAGATGAAAGTCTGATAGCACAATTTTTAAAATTTTGATATTTAAATAAAGGTGTCCAAACTCTTGCATGCCTAAACAGTACCCAAATCCTGTTGCAGCTTTGTGCCAGCCTCTTTGGAGCTGGGCTGTAGTTATTTTCATAACTAATGATGAACAACTTATGTCTATGTAATGAAACTTTGTCCTCTGTCTTGTGTCTGAGGTCTGTTTCTGGCTGAGACTACTGAAAACCTGATGATACATCTTGAATCTTTGTACTTGAGATAGTTTTAGATAGTCACAAACACCAGGAAATCATGGTATTTTGAGAAATAGAGAAGATGCAGTGTCAATGTTCACTCTCAATGGTATTGGTCTGGAATCAGGAAGGGGCTTTCCCAAGTCTTTTGCTATAGGAGTTATTAGAAGGCAACTAGTTTGAGTTGTCCCATGGCTGAGCTGTTCACGTTGAAATGTTCTCTTTTTAATTTGCTGAACTTATGTCAAGTTTTCATCTGGTTCAGGTCTGAAGGAAATACAGATTCTGTAACTGATAGTCAACGGTTTGAAGTTTAACAGTATCAACAAAACTCACCTGGGAATGATGAGTTTTGATGTATTGAGAAAAACATACTGTAGAATAATGGGATTTTAAAAAGTAGGGGTATAATTGTAAGAAATAAAACACATGGTAGAGAAACTTGTAGCTTATCATTAAAACACCAAGTGGTTAATTTGGTTTAATACCTTTATGCTGGGGCTGGCCTGCAGGCTGCAGTAACTTCTGGTGGATAAAGTTGCCTTCACAAGCCTGCAGCAGTGGATACACAAAACTTAAGACTCAAAAATTCACTGTGTACAACAAATGCACAGAGTTTTATCAATACATAGTGCATTTTATGCAGTTCACATCTGAACTTTACATTTATCTCTGTAAAGTCATTACCATGTGTTCTACTGACCACATTTTGCTAATTACTGCTGAAGTGATGTAGGGGATTTAAGACAGAATGTAGAGTGTAGTGTTAGGGACTCTTGCCTTATTTTTAGTTCATAATTTAAAATGTTAAGCAGGAAAGTTTCTCATGAGAGGCTCAGATTTTCCTTGTTTCCAGATATCTCCAGTGCCATCAAACTGCTGAGCATTATAAAGTAATTTTGTAATGTTGTTTATCAAATTAAACTTGAAGCAGTTACTCTCAACTTGTTTATCTTGGAAGTTTGTTACTTCTATTTTAGGCCTGAAAAAACATTTGAATTTCCTTTGTGTTTCCTTCCATCTCCTAATTGAGTCCATTGCTATGCTATCATTCTCTATAAACTTTGGTTTGAACAATATACTCCATTTAAAGGAGAAGTAATAGCAAAACCACTATAATTGAGTGCATCAGAAATGTCTCAGAATAATAGATATTTGATTTTAAGAAAATTTAAATATTTTGCTTTTGAAGGCTAGATTCTAGTGAGATTTGTCCTTAAAACTGAGGTGCCTAAAATTTCACTTGCTCTTCCATCCCTGTGAGGTGTAGGCCAGTTGAAACAAGCTTTTAAAAAAAAAAAAAAAACCCCACAAAAACTTCTATGCAAAGTGAACACCAGTCTAGCATTAAACATCCAAGGTGATTGCTCTCAACAGCCTTCTGGATGTACCTGCCTTGCCCAGTACGTATGTAGGATGAATCCATAAGGATAAATATTTGAGCCAGGAATTTAAAGATGCCCACAGTAAGCCCATGTAAGTGCCTAAGTGTGGTAAAACCTTGCCAAATGTTGCCACAGTTTTATTGCAATAATGTCATCCTGTATCAGTAGTGACTCCTTGCCGAAACAAAATGAAGCAGACCAGCTTCAGTCTTTGTGGCACTAATGTGACTGCACCCATGGTGTGAGAGCTGTATCAAAAGAGCCTTTTACTGATTTAAGAAAAAAACTGAAACAAACAAAGTCTAGGTGCACCACCCATTCAAAAATAAAGTCTTAAGAAATACATTGGCTATAAGAATTTGAATTTCAGGCAAAAGGCTTCAAATGTCATTCTAATCCTCTGAATAATGGTTGAGCTTTAATTTTTAAGTAACAAAAACTGAAGAATCCCTATGTGATATCTTATAGCTTGGATACAAATGACTGTCTTCGTTGTCATCTAGCAGTTCAGTTTTCATTTCTCTGTGCTAATGAGTCCTCAACTCAGTTTTGAGCTTTCTAATTATTTTTTATCTTTTATTGGTGCTGAACATGCTTTTCTGCCAGCGTTCTCTTAGTATACTACTAAATCTTCTTGCAAGAATTTAGTTAATAAGAAAGCAGTTCACTCTGCAAGAAATCTGAAATTTTTAAAATTGCATCAATCTTCAGTTAATTACTGTGGGAAGTGTCCGCATAATTCTTGCAGGTAGTGCTTGCTCTCCAGCTTGTTTGTGAGAAATCTATTCTGAAGAGCAGTATTTCAAATCCCAATCTGTGTTGTTGACCTCTATTATAAAGCCCATGGATTAGGTGGTACTCTGATCTGTTCCCCAAAGTAAGAGCCACAAGATTAAAGTACATTTATAGTGTAAATATTTGTATTTGCTCTCAAAACTCTCCCTGAAGAAGCTCTCAAAGTAATACTTAATGTGCATTTTTTCAGAAAATCCCACCAAAATCTTCACTAGAAGCTCTATGCAACACAACTGATGAAAGAAAGCTCGTCTTTCTTAAAATTGTCTGAAGAAACCTCCTCCACCATAATCACGTAGGATTTTAAACTCAGCATACCTGCTTTCAGTATTATTTTAAATGTTTGATGCTTCAAAAGTTATTTGTTCTGGGTTTAATCATCATCTAAAGAACAGCTAATAAAAAAAAAGCAGGTATTTTTACTTGATGAACTCAAATTGCAGACTTTGAAAGATGGCTAAAACATGGGGAATTTTCCAGTGTGGTGTTCATGGAGCAGTTCAACAGAAGCTGTAGGAAGCATTCAGTACAACTGCCCGGTCAATGACATCACCACTGTTATTTTAACTTAAGGCTCACCAAGATTTTGTCAAAGATAGCTTCGTTTACACAGGATTTACAAATGTCGCTAGAACAAGGAAATCATTCATTCAGCTTCCCTTTAACCACCTCCAGGCTAAAGATCAGGAGGAAAATAGTAGTTGACCTGCAGTCATCCTCCACTGTAGATGCTGTTGGCATCCAGCTCTCTCCGAAGAATGTCTTGAACTGTGCTTTTCTTCCCCAAACAGATGATTCCTCATTGTTACCACAGATGAAAGCCTGAACATCAAAGAGAAGCAGATACCTAAGGAAGAATAAGGGAACCCAGCTATCTAAGGAACCCTGTATGGATAAGCAGCAGCAAGCATAGATGCTTGGCTGAGAGTGAGTGTGCTTTTGGTTTTGAGGAGTGAAATGGCAGCAGAGCATTGCTGCCATTCATGTGTTAAGTGGAGATCATGGCAGCAAGATGTGCTACAAGGCCAGCCCGAGACCAAGCCAGTGCAGTTTCTTTGGACATCTGTGTGTGGGCACACATGTGCTTGCACTCAGCCCTGAGGAGTGTTCAAAACCAGATGGAAGGTCTGGGTAATGTTCACATCACCTCATAGCATTTCACATGTGGCTTCTTCAAAGCAGGCAATAGTAGCAGTGCAGGCAAAGACCTTAGCTCAGCCACAGCCATAGATAACTTTGATTATTACCGGAACTGGATGGTGCAGATGCCCTCTATCAGTAAATACATGACAGTGACACACCATGTAGGATTTGCTGTATTTGCCACAGCAGTGGCACAAATTACTTACATCCAACAAGTGTGAAAGACAAAGCAATATGTTGTCTATTTCTACATTTACAAATAGGAGTAATTTTACCTACTACTGGAAATAAGGCTTAATTAAGACAATATTGGGGAGGGAGGGCAGGGAATAGGGGCAAACTAGTTTAAGTACTTTTCAGAGAACCTGCCTGTAGAGCCTTTTGTGTGTACAACAGCAGTTTAAAGGGAGACTAACTTAACTAGTTGGCATACATAGCTGTACTTAAATCCAAATGGACCTTTTTTCTACCCTGCCAGCCACTGAGACCTGAGGAACCCAGGAATAACTGTTTCATTCCCAGAGTCTGGTTCCATTGTTGTGAGAAAATTCCTAGCATGGACTCGACATCAGCTGCATGAGCCTGGCACAGAGTCTGAAAGCTGATTTTTTCTACTCCATGGAATGTATGTTTAGTGGTATCTAGGAATTTGTTTTCAAATGGAGATTGTAGAAATCCCACCTGTTTTGAACCGACTGACTTCATGCACATGCGCAGAGACACACGTAACTGAAAATGCACAACATCTGGAAGACGGCTGTAAATGCCATTGGCTTTTCTGAATGGTAAAAAGATTGGATAATGTTTTATGTGAGCTTCTGATAATATCACTTCTAAGGAATATTATGCACATCTGAATCATCCATTTGTTTTCATGCTGTTCTCTGTCACTACAGCTACTTCAGGACTTTCTCACATGATCTGCCAAAGATTAGTCACTGTCCTGGTGACATTGTGTACAACCTCCTCTTCTTCCAAGGGCCAAGGGTTTTATTCCAGTTGTATTGTGGTGGTAGTTTGGGTCAGTGCTTTTGTTGTGGCTCTTTGGAGATGGGTCTCTGATTTTGGCTGCTGTTTGCTTTAGGAATTGTGAGGGTATGAAAAGATCCTGTTGTGGTAAAACAGCAGAAACATCTGCTGAAGAGTGGGAGGAGGAGAAGGCTGCTAACCAAATGCAGCAGCAGGGAGCTTGAAGTACCTTCTCGTCTGCTCTCAGAGCTAGATGTGAACCTGCTGTAATTAAAGGGTTGGCACCACAACACAAGCTCCAGGGGAAAACAGGTCTCAGGTCAGCCAGCTAGAGAAACCTCAAAAGAAAACATTAAAACTGAATAAACATTGGAAGTAGTTTTGGTAGATTAATTCACTCCATTCTGTCCCTAATGCTGTTCGGAAGCTGTGTGTAAACTCCAGGGAAAGGGAAAGCAAGGCAAACTTGTGCAGTCTGCTGCTTCTGCAGTAATGACAGCCTTTACACATACACATCAAGCTTTTGAATTTTATTGAAAAAAGGAGAGAAATAGGCGGAAATCACATCACTAGAGGTAGGTTTCAAATCATACTCTGCAGTAACCACTCTAAGCATGTGTACTTCTTGTTTGCTGCAGATGAATGTGTGCAGCCTGCCCTCTGTTTGGCTGGCTTGAGCAGTGAGAACAGCTTGCAGTTCTTTTATGTGCAGCATGCAGAACGTTTCATCATCCTCTCAAAAGCAAGCTGCTGATAAAAGTACTGATTTCTAGCTTTTATTAGGATCAGAAGGCAAAAAATTCTGGGAAGCAGTAAAGAAGATAGGGCAGTAGGTTTCTTATGAAATAGAATTATAATATCAGGAGTGGTGGTTGTGAGTTTACTAAGAGAACTAAACAAATACACACTAGAAAGTTTGTAAACAAATATTAGATCATCTTACTGAGAAGATATGAAAAATTAGGTGAAAGCTTTAAGGTACTATGGTCTAACTTAGAGGTCAAATTGTTGGCTTTGGTGGCTTTACCACATCCTTTCAACTTAGTGATTTAATCAGTTTTCACACTGTCTGGACAAGGTATGAAGAGCCAGCACAGAAATGAAAAAGCAGTCTGTGTGTTTCATCTCTGCTCTGAAAACCATGTTTGCTTCTAGATGTGGAGAGCTCTCTGCTTCAAATTTTTTCATATGGGATTGAAGATGATAAGATGGATGGGATTGAAAGAGAGCAGTTGTTCTACCCATCTCACCTGCTACTGCTCTGTGTTGGGAGCAGAGGAGTGGAGCAGTGTCAGGGCAGTGAGTGTCATGTGCCTCAGGTGAGAGCAGCCCCTGTCCTATGGCGTGTCTGGCTTAGAGGTGGCAGCAGCTGCTCTTGCCCAATTATCTCCAGCCTGCAGAGGAAAGGTCAGGATTTTCAAATGCGTTTTCGAGCCATTTTTTATCTCGGCTTTCTAACTGCTGCTGTTGAGGGATCAAGGATGACGGTATTTGGCTCTGACACTCTGCTAAGCTTGGACATATCCAAAAGAGACTGCTTGCAGTTTTTATACACCAACAGATACAGTGAGGTGTCTACCAAAGACATGTTTGTATTCTAAATACATGTGGATAATGCTTGAGATTGAAAATGCTGATATTCTGGAGGGCTCCACAGAACAAACCTCGGAGTGACTGATTTCTGCCTTTATTCAGAAAGCACAGTCTTTCCATGTAGTCTTGATGCTGTCAAGCAAAGATGTGGTTGTGTCTTATGGAAAAAGCTGTTGTGAGGATCAATATCTTAAGCCTATGATATGTAATGAGATAAACATTTGCAGTAATGGGTAGTTACACTTTATTCTGGTCTTGTAAGTTTTTATACAGCCTGGTTATATATATTTTGGATCAAAAATGGCTTACAGTCTTTCATGCTGCCAGTCAAAATAGCACACCAGTTTATTTTGAGGATTCCCACACCAGATTGCTACCAGATATGGATTTAGTAAATTTTATCTTTAAGTGATGCCGATAGGGAACTTATAATTGAGTGATACCATGTTTCTTGGTAGCATCCCAGTAACTGAGCCCATGTTTGGAGAAAAGCAGAAAGCTGTAAGGCCTAAAAAGCATCCATACCTATCATGCCTAGAGTTTTGTTGAATATTGCTATGCCTCAGCTTTGATGGACAGGAAGGAGAAGGGTCATCCTTTGTCTCTGGTGATTCATTTATGTGCCAGAGGAGGGCAATGGGCATGTCAGCATTGCAGCCTTTTGGGTTTTTAGTGTATTAAAGGTAATAGGAAGAGGGTTTATGTGGAACTTCCCTTATTGTCACTCTGTATATTTATTTGTAAAGGGTCCTTGCTTTTTAGAGTAGAGATGAATCCAGTCTGGATGGCAAAGGATCTCACTAATCATATATTTCATTCCATGTATCAGTTTACATTCTTTCTCTTTGCTTTAAAAAACCAACACACAAAACATGTGGTTTAACTTCACTTTTAAACCAGTTGAAATTACAGGTTATCTTTTGTTTATGAAGGCATTGTTCAGTTTGAAAAGGAAAGAATAGGAACAGTAATTTGTGACCTAGGTCAATCAAGCACTCTTGCATTTTGAAAACTCAGTTCCTCTAATTTCCTGACAAGTTTGGTTGCAATTTTGCTCAATTTTGCTCTATGTTTTCTGCTTTGGATTTTTCTTTTTTGGGTTTTTTTTTTTTGTTTGTTTGTTTGTTTTTTGGGTTTTTTTTAAACTTTAAAAGCTTCTCTTCTCCTTTTTTTTGTCATTCAGTCAGAAATGTTGAGGAACTGAAGTTTCTAAAACTTCAGCTCCTGGAATTGTGGGTTCCTATCGGAGATATCAGCTTTGGGTGGGAGTGTAAGTTCATATATTGCTTTTTGTTTGTTTTTTTAAATAAGTAGCTTCAAGTTTTGATCTGCCTAAACTGAACAAGTTTCTCAAAAAAACCCTGAAATAAACCACTGTGCTGCTTAAGTAGTGTGAAAATAGTTAGTAATTTAGCTTGAGTTTTAATGTGACTTATGTTTCTTTTAACATACAACCTTACTGATTTTTTAATTTTGTATGCAGACATAAGTGCTGACTCATGATATTTCCCTCAATCATTATGAAATACTGTTCAGTACTCTCTGGAGCTTCAGTCCTTCCTATCTCACCTCATGTCATGAGGTAAAAGTCCATTTCCTTTTGCAGACTTCTGGCGCCTGTACCCAAACCATTGGTGATGAATGTTCATCCATGATGAATATTCTCCTCAAAGCTTTCTAGGAATAGAAAGTAAGCTTCTTTAAATGGCTGGCTAAAACTTCCATCTGAAGTCCAGCTGGGTCAGAAAATGTTGCACTTGTGAGCTAATGCCACAGGATTTTTTCACTTGGTTTGTCTTCATTTTTGGTTATGTTTTGTACTGTCTTGGCACTGCAGTGCAAGACCACTCTGTGCAGACTAGTGTGACATGGATAATTTTTGATGGTGACTCAAAAGGGCAATTCAGCCTTTAACCGGTTCCTGGTCACTCAAACAGGAGATAATATAAAGAACGTGAGAACATGTTGGTAAAACACCAAGCTTTTTATTTTGTTGTTTTCATGGTTACTGTTTTGTGATAGCCTGTAGAGGAACAAACTATTAGGTAATCTGTGGTTGTATTTAATCATTGTAAATGTACCTGGTGTTAAACAATGTTTTATTTTGCTATCTGGTGGTCTTCTCTGAACACATGGTGCTTTCAAAGTCCTGTCACCCAGCACCCACCGCCAGGCCTGTCAGCACTTTCATCTGAACTGTCCTTAGCCTTTCCTGCTGTGAGAAAGGATGACAGCTCATTTTATCTGCCTTGCAAGCAAACACAAAGGCTGGATTTCCTGCATGTTTTTTAATTCTCCTCCATGGGGATGGAGGCTTGTGTATGAAGAGACACTGATTAATGCCAGCTGTTTGATTTGCAGCTGAGGAGGGGTCCCAGCTGAAACACTAGAGACATTTGTCACCAGGAGAACCAGTAACCTGTTCAGAGACCTGAAACTGTTTCCCTTCAATAGGCTTTTCCAAGCACCTTAGACATAGAGATAGTAAATCTAGATCTTAATCTTGAGACTTTGTTGTATGAATCTGTGTTATCTAATTTGTGTTCTGTACCTAATCTTTTTAAGGGTTATTAAGCCATTATAACACTCAGTAGTAAACTGTTTGGTGAAGGTTTTGAAAAAAGGAAGGGCTATGCAGCTTGAGGTCTGAGAATATAGATGGTTGCTGAATAAGTGGCTGATATCAGATTTCTGATACAGGAGTTGAATGGAAGATTTTAATGGGGAATTTTGCACCAGGGCCATTTCCTCCTTCTGCTCCCCTTTATTTCTGACACTTGTAATTTTACTCCATCTCATCCCACTGCTTCCTAAAAGAACCTGTGACCAGTTTGTAAAAAAGGAACAAAATCTTGGCAGTAGAACTGATTTTTAAGAAATTGTTATGAGCAGGGCATCTTTCTAGGCAAACCTGACATATTTTATATATCCTTTCCCAGAAGGGTAATGGACTCGGAAGAGTGCACTAAAATTGGTTTGTAAACTTGTTATTATGGGAAGGTCAGGATAGAGGAGGCAGATTAGGGGCAGTGGAAAGAGGATTAAATGTCCAACAAATATTTATATAATAGCAAAGCCTATCAAATTTAGATTGAACCTACTGGGATATATCTATTTATGTGCTTTTCTTTGGGGATTTTTCATAATTTGTATTCTAGAAATTTTCATGGCATACATATGTTGCTTGGACATGAAATACTTTCACCAGCCTTGCTGACAGGCAGTTACTGGTATTTGCATGTGTTACTGCCATGTGCTGTAGGCCAGAAACAGGGAACAGGTCCTTCACAATGGGTCAGTGAAGCCTTTTGGACACCCTTCTGCAGGATGCCCTTCTTTGTATTAACGCAAATCTTTGTAGTATTTGTTGATAGCATACAGAAAATCAGCCATTGGTCACAGGAAATTAAGCGGTAGACTGTCTGTATCCTAACAAGTGCTGGCTTCTGACTCCTACCTTTTTAATTGATGTTTTATCTTAATTTGGTTCAAAAATTTGACTCAGTGCTGTATGATTCTTATGGTACACTAAAATTTACAGTGCACTGTTTGTCCTTTCAGCCTGGTTCTGCACCATAAACAGCTTTCTACAAAGAAAGAAAACATCTTGATGTTTGTATTGGTTTCTGTGTTTCTGGTATAATTGAGGATGCTGGGTTGGAACTAGCAGGAGAGAGAACTGTAGTGTTAATTTGTGCCGTATGGGTTTGGTTCTCCACCTCCAGATGTCTGCATTTGGGACTTTCTGAAGACCTGTCCATGCTAAAAGCACATGGATCATGTTCAGGTTGATATACTTTCTTTGAATATTATAATTGTTTTTGCTGTAAGTTTGACTTAAGGCACTTTTATATATTTCCTTCATTGAAAGAAAGAGTAGAGTCCCCTTTCATTTTTTGCTGTAACATTTGACATTCATGTGGCATGTATTTTGAATTCCCCATGATAATACTTCTTCTTGCAATGATACTTTTAAATTTCATGAGAATCCCATGCTGCTCTTTCTGCTTTCCAATAGTTACTTGGCAAACTTCACAAAGAAGTTGAGTATCGTTAAGAAAAATGTATTTTGCAGTGTGGCAATTACAGCTGGCATGGAAGTGGCTCAGAATTATTGGTTTTATGGATAACTTGTTTGTTCTGACTTTTTTTTTCTTTTAAGAGGGACTCTGATTACTCTTTATTTTTACACATGATGTTTACTGTGATCTATAATTTTCTTTCATTTAAATGCTAAGCCAGCTGGAATCATGTTTCAAAACAAATTGCCGCCTCTTCTTATTTTAAAACTTTTTTTAAAACCTGCTCTTTTTAGAAATCTTATTACTTGGCAGGCACTTCTGATTTAATAAAACTCTCTTTTTCTGGGGTGGGGGGGGTGTTGTGGCCATTTTTTTTTTCCTCCATGCAAGTAGAATATGTTTTTTAAATTTTGTTTTTCATTGTATGCTTTATTAAGCTGATGAATTTTGCCAGTTTGTTTCCTAGAGAAATTTCTCAGGGATGTTCCTGTTGTGTGGGCAGCTGCATACTGTGTGAAACTACCTGGTTTTGTGTTGCTCTTGTGCATTGACTTTTTCTTGCATGTTCCTCTATGCATCTGCTCTTATTTTCCCTTTCTGTATAAGTCCCTGCAGCCAGTTCCATAGCAGATGAAGATTTTTCAGTGATGTTTTCTGCTTTCTGATATAACATAGAGCATTGCAGTTGAGGTGATCTATTTCTGTTTCATACAGAGCTTGTTCATGGCAGCCTCTGCAGAATGAGGATAGAGGTTGGGGCAGAGCAACGATGACTTAGCTATCAAGAGCTGAGAAAGGTGCAGTGTAAATGAGTACACAGTAGGTTTAGAGTGATTGATAGTACTTGCAAATATATTCCTCTTTGAAAGCATAACTGAGCCTCTAAATCATTGATATCAGTGTGTGCTGGTTTTAGGGATGCAAGAAGCCTTTAAATCAGAGTGTAAGGGAAGGGTGGCAGGAGAGCACTGAAGATTGTATGGATGAGGATGAGGTGAAACAAGGAGCCACACAACAGCTGTAAGAGGGACCACGTGGTGATGATCTGCCCATGTCAGAGGCAAAGCTGTTACCAGTTGGCTGCATACCTTGGCATAGCCTGGCTTTCGGTGCCTCTCAGACACTTCCCTCAGTGCCTGGGCAGTGGCAGCAAGCTCCACAGCCAGGAGAGAATCAGGAATAGAGAAGGCAAGGGACAGCAAATACAGAATAGGCAAAGAAAAAGTAAAAGCTAAAGCAGTGCATTGTGCTGATGTTGCGGAGTTGTCATGCATTTACGCATGTTGATGTTGGCTTTCCTAGTTTGTTAGAAGGATCTGATACTGTTTATAAAAGAATTTGAAGAGGAAAAATGAATTTCCTGAGATGTATTGATGCAATCATTCCAGGCAGAGCTCAAGGCAGGAGCAAATGAGGTGACTGCAACTGAGTTGCTGCTTATGTTTATATAAACCAGCATGTCTGGCATATTTATAACTAAGAGGTCTTACAATAATTTCACTCAAAAACCATTTTATCTGATCTTTTTCCTTTCACTCATACTCAATTGAAATAATGTTGTTGTGTAAGTAATCTTTCCCAATAAGAGGCCAAAAAGAAATATCTGTTGCATTCAATTTCTGCATGGCCTTTGGCAAAATGTAAGGTTAAGGTTGAAAATGGAGGAGATGGATCCGATGGACATTGGATCCAGAACTGCACGGCAGACTTTCTGAATTGCTTGTAAAAATTTAGCAGTAAATAACTTTTAAGGTACTATAGAATCCAAAAATACTTTTTGCTTAGTTTGGGGGAGTCACATACTGCTTTGAGACAAGAAACCACCATCTGGGATGTAGTGCCAACCTGCAAAACACAGGTAGTTCAGGATTCTCTAAATGAAAATTAGCGATCCAGCAAAATACCTGAGAAAGAAAATAGCTAGATATATGGATAAATCTATTCCATTGAATATTATGTATTATTGATAATTATTTTGTTCCATGAAGTGGAAATAACTATTACTGTATTTGCAAGGTAAGGCTGAGAAAGAGGCTTGATGCCCCCTCCCATCTGATTTTAGTTTGAGGAAAAGTTTTGTAAAATATCTGATTCAAGGTTGTTTTCAGTTTCCATGAGTGATGACTGAGTGCTTGAAAAAATATGTATCATGGCATAGATGTTGTTTTGGGTCCCTGTCTCTGCTCTGATCTTTGGTATCGGCTTTGGCAGTCCCTTGTGGGTGGTAGCACAGCCAGCTCCCTGGGACCCTTCCAGTCTGCCTTACAGCAGATTTATTTTGGAGAGTGTGTTTTTTAGGGCAGTTGCCTCCAAAAGAAACTAATAGTCTTTAGTGTTCTCTGGTAAGGGTAAATGTTGGCCTGACTTAGGTTCCTAAGGAAGGAAGAGGAAGAAGTTGAGTTCTGATTGGCATTGTAAAGTAGCATCTTTTGTGTGGGAGGCCCTTGGCGCCTCTGCAAGCGTCTTGTCTTCGGAGAGACTCTGCCCAGTCAGTCAGAGGTTGCTGCCAGCCCAAATAGCTCCAGCAAGGAGTCAATGAGTGCTCTGTTGCCTTGCCTTTGTCTGGCCACATTTTAACAAAGCGCCTGTGTTGGTGGGGTGGTGGAAATGCCATGCCTTGCCACAATAACCTGAGTGGGGGCTACATGAAAAGTTTCCAATTTTAGCTTTTCTTAACATAATGAAAGGGATTGTCTGGGGCAATGTTGATATGAAAGGAAACTTTGAACCATTGAGTAAATAAAACCACTGAATGTATGTGATTTGAAATTTTGAAGCCACTGTGAAATGGTCAACTTGTTCTTCTTTCTAAGTGGAGCAAGAGGTGAAGTTGACTTGGAAAAAAAAATCAGAAACTTTTTTAATCTTGTCTTTGAGATTAAAAAAAAAAGTAACATTGCATCTGAAATTTAAGAACCAAAGCTTGTGTAAGGGCAGCTAAAAAGCTGCAGAGTAAGTTCTTGGGAAGCTTGGCCTTCCAGGGGAGCAACAGGCTCCAGGCTGCCATGGCTCACAAGCCCATGGCTTCCAACCCTGCCTGGCTGTGGAGGTCCCAGTCAGCTCCTGGGGCTCCCACCCTGCTCCAGCCTACAGCTCCTGCCTACAGCTCCTGCCTGTGCCACCTCCTTGCAGCTCTCCTGGGGTCATAGGCAGGGGGAGGTGAGCTCTCTGCAGCCCCTGGCTCCACTTGTGTCAAGGCAGCACTTGTGCTCAGTGTGTCCCTGAGGCAGGAACCTCCCAAGGGATGGGAAATGAGGGATGAGAAACCTTTCGTTGGCCCCAATTACTTTAATTTTTGGCAGATTTAGGCTGTTTATAGTAGCAATTTCCTGACATTACAAAATGTGGGAGCTTAGGAAATTTGCAACCTGGAGAAGGCTAATAAATATTTTATTTGATATTTCCTTGCAGAAGCTTTTTCTCTTCCTGGAATGAGCCAAGTACGTGTGTCAGAATGGCATTTAATGAAAATCCTCAGCATTTGGTGGTTGTTTTGGGATTTTTTGAAGTTATGGTTTTGTTTGTTTTGGTGGGGATTTTTAGTATATATTTATAAAGCTATGATAGTGTACAAAAATTTGTTTTCCTAGCAGACTTAACTTTTCATTTAAATAGTATAAAGCAGATATTTCTTTGACCTTTTTTTAATTGTCTTTTTGTAGAGCTAATGTGCATTAAATTAGTATAGATTACAGAGAAATATCTGTGTTTGTGTCAGGTTGACTTCTAGTGGAATGCATTGACGTCTCAGCTAAAGCAGATAGATCAGTGGTCACCATTGGCCTGTTTCCCACTGCGGCATGGAGGTCAGTAAGAAAGAATGGGAGCAAAAGAAGCAAAGAGAACACAGTGTATTTAAACCTGGGTAAAATTGCTTTTTCACTGAAGTCAGATAAATCTGGAGTACTTTTTTCTTGAAGACAAAACTGGTGGTATTCATAGTGCGTTGTTTTATTTTTGCAGTTTTTGATTGAGATTACTTCTTTATGCCATCCTGAATATTTACTTGCAAGCATGTTATATGGTATTTATGGGCTTACTATTTTGTGGTATTTATGAGCTCCATGTCATGCAGCTCAGTGTTTGTTTTCATGTTCTTCCCCCTTTAGTTGTAAAAATTGTTCCTGTCCTTCAACTTCCACTGTCTACTGCTGTCTGACAGCCTTCTTGTAATATTCCCATTCCATTTGAGCATATTTGTTGTTTTCTTGTTATATGCAAAGATGTTTGAAGGAGAGCTAAACTGCCACTTCTGAGCAGTGGCTGGTAGAGCCAGAATCCCAGTGGCATCTGTCAATCAGGCTGTTAATCCACTTGGGAAGATTTTCCTTACAAACAGCAATTTTATGGCTGCTGTGCGTCAATATATTGTGGTTTCTGTTCTGGCTTGTCGGCTTGATTTTCTTTGTTTTCTTTGTGTTGTGCATGTATATTCTTCACATATTGTGATTTGTTTTGGGATGTGTTGGAGCTTATTTTTGGCTGGGTGCTACCTGGTTTTCACTCTCACTGTTCACTATAGTGGGTGGCCTCTGCATCTCAACCAACTGCTAAAGGTGGATATTTTTGTGCTGTTGTTTAAAACTCAGGTTTGCATTCAGAAGTCTCTTATGTCATTGGCTAAGTAGTCAAGACACCTAGAGCAAGATTTGCTGCCATTTCTTCTAGAGTAATTAACCAGAATTTGCTCTGACTTTATTCATACCAGACTTTCAAGGTAGTGAGTGAAATGTGAATCTATCTCATCTTTTTCAACTTTCTAACTTTTCTGAAAATCCCAGTAAACAGAAGGAGTAACTTCACAGAGCTTATTTATTTAAACTCTGCAAAATTCTACCATCATTATCTGACTTGGTTTTAGGAACTGTTCCTGGGTTGAAGTTCTGTTGACGGAAGCAAATCAGGACAGAGTCCTTGCTTTGGCTCAGGAGCATTCGTGTGTAGCTGGGATTGCCCCCTTTCATTTGCCATGGTCCAGGAACAAGTAGTAGAAGTTTCCTGCTTTGAGGAAGACAGGGAGCTGTGGTTGCACCACCACACTGCCCTTCATTCCTTGGAATACAAGTAGCTTTATATAATATAGACTATGTAATGCTGATAGAAAGTACTTTCTGCTGTAGATGATTTCTCTCTATCTCAGTAGCTTGGAAATGTGCTGAATAATATTTAGCATAATACATAGAAAATAAGACATTGTCAGGGACAACCAACTCACTTTTGGCAATTTTTGCCCTTCTTCTGTTTTGCATTCTTTTTTTTATTATTATTTTCTTCCCTCAGGCTGTGCTTTGTGGGAGAAGCTTATTGCTAAGGAACAAAAATGCTTCTAAAATATTGAAGAGCAGTGCAAAAACTCAACACTAAAGCTGCTCAACTAATTGTGAAGTCTCAGGAGCATTCAGTACTTCCAATTAAATAAGCTCTTTCACACTTGATTGCAATTTCCTAAGACGTGTTGCCCTTTCACTAGTGAAAGTATTTTTAATGATTGATAAAGTAGTTAAAATCCATACTTGAGACCCTAAATCAACCCGTTGTACACTCAAACCAAGAGGAAGAGCTGGTGGGTATAATCACAAGTGTTGCATGGCTGCCACAGACCTTGCCCCTTTTCCTCTGGATCTGCTGCTGCTCCCAACCTGAGGTAGTGTGGGAGACAAGGCATGCCTGGAGTCTGGCTGACACCTGAATCCTTTCATTATTTTACAAAATCAGTCTCACAAGCAAATTGGTTGGGTGAAAATTTGGGGTAAATTTTTATTAGAAGAAAATCTTGGACTTGCGTCTTGGAAGGTCATATGAAAATATTTGTGTAAAAAACTCCTAAACTCTCCTAAAACTTGAAATTAAATGAGAAGTAAAATAAATTAAAATTAATCAAATCAATAATCAAATTAATAATCAATTAATCAAATGTAATAATTTTAAGAAGACTCAATCTTTAAAAAAAAAATCTTAAGATTTATAACCAGCAGATTTTGACAGCATTGGGCCCTGGTAAGATTTGAAAATGGCAAATATTTTCATGTATTTGTAAAAGTAAGAGGCTGCAGCCCATGGTGGGTTTCAGGGCACAGAACTAGAGAAAAATCAGGGTCTGTTTGTGTGGCAATGTTCTTTTGACAATTTGGTGTTGTGTTGTTGAGCCACAGCAAAGCCAGATCTAGCAGCAGCTTTATTAATCTATGATAAATCTTAGACTCCCTTGAGTCTAGACAGGCAGAAATCTCTGAACTGTGTAGTGTAGGTTTGGGGCAGCATTATTCTTCTGCTGAAGTTAATCACTCACTGTGCAGCTGTTGGTGTTGCTCTGCATTTGATATTCATGAAGACAAAGATGGAAAAGGGAGGAGTGTTATTTGTCAGTCTCAGATTTATGTTATGATTTTGTCAGATGCTTTTCTTCTGCTGTTGCCATCTAGGACCAACTTAAAGTGAATCTGTTATTTCTCATATTTCAAAGCAGAAAATTTGATTCAACTTCCAGGGGTCAAATCAATCCCTACTACTTGTTTTTAACTACATTTCAGAGTTGTCTTTTTTTCCTCCCATGACTGAGATCCAGCCAAGACAGTCTCTTCTTCATTCCTGCCATTCAACATCTTATTGAATTTTGACTGCAATAAAGCTAAAATTTATCTCTGAGTTTGCCTTCAAGCCTGTTTCTTAGTTCAGTTTCATTTGTGTCCAGATATTGTCTTCTGAAACTAATATACTTGAATTGCTTAAGTGACAGAAATACTGTTAAATGATGCGTGTTTTCTCTTGGACTTGCTGCCTTTTGGGATTTAATATAGCCTTAGAAAACAAGGAAGGCAACCATATCAAAGGCTCATATAGATGCCAGAAAGTATAAAAAAAAAACCCGTATCTGTTTAGTATTGAAAATATTTCCAACCCACTGGGAGTATTTTCTGTTGATTTGTGTGGGATGCTCAACATTTCCACCAAGTCTCCTGAGGCAGGAGCAAGTGAAGAAGTGCAGGGACTGGTGTTGCCACTTGGCTATCAAAAACCAACTGGTTTTGCAATCCAACAGCATATAAAGGGAACTGCAGTTAAGAAATCAAAAGAAAATGAACAAATAAAGCCCTGTAAAGCTGATGAATTATAAGGATCTGATGATAGTATAAAGTAAGTGCCAGTTCCCCTCAGAAATGTCACACAACTCTACTTCTGAGTCAGAGGAATAAAAAAAAACCAAAACAGTTCCCTTTTAGGTATGGGGGGGGGGGGGGGCAAAGTAGCTGGCAGGGATAGAAAATGGAAGGAAAAAGATATTTTAAAATAAGGTTTAGTCTTTGAGAAGTGTACAGGCAGACCAGGTGAGCAATCCAGGAGAGTCTGAGGTTGTTGGCAATGGGCCAGAAGGCTGCTAGGCATTTTGGAAGGGGCCAGGAGAGTGACAGGAGACAGAAGGAAATATTGGAGGTCTGTGAGTTTGGGGAAACCTTAGAGGGGTTTCGGATTAATTTTCATTTTTAATTTTTTTAAAATCAGCCTAGGGCTGAATCCAAGTTTCTAGTCAAGTGTCAAACCTGCAGATAAAGACCTACCCAGAAACCTGGCTTATAGCTGTTCTTCCCATTTGAGCATGTATAGGTGACATGCTTCAGCCATTTCATTGACCTTTTCTGGTCTAGACCTGCAAAGCTAACACTGCAAATCCCCTAAATGTTTCTGTGTACCTTAAAAGAGCAAAAGTAAAGCCAAACTCAGGGGTTGGGGTGAGTGGAAAGAACTGATCCTCCAACTCTGCAGCTGCAGCCGTGGGGGCTGTGAAAGATGACCTTTATCCCAGGCATCACAGGTTAATTTTTGTCTTAGTTAATCTACATGGAAAGAAATTTAGGTTGTTCTAACATCACTGAGTGTCAAGTCTAAACCAAATTTTTGTTAGTGTTATTCCAGCGGCCAAAACCATATTGATTCCCCTATGTCTGTTGGGTTTGCAGAGTAGGAAAATATTATGGAGCTAACCAGACTTATCCAGGAGTCACCACTGTCACTGATATCACAAGATTGACCTTGACCATTGATTCTTCTCAGACCAAGGATCCTTTATGCCTCTGGTGTCAAACACAGAAGCCAGAGAAATATTTTTTCTTAACCATGTGAGGGGCAAGGTGACTGAGATATTTGTCCAGTAGTGGTAACAAAACTTAACATAATGCAGAGTGGAATTCTGATCTGCAATTGCTTTAATCTGCATTCCTCAGTTTTCTCCTGGCCACAACCAACCATATACCAGTGCCACAGTAACACACTCTGATTATGGTAGTGCACCTGTGCTGGGTAGGTTTCCTAGCCAACTTTTAGTTAGGATTTTCCACTGATTTTATCTTTGGACTGTAATGATTTTATTCTTTGCAAAGATTTTCAAGCAAGTTAACAGGTTTCTTTTGGAAAATTACTTTATCCAGATCTATTCGAAACTAATCTCTTTTAAAAATAACTTGCTGTTAGTCAGTTTAAGTCCCTCCTAAACAGTTTGATTAGATAGAGAAAGGAACTGGAAATAACAGTACTTTCAATTGTCATGGTTGTGGTATTATCATTAAGAAATAATAAAGGAAACAGCATTGCCAAACAAACTAACAAGTTATCAAAACGTGTGCTGGTGTTCTGACCACAAACCACTCATTCTGCTGCTTGACTGCATTTTATGTTGTGAGGACTTTGAAATACAAGCAGTAAAAGGAAGCACATTTTATTGAAAAATATATGTAAGGTCTTCTAAAAATACAGCCAAATCCTTACTGCTAGAATTGCAGTGGAGCTGGATGTAATATCTTGTGTCTTAATAAAGGAATAACATGTATGTTGGCAAATAATAAATGTGAAATGATTCTTGTTCACCTTTTTCTTTATGCTTTATATCAATGTCTGTGTTTTAAATTCTAAGTATGCTTGCAGAAACTGGTGTAGGTTTCATTCATTTTGTTAATCATTACAGCTTTCCACTTCAGCTCCTTCTGAATGAACTCACTTCTTGAGTGGAGCCAAACTGTTCTTACTTGTCATTGATTTTTTAATGTATGGTGGCCTAAGGGTCTGGTAGCAGATGAATAAGCTTTTTAAGAGTAGTTGGAGTAAATGTTCTGATACTACACAAGAGCTTTTACTATTTTATTTGACTTTCATTTGGTAAACAGATGTATTTAATTTTGCTGCTACTCTACAAATAATTATACTGCAATACAAAGCCAAATGTAGGAATTGTTTGACAAAAACAACAAAAAAATCAATGAATTACCATGAATGTTTGAGTCCTTCTGAAGTGGAGCACACACCTGGTTTCAAGCTACAGTAGATGGTGCTTGCACAGGTCTCTCTGCAGTACACATATCTGCTGTGTTTGGCATGTGAAGACTACTTTCTATTTGTAATGTTACTTGCCTTGTATAGAGCCAAGCAAACACCTTCCTTTTCCGTGCATGGTACAGTAGTTAATTCAGAAAATGCAGGGATTTCTTATGTCTGTCACTTATGGGCAGTCTGGTGTTGTTGGTTCACTTTGTTTTGGTCAAGTTTTCCATTTTAAATTTGGTGATAGGGATCTTAGAGTTACACTCTACAGAATCACAGCACAACTAGGTTGGAAGAGACCTTCAAGATCATCAACTCCAACCCAGCCCTAACACCTCAACTAGACCATGGCACTGAGTGTCACATTCAGTCTTCTTTTAAACACATCCAGGGATGGTTTAAAAACCACCACCTCCCTGGGCAGACCATTCCAGTATTTTATCACCCTTTCTGTAAAAAACTTTTTACTAATATCCAACCTATATTTCCCTTGGTCCAGCTTAAGACTGTGCCCTCTGGTTCTGTCTGTTGCTTCCTGGAGAAAGAGGCCAACCCCTTCCTGACTACAGCCACCTTTCAGGAAGTAGAGAGTGATAAGGTCGCCTCTGAGCCTCCTTTTCTCCTGGCTAAACACCCCCAGCTCCCTCAGTCATTCCTCACAGGGCATGTGTTCCAAGCCCTTCATCAGCCTTGTTGCCTCCTCTGGACACATTTCATTTTTGTTCTTGTGGAGTCTTCCTGTGTTTGACCTTTCTTCACATTTTCTCTACACTTAAAAATCATGGATATTAATTTTTGTAAGTAATAGATTTCTATGTGTAGATTAAGCCTGAAGTACCACACAAATCAGAAATTCTGGCTAAAACTGAAGGAACTAGTGTGTGTTGTACCACCACAAGCTCCAAAAAGCATCTCCTCATTGAATGAGAAACATTGAATTTTACTGCCTTTGGAAATCCCCCAAAGCACAGTTAGCCTGGCTAATTATTTATGTATTGATATTTAAGTGCTATAAGCAAGTGTAGTCACATGCTCAATCTTTACCAAAATCTGAATCCTGCTTACTACCCTAGGCATTAAAAAAAAAGAAAATCAAAACATTCATTAACTCTGGTATATGGGAAAAAAAAGTTTTTTGACTAAAGAACTAGAGAATAAGATGCAGCTTAAACAGAGACCACCAACTGCACAGAGCAAAGATTTCTTTTGCAGGAATAGCAAAATTATAAAATAATATTATATATATTATAAAAATAATATGTAATAATAGCAAAGTTTTAGGAAGCCATCAAAATGTGCTTTAAAGCTATACAGATGTACAGGTTGGTGTGCAAAAGACAAGTAACATCAATTATGTCTTTAGGCCATCAGAAATTTTACTGAATTGAAGAATTGAATGAATTTCTCAGAAAGAGATACTAAAATTGATGCCATAATGAGATATATTATGAGAGCTGCAAAATAAGGACTTTACTAAAGACAGTCTTTGAAATATTGTGGCATGTTTTCATCTTTTGTTCCGTATTTAACACAGTTCTTTGAAATTCTGGATTTTTTTCCCTTTTTGTTATGGGCTGATAAGATCATCTTTCTTGCTCACAGATTTACGTAGATGTACATAGTATTCTTAGATCACCATTCTGCTGCTTAGACATCATGCTTACGGTTTGGGAAAAAGAAACCAAAAACAGTAAAATATGAGTAGCTGGCAAATTCCAGTAGAAACGATATTTGCATTAAAGCTTTTCAGCTGAGAAGAAGATAGAGTTTGTGTCCCATTAGGGAATCTCATTTTGTTTGTGTGGTTAAGTTCAGTATATATTATGCAAAGTTTTTGGAGATTACTTTTTATATTGCGAAAGGATTCACTGGTGTCTTGTTTTATGTGGTTTATTCTGTATGAGGTATTTCATTCCTGGGTATTCTCATCATGACTATGTGCAATATGCTGCTATCTTGTTTAAAAATCAGAAGCAACCAACCAATTCCCTTAAAAAATATCAAACCAGCATTCCTACTGACACACGCATTTAAATTTCTTTTACTCTAAAATACCTATAATTTATACATGATCCTAACGAAATGTGTGTGCAGGCACATATATACATGAGTAGACCATACCCTCCGTAATTGCATATACATGTGCATGGAAGCACGTGTATTCATAGCTCATGAAGCAATTGCACTCAGGTGAATCCAGTATATGAATTATGTTACAGTAGCAGCCACTCTGTTTTTGTCTGATTTCTGGAGCTGTTTGTTAGGTATCTCTCTAGAATCTGTCACTTGGTAAGTGAAACTATCATTATTTATAACCCAAACATACACCCTTGCCTTTGTGGTCTTTTGGCATATGTTACTTGGAAGATGGAACTTGTAGATAGGAGATGGCTCAAATAAAACCATTTCTGTAACACATTTTAAATCTTAACCTTACATTGTTTTCAGAGCTTGGTAAGTGTTGAATTTATCATCTTTTATTAATGAGTAGGAGCCCAAAAATGAGTGTTCGTGTATTTTAGAGCATTGTTGTGTACTTTGCAATGTAAAAATCTAATGCCTCTCTGGAAAGTTAGTATTAATAAAACTTCCCAGAGTGGAGGACTATTTGGCTAGAAGTAAAATGTATTTGTAGATCAAATGGGATATGAGCTATGCGTAATTTTTCTGTCTTCCTCCAGCCAGTCTCTCTTTCTGAGTCCCTTACTTTTGTGTCACTAAATTCTTAACTTTGATTTTTTGTATGCAGTGCTCTCATGATCCTGCTAAGGATTCAGTGGAAGTAACTCATAAAACTTGCATGTCAAATATTTATTTATACCATGTTTATGTGCAGTGAGTGAGTTCATAAAGGGAGCTATATTTGATCATCTGACTCTTATGGGAGTCAGAAGATTTCCAGCAGTGTAAAATGCTACGAGCTGAAACATCAACATGTAGTGCTGCAGAACAGAGATGCAAAAGTGGGACACTGGCCTCGGTGGTGTTATGGAAAAGACCTTGGCAGGAATGCAACCTTAATTACTAATTAAAGGAACATTAAGTTCTTTCATTGTCGTCCTATAACATAATGGTGGGGAGGGGGTTGATGATGATTAAGGTGCAATGTGTAATCTCTGGAGCTAATGTCTTTTTTAAACATATGAAAATATCCAGGATGATAATCATTACATGCTTAGGAAAGGGATTTAGTTTTTATCTCTTTGGACTGATATATGTAACTTGTAAGATAGCGTTTCAGAATTGGAGAAAGAATTACATATTGCTTGTTTCCAGGAGAACCAAATACATAAAAGACAAGTAGCATGCTCTTGAGACTTGCATTTTGTGCATTGACTGAATTGTCTTCTTGAAGTCTGGTACTGGGGCCAAAATTGGGATGTTTGATTTTTGTATCTTAGATGGCTGAAGATATCCTGCAGATTCTTTCAGGTGGAGAAAAAGAAGCTTCATTTTGCAGTAGGCTTTGTTTCAATGGCTTCAGTGTGACAATTCACTTGATTTTTTGCACTTATTTACTAGCCTGAATAAAATAACTCTGTATATGACCATTAATTTTTGCTCTGGTGCTTGGTCCCAGACTGGGGGAACAAGGGGACTGAGCTTGGCTTATTCCTATCCTAAGAGTCACCAAAATAAATTTGACTAAAAAGTTAAAATTCAAACCAGTAATATGCTGAATCACTGGAGACACAGCTTTTTTCACAGATGAATGGTACATCTGGGTTATTCAGATTTCTTTATCCAGCAACAGTTATGTTTCCTTAAATGACCTGAGAAAGACCTTACAAATCTGTTCTGGAGGAGAGGGTTAGTAGTAAAATGCTTATGTGCAAAACCCACAAACCAACCAACAAAAAAATTCAACCAACCAAAACAACTTGTGTGATTTAGTCCCATTCAGTGAATTTTCTGCGATGTTTGAAGGCAGAGTTAGAGCTGTCAAGTTTGATTTCATCAAACCAAATTTTGCTTTTTCCGGTAGGACCCATTAAAGAAGATAGTGAATTTGCAGTAAAACAGCTCTAAATAGCTGACTTAGGAATTTCAGAAGATTAAGCTAGTTAAATTGAAGAACTCGGAGCCTTTCCAGTTAGCATATCATTTAAGAAATTCCTATTTATTTTATAGTATTATGATTTACTTTGATAGTATATTTGTTAATTTGTTTTGAACACTAGAAAGGACTCTAGTGCACTTCAGTGTTTTGAAATAATTCACTATACATTTGTTTGCTAAGATAATGATTAGATACCTAGCTGAAAAGAGAAGCCTCAGCTTTGTTCAGGAATTAAAAAAAACATTAGAAAGTCTTTTTTTTTTTTTTGTCACTTAGTATTTTCTAAAAAAATCTAAAAGCCCTAAAAAAGAGCCACAAATTTCTTAGACATTTACTGGTAGTTATCACAAAATGGTGAAGGTCTTCTTGTATCATGACTGCCCTTTGTATTTGATGTTGATGCTTATTGGCATAGACCCCAGATACTGACTGAAACTCTGCATGTGAAACCAAATAATTACTCCTGATAGGGATAATATATCAGCATTAGGACACTGATAGTGGTAATTTTCCATGTCATTTAGATAGTAGATAACAGCACCACAGTGACTATAAATGACTAGCTTAAGTCATGAAATGAGACCACATGTGTGTTTTCCCAGTTAGGTATGTGAGAATTGCATTTAATTTTTATTTATGCAGGCGTGTAATGTAGACAATGATTTCAGATAATGGATTTAGCAAGACAGGAGGGGAAGAATGTTTTTTTTCCAGCTCAATGATGAGACACCCTTCATTTTCCTTCAGTTTTTCAGAGCATGTGGAGAGAAGAGGAAAACTGTATAGGTCCCAGAGATATGTCCCAGAGTAAGATAATAGTGCATACTCTCTTCTTAATCTGTAGTGAATTTCCAGACATCCTAATATTCATTGGATGCTTTCTCTTCTTATGCTCCATATAGATCTGAATTGGAGGGGAGGGGGAAGGAAATGCCTGACTTTGCTTTGTGCTTTAGCTAAGCTTTTGGACATACTAATATACCAAAGGAATGGGATTAGAGCTCTCGCCTGCCTGTGAATCCTCCTCATTTGCCTGTAAATCTGTGTCTGGTTACTGTTCATGAAGATATAGTAAACCATTATCTGTCATAATCCAATTTCTTATCTGTTGGAGATCAAGATGTGCCTCAGGATGCTGGCTGACTATCCCACATCTGTCTGTGATGGAGGTCCTACAGCTGTCTCTTGAGCAGTTGGGCTGTACAGCTGTCAAGCACTAGTGCCTCCACTCTGATTTAGTATGGCAATTCTTGTCTTCCTCAGTTTTAGTTTTGACTTCTATTGCGAATTGATTTTCACCTTTTTTCTGAAATGATGAGCAAAATCATGTATAAAATAATCATCATGCTTTCCTTACTGTAGCCAGATGTACTTACTTAATGAAAACAATGAGCCAGACATAATGAATTTGTTAACAAAATAGAAAATAGGTCTTTCACCATACAAATTACCTACTTGCCATTTGCTTTGAGCATGGAAGCTAAATATTTTGAATGCCTTTTGCTCCCTGTTAAATTATTTGTTTTGCTGATAGTCACTGATTTTTTGCTGTGAATTTGAATGAGTTTATATGAAGAGAGTGGTAAAAAGCACATGATATAAGTTGGAATAGAGCCATGAATATATGTTATTAATAGGATTTTTACCTTCATACCACTTTTTGATGATTTTTTCTTCTAAAGTTTGGCTGGTCAGGCTTTAGCAGTGCAGTCTGAAAGTCTGTCCTAGTTTGATGAAAAACAGAATATCCTGTAAGATGTACAAAAATTGCAATGAAAGAAGGAATGTGGAGAAAAAAGCAGATTCAAACAATTCTTTCAGCCACCCACACTGTCACAGCAAAGCTTCTGATGGGAAAGATGTTCTGGATTGAATGTAGTTTTGCTCAGACCGTGGAAAAAAACATATAGGTTATATTTTAAGGGCTGCATAGATGCCTGTGGGCCCAATAGTGATTACCTTACCTGTGCAGAGTGGTTCCTTTCTTCCCCTTAAATTACTGGAACTGCTTCAGCAGTGCAGCACACCTGAATGCATTCATGGGTATTAAAGTATAATTTTGGCTGCAGAGGTGGTTTTTGGCAGACATGCTGCTTTTTGAACAATTAGGGGAGAGACGTGTAAAAATGGTGTGCTTAGTCCAAGCCACCCAAAAGTGTTGTTAGAACCGAAGCAGAGACTAGCAATCAAATTAGACCGTATGATCCCTCCTTACACATCTTTTGGCTGCTGGAAATGTAGTCTGTCACCATAAATCCTGTTTTATATAAAGATAGTAAGTAGGACTCATTGCAGCTTTTTGGCTGTTTATGTTGCGCTGCTGGCTATCAATATGTGACAAGGCAATATTAATCTTGTCTCTCTGGGAGCCAGAAGAAGCAGACTGCACATGGGCATCCAGAGGCTGCAGAGGAAGCACAAAAATACACACACTGGAAAAGGTGGAAAGGTCAAGTTTAGCATTCAATCCCTGCTCATGACTAACTTAAAATATTACCCTTCAGCTGCAAAAAGACTGGATTTCAGCAGCAAATTTGACCAGACGGACCACACAATGAAGTCATCAGTGCTGAGACCCACCAGCTTGAAAAAACAACAACCCCTGGTGTTAAGACAAATGCTTTGAAGAGTGGATGATATTAATCAGGTGGTGCTACTGGTTTGGAGTTCTTAGTCATTCTGTATGAATAAAAATGCTGATAAAAGACACAGTAACAGTGCAGAGCCAAGGCAGTTTTGTAACACAAGAAGCCACAGATCTGAAATCTACTTAGGGAGAATTGGTTAGGGTCCATTTCAAAATTCCTTAAGCCAAACGCATCTGTGGGCTAACTCCTTTGAAGTCACTGGGGTTACACAAGGAATTAATTTGGCCCTTCGGCTCTGTACATTAGCAGTGATCCTGCTCACCATGTTGGAGGTTTACTGTTTCAGTGTGGTTTCCTCAGAGGAACTTCTAAGACAACCCATTGTGTTCTCACTGTGGGCAGCCCTCATCTTCTCCACCCTTCCCATCTGTTTCTTACTTTCTATAGCAGTTGAACAGTATTTTAATTTTTTAATTATCACGTACTATAAAAATACCTCCTTTTTTGTATCAAATATTTGCTTACAGCTGTATTTGGTAACCTGAAACCAATTTCTAATATGCCAGGACTGGATATGGCCTTGGTTCACTGAGAGAAGTTAAAATTCAGTGTGCCTGGCTGTGTTTGAACTGCAGGCACAGCTGAATCCTGGTAATGTGGGGTTGGATCCAGAATTGCATCAGTGTAATAGAAATGCAGTGCTTGTCTCTGTCCTCCTCCTCCCAGCAAGCAGTATTTGTCCAGCTACGTGGTGAGCTAGAGCAGAGAACCAAGTTGATTGAAAATTAATCCAGAAAATCCACATTCAGCTAAACCTGTTACCTGCCCCATAGCAGAAGATGTGAGAGCAGAAGTGGATGGCTCAGAATTGGCTAGAGGTGACTGACTGTGCTAAGTCCCACTTTGGAGATCTATATCCCTTAAGCAGCATTTGACTAATAGATGTCCAGAGTACACGTCTGTGCCCACGGATCTGTGCACAGCACTGAGCCCTGCCAGGGCTCTCCAGCTGCACAAATGTACCAGAGCCCATGTCCCCTCTGAAGTGTTGGCAGAGCTCGAGCCTAGCACCCTTCTCCCTGGGAGGTGGGTGGGATGTCTGTGATGAGTAAGTGTCTTTAATCATCTACAGGATTTTTCTCTTTGTGAAGAAGAGAAATGTGAACTGGAAAGAGTATAGTACCAGTATCTAGCATTTCTATTCAAATCCTCCTAGAGATTCAAAAGATGCAAAATATGTATCAGCATAATTTTTCCTCTGCTGAATTGTTGCATACAGCCACAGGGGAAAAATAAAAAGTTTTTTGTTGGTGTATTTTGAAAATGAGGACAAGCATTTATAAATACTGGCTTACATAATTTTTCATCTTTTTCTCTCTAACTCTCTCTCTTCTTCTGTTTTGTGGAGAAGGTTGTCACTCAGTGCCCAGGTCAATGAGTCTGACATCCCTCTGCTGAGGGACTGCTTTTGTAAAACTAGACCTAAAGTCTGGCCTGTAAATTATTCCCATATTTAATATGACAGGCTGGGGGGTTGGGTTGTCTGAGAGTACGATAATATGATACTTTAAGGAGCTGAAATATCCGCGGCATTGCAAGTTAAATGTTGGAGGTTTGTTGTTTTGTTGCAGTTTTTTTTCTTGTAGCAGAACATTTTAAATTATTACAGACTGCTACACAAATATTATTTCTCAAAATATGTTTTGTTGTGTTACACTTGCTTCTGAAAAAGGATACTTTGCATTACAGTCTTGCTGCTGTGTGAGGCTGCCCCTGAGAAGTCTGTGTGTTTTCCCTTGAAGGAAATATGACCAGGTTTTTCAGGACAGCAAGCAATGATGCCTGAAAATGTGCCTTCTCTTCTTAACAAACAAGCAGATAACAACTTTGCATAGCATAATGAGACAGGGAATTATGGAATGAAAGTCCACTCTTGAATCAAAAAGTTCATAGTAAAAATTTTAATATCTTATTTCAGTTATAAATTTGATTTCAATCTTGTTTTCACTGGACTATGGCAAGTGGATACCTGCTTTGAATTTTTTTAAAGATATTTTAATGTGTATCATTCAAATAAAATCAGTGAAAGAAATGCGAAGCTGAAAAAGTGAAGTCTGTCAGGCCTTTCTGGAACAAATAACATAACCCATTCCTGTTATTGAATCAATAGATCCCTTTTTTTCCATTTCTTATTTCCCTCCAGAAGAAATTGGTTGGGCTCGATCACTGGTTGATGTGGATGTATTGATAGCAGGAAGGCATGCTTTCGCTTGCATACTGTAGCACAGTGGAACAAAAAAAGAGACAACCTGGTTTGTGAGTGTTGAAGGGACCAGGCAGTATGATTAGGAGTTGGACAGTTTTAGGTTGCTTTCACAGTGACAGTCTGAATTTTCCCACAATGAACTTGCTCCTCAGTCCCTGAGGCCTTTCATGGAAGAAGTCACTTGCTGCCCTGCCTGACAGCAGCTGGCACACTGCAGGCCATCTCCTCTGTAGGACAGCCCTAGTCCCATGCCTGGAAAGGGTGACCTTCTGGCTTGCTGTCCTTAAATTGCAGTTTAATGCATGCATCTGCAGCCTAGATTTTCACGTTCTAATCTTCCAGCTTCACAGTATATATGATATGCTTGACACAAAGCTGAAAAACATTTTCAACCCCACTGTTGCCCAATCATTACTGCTCAGTGATTGCTTTCAGCATTTTTACCAAATTGTGGAGGATAGCAGGTAGTTGACTCTTCCAAGTTTAAAATTCAGATAATGTGTTTTTTTTTAAAGCAGAGAACACTTCTAGGATGTCTAAATAGTATGGCAGATGTTACTAGAGTATTTTGAAAGTACAGAACAGCCACTAAAAGATGAGATAAAATGCCTGTTTTCCAGGTTGTCTCAGCATAATAGCTCAGTTGTCACAGTTGACAAATGGCTTCTTGCAGCACCTGGCTCTTGGAGCTCATTCTTCCAGTACTGCTCAGGGCCTGGACCACATGGATGGCTTCTCAAAGGAGCTGAGCTGGCTCTGGTTCAGTGACTGCTGCCCACTGGATTTGGAGCACTTGAAACCACAGCCATTGTTGACTGTACCAGCACTTGCTGAGGTTTCAGTGTGTCTCAGGGTCAAAAATTTATATACATGCCAAGGCATGGGCTCTGCAGACTTTGCTTTTCAGGTAGGAGCTGGTGTCCCCCCATTCATACATAAACTATGCAGACAGTAGCATTCCTTGCATTGTATCAGGCATTAGTGCACTCTGTCTTACAGCTCCGGGATAAATACATACCCCAGATTCAAGTTGCAGCAGGTATTAAAAAAATCAAGTAAGGTCCCAGAAATCATAATTATTAAGCCCATTTTCACATAGTCTTTAAAAGATCATATGAAAGTTAAATCGAAGACTCCCATCCTCAGGTTTTTTTTAATAAGAAAAGACAAAGGGGAGTGAAAATTAGTCTTACATTGCCATCTTTGATTTTAGTGTTCCTGGTGTGGTTTGTCAAGTTTTGTGTGGAAATTACACTAAGTTGTTTTCTTTTGCATCCATGTTCTGCAGAGTATTTTTTAATTTATATTTTATTAGACAAATGATGGAAGGAACTTGTATGTAAAATAAATACACATATATTAGTATAACTTCCACCAGAGCAGAGTAACGGTGAAGAGAAAATCATTGTTATTACCTCAGATAGACAGGCATAGAAGTGTAATTTAGTGGAACTGATGTATGCAAACCTGTGGGTATTGGACTGAGACTCAGTGGACCTGGATTAACATTCATGAAATACTTTCCTCACTGGGTCTCATTTCAGACCATACAGGAACAATGTCTTTGCCTGAGAAGTGTTTTAATATATGCTGCTTTCTTTCCTGGGTAACAATTATTTTTCTTTTTCACCAGTCAAAATTTTTACTTGAGAAAACAGAAGCAGTCAAACCAATAACAGTTGAATTAACAAATGATTACTTACTTTTCCATAGAAACCAAAGTTGGAGATGCCCAGGGGGATGCAACCTTTGTACACTCCCTGACAGGACACCTTGTCAGTGTATGAAACTCCATTAGCAGAATTGCAAGGTTAAATCCAGTTTTCAAAATCTTATTTATATATGGCGTCTTGATGCAAAAGCATCTTCAAATGTGGAGTGTTCCATTTTTCTGAAATCACCCTTTGTTCATGAAACATTTAGAAATTGATTTAGCAAAGCATTTTGCCCATATCCTGCTGTCACCTTAGATGTCTCTTTTGCAACTATGTGCTAGATTGAAATCTTAGACTAAGCTTTGGTTGTAACCAAAAAGCAATAGCTTCTTATCTTTTCTGGAAATGACATTCTGTTCTGTAGCTTATTATGTAGTTTTTTGGAGAAGTTGTTAATCTTTCTGTGCTCTTTTTTTTTTTCTCCACACTTGCACAGTGGCTTTTCCTGGTCCCAGTCTCAAGTTCAGCTGCTGACGCACAATCCCTGCCTTCTTCAGTGAGAGTTTTTCAAACCCAAACAGAGTGTTAAACATTAAAAGCTCTTTGTTTCTTTGCTGTTGTTTTTTACAGGGTTTTTACAGTCATTTTCTTACTGTAGAACTGAGAAACTTTTTCTTATAATTTATTTTTATGCTTTAATAAAATTTTAAGCTGTCTGACACAAGCCAAATCTTGAAGAAGGATGGTAAGAAATGTCTTTTAAGAGGGCAGTATTTTCAAAAGTGTGCTATAGTATAGTATGCTCTATGGTATGTTGATATATTATAGTATGCTATAGCATGGTATATTTCCTCTAGTTGTGAAAACCTAATGCTAGTACAGAGTAAATGGCATAGTAACCCGTGTAGCAATTAAAAACAGGAGAAAACAAGTTTAAGTAATCAGCTGATTTTGCAACCCTGTACACTAGAATGACCAGGTTTTGTATTCAGTAGATAATTTGATTAAATTATCATTCCTAAATAATTCTAGCTGGGTGGTTCAGGTCTTGTTTTGGTGATTTAAGCATGTTCTCTAAATGAAGATGACATTTAAGATGCAGCTAAATCTTGTGACATGTTTTAATAATTTTTTTCAAGTTCCTGTTATCATTAGGCTTATCTACTGAAAGATTAAATTTCAGAAAATTTAATTTTCTGTCATGATGAGATAAAACCTTGTGCAACTTTAACTTACCTGTATGGGAGACAATTCCACCCCAGCTGGGGTCTTAAGAAAAAGTTTATTTTTGCAAATTCTGAGTGCAGCTTGTCCCTCCTAAATAAGATCTTTTTTTCTTTTCCATATGTTACTGCTTTTCCCCCCACTTTTATTTTCTTCCCCTCCTCACTAGAAATTGAAATTCCTCCTGAGGGTTGTTGCCACAGTAATTTTGAAGTAATTTCAGTCAAGGTGGCTTTTGCCCCTGCCAAAATCTTCTAACAAAAGTCAGTGTTTTAATTTCTATGCCTTCAGAAGCCCTTATACATATTGTCAGTAGGTATCCACCATCTTCCATGGTCTTTTTGGAGCCTGCTCCAAACCATGGCCAAATTGGTCAAATTTGTCCCTGTACTAAAAAAGTAAACAAGAAAACAAACAAACAAAAAGCCAACCCAAAACTCCTTTGATGTAAAGACAAATGTTAGAAAGACAGAAATAATTCTGATGTTCCGAGATGTTCCCATCTCAGTTGCCTTCTATCCTTCCCATATGGCAACAAATGCATGGAATGCAGGCACATTAAGCATGAGAACTGAGTGCCAAGCAGATGCTCCTGTGAGAGACAGCTCCACTGCTGCCAACTGCTCCTCAATTTCTTTGGTGATTGAAGCAATGGGCTCTGGTGCTGTTTCTCTTTCCTCACCCTTTGGCATTTACGTGCTTTCATGTTGTCAGCTCGCTGAGGATCCCTGCTGCAAATAGTGTGCTGCCCTACCCTGTGTAGGAGGGAAATAAGGAAGGAGTGAGTAGGAGGCTAGGCTTGGTAGGTTGGGTTCATCCCCACTCAGCCCCACAGTGAGCTGATCTGTCAGATGGATGCTGGTGTGGGGTCGGGACCCAAGGACATGCCAGCTTCCCCTGCCTCTGTGTCACTGCATCCACTGTAGCTGTTTTCATCTGGCGCTGGTTTTGTCTCAAGAGGAAAGGAGATGCTTGCAAGAAAGGCTTTCTAGGATTATGACAGAAAATCACTCAGTTCCTTTCACATCAGGCTGAAAAAAGTAGGAGCCTGAAGTATCTTTTAGTTTTCTGAAAATGAATGTGTTTCACAGGTCTTACAGACCCCCTTCCTCCAGAAAATACTCTCGCTGAGCGTTTGCAGAAAGCCAATGCCTTGGCCCTAATTAACTGGACCCAGTCCACAGTCTTCACATCATGTGGGTATATTAAATGTTTATATGCATCTGTGAAAACTCCCCATAATAATTCCTTGTTCTATCCATCATCTGAAGTATTTCAGACAGAACAAATAATAAATGAAGCTGAGGAACCAGTACTGACTAACGAGATAAGGATTAGATTGCCTCTGCTTGGTGATGAGTGAATTACAATTCACAGAATGGTGTGGCTGGCTAGATGGTGAAAAATGAAATTGCTGCTAAGTGAAGAAAAAAAACCTTTAAAAGACTCTTGTAATCAGTGACCAAACAACTTGCATGTGTAAAGACTTTCTCTTATTATCATGCTGCAAAATGAGATCTATGTAAATATCTGTATTTGGCCAGAATGAGTTAAGAGAAGAAAAACTCACTCAGTAGGGCAGAAAATAAGTTCATGAACTTTCAGATGATAGTTTTTGTTTTCCATTACCTTCCAGCACAGTTGGTCCTCTCAAAACTGAATCTTACTCCTGCTTTGGTGGCTCTCACACATAAATGTGTGCATTTTGAACATTGACCTCAAATTGGTTAATTACCTATGTTGCTCTCTAGTCTCTTTTAAATTTAAGTGGTAATCTGTTACATTTAAGATATATCAGTGTGACATAAACCTTAGAGCTGCATGCATTTTCTTTACTTGGCCACATTCATACAAGGTTCTATATTTTTTGTTGCTAAAGTATTGAAGGTTTTTGAAGACTGAGTTAAAGTGGGAGGTTGAATATTTTCAGCCTCACAGAAGGTGGAGGTTTCTCTTTATTTGGAAAAAAAAATTAGTGGCCATAAACAGATACTTTGCTTTTTTTTTACATTTTATTTGCAAGGTCACAGAAAGTTCTAGGCTGTGTTCCCATTTTGCCTCAGAGGAAGGTGTGGGCAACTCATACTTTAAAAAAGTTTACACGTTTCTCTCTTGGGTACCTAAATGCCCCTTAGCTGTCTGTGTCTCAGCCATGACTATGCCAGACATCCCAATACATTCTTTTTTGGTTTTAACTTTTTTTTTTTTTTCCCTGTGGGGGAAGAGGATCAGGAAGAGGTATCCAACACAAGGATTTCTGTTTTCAAAAATAGAACTAAGGTGACTATGAGAGGAACTGAAAAAAAAATCACTCACTATGATTGTGGAATGTGCTCACTGCATTCTGTATAACTTTAGCTTACAAGGTCTTTTGTATCTATATGCTTTCTTGAAAATTTCTGTATGTTGGGGTGGAGATCAGAAAGAAACAAAACTGTTCTCTGGAGAAACACTTGTTAAATCCTGAATAAAATGAGCATATAATTTTGTGGTGCCTCTGTTCACACTTTGACAATTCCAGGTGCGAAAGTGGTGGCCAGCTGAAATGATGGCTCCAGTGTAGGTCTGAGTGCAGACTTCCCCAAGGTGCAGCCTGCGTGAGTCAGGTCCAGAGCCCAGTGTCAGGCACCATGACATTTTCTGCGCCTTTTAAAAATTTCCTTTCTGTAGCAAGCACTCAGAAACTTCTTGGAAGATAAATGAACTGTGATGGTGAAGGGAAGCTAAATGCTTTCCAGGATTTAAGAAGAGATATAGTATTTCAGATTTAAACAACACTTTCTGAGAGAGAAAAAAGTGTGTGTTTTGAAAGGTTGTTTACTAAAAGACATCATGTGTGTTGGTGCTATATTGTCTAAAGAGCAGTTAGAAGGTTTTTGTTTAATTTGCAGAGGAAACCAGCAGTGTTTTAATGTGGAACTCTGCAGAGGCAGAGTTTGCAGTATACAGCCTGGAGTGATAGGTCAACAGAGGTTATTTGAAGGATGGGAACAACCAGATAGATCAATTAAAAATGTTTGCTAACTCTGTAATATTGAGTGACAGGGTGGAAAAATCCCATTGGCCCTCATTTGAAAAGCACCACTTAAAAAGTCTGCTCGCTATCTGGTGGTGGTGGTAAAACCCATGCCCTTGGAATTGCATCCCTCAATGTCCTCAGGCTTTTCTCTGTGATCTGTGACTGCTGCACTCCTGACTACGATGATGTCCTTCTGATGCTTTGCCAACTTGCTAAATTCTTTGCTTCCTGTGATTTGCAAAGGAACCTGAGTTCTGAAATTGTGCTGATGTAGTGTTTTTTCTCAAAATTTACTGCAAGAGCACAGCAGGCCAAACAGGACAGCATCCAGGTTACCTTGTGCTGCTTCCAAAAGCAGTGCTGTTAGAAAAGCTGAGGAAAGCAATCTCTGTGAACTGGAAAAGGACAGTGGGCATGTGAAAAAAATGATTAAATCCAAAAATAAGAATATATTGCAATAATTTGCTTTGTTTATTTTTAGCAGACATGGTAGCACACGGTCTTTATGCTCAAAGCAGCAGCAAAATAGACAGTGACCCTTAAGCTGAATGATTTCTTTCTGGCTTTCTTTGCTTCCTTCAAAGGCAAAGCATCTGACAAAATAGGTAACCAAAACTGACGGTTGACACCTGTTCTACCTAAATCACCATCTCCCTTTTCTCAAATCTGCTCCCTGCCCCATCCCATCCTCCTGATACCTACTTGCTTGCATTCAAGTAGATGATGATGCATCTCATTTCTTTGTGTGAGCTGTTGATGGACTCTGTGGCTGGTGCTTGGGTACTGATTTAGGCAAATTAAGTGTTTCTCATTGTTTTAGCAGAAGAAGCTTTAATCATCTGGCTGACTTTCATTTAGAAGTCCTTAATTCAATCATCAGGAATTTTGCTGTCAGAAAAATCAAGACTGGCTGACCATGGCAAAACAGAAGTCTGATTCTGCCAGATCTCTTTGGGAAAACAGAAAGGAGGACAGCAAGCACTGTTTGCCTCAGTGAATTGCCGATTCATTAGAAGGATGAAAAGGGATATACTGAATTCATTAAACTGGCTGAATTAACTATTTTTCCTTTTCCTAGTACTTTAAAAAGTATTGTTTAAAACTGTCATGTTCATTTAAAAAGTGTGGTAGTATTAATGTGTGCAGATAAAATATGATACATACAACAAATTATTTTCTGTAGTACGAGGGACCTGAGAGCATAAAAGTGACACTAGAACTGTTAGATCATGTTTATTTGAAATTTCACAATATGATTCTTTTGTTTCTACTTAACATTTTATATCATTGAATGTTTGAGGGTTGTTTTTTTTTAATTGTTAACTTCAAAAAATTAGAAGAAGCTAGCTAACAAAGACAGGACAAAAAATTAATAAACCAAAACCACTGAAGTTGAATATGCATTGTGTGAGAGAGGTTCACTGATAAATCAGAATAAAAGACTGTGAATGCAAGCAGATTGTTACTGCAAATAGTAATATGCAACATATGTCTGTGGTTAACAGAATGGCTTAGATGCCATGGGAGGTTGTGGAAAATGTTTACTCTGAAGAAGACAGTCATTGCTAGTATGAACATAAAATTTCTGACCATATCAGAAACTTTCTAAATGCTGAACTTAGAAACCCATGATAATACTTGGGAGAATTCACTTTTAAGTCTGGTCTAAAATGGATAAGGATGATTTTTCATTTCCCACATGACATTCTTATCTCCAAATTGGAGAGACATAGATTTGAAGGGTGGATTACATAGTTCATAAGGACTCGGCTGGATGGACACAGCTGGAGAGTTGTAGTCAGTGGCTCTATGTCCAGGCTGAGGCCAGTGCTAGTGATGAGTGTTGTCCCTCAGGGCTCTGTCTTGAGACCATTGTTCTTCAGTATCATTATCAATGATGCAGACATAGGGATCAAGTGCACTGTCAACAAGATTGCAGATGGCAGGAAACTGAGTGGGGCAATTGGCACAACACAAAGATGGCATGCCATCCAGAGAGACCTGGACAAACATGAGAAATGGGCCTACAAGAATCTCATGAGGTTCAGCAAGTCTTAAGGTAAGGTGCTGAACCTGGGTCAGGTAATCCCAGACATGAGCACAGACTGGGGGAAGAACTCATTGACAGTCGTTCCCTATGAAGAAGGACTTGGGTGTTCTTGTGGATGCAGAGCTGGACATGACCCAGCAATGTGCACTGGTAGGCCAGAAAGCCAAAAGTATTCTGGGCTCCATCCAAAGCAGTGTGGCCAGCAGGGTGAGGGAGGGGATTCGACTCCTCTGCTTTGCCCCACCTGCAGTGCTGCATCCAGCTCTGGGGTCCCAGCACAGAAAGGACACTGACCTGTTGGAGCAAGTGCAGAGGAAGGACACCAAGATGGTCAGTGGGCCGGAGCACCTCTCCTGTGAGGACAGGCTGACAGAGCTGGAGTTCAGCCTGAAGAAGAGAAGGCTCTGGGGAGGCCGCATTGAAGCCTCCAGTCCCTAAAGGGAGCTTATAAAAAAGAAGCAGAGTGAGTTTTTACACAGGCAGATAATGGTGAAGCAGAAGGGAATGGTTTTAAACTAGAAGAGGTAAGGTTAAGATTGCATGTTAGGATGAAATTCTTTAGTAGGAGGGTGGTGGGTGAGGCACTAGAACAGGTTGCTCAGAGAAGTTGTGGATGCCCCATCCCTGGAAGTGTTGAAGGGCAGGTTGAATGGCATTCTGGTCTTGTGGAAGGTGTCCCTGCCCATGGTGGAGGGATTGGAACTGGATGATCTTTACAGTTCCATCGTATGATTCCACTATTCCATTATTTAGCTGGAAATCTTCTAACCTGATGAGCCATCTCATGATACTCTGTGATTGTTTCATGATTTGACCTCCTAAGTGTAGCAATCCTTTCTTAGCTTTTATTGTATGTTTTTCAGACAGAAGATGATGGCACATTTCACATCATGGGGAACTTTGTGTGTTCATGGCCATGAAAAATCATCTTCCTATTCTTGACTGTTTTTTGCTCCTACTACAGAGATAATGGAAACTGAATCTGTTTATTTTGAGATGCATTCTCCATTCATTCATTGGAAATATAAAATCATTTTAATCATTAGAAGGTTTTGAGACTTTTTTTGCAAGCAGCTGCTGAACAGATGGTAGAATATTAATATATTTTAGCATACAGTTGTCTTCCCTGGGTTTTTGTTGTTCAGCACTTTTGAAGTACTTTTGTTTCAAGGATTGATATTGACTTCCAGTCGGACAACTTTTGGAGTGCTAGTGTTTGTTAAATGATGCACTAATTGTTTTCTTATAAGCTTTTTGTTCATGTGACTTAACCCGTTTTTAAAAGAGAAAATATACTGGGTTTAATGCTTTAGATGTAGTAAGCATGAAGCCTCAAAAGTGTCTTACCAGATCAGTAGTTTGCATTGTAGTATCATAGGAAAAAGATTTAAAAATCACTCTTAATAATCAACTCATTGCAAGATACAGTCCTGTGTTCAGGAAAATGGATGCCTCATTGTGTCCTGCTGACAAAGGGCAGGCAGAGAAGTTTGAAGATGTGGTTTTGGTGTTTTGTGAGCAACAAATATTTTGTTGCATATGACAGCATTCTGACAGCATTCTTACTGTGCAGCAGCTTTCTTAAATGAGTTGGAAAACTTCAAAGCCATTGCAACTCCAGTAGAATAACATCTGCATTTAACCATGCCTCTCTGCGTAAGCCCAGTCTGGGATGATGATGTCTGTCCATGGCTCAGAAAAGCTGTGTTTTGGGATCTCCATTACTGTCTGAACTGCATCTGGTTCCAAATAGTTCAGTGTTTTTGCTGGA
Source organism: Molothrus aeneus (assembly GCF_037042795.1). Lineage (NCBI taxonomy): Eukaryota > Metazoa > Chordata > Aves > Passeriformes > Icteridae > Molothrus > Molothrus aeneus. The sequence continues at coordinate 86,191,039 of NC_089646.1, forward strand.
GAATGAGAAATCATGGTGGAAACCACAGAGCTGGTTGGGATACAAGAAGTAGGATGTGTCAAGTTTTGGAATTTAGTTTCCTCTGAGTCAGTCTTTTGAGGTTAATAAGCATTCATGCTGCTTTCTGTGGGATAGCTTTCTAATCCTTCCTTCTGTACTGTTTGTTAACCACAAGGAAACATTGCCTGGAAATAAAGGGAAAAAGGAATTTTATTATTAGATAATTGTAGACTTAGGATACAACTAAGGATACAATAAGTGGTTATGTTGATACTATTTTCATAATTGATAGATTATTTTTTCATTATTAATTTATTTATCTAAGAATGATACAAAGTAGTCTGGGTTTTTTTATTATTAGACTGTGGTGTAATTTTCACAAATGTTTCAAATTCAGAGATTTGCACTTATATGGGCATAAAATGTATAAATTCGTAAAGATGAGTACAGAATATTGTTATATTAGATGAATGATTTAACCACGTTAAAAAAAGTATTATTTATGTTTGTCAGAAGGGACTGTTTAAGTGTTGTTCTGAGTGGTAATCTAGGAATTGGAGAGACCTATCTCTTTTTTTTTAAACATGGCTTTAAAAAGCCAACATTACAGAAAACAAATTAAAATCAAGGACAATTTTAACATCAAAACTAATTTTCATCTTTTGATAATTTGACATTGGCAGAATAAAAGTGCTTTCAGAAAGGATGATGGCCTTTTTTGCTTCTAAAATTGCTCTCACTGAACTTCTCTGGTTTTGGCTTTATGATAAGTTTGCTGATCATCAGAATCTGTTACAGGACAGCTGCCACACTGCTTCTTTGATTAGATTTATGTTAGTGTATTACATTAGGAAGAGGAGAAAACTAAAAGTCATTGCGAGGTCTTTCAAAGACAAATTCAGGAAGCAAGGTGCAGTTTTGCACCTTAAATGCCCATGAAGAAGAAAAGCTATACAGATTAAGACTTCCTGAAAGAGAGGACACTTGAGAAGTTGCAGAAGGCATGGCTAAGTCTGATGTATGGGCAGTAGGATTAGATTTATAGACCACAAGGAACCGGTAATAGATGTTCGTGTTTAAGTTGCAATTTGAGATTTTTCTGCTTATTTTCTTGAGGGTGCTGGCAAAATAAGTATTTTACACAAATACTTGGCTCAAATTGTGTTACTTACTCTCCTGTGGGTCTCAGAGTAGATACTTGAATTGAGCAAACTATTTGGCCCCTAAAGCTATTGTATGACAGACTGCTAACATATCTGCTAATCTGAAATACAGTAAGCATATAACTAAAGTGTTTATTGGCATTACAAATATGGTCTTGATTCTTTTTTTGGAAAGAATAACCCTTGAGTGATTGCAGTCTTTGTTTCTTTAAGGTTTTTGCTTTGCTTTTCTCTTCCTTTCTTCCTCCCCTCAAGATACATTACAGCAAGGAAAAAAAGAACATGAGTTCTTTCTTTGGTAGTGACTTGCCAGTGGTTCATCTTCACAGAATTGTACAGACATAGCAAAAAATCATTCAACTCCTGCTGAGAAGGCTTGCAAGAAAACTTTTGATCCTGGGTTGCTCTTGAACCCCCTTAGAGGAGATGACAGCATGTCTTGCACAGGGCCAGGGGTTGGACTCAATGATCCTAATGGGTCTCTTCCAATTCAGCATATTCTGTGATTCTATAATCTTCTGTGTGCTGTGTGTCGTGGGTGGGAGACTCGCTGTGCTGAAGCCACGGCCTCATTGCTGCCTACAGCCTTTGGGGAATTTACCTGATACAGCATGTGCAACAGGGTTTGCAACTGAGAGAGCATTATGCCTCAACTTCCTAAGGTAACTGTTGTCTTGGCTGGTTGGGACATTGTTTCTGTGTTGAGCTTTTGGTCACCTTAGGGGATGGATCCTTCAGCTCTTCGTTAATGGACTCTGGCTGTTCAGCTGCCGAGCCCTGCCACTCTGTGTTGCTTCAACAAGCTGGGCTTTGGCTCAGTGATTCCTATCCTGTATTTCTTGGTGGTTGAAATAGAAGTGCCCAACAAGTATCTTTTACAGCACAAGAGGATAGTTTGTGTGCCAGGTTTTTGCAGTAAGTGTACATTTATACAAGTTTTGTGGTGTGCTTTTAGTAAGCCTTGTAAAGTCAAACTTTAAGAATTTCTCATTACTTTACTCGTGTCTCAGCCCCCACTCACCACTTGGTCTGTCAGCCTTGCATCAGCCAGCTCTTAGCTGGAGTTCCCTTAGTCTGAATCACAGTATTAATTTTTATACATTTTAGGTATTTTTTTTTTCCTGTTTCACAAAGTCTGCCTTATATCCTCTTTCACATGAAAACAACTGTGGTCTATTACATTAATTTTTACATTGTAAGGGAATTTTATTAACTCTTTCACTTTGGCCTGGGCTCCAGTCCAAGCTTGAGAAATGAATACCAAAGTATCAATGCTTGCTTCTGTTTTCATCCATGTATTCACAGTCTAGGTCTTAGATTGGAATTACACTCAGTGCCTGCATTTCTGGTGCTTAGTCTTCATCTCCCATTTTCTTAATTTTGGCAAGAAGCTAACCATCAATGTGTCTGGAAGGATATACATAGAATACACAGGGAAATGCAAGTGTTAGAATTACAGAATGGGTGAGATTACAGAATTGGAAGAGACCACTGTAGGTCATCTGGTCTCACCCCTTGCTTAAACAGGGACACCTAGAGCCTGTTCTCCAGGATTCTGTTCAAAAGGCCTTTGAGCATCTCCAGGAATGGGGACACCACAGCCTCTCTGGGCATTCTGTGCCAGTGCTTGGTCACACTCAGAGGTTCCCGATGTTCAGATGGAGCCTCCTTTGTTTCCATTTGTGCCCATTGCCTCTTGTCCTGTCACTGAAAATAGCCTGGCTAATGGAGACTCATTATTCTTCATGTATTCCATGACTCTCTTGAATTGTTTTCCATCATTCTTCCAAATGCTATGTAGTTATCAGCTTCTTCCTGTTACAGCTCAAAATGGTGATACCTGTCTTTACAGGCCTGGGCCACACAAGGGTTCAGATTTTTTTTTTAGTTTTCCTGTGTAGTATCAGTGCTGAAGCCACCCTTAAATATGACCAGTATTTGGAGGTGTATCTGAAAAATGCTGATGTCAGCTTAGCTACCCCTCCATCAGAACCTGAGCAATCAAGCCATATGTAATGAAAAGTGGGGAATACAAGGATCTTCATGCCCATCTCCTTTTGGTGGCTGAAATAGATTTTAGAGAGTACATATGCCAAGTGTGGCCTGCAAAAGTGCTCTGCTGCAGTAAGTCAGCTTAGTCTTGATTAAAATGTCATGTAACTTTTGTCTGAGACATTTAATCAGCTGTTGAAATAAAAAAGAAACATTGATGTTATGGTTTTGTCCCACTAAGGTCTTTGAGTCTGTCTGATATCTGTCTCAAACCAAATATGACAACACTGTACAAAAGGGAAAAGAGATTTTTACTATGGTCATCTCTAAAGAGAAGTATTACTAAATTATATTATTTCTGTTAATGTGAAGCAACAGTGGAGAAAGGAGGTGAGGAAGTACACTCCCTGTTCTTGTTTACTAAAAGAGTTTTTGAATACTGTAGAAAAAGAAAATCCTGAAGGTGGACAACATACCAAAATAAGACTATCCTCGTAGGCTTGATTTTCTTTTTAAGTGAGAATTTCCCACTCTGTAAGGTGAAGACCTGAGTTGAGATCAAGAGATGTCACCCTTACAGCTCTTCTTTGCAAGTCAGTGGGTATTCTAGCAGAGTAGAAGAATCTGATTTGTAAGCTGAGAAGCATTCCTTGAATAAGTTCAGTTCTCCACAATTTTCTGTAAGTATTGTTTTTCTTTAAAGATTCAAGTGCCATAAAATTAGTTTAACAATAGCTGAAACAGAATTACAAAATACACAGACATATTCTTCACCTCTTTACTTCCTTGTATGGTCTTTTTGCAGAACATCTGTGCTCATCTTACTTGACATGGAAGTAAAATGATTTTTTTGTTTTTAATGCTAGATGTAAGTCAGTGGGCTGAGTATTTCTAAGGAATATTGGAAACCAATATTTTGTGAGTTCCAGAGGTAGAAATTACCAATATGTCCCATACTGTCTGTTTTCTCATTGTTGTTATTGATGTTTGTCTGGCAAAATACTGTTTTTCATGCAGCTTAGGTTCTCTTCTTATTCTCAATCTCAAAATCTTCAGGTTCTTGTATTTACATTTATTGCAGCCATGTCTGATTTTTTCAGGGTAAGAGTTTTTTTAACTGTTAGTGTTGTTAGAAAATAATTTGCTAACTGGAATTAACTGCATGTGCAATCTCCTCAAGTTGACATTTCCTGTGGGAATGGAGCAGCCCAGGTCTCTACATCAAGCTAAGGTCTGGGAAGTCCAGTCTCTTAGCTGAAGGGCTGCTGCTCCAGCAACCCAGTGTATGAGTGTGTGTGTTTGTGTGTAGAGTGAAAAAGATGAGATGTACCAACCATTTTTATTGATAATTTTATTGATAAGGACTTTTATTGATATCTGGACTTGGGAAGGACATCTTTTCTTGGATTTTGAAGTGCAGGAGTTTTAGGTGCGTTCCTTGCTTTCTTCAGTGTTTGTTTGAAATCTACCTTGACTACCTTGTCTTGTTAGATACAAACAAGAAAAAGAGATAAGCCTTGTTATTCAAGAATATCTGGATATTACTCAGTAGTCTTTGAGGCTAAATGTTCACATCATTTTAGTGAAACTGGATCAAAAGTGCAAAGCATAACTGAAACTATTTATGATTATTTTAGTTAAAATGATAAATATTCCCCCAAATCAGAATGTTGTGTATTATATTTTGGGATGCTTTTTGTTTGTCATTTCCACTATTCACATAGTAGTAACCTGTATAAACTGCACTTTTTTTCTGTATGGTATCCCTTTTTTTCACCCCTGATTGCTGTGTGCCTTTCTATCTCCACCCTGAGTCTTTTGTATGGACCTTTATAGCTTCTGGGTAGGGCTATGGCTACCATGTCTGTCTTTTTACTAATCTGGCATAGAGATTTGGTTTTTCTGTTTTTTGATTGTTGATTGTTTTATCTCCATCTGTGCTGCATAATTGCCTGTGGAAAGTAATGCATATATGTTTCAGATAAACTCCTTGAAAAACTTGGTATTGTTTGTTTCAACTGCATAGTATAACTGAAGAAGCACTTTCTAAATCAGGAATGCACAGGAGCATGAGTTTGGAAAGCATACCATCAAATCATGGGACCTGATAGTGTCTCTGGAGCACAGCATGATTGTACTGGGGGTCTCGTGTCCAGCAGGAGGGAGTGTGGAAGCTTATTCCAGGGGCTGGGTCCAGATTCAGAGGTGCCTAATTTGAGCAAGGGAGGTGTTGAATCTATGTGCCTTTCTCCCGCCTCTGACAACTGAATCAAAGCATCAATGAATTTGTGACAGATTCCTGTCTGAAAGCAGTAAAGTTCCATGAATGCGAGAGATCTCCAGTTCCCCTTGCAGACATGCCCAAAGCTGCTATCCACAAGCTGGGCACGGGCAGTGGTGCGTGGGTAGATGTTGCGTGGCTCAGCAGGTCCAGCTCTGCCCTGGGAGCAGGAGTGCATTGCACCTGGAGGGAGGTGTCAGCTCCAGGAACTGACTCAGCTTATGCTGACTACCTATCAGCATGCTCTGCCAGTGGCTTGGAAAAGAAAAATTACCTCTTTCATACTGCCACTTAAGCATTTATGATCCATATTCTAGATCACTTTTTCAGAATTTGACCCTGGCTGTTAAGTCACTTCACTGCTTTTGAAAGTTGTCCTAAAGCCTACAGCCAGGTTTTATTATACCACTTGGCTTTATAAGTCCTGAAAATTGCAGATCCACTGTCAGTTCTGCTTTTATTATGTGAGAGAAACAAGTAGGAGTTGGATAAGTACATGGTTAAGATGTTTATACCTGTTTGAGCTTTTTACTCATTGACAAAAACTGGTCAGTGTATAGGAAATTTATAAAGGAAAATCTGTTTGAAAATTGGAGTCACTTCTAATATTCATGGATTTGTTGGCTGAAGTGAATAAAGTGCTTGTCCCCAGAATTTTGATTGCTTTGTGTCAGGGGGAATCAGGATTCCACAGGACATCCTGACAGCAGGATTCAGTGGCTGCTGGCCCTTGGTGTAGGGCTTCTAATGCTCTGTGGGCACTGCAAATTCCTTTACCTGTGCTCTGAGAGCACTAACCAAGTGGGTACTTCTTCTCACTTGTGGCAGTTATTTGGTTGGTTACGTGTTAGATCTGTAAAATAGCCTGTCCCCCTCAGCCCCTCACAGTCTGTGCTGGAGTTGCACAGAAACTCTTCTGCCTTGCAGCCTTCTGGATAACACAACTCCTGCTTCTTTTTGATTAAGTTTAGCTCAATGTATTGTTAATCGTAGAGCTGAAAAGGTGTAAAAATGTTGAGTTGAAAATATTTGTATTTTTCTAAATCGCCCCCCACCCTCAGACCCTGCCTTGGCTGTGTTCTCCTTTTACATTTTTACAACACTGGAGGAATTGGAGGAACAACATTTCAACTACCAGTTTGAAGTGTTTTCTCAGGCTGTGCAAAACCTCTTTTCATAATTTATAGCCTTGAGGTAAAACTTTTCAGTGTATTCTCATATTTTACTAAATAAGACAGATGCCTGTTTTTTTTCCATACCTGGAGAACACAGGAATATGATCACATGGATCATATCTTGAGATACCTAGCCACTTCACTGCTACACATATTTCCGTGGATGTTTCAGGCTGATGGCTTTTGCTCTCTTTCAGATGTTATGTTTTGGTGGTGGCTGGAAGGCGGGTTTCTCCCAACAGCGAGCCAATTGTAGGAGCAGCCTTCCCCAGGCCCTCTTCCAGAGAAGGCAGCTGAACTGTCCATGGGTTTTGTTCTGCTGTGGGCAGTGGAGAAGACAAAAGGTTGTGTGTAACTGAGGGCTGAAAGGAACAAGTCAGGAATAAGGGGAAGATTGATCATCTTCCAGTAGAGTTTTGTGCCTGGGTAGTTTCTCAGTATTTTTTTGTCAGTCTCTTGCATCTGAGACCCCATCTCAGATCCTATTTCAAACCTAAGGTCACTTACAGATACATGGTGATTTTAGAGAAGACTGAATGTAAAAACTGGATCTGATGCAACAGATAACTCTTGAAGCTTAAAAGGTGATGAGAACAAATGTTATGCTTAGCCCTGCTGCTGTGGAATTTTTCTTAATATAGAGTAAGCCAAGATGAAAGAAGTAACATAAAAAATGTTTGCTGCAATTTCATATTGAGTCTTCAGGCTGCAATTCTAGATTAAACTATTAAAAAATAAAAATAAAAAAAAAGTTAAATTCTGTCTAGGATATTTGCCCAAAAAGATAGTGTTACACTCACAATATATTTTGCCTGTTTGGACAGAATAGTACGTGTAGGAAAGCTCAGTCTGTGATCAGAAGTAACTTTTTATGAGACATAGAAAGTGCTGCCAACTGCTAAGCTATTTGTGGTACTGTGTTATGGCTAGCAAAGGAGAGCAGGTTTGCATTAAGGCTCTCAACAGTCCTAAAAATATGTCATTAGGGGTGTGTGCCAAATGCTGACTGGCATCAGCAGAGCTTCAGGCGTGAAAACTGCACACAGCCTTGCTCACATACACACGCAGTTACTCAGAGATCAGCAGAAATGCAGGGGCAGATGCAATTGGTGCCTCAGCATTGTTGACAGGAGCTGAACTACCGGAAATTTCTGTGTGACATTCACAGTTTGCTAAAGATACACAGTTTATCTCCCCAACTATAAGATGCCCATGCTGCAGCAGCTTCTCTGGGGTTGCCAGGGGAAGAATTGGGGCAGAGAGGAAGTTTAAACATTTGTGATAACTTGGGTTTGGGGAGCTACATCTTTCAATCTGAATCATTGTTCTAATTGCTGAGACTTTTGAAGAAATTTTTCAAAATGGCTTCTAATTTCTCTGTATTAACGGTGTGTTTATCATTGCTGTGGAAGCTGAAAGAACTCTGGACAGGATGGGAGAAGTTGAAATAATTCAAATGTGTTGGATAGAGAGTTCAACTATAAGAAAAAGACAAAGGCTTCTGTAGTTATAGGATTTTATGCAGGATTAGAAAAGGTATTAAACAGCTTCAACTGTTGAGTGTGCACAAGTAATTTCAGAGTTGGGAAAGTTATAATCCCAAGTTGTGTTGCATTTATGGCAATAATGGCAGTAATAGGGCAATAATGATAACTTTACATTAAGAACTGGAATAAAAAGTGTTGTCATGGTAAGCCATTGTATGTTAATCTTGATTGCTCACTTACTGGAATATTTAATTTACATGTTTGAATAAAAAAAATTCCTTTGAAGGACTTCAGATTCTCAGGAAACACGAGAATTTCATAGACAAAATTTTATGTAGTTGCATAACAGGTATATATCAGTTTGTCTTTGTAAAAGCTTGATTATGGATAAGTTCTGATGTGAGATCAAAATTATTGTCATAAAATAATGTTATTTTATGATATTAAATCTTATCTACTTAAATAGAAAAGATGTCATAAATGTAACAGGTAATGATATTTGCAAGGTTTTAAACTCAAATGTTTTACTTCAGCATGACTATTGAGTATTTTTTTTAACCTTTAACATGGATCCAGACAATCCTACCCAGAGAGTTTCTCAGAGGAATCAAAAATTTTCTTCATGGATTACTCTCAGTTAAATGACATCCTTCCTTACTGAAAAGGGGAGGTATCAGCTGCATGATGGGACTGATGGTTTTTTATTAAAATCCAACTGCAGACGGTCACATTTCTTCTCTTGTCTGTCCAAACTGCAACCTCATTGTGAGACACTTGATCTCCTTGTATGCCCTGAGGAGACCTTTTAAAAGTGGCCATTTTAAATGCGTGACATTTTAAACAATACCCAAATAGCAGCATTCTGTTTCAGTGCTTAATTATGGCTGAATGTACGCTTTCACCAAAGGTGTTGCTGAAGTATTTGTGGTTTCTCTTCATCTGTTGGTGCTGAAGTTCCAATGTGATGTGATAGCATTCACTGTTTCATTCTCTGCACAATCCCTGGGTTATTTTTGCTGCACTGGCAGCTGTTTGATGGGACTAAATCTGAGTGGCCAGAGGCTTATTTTCTGTAAGGAATTGCACAATTGGCATTTTGGGTTTATGTGTGAAATATCCTGCCCTTTTGTCTGGAGACCACAGGGTCCATAAGCAGAACAGCTGGACGTGGGCATTTCTGTTTTGGTTCCAGCCCATGTAATCTCTGGTCAGAAGTCACCCTCCAGCCCTTCATGCCATGATATATCTTCCCTGTGGCAAAGCAGCCCTTAGCTGAAGGTCTGTTGCTTCATTACAACAAACACTTGAATGATGAGAAAGACATCAGAAATTAAGTCTAGGCTGTGGAAGAGTACAAAACTAATGTAATTACACAGTTTAACTGAGGGATACCTTAGGAAAGCAGCTGTACTGGGAAATCACCAAGTCTGGTTAGTGTAATAAGCAAAGTGTGTAAAATAATTTCTTTAAAGCTGTTTGGACATCAAAAAAGCTGTATGCTTAATGCATTAATTGACATTTCAGTAATGAAATAACTACCCAGGTTCAGGCAGAAGTCAAATACTCTTAGAGGACCCAGAGAGGAAAATGCTGAATCAAAATAAATGTTTTAAGCAAATCAGATAGGCAGAGCAGTAAAGGAACCAGATATTCATGGCCACATGCAACCTTTTGGAGCAAACAGGAATCTATCCATTGCTTTTTAGTAAAAGTAGGATTATATCACTTATTCTGCCATTTGCTCACACATTACATGTTTTCAGAAGGCCTGCATGGAGACCTTCACATGTGAATTGAATAAACTTTGCAAAGTGTTGGAAATACTCACTTGACATACCAATGTGAGCAAGTCCCTGAAGTCCCTATCTTTTATATATAGTACTGAGAAGTGATGCCATTTTTAACTCATGCAGTGAGAGAGACAGAGAGATGGGATGAAGGTCATTTATCTCTAAAGCGGCCCTGTCTTTTAGTATTTATTCAAATGCTTTCAAAGTCTGGAAACAAGAAAACTACAAGCATTACTAATATTTTGCTCTTTTCTCTTCTTGTTTTTTGTTTTTGTTTTTTTTTTTTTTTTCACACACTGTCTACATTAATTCTCTCATTTGCAAAAAATTATTTCTAATTCCATTCTGGTCAGCTCTCTTTTTCAGCTCAAGTGTATGTATTTATTTATCTCTCATGTTTAAATTTGGGCTCCCTTTTAACCATCCTGTAGAGTCTCACCCTTTGCTTCTGAGTAGCCATTTCAGTGAGACAGCTATTTCAGTGTAGGAGCCTAAGCAATTTTAACAGCTGCAGATTCTTGGATGTAACTAATGTCTTTGGTTAGAATAAACCAGCCATTTAAATGATATGTCCTTTGCATTTGAGAACATTCAGTGGAAGAAAGTGGATCTGATTGTTTTCTTTAGGACAATGGTGGTTTCACAACTACATGTAGCCAAATATGGTCCCACTAAAGGGAAAGCTGGAACTGTGTGTCTTGACATTTTTGGTTTTATTGCCTGCAGTGCTTCAGGTAGCTCATACCTAGGTTTTTGGAGCCCTGCTTTGGGTGGGTGGTTGGACCAGGTGTTCTTGACTTCACTTGCAGCCTAAATTATTTTTGACTCTACCTTTATACTTTTTTTTGCTATGTTTGTTTTAGAAGCACGTTTGCACCTTGATTGTTGTTAGCAGATATGGCAAATTGAAACCATGGTACTTTGTAGTTAAGGCAGTTCAAGATTCCCACAAAGGTGGATGATTCCATGGTGATGATGAAAGGAGCCCTTGGTTGACACAGTCAACAGTCAGTTGATCTGCTGTTGTGAGATAAAGTCCACTCCTCTCTGTGTAGCATAAATAGAGATCTGCTGTTCCCGTGTTTTCCTCTGCCCTTTCAGCAGGACCTGCTGCTTTTGCATCTGCAGCAGCGCAGGAACAAATGCAAGACAGACCTCTGGGAGGGACTGAGTTCTGGTTTCCTGGCTTCCAGTGCAGGTAGCCAGCTTAAAGTAATCTTGTGACATACAAACCCAGATGTATGTCAGAGCTCTTTTAATTCCATGTACTTTGTGTTGTGTAATCATGGACTAGCATGAGAGTAGATTCTCCAAAGTAATACCTGTGAGCATCCTGCACAGCAATGTAGCCAGTGTTGCTCTGAATTAGTTTGCAGCAGGGTTGGATCAAGGAGCAGGAGTCTTCTTTTTGTATACCAAGTACAGTGTTTTGCACATCTGAGTTCCACACCTCCTATGTGGGTACTGTAAATTTGGGGGCTGTAAGACTGTTTGGGTGACACAGCTGCAGCAGTGAAGCCTAGGTAAGAGGGGTGGGGGGCAGTTATCTTAAGTAATTTAAGAAACTTGGAAGTCTGAATTGTTTTGATTCATTGATGGAAAAATTAATTCCTTTACGCTTTCTCCTTTTCAGTGATTGTACCCTGTAGATACATACAGCAGATCATTTGAGGACTTGCTTATTCTTTCTTGTATGTTAGGCTTCCTCTATTTTTCTGTGGCTGTAGAGCAGAACACTGGCTATTTGTAAGTGTATTTTATACAAACATACAGTTTGTATGTTTGTATAAAATATAACTAACGTTACAACTCTTGACAGTTTACTGCTGTCAAGAGCTGTAAGGTTAGTAATAAAAAAACCCCTATGTTTTGGTAGGATTCACTCCCATCACTACCAGTGCAAGAAAAATAAGCTACTGTGAATTTAAGTTGAGGAAAAAAAATCATCAGAGAACAAGTGCATGAAGGCACCATACATTGCTGTCTTTTCTTGTCACCTTGACACTGAACACAGTGGTGACTGCAGCACAAAGCTTGTCTGAGTTTGACTCTCTGAGCTAGAACGAGCAACATTAGCCGTACTTGTTCTTTAACAAGGAAATCAGCATCTCCCTCATTCCACACTAGGAGAACTAAAGGAGAGTTGGCTCCAGCAAAATGTGTTACTTAAACCCAGACTCCCAACTTCTGAGCTCTAAAATCCCACCCCCAAAACCTATATACTAATAATGTTTGTGTTTAGTGATTCACATGTGATTTCCATGTGATTTGTACTCTTTAAAATTTTTTTAATGGTGTCTGAAATTTCACAATTTGTGGATTTGAAACGGGACGTGTTTTCAGTTTAGGTTTGGGGAAAGAAATACTGCAGAATCACTGTGAAGATGTCTGGTTTTGATGAAAGACAGAGTTTGATAAAGAAGGGTAGTTGATCAGTCATCAGTAATGATGCATCATGCATCATTTTATTATGCATTAGGGGAGACATTTATCCAAGAGTTAATGAGACATTCCAAGGTATATGATACACTGAAGACCAGACAAAAGACTTGTGATATCCTCCTGAACATCTCTTCCTCTCTTAAAGATGTTCTGGTAGTGCCCACAGGAGAGCAGTGTTCTCTTCACTGGTATTTGTAACCAGTCCAGGCTCAGAACGCTTATGCTCCACGAAGATAAATGATGGGAGAAAACTGAAAAGATTATTAAAAAAAATCCTTATTCAGTCAAAACATGTTGTTCAGAATGTAACCTCCAAACCTGGACAGTATTAGGGAGCTAACTATTTTAGGCACCATAGCACAGTAGGGTTTTGGTGAGAGCGTCATTCCTTAGCTAGAAATATAATATAAGTCTTTAAAGAATTTCTAGTCTGAGTAACAAAATGAGATACATTTTCGTCACAGAGGGACACAAGGTGAAAAGTTCAGGTCTGGATCCACTTTGGGTTTGGTCTATTTATATGGATAAATCTGATAAAATGCAGCTGCGAGCTTCAGATTCGTGTTTTTCTAATGTTTTGGAGAAGTTGGAGTCAGTTGGGTTTTGCACCTTCTGCTGTTTCCAAGCGTCTGCTGCTAGGGAAGGAGCGGTGCCACTGAACAACAGAGCTCGACTTCTCATGCTGGACTTATGTGGGAATCATGCTGTTTCAAAAGCAGATTGAAATCCTAGATCATAGCTATCGGAGCTAAAGCATCTTGACAACTCCCCCTGCACCCCCCTTGCTACTCTAAAATTATTTTCAAGTCTAAAATCTGCTGAGTAATAAAGGAAGATGCCATTCAGGTCTCTGATGAGGGTCTGAGCAGCGAGCAAATTGCTGGCCATGCAGCTAAGTGAAGTTCCAAGTGCAACAAAATTTATGAAGGTATTTGGCTCTGCTGCCCAGCTATTGGAAAACCCAGGTGTAAGAGATGCATAGCAGCAATCTCATAGCTCTTGGGCTGGAAATTGGCATTTTACATGGCTGTGTGTGATGTGTTAGCTTTGCCTCTGCTCCCTTTAAAGTAAAACTAATCTGTTCAGAATGTAACAAATGTTTGTGCCATCCTGCATTCATTAAGAAATCTATTTATGTTTGACTTGTCCTTACAAATAAATCTGTCATGAAACAATTTAAAGCAGCCTGCTCCAAAGGCGTATCTGAATTTCTATTAAGTATGAAAATACTCTTCTGCCCATTTTAAATATGACAAAATAAGCAAAAAATAGCTAAGCAAAAACTAATACTTAATCTTTGCACACAAATGGTATTTTTTTGCTTTGGGGATTTGCTCACAATTACAAGTCCTGAGGAATTTAGTAGTCAAGGCATAGCCTGCTTGCAGGGGTATGACATTTTTGGGGTTGTCTAAGTGTACCTCAGTCCTTCACCTCCCAGATCACTTTCTTTGTAATTAATTCTGGTTAAGGGGAAAGGATTGTGAGATGCTTGTGGTATAAATGTAAGAGCCAGTGAGGCAGTAGCTGATATGTAAGGAGAAATGTGTGCAGCCAGATGCATCTCCTACTTCTCTCACTTGAGAGCTGCAGCAAGGGCTTACCTCGATGGGATTAGCTTGCAGCTGGCAGAATCTATCAGTTGGAATACTTAATAGCAAGGTCCCAATGAGACTTAACAAGCTCTTTAGTGCGAAATTAAAACTTATCCAGAGTTCACTGACATGCTTGAGAGTTGGCACAGCCACAGTTGCCGACTTTCATGCAGCATTGTTTTGTCATGAGAAGCACAAATTGTGCCAGAATGGAGAAAAATGTTCCCAAATGTAAATGCTCTATTCTCCCATCTTTCCAGCACAAGGAGTACTGTCTAGGGAGCTGTGATTCAATTTTACTGCCAGTACGATATGAAACACAGCACTGAGCTTGTAGCCCCAACAGTTCTTTGCACGACATGAAGAGAAGGGGGTACTGGAGGAGATAGACCTTTGATGCTGCTTGTCAGTCTAAGGGCAGTCAGTGCCAGTGAATTCAGCCTACCAAAAAACTTGAGTTGCCCCTAAGATTGTTCAACATTCATCTTCAGAAAAGTTCACATCTTCTGAGAAAGTCTGCTAAGAAAGAGTTATCCCTATACATAGTTATTTGCAAAGTTGCCTTTTCTTGTCCATTTGGGCTGGGGAGGGCAGGGACAGAAGGTGGAGGGGTGCTCCTGTGTGTTACCTGTTACCCTGTGCCGGGGGGACTTTGAGACTTAGCACGGGTGTTTGCTCTCACCAGATTCCCAGTGTGCTGCAGAGCCTCCTGGCAGCATGCAGCTCCCAAACACCCTAATCTTTAGGGGAGGTTGAGCAGGAGCTGTCCTGTTTGTCTCACATTAGAGCTTGGATCCCAAGCACATGGGCAGGAGACCCAGCAGGCTGTGCATGCTGCAGTATAGAAAAATGGACCAGGCTGTCTAGTTTGTTACCTAGTGTTTAATAAAAAAAAAACCAAAAAAAAACCCAAAAAAACCTAACAACAAAAAACCAACAGCTTTTTTATCTGACTTTGTAACACCTTAGTTATTTGTAGGAAAGATCAGAGATTTTATCTGATAATTTTATCTACTTTTATTGTTCCTTATGAATATACTGCAGTAGGCCATGCAGAGCATGAAATCAGCCTTGTAAAGAAAACAGCTTGTTCCCGTTATGGCAATATATGAACGCTAAAAATGGGCTTCATTAGTTACAACAGCTGAATCCCAGCATCCCCTGAAGTTATATTCAAATAATAATACAAGATTTCACATTTCTGCTTGGCATAAGAAATAAATGTGCAATTGGAAGTCAGTGCTGCAGAGCTTGCAGTAATAGGTGATGTTTATAAAATGTATTTTCTTGGAAGTAATCTCCTCAGGATTCTGTTGTAACAATGCCAGATCCTAGACAGCATCAAATACTAAGTCTTCTTTGTAAATTACACCACCAGAAAAGTTTTATGTTTGATACCTATCCTCATCTGATAGATGAAATCTGTGCCTTCATCAGCATAGGATAATCGTATTCTAATGTGCACGGATGTCTAATACAAGTGAGGATGTCTTGGTCTCAGCTGATGAGTAATTCTGTTCCAGTTAATACACTGATGTTTGTGTGAGTTACTAATTTAAAGCCTTACTTGCAATTTCAGGGAAATGCTTAGTCTCTAAATTGTACCCATAATTTTCCAATGACCTAACATTTATACTGGCACTAACAGGCCTTGGTTGTAATAACGATTATGGATGGAGCTGATAGAAGATCAGATACGCCATCACTGGGTTCAGCATAAATGAAAGCAAAACTGATGGTCAGTATGACACCAAGTGTCTACTTGGTGTCAGTGAAAGGCAATCAGTGAATCACACCAAAAATCTATACTAAACCAGAGGAAAACAAACAAAACTAAGTAGATGGCAGGAAGCAACTCACAGGTTGAGTTTTGCCAGCCGGGGGCCAGTTAGCAGTGATCTGAATATATCAGTGAGTCATTTTCAGGATATTTGTTTCTTCTTTCAGAAGCCCTTTTCTAACTATATAGAGTAATCTACCAAGGCTGTCAGTTGTGTTGAATGACAGAGGTATTTGCACTGTCTCCAGAAATATGCAAAATAAAAGGAAAATTCTGCTTTCTAAAATATATAAAAAATAGTAAAAGACTGTGAAGACTTCATCTTAGATTCTGCAATTGCATTAAGTACTAAGAAAGCCTCATAGTTGTTTTTTAGCCAGATATATAACCATCCACTCACTTTTCAGTTGGAGAAATGAGAATCCTGAAAAAAGCCAATGTTTTAGAGAATCATTTTTATGACCACCATATGGGGAAGGAGTCTACATTTTAATATTTGTGTACATCTAATCCCACCACTGTCAATGGGATTTAAAATGCCTACTAATCAATGTGATACATATGGTAGATGTCATGGAGTGATTAATGCAGTGTAATGCAGTAGCCACTGTATACAGGGAAGCCTCCCATGTGGCTGTAAACATCTGCTTTTCTTATCAATGGCTCTGGAATCATCATAGTTGGCAAAGAGGAAAAACAAAACAAAGAGAGGTTTGCAAAAGAGACTTTCAGCTTTCCTCTGTGTGGGGGCCCTTGAAGTGAAGGGCTCTTTTGGGAGTAAATGGAGCTGTGGATGTCCTCTCTCTCTAGGTATAAAGGAGATGCCTCTGCCCTCACCGAATTATTTTTCTTAGTTGAAGGGCCCCAGCTTTGACACAGAAATCATTTTGTTGAACTTGAATAACAAGTTTTTGTGCATGTGTGGGTGAGAGAGGGGACAAATTTACAATACAAAGATATACTGGTTTGCTTTAAACTAATACTTCTGCCCCTTCTGATGATGTTCTTTATTGCTGGCCCACAACACAGCTCTGTTAGGCTGTGGAGAGTGGTGGATACGTGTGGTGTGGATCATCAAGATTCCAGCTCCAAGGGAGAGGAATGTTGTTTGACACCTTGCAACATAACTCAAAGCACTGTCTTTTCCAAGAGCCAGGTGTCAGGGTATTGATTTCAGCATCACATGGGTGTGTGTCTTTACAGTTCTCACTTCTCATCTCAAATCTGCAATGCCTGTGTCCCAAAGGTGAACCAGCTTGCCTCTGAGATTTGATGAAATTCCATTTTCAAGCACAGTGTGTGTACTCTGACACCATGGTGACCTTTGCAAAACAGCAGGTGACATTTTCATCACTTTTCATTTGCAAAGTGAGTCTTTCAGAGGTAAGGTGGCTCTGTCCAGCTGTGTTGTATTGTCCCATGCAGTCCCAGGAGGGGGGGACAGAAATGAGCCCATGTATATTTACCTCCTGATAGCCTTTTTGTTGGCACTGGCATAGGAAGACACCGCTGCTGTGTGTGAACATGCTGGTTTCAGCAGCTGGAGCAGTAAGAGGAGAGAATCTAGGCTCTGGGAACTTAACATCTCCCAGTGCCTGGATGCCTGTCAAATGTTTTAAACTGATGCTGCAGTCAAAATAGTCACCTGTCATAAACTCCATTGGCAAACTCAGACACAGGGGTAATTGTGGCGATAATTTGCCCCTGTAATCTTTATCTGCTTCACTTCTATTTAAAATTAGGCTTTCTATTATTTTGATAATACGAATTTTGTGGGTGTGATATTTTAATGTTTGCTAATTCCCATTGCTTAAACAGCAAAATCACTCTGAATCCATTGCAATGGAATATAGAGATTAAAAGAATAATCTAAACCTTAACTACTTCATTGACTTTTTTTTTTCACTTACCCTATGGATCTTGTTATTCCAAGTTAGTTTATAGATGCATGGGATCCCTCATTTGAATACAGACCCTTTTTGAGTGTTTTGCCCCATTACTAGTTCAAGTAACTCTTCTCATTTTTATGATACTACACTGATAGTATAATGCAGCCAGAAAGCTCTGTAGAAAATACTTTCCATGGAAATGGTTACAGCTGCAAGTGGATACAACATTCTTCAGTATCTTTTTGTTGTTTGTTTTTAATTTTTAATTGCACCATTACCCATTTCCCCCTGCTTCCCCTGAACACGTGTGCATGCATGTCCTCTTCCCCATCTTCATTTCTGTTGGATGTAATTCTTTCCGGGTAAATCTTGTCTCTTGTGACCTTTTTTTGATATATAGGCTCTTTGTTTTAAGACAGCTGTAGTGTCAGGCCCACCCACACTGTGCTGTTCCCATTGCTTTGAAGCCAATATTTCAAACATAAAATAGCCGTCAAGTCTTTGCTTTGGTTCCGCTTGCTGGGGATGGCATGAAAACAAAAGTTTTTGTGTTTTCGGCTTTCATGTAAGTGAGCCAAATGAGTAAAAGTTTCAAGGATTTCAACCAAGGACTTGTCATGAAAGCTGCTTTTGACTAAAACTAAAAAGTTTATCAAAAGGGAGGAAAGCACAAACCAAATGTGTGCATACCACATCTCTGTAACTTTTTGGTGATTTTTTGGTGCTTGTCTTGTAGGAGAAAAAAAAGAAGTTGATTTTTACTGTCCCTTACTCTCTTCCAATTTAGGCAGAACTGGGTCTGTGGATTCTGCGGGTTTGGTCTGTTGAAAGGGGGTTTGTCTTCAGATAGACAAACTGGTGTTACTTGGTTTGTGCTGCTGGACCAGCACTGTCCTACCTCATCAGGGTGGTATGGAAATGCTGCTGTGTGAAGTCATTCCCATGCCAAAGCACTTACACAAGTCTGTTCACAGTCTTTTGCTTTGTCCTTCAGAAAGCAGTCTGAGAGAAAACGAAAACATGACCAAGGGATACACAAACATGTTTATCTAGTGCCAGAAGACTTTGGTGGGTAGGTAGTGCAGTGATGTATTGAAAGCTGTAGCCTGCAAAGTAATTTCCATCCACCTGCAAAAGATTTCTTTTAGTTAGGATTTTCATAGGACAATATCTCAAAAAAAGAAGGAAAAGGAAACTTACCTGGCAGTGTACTGATTCAATACAGTTTAGTGCCAAGGAAGTAACTGCCAGGGAAAATTGAAGGCAGA